>NC_140774.1:183820710-185126460 GCF_044657685.1 Stegodyphus dumicola
AAAATTGTTTTTTCAATGGCCGGGCGCTTTATTCAATAGCCATTAGCCTTGTGTCATTACCAGGGCCGGAAGCGGTGGCTATTTCATTATAGAGGTGCCTAATAGGTGGACACTGTTACCTCCTATGAAGGAACGGACAGCTACAACCATGCTTTCTCCGGGATTCGAAACCAGGCGTATTCCTAGGACAGTCAGAGTTAATATTGTAGCCTGTTTATAAACACAATTAGGTACATGTAATGGAATACATTATAGCATTTTTTAGAACATGTGCTTTATATTGTTGGAATACCAGTCAATTATTTGTATAGACTGGAATTGTATAATAAATCTGTCGTTTTGCACAATTTAGAATTCTATTGAAAAAAATTAAGAATTATTTATTTTTTTTTATCTGGGAGCCAAGTTAATATTTACCCAACAATTGCTTTTGTGGATAATAGTAAAATAGTGCACGAACTTCCGAACTGCAATTTCTTGATTGCTTTGTGGATAACTGTGACATAGTGTGCAAATTGCTATGGGGACACACATAATGAGGTGTGTAAACTAAAGAGGACACTAAGTTATGATGTATCTAAGTGGACAAGGTGCTTACGTGAACAATGAAATTAACAAATGTGTACTTCGAATTTATCAAAAGTTAACTTCGAATCCAGTTTAGATATACATAGAATAGTCTACAGAGCATCATAAACTTTGGGTTATAGAACCATCAACAGCCTGAACTGATGTGACTGGTCTGCTCTGCGGATAACTGCAACAATAGTACGGTCACACATCATTAGGTGTGTAACTGATAAGAACACGAAATTATGACGTATTGAAGTAGACATAGGTTTAGAGACTAGTTAATATGTAATGCAAGTTCCACTCTGCACAGTATAGATGATATTCATGACAATGTAATGATCAATTGATTGTATATTTGTTTTCATGCGGATTATTATGCAACTGTTATTGTAAAGCTGACATTGTCAATTTAGCATTGTAATATTACTATCATTGATTCAGTGAATGACGCCGCCGGTGGATGGTAGATTCTTTTCCATCGCATGGACAGAACTCTGATTTGGTGTAGAACCTTAGGGCGGAGGTCCATGCGACGGCGTTTCGGTCACTAACCACTACACCGGCTCAGTGGCAGAGTTTCAAAATTAAAAATGACTATTAAAATTTTAAATAATCCGTATAGACTAATGAGTAATTTTAACCAGAGATGTATTAAAAGTGAAAAATCTTAATGCACAAGCTTGGCCAATTCGACAGAAACGTAGGCCTGGCCATTTGTAGTATCCATTGCTAAAATAGACGTTATTATATTCGAGTGGTCTTCAAGTTCCTTGCTTTTATATTGCGACAACATTGTAGTCTAAATTATATACATATATGTAGTGGGGGAGTTGAAGATGCTAAATAACAATTCCAACGTGTTTTCCACACCACAGAACGTTTAATAAAGAAAATCAGAAGAAGGTATAAATTAGATTAATCATAAGTGCCGTTTGATCCAAACATGATTCTGTATAGCTTTTGCCTGTCTTATCACATAACCGATTAGTGCCTACTCGCACTTGCGGATGTATTATACAGTCAATTTACCACCTTCGCGGGGAAAACTACAGTTCCTTATTCTACACCTTTACGTGTAGACGTCTCACGATCTTCGCGTGGGATAGCAGAAGAAAGTCTCTGTCATACTCCTCTTTCGCCACGCTCTCGCTGCTGGCGCATCGGTGAGGCCCTCTGGTGGTTGTGTCGCACTTACAGATACTACATATATGTAGGAAGCTTTGTTCTATCCAGAAATATGATGAATGTGAACTTACTATCTAGTAGCTTGAAATGACGAATCCAATTTATGGAAAACTCGAATATTTAATGGGAACACGAATATCTGCTACAAACAACAAGGTGATTACAATATGTGGCAGGAAGTAGATGAGGTTATTTACAAATGGCTAGAGAATAACGTCCTTTTTAAATACAGGTCTATAAATGCCTTCATCGTCGTCATGCTCTTACCCACGTCCTTCTGTGAATTGATTGCGCAGTTCACTCTGTCGTAGCACTCGGCATCCAAAGGTCCTTGCTCTACGGCTTGGCGCTACATCTACTCAATGACACATTCCCATATATACATTACATTTTACAACGTTAAATATTAGATATTTATCAGACTAGAAGTGTTAAACGCTTTGACTTCGTCAAATCGTCTTGGTACTCGAAAGAAATAACATTTCTGTGATATTGATTTAGCATTTAGAAATCTAAATTCTGTGCATCTTTAACCGATTATTCAAATGTTGTAATAGTAGATGCGCCAGTGACACTTCGGAAAAGTTGTCTTCAAGGATTAACATATTCTGAAACATGTGAAAAATGATTATCACAGAAGTTTTCTTCAGCATAAAGTCACAAAGAAGAATTCAGCATTCAATCATGGTTTCTGCCTTCCAAAATCAATAGAAATATAAACTTTCTTTTCGATGCTTCTTACCATAACCGATGCGCTGCAAGTCAAGTAGGCTTCAGTTTAAGCAAAACGATCGATTTTTAAAGAGAAAGAAGAGCTTTCCGGTTCCTCACTCCATATGAAATATATGCGGCTCGCGTTTGCAGTGCCCATGTTAAGGAACCGGAAAGCAGTGGAAAACGTATTTTAGAGAACGGAATATGGAAAACGTATTTATGAACGATTCCCACAGCACAGAGGGAGTGTAGGGTCTATGAATAACGTAAAATGTAATATCCCATAGGTACTGAGTAGGAGAAAAAGAAATATACTACTCAAAAAATCTGGAACGGGTGCAGTTTTATGCTTCCTTCAGAGAGGACAAAAGTAATATACGAAATAGCGGATGGGCCCGGGGTTTAGGAGGGAATATTAGGTAAGAATGAGTATATTTGAAAAAAAAAAAAAACTATAGAAGATGAAATTTTTTAACATTGCATATCAAGTTAAATAACGCACTATAACTGCACAAAATATGTTGCGAAAAATTTCTAGATAGTATAAAATACAAAATATTCTTTTTTCTCAATGGCAGATTGTGAACAGTTACAGTGTAAAGCAGTCCATTAATCTACACAATTCCAGATGTGGTGGTCTCTTTATTATGGAGGCACCTAACAGGTGAGCCACCGTCGCCTCCTATGAAGGGACAGACAGTTACAACCATGCCTTTTCGGGGATTCGAACCCAGGCCCTTCGGTATAGCAGCCAGGCTTCTCTAACCACTATACCGTCTGGGGGGGTAAAGTACACCACACAGGATAGCTGATTTGCAAATGAAAGTAATATTTGCTTATGATAATGCTTGTATGCAAAGCTGTAATGTTTCTTAAATTTATCTGAAAGTTAATAAAGGCCATTAAGCATTTAAGCAGTTAACGAATAACAGTCACTAACTTAAAACAATATTAATAAAATCTCAAAGCTTTCATATTTTATATTACGCTCAAATGGGCATTTTTTAACTTTTTCTGGGTTATTTGTAATTATTAAATATCATGTTCGTTGCACTTAAACCATAAACTTTAATTCAACCGCAATATCGCAAAATAATTTTAAAATGAGCATACCTTTAGAATTTCCGATACACAGTCTCACGCGTTAGAGATATTTTTCCCCCGTACACTGTTGCCAATACTCGCTTTGAAATCTTTGAGTTTGTTAATAGAAAATTGGTCAAGGTTTTACAAAATATGAAATAAATAATAAAACAAATTCTAGATTCCACATTTCGATTTCCAGATGCGCATATGCCCACCAGCGGCCGAGCGGTAAAGTCGCTGAACACTGGTAGTTCGGTTCGAGGTTCGAATCCCGCGAAAGGGCTGGCTGCATGGGTGTTTTCGTGGTTTTCTCCATGTGTAACGTGTATACGAGCCAGTTTCCCTTAGAAAGTCCTCCACGAACGCATCCCTACCCTTAGGCAGAGAGCTGTAGTGTGCTTTGCCATAAATAAATACACCACCACACCACCAGATGGCCATATTCGGAGGAGGATTACATTATTCAAAATTGGATGGCTCTAGATACCGTTGTTTTATCACACTGTGAGAAAAATACATACATTTATGCAGATTCGTCATTATTTAATTTCTTTAAATGTGATATTTGGGGGCCACAGTTTGAAAAGGGAATCAACGCAGAAAGTGAATCGACGCAAAATGCCAAAACGAAATTGTTATCTGAATTACGCTTTTTTGGGATGAAAAACAAAAAAGCTACATTAATATCTGAAAACTTCCAGACATATTTTTAGCGCTTTGTTTGTTACCTTTATTTATTAATTATCATATTCTTCGCACTTAAACCAAATAAAATTCAATACAACAGCAAAATAATGAAATATTTTAAAAAAAGTATCTTTAGAATTTGCGATAGGCAGTCTCGTGCGCTGGAGTTAAAAATGTTTTTCTCGTACAGCGTTGCTTTTGCACACTTTGAAATCGTTAAATTTGTTAATAAAAATGTTCTTGAAAAGTTTTGCAAAATATGTCATAGATAATAAAACAAATTCCAAATTCGGGAGTGCAGATACCCATGCTCGGGCGGAGAATTACGTTATTCAGAATTGGATGGCTGTAGGTGTCGTCTCGTTTTCACAATGCGAGAATCATACATACATTTATGCAGGTTCTTCATTATTTATTTTCTTTAATATAGGGCGATAATATTTGGTGGCGGCAACTTAAAAAGTGCTTTGCCGTTTATAGGGAAAGGTCACAAAATGTCATTTTGAGATTGATAGACGTTCTGGGCTACCACCCGTTTGGGCTAAAAGGAAAGGAAAAGAAATATCTGAAAGTTTTTAGATTTTATATCGGATTTATTATTGCAAAGGGGTGTTTTATTCGTTTACACACATACACGTTTCAAGAGCATTCGAGATGATGGCCTTTGGGCTAAAAGTCTTTAATATTAAACCAGAATATCTTTTGAATTTCCGATAGACATCTCCTTCGCGCTGGAGATGAAGTTTTTTTTTCCTCATTACAATTTTGG
This sequence comes from Stegodyphus dumicola, assembly GCF_044657685.1. NCBI lineage: Eukaryota > Metazoa > Arthropoda > Arachnida > Araneae > Eresidae > Stegodyphus > Stegodyphus dumicola. Next base: position 183,825,725 of record NC_140774.1, read on the forward strand.
CATTGCTCGCTTTGAAATCGTTGTATTTGTTAATACAAATTTCATTAAAGTTTCACAAAATTTGAAACAGACAACAAAACAAGTTGCAGATTCCAAATTTGTCTTTCAGGTGTTCATATTAGGATGGATGGCTACCTTATTCAAAATCTGGTGGCTCTAGGTACCGTTGTTTTCTCACAATGCGAGAAAGATACTAACTTTAAGCTGATTCTTCATTCAAAATCGTAAAACCAACCTTGTATTTAGCGTAAGTATATTGAAACACTCAATCGATTTCGAGGGCAGCTAAAGGTCCCTCCTCATCAGGAGAAAGAAATACCTAGAAAGAAAATTCTTCGTTATTGAATTTCTTAAAATAAATATCAGGGCGGTATTATTTGGTGGCAGCAATTTAAAAAGTGAAAAAGCGCTTTTAGTGATTCATTTTTTAGTGATACATCAGAAGATGATATTTCGAGGCTAATAACCCCTCTGGGCTAAAAAGCAACTTTTTATTCATCAAGATTTTATAATCAATTCCGTTTCTAAAATTCAAGCTTGTTTATTTTCTAGACTGGTGATTCTGATTAACATCGCATTTGATTGACTAACTGTTCTGTCAATGATAAAAACTAGACTAAACATGAGCGTCCTGTTTTATTAAAGGAACTAAAATATTTTAGTATTCACTTGGTCAACAGCTATGCTTAAAACGGACAGCCAGAGTTCTTTAGCAGAGATTTTCTACCTTCGTCTATAACGTTCTTAAACTTCCGTATGTAATCGCTTATAAGTGCTCTCCCATATAAATCTAGGCTTGATTTTAATGTAAAATTTACGAAAATGTTTGATGCCGCTTTATAAGTTGAACGCGTAACATAAGCATGATATAAATGATTAGAATTTCTATGACAGTGGTTGTAAATAGCGATAAGAATGTTTGGATGTCAAAATTTAATGGTTTAATTAAACAACAAAATAGCATACATGTTGATTTTTTATAAATTTTCCTTTATAAAGTTTATTTTCAGTCATGGCCTTTTTTGATTGATTTTTAAACAAGGTTTAAAAAATTTTGTTTTTAGTCCAAAGGGATTTGAATCCCGAAGGACTATTAGTTTCATTTTGGCATTTTGCGTCGGACTCATAAATGTCGGTTCACTTTTTAAACTGTTGCCACAAGATGTTAGAGTCCTGCATTATATTTGAAGAAATTAAATAATGAAAAATCTGCATAAATGTATGTATATTTCTCGTATTGTGATAAAACAACGGTACATAGAGTCATCGAATTTTGAATAACGTAATCCTCCAACGAATATGAGCATGTGGAAGACCCAATTTGAAATTTGAAATTTGTTTTATGATCGATTTCCTATTTTTTAAAACTTTGACGAATTTTTGATTAACAAACTCAAGGATTTCAAAGCGAGCAATGGCAACGTTGTGCAGAAAAAACATTTTTATCTCCAGCGCGTGAGTCTCTGTATCGGAAATTCTAAAGATATGCTCGTTTTAAAACTATTTTGCGATATTGCTGTTGCACTGGATCTTATGGTTTAAGTGCGAGGAACATGATATTTAATAAAGAAAGGTAACACACAAAATGTTAAAAAACGCCCCTTTGGACGTAATTTAAAATCTGAAACATTTCAGAATTTTTTTTTTTTTTTTTTTGTCGTTCTTTCAAAGCCGCTTCTTTTATAAAATAAAGTATATATCGTAAATATATCGTTTTTTAACTTAATATTGTGACAAAATTGGGATAATAACTATAACTAAAATAATAAATATGAAATTATTCAGAATTTAGCGTTGCACCAAGCGATTTATTAAAGCTTTTTTATTCTCTCATTGCGCTCGCTGTTTAACAATATGCTGTTGGCCTCACTCCTGCTAACACATCGTTTTCTGTCTTCATATTATTAAACATCCCTTTCTTCACACTTAGGCAACATAAAATTCAACAGTAAAATCTCGAAAATCTTTAAAAAGCAACATATTTTTAGAACTCTTGATAGTGATGTTATCATAAACTTCTAATTTTTTCAGTTTATCTTATTTATGGTCCGTTTTCTTAGAGCGATGACGTATATAGCTTTTATTGTTATTTTTACATCATTATTAAACATAACATTCTTCACACTTATGCCACATAAGAGCAACAGGATATACACTCATGTCCATAAATTAAGGATAATTCGGAGTCACGCGGAAATCGAACTCTAAAATAAATATATCACCTGTAAAATCACTACACACATCTTCAAGAATCATATGCAAATTTCAGGAAGTAACCAGATGACACCGATGGTGCGTCACAATGACGAGAGTGTAAGAGAATGATATATAAGGAATACAGGCAAAGAAGTAAAATTGTTCGCAGGCGCTTTATAAGCATTTCAGTGCAATAACCGAATATTTATGACACAAAGGACGCATCTGGATGATTTTTTACGTGGTAGAATTATCGGCCGTCTGGAATGTGGGCGTATCCAACCGGAAGTATCAGACGAACTTGGAATTGCCCAGAGTGTCATCTCCAGGGCTTTGACAACGATTCCAATATGATGGTAATGTGAGTAGACGTTACAGCACAGGTCGCCCCACAGTTACAACGCCGAATGAGGACCGGTATTTTCAGTTACTGCCAAAAGCAACATGCGGAGCACAGCCTCAGACCTGTCTCGTCAGCTCTCTTCAGCCACTGGTACGTCAATTTCAAGGCAGACCGTGTACAGACGCTTAGGGCAAATTGGTCTATATTCTCGTAGACCTGTCAGACGCGTTCCACTTACTGCAACTCACTGTCGCCTGCGGTTAGCCTGGAGTAGAGAGCATGCATTGTGGACACCGCGACAGTGGGCTTGTGTGATGTTTTCGGACGAGTCCAGGTTTAGCTTGCAGTCTGATTCTCGCCGGACTTTCATATAGAGAGCTCCAGGTACCCGTTATCACCAAGAAAACATCATTGAACTACACCGTTAGGGTGGTGCAGGAGTGCTCGTTTGGGGTGGAATTATTCTGGGTTCCAGAACTGACGTGCATGTTCAAATTGGAACCATGACAAGCCAAATCTGTCGGGACGTCATTCTGGAACAACATGTACGTTTGTTTCGGGGTGCCATGGGCGCACAATTTGTGTTTATGGATGACAACGCCCATCCTCACCGTGCAAACATCGTAAGCGAATGCCTTCAATCGGAGGATATCACCCGTATGGACTGGCCAGCATTCTCACCGGTCTTGAATCCAGTAGAGCACAAGTGGGACATGCTTGGCCGACGAGTTGCACCCCGTCAACCTCCTCCTACATGTCAACCGGAACTTCGGAGAGCATTGCTTTTGAGTGGTGTAATATCCCCAAAGATCAGATCGATAATTTGATACTCAGCATGCCTAGGCGTTGTACGGACTGTATTGCATCGTATGGGAGACATACAATGTATTAACAATCATACCAACCATGTAATATTGTTTTTTTTTGTAAATAGTTTTTTTTATAATTTGCTCCAATGAGAAAAAATTGCTAATTTTTTTAATAATTTCAAACATATAGCATCTTTCTTTGCTCTTTACCTTTTGTTTAATAAATAAGCTTTACAAATAAGTCACATTTGTTTTGCTTCTAACTCTTCCTTTGCCTGATTTTGCATTATCCTTTATTTATGGACCTGAGTGTATTTAGAATCCCCGATGGAGTGTGAAGTATTATCATATATTATTTTATATTCGCTGTATTATTTCATGAAAAATAATAGAAGCAGTGAGCAATTCGTGGCAACATCCTTTTATTGGTGTTGTCATATATATTTTAGCCAAAAGGGCATTAGATCCTATTATTAAGGTATTAGTCTATTAGTCTCAAAACTATTAGTCAATGGATAATAGTTTCAAAACGGTTAGTTCACTTTTCAAACGGTTGCCACCAAATAGTATCACCATGTATTATATTTAAAGAAACTAAATAATAAACAAATCTGCATGAATGCATGAATGCTTCTCTCATTGTGAGAAAACAACGGTATCTAGGGTCAATTAAATTTTGAATAACGTAGTCTTCCAACCGAACACGGGCATATGGAAGCCCGAATTTTGAATTCGGAATTTTTTTTATTATTTTGTAAAGCTTTAACGAATTTTTAATTAGCAAACCCAAAGATTTCAAAACGAGCAATGGCAACACTTGTACAAAAAAAAATTATCTACAACGCGCAAGACTGTTCATTGGAAATTCTAGAGATATGCTGCTATTAAGTAATTTGTGATATTCCTGTTGAATCGAATTTTATGTGGTTTAAGTGTGAAGACCATGATATTTAATAAATAAAAGTAACACAAAATGTTAAAAAAACTTGAAAACTTTCAGATTTTCTTTTTATTATTTTTTTATATTCGCTATGTTATTCCTATAAAAAGAATACATGGCGATATATTTGGTGGCAACGTCCTTTGATATGAAAAGCAATGCGAACAAAATTGAGAATCGTGATGAATAGCACCTAATAAAAGTTTGTACCTAACCTAGATGCTGTATTTAGAATCATTCAAATAATTTAATTAGCACATTTATGAATGTGCAGTGACGTCGAGATATCATTTTATGATCGTTTTAGAGTTTATGATCGTCGATCAACTTATATGCGATTACATATGGTGTACGTGAACACACTCTTCTTAAATACTCGATAAATCAATTTCTGAGGACGGAAATTGCAGAAAAGGGAAACTCAAAACTGATTATATGTTTAACTGAAGTTTCTTAAAATATTACTCACAGCAGAGATTGTATTACTCAGCACAAATAAAAAAATAAATCAAATTTTCTACCTTTAATAAAGCTATCTTCACAGATTAAGCGTTATTTCATTGAATCAATCGGTAAGATATATGTTTAACAATTTGCCTTTTTTATTCCGTGCGCGGCATTTCAATGACAGCTTCGAAATTTTATGGAGCTCGCAAAACTAGTTTCATATCTGAAAGTGGATAGTCTTTGCATAAGCAAAATAGTGTTTCTTTTCTTTACATGATTGCTTATCGTAAACTCGAAATTTGACTGCTTTTACGATATAAAATTTCACGACTTTGCGTGACTTAATTTCACTAACTTCTTTGAAAACCAACGATGAAATTTCTTATTTTTACTTCCTTGTTCGAAGTAAAAAGGAAGTATTGTAATCGTGAAAAGTTTCAGGCAGCATATTTCAACGAAAATATCCATTTTAACCGCTATCGAATGCAATTTAACGATGTTTTTGCGTGATATCAGTACGTAAGGACAGAATAAAATACTCTTTTCCTTCAAAGAACTATAAAACTGCTTTAAAATTAATTCTGAAGAGAATTTTTCGTGGCGTCTGTATGAACGTATGTACGTATGTACCTATGTTCGTGCGTACGTACGTATCTCGCATAACTCAAAAACGAGTAGCCTCAGAACGTTGAAATTTTGCATATAGGACTGCTATAACATGTAGATGTGCACCTCGTAGTTTGGTTGCAATCGGCCGTATATAAATATATTTCTAGTAAATCTGTGTACAATATTTTTAGAATTATCAGCAATTTTAAAGTTGTTTAATTGCCACTAAGCCTGTTTATTATGGCGGCCATTGATGTTTACATTTGAAACAGGAGACTAGTGGATTTGTTGCCAATCTAGAGAAACTTAGATTCGCAACAACAAAGATAGCGCATTCATTTATTATTGCCAATTAAATCATACTTAATTCTTTCTGGAATTTTTTCGAGGAAATAAGCGTTTGAAATTTACTTCGTAATTTTTAATACAGATATTTTGAGTTTTTATGTATTTTTTCCTTCTCGCGAAGTGAGAACTGAATTAATTAAATGAGAAATACTCAATCGTCTGTCAAAAACTGTTTCTTTTTTGTTTTGTTTACTTAATTTCTTTTATACATAGTTCGAGCTTCATTATAGTATTTGAATAGCACATGTGGCAACGATTAGATAATTCTTTAAATGATTTACATTTTGTGCATTCTGAGTTATAATATGAATAAAATGTAATACTGTTAAGTAAACCTAGCGCCAGAGTGTCGCTATGGTAAACAAAGTGAATTTTAAAGAATGCATTTATTCTATTGTGGTTTATGCGCTGTCGGCGAAGTAGGTTTAATTCAATCTAATAAGTTTAAGTGAAATGCAAGAAAAAATGCGTATAATTTAATATTCCGTACAAGGAAGTCGTGGTGTACACATCAGATTTTTTTCTATTAGTTTGGCAAACAGACAATGTCGTTTAAAATTGTCAGTAAGTATATGTAAAGACACATGAGCCTGTAATTATTCAACAATTTTTATAGAATGATAATACAGATTACTTCTGATTGAGGACAAATTAACCGAGTTTGGGTTAAATCGAGTTATATACATTTAATTTTATTTACTAATTGAGTCACAATTGAAAAATTACTGCAGCTAATCAGCGTAAAGCAAGGTTATTTTCAAAATATAAAGATAAGTACAGTACAACACCAACTATCCGGACTCCGACTATGCGAATCTCTGATTATTCGAATCGCTTCAGAATTTTTCAGAACCAACTGAAGAAGAGAAAGAAAAGGATAAAAAGGAAAATGAAGCTGTAGAAAAGGAAGGGTAGAGACAGGAAAAGAGGAGGACGTGTCACTTTAGGAATTAAGAAACTGTCTTTTAAAAATTCTTGGATATTCAGAAGTTAGTGCTGAGGATACAGCAGAATGGATAGTGTGTAATTCTTCAGACCCTGGGTTTCAAATTCTAAATGATGATGAACTTATTGAAAGTGTGAGAGAAGATGACCTTAATGTTGAAGTTGAAGCAGGCATGGGTCCATCAGCAAGTGAAGCATTTGCCGGCCTTGAAACTGAGTTGAAGTGGAAGAAGCGTCAGGCCGAGTGTGACCACATGCAACTTCTCATTGTCAAGCGGATGCACGACTTGGCTGCCAGAAAACGGATGAAGACAGTCAAACAGCTTGCTTCGATCGAAATTTGCAGCAAGAATGATTTTCAGTACTCTTAAGTACTGTACAGTACGCTACATAACATGTACGTAAATATGTTGCCTTTTCATTTTAATTAATTAAAACCTCTTTTTCTTTAAAAATAGCTTTTTCTCCCATTTTCAACATACAGTAATTAATTAAAGACCCTTTCTTCGGAAAAATCCAATTATCCGAATTTTTGATTATCCGAATTGGGTCCGGTCCCAATTGATTCGGATAATTGGAGTTATACTGTATAGGAAAATCCCTGAGACAACTAAAGATGTCATAATATTAAAATTAATTAAATTAAAGTGTACGTAGACCCTTTCTTCGGAAAAATCCAATTATCCGAATTTTTGATTATCCGAATTGGGTTCGGTCCCAATTGATTCGGATAATTGGAGTTCTACTGTGTAGGAAAATCCCTGAGACAACTAAAAATGTCATAATATTAAAATTAATTATATTAAAGTGCACGTAGACTCTTTCTTCGGAAAAATCCAATTATCCGAATTTTTGATTATCCGAATTGGGTCCGGTCCCAATTGATTCGGATAATTGGAGTTCTACTGTATAGGAAAATCCCTGAGACAACTAAAGATGTCATAATATTAAAATTAATTAAATTAAAGTGTACGTAGACCCTTTCTTCGGAAAAATCCAATTATTCGAATTTTTGATTATCCGAATTGGTTCCGGTCCCAATTGATTCGGATAATTGGAGTTCTACTGTATAGGAAAATCCCTGAGACAACTAAAGATGTCATAATATTAAAATTAATTAAATTAAAGTGTACGTAGACCCTTTCTTCGGAAAATCCAATTATCCGAATTTTTGATTATCCGAATTGGGTCTGGTCCCAATTGATTCGGATAACTAGAGTTTTACTGTACAGGAAAATCCCTGAGACAACTAAAGATGTCGTGATATCTGGGAGTGATTTTCATCCATGTATGCAATAATTATTAATTCAGAAGTCAAACAACAAAAATCAGCGTTATATTTTCAAAATTTTCACTAGACTAGTTTCGATGGTTTTACCGAACCACCATCCTCAGCTGCAAAACCGTAAATGAACAAGATACGAAAAAAATGATTAGATAAGATAAGAAAGCCTGGGAAAGTTTGACTTCTGAATTTGTTGTTTGACTTCTGACTTAGTATTTGTTCGGCGTGTTATTGTGTCTTAGTAATAATTATTGTTATACATAATCTGGAATATATTATGAAGATTGTTATTTTATTTAAGTGGCTTCATGTAAAATGGTTAAGCGTCGTTTCTAAGTAAACATGCAATTTTATAGCATAATTAAAAACTAAAAATTAAAATAAAGTAAAGGAAACCTAAAATTACATATGTTACTTTTATAGTAATTGTGCGCTTGCAGGAAAGAAGCAGAAAAGATCAGGGAGACAGGAAAAAAAAAAAAAAAAAACATTAAATCTAACTCCAGATATTGTCAGTTTATGCTCCAAAAAGTTGTCAAAGCATTTGTTAAATCTCTGTTTCGATGGCAAACTGAAACTGGTGCTTTAAAAAGGGTCTTATTTATTGTAACCTCAATATGTTTATCTCTAACTTCCTTCTCTTTGAAAAACAGAGATCATTTATAGATTCTTATTTATTGTCATATACGTATTAAAAGGGACTGGAATTAAAGCTAAAAACGATGAGATGTGAAAATAATAAATGTATTGCTTTCTTGTCAGTTTCTTTGTAAAGATGTTGACACTGTGATACGAAGAAAGACATTTGAAGAAAAGCAATAACGCATATTATTTTCTCACAATATTTTCTGAAATGGAGTAGAAGATGCTCTTTACATTTCAAAATTCTTCACAGAGGCCTCCCTGGAGACAAGAATTGTTTCGTAGTAAATAGATTATTATTTAGAAGTAATTTTCTGGTGTGTTTCTTCGAATAAGAAGAGTTTTTGCTTTGGAAACTAGTTTCTCTTTTCTTCGAAATCCTTTTAGGAAATGGAATATCGCATGAAGAATACACTTTCCAAAGTTTAATAATAATTTTAGCGAAATTATTTTATTTTGCCATTTTTTTTAAATTATTTTCCCCCTCTAACACTCTCCATAATATTTCTGGCTAGATTTTATTGTCTCTTCTGTAACTTCATTGGCGTCAAATTCAGTGGCAAAAGCTGTACTCTGGTCTGCTCATCGAATAAATTTGATTTATATTTTTTGTTATAAGATTTTTTTTAATTTACTTTTGAAAACACGAAATTCACTTTTGAATAAATTTAGCAATTGCGGTTTTGCATTCATCACGCAAACAGCTTCGTTTTAGAAACGATTTAAAACGTTTTAAACCGAATATTCATGTCTTAGGGCCGAATTCAGGTTTAAACAATCACAAATTAGCGATCTGTAAGAAAACGATTTCCTGAGTGCGCAAATTTTTGCGAGTGATTTGCGATCTCACATTTTGTAATCGCTAATTTGTGGTTTTCATGGACGAAGTTCTCCGTTACGGGAATGGCGCACTCGACTTTTATCTCCTTTAAATGATAATTTTGTTTAGGACAATATTTCGTAAGTGTGTACAACATGTTAAACCCGTGTAACAAAAAATTAAGTTAGATTCCGACCTTTATTTCGTTTAACAATATTGCATGCAGCGCCATTTCCCGCCTGGTGGTGAGTTTTTGAACTTTTCTTCGCAGAAATAAATTCCCATGACCTCCTTTACACGAAGTTTGATAACATTTGATCCATTAGGTTTCCTTTTATGACAATTTTAAAGTGGAACTTTAATTATAACCAACCTGTATGTAGCAACTGTAGAAATACTAGTGTAAATAACTAATATGCTGAAAATGTATTATTAGCTTCTTAGGACAATGGCCAGGCTGGTCACATGATCTGATTACGCCTCGCGTTTCCTTCCGAAATGCACTGGTAGAAGTTATACATATACAGGTAATCCCCCACAAGAGTTAGGAATCATAGCCTATTGTTCTGGCATAATCAAATGTCCAACAATGCCTATAGTCAAACGCCCAAAAAGCAACGCTGTATAGTGTTCTGAGAAAAATCTTTGCCAATATACAGTTGCGTGTGCAATCTTGTCTGTATGTTTGTGATTCCGTAGATACAAGTGCAAAAGGGGAAGTTGCAACTTTTCTGAATAGTTAGATTGTGTAATAATGTTAATTTGAATCAGCCCATTCCAATTAATTTTACAAATGAAATTTTTTTAGAGATACTGCTCCAGATCTTATGCTGTATTCGAAATTCACATCAGTGTTAATTTTATCACCCGAATATAGTTTCATTGTTCCCAGAAGTTAAATCTTAAATGCCGCCCACCTGGGATAGTGTTTAGAGACGCAGATTGCCATAGCGAAGGGCACAGATAGAAAAGGCATGAATATTAGTAAGTGTATAGTGTATGTGCAGCATGGGGTCACTTTAAATATGGGGCAAGGCGAAAGTCGTCTCGAGACCTTGCCGGTATGGGAAGAGGAGAGTAGAAAGCCATCAGACAGGTCTTTCCCGGGGGGGGCTGTCTCTCAAAATTGGAAACGAAACTGAGAAGTCGGGCTTTCACGTATACGGTGCTCAAGGGTCTTGCCAACTACAGTCACAATTAAATCCTTGCCACGACGAATGTAGTGGGCTTCTGACGATCTTTGTCTGAGACAAATAAGATTGGTAACAGCAACAACAAACCTGAACTATCGTTACGTGTGTCGCAAAACGAATTGCGTTAAAGATTAGTTGTACATAATTCATGTAATAAATTAAAAACAGAAATTACAGTTAAAAACTTAATTTTCAATTTTCACTTAGAATTTTATTAATATTTCCGTTTTCGTCCCTGTGTAATTAGAAAAAAAAAACTGTGTATATTTTACCGAAAACAATCTTAGTATTTTTTGGCGTATTACTAATTGAGAATTTCTAGTGTCTAATTCATACATGCTCTTTTCACAAGGATCTCACTTGCACTGCAAATATGTAAATGCAGTTTATAGATCACCATTAAGTAATTACTATGTTATTGTTTTAAATCTGTAATATTTGACAATTTATGCTTTCCTTGCCAATTGTACAGTCATTAGGATTTTTTTTTCTTTATGCTGGACACAAGAAAAATGGGCAATATCTTCGTCGGGACTCGAGCGTAGACTTCTGGAATACGCGATGAGTCTACTACCGTTATACCACGAAGCCATGTTGGAAGGAGGGAGAAAATACCTTATATGCTCCCCCTTTTAAAGAGTGACTGGGGATTAGCGGTCCCACTCCCTAAATTCTCGTGGTGACGAATTATCGTCTACCAGCTTTTAGTTCGAACGACACTTGTACATGCAACATGCGACGGAGGACGTGGGCACCATCCCTCTACCATTAGGGTTAATTGGTATAGCGCCACGTCCACCTGTGTCTAGTGAAACGTGCCAAGGTCACTGAGTCCACAAAAACGCCTCGCACCGACCACTGAAACCCAGCGTCTGATGCAGGCCACATTGCATCAGCTATACCCTTGCGGCCACTGGGAAATTATTTTACAAATATTGTAGAAAATGACATGGCTAAACAAGGGTCATCACTGCTGCTGCAGGCTGAATTATCAGACATTAGTATGCACAAGTTGCTGAATTATATACCAGATTACTAAATTATATATTGGAGTACAATATGGTATAGAATCATGTAATGCATAGTAAGATTATGCTAATGCTCAAAATACATATTGAAACAGGAAGTATTATACATATTGAATTATGACACTTACTGTATCTGAACATACTAAGATATGATATACATAATGAGGTTATACAGATACTTCTGAGACTTGAAATACATGGTGAAACATTAAATACTGTACATACTGAACATGAGCATACTATGACTGAGCATATTGAAACATGAAATATATAGTGAGATATTACTGATTACGCTAATTACACGAGATACCTGATGAAACATGAAATACTGTACGTACTGAGACAGAAAACATACTATAACAGAGCATACCGGAACGTGAAATGCATGGTAAGATTATACTGATATAAGATACTGAATTATATACAGGATTGCTGCATTATATACAAGAGAGATATTTGTATAACAAACGTAGAAGGCATAGTGAGATTGTACTGAGACTTGAAAAACATGTTGGAACAGGAAATGCTGAACATACTGAAACATATAACATACTATAATTGTACATTCTAATACGTGAAATACATAATGTACTGCTACAAAGTACTGAGTTATATACGGAATACTTAATTATATCCAGGAGAGATATACATATGTCAATATTGAATTGTATAGAAAGGTTATACTGGTGCTTGAGGTACATAGTAAAGCACATTGTATCTGAGCATTCTGAAACACGAGGGTAACATAATGAGGATATACTGAAATAAGATACTGATACTAATACTTATGTTATACTGATATTTGAAAGACAGAGAAACATGGGAAACTGAACATACTGAAACATGAAACATGCTGTTACTGAATAAAATGTGACATGAAGTACCTTGTGAGTTTATACTGATGCAAGATGCTAAATTAGATACCGGATTACTGAGTTATACAAGGAGGATATATGAATTACAAATTTGAAATACATAGTAAGGTAATTGATACATAGAAAGGGTGACATTATGCTGATATAAGATAATAAATTATATACAGGATTACTGAATTAAATATGGGAGAGAAATACGTATTATAATGTTAAATACGTAGCAAGATATGCAGACAGACGCTACAAGAATACATAAACAAAACAGTTCACTTGGTGACAGGATATAGGAGTGTGTAATAATGGCGTATATAAATTACAGACTTGAGATGCATAGTGCGGTGATATTGAAACATAGAGAGGGTGAGATTATACTGATACGAGATAGTGAGTTATATACATGATTATTGAATTAAATACCGGGAGGAAATACGCATTGCAAATTTAATACGTATAGTGAAATTGCAGACTGGCGTTACAAAAATACGAAGATAACAGTGCATTGGTGGCAGAATATAGGAGTACATAAAGCATACATTTGGTATTTCATGTGTACATATGATGCTGCTGACTGTGATTACAGATGCTGCCATTACTGCGTTTTATGAAGACAAAGTACTTGTATACTACTGCTGCATACATAATAAGTTAGAGCCATTCATATGTGCAGTTACAATTATATAATGCTGCCAGTGAGCTCCCTTTAGCTGGTATGGGAATGTTGCATGATGCACTAAGTACTCTTAAATGGTTTACACTTGGCATAGGTTTGTTCCTAAGCCCATAAGCTTGTCAACAATTTTTGTAATGCTGCGTTTGAGATGTCGCTGCTTAATTATGAACCTGCTGAAGGCTAATCTGTTTGTCTCTGGGAACGAGATGTGTAGATCCTCCGTTAGTGAGCATTTTTCGACATAGTGTTCTGGCGTTCCCAGTTCACCGCAGCAACATAAGGAGGTAGTCGTCTTGCCGAATCTTTCAAAGTAGACTGGGAACGGGCCATGCCCGGTAATATAGTAGACCAGTTGTGGATTTACTATTAGACGTTCTGGATCAACCTTTGGCAGATGCGCATACGCACGACGTCCTGTCTCATCGTTGTTCCATGCCTCTTGCCACAGTGTGAAAGCGACCTGTTTCAAGCTCTTTTTTAGATATGAGGTGGGCCATGGAATTTGCAGTGTCTCTGCATCATTATTTTGGGCTGCTTCTTTTGCGAGCCGATCTGCGGCCTCATTCCCAAGGTTGCCAATATGCGCTTTTGTCCATTCTAGGTTGATTTTTAAGGTCTTGTGAAAAGAGAGTTGTTCTTGAATTGCTGCAATTATGGGGGAGCCGTGCATAGGATTTAATATAGCATATAATGCTGACAGACTGTCTGTTATTATAAAACTGTTTTGATGTCGATATTGGGTAATAGTGTTTATTGCGTGATAAATGGCTGCAGCTTCGCTTTGAAAAACACTGTTTCTGGATTCCAAGTGTCCTTTCCATTGGCGTATTGGTTGCTGTTGCCGAAATGCGATGTATGCACAGCCAACATTCTCGTCAGTTTTTGAGCCATCTGTGTAGAATACGATATCATTGTCCGTAGCTCTTGTGTTTTGCTTAATATTAATGTGCACGCCTTGGCCTTGCGTCGACGGGTGTGTGTGGAGGCGATTGGACTCCCGTTCTAGGTTATCTGCCGTAAAAGTATGGTCACCAAACACCGCAGGGCGGCTAAGCTGCTTCACCAATTGGTAGGCTGCCTCTTTTTCCACATTTATGTAAAGAGGGGGCAATCCGGCCAGGACATTGAGTGCATTCGTTGGAGATGTTCTAAAAGCTTTAGTAATGTTGAGCAGAAACGGCCTTTGTATACTCTGTAGATATTTTATTTTGCGTCCTTGCATCGGAGAGGCCCATATTGCAGCTCCATATGTTACTATTTTCTCAGTGACTGTCATATACAGGGTCTTGAGTAAATGGGGGTTAAGTCCCCATCTGTAACCATTCATCAACTTGAGCTTGATGGCAATCTGTGCTGTTCGTTTCCTAAGCTCCAGCACGTGAGGGATCCAATTTAGTTTATCATCAAAAGTTATGCCCAGGTACTTTAGTTCTCGCTTAATGCGGAGTCTTTGGCCGTTGAGCGTTATTCTTGGTTGGCGTGCGAGTGTGCCCCCTTTTTTAGGAATCAGCAGTATTTGAGATTTTGTTTCAGCTATTTGGAGTTTTATTGCTGTGCATCGCTCCTGGAAGAGGTTGCAGGATTCCTGGGAATTTGCTTGCAGCTGTTCCCTGGTGTTTCCTTTCACAATTAGAGCTGTATCGTCCGCGTATGCAATTATTTTTGTGTGTTCCGGCCACGGCTGTGTGAGTATGATGTTGTACGTTACGTTCCATAGAAACGGCCCTGCGCAGGAACCTTGCGGACATCCTTGGGTTTGGTCTTGCTGGATGACACCGCTGTTATGCGGTAGAATCAATTTTCGCTCTGAAAGGTAACTCTCCAGGGTGTGGTAAATATTCCGTGGACATTTTGCCTCTCTCAGGGCATGTTGTATGGCCGGCACGACACTTGTACAGTCATTAAGAGTTTTTTTGAAGCATCAGACATAAAAACTGAGTAATGCTATCGCAGGAACTCTTCATAAACCTCTGGAATACACGGCGAATGTGCTACCGTTACAACACGAAAGCATGCTGGTAGGAGAGAAAAAATTCGTTACATACTCCCGTCTGTAAAGGGTGATTGCGGATTAGGGGTCCCAACCACCAAATCTTGGTTGGTTGACGATTAATTGTCCACAACTCTTAGTTCAGGCTCCACTGTAGAATCATTAGAATTTTTTATGTCAGGAAACTGAAGAATTCACCAGTGTCCTCACCGGGACTCAAACCTCAGACCCGTCGAGTACGCGTCGAGAGATTTTCCAATTACACCACTGAGGCATGAGCAAAGGGGGAAGAAAACAACTCATACGCCTCCCATATTAACCTTTTGAAGACGGGATGGCCATTATAGTGGCCATAGAGTCATCTCTTTGGAAAGACGGGGTTGTCCATTTTAGTGGCCATATCTTTTTCCCCCATTTTCCAGGCAGAAAAGTGGGGTGAAATGCCAAATTTGACTTCCCTTGAAATGTCAAATTTGACTTAACCACTTATCTCTTTCAAAGATGTTCCTTTTGCGACATAGATGCACCCGTCTGAGAATCCATTAAACTACACACAAGAATGTTTGTTGCAAATAGGAGGTGATTTCTTAAAGGGGGA
This sequence comes from Stegodyphus dumicola, assembly GCF_044657685.1. NCBI lineage: Eukaryota > Metazoa > Arthropoda > Arachnida > Araneae > Eresidae > Stegodyphus > Stegodyphus dumicola. Next base: position 183,841,463 of record NC_140774.1, read on the forward strand.
AAGCATTCCGTTCAAGATTCCCCGTCCTTTGGTAGCTTTTACTGTTACCAAAGCACGGCCTCAAAAGGTTAAGGAATTTAGATGATATCAGAAACGCTTTCAAATACCTCTTTGCAGTCATAGATAAATAACTCCTTTTTTCCTAAAGCAAATTATTAAATAAAAATCATCTCAATTAATTAAGGACTATATGAAATAAATGAGCTAATATGCAAAATCCGAAAAGTAATTAAATGGTTTTTTTTATAATTGTTTTAACATTGGTAATTTATATAGTTAATTAAAACGGAAAATGAAAAGATATTGTGGTGAACTATCTTTTGACACGAATACATCATTTTATTGTAAACAAAATAAAAGGAAATGGGAATAAAAGGAGCATGTAAATAAAATTCGTTTAGAGTAAATAATTCAGAAATACGCATTTTTTTTGTGTGCTAGCTTTCTCCACAGATAAGTTTCACGCTTTCTGTGAAATTTCTACGTAAAACTTCCAGAAAATTTCCATCTTTCCGTGCTTAAACAGTTCAGGACTAGAGAATGAGAGGTCTAATCGATCTAGACTTAGGCACGAGTTAACCAAAATCGACTTGCGAAATTTCCATAATTTAAAAGTTATTTTTCGTAGCGATAATACACGGGAAGAAAAAAAAAATCTCAGCTTATTTTTACTAACCCAGCATTCGTGACTTCCTTCACTTCCCTTTAAAAAATAAACACATTTTTTCACTCGGTTGGAAAATGGGGGGTTTTAAGAGAAGCGTTTTATGCGAAGCGTGACTTGTTGTCGAGAAAATAAGTTCCGGACTCTAAGTTCTCTCTGAGACGATTGTAAAGCGAAAGCAAAGCGGAAAAAAAAATTCAGCTTTAAAACTTTAAGAATGCATAATGATGCGTAATCTTCTTTTTTACTTTTTGCATCTTGTCGTGGTAGTCTTCGTGAACAAGTTGCTACAGAACGAGTTAATTGCATTTTTTTTCCTATCCAGCATGAATATTTAATTAATGTGAACACTAATTACGCAGCAATATTGCGAGTTATCCGAAATGCTGTAAAAACTAAATAAAAAGTTTAGATCAGTTCGGGAGAGACTGTTTATCGATTAAGTGGAAGCGAAGTCCTGAAATGACCTTGCTTTGTTATGGCATAATTTTAATTACCTTTCAGCGAAAAAGATGTTGCACTGGGTTTTAACATGACCTGTGGTTTCTCCTGGAAAAAAAGAAATTATTTTATTTATCCCCTATACATCATTGACGTACATTAGCAAAATATTAAAAATCAACATTTTACCGGCGAAGTTTCCAAATTTTGAATGCTTATGAATAATAAAAGTTCTCTTTAGTATTCTATAATTAATTATACTCCCGTGGTAATGTTACCGATAAAGTACGAAACGCCGGCGTTCTATAGAATGCCTAGGCATTGCATATAATGCCGAACATTTTTAGACAAAGTGTGAAATATGAGAATTATTACATACTTTCCCTAGGCGTTGCATAGAATACCTAGGCATTCTATAAAATGACAAATGCTCTTTAGGCAAAAGAGAAAAAGTTATGATAATTCTATCATTCAAAAGACATTAAGTCCTCAAAAATACAAATTTTACTTTGAAACATTAATGAAGCAGTGCAGTAGAAAAACTGTTATTCGAAATATGTAAAACCAATAGTGAGATGATCTTGATGCAACATAATAAATTGTATTTTCTACCTGCCTGAGGCTGGGAATCAGTAAGATCTACCTAACAATTGAAATTAAATTCAGAAACAATCATGAGTTCCACGAGTGTCCGTGACGTAATACTGTATAGTATTGTTACTTTTTTTTTTTTTTTTTCTTTTCTGACACCAGCTGTTACGTTATTTTTTTTTTCCTTCACGTTCGTACGGCGTTCATAGATTTGGAGTGAATAACGACGACAGCACTTCATGGAATATCGAAACAACTTTATTGGCCAGTATTTTAAGGACAGCTCCAAATTCACGTTTACCCAGTCGTCGAAGATCTGCTATAAATAACGCTGAAACTCAGCGATGCAGCCTTCAGGTTATCAGACTAAAACGGTGGAGACAGCTTCACTTTCTTTCTTTCTTTCCACCGACAGCGAGGCAGCCGGTCCACTGGGTAGTTAGCATATCGGCCAGGTAGCCACGCTGACGGAAATAACTTGAACAAAAGACACACTTATAAATACATATTGTGCTCAAGACGACTGCTGGGGGCAGTGCAAACAAATGCTGGACGAAGACGATAGCGCATGATGGAAGAAGGGTGCATTGCGGGCGTGAAGAACAATTCCAGTTAAATATTTACAGAGTAATGGATAGGTGGTTACAAATACTAAAAGTAATAAGAAGTAAAATACTAGAAAGTAAAACAGTACATAAAATAAAAAAAGGCAAAACAGTGGAAACAATACATAAAACAAGGAAAAATACATAGTTCAAGGTTCATAATTTAAGGTTTACAGTTCAAGAAGATAAATATATACAGGGAATAAGAAAAGCCGAATAAGCTAACTTAAGATAAAATTAGTTCACTACAGGTACAGAGCACACAGGGGCTGTGCTGGTGACGAGGATGGTGGCTGAGAATTACTTCAGCCTGTCTGAGATTTTGCGTGCAATGTTTATGCAATCGCATATGCGTTTCAATGCATTGCTATTTTTTGAAGTAGCTTCGGCCCATGCATGGATGTGGTTTGCTACTGGTTGCCTAAGATGATATTTGGCGGTCTCTCTGCAAGCGAACAGATAGTGGTCCGGATCTCCTACCAACCCGCATGAGCAATGCTCATTTTCGCGTCGTCTGAAGCGATGCAGGTAAGTCATGAAGGGACCATGTCCTGTTAGATACTGAGTGAAGTGAGACGAGCCAGATTTTAGAAACCGGCAGACTTTTGGAAAAAATCTGTAAACTCTTCTGCCGGTGGTTTCTGTCTCCCACAGATGTTGCCAACGTTTGAGTAATTCTCTCTCGAGCTCAGCTTTTAAGAACGAACCCGGGAGAGGCACGTCAAGTGTGCGAACGTGGGGGTCAGTTGCTGCTCTTTTGGCTATTGCCTCTGCAATTTCATTACCCAGTATTCCAGTGTGGGCAGGTACCCACTGGAGTTCAGGCCTATAGTATTTAGGTGTTCTTAGTAAGAGTTTTTGTATGGCTCTGACGAGTGGATTTTTACTACATGTGCCTTGGATTGCCTGGAGGCTAGAGGCTGAGTCTGAATATATACTGGAATAGTTATTTTCCAGTGCGTAGACAAGTGCAGCTTTTAATGCAATCAGTTCAGCCTGAAAAACTGAGTTGTGGTGCTTAAGCTTTCTTTCCCAGGTCTTTAAGATCTGGTTCCCAAGTAGAACACAGTATCCGCTACCGGTACCACATTCTCCTGCAAAGCACCATAGTACAGCTCCCGACTCTGCTCAGTTGTTCCCGGAAACTCCACGTACTCTCGAGAATCCCCACGCTACAACTCGCCATGCACTCGATGACATACAGCTCCCGACTCTTCGGTTAAGTCATTCCTGGAGCACAACACGTTGTCTCGACGATGCACCGCGATACATTAAGTGACTCTTTCGATGCACTCGGCACTCGCTGCCCGGCTGTCAACTCGATCGACTCCACACGGACTGACTAACTCGAGACTAATTATCTCGCACTCGACGAGGCACACTCACTAACTAACTGCGGACCAGCAGGGTTTATATAGTTTTCGGCTTGTGTTCGAGAACATTCTGGGCTAAACCGGTAAGAAATCTTTCCAGAAGGTTCTCCATCCGTCCATGGCATATCGCAAATTTTGTCGCCAAATGGGCGATTTCTCGCTAAATGTGGCAACCCAAAAACTGCTTTGCGGAGAAGCTATCTTACCGCGCCTGTGTATTTCGTAACAGTGTTGATGCTTTCTTTAACAGGGTAAATGAATGTACTTTTGTTTTCCCCAAGCATCACATCCAGGCGATTCAGCAGCCAGTAGTCCCGTGGTTCATGTTTAGTAGTCATTTTGGCTTTTTTAGATCATTTATTAACTTCTGGTAAGTAGTTTCAGTTCTTTGAAATGAATCGGATATGTATTTTATTCTTACCCGGTTCGTCATTTGGTATTCTATACAATGCCTAGGAAATGTGTGAAATATGAATCGCTTCATGCATTTCTGGCTAGTTTTAGGCATTCAATACCTAGAGATTCTATAGAATGCCGGATTTCAAACATTGCCAGTAACAGTAAAACATTATTCCAGTTATGCTGAGCAAAAACATTAGGTATCTAAATGCCAGTTATATGTTAACAGTATAGAAAAAAATCCAAATTGAATTTCTGAATATATATCTTTAATATATTCCTTTAAGCAGGCACAAACATGATTATATCGCATATTACGAAATATACATGATGATTCCTGAAGAGTCGGATTCGGCGTTTTTAAGGTTAGGTTATTTAATTAAAGCAAAGCCTCGAGGGTTATCTGCCTAAGGGGAGAGATGCCTTCGGGGAGAACTTGCTAAGGGAAGCTGGCTCGTATATGCGTTACACATGGGGAAAACCATGAAAACGCCCATGCAGCCAGCCCTTTCTCGGGATTCGAACCTCAGACCGAAACTACCAGTGTTCAGCGACTTTACCGTTCGGCCGCTGGTCGGCTCGGAGTTTTTAAAGAAGACCAGAAAAAGATTTCAGGAATATTTTCGATTCCATCCAGAAATTACCTCGCCAGGTATTATATCTCGCATAACTTAAAAAAGATTAGCCGTAGAATATTGAAATTTTGTATTTGGGACTCTTGTAACATCAAGCTGTGTAACTCCCTTTCTTACAGCATCTGGAAGAACCAAAAGCATATATATATATATACGTTATGCGACCTTTATTTTCGCAATTGTTGGTCATAGTCATATACCGTATATAACCACGTATAAGTCGATACCGCGTGTAAGTCGACCCTCTCACTTCGACATAAAACATTCGTAGAAAATAAGAAACCCCCGTATAAGTGGACCCCCCCCCCACTTCCGAAATCGATCGAAAAACTTCGAAAAAATTTTTTTTAAGTACTACATTTATTCAAAATCATCTGAGGAAAAAAAATGTAAATATACGATAAAAAATACCTTGGTAAATAAACAAAATCAAAATCCTTCTTCTAGAATTTGTTCCGGAAATTCTAGAATTCTAGAATTTGTTCCGGAAAAGATTCGCGTACGTAAAATCTGTCTGCATTTCCCCTTTTTAAAAGTTAAAAGAAATATTCAAAACTGTTCAGTTATTGCGTGGGCTATTTTTTTAAATTTTGACGTGTATGCCTGTTACAAAAGTATTTCATGAATGAACAATAACTATTATAAAGACTTATACGTACGTTTTATCGAAACTTACTCTAGTTAAAGTATGAAACTCTGTGATTAGTTCGTCACATAATTTAAGTCATGAAATTACTTCAAGTAAGTGACTTATTTGTTAAGTCGTCCAATTTGAGTGCGGGAAGAAAACAACTGCATTATATAAAGAAATTTTTTAACTTCTGATTCTTTTAATTTTTTATGGCCCCGCGTATTAGTCGATCCCCCATTTTGAAGTCTTTTTTTTTTGTCCAAAATATCTCGACTTATACGCGGGTATATACGGTACTTCCACTTACAGAAGTGTTTTAAATTTCGAATATATTCATGCTTGGAAATACTAAATTTTTAAAAAATTTAACTTCCGGTAAACAATGAAATCTAACTTTAATGCTGCCTCACAATTCCTGTACTTGTATTTGAGAAAGTTTTATACTTGTTATGAAAAAATAAAATACCTTATATACTCCTGGGAATTAGGGTACCCAGTCTATAGATCCTGGTGATGACGAATTATCGTACACTACCATTTAATTCGGGTGCCACTGTAGAGTCGTTACGTTTTCTTAATGATGCAGACGTTAAAATTGAGCAATGCCCTCCTCAGAGCAATGACTCGAACGACACTGAGCAATGACTCGAACGTGAATCGTTCGAATTCGCACCGCGTGTGCTTCCCTTACACCACGAAGGGGTTTTGGAAGGAGGAAGAAAGTACCATACAGCTCGAAACTTTGCGTTTGGTTATGTTTGGATCATTTTTATAAGCGGTCATTTAAACTAACATAAAGCAATAGTTAAAAGCATACATTAATTAAAAGCAGTAATATACGCATCGATTTTTGACAGTTTTATATTTGCATTCAGAATCCATATATTTGAAGTGATATTCTCTTTATCCGCCATCTTCATTTCACTTCTGAATTTAAAAACTACCACCCCCGTTATTTAAAACTTGTAGCGTACTTTTAGCATTTAAGTTATAGCAGTAAGATTTTTATTATCATATAAATTCTTAAACACTAGAGTTTTAGATAGCGATTCCAGTTTAAAAGTTAATTGACAGCTAACGTGAAATTCTAATTTGCTTGTAAAGCCACATGCAATGTTCAACAATTGCTGCACATTAATATTATAACTTTAATTATCAACTCTTGTGGGAGGCAGCCTCGGCGAGAAATATGAAGAAAAGGTATAATTACGCTTTATTTTAATGGATTTCCTTAATTAACGATAAAATATACGAAGAATTATTATCCTGATAAATATGATTTTGTCACAATTAAATTTCATTTTCAAATCTCTCTTTAACAAGCATAATGGCACGCGGTGAAGGGAAGCCTTCTCGAGAGGTTGCTGGCAGATGAAGAGAGGTGGGAGACCCTCAGATCCGTACCCTCCCCGGGAAGCTCACCATCAAAATTGGGGGCGAAACAGAGCGAATTCGTTACTGTCATCTGTACCGTGCTCAAGGCTTTTGCAGGAACAAGGATACAGTGTCGCAAAAGAAATTTAAAAAAATTACTGAGATGATAGGAGCAGATGAAGTGTTTGTTAATGTCAGACTCCACCTTTGTCACAAATTGTCACGTTCAGTGACGTGGAGTCTGTTTATGTGTTTAGACACTAAATTAGCTACTGCACTGATTCCACGCTTAAACACGTATGATGAATAAAAATAAAATAAAATATCTGTTTTTTTTGCCCACAATCCAGGCTACAGAAATAGTAATGATTTTTGAAGCCATATGTCTTGGTATCCATTTCTTCTTAATCTTTCTTAGTCTTTCGTTATTTGTGAGTTCTAGGACTTCTCTTGCTGACCAACCAGGACAGTGGTTAGAGACGCTGACTCCTGTACATGATATCCCAGTTTCGAATCCCGAGGAAGGCATGGATGTATCTATGTGGCATGAGAACATCTAAACATGCGGTGAACCGAAAGTCCTCTGGAGAGGTTGGTAGTAGGGCAAGAGGGAGTGGGAGACCTTCGGACCCATCCTCTCCAGGGTGTGTCCCTTCATATACTTCCACTTGCAAACTGAGCAAAGACGCTCTGTCACCTGTATGATTCCCAAGGCTCTTGACAACGACAGGCGCTAGCTTGCTGCCTTCTTGCCAAGGTGAATTTCGTGGCCTTGCTCTAATATGAGAGACCTGATCTGATGTTATTGTCGGTGGGGGTGAGATGAGCCACAAACGAACAAAAATGTTCTGGAATCTCACCACAAAATCAGCATTGGCTAGAGACTGTTGATAATGTGGGAAAGTGGATGCGTTCACCTCTGTTTTGCTAGATTTCGTTTGAACAGAAGAAGGTTTCCCACAAAATCATCTTTTTTTCTTTTAATAAATTAAGCTCATCACCTTACAAATGTAAGTTGACTTCATTACATATTTTAAACAGACCTGTCCAATAAGCGATATCATTTTTGGATGTAATCAAATTTTAGGCCACGTTTTCATCGCTGTTTTCAAAGACATGCAGTACTGAGTTATGTAGATTGATAAAATGAGTCAGACAAATACATTTAGAGAGCCAAAGAGCTTCTGTGCGCTGCAGCAAGCGATTGTAATCTCCGTCCTTTTCATTACAAAGTCGTCCAAATAATCTGTCACGCAATGTATGGCTTCTGAGCTTATTGACTGCTCTAATGACGTAAAGATGTGATGCATGCAGGAATTCATTCAAATTTTTTGCAACAAAATGTTAACTATGAATAATGCAATGTACAGCGTGTATATTTGGTACTGCTTGTTTCAAATTTAATATAAAACCCTTAAGACACCTCCTCATTGCTAAACCACCAGCAGTAGCAGTGGTAAAATATTAGGAAAAGGAACTGTTCACAGTATTAAAAGTCGATTCAGACTTTCAAATGTTTAGCAAATGATAACTCTTGACAAACGTTTTTGCCTTCTGAATCGAAAAGAAAATATGATTAGAGTAGTGCTTCATATTTGGTATAGTTGATTCATCGAGTTGAATGGAAAATTAGTAAGTCTTTAATGATATTTTGCATAATGATATTTCGATGTTCTTAGCCATTTTATGTAATCTTCTTTGCACCATATTATTACCTACAGGAATTTTTTCTGAAGATATCTGACGATGTCATATGATAAAGAACAGTTTTGTAGCATGTTTGACTACCAGCAAATTAATTCGTAGTTAACTGTGTGTGGTATATTTTGCTTTTGCGATAATAATGAGATATTACATCAGGATCGTAGTCCAGAATATTCTTGTTTAGAAAACCATGCAAAAAAAGTTTGATGTAGTTAAATATGCTGGTATTTGATGGCCTGCTTTAAACATTTCTTTTCGAGTACTTTAAAATAGGATAAATCTTTGTCCTTTTCATCATCAAGCATTTTATTCAAATATTCTTGGAACCTATAAGGCTTCATTTGAAAAAAAAATCTGATGTGTACACCACTTGACTGCCTTGTACGGAATATTAAATTATACCCATTTTCTTGTATTTCATTTAAACTTATTGGACTGAATTAAATCTACTTCGTCGTAAGCACATAAACCACAATAGAATAAATACACTCTTTAAAATTCGCTTTATTTGTTTACCATAGCGACACTCTGGCCCTAGATTAACTCAACAGCGTTACGTTTCATTAATTTTTTAAACCAGAATGCACAAAATTTATATCATCTTAAGAATTATTTAATCATTGTCAGATGTTCTATTCAACTACTATAATAAATCTAAAAAGATGTATGAAAGAAATTAAGCAAAGAACAACAATATCAAAAAGAACCAATTTTTCACAGACGATTCAGTATTTTCCATTCTATTAATTTAGTTCTCACTTCACGACAAGGCCAAAATACATTAAAACTCAAGATGTCTGTATTGGAAATTATGAAGTAAGTTCTAAACACTTATTTCCTCAAATAAATTCCAGAATGGATTAAGCATGATTTAATTCGCAATAATAAAAAAATGCGTTATCTTTCGTTTTGCGAAGCTTACTTTCTCTAGATTGGCAACAAACCTTCTAGTCTGCTGTTTCAAATGTAAACAAGCAATGGCCGCCATGGAAAAAATATTACACTTAGAGGCTCTTAAACAACTTTTAAATTATTGATAATTATAAAAATATTGCTTGCAGATTTACTAAAGGCATAAACACCTTAACCGGAAGATAAGAACAACATAATTCAATCATTTTTAAAGCAAAACAGTGCACAATTTACAAACATGTAAGAATACAAAAACTCAGATCATTGAGCCGAGTAACAGAGTGTATATATACTGTTTATATAGTACTTACTACCTGGCTTTTTAAATATATATATATATATATATACATAGTTTTGGTGCGGCTGACTGCAACCAAAATACGAGGTGTCCTTTATCCTTACGTACAGATGTCACGCAAAAACATCGTTAAATTGCATTCGATAGCGGTCAAAATGGATATTTTCGTTGAAATATGCTGCCTGAAACTTTTCGCGATTACAATACTTCCTTTTTACTTCGTACAAGGAAGTAAAAATGTTAATTTAAATCAACATATGTTTGTAATCAACACATGAAGAGAAATGATGAAAATTTACAAATATATATTAACTAATGATTTAAAAATGGTAGAAACAAAATAAATCTGTTAAAATTTGTTCGCTAAATTAATAGTGTGTGATTTTCGAACAGTAATGAATGACTGTTCTCGTCAATTCTACGTTATTTGTGCTTAAATAAAATAATGTGAAAAAGTAACTTATATACTTCCAAATTTTTATTTTCTAATATAATAAGCACTTTTTAAATAATAATGTATTTCATTATCTTGCATTAGTTCTTTCAAATTCTCTATTATGTGCGTTTAAACAAATAATGCTTTACAGTAACTTAAAATACACTACATTTTTATCCACTGACTATTTCATTGTATTTAATTATCGTATCGAATAAAAATCAACAGCGGCCTTCGCTACTATTTTTCTTTACATTGCTTGAGGCGTTTTTGCACCTTTGATAAATGTAACAATAAATTCGCTCTCTGACTTCTATTTTTAATAAAGAAAATATATAAAAGAAAAAAAAATGAATCGAATAACTGCTAAGAAACCAAAAGTTTTAGAACAGAAAAAGAAATAAGTCCCTAAAATTCTTTGATCAATTGTTGAATAAAAGACTTCTCTGAATTTATTTGACGAAATAAATCGGTTGCAAAAATTCGATACAAGCTTTTTGTATATTTTATGCTTTAGGGATAACATTTGCATCGTTTTAAATAAATGGCATCATTACTTATAAAATGAATAATTTAGTCGCATATTTTATTGTTGAATAATTGCTGCAAAAGCTGTATTCCTTTTAAAAGGCAATGAATTTTGTATTAAGAAGTGGTTGTATTGATTAAAACATGAATGTTGCATTCTAGATAAGAAAGTTCTGCTATTGATGAGATACGTTGCCAATCCCAGCTTTCCCAAAATAGTTTTTATGTCATTTAAATGAAGCAGGAATTATTATAAACATCACTCAATTTGGTGATGACCACGAATGTGCTGTTTTATGGATCGACAGTATGAAAATGACCAGCACAGAAATTCATTTATCCCTTTGTTGTTCAGTGTTCCACTACATGGAACACCCAAATTGAATCGCTTCTGAAACGGTTAAATTCAACCGTAAATGGATAAAAATGCCTTCATAATATACTTCAAACTTCTCTTTTTAAATAGTGCCCACCAGCGGCCGAGCGGTAAACTCGCTGAACACTGGTAGTTTGGTCCGAGGTTCCAATCCCGCGAACGGGCTGGCTGCATGGGCGTTTTCGTGGTTTTCCCCATGTGTAACGTGTATACGAACCAGTTTCCCTTAGAAAGTCCTCCACGAAGGCATCCCTCCTAGGCAGATAGCCCTCGAGGCTTTGCCGTAATCACACACACACACACACACTTTTTAAATAGTAGATGGCAGCATATCACAAGGAGACCCAGAATTTTTATTTATGATGTGTTATTAAAATCTACTTATTTTCTAGTAATTTTCTATATTTTTTGTGACGAAAGCAAGTTTGTTTAAAAAAAATCCGTATAATTTTGATGGCTGTACTCTGTATTATTTCTTATATATTTTGTTTTACAATTTTGATACAAAATAATGCGCAGAATCATTAAATATTCAAACAAAGCAGTCTTGAGGGGTGAGGTGTGGTTTGTGCTATGAAAGCTCTAATATGGGCATCTTGAAATTTTTGTGAGTAGTTTTCAGCCGGGAATTTTAGGGCAGCTGCACGAATTATTTTGCTACCGATTTTTAGTCTCATTCCCGTTTATTTACAATAATTGTGTAGATATTTTTTGTGTACGTATATCTTATACCTTATTTTTCTTTATTGTTAATATAATTGCAGTTAACTTTTTATTATCAATTTTCCATAAATGGCAGGAAAACTCTTTCCGAAGAGGAAAGAGTTTCTTTTTCTCTTTCTTTTTACTTGGAATTGTAAACATATTGTTGCACGGAACAGAAGCCGCACAAAAAATGTTTTTTGTTCAAAACTTGCAAAGTTTTCTGCTTCTATCAAAAAAATGTGACATGATTTGAAAATTTCACGGAGCTATGAAATCGAAAAATTTATAACTATTTTTGAATATAGGACTTGTGTATATGTTATTGTGAAAGACCGAAATTGGAGAACGTCGACTTTCACCGGAGAATGTCAACATTCACCAAATACGTCGGTAAAAGATCGAGTATTGCATTACATTCTTGTACATTCGGACCCTCACCGGTGTATGTCGACAATCACAGATATGCTCTGGTGTAGGTCAAAACGAGAGGAGTATATGTACACGCTGTCATTGCAAAAATAAGTGTGTCACAAATAAATAAAGTTGTAAATAAAGGCCTCTTGTGCAATTCAAAGTTTCATAATAGTTTAAGTTGTTGCAATAAATAAGATTTGAATCACATAATTTGGCAAGTTTATAACTTCTATTATTTTCCTTTCTCATTTTCAATGTATTGTGTGTTTTAAGTTCTTATTTAAAGTCTCAAGTCCCTTTTCCCCGACTGAATTACGGAGAAGAAAATATAATATACTTATATGTTCAACATTCGCCATTAGTACATGGGGAATGTCAACATTCACCGGTGTAAGTCAGAAATAAGAGTATTTGGAAAACATTTCGGACATACACCAAGAGACTATGTGAATGTTGACATTCACCGGGGAAAGTTGACATTCTCCAGATTTCGGTGTTTCACCGTAACATATATATAAAACTGAATTTGTTCGCAAAAGTCCATTGTCCCTTTGCATTCAAGTATACTTTCTATCGCAAAGATATTACACTTACCGAAAGTTTGTAGTGAGTTGCAGTTCTAGTACATCTAGTAAGTATACTTCAGATTTTCAGAGATTAAGAATATAATAAATAAAAAAAATAAAAAAAATAAAAATCTGAAATGTTTCAGATTTTAAATTACGTCCAAAGGGGCGTTTTTTTAACGTTTTGAGTGTTACCTTTATTTATTAAATATCATGTTCTTTGCACTTAAAACATAAAGTTCAGTTCAAGAGCAATATCGCAAAATAATGTTAAATTAAGCATATCTTTAGAATTTCCGATATACACAGTCTCGCGAGCTGAAGATAAAAGTATTTTTTTTCTATATAACGTTGCCATTTCTCGCTTTTAAAGCATTGAGTTTGTAAATCAAAAATTCGTTAGAGTTTTACAAAATATAAAATATATAATAAAACAAATTCCAAATTTGGGATTTCAGATGCCCATATTCGCAGTAGGATTTCGTCATTCAAAATTCGATGGCTCTATGTACCATTGTTTTATCACAATGCAAGTAATAGACAATCATTTATGCAGATTTTTCATTATTTAATTTCTTCAAATATAATGCAGGACTCTAACATTTTGTGGCAACAGTTTGAAAAGTGTACCGACGTTTATGAGTCCGACGCAAAATCACAAAACGAAAACAATAGTCCTTCAGGGACAAAGCCCCTTTGGACTAAAAATCGGAAAGGTTTCAGAATTTAAATTACGTCCAAAGCGGCGTTTTTTTAACGTCTTGTGTGTTACCTTTATTTATTAAATATCATGTTCTTCGCACATAAATCATGAATTTCAGTTCAATAGCAATGTCGCAAAATAATTTTAAAATGAGCTTATCTTTAGAATTTCCGATACACAGTTCCATGCGCTAGAGATAAAAATGTTCCCCTCCCCGTAGAGTATTGCCATTGCTCGCTTTTAAATCGCTTGAGTTTGTTACTCAAAAATTCGTTAAAGTTTTACAAAATACGAAATCGATAATAAAACAAATTCCAAATTTCAAACTTGGTCTTCCACATGCCCATATTCGTAGGAGGATTACGCCAATCAAAATTGGATGGCTATATGTACTGTTATTTCATCACAATGCGAGAAACATTTATGCAGATTTTACATTATTTAATATCTTCAAATATAATGCAGGACTCTAACATTCGGTGGCAACAGTTTGAAAAGTGAAACGGACATTCATAGTGATTCAACGCAAAATCGCAAAACGAAAACAATAGTCCTTCAGGAACAAAACCCCTTTGGACTAGACATCTGAACGTTTTCAGATTTTATATTACAGAGAAAGGGGCTTTTTTTAAGTTTATAAATCGGTCACCACCCACTATTGAGTCGTAAAACAAATTTTAGTGGATAACGAATAGTTTTGGAGTTTTCTTTTCTTGTTTCATAATTACGCTTAAATAGTTAAACATAAGTAACAGTAATCAACAAATTAATTTTAAATAGTAACATACATTTTTTACTGTCACGTTATTTTCTTCTAGAAAAATTTCTTCTCTTTTATTTTTTTACTTCTTAGAACGACAAGCTCTCAAGTGCGTTTTTTCGCGACCGAATTACGGAGAAGAAAATGTAATATTCTTATGTCTTCAACATTCACCATTAGTACATGGTGAATGTCGACATTGACCGGTGTCAGTTGATCAAGTCAGAAATTTGTATTTGGAATACATTTCGGACATACACCAAGCGACTATGTGAATGGTGACATTCACTGGTGAAACTCGACATTCTCCAGATTTCGGTGTTTCACCGGAACATATGTACATATATTTATCTCATTTAGCGATATATTCAAGAAAGTTGTACATATCCAGAAAACCATGTATACAGCTATAATACAGTGTTTTTTCATTACTATACATAAGCTTCTACTCATTTCCGTGCTTCACTGCAATACTCGCTTAGTCGCACTTTTAGGAGCTCTGGTAGCGCAGTGTTCCACCACATGGAATACCCACAGAATTGAAACGGTACGTGCAATTCTTACAAACTTTTATGTGTATACTCCTTTAGGCCTAGATAGACTTTATACAATTTTTCTTATTGAAATACCGACTTTAAAGTGCAGTGCACCACAAAGAGTTATAGTGAAATATTTCAAGTTTTTTATATCATTGTACGAAGTAAAGGATGCATTGTAATATCAAAAAATCTAGGATATCATAATTTAACGAAATATCCATTTTGGTCGCTCTTGAATTCATTCGAACGATGTTTTTGAGAGCTATCTGTACGTATGGACAGAAAGGAGGACTCTTTTTTTCTATAATGGATTGTCAAATGGATTATGGAAGTATAAAGCCCAGATAGCATTTTGAATATCATCTGCATGCTGGCGAATTGCATTTCCGTAATACAATGACAGTTGACTGATCGCACTATCTGTAATTCGATCCTTTCCAGATAGACTTTTGCCATCTGAAAGCTTTCGTCCCTTATAGTCAGCTTTCAATTTACGTAAGCAAGTGCCTATCTTCTTTGGATATGCCCTACACACTCTAATTTCGATATAATGACACCGTTGTATGGTTTGCTTTTTTATGGAAAGAAATGTTTTCTAGTCTCCATCACCAATATAATTGACGTACCTTACACCCCTTGCACTCTGACACCTCTGAAAAATTTTAACCATTCCGCCAGCTTCCATTTTGGTAGATGATCCGAAATGATTTTTCAGGGGAGTGCGAGAATGAGTTTTCTGCTTCTCATCAAAGGCTTTACCAGATCGAGGACCCTTCCACAATTCACACCCTTCACATGGCCCCCTATGGATAAAACCTCTATGTCGATGACTTTTCCACTCTCAGCACCAATAACGGTACACACACCAATTTGAGATATATGGCCTCTAGGTTTCCAAGTGCTATCACCACTTACACTTATGTCAGTAGAATTACTGGCTGATACATCTTCTGCTGTTGCATTTTTCATACTTTCAGTCGCAGTCACTTTTGTTCCATTATGAATTAACTTACAGATTCTGTCATACGTTTTTTGCATTTCTGGGGGATCTAAATCCATTATTCCACAAAATGTTTTCAAAGACCTTGGCCAATGCAACGCATTGCATAAACAATTCGACGATTAATTTCTGCTATGTTCCTTTTCTCACCAACAAGTTTAGTGTTGCTTGTCATTACGACATTTTTGCATCCTTGACAGGTCAAAATCATTTTGGAACATAGATCTGCGGATCCTTTTGTAGAATATTTTAATTTACTATGGCATATTTTACACACACAGTTTTCTTCCAAAAAAAAAAGAATACAGAATATTTGTATCGACAGTCATATTGCCATCAAATGCTTTCATTTGAAAAATCGATGTCTGTTACATTTAATTTTTTAATTGAAGCACTTGCATTTGGTTCTGAATTTCCAGGAAAACTGTTACTAAGCGCAGACGCAGTTTCACTAGTTGCAACTTGGTTTGGAGAAGAATTAGCAAATCCATTATTTAGCTCATTTGAAACTGTCGATTTATCAGGTGTAATGAACTGGTTTCCATGAAATCGGCGTTTTCTTGAACACTTTCCAAAAGCACTCATTATCAGCCATTTTACCGACGAGTGCACAGTCAGATAATAAAATGCAGTAAAACCTTTTCAATTATATTTAAAATCACACACAAACTATGCTAAAATGACAATTGAATGATCATAAGTGATGAAAATAACAAGTGGAGTGATATAAATTAATATCAAAATATAATCAGACAGAAACAAAATATAACGCAAGAACGGTTAAGAATGTAAACAAACTAGCAAAAAGTTAAGAAGTAACACTGCTACTTCATAAAGAGATCATCAAAAAGTAAATCGTTAGGCTTGCCACATAAAACTTCGAGTAGAATTTGCTGACACTTCTTGTTCGGACCTTTAAACTTTGCTTACATTAGTCAGCTGATACATTTCTCTTCATAACTCAAGAAATAGTGCGAATTTTCACTCCAGATTTGTTTTCTAAATTACGCAGAAAAAAAACCAGGCTATAAAATATATTTTTTCAAAAAATCGAAACTTTTGATGGTTTAAGGGAGGTATGACCCCTTAAATCAGTTTTTAAAAAGTCTTTATGAAATCATTTTCTAACTTATACTGTGATCACGCTATAGCATACTTCAGATGTCACAGGATTAACTTAATAAAGTATAGAGTGATTAGATTATTTTGAAGCAACAGACGTGAAAAATGTGCAATGCGCTCACCAAGACTGTGGATCCTGGACTTCTAGAATACACGCCGAGTGTGCTTCCAATTACACCACGAAGGCATGGGAAAAAGGTGGGAGAAAGTATTGTATATGCTCCACCTTTTCTAAAGTACGACTGAGGATGAGAACATTCAATTGACATATCCTTGTGGTGATGAAAATACCGTCCAACACCGTTTAGTTCGAGCGCCACGTTTAGAGTCATTATGATTTTTTGAAGCAGGAAACGTGAAAAATGTGCAATTCCCTCGCCGGAACTTGAACCCTTATCTCTTCAAAACGTGCCGAGTATGCTCCCAATTACACCAACCCTGTATCTTTTCAATATGTGCCGAGTATTCTCCCAATTACACCACGAACACTTGCCGAAAAGAGAGAGAAAATGGTACATTATAAAAGTAAGTTTAGTCTTATAGATTTATTAAAAAGGTTCTGATAAAATTAATAGCTAGGGCATTTTAATGGTGTAGGTCCTCTAATGTCTTCTGTTTGCGCTTCCTTCTTGACAGCTTTTACAAAACCTTGTGAACAAAAAAAGTTCTTCAGCTGTCGGAAAAGGTATGCGAATAGTAAAAGCATATAACAACGTTACTCACTTATGCTGATGTTGAGGGAAAGATAAATTCATTTCGATCTTCTTTTACTGTACGGATGAATGAACGTAACTTTAGATGACACAAACAGTTATTAACGTTATGATTAGCAAGATAAATGCGTGTCCTAACATGACCACCTAAACGGATAGTAGTGAAAATAATAAAAGTGCACACTAAAGCAGGAACCGATATATCACTTACTTAATCGAACATGTTTAATAGTATTCCCAACAAATTTTGTGGTCAAATATTAAAGATAATAATGTCCATTTATCTTGTCTTGGTCGTGTTTTCTTGAAGAGATACAGGTTTATACTTATCTTATCTCACAAGTGAATCAATAAATTACCGATATCTTTATATAACTTATGATGGAATGAGGAAACGTTAGTATTATCGTCATGTATATCGTTAGAAAACAATAGTATTATCGATCTTATTTTTTGAAAGAGCTCGGGCAAAAATCATTAATACAGATTATTATAGATTTTCAATTATTAAAGATAAAAATTTCTATTCATTATCCCATTTTTTCTGAGACTTATACCTCGCCGATCTTTAAGTGTATCTAGAAATCAATTCTTCTCATAGTAAATTTTTCTAATAAAGGCTTTAGTCGCCGTTTGACATGCATTTTTTATTTACAAATATAGTTTATCTTCCTCTCTTACTAATAGTTTTACTATAAAAAACTATTATCAACAGCTGCATGTGGTTAGAAGTAAAAACGTGGTTTTTTTACAGGATTAAAATTAACATTATGATCATTAAAAAACTGAAAGAAGTTAATTCCCTGTGTATGGCTATGCCTCTCTACTGAAACTATTACCAGCATGTGAATATTAACTTTGATCTCTCTTTGTTAACGTGCTTGGAATTCTTTTCTGTTTCGAAAGTGATAAAAAGTAAAAATGCGTTAAAAGGTTTTCCCTTAGTAATTTTGATTCTTCAAGTAAAATTAATTTCCTTCAAACAAAAAATGAGAAATAATTTGAGTACGTGCATATTTCGAACAAAAAATAGAAAATGGTTGAGGTTCTACCACCTGTCTTAAGGGGACTCATACACCTTAAAACCCATACGATGTTCGAATAGGTGACTGTTGCAAGAATTGGGATAACTTATTTATTTTAAAAGCAATTACTACTAACGTTTTGCAGCTGACTACATAATATAGCTGCTTCCTGAAATAGTAATCAGAAAGTTTGTGTTGCCACAAATATTTTTATAATTTAATCTGCTTTGCGACAACATTTTTCGTCCTGTTTCCAACTTGCGCGCACATTTTAAAACATTCTGTTTCATAATTTAATTCCATATTTAATATATAGCTTTTGTAACATTTGGAAACTACTGTAAACCTAAAATTCTAAAAATTCCATGTTAAATTTTAATTTTATTTTGAGTTGAGTTTATAAAATGTATTTTATTAAAAAAAAATCTGTAATGTTTTCGTCCATAAAATGTTTCAATATTAAAATATTCATCAGAATGTTGGTTCAGTTAGAAAATAGTGCCCATATAAAGAATTCCATCGAATTTCAAGTATGTACCATTAGCCATTTTTAAAATATCATGCGCGCAAGGTGGAAACATGGCGAAATATTTTGTCACAAAGAGGATTAAATTACAAAAATATTTGTGGCAACACAAACTTTCTGGTTATTAGTTTCCAAAGCAGCTATATTATGTAGTCAGCTGTAAAAAGTTAAAAGGAATTGCTTTTAAAATAAATAAAATATCCCAATTCTTGCAACAGTCACCTATTCGAAGATCATGAGAGGTTTAAGGTGTATGAGTCCCCTTAAGAGTTACGGCTTTGTAGGAGATGTTTTTCCTTTTTGAGGGAAATTGATTTTTATTACAGATGTGGAAAATTATGAAAATCTATACACGTGAGAAAAGAACCTGAGAAAGACTACTATACAATTCAGAATCAACAATCAGGGTGATTCGCTACCAGACCGACAAACTTGGAGAGTGTGCAGGGCTACAGAGACGCTTCTGCTCACATAGAAATGTAGGGTCGTAGATGCTGTAGTTGCGACCTCTGGTGCCAAGAAGCATCAAAAACGAACAGTACCAGCAACACATTAATGGGACACAAAACATTTTATTGAAAGGCTGTACTATAACAATTGTTCGAAATTACGACCAAGTGTCGTCTGGCAGGTCTGACAGCGGCGCTGCATAGAATTCCTCACGTTCTGGAAAATTCCTGGCACATCACATATCCTCCATGCAGATACAGATATTCGAGCAACAGGCTCTTCAAATGAAGCAACAGGCATCTCGTACACCAAGCTCATCATGTGCCTCCAGAAGAAGTCCATGCGTGATAGGTCCCGTGATCTGGCAGGCCAATTAACTCGGCCGCCACGACCTACCCACCGCTGTCCAAAGTTTACGTCGAGGTATCGGCGGACGTCAGTCGTCTAATATGGAGGAGCCTTGTAATGCTGGTACCACATTGAAGCGGCGCAATAAAGGAGGAACATGTTCGGGCAGGACTTGTTGCAAGGAGATCAGGTATGCCCTACCGTCCAAAGTACTGGACAGAAGATACGGTCCAATGAGGTAGTCTCCAAGAAGCTCGGCCCAAACATTGACCAAGAAATGCTCTTGAGCTGCACGTGGTAGCGTACGATGAGGCTTCTCCAAAGCCCACATATGAGAGTTATACTGATTGAAGAATTCCTTACTTGCAAAGTATGATTCATCCGTTAACAAAACGAATGCAGCAAATGCGCTGTCTTTAGCATTCTATTGCAGGAACCTTGTATTAAACTCCTCCGGAATGGATAACCTAGGCCTCTGATAATTGGGTGCGATGAAGATAGTATGCGCTCATTTGGTTTTTTGTTAGTATTCTCCAGACAATGGATCGAGATGAACCCACTTGTTGGGCTATCGCTCGAGTACTCGTACTTGGATTGTCTTCTACCAGACATAAAACCGCTTCCTCATTGCCAGGTGTCCTCGTCGGTCACTTGTTAAAATTCCAGGTGATCCTCTAACTTTATAAATCTTTCACCGGCTATTGCTTCAAACATTAAGTGATGCAAGTTGTGTTGACGGAGGTAAAGTTATAATCGAAATTTCTTGCTCGATGATCACACGAATTCCACCGAGTAACATATTTTCACTTTTTTATTTGTTATAGAAATAACGCTATATTAATTGGTCTATAAGCCAGTATACATATCTGCTGCTAAATTTCAGTAATAAATTGAAGTTCTCTTATTACTCAAATGAAATTTGCAGCACATTTAAAAAATTTGTAGGAATATATGTAAATGGTATTCACTTATCCTACAGAAGTCAACAAATGTATGGGAACTCTACCGGGTTTAACTATTTATTTCAATTTCGGAAATTTTCCTATCAAAAGGCTCACCATGTCTTCGATACGAGAACAGCAGAAAAGAATTCTAAATGTAAAGGCAAAGTAGCGTATCTATTATTTTTTTATAATTCAGAATCTTTTACTTATACAATAAATGTTTGCAAACCATCTAGATCTCAGATATAATGATTATCGTTTTCTTTACTATCCCAATCCCAAGGTAAAAAAAATATTTTATGTAATCTTTCAAAAACCCAAGGACAGCAGTAACTGTTTTATATCATGTTATTAAATAATGTAGATAACAAAAACTATATTATGGTTACCACCATTTTGTACTTTTTGTAGGACATCCTAATAGTGCTTTGTCACAGAAATGCCATATAATTTTTGCTATTTCCCCTAGAGTTTCACTTTTCACTTTTTATAAGTCTTCTGTATATTTGAAAAGTGAAATAATATATAACGTAATATTATAAAATATTTAATGTTTTTAATTAGATATAAAAATTTATTTCGTATTTAAATAAAATAGGTTAAAAAGGGAAAAATAAAATTCTTAAGAACTGCGTTCGTCGCTTTTAAATATATTAGTTTGTTAATTAATAACAGACAAACTAAATTTGGAAGATTAATATCTTGCATTTTGTCGAATGGCAACAGTCTCGCATAAAATGTGAAGTAGCGTATTTACAGTTGACGCGATATTTCATTTGAAGTGAATTAATGCCAAATCGTGGTTCTACCTAACAGTTCTTTTGAGGTAGCAAAAATTGCTTTTTAATTTCAAGAAAAAGGAAATAAATATTTTGGTGCAGTGGAAATATGAAAAAGAGAATGCTAATATCCCAAAATTCAAAGATTGATGGTTATCCCTTTCCCTACTCGCTCTAATACTGTTAACGTACAACACGTAACATTTAACAATTTATAAATTACTTCCAATTGTAATAAAACAGTAAATTAAAGAATGTTACATATTAGTAAACCTACTTCGAACTATTTTAATTTATTAATCGATTCCACAAGGCAAATTGAAAGTAATGTCAAATAACCCAAAGTTTGAAATTATATGCCTGGGTAAATTTCTGCTGCAAGGAAGTCTACTAACATTTTAGTTTTTGATTTTCATAATGAGTATAAAATTTCAATTAATATAATCATGGAGGAGCTTATAAAAAGTTAGAATTCGTAATTTTTACAAAATTGGCTTTTAAAGGTTGAAACTATCGTAAAACGAATACCTGCATCATTTAAAATATTTTTTAATTGACACTACATATGTCTAAAACCAGACGTAGCGAAACTAAATGGTCGGGTAAGAACTTTCGTGTATACGATGGGAAGAGGGTTTTTCACAATGTCTCGAAAACGAAATTGACTACCATATGAATTATTTCAAATTTTCAGAATTTGCGTATGGGAATAAAGGAAATTTAAAAAAAAAATGAAACCTTACTATTGCAGAGATTAGGGGACGCAGTTTGGAATTCTTAAGGGGTGTATTAACCCCAAAATCTTCAAAAAATTGTGATATCGGATTTTTTTATTTTCAAATTCTCTACACTGTTACCTTTCTAAAAATACCATTCTTTAATCTCTATGAAAGTTAGAACTGTAAAAAAATCTAGTTTTGTCATCTACTGCTTTGATCAATGAGGAGTTAAACATAAAAACGCGTTTTTCTCCAAACGTGATATTTTTATACACGAGGTACCTTTTCCCAGGAACTACTGCTCACAGTTATCTAAACTTTTTATGGCTTATTTATTAGGTTCCCTAATATTTACTGAAATGAGCTTTTTGTAATAAACTTTGAAATTTTTTGTGTGAGAAAAGTGCTAAATTTTACTATGCTTAACAAAATATTCTGCAATTTACTCTAAAATTCAAAATGCCTCAAAAGCTCATTTCAGTATAATTAGATAGGTATACTTTAATTACAGAAAAAATTTCAAGCTTGTATCTACAGCAGATTTTGAGAAAAGGTACATCGAAAATGGCCAATTTAACATTGTCGGTATAGAGGTTTCTGATACCTCTTAATTACTCGTCTGAGTTGGAGTGTTGAAACTAAACCTTGAGTTGATGTGTTGAAACATGTCACGCTAGAATCGCTATTTTCAGATCTTTTGTGATTTGGGGTCGAAGTTTGTGGGCTGTGTCTTTACCATAGTTCCATAAAAAGAACAGGAATGGCAATAAATTAAAACTTTTCAGGAGGGAACAAGCAATTTCTTCTCCAAAGAGATTTGGGAAGCCTCCTGGAATGATACGATTGTTGTAGTGTTTGCTTAGCAAATCCGAGACATTGCCTTGGAAGGAATTGATTTGTTGAAATTATGTCTCTTGTGTTCTCGTATTTCGTACTAAGCATCATGAAGGAATTGTGTTCTTAAAGAACAAGATGTATTGTTCTGAATTCATTTTCTAATTCATTACCCCTCCGTGAACTCTTCCTCTATATGGTAGAGCAGCGGCAACGCAGGAGTGTCTTATGTGGCTAATAGGGCCAGACCCTCCGCGAGATAGCAATTCGTAACATCTATATGTTGGGAGCATGGGAGAGACTAGCTGCATTCACAGGACTAGAACCACCGTTCCTACTGTAGTCCATGCACACTCAATAAGGCCGGTAAAGGGCCGTTAAGATTCTGGAGTTTATCTGCTCCATGTTCTGTAAGTCAGTTCCATGTGTCTAGTTCTGCTACACCTGCAGTTCAAACTTTTCAACTCGCTTCTTTATGGGGAAAAACTGGTTTTGGAGATGGGTCGACTATGTCAGATGTCTCCGTTATCTCCGATAAACCCCAGTCTGAATGGCCCACTGGGGTTTATCTGAGCTAACGGACACAGCTCACGTAGCTGTGCCCGTTAGTTCAGATGGATGGAGAATGTAGCTGTGTCCGTTAGTTCAGATGGATGTAGAATGTAGCTGTGTCCGTTAGCTCAGATGGTTCACGAGAGAACGTAGCTGGCCCATCTTCAAAGCCAGTTTTCCCCATAGCGCAGCAAGTTTAAAAATTTGAACTGCGGCTGGCATAACGGAGCTGGTCAACACATGGAACTGACTCCATTAGCTCATATAAACCCTAGTGGGAACGGCCCTTAAGGGCACTGTCAAATCTGTGTCGTGCTGTGTAATCACTAGAAGCTTAATATTGTTAAAGGCTGTCCTTGGGGGTTTCGGCCTTTCAAATCGCCTTCAGAGTGGGGACTAATATAGTCTTGTATGGCGACTTTGCCATGGTCTGAGCGAACCTCGCTCCGGCGCATAGTCTAATTTACTTTGGCCTACTTTTAAAGTCGAACAGCCAGTGGGAGCAGCCTTTAAGGGCGCTGTTAAGTCTGTGTCGTGCTGTGTAATCGCTAAAAGCTTAATATTGTTAAAGGCTGTCCTTGGGGGTTTCGGCCTTTCAGAATCGCCTTCAGAGTGGGGATAAATATAGTCTTGTATGGCGACTTTGCCATGGTCTGAGCGAACCTCGCTCCGGCGCATTATCTAATTTAATTTACTTTGGCCTACTTTTAAAGGCACCATATCACTTCCTGTGTGTTTTTACAGGTCTGTGATGACAAAATGAAATGATTTGATTAAAAGCATGCGGTCTTCAATTGAATATTCGTTCCTGTCAGCACAAAAATATATCGAACAATAGTAACACGATTCAGTAAATAAGTTTGCTTTGGACAATCGCGCAAATGCATAACATTTGGCACCTTTATCACCTCTCATTGACGTGTTATTCAAGCAAAAGATTAGCGAGTTTCATTGAAACACTCCGTGTACGCTTGTTGCATATACACTCAGGTATATCCATTTTATATCAGTTAAGCATTTGTTGTTGTTAGATTTCACTATGAATGATTTGTGCCATAGTTATATAAAAAATAAAGTGATAATAAAATAAATCTCTTTGGAGTTTCTCCAAAATATTCTTTAAACATATTGGATATCTATTTTTCTCCTCTTGAAAGCACACTTTCCCAGAAACCTCGCCATCAAAATGTCGGCAGGTAAAGAATCTTTCTACAGTTCAACATGCAAAGCTGCTGTGTTTAAGCCATCTGCACGAGAAATAGTGTGAGTATTACTTATGCTGTTGTTACGGTATTCATCGCGAAATTTTATGAATTATGAGAAAAGTAGTATACTAACCTTACACGTCCACTCTAGTTAAAATGAAACTTTGGTTAATCACGGCTTTTATTAGATCTTGAGGAATTTGTGAATACAATGATAGCTTAACAGTATTTTGTCTTTTTTTTCTTCGAGAACAACGAATGCATTTATATTCTATGTCCGTATTACTACAAATTAGGGAATGCTTATCTATTTGCGTGGATAAAGGTAGACACATCTGGTGTCTTTTAATTTTCTATGCACGAAGTTTCTAATTCAGGCATGTCAACTTGATTGGTTGACAACTTAATAGGCGTCACGCCTATGTGCGTGCTGGATGAGGAAATGAAGACTTGATTTTCTTCACAAACGCTGAATGTCGGAATTATCACACGAATTCATCATCATCTTACGAACTTTTAATTAAAGCGATATGAGTAACAATGATGGGATAAATTCGTTTCTTTCTTTGGTGGCTAAATATATGTTTCATAGAATCGGGGTTAGTTAGTGAGTTAGTGAGGCTGTAATACAATTCGTTATCTCCAGTCTTTTTAGGCATTAATCTGAGTAAAAATTTTAAAGTCCAGCAAGTGGATTTTCATATATTTTGATAAAAGAAGATTTTTATCTGCACGAATGTATTTGGGCAGTGATTAAACGGTATATCCGGAAATAACGGTATATTCGGAAACGGTATATTCGGAAATATTTTCGAGTTTTAGTAATATGATGTCACAGCTGTAGTCTAGAAGTTGGAAAAGGAACGCACCTGCGTAGATTTTTAAATTAAAGGGACTCGTACACCTTAAACCCCTCATGATCTTCTACTATGTGACTTTTGCGAGAATTGGGATATTTTATTTATTTTGAAAGCAATTACTTTCAGCTGACTACATAATATAGCTGCTTTGGAAACTAGCAACCAGAAAGTTTGTGTTGCCACAAATATTTTTGTAATTTAATCCTCTTTGTGACAAAATATTTCGCCGTGTTTCCACCTTGCGCGCATGATATTTTAAAAATGGCTAATGGTACAAACTTGAAATTGGATGGAATTCTTTATATTGGCACTATTTTCTAACAGAACCAACAGTCTGATGAATATTTTAATATTGAAAAATTTTATGGACGAAAACGTTAAAAATGTTTTTAATAAAATACATTTTATAAACTCAAAATAAAATAAAAATTTAACGTAAAAGTTTTAGAATTTTAGGTTCACAGTAGTTTCCAAATGTTATAAGAAGCTATATATTAAATATGGAATTAAATTATGAAACAGAATGTTTTAAACTGTGAGCGCAAGTTGGAAACATGGCGAAAAATGCTGTCACAAAACGGATTAAATTGTAAAAATATTTGTGGCAACACTATTTTTCTGATTACTATTTCAGAAAGCAGCTATATTATGTAGTCAGTTGTAAAAGGTTGGTAGTAATTGCTTTTAAAATAAATAAGTTATCTCAATTCTTGCAACAGTCACCTATTCGAACATCGTTTGGGTTTTAAGGTGTATAAATCCCCTTAAGCAAAAACGTAACCTTATATTGAGAGTTTTCGAATTAAACTCTATCGATCTCAGTGTACCTCCACCTGTCTGGGAACAAACATGTTTCTCAAAAGTACGAAATTTGAGCTTTGCCTACAACTACCTGTGAGTTTATACCTGTTGTCTTTCGAAATATTTCCTAAAAAGTATACAAAAAAGTATTAGTATACAAAGTAAAAGTATTAGTGCACATCTACATGTTATAGCAGTCCTATATACAGAATTTCAACGTTCTGAGACTAGTCGTTTTTGAGTTTTGCGAAATACGTACGTACATACGTTCGTACAGACGCCACGAAAAATTCTCTTCAGAATTCATTTTAAAGCAGTTTTATAATTTTTTTGGAGAAAAAGGGACTTTCATTCTGTCTTTACGTACAGATGTTACGCAAAAACCTCGTTAAATTGCATTCGATAGCGGTCAAAAAGGATATTTTCGTTGAAATATCCTGCTTAAAATTTTTCGCGTTTTTTACAACGGTTCCTTTTTACTTCGTACAAGGAAGTAAAAAGGATACGCTTGAAAACGTTTTCTGTGCTTACTCTGTACTTGTGTAGCAAGTAATACCGCCCCTTTTGGTCGAGTCTATGTGTTTTGGCAGAATGCCAACCAGAGTTGCGCTTGAGACGGTCGAACTACACTTGTTACTATCTTCGAATTTTTATTTTAGTTCTTGTTATTTGAGCTACCGTCCGAGTGAGACGTAGTGTGTTAGCGTCCAGTCAACGCATGGTAAATTTTAAAGAGTTTAATAAAGGGTACTTTTAAACCTTCTCCTGTGTAGTTTCTACACTCATTTTAGTTGTCAATTTAGGAGATAGACAAGTGGTTCTTACAAATTACATAAACAAATTTTCATTTGATTATTTAATTTGGAGGTGTATGCAAGTAGATTATTAATGCAGTAATTCATTAATGGAAATAACAAGTGAAATTAAACACACATTCTAGATAACGTATTCAAATAAACATTTGCCATGTTTAGAACACTCGTTTAGAACTTTGTCTTTCCCTGACTTTTAAGAATGTTTGAGAACATGCTACAGGTATAGATTTGGTGATCTTCCTTTCAAGGAAAACAGAGGATGAAAATTTGTAATTCTCATATTACATGCGAGGAATATTAACGAAGGTAATTTCGTTTATTTAAAATAATTCAAGGGCATTTTGATGAGAGATTGGACACAGATAATTCGCAGCGGTTTATATCTATTTTAAATAAGAAATTTAATTTATGTTTTTTTCCTACAAGCCTTCATTTACCTAATCGTCAATGCCAGAATATTTAAATTTGGTAGAGCGCGTGAAGTAATGCATATTCTACTTTCAGGAGGAAAGATGTAAATACTGAGTTTTAGAAGAGACGTGAGAGAGGCAGTCACCTCACCGCTGTAGCTTGAGTTTCTAGCTCTGCAGTTATTGCTGGTTTGCGAGCATAACAGCTATTGCTTTGCTGCTACTAGATTTCGACCGGTTTTAAGTAACAGCAGTTTTCTGAGTCCTGTAACGTTAATTCTGCTACTTGTTAATATCTTCGAATTTTTATTTTAGTTCTTGTGATTTGAGCTATCGCCCGAGTGAGACGTAGTGTGCTAGTGTCCAGTCGACGCATTGTGAATTTTAAAGAGTTTAATAAAGGGTACTTTTAACTCTTTTCCTGTCTAGTTTCTACACTTATTTTAGTTGTCACTTTAGAAGATAGACAAGTGGTTCTTACAAATTACATAAACAAATTTTCATTTGATTATTTAATTTGGAGATGTATGCAAGTAAATCATTAATGCAGTAATTCATTAACGCAAATAACAAGTGACATTAAACACACATTCTAGATAACGTATGCAAATAGACATTCTAGGGCTCTATTCTTATATGAGCCCTAAAATCACCAAATGTGGCGATATGTGCTCTGAGCTGGTTTTTGGCGCGATTCTATGCTGTGGGATGGTTTGGTGAATGATGCTGTTTGTATGGCAACCTTTTTTACGTTGAAACTGAACTCTTTTGCTGCAGTGGTTTAATTGCTCGTTGGTCGTGTCGTGCGTGTTTTGAATGTTGCAATGTGTAACGTGATGGCAAGATTTCACTCGCGTATTTTAGATTCTGTGCAAAATAAATTTAGTATTAAAAGGTACGATGTTGGAGTCTTTTGTTCACGGGTGTGTTTATGCGGATAGAAGTGCATTTTTGGAAATTCTGTGGGAGTCAGGACATTTAAAACGGAGTTTGGCGTGTCCGAAATGCGGAGCTGATATGAGAACCCGAACGAAGAATGGTATTTCTAATAGACGTGTGTGGTTTGCAGTCAAATGGTTGCTGGTAACGTATGTGGCTGTCAGAGGAGTTTAAGATTTGGAATGTAGTTTTCGTGTAGTAAGTTAACTTTGGAGGAAGTTTTTATCGTTACTTTCGAAATTTTGAATCACAGAAAGACATGTGATATAACAAAATCATGGCACTTTTGTTGACAGACGTTGTGTGACTGGCGAAATTTTTATAACGTATGTGTATCATGGAATGTGTATTTTATTTTATTGTTTTTTTTTTTTTTTTTTTTTTTTTTTTTTTTGTAGAATTCATTGTTATTTTGCTATGCATTTCTGTTGTTACTTGAATTGTTTGTAATTTATTTTAGTTATTTTAGTTTATTTTGTTGATGTGTGCGCAATGCCTACATGTGCAATTCGAAGATGTTTTTCTAAGTTTAAACAGAATGCTTTGTACATGGTATTCTTTGAAATTTGTTGTTGTTAGGTTAATTTATTAAAGCTAGGTGTGCGTAGTTCGTGTATTCTTTCGCTGCCCAGATTGTGCAATCGTAATTTTTTTTTTTTTTAAGTTAAAACCTATCGCTGTGTACATGGATTCTTGTCAAATATTTTTGGTTAGAAACTTTACGCTTTTGCTACCTAAATTTATTCTTTTTTGTTTCAGATTTTTAGCTTAAACTGTGTGTTCAAAACATGGTTTCTGCATACTCATTTTAGGCTTAAAGTTCGAAATGTAGACAAAACATTTAGATAGTAATATGACACCGGAGTTTCTCGCCAAAAATGTTTGGCGAGAAATTTGGCGAAGAGAGGGCGCGTGTAAGAGTAGTTACCCTTCTAGATAAACAGTGCAAATAA
The DNA here is from genome assembly GCF_044657685.1 of Stegodyphus dumicola. Lineage (NCBI taxonomy): Eukaryota > Metazoa > Arthropoda > Arachnida > Araneae > Eresidae > Stegodyphus > Stegodyphus dumicola. The sequence goes on from NC_140774.1 coordinate 183,871,112, forward strand.
ACATATATTCTAGATAAATTAGGCAAACAAACATAAAATACATAATAAACATTCTAGGCAAGCAGTGCAGATAAACATACATTCTAGAAAAACTATGCAAATAAACATAAAATACATAATGAAATTCCGAGATAAACGGTGCAAATAAACATTCATTCTAGATAAACGTTACAGCGAGTCGAATTACATTAGGGTAGGTCGAAAAAAAACTTTCTTTCCCCCACTACTATACCCTGTAAAAGCTCCCTATCGCCTAGCTAAGAAAACGAAAATAAGTAAATTAATAAAACTATTATCTTCCGTTTGCTCATTGCACCGAAATTTTAAAACTGGCGAAATTTTGTTGTTTTACTGAAATTTTTAGAGTTAGGAAGCTCACTACTTTTGAAACCCTATAAGTCCTTATGTGAATAATGGGGCATTAAATTGATCACGAAGTAACTATAAAAACTTTAATTTAAAATAATTTATTTTTAACTCGGAAAACTTAAAAAATACCGTTTTTTGTAAAAATAGATATATTCTGTTATTTTTTGTACAAACGTTTTAAATGGTGACTATAATTATCAAATATTTTGTAACTGTACTGTGTAATTGTAAATATTGCGTATACTGCAAATATTATGTAACTATGCATGTGAAAACGTATTCAGACAATTCTCACGTCGTTGGCAGAGTAAAATAATAAGAGGCAAAACTCGTAACAGTAGAAATGGTTCGCAGAATAAGTCCATTAAGAAAACGCTACGTGGTCTGTACTTTGAGAGAAGGCAGGATGCAACAAAGGTAATTTAAAAAACAAATCTAAAGCTTTTACGAAGAAATAAAAAAAGAGGACCATAAATTTCTTATACAAGAACCAGGATCACATAAATGTATTTATGTTTGTTATTATGTATTTTATGTTTGTTTGCCTAATTTAACAAACACACCGTGTTTCTCCATCTACGAGTCTTGGTGAAGGTGCTGCTTCTACCATAACTTCCATTAATGTTGACTACATGTGAGTTTTTCCTTGACGAACTTGATGTGATAAGAGAGCAATTAAACTGTAATTTATTTCGATTTGAAAAACGGCATTATTCACCAGACTAAAATGCATTTCACTCTGGAAGACCACCGCAGTGGTATTTACAGGGGTTGGACAAAAATATGGAAAAACCTTTTAAAAAAAACATCTTTCTTTGCTTAATATGGCGTAGGAAACCCGTTGGCATCCAAAACAGCTTGCAGTCATCTCGGAATGGATAAATACAGTTCCTGTATGTTTTCCAAGGGAATATTATGCCATTCTTCCTGCAAAACGGTGGAAGTGCAGATAACGATGTTGGCGGTATATAACGAGAACGCCCTTTCCGTTCCAATGTAGACCACAAAGGTTCGATAATATTCATGTCTGGTGACTGTGGTGGCCAGGGGAGATGGGACAACTCATCCTCGTGCTCAGAAAACCAGTCCTGGACAATGTGATCTGTGTGAACAGGGGCTTTGTCGTCTTGGAAGACACCATTAGCATCGGGAAACAAAGTTTGTACCATGGGATGAACTTGATCGGCCAAAATGTTCACATAAGTCTTGGCAGTCATGTGCCCTGACACAGTTATCATGGGGCTAGCAGAGAACCACATATGGCTGCCCAAACCATAACAGAACCCCCGCCATGTTTCACTCTTGGCAACAAGCAGTCTGTATTATAGGCTTGAGATGGCGTTCTCCAGACGTAAACTCGGCCAGAAGTGTGAAACAATGTGAAAGAAGACTCGTCAGACCATATTACTCGCTTCCACTGCTCTATAGTCCAGGCTTTATGACTTAAACACCACCTTTTCCTGTTACGGGCATTAGCATCACTGATGAGTGGCTTCTCGATTGCAGCACGGCCAGCAATTCCCTGTTTATGAAGCTCCCTTCTAATTGTTTTGGTACTCACAGGGTTCGGTAACACAACATTCATTGCAGCAGTAACTTTTGCAGCTGTGGTCTTCTTATTTTTCGTCACAATTGTCCTTAATGAACGTCTGTCACGATCACTCAGGACACACTTTCGTCCGCGCTGTGATTTAGCAGATGATGTTTTTCCGCTTTTCAAATATGCGGAATAAATCTTCGATACAGTACCTCTTGAAACACTAAACCTTGCTTACGGAAGCACCTACCATACGTGCTCCAACAATTTGCCCACGTTCGAAGTCTATTAACTCTGACATAATGCAATGACAACCTCACATAACAGTACTCCGACAACAACTGAAATGTTTAGCACATTTACGAAGTTGTATAGGTGGCATCAGTAGTCAAAAACGCCAGCGCCACCTACATATTTCATTAAAAGAAATCTTTCTTTTCAAACATGCATTTCACAAGGTGTTTCCATATTTTTGTCCATCCACTGTCTCCCTCACATCAATGAACTGTAGTTCGATCACCAATTTCATCCTTTGAATGATGTTACCTGCAGTGGGCCGATCAGGACACACTCGCGTGCTGTGAAAACTGCCCACTGGTTCTCCTTGATTATGTTGAATGTCCCTTTCCTCAAGTTGGCAGAAAGGTGTTGGGCAAGGATCATTTATACTTACTTGATATTTCTCCTGCCATACAGTCAGGTACGATTTCAGAAGATTCAGTATCTCAGAATCTTCCATTCAAGATGGTTGACGACAGGAAATCGAGTTTTTCAGATTATCCGTGAGCTGTCTTATGAGGGCGAAAATTAGGGTTTTCGGCGTTTTTAAGTAATATCTCCACTAATTAAAGTCGTACAAATATGTGAATGGTCGAAATGGCTTCTCATGATATTTTTGAATTCGGTGGTACCTCTCTCGAACTCAACTCCCAATCGTTGCGGAGGAGATAATGCCACAAGCAAACAGAGAAATAAACACAGATTTTAATAGTATAGTTTTAGAGACATTAGGTATTTTTTAAGAGCAGAGATGAAAAATATGCAATACCTCCGAGACCCGAACCACGTACCTCTCGAATACCCGCCGAGCGTGCTGATGGGCGACCGGGGATTAGAGGACCCAATTGCCAAATCCTGGTGGTGGACCTGGTGGTGGATCATCATCCACCACCTTTTTTAGTTCAGGGACCACTGTAGGAACATTAGGTTATTTCAAAGTAGGAAACATGTAAAATGAGCAATTCCATCGCCGGGACTCGAACCATGGACCGCTGGAATACGCGCCGAGTGTGCTGACCACTACACCACGAAGACATGCTAAGAAAGCGGAAGAAATACCTTATAAGTTTAAGTAAGATCTGCTTTTATATAGCAGACCTAACTTGCCAATAATCAGTAAATATATTTCAAATATATAGATTAAAATATTATATATTAATAAAGATATTATACTATAAATTATTTAACCCGGCGGAAGTCGCACCAAGAAAAGTTACTAGAGTGGGCGCGTGCGGTATCACATACCCCAATATTTAAAATGCGATAAAAATAGTTTTATTTAGTTTTAAAGCTGTTTTTCTTGTTCTCGTGTATTATAAATACGTGAATATTAATTGGGGTTCAAAAAATTAATTTCTAAAATAATCTTAGAGTTAAAATTAAGATAAATAAAAATAATAAAAAAAATAAACATCATGCCTCTAAGTTTCATTGCATCTCAAATAAACAATGCTTATTTTATTTCTTTATACTTTGAACGAAATACATTCATGTTTTCTTGGCTCAGAATATTTTCACATTTTAAACATTGCATTCACGTTCTTCTGTCCTTGGCGCGAGGGCAATTTATCACATCTTTCATACTTAATTGTTCCGAATTTCATGTATTCGTTTTAATTCTTCGTCGAAATTTTTGCATTTTTGCATGCAGTACGTCAGTTTCTTGGTAAAGCATTAATCTCTGATCTTTGTTCAATACTTTTTTTCATTAATTGTAATGCTAAGTCCTTCAAAAACAGACTTCTGTTTCTGGTTGGTGGATTAGCAGTCGGATATAATATAATTCAAGCATTTATTACAACAACATTCAGTGCAGGAAAGAAAATTACCATTGGCAATCTCCTTGTTATTCTGGCAATTGAATAATTGGCTGACATTTCATTCCCCGTATCCACTGCTCCTTTAGTCATATCATAAAAACGTATAATTCCTGACGTTGTATGTTCTCCAATAGTATCATCTATAGTATGATCGTTATATAATGTTGAAAGCATAAGAACAGTTTTTCCTTTTTTAGGAACATCAGGAATTAATGTTTTTTCTTTTTCGAAACCAAAACAGTGTAGAAAATATTCCCAGTTTCATCTTAATTTTTCGAAATGCAATCTTTATCGCTTTCAAATATTTCTAATAAATCTCACAGGTGTTCCATCTCCAATCTATAGGAAGTCATTCTTTTTTACCATAATGCGGTTAGAAAGTTTTAAGAATTTAATGTCAAGTACTTTAAAATCACTTGCGAGTAGAAATATTTACTGTTACACTCTAGAAATAAATTTATGAACTAAATATTCAGTCAGAAAAACACTTACGCGGGCAGGCGCGTGGGGTGTATCATACCCTAGTTCCAACAAAATACAGATAAATCTTTTTCTGAAACACACAGGCAAAGAAAAAGCGGTTCTGAAAGTCAACCACAACTAGAAACTCAGCTACTGAATGCAGCACAGAATTTCAGTTTCACAAGTTAAGAATATTCCACTTTTATGTAAGGGTGGGGTATGATACACCCCACGCGCTTTCCCACGGGTTAAAATTAATATAGCATTTTAATGAATAAAATATAATAAAGGTATAAATATAAAATTAATATAGTAATTTAGATAAATAATATAGATTATTAAGAAAAAAATTAATTTTTCAACGTTTACGAGGGTGGAATATTTAATCAAAGAGAATACTTCCAAAGTTTTAATAAAATAGTGATTTGTTCCTATGTTTTCTCCAGAAATTTCTTTGTGAACGCAAACAGTAACAGGAAACGGTAGCAAATTCTCATGCCTTACTTCGAAAAATCATATACTTAAGGAATTATCTTCCAGAATAATTAGCTACTAATTTGTGATTATAAACGACACGTGAGCAAGTAACATACTAGAAGCTATGCAAAATTATTTTAATAAAGTTCGGTTGCTCAGTTGAATTATAAATTTTGTTCAGAAGTAATATTTGAGAATTATAAGAACACTCGAGTCTTCCGTGGTGTTTATTCATTGTATTTGCTGAAATCCTTCGAAGCTTCCTATTAGTTTTTCATTTCTGTTTCTTCCGGAGTAATTATACACGTTAATATATTTCGAAAGCTCCAGAAACAGTTTAATGTCTTGTTGATTTAAATGGACAAATTTCCCGCCCTCCTTTCAATATTTCACTTACATTTGGAGAATCACAGAGATTCTAATTTACTAAGGAACTAATTTAGATACTTCAAATTCTCTTAGGTTTCTTTTAGTGAAAGATACATTTAAAACTTACCGTTAACTAACAATTTAACTCTTCACAGCTTCTGTTGCCAGAGACTGTGAACTAATTCCATTCAATTTAATTATCCGGGAATTCTAATACTGTTATCTCTAACCTTTGGTTTGTGCGCAAGATTCTAATCTATTCATAATTATTAAAGAAATTAAAGTATTAGTCTTTTATCTAAGCATTTTAAGGGACTTTTAAATCTTTCAGATGTAAAGCAGATAGTCTAATACTTTTAACGGGTATAGCTTTCCAAACGCGAGCGAGAAAATTAACACGCTGTTCAATCATTTAATTTCTTGTTCTTCTTTTTTTTAATCCTAAATAGTTTAGGGTCTTTTTAAAATAGAAGATGCGAATGAAAAAGGAGCTAAAACCCAGATAAGAATTCAAATATATAAAAACACAAATTACTGTTTATAACGTCATAAAAATATACAACAATTAGTTATTGAAGCAATATTTCTTTTATATTTAAACCTGTGATTCTAGCAGTCTGAAATTAATTGTAAACATTGAGCGATATGTGTTATCAGCAAATGCCAGAAACTTAAAATTCTTTGTCTGCCTGGTAACTCAATTATGAACGTGAAATAATGTTTCTGAATAGATAAAATGTGTGAGATAAAGTTTAAGTATAATTACTTATTTAAAACTTTTGAACGTATTTTTAATTTAAGCCATCATTGACTGTGAGGTTTTTATAAGATAATCCAAAGAACGGTTTTGTCCGAATTGAATTATCAGATAATCCACATTCCATTAGTCTTAAAATTAATCGACATACGTAGAAGTTCAGAACAAAAACTAAAATAATTAATTATGTATATACTTGACATAGGTTAGAGTAGACTTTAAGGTACCTCTTGTATTATGGCGAAGTTGTTTGATTTATCGCCAAGTTGTTGTTTCATTTAGGGTAGCCTGAGTAGTTGAATGTTATGGAAACCCTATTGTGACGTAATCGGGTGCATGATTCTGGGAAATTTTGAATCATGGGATGTTTTGTAAGCGTTTTTGTGGTGTGTGTTAAAACCGTTTAGATGGATTTGAATGGGCTTGTAGAAAGAAAGGTTCAGATGGTCACTATGTGAAGCGTTCTATCAGAAAGAGTACCTGGTTTGAAAAAAGTCATTTCAGTATGATTGACATTTTGATTTTTACGTGGCTCTGGGTGTACGAAGCGAACTCGAAAATCATGGTAAGTGAATACTTGCTTTTGGTAGTGCTTAAATGTATAACATGTTTTTCTTTTCTTATGTTATTTTATTGTTTGGTTTAAAATGTATTTTATAGAGATTATGTATTTTTTGTTTGCCTATATTGTAGAATTTGGTGCTCCTTTGACTTTTTAAGTGAAAATATATCGATGTGTACATGGACAAACTAAAGGGAATGCGCAATGCAAGTTTGTGCAATTCAAGGATTTTTTTTTAAAGTGAAAAAAGGTCGACGTGTACATGGATAAAGTCAAATAAAGTCAAAGGAGTGCGCAATGCCATTTTTGTGCAATGATGTTTTTTTTTTTTTTCTTTTCCAAGTGAAAATAAGTTGATGTGTACATGGATACCGAGTTTGTGCAATTGTTTGTCTTGTTATTTTGGCTTTGTGTAGCGGTGATTTTTCGCGCAAAAATCGCCGCTTCGCAAGCCAAAATAACGCGTCAAAGAATTGCACAAAATCGGTATCCATGTACCGACAAAAATCGCCAAGTTTCGCCAAGGGGTACCCTAAACTATACTTTTACCCTTGACATATAATTTTCCTTTTGTTATTTTTAATCTTCCATTAACGGCGTTGTTTTCTGATGAAAACATAACTATATTTGTAAGGTACGTTGGATGATATACTTAGGTGAGACACATGAGCGGTATGCATTCAAAACAGGCATCTAAATTAGGCAAATTTCAAACTTTGACTCATGTTACAAGAAATATAGGAACACTTAAAAGAAATCTGGCCTTTCGCTTGAGAAAGAAAATATGTTATTTTAATATACTATTTAAAACGAAAATAATAACGGAACGCTAACGTTGTAGAGCAGTCTGTTGATCCAAAAGGAAGATATAAAGTTTCTAGATAAAGCTAGATAAAGCAACGACATGTTAACAAGAAGGTTAAACCATAAATTTAACGTAGAAGAAAATTAGGATTTTCAAGGAATAGGACTCGTCAAATATCTTGTTTACTAGAATTTAACCTGCCAGCACGCCGCTTGGCAATTTTACATGAGCAAGCGCGCGTCATATTTTTTACGACATCCGTTATTTTACCGTTTTTGGCACGAAAAACGACAGAAATGAGTGATAATAAATTTGTTAAGAAATAAAATATCAATTTTATTTTTTCAAAATACAAATGTTATCACACTCAAATACAAGTAAATTATTTTTAAGTTCTTATGTTAGTGAGATGGAAATGCAATGATGTACTTCATTATAGAACATTTTAAATTTATTATTTAATAATTGTATTTTGAAATCGAAGCTTATTTTAATATTCATCAAAGGCAAGTATAGACAAATAAAAAAAGAAAACACCTTGGTTGGAGAAAAAGTAAGTTTAGTTTACTTACTTCTAGAATCTTCTAGAAGAACTACTGCAAGGAGATTTACTTCTTAATGGTTACAAAAACGCTCTTTAAACTAACTTTAATATTTTTATTTATTTATAAAAAATAGAAATAAAAGAAAATAAGGAATGGAATCGCTATTTTTCTCCCATCCAAAATTTTCCTTGTCTTCCTTTTCTTCATCACATAATTCTTGAAGAATGCGAGCAAAATCAGCTGGTTGCACATACTTTTTTGCCATGAAAACCGATATAAAAATTTACAGAGGCAAATGTGTCCAAATTAAAATAATACACGGCAATTAATAACACAAAATTACAAAATATTTGAAAAAAAATATTTTCCGAATTTTCACCCACGAATACGCGCGTGTCGTAACTTTTACGAAAAAGCTGCCACGTAGCACAAATGCCCAAAAAAGTCAAATGACTTCCTGTTAGCACATTCCATGATGTGGGGAAGGGTAGAAAGGAGGAGTAGAAATGACCTTCAGACGTCTCAGCTTCGATATGCGAAAAATATGCATTAAAAACTGAATTTCTCGTAAAATTTGCGCATACGCGCGTGCTGGAAGGTTAGGATCATTCTGAGAAACGTTTTGTTTTGGTTTGTCGCCTATTTGCCTAAATTTTTAGACCTAATATTTATTACAGAAAACTGTACAGATTATTTTTTTTAAATATGTAACGTTAATTTGAGAAACTAGATATTGAAATATAAGCATTTTAAAAACGGACATTAGTCCCAAACGTTTATCTCGAAAAGGCGTTTTGCGTCAAAACAATTAAATGCGTTGTGTTTCTTTTCAAATCGTTGCCCCCCAAATATTATCGCCCTGTAGTATATTCAACAAATTAAATAAAGAAAAGAAAAATCTGCAGGTTTGTGTACACTGTATAGAAACAACGGTACCTAGAGCCATCAAATTTTGTATAACGAATCTCTCCACCCGAACAATCGCACCCGGAAGCCCTAATATTGAATTTTGAATTTATTATTATTTATTTTTAGGAGCAATTTTCCCTGAAAGGACTATTGATTTCGTTTTCCGTCGAAACCTTTAAAAGGCTGTATCCCTTTTCAAATCGTTGCCACCATATATTATCGCCCTGCCTCATATTCAAAGAAATTAAATAACGAAGAATCTACATAACTGTATATGTTTCTCGCATTGTGACAAAACAACGGTAGCTAGAGCCATCAAAATTTGACTAACGTAATCTTCCATAGAATATGGGCATCTGGAAACCGTAATTTGAATTTGAAATTTGTTTCATTTTCCATTTCATTGTTTTGTAACACTTCAACGAATTTTTGAGTAAAAAACTGAACGATTTCAAAACGAGCGATGGCAACACTGTACGAAAAAAAAGAAAAAAAATTATCTCCAGTGCGCGAGATTCTGTATCGGAAATTCTAACGATATACATATTTTAAAATTAATTTGCCATATTTCTGTGCAACTGATTTTTATAGTTTTGAGTACGTAGAACATGATATTTAATAAATAAAGGTATCACACAAAACGTTAAAAAAGTCCTTTTGGACGTAATTTAAAATCTGAAACATTTCAGATTTTTTTTTAAATTATCTATTTCTTATTTTGAAAAACTTTAAAGAATTTTTCATTACCATACTCGACGATGTCGAAGAGAGCGGTAGCAAAAGTGTACGGAATAAAACATTTATACCTCCAGCTAGGAATGATGTTTATCGGAAATTCTAAATATATACTCTTTTTAAATGTTTTGTAATTTGTTGTTGAATTGAATTCTATTTGGCGTAAATGGCATGAAAGTGATATTTAATAAATAAAGTGAACACATAAAACTTTTTTTATAAAAAGACAGAAAAAACGTTTTGTGAAGTCACGTTGGTAAGAAAACTGACCATTGCTATGATGATAAAAGAAAAAAAAAAAAAAACTCAAAAAATGTAAGCCAACACTTAATGCTGCATCACGAAATCTAAACGTACACAGCTAGGCTATTTTTCAATTTTTATAATTTTGCTTTTGAATAATATAATTGCGATGGAAATAATGCTTAACAATAAAGCTAAAAAGACAAAAAAAAATGTGTTAGAAGTTATGAATATAACAGCAGCCTGGTAGACTGCAAGCTCAGCGAAAACATAGAAGACCTTAACAAACCGTTAAATCTGGATCTTTTTCAGATTAATATTATTATTAGCACTAGAGGATCTGTTGTTCTTTATCCTAACATTTTCATTAAATCATTGCTATGTTTCGCTTTTCAAATCGAATGTCTGTCATTTGACTTGAAAAGCGAAACATGACAATGATTCAGGACTTAATATCCTCTGAGCTATAGAATCGGTTTTTGTCGTAAATTTCGGTAAATATTTACAGTCTCTCAATACGGTTATAACGCTTATAAATTATTTTTGTAACGTTTATAACGCTAACGAATATAACATTGCTGGATGTTTGCTTTTTGGACAATAACGTATATCGCTTATACGACATTTATTGCTTATATGTAATGCATAAGATATTTACATGTATATAAAAGGGTGGCCGGAGAAAATGCCCACAGGAAAAAAGCCCACAGGAAGAATGCTCACAGGTATAAATGCTTACAGGAAAAAAAGCCCACACAGAAAAAGAGAGGAGGAAAGAAGAAAAATGAAACAGAATATACAGTGAAAAATTATTACAATTTAATTGTTAAAAAGATAAAATAATAGTAAATATAAGTTAAACATTTTATAATATAAACATTTAGAAGAATAAGCAAATAGAAATAATTATGTTATTTAAATTACGTAAAATACCTTGTTATATATAAATCATATATATATATATGTCACATAAACTTACTAAATATTACCTAAAATATGTAAACATATAATTTTTATCATCGATTTCATCATAGTTTTTGTTACATGATTCGCTATTACCGAATGCAAGTGTTTTTTTTTTTACTTCAGTACGTCCTGCTTTAAGTAGGTGTACGATGCTCAGATCGATTAACTATTCATTGCTTAAGGGGGCTCATACACCTTAAACCCCTTATGATCTTCGAATAATGGACTGTTGCAAGAATTGGGATCGTTTATTTAATTTAAAAGCCATGGCTTCCAACGTTTTACAGCTGACTACATAATATAGCTGCTTTGGAAACTAGCAATCAGAAAGTTTGTGTTGCCACAAATATTTCTGTAATTTAATCCGCTTTGTGACAAAATGTTTCGTCATGTTTCCACTTTGCGCGCATGATATTTTTAAAATGGCTAATGGTACGTACTTGATGGAATTCTTTATAGTATAGGCACTATTTTCTAACTGAACCCAAAATCTGATGAATATTTTAATATTAAAAAAATTTAGGCACGAAAATATTACTGATTTTTAAAAAAAATACATTTTATAAACTGAACTCCAGATAAAATAAAAATCTAACAGGAAATTCTTAGAATTTTTGGTTCACAGTAGTTTCCAAATGTTTTGAAAGCTACATATTAAATATGGAATTAAATTATGCCACAGAATGTTTTAAATTGTGCGCGCAAGATGGAAACATGACGAAACATTTTGTCATAAATCGTGTTCAATTATAAAAATATTTGTGGCAACACAAACTTTCTGATTGCTATTTCAGAAAGCAGCCATATTATATAGTCAGCTGTAAAAAGTTGGAAGTAATTGCCTTTAAAATAAATAAGTTATCCCAATTCTTGCAAAAGTCACCTATTCGAAGATCTTATGGGTTTTAAGATGTACGAGTCTCCTTAACGTAAGGATATTTCTACGTGTTTTATTTATCAGTGGGCTTATTTCCATATGAGCGTATATCTATGTGAGCATTTTTCGGTGTGAGGATATTTCTAAGTGAGCATTTTTCCATGTGAGGTTTTTCTATGTCGGAATTTCTGTGTGGGCTTTTTCCTGTGAGCGTTTATACCTGTGAGCATTATTCTGTGAGCATTCTTCCTGTGGGCTTTTTTCCTAGAACCATATAAAAGGGGGTCACATAAAAGGGTTTGAAAATCCTCTGGTGGAATTTTTAAATCTGAAGCCTTCCAGATTTGTATTAGTATGTTCGTATATTCATCCTGATAGCTTTTGTTCTGACTTGCCACAAGTAAGTAGATTAATAATGTTCTTTTACAGAGTAAGCATTTCATCTTACAAAAGATTATTCAACCGTTGAACTCCTGGATCTAATTTGTTCTGAATTAAGATTACTCTAAGATTTAGCTACCTTAATTCTTAAAGATTACAGCCACTGGAAAAGTCTTTTTACTTTTCTGATTCGCTTTGGAGGACTAAGATAGATAGAAGCTTCATTTCCATTCATCCAGAAAAGCTGTTCTTACAGCTAATATACTGGACTAATAGCACATAAATTAAGTTGTCTAGTAAAGCTTTAAGCAGTCTGAAGGTAATGAAGACTTTGTAATGTATTTGTACGTATACATCATATCAGAATTATCATTTTATTCTATTGAAAGAATTATTAAATATTATCCGTTAACTATAGTTACATAAGAAAAGTTTACAAATTATTCCATTATATAAAATTTTATTTAATGGATTTTATTATCATGCATTAAATTTTTTTTTTCAGATGTCTCTTATAGCATTGTGAGTCTAAATGTTGTAGTCGACAAAGCAACAGATTTTGGAAAAATGAAACTAAATGATTTTTAATATTCGACGAACTTACCACCGTAATCTATATATTTTTATATTTCGATGATACGATATCAATTATACCTCTGAAATTCACTATATTCAACAGCTATAAAAAGGACAGGCCTATCAGTGGCTGATCCGTAAAGTTTTGGTTTATTTAATTATGGCAAAGCACACTGGGGCTATCTGCCTAAGGAGAGAGATGCCTTCGTGGAGGACTTTCTAAAGAAAACAGGCTCGTATACACGCTACGCATGGGGAAAACCACGAAAACGCCCGTGCAGCCAGCCCGTTTGCGGGATTCGAACCTCGGACCGAACTACCAGTGTTCAGCGACTTTACCGCTCGGCCGGTGGCTGAGCCATAAAGTCGGCTGAACAATGGCAGCTCGGTCAAAGGTTAGGATCTCGCGAACGTGCTGGCTATAGGGGGGGTTTCGTAGTTTCCCGCATGTGTAACGTGCATACCAGCCAGTTTCTCTTAGAATGTCCTCCACGAAGGCATCCCTCCCCTTAGCAGATAGCCCTCAAGTGCTTTGATATAATCAAATAAACCGAACTAAACCATTGAAAGGACAGGACAGCATATTTAATTTTCTCTCTTATTCTGTCTTAAGTGTGCAATTGCTCATTAGCGTCGGAAAGTAGAGAACAAATGAAGACAGCCAAATCAGGAGGTCATAGAAAGGTCATATCCATTTTTAAGGTGGCAATTTTAAAGTACCAGATTGTTTTGCAAGAGAACTGTTGAAGTATTGTTGTACAGTTCTTTAAGATAACCCATCACGCAATAAATCCAGTTCAGAAGTAGTACGAATTCAGCACAGCTGTAGCTATATTGTATTATTTTTCGCTTAAAGAGACTTAAGAACTGTTACATAAACTTGCTAATTAATTAAAAAGTACACAAAAACAAAACATAATCAACAAAATACATAAAATCAGCAAAGCCACGACCTTGTGTTTGGCATGGATTTAGTCAATAACTCAATCAATTTCAAGGGCAACGGGTACAGATCCCTCTTCATCAGGAACAGTTTTGAATATACAATCGTAGAGTTCCTCCTCTACTAAATAAACGTTGAGGAACCTAGTGAAATGTGAAGCGAATTATTGTTGAGTATAAATAACTGAAGTCGCAAACTCAAAAAGTGTTCACTACCCTTTATTTCACTTAAAATAATATGAACAGTTGGCCCCTTTCTTGGGCTTACAGAAAGACTTCACTAGGGCTTAAAATAAGCAATAAAAATTTAATTAGAACTAACTAATAGTAGTTACTAACGTAGTTGGCCCTTAATTTAAACTAGCGGGGGAATATCAAAAGCCATGTAATATATGGCCGAGCGTAACAACTTTAACAGAAACTTAGCACGAAGGCAAAAGCGTGCTACTCAGGATTCCGAGGCCCACCAGCGGCCGAACGGTAAAGTCGCTGAACACTGGTAGTTCGGTCCGATGTTCGAATTCCGCGAACCGGCTGGCTGCATGGGTGTTTTCGTGGTTTTCCCCATGTGTAACGTGTACACGAGCCAGTTTCCCTTAGAATGTCCTTCACGAAGACATCCCTTCCCCAGTGTGTTTTGCCATAATTAAATACACCACACAACAGGATTCCGAAGTCTCTCACGAAGTAAGCTGAAACCGTCCTTAAATACTACTTCTAACCCATTTGCATTTAACGCGAATCTAAAACCTCATTCTGAAAGGGAGTTGTAAGTTGAAACAAGAATCGATATGACAGTACACTGAAATTAAAATAACTGTCATAAAATTAAAGTATACCTTATACAGCGATACTTAAAATTCAGAAAAATAAAGTAAGAGAAAGTAGAAAACTCAGTTTGTTTTGGCATTTTGTGACATTTCACTATAAACTTTAAACTTTCTATCACTATAAACACTTCACTTTTGTGGCGTTTCACGTTTCAGATTGCTGCCACCAAATATTATCACACTGTGTTATATTAAAGAAATTATATAATGAAGAAGCTGCAAATATTTATGAAAGTCTCTCGCATTGTGATAAAACAACGGCAAGAGCCATCAAATTTTGAATAACGTACGTCTCCACCCGAATATGGACATCTGGAAGCGGAATTTAGAATTTGTTTTATTATCTATTTCGCATTTTGTAAAGCATTTTTGAATTTTATGTTAAGAAAATCGATGATTTCGAAGCGAGCAATGGCAACACTGTACACACACACACACACAAAAAAAAAAAAAAAAAAAAAAAAAAAAAAACATTCTTATCTCCGCGTGACACTGTTTATCGGAACTTCTAAAGATATGTTCTTATTAAATTACTTTGCGATATTGCTGTTGAATTGAATTTTGTGGTTTAAGCGCGAAAAACATGATATTTAATAAATAAAGTTAACTCACAAAACCGTAAATAAAAGCCCCTTTGGGCGTAATATCAAATCTGAAAACTTTTATTTTTTTTTTTTTTTGTAATTATAATTTATCTTTTGTGTAATTTTATTCACATCTGCTTCACTCTTGTATCGAATCGGGCGGTAAAATTTATCTTCTTTTTTTCCCTTCTCCGAATTCTTATAAGTCTAATAATAATAACTGTATTCATATCCGTTCACAAAAGTTACTCATCTTCTCTTCTGTGCTTGAATTTCCATTTTTTATGATAGATTTTTATTATGATTCATGTTTGCAATTGCATTGTGTATTTACTGTGACTTTTTTTTACCTCTAAAATGTCAGTCACAGGCGACAAATGGAATGTAATTACCACCGCTCGATGCGCCTAATAAATAAGTTCTTGCAACAGGCACACATTTACTTATTACTCTGATCTGGAAATGGGACATATTCAATCATGAATGAAATATGAGCGCTTCCTTTTGAATTACATACATTAATGTGTTAGTATTTATGAAAAATAAATGTCTTCGCAACTGTCAAAGCATAATTTCCCGACGCAGACGATTATTAAGGCAACCATTTTTTTTTTTAGTTTCTTTAAAAAAACACTTTTTCTTCCATCTCAAACATACACATCCTTATATTCTATTCACATGAAAAGGAAAGGAACACATTTTTCGAGGAATAGTAGCTGAATTTTAAAATACTTTTAAATAAAGATTTAACAACGTTGCGAGCCATGGTTTTTCATAAAAATCCCAAGAGATGAATGTTATTTCATTCTAAGCAAAATTTTTGAGAATAGCTCATTCTTGCAAATTTTCTCTTTCACCGTTTATGCCAGATACAGAACACAAGAGACGTGTAGTGGAATGAAGGAAATATTTTTTTAAGGAATTTTAAAATATGCTGTTTTATTTTCTTGTAATCTTATTATTAAACTAAGATGCAGTGCGTAATGAATAATTCCATAAAATAATGAATGATCATGAAATGCAGTCGGATTTTCAGATATTTCGGGAAAAAGTTTGTCTTTCTCTTGTGCATATTTTTTAGTAAATCTTTTCCTTCTTTCAGAAAGAGAAATACGTGTTAGTCAATTAATTTTATTTGCAAGTTCTAACCCTAAATTTAGTCCTAACTTAGAAGATACTAATTAAGACACAATAACACGCCGAATAAATACTAATTCAGAAGTCAAACAACAAAAATCAGCGTTATATTTACAAAATTTTGTAAATATTGCAATTTTGTTATATTTACAAAATTTTGTAAATATAAAATATAACGAAGTCAAACAACAAAAATCAGCGTTATATTTTATATTTACAAAATTTTGTAAATATAACAAAATTGCAATATTTACAAAATTTTGTAAATATAACGCTGATTTTTGTTGTTTGACTTCTGAATTGGAAGATACTAGCTACGACTTCATCTCTTAGCATCGATTCTCAACCGGTAAGAAAGAAAAAAAAAACACTCTTGTTAACTTTTGGCTAAAAATAAAGCTATTAATTTATCCCCTTCTTGCACAACCTAGTTGTGTGAACAAGTATTTTCTTCCATGTTATATTTGAAAAAAGAAGTAATATAAAACAATTTTTTTTAAAATAAATTCCTGCTTAGCTCAACAAAGAAAAATTTTATTTTAGTTACTTTTTATTAACATTCTTTCGTTTCTAATTTATGAAGATGATGGTTGTCTATAATTTCTCATTTTATCCATCTCTTGTAATGCTTCATTATTGCAAGGAATCTTTTCAGTGAGTTTCAAGCAGTCCAGTTCTTCAATTAATATTCCGTCTATTGATTTCACACGACTCAAGGCTACATACTATGCTTGACCTGCTGGGAAGAGGGTTGCTATTTTGGTATACGGTTGCACGGATTTCGTTGTTTTTTGGCGAACGATAACTACTTACAATAAACCCATTGCTGGACAAGTTATTTATGGTAACCGATACTTTTCTGTCATTTTATTTATAAAATAATGTGTTTTATTATGCATAAATTCCGTGTTTTAAATATTATTTATAGCTTCTAAATATTAAAAATCAATTTAATTTGGCGTTTTCATTTGAAGTAAAAACTTTATTGTTTAGGATTTTTTATATAATTTTATGTTGTGGATGATGTAATCAATGACGTCACCTTGCCTTAAAAGTAATTGGTTTTAATATCTATAAATTTAATCTAATGTTTTAAACATTATTTATGGCTGTTAAATACTAAAATACAATTTAATTTTGCATTTTGTTTTAAAAAACGATTTTATTATGTATGATTATTTAAATAATTGTAATTCTATGCACTACCGCGCCATTTTAAAATTTTACTATTCATCTCGAATCTTCATCTTCGAATTCCTTAGATTTCATAGGGAATGGATATGTCCCTTTCAAAGATTAATGTTTTTATTGGTAAGTACCAAGAATTATTGGTATCGGAATCAAAAAATTGTCTTTAGAGATCTTATTTTGGCCAACCTGGCTTTCCTAATCAAATATTTATTTATAAATTGTTACAAGTGTCAGAGTAAATTTATTTTAAATTTTTGGAGGAAACCTCGCTAGTTGCTTCTCAATGAAGTGTGAGAAATGTGGATCGCAGGTGTAGATCGTTCAAAGAGTCGATTCTGAGGACGGCGGTATATGGTATTGTGGTCACGGTGGAAGAAATAACCGCTGAAATGGTAAAAAATGTATTAGGCATTCCTTTTTTTTTATCGGCAGAAAACTTTTAATTGTCTAGTATAAAATACTAAACTAAGTATATTATACTCGTAGTAAATGTATTTATTTATATTTGCCTTCCATCTTAAAAAACAACGTTTTCAACAAAAAAAAATAATCCATTATTTTTAACAATATTTACTTTTTTAAAGTTTCGAATACTTTACTATGCGCAAAGTACGTAAAAACCGCGTCTTTCAAGATGGCTGACGATTGCAAAAGCCGCGCCAACAATTGCGCCAAAGTAAATCGCCAAAAATCCGTGTAACTGTCTACCAAAGTGGCACCCGAAGAGATTTCGTAGAAAGCTTATTTCGCGCTTAATGTTTTTCTTTCTTTAATCGTCGCTTGCGTTGTGTTGTAATTTCATTTCACTTTCTTTTCGCATTCTCTGTTTGTGAAGCAAGGGACATTTTAAATGGTTATATTTTAAACATATATTATTATCACGTTAACATAGAAATATTGGGAAAATTTTCGCTACATAATGGGAGATTATTACATCCGCTTCTTCCAACTCTATAAAACTACAATTCTTTAATCCCATACACTTTAAAAATCTTTAGAACTATGCCTTACTGTTGCCACTTATTTCTGTTAAATATCGCAATCCCATTTATCACAGTCACGTACTATATTTATAAGTTGTTATAAAATAAATTTTTACAGCACGTTAGAATTCGTAATAAACGGTCATTATTAATAAGATTTATAATATATTTATTTAATAAAAACAGCAGCTCTCTAGTTCCGATAAACAGGACGAAGTAAGTCGGAATTGACTTTAATATGTAAAATAAACTGTATTAACATCAAGTGTCATCCACAAGTTAAAAAAAATATATTTGAACTTGTGGATGAATAAAAAGTATTTTATTAACGATTGAAAATTTGAATAAGATATAGAGAGAATGAGAGCTAATAGTAGGAATTTAATAATAAATGCAGAACAAAATTAAACGTGTATCCTTTTTACTTCCTTGTACGAAGTAAAAAGGAAGTATTGTAATCACGAAAAGCTTCAGGCAGCATATTTCAACGAAAATATCCACTTTGATAGCTTTCGAATGCAATTTAAGGATGTTTTTGCGTAATATCTATACGTAAGGACAGAATAAAAGACTCTTTTCCTCCAAAAAAACTAAAAAACTGCTTTAAAATGAATTCTGAAGATAATTTTCCGTGGCGTCTGTACGAACGTATGTACGTACGTGCGTGCGTACGTACGTATCTCGCATAACTCAAAAACGAGTAGCCTCAGAACGTTGAAATTTTGTATATAAGACTACTATAACATGTAGATGTGCACCTCGTATTTTGGTTTCAATCGGCCGCGCCAAACATATATAAATATATTTATAAATATATCCACTCTGTTACCCGGCTCAGTGATCTCAGTTTCTTTACTCTTATATGTTTGTAAATTGCACATTTTTTGCTTTAAAAATGATTGAACTATGTTGTTTTTATCTTCCAGTTAAAGTTTTTATGACTTTCGTAATTCTGGAAGCAATATTTGTACAATTATCAACAATTTAAAAGCTGTTTAAGTGCGGTTAAGTTTCAAATAGCATGGCAGACATATTTGTTTACATTTGAAACAGCAGAATTGTAGATTTGTTGCCAATCTAGAGACACTAAGCTTCGCAACACAAAAATAACGCCTTCATTTATTATTGCGAATTAAATCATGCTTAATCCTTTCTGGAATTTTTTCGAGGAAATAAGTATTTAAGATTTACTTCGTAATTTTTAATACAGATATTTTGAGTTTTATGTACTTTTGCCTTGTCGCGAAGTGAAAACTGAATTAATTGAATGAGAAATACTCAATCGTTTGTAAAAAACGGTTTCTTTTTCGTTTTGTTTGCTTAATTTCTTTTATACATCGTTCTAGCTTTGTTATAGTATTTGAATAGAACATGTGGCAACGATTAGATAATTCTTTAAATGATATAAATTTTGTGCATTCTGAGTTATAATATGAACGAAATATAATACTGTGAAGTAAACCCAGCACCAGAGTGTCGCTATGGTAAACAAAGTGAATTTTAAAAAATGCATATATTCTATTGTGGTTTATGCGCTGTCGGCGAAGTAGGTTTAATTCGATCTAATAAGTTAAATGAAATGCAAGAAAAAATGCGTATAATTTAATATTCCGTACAAGGAAGTCATGTGGTGTACACATCGGATTTCTTATGGTTAAAACTAAGTGAAATAAGACCAGACATAAAGGCATTGATCTCTCTTTAACAGATCAAAACTTCGCTCATAATTCTAGAATTAAAATATTAACTTAAATATTAATAATTAAACTGGTAACCAATTTTTAAAATAATATTTTTAAATTTGCATGTAAAATACAGATATCCAGTTGGCTGTGCAAAAGGCAAAATATTTTTTTAAATATTTCTATTGAGAAATTGAAAAATAATCATTGTAAAATGATTATATTTCTAAAAATCATTGTAATATGGTACTAAAGTTTTTCAATTTTTGTTAAGATAGTAAGCGTTAGTCAAAAGGTTGAGAACCGTTGTCTTAGAGCGAAGAGTTACTAGAATAAAGCACAGAAAATAAATATAACTTCATTGCCAATTACGTAACTCGTAACCTGCACGATGTGTTAAAGATTAACTGTACAATAACTAGAATATTTACTTCATTTCATTGGTACATGATAATTGATTTCTGTGTTGCTTTTTTTGATATTGGTAACTAACTGCAATATAAATAACATATAATTCGATGGAAAGTTGTTATAGTTAGATTTAACTCCTCATTTCCTCCTCAATTCCTCCTCTAACTCCTCATTTGTACGTACCAACAGAATAAAGGTCTCCTCTTCCCAAAACGGATTGAAAAATGGATTTAAATTGGATTCAGAAGATATTTTTTCGTAACAACATGCACGTGCGTAGAGACTCGTACAGTACGTACGGATCGGTGAGTTCATATTTTTTGCTGTTATATGTTAGTAAATTGCGCATTTCTTCCTTTAAAAGTGATTGAGTTACCACGTTTACATTTCCCTGCATAATAGTCGCATTTTGACAATGAAAAACTGTCCAAAAACGTACGGCTATTACGCGAGTAAGCACAATATTATTTAGCATTATTCTTCCGAGAAATGTTTGAAAGAAGCAACCATCTTATGTTCTCATTTAAAGAAGATTAAATGTTACCCAGTTTCAGTTGCATTTACAGATATCAAATGCATAAAGATTTTCATTTGATATTAAACAGTAATAAAAAGAATCTATATCTTAAAAAATAAAAAAGAACGTTTTGAGGAACCGTCGGCATTTCCAAATCACTAAAGATTAATTTTAATGATGCGCATTCATAATTATTTTTGGTGGTGGGTTATAAAATTAATCGCCTCGTAAAATTTTCTTAAATTTTGGGATTGATTTTCAGATGCTTTTATGCAAGTGAAGAAGATAAAGAGACAAAAATTATTTTATAGCGTCTTGGAAACTAATAACTGCACTTATGGTGATTGCCAAAATTGGGGATTTTGAAGTAGGAGAGTATAATTTTGATTGCTTGTTGTTGATACATACATGTGATGTATCAGCTTTAGTCGTGGAATAAATACATTGGTGAAGAATCATAGATGTAGTCGTAACTTAAATTATCAGACGATAAGTTTAAAAAAACAGGATCCATTTATTATATTTCAGAAGAAAATAGCAGTTACAAATATCAGAAATCCGGAGTAAATAAAAAGGAATTACTAATAACTTTTTGTATGAAGTTTACTGCATCGTGAAATTAAAGAAAAAGCCCCGTATTTCCTTTTGCGAGCTTTTTTATAGCCTCTGGAAAGGCGGAGCTTTCAAGAAATGACGTCAGCCTCGTCAGCCAATCCAGTTTGCTTTTAAATATTTCCAGAACATTCTAAAATTGTACGTGTAGAAAAGGCGGGAACAACAACTTGACTACGGGGCTGTGGATTTAATTCCACGTATTTTTAAATAAGAGAACATCGCCATTAAAAATGAAAAGAACATACAGTTAGAATTTTAAGTATATTCTTGACTATGGAATTTTAATATTACATACATATATATTGTTACGGATTTGGTAGTTAAATAGCTAATATTAGTTGAACTATAAATTAAATTGTTTTATTCCCCCTGCGGTGCAGCGCGTTACAAATATTATGAGAAAGCTAAGCCGGAAAAATTAAAAACACAAGAGCATGCGCATTTAACATTTAATAAATAAATATCTCTTTTTGATTTGGAGAAAGTTACAGAAATTTCTCACGCACGATTTAAAATCTTATAAAAAGGAGGGAAACCTCTCAATTCAGTGATGTTAGTTTGTTTGTTGTTGCTTTAAGAGTTTGTTTAGAAAACCTTTCTTGTTGATTGTAGCGAATTCGCGGATTAGCTTTATTTAGCTGCTTTGAATTAAGTTCTGTTGAACGTTTGAGTATTTAAAAGATAACTACTGTAATACTGTACGAATATCTGAGAAAATTGAAGTATTGTGTTTTATTTATTTGTGATAGTAATAAATTGTATTCATTTTTCATCGGACTTGTGCATTCAATTCGTAACGAACCCGTACGCACGCAACAATATGTATATGTTACGGTGAAACACCGAAATCTGGAGAATGTCGACTTTCACCGGTGAAAGTCAACATTCCCATAGTTGCTTGGTGTATGTCCGAAATATTTTCCAAATACTCTTATTTCTGACTTACACCGGTCAACGTCGACATTCACCATGTACTAATGGTGAATGTTGAACATATCAGAATATTATTTTTTCTTCTCCGTAAGCCAGTCGCGAAAAAACGCACTTGAGACTTAAAATAAGAACTTAAGAATATAAGAAGTTAAAACATACAGTACATTCAAAATGGGAAAGGAAAATAATAGAAGTTAAAAAATTACTTAATTATACAGTACGTTCTAAATGAGAAAATAAAATAATAGTAATAAAAACTTACTAAATTATGTGATTCAAATCTTATTTATTACAACAACTTAAACTATTATGACACTTTATGACCTTTCTTTTCGACCTACACCAGTGCATATCTGTGATTGCCCGACATACACCGGTGAGGGTTCGAATGTAATGCAATATTCGATCTTTCACTGACGTACACTGACGTTTCACTGGTGAATGTTCACATTTTCCGGTGAAAGTCGACATTCTCCAATTTCTTTCTTTCTCGGTAATATATGTTTATATATATATATGTAGATGCTTATGTAAATATAACGTGTGAAATTCCCACTGCGTTTACACTTACGTTTATTTCTGGCAGAAGAAAATGAGTTTTAAAAATTAACTTACAAATTATAAAACGTAATTTGCAACATAAAATGTCGAGATCTGTATCTATCACAAAACAGAAAACATATTTTAATATAACTTCTTTTCCTTCTTTGTATTTTTACTTGCTGGTTGCACTCAATAAAAGCTTTTATTAGCCTATGTCTTATTTAGTTTTAATTGTTATTGTAATCAAACTAGAATGCTACAGATGCTTAAATGGATGGAATTGCAGTGTTAAGTAATATAGCTTGGTTTGTGTTGATTATTTTAAAAATCCAAAATACAATTTTGAATTTAAAGTGGCAGGTATATAAGGTATTTTCTCCCTCTTTTCCGCATACCTTTGTGGCGTAATTGGAATCATACTCGAAGCATATTTGAGAGCGTATTTTCATGCATTCTGCTTTAAAATAACCCAATGACTCTACAGCCTGTTCTGTATAGATTCTATAAGAAATTTCTTAATTTTTAAATGGCAAAAACTATTTATAAAACTTTATGCTTAAGCCAAAATTCATCTTTTATAAATATTGATTATTTTAATAATTCTCTATTGTGTAGTAGTTTCTAATTCCAATATTGATAAGTATTTAGGAATGGAAACAGTAATTTACTGTGCAAGAAGATTGCTGTATTCATTTCAGATAGCAAATTACAAAGCAGTCAACTGTTTAACAGGAACTTTATGAACGCATTTTAAAATACTACTACTGTTCATTCTTGGAAAATGAGTTACTGTAAGAAAATTACAAATTCCATTTTATTTCACATCTAAATGTTGTCCAATCATTGCAGCCTAAACATTACACAAGTGAAATGCAAAATTTTGATTCTTCGATTAAAGTTAAATCCTAAAATTTTCGATTCTCTAATTAAATCCTAAAATTTTCGATTCTCTAATTAAATCCTAAAATTTTGATTCTGTGATAACGTTAAATCCTTTAAGATACATAAGAATGGAAGTTACCTTAAAAGTCTATTTCTAAATTCAGATTTCCAATATTTTGATCTCCTTGTCTTAAATGGTTGCTAAATATGTAACCACAAACAAATTTAAAAGAAAGAATTTGAGAAGTGAATGAGAGAAAGAATGCAATAAGATTACTGTTATTCAAATATATCTTTTAAAAGAGTGAATGTTATTTCCTACTTTAAACTATTAATCAAATTCTAAAAGAAAACATACAAAGAGAGCTGTCAATTTGCAGAACGTTTCCTAATTAAATAAATCGTTTGCATTCAGCTAGCACGAATTGCGTGCCAAAATTAAAAGTGTTTTCTACTAAGAATGATAATATAACGTTTACGTAAATTCTTTAGAATTATCAAATCCTCATTTTGCAGACTACGACTCAAGAAAACCTTAAATAACAAAGTTTGAGAAAATATTAGAAGGAATCAGAGCGATTTAAAATAAACAGTTAGATAAACTGAAATTTTAATAAAAATAGTATCCGTCTAACAAAGAAAACCATCAAAATGAAATCTCTAAAGTGACTGGAGTTCTGTAATTGAACATGTGTCGTATTTATATTTATCAACCTTGCAGAATGTTTTGGATGTTACGCTGAATCGGAAATGCTTCTTGTAAAGTGTTTTAATTAAATTATAAAGCTGAAAAACTGCATTATTCTTTTAGATTCTTTAGAAATGTTGAAAAGTATATATACAAAAGCCACTAGTTGTAGATTATGCTGATATTGAGAAGAAATTTATATTTTTCGGACGAAAAAATCGTTTTTCAACTAAAACATAACACCTACTCGGATTTGGTTTAATTTAATAAAGCAAATATTTAATTAAAATATGACAAATAACCTACGTATTCCTTACTGGAAATAATTCTTACCTAGAATGTTTCGATAGTACACTCAGCGCGTATTATAGAAGTCCAGGTTAGAGTTCCGGTGAAGGCATTGCTCATTTTTCACGTCTCCAAAAACTAATGACTCTACAGCGGCACTCGAACTAAAACGTGGTGAACAATAATTCAAGGTTCGAGTTCCGGCGACGGTAATGCTAATTTTTCACGTCTCCAGTATAAAATAAAACTAATGACTCTACGCGTTTTTTGCTAAAAAAAACAATGAATGCTTATTGAGAAAGATAAGTTGGAATTAAAATGTATGTCAAAAACATTTTGTAAATAATCATGAATGGAGAAGTACAGTGGATGGACAAAAATATGGAAACACCTTGCGAAATGCATGTTTGAAAAGAAAGATTGATTTTAATGAAATATGTAGGTGGCGCTGGCGTTTTTGACTACTGAAGCCACCTATACAACTTCGTAAATGTGCTAAACAGTTCAGTTGTTGTCGGAGTACTGTTATATGAGGTTGTCATTGCATTATGTCAGAGTTAACAGACTTCGAACGTGGGCAAATTGTTGGAGCACGTATGGTACGTGCTTCCGTAAGCAAGGTAGCCGAGGTGTTTATTGTTTCAAGAGGTACTGTATCGAAGATTTATTCCGCATATTTGAAAAGCGGAAAAACATCATCTGCTAAATCACAGCGCGGATGAAAGTGTGTCCTGAGTGATCGTGACAGACGATCATTAAGGGCAATTGTGACGAAAAATAAGAAGACCACAGCTGCAAAAGTTACTGCTGCAATGAATGTTGTGTTACCGAACTATGTGAGTACCAAAACAATTAGAAGGGAGCTTCATAAACAGGGAATTGCTGGCCGTGCTGCAATTGAGAAGCCACTCATCAGTGATGCTAATGCCCGTAACAGGAGAAGGTGGTTTTTTTTTTTTTTTTTTTTTTTTTTGTTGATAAAGCCTGGACTATAGAGCAGTGGAAGCGAGTAATATGGTCTGACGAGTCTTCTTTCACATTGTTTCCCACTTCTGGCCGAGTTTACGTCTGGAGAACGCCATCTCAAGCCTATAATACAGACTGCTTGTTGCTAAGAGTGAAACATGGTGGGGGTTCTGTTATGGTTTGGGCAGCCATATCGTGGTTCTCTGCTAACCGCATGATAACTGTGTCAGGGCACATGACTGCCAAGACTTATGTGAATATTTTGGCCGATCAAGTTCATCCCATGGTACAAACTTTGTTCCCCGATGGTGATGGTGTCTTCCAAGACGACAAAGTTCCTGTTCACACAGCTCACATTGTCCAGCACTGGTTTTCTGAGCACGAGGATGAGTTGTCCCATCTCCCCTGTCCACCACAATCACCAGACCTGAATATTATCGAACCTTTGTGGTCTACATTGGAACGGAAAGTGCGTTCTCGTTACCCACCTCCAACATCGTTATCTGAACTTGCCACCGTTTTGCAGGAAGAATGGTATAATATTCCCTTGGAAAACATACAGGAACTGTATTTATCCATTCCGAGAAGACTGCAATCTGTTTTGGATGCCAACGGGTTTCCTACACCATATTAAGCAAAGAAACATGTTTTTTTTATAGGTGTTTCCATATTTTTGTCCAACCCCTGTACATTAATGGTGTAAAATGTTCCAGTTTTAAATATTTTTAAGCAGTTTATTAGCAAGTAACTGTGTGATAATACAGTAATTAGAAATCACTTCTTAGTTTCACAATGTTTCTATTTTAGAAATGCCACGCATACTTGTTGATATTTTAGAACTGAATTTAAAAAAAAATAATCTCAAAGCTTTCAGATTCGAAATTACTCCCAAATGGAGGTTTTTCCATTTACACATACATTCACGTTTTGAGAGCATTTGGGCTAACGCCCCTTTGGGATAAAAATATTTAAAAACTGTATATCTTTAGAATTTCCGATGGACAGTCTCCCGAGCTGGAGATAAAAACATTTCATTACGTTCATTGTGTTGCTAATGCTCGCTTTGAAATCGTCGAGCTTCTTAATCAAGGATTCATTAAAGTTTAAAAAATATGAAATAGTTAATAAAACAAATTCGAAATTTAAGATTCGGGCTTCCAGTTTTGGGTGGAGGGCTACGGTATTCAAAATTGAATGGATCTAGGTATCGCTGTTTTTTTTTTTTTTTCATAATTCGAGAAGCATACGTACATTCATGCAGATTCTTTCTTATGTAATTTCTTTAAATATAACACAGGGCAATAATATTTGGTGGCAGTAATTTGAAAAGTGACACAGTCGTTTGCAGTGATTTATTCCAAAATGCTGTTTTGAGACTAATAAGCTTTCTGGGATAATAATTTAATTTATAAAACCTAAAATATTAAAATAAACGCAGATGGAGAAGAGTGAGCTATACATCTTTATCAAATAATACCTAAGTTAAAATATTGATTCATTTCTTAAGGTATTTTGACAAAACGTCGATGTAATTTCCCAGTTAAGCAAAGTGAAGAAATATAAGTTGTTTATTTAAAATAACGTGAAGAAAAACATTTTCAAAACTCATCCAAGTAACTGTCATCTCTTTCAACGCAGTACAAAGTTCTAAGTTAAAGAATTGTGCTAAACATTTTGCTACGTTAGCTACATTATTAACTGTAAGAGTTAAAGATTATTAAATTATTTCCTCTTGAGAAAATATTTATTGAAATTTTCGTGTGCAAGCGATTTAGTGGAATATGTGCAAGGTTTGATCTCGAATAATTAAGCCTTTTCTTAATGAGCATAGAATCGCCACGTGATATTAATTAGAGATAATAAATATCAACGCGTTTTTTGCTACTGTTTCATTTTGCATTTTGAACAGCTCATTTTAAATATCTTTCTTTTTTTTACTTTTATGATAGCTGTATTTTTTTAATTTTTAAAATATTTTCAAACTTTTCTAAACTTTAATGACGGTTTTTTTTTAATGTGTTGAATATAATCTGAAATTTTCAGATTGAAATTTATTTATTTTATTTGAATTATTTCAGAATTAGTTTTCAAATTCAAATAAGAATTTTACTGAAAATAATTTCATTTAATTATATTATACCTTTGATGCCTACACATTTTCTGTTTTTTTTTTTTTTTTTTTTGATGGTTGCTGTTATTCGGTTATTCGTTTCTGTTATTACGTTTTGCTTGTTTTATTTTTCTTTTTCGAGATGATTCAAGTAATGTAGTTGACTTTTCGGCTTCTTGAGTTACCCTCCAGTCCTTGCCTTATAGCATTCAGATTGAATGGAAAGTACATCAAAAATGAAACTCCGACATAAAAACTCCCTTTCCATAAAGTAGATTAAATCTCTGAGGTAAATATCCTTTCGGATATCACTTGTCTTTCATTCCAAGTTAAAAAGTGTTGGAAGGTATTTGAGTAAAGCCCGAGTTGGGAGGTGAAATAGGAAAGCGAGAGAGAAGAAAAAAAGGCGGGAAAAAGGACAAGGACACACGTGTTCCTTCCGGTGTTTCCAGTGCGCCAGAATCAATATTTGGTCGTCTCTTAGCTTCTCGTTTTGATGTAGTTTGAGCAGAAATAAAAGCGTTCTTAAGAGGAGAAAAGAGCTGATAGCAGCGAAAACGATCACAACGAGGACAGAATTCGGATATCGAATAATCGATTCCTCTCTTTTCGGCTTAGGGTTTTATCGTGCAACACGGATATCGAATCGGAATCGAATTTTGAAACGATGGGAGTAATTCTGATGATTCCGAGCACAGTTTTTTCTTTACATTGTCATTTGAGGAAGTTATAATTTTAGGGGCAGAATTCTTTTGAAAATTTCCGATAGAAGAGATCAAATTGAAGCTTCTTTGAAAAGTTTTTAGCATGAGTGAACTATTTTCGTTACTTTTCTCATTTCCAGTGCATATCATATTTCAATAAATGGGAGATTCCGAACCCATTTCGAATATAAATGAAGAATAAAAATTCGCTTCATAATTTATTTCCGACTTTGGGAGCTATTCGGTATTAAATATTAAAATGCGAGTGACGGCCTGTGTGAAATCTATATTTTCAACCTAGATTTTACGAGAAATATGAATTTAGATATTTGTTTCATAGCATATATGAGTTATTTTGAACTTAAAAGCCGCATTATAATGCATAACCTCCATCTGTGGCTCACGTGCATAAAACATAAGATTGAAAGCTTTTAAATTTAAAAAATAAATAAAGAAAGGAAGATAATCGGAAAAATATTCCGATTTTAACGTCACATAATAAGGTAATTCTTCCGCCTTCTTAGCATGCCATCTTAGTGTGGCGGTCTGCACGCTGAGTGCGTATTCCAGAGGCCCGTGGCTCGATTCTCGGCGAAGGCGTTACTCATTTGTCATCTTTCACGCTTCCAGAAAATCCTAATGACTCTACAGTGGCGCCCGAACTAAAAAGGGTGGTGGATGATGATTCTTCACATCCAGGATTTGGCAATTGGGTCACCTAAAAAACCCCGTCGCCCTTTAAAAAGGGGGGACGCATATAAGGTATTTCTCCCGCCTTCTTAGCACGCCTTCGTAGTGTAGTGTTCTGCAAGCTGGGCGCGTATTCCAGAGGTCCGTGGTTCGAATCCCGGCGAAAGCGATTGCTCATTTTTCATGACTCGTGCTTCGAAATAACCTAATGTTTCTACACCAATCTGCTCTAACTTCGGGCGTTACGGACAACGTTGCTGTGAAAGAGTTAAGTATCTGAGATAGTGTTAACATTTCCACTGCAATTGTTCCGCGCAGTTACAGTGGACTTGCAAAATATTTACAATATTCATCTTTTCTTGTTGTACACAAAGCTGCATTTCATGCAATATATTTTAAAGTAAAAATGTAGATGAAGCAGTTTGTCAATACTGTTATGCTATTTTTAGGTTGACTCGCCAATAAAAAATATTATATCACTATACACTATCTACATTACCAAATCATTAAAGATATACAACTCCATGCATACAACTCCATATTAATTTTCATACAGCCATTTATAAGACATCTAAAAGCAACGAAATCTGCACTTATGCAGTGCAAAAAGTTTCATGTCAACCTCGTGTCATACGGGTAATAATTCCTGTCCTTTCACTATGAGCACTTCCCGTGAAATATTTGACCATTTTTTTATACCCGCTATATAAAAAATACCACCCTCCACAAAACATCATACGTTTCGCAACTCAAGTCATTCTTTGTCGCATATTTTGAAAAATCTACCTCTTACTGAAGATTCAGAATGCCTGTGTTAAATCTATTCATTTAATTTCAGTATTTACGTAAACATTTCTAGCATGTTTATGGCATAAAATAGTTAAGTTTTAATAATTTTCTTGATTTACATTTTTGATCAGAACTCGGAAACATTTGCTTATATTATGTGGTTACTGTAGTACTCTCTCATACTAATTTCTAAGTCGTGTGGTCCAGTAAAATGCATGGTAAACAAGTGCTCTGAGTTATAGTGCGAATCTTACGCATTTTAACTGACATAACCAAGCAGAGAGTCAATTAAGCATTGTTGGCGTAAGTTTACGCTAAGACTAATTTCCATGCTGAAACAAATTGTCTTGTGGTTGTTAATCCAGACTGCAGATCGCGTTACAATCTAACGTCTGTTGACCCCAGCATAGTAACTCAATTTGCGTAAGTGACTCTGAATGGGTCATAGATCTAATTTTATGATCATCTTCCAGAGAGATTAAGAGAAGCATTAATCTCTACTGAAGCAACTCGTCCTTTAAATCTTGAGGTGCCATTAAAGAACATTGCTATATGGAGTTTTGCTGCGGTTGTCATCATTAGATCAACAGGATTAGCTTGAAGCTATTGCAAGTGCTTTGCTCCCAGATTTTATCAGATTAAGTAGGCATTAGATATTTTAGGAAGGAAGGGAATTTTAACTATTTTTGGTCCTGATTCAATCAAAGTTTCATAATTTTTTTCTTGAGAGTATGAATACGTTTCCACGGTTCCTTTGTCAAAAACCGCGCATTTAGTGTGAAAGAAAGTTACAACGTTGGTTTTATTCTAAAAGTACTGTCCCAAAAGTATATCCGTAGTAGCATCCAGTATATTTTCCCCATCTTTCTGGTAACTTACGGATACCGCCTACCGCCTCGGAAGCACGCTTCATCTTTCGAAGCTATCCACAAATCAAACCAATTTTTGGTAACTTACATCATTCCTTCTTTCATAATTCGAAATTTAGGCCCAGTGCAATAAAATCCACAGAAACATTCTGATTTATTTTTTAGTACTGTCCTAAAAGTATATCCGTAGTAGCATCCAGTATATTTTACCCCATCTTTTCCGGTAACTTACGGATACCACCTACCGCCTCGGAAGCACGCTTCATCTTTCGAGGCTATCCAAAAATCAAACCAATTTTTGGTAACTTACATCATTCCTTCTTTCATAATTCGAAATTTAGGCCCAGTGCAATAAATACCACAGAAACGTTCTGATTTATTTTTAGTACTGTCCTAAAAAAATATCCGTAGTAGCATCCAGTATATTTTCCCCATCTTTTCTGGTAACTTACGGATACCACCTACCGCCTCGGAAGCACGCTTCATCTTTCGAGGCTATCCACAAATCAAACCAATTTTTGGTAACTTACATCATTCCTTCTTTCATAATTAGAAATTTAGGCCCAGTGCAATAAAATCCACAGAAACGTTCTGATTTATTTTTTAGTACTGTCCTAAAAAAATATCCGTAGTAGCATCCAGTATATTTTCCCCATCTTTTCTGGTAACTTACGGATACCGCCTACCGCCTCGGAAGCACGCTTCATCTTTCGAGGCTATCCACAAATCAAACCAATTTTTGGTAACTTACATCATTCCTTCGTTTATAATTAGAAATTTAGGTCCAGTGCAATAAAATCCACAGAAACTTTCTGATTTATTTTTAAATTGCATTTTTAGTAATGTTTACAAATTTTTTGATAGCACTTTTGAATTATAAAATTTTAAGCATCACATTAAAATTGATGTATTTCTTGTCGCACATTCTTCTCGCACATTTTTAAAAAATCATTTTTTTTAATTGCGGATATCTCAAGATTACGGGAATTTTTATAGAGGCCCTTTATGCAATTTAGTATATTTTTTGGTAAGCGCTAATAACGTCAAACGTGGGTTGTTTACTTTGTTAAACATATTTGAAAATATGAGCGAGGCAACTTTTTTTCTGTCCGTTACACAACGAAAGGGAAAGGAAAATAGGTTACCATAAATAAAGAATTTCACCAAAAGAATTCTTCTTGAATCAGATATAAAAATGTGCGCCAAGATAAATTTTTAAATTTTTCGGCAAGTTTCTCACTAAATTTTACAAAATTTTATATTTAGGTATAATTGGAGTAGTAGAATCGAAATATAGATAAAAGTCTATATCATTTCAGAAAAAGGCCGGTTTTGTGTCAAAATACCTATATTAGAGCAGTGTTATACAGCCTGAGTAAAAACTTTAAAACCAGTAAAAATTTTGAGAAAATGTAAAATGAAATAAAAGGGATTCAAATAATATTAATTATTAAACTTCATTGATAAGAAATAAATGCTATAAACATAATTTGTAAATACATAATTATGAGAAACATGTGGTTATTTACAAAGTTAGTATTTCTGCCTGAGTAAAAACTTTAAGGCCACCAGTCATTTTTTAAAAATAAATATAATATAATCGTGTAATTACCATTGCAACTACTAGCTTGTGACAACGCTGCAATTTTCATATTTGTCATACGTTTCTTCGAAGTACTGGTGATCTTTCTGAAGATGGCGAAGGGTAAGAAGTTAACTGATCGTGAATGAGGAGAGATCGAAGCTTTGTCTTCAACAGGAATGAGTAGTCGTGCTATTGCGATAAAGATAGGAAGATCAAAGACTGTAGTCAACAGTTTTTTTTTTAAATTGAAAGACAATTATGGTAAAAAGAATACTGGGAGAAGACCTAAAGCTTTGTCCTCGCGTGATCAAAGAAGAGTTTGCCAACTTGTATCTACTGGAAAGTACTCAACCAGGAAACTGATTCCGACGACAGGTTTAAAAGTTTGTCAAAAAATGATTTATAACACAAATAGAAGGTCTGGAATGACTTATACAGCAAAAGGGGCTAAGCTTCAGTTACTGCAGAGACAAAAAACAGAGCGTTCGAACTTTGGTCATAACCTGAGACAACCAATGGATAGAAATTATTTTTTCTGACGACAAAAAATAGAATTTGAATCGGCCAGATGGCTGGAATTTCTACTGGCATGATATAAGAAATGAAAAAGAAATATTCTCCAAGCGCCAATTAGGTGGAGGGTCTGTCATGACTTGGGGCTGCTTAGCTTACAATGGTGTGGGCTCAATTGCATTCGTTTCAGGTAGAATGAATTCAAAAGGATACCAAAATGTCCTAACAAATCAACTTTTGCCAAGTGCTGAATGTCTTGCTGGAGAAAATTGGAAATATCAGCAAGACAATGCATCGATCCATTCGAGTAACAGACACAAAATTGGTTCCAAGTCAACAATGTTGAAACTGTGAAATGACCAGCTAGATCACCTGACCTCAACCCAATCGAGAACATTTGGGGTGATTTAGCAAGAAGAGTTTATGCAAATGGGAGACATTTTACATCAACAACAGAGCTGAAATCTATTATCGAAGAGGAATGGTATAACACCGACCCCACCCTTTGTCAAAAACTCGTTTCATCCGTGAAAACAAGAATATTTGAAGTAATTCGAAGAAATGGTTTCTACACAACCTTCTAAGAATTTGTAATTTTTTTCTTATAGGTTATTTTCTATGTTGGCCTTAAAGTTTTTACTCAGGCTCAAATATTCATCTGTGTGTTCTGTAATATTTTCTAATAATAAAATATTTGCAAATTAATTTTTCTACTTTTTTCACTTTTATTTAAGCTCAATAATTATCAATAAAATGGTATTTTAATTCCTCAGTTTAAATGTTTCTATTTTCTCAAAAATTTTTACTGGCTTTAAAGTTTTTACACAGGCTTTATATAAATCTAATATACAGGGGTTGGACAAAAATATGGAAACACCTTTAAAAAAACATGTTTCTTTGCTTAATATGGTGTAGGAAACTCGTTGGCATCCAAAACAGCTTGCAGTCTTCTCGGAATGGATAAATACAGTTCCTGTATGTTTGCCAAGGGAATATTATACCATTCTTCCTGCAAAACGGTGGCAAGTTCAGATAACGATGTTGGCGGTGGATAACGAGAACGCACTTTCCATTTCAATGTAGACCACAAAGGTTCGATAATATTCAGGTCTGGTGACTGTGGTGGCCAGGGACAACTCATCCTCGAGCTCAGAAAACCAGTGCTGGACAATGTGAGCTGTGTGAACAGGGGCTTTGTCGTCTTGGAAGACACCATCACCATCGGGGAACAAAGTTTGTACCATGGGATGAACTTGATCGGCCAAAATGTTTACATAAGTATTGGCAGTCATGTGCCCTGACACAGTTATCATGGGGCTAGCAGAGAACCACGATATGGCTGCCCAAACCATAACAGAACCCCCGCCATGTTTCACTCTTGGCAACAAGCAGTCTGTATTATAGGCTTGAGATGGCGTTCTCCAGACGTAAACTCAGCCAGAAGTGGGAAACAATGTGAAAGAAGACTCGTCAGACCATATTACTCGCTTCCACTGCTGTATAGTCCAGGCTTTATGACTTAAACCCCACCTTTTCCTGTTACGGGCATTAGCATCACTGATGAGTGGCTTCTAAATTGTAGCACGGCCAGCAATTCCCTGTTTATAAAGCTCCCTTCTAATTGTTTTGGTACTCACAGGGTTCGGTAACACAACATTCGTTTCAGCAGTAACTTTTGCAGCTGTGGTCTTCTTATTTTTCGTCACAATTGCCCTTAATGATCGTCTGTCACGATCACTCCGGACACACTTTCGTCCGCGCTGTGATTTAGCAGATGATGTTTTTCCGCTTTTCAAATATGCGGAATAAATCTTCGATACAGTACCTCTTGAAACACTGAACACCTCGGCTACCTTGCTTACGGAAGCACCTACCATACGTGCTCCAACAATATGCCCACGTTCGAAGTCTGTTAACTCTGACATAATGCAATGACAACCTCTTATAACAGTACTCCGGCAACAACTGAAATGTTTAGCACATTTACGAAGTTGTATAGGTGGCGTCAGTAGTCAAAAACGCCAGCGCCACCTACATATTTCATTAACATCAATCTTTCTTTTCAAACATGCATTTCACAAGGTCTTTCCATATTTTTGTCCATCCACTGTATATCCTAAATTGAGCTTTCGAGGCATGAAAAACGCAAATTGAATTCCGTCAGTTGGTCCAGTAGAGCGGGAATTACAGATCTGTTCCATTTAATTTTTTTATGTGCAGAGTGTACATTATATGAAGTACCGTAAATTGCGTTGTAATTTCCAACTGAAATCTCTCAAGAAACATATCTGTCTCTCCTAAAAGGAGAGACTAACTTAACAAACATTTAAAATTTCTTTTCGTCTTTATTAGAAGCGTAAACTTCCAAGGCGTGACTATTGATGTCTTGGGAGAAATTTACATTCTTTAAGTTAATTAGGTAGATATTATTCCGTAAATGAAACTCTTAGTCTGGAGAAATTTCTGCCGTTTCAGTGCCTCATGTGACATATCCATACGTGTCCTATCGGTCTCAATATATTGATCAGTTTCTAATGAACTTCTGGGGTTATTTTACTGCTCAAAATTTGAGAAAACAATTATCCAGAGCAAATTTATCTGAGGCATGTGATTGATTTAAATTATTCTGAAAATTTAATGGAACTTCATTTATGCCATGAAAATTTCGTTAAGTGTCATTATTTACTCCAAAGGAAAACTGAAGTCACTCGGGATTTAAAAATTAGTTTAACAAGTTAATGAAGATTAATGGTCTACGATGTGAATTGCAAGACACCTTACTTACTCATATTTACACTAATTTTAAAATGCCTAAAGCTGCTCATTTGCAGGGAATGCAAGATACTTTTACTGTTATTTTATACGCGTTGATATTTGTACTGATATTTTTATATAAGAGTTTTATTTAGTTTTATCTGAAGTCAATGCACTTTAGTTTTCTATATACAGTGGTGGCCAAACCTGTGGACACTTTTGGAAACTTTTATGTTTTTGAACTTTTTATGTTTATAGAAAACGTTACGTTTCACAAAATGCAAACTCGATATTTTGGCCGTGTGGCAAGGAGCAGAACCCTGCTGAAAAGTAAACGAAGCATTGTTAGGAAAGAGATCGCTCACGGAAGGTAGAAGTTTTGGTTCTAGAAGAGTGTCAATGTATTTTCTGGCATTCAGTGTCCCATCGATGACATGAAGGCGACCAATACCATCTGCTGACATGCATGAACAAATCATAACACTAATTGGGTTCTTCACAGTTCCCTGAATGCAGTCAGGATGTAGCTCTTCTCCTATTCTACGTCTTACATATTTCCGCCCATCACTACCGAATAACGATATCTTAGTTTCATCACTCCATATAACTTGTGACCACTGATCATCTGTCCAATTAATGTGTTCCTTTGCCCACTGTAGTATTTGTTTTCGTTGCTGAAAATTAAGATAAGGCTTTTTTCGTGGAATTCTACCTCTCAGTCCAACATCTGTTAATTTTCTCCTGATTGTTCTTCAACTGACAGAAACACCAGCATCATTCAGATCACTTCTGATGGCCGCTGATGACATTTTCTATCTTAGAGGCACACTGCCTTTATTCTTCTGTCATCAATAGATGTGGTGCACCTTTTTCGGCCTTTTCCTTTGTTTTTTATTGAATTTGTCTCCTCATATCGTAAACAAAACTTTCGGACCCCAGATGTAGTCATTGAACCACCCACCTGTCTTGCAATTTCAGCATAGGAAAGAACCACTTTCTCGTAACACAATAATATTACATCTCTTTCTAGGTATCCAATTTACTCTTTTATTTGATTTCATTGCTTCTTGACTAAATATTAAAACTTTTTACAAAAATTCCTACTTGTAATTGCAGTGTATAAGAAACAGGTCTTTCTTCTACAGAACAAAGCAAAATATTGAATTGTTTCAAGTGTAAACATGATGTCAGCTTCTACTGGCAGTTACTAACATTTGATTGGTTCTCAGAACAAGAACAGTGAATGGCCAGGAAAGCTAGACATTACAAACCCCTTCATAACTGTGTTTTTTTATTTATATTAAAGTACATATAACTTTTTTGTATTGCAAATAATTGAATTTTGTGTTTTGTATTGAATTCAGTAATACATTCTTTTTAAAATGATATATACAAGTTTGCATTTTGCGAAACGTAACATTTTCTATAAGCATACAAATTTCAAAAACATAAAAATTTCCAAAAGTGTCCACAATTTTGGTTACCACTGTGTATAAAAGTAAGAGTCTGCGTGTGTGTGTGTGTGTACCTTTCGTCGGTGCTGCGCGTAAGGCTAATAGACTCAGGGCTACAAAATTTGGTGCATAGGTGCAACTAGATTAGAGCCAGGGCACTTTGAAGCAATTCTTTAAAAATTCGAATGAGATTTATTTTATTTCATGTTTTTTGATGAAATCGCAACAAATCGATAATTCAACAACAATGCACGCAGCCATTGTTGCTGATATCAGCACTGTTGCCACTTGGAAAAATGTGGGCCATAATTCTGTACCGTTTTTAAATTAATTCTTTCTCTTGGATACAGAACGTTTATCGAGAGAAGGTAACGGGAAGTTGGTTAATTTATTTATTAGGATAATTAATATTTTTATTAAGGGATATTTTGCAATTTTTTTATATGTAATACATTTTTATTGATTTTTTTCTGATTCCCTTTAGGCATTTTTCCGGCACATTTAAAAGCCAGACGGAGGCTGGCCTCGTAGCGGCTACTAATAAATATATTAACAATTATAACCATTAGTGCATTTTTCTCCTTTACAGGAAATAAATAATAATTATGTAGGATCGGTACTTCCTGTCTAGGAATATGATGTCTGTAAACTTACTTCCGATGTGGCTGTCTAGGGGCTTGGAGTGACTAATCCGACATATGACTAACTCGAATATTTAATGAAACATGAGTAGTTGCTACGAACTACAAAATGATTACATGTGTAGAAGGATATAGATGAGATTATTTACAGATGGAGAGAATTAACTGTCTTTTGCATGCAAACATATTCCAATCGCATCATCGTCTTAAGGGCGGAATCGTCTGACTTCTATAATCGAGGAAATTAAAAGATTTATTTTCACAGCTTGTCGCTTCATCCGATTATGATGGACGATACCATCCTACAATTATTATTATTGTTAATAATTATTAGCCCAGAAGGGCTCTTAGCCTCAAAATAGCGTTTAACATCGAATCACTTTTCAAATTGTTGACTGCAAATATTATCGCTCTGTATTATATTTAAAGAAATTAAATAATGAAGAAGAGGCCTGATGACGCAGTGGCTAATGCGTCGTGCAGTAGCACCGCAGGTACAGGGTCCGAATCCCGGGCTAAACAAGGTTGATTGAGCCTTTTATCCTTGAGTGGATCGATAAAATGAATAGCAAGATCACCTGGGGAAGGGAATGAACACGGGAGAGGGGAAGCCTGCAACAAGCTGACCACTTACACATGGCATATGCTCACACACACTGGGGCTCATTGTCAGGAAAGCAGATGTCGAAGCATTGCACACCATGGCCCACTAGGGCTGTTACGGAAATGAATTTAGTTTACATTAAATGAATCTACATGAAGATATGTATGTATGTTTCTCGCATTAGGAAAAAACGACTACACTTAGAGCCATTAAATTTCGAATAATGTAGTCCTTCCCCCCCCCTCGAACATCGGGACCTGGAAGCTCGAAAGTTAAATTTCTAATTTTATGTTGTACATTTTGTGAAACTTGAGTAAAGTTTTGATTAACAAACTCAACAATCTAAAAGCGAGAAATGGCAACACTATACGGAAAACGCCAGGGCACCTTGAACCTTCGACCTCCAGCGCGCGAAACTTTCTATCAGAAATTTCAATGATATGCTGCTTTTAAACATATTTCGCCCAAAGATACATTAGCCAAAATCCCTCGAAACGTGTATGTGGATGCAAATGAAAAAAATCTGATGTGTATACCACATGACTTCCTTGTATTGGAATATTAAATTGAAATATTAAATTATACGCATTTTTCTTGCATTTCATTTAAACTTAGTGGATTGAATTAAATCTACTTCGCCGACAGCGCATAAACCACAATAGAATAAATGCATTCTTTAGAATTCACTCTAGTATCTGTTTACCATATCGACACTCTGGCGCTAGATTCACTTAACACTATTAATATTTATATAACAGTTAACTTATATAATAATTACATAACGAAGGAAACTAAGTTAACTGTTATATAATCCAATAATTATATAACAGTTAATGTATATATTTCGTTCATATTATAACTCATAATGCTCAAAATTTATATCATTTAAAAAATAGAATTATCTAATCGTTGCCACATGTTCTATTCAAATACTATAATAAAACTAGAATGATGTATAAAAGAAATTAAGCAAACAAAACAAAAAAGAAACAGTTTTCCACAGACGATTGAGTATTTCTCATTCAATTAATTCAGTTCTCACTTCGCGAGAAGGCAAAAATACATAAAAACTCAAAATATCTATATTAAAAATTACGAAGTAATTCTCAAACACTTATTTCCTCGAAAAAATTCCAGAAAGAATTAAGCATGATTTAATTGGCAATAATAAATGAATGCGTTATCTTTGTTTTTGCGAAGCTAAGTTTCTCTAGATTGGCAACAAGTACACTAGTCTCCTGTTTCAAATGTAAACATCAATGGCCGACATTAGAAACAGACTTAGCGGCAATTAAACTACTTTAAAATTGTTGATAATTCTAAAAATATTGCACACAAATTTACTAAAGGCATAAAAACCTTAACCGGAGGAGGAAAACAACATAATTCAATCATTTTTAAAGCCTAAAATGTACCATTTACAAATATATAAGAGTAAAGAAACTGAGATCACTGAGCCGGGAAACAGAGTGGATATATATATAAATATATTTATATACGTTGCAACCGATTGCAACCAAAATACGAGGTTCACATCTGCATGTTATAGCAGTCCTATATACAAAATTTCAACGTTCTGAGGCTACTCGTTTTTGAGTTATGCGAGATACGTACGTACGCACGTACTTAAATACGTTCGTACAGACGCCACGAAAAATTCTCTTCAGAATTGATTTTAAAGCAGTTTTCTAATTTTTTTGAAGGAAAAGAGTATTTTATTCTGTCCTTACGTACAGATATCACGCAAAAACATCGTTAAATTGCATTCGATAGCGGTCAAAATGGATATTTTCGTTGAAAAATGCTGCCTGAAACTTTTCGCGATTACAATACTTCCTTTTTACTTCGTACAAGGTAGTAAAAATGCTCTTTTTGCGCAATAGAAAACCTGAAAGCTAACAGAATTTTATTATTTTGTCCAAAGGGGCTTTGTCCCTGAAGGACTATTGTTTTCGTTTTGCGATTTTGCGTTGAATCACTGTAATTGTAGTTTCACTTTTCAAACTGTTGCCACCGAATGTTAGAGTCCTGAATAATTTTTGAAGAAATTAAATAATGAAAAATCTGCATAAATGTATGTATATTTCTCACATTGTGATAAAACAACGGTACCTAGAGCCATTCAAGTTTGAATCACGTAATCCTCCTACGAATATGGGCATCATGTAGAAGACCAAATTTGAAATTTAGAATTTGTTTTATGATCCGTTTCATATTTTGTAAAACTTTAACGAATGGGTGAGTAACAACCTCAACGATTTAAAAGTGAGCAAAGGCAACACTCTACGGGGGGGTGAGCCTTTTTCATCTCCAGCGGGCGCAGAACTGTGTATCGGAAATTCTAAAAATAGGCTCACTCTAAAATTAGTTTGGGACATTGTTATTGAACTGAATTTTATGGTTTAAGTGCAAAGAACATGATATTTAATAAATAAAGGTAACACACAAAACGTTGAGAAAAAGCCCCTTTGGACGTAATTTAAAATCTGAAACCTTTCAGATTTTTTGGAGGGGAATTGCATTTTTCATTATTAAATATTTTGTCGCTCAACTAGGATAGTGCTTAGTAACGCTGACTGCTGTACCGAAGCGCCCGGTCTCGAATCCCATGGAAGGTATGGATGTTTGTAAATGTATAGTGTCTGTGCTGCATAGGGGCATACTTAATATGTGGCGAGTCCTCTCGAGAGGTTAGAAGATGTGGAAGGGGGATGGCAGACCGACAGAGCAGTTCCCCTGGGAGGGGCTCTCCTCCAAAATTGGGTGAGAAACTGAGCAAAGTCTTACTGACACTAGTACGTTGGACAAAGCTTTTGCCAGAGGAGGAATCTTGTTTCTTTGCCGCGATGAATTTCATAGAATTCCTCTGAATCAGACAAGCAAAATTATTCACATCAACAGAAACAGGAATTTGTTTCCCCTGAAAGCAATGCGTTTTAGATTTCTAATTCTGCTTTTTCACTGCATTATATTGTACAAACTGATAAAGTATTAATTGTAATATATTATTTACCTCCAATCGAAAACATGAAAATTCTACCGAATGAGTATGCTGTTGCGAGGTAAAGATATCTGGATATCTTTTAAAATAGTTATTCTAAGTGCGTGTATATGTGTATTTAATTATGGCAAAGCAAACTAGGGCTATCTGCCTAAGGGGAGGGATGCCTTCATGGAGGACTTTCTAAGGGAAACGGGCTGGTATACACGTTACACATGGGTAAAACCACGAGAACACCCATGCAGCCAGCCCGTTCGCGGGATTCGAACCTCGAACCGAACTACCAGAGTTCAGCGACTTTTACCGCTCGGCCGCTGGTAGGCCTTATTCCAAATGACCAGCTTTATTTATTGTAGTTAGTTAAGCAAAACAGCACATATAAATAATTCAAGCAGGGATCAGTCAGATCCTCCTTAACGCATGAAACATATCGCCGATGATTTATGCAACTGAAGCAATAAACCGTGCTAACTCCTTGAAGTGCAATCTGAAACAACTTAGAACTAGAACTGTCTCATATAGCTCAAGTATGCGTGCTTATATAGGGCTGCCCGCCTTTTGGAAACGAAAAAAACAGCTCCTCAAATTTCGAAAAATTGATTTTCCATAAACATCCAGAAAATCGTCAGTTTAGCGAAAATCATAAAATTTTGCCAAAGTCCATCAGAAGAGTTTCTGCGTTTATCTCAGGCTTTATTAAATTTATTTTCCCAAAGTTGTTGCATTCAGGAAAACAAGGTCTATTATTTTATACAAGAAATAAGCACGTGTATAGAAAACCTAGCCTCAGATTGAATGGTATAAAAACTCACCCTAAAGTTTTTATCTAAAATAAAAAATAAATAAATAATTAAAAAAAAATCTGAAATGTTTCAGATTTTAAATTACGTCCAAAGGGGCGTTTTTTAACATTTTGTGTGTTACCTTTCTTTATTAAATATCATGTTCCTCGCACTAAACCATAAGATCCAGTGCAACAGCAATATCGCAAAATAGTTTTAAAACGAGCATATCTTTAGAATTTCCGATACAGAGACTCGCGCGCTGGAGATAAAAATGTTTTTTCTGCACAACGTTGCCATTGCTCGCTTTGAAATCCTTGAGTTTGTTAATCAAAAATTCGTCAAAGTTTTAAAAAATAGGAAATCGATCATAAAACAAATTTCAAATTTCAAATTTGGTCTTCCACATGCTCATATTCGTTGGAGGATTACGTTATTCAAAATTCGATGACTCTATGTACCGTTATTTTATGACAATGTGAGAAATATACATACACTTACGCAGATTTTCATTATTTAATTTCTTCAAATATAATGCAGGAATCTAACATTCGGTGGCAACAGTTTGAAAAGCGAAACAGACATTTATAGTGATTCAACGCAAAATCTCAAAACGAAAACAATAGACTTTCAGAGACAAAGTCCTTCAGGGACAAAGCTTCTTTGGAATAAGAAAAATCTGAAAAGTTACAGATTTTAAATTACGTCCAAACAGGCGTTTTGTGTGTTACCTATATTTATTTATTATCATGATCTTTGCACTTAAACCATAAAATTCAGTTCAATAGCAATGTCTCAAAATAATTTTAAAATGAGCATATCTTTACCTATACACAGTTCCGCGCGCTGGAGATAAAAAGTTCTTTTTTCCCGTAGAGTGTTGCCATTACTCGCTTTGAAACCCCTGAGTTTGTTAATAAAACATTCGTTAAAGTGTTACAAAATATGAATTCTTTAATAAAACAAATACCAAATTACAAATTACGTATTCCAAATACCCATATTCGGTAGAGGATTACGTTATTCACAATTGGATGACTCTTAGCTACCATTGTTTCATCACAATCCGAGGAACATAGTACATATGTTACCGTGAAAGACCGAAATTGGAGAATGTCGACTTTCACCGGAGAATGTCAACATTCACTGAATACGTCTGTGAAAGATCGAATATTGCACTACATTCTTGTATATTCGCACCCTCACCGGTGTATGTCGACAATCACAGATATGCTCTGGTGAAAGTCGAAAAGAGAGGTTATAAAGTGCCATAATAGTTTAAGTTGTTGCAATAAATAAGATTTGAATCACATAATTTAGTAAGCTTTTTATGACTGTTATTTTATTTTCTCATTTAGAACGTACTGTGTAATTAAATAAGTTTTTAACTTCTATTATTTTCCTTTCTCATTTTGAATGTATTGTGTGTTTTAGGTTCTCATGTTCTTAAGTTCTTATTTCAAGTCTCAAGTGTGTTTATTCGCAACAGAATTACGGAGAAGGAAATATAATATTGTTATATGTCCAACATTCACCATTAGTACATGGTGAATGTCGAGATTGACCGGTGAAAGTCAGAAATAAGAGTATCTGGAAAATATTTCGGACATACACCAAGAGACTATGTGAATGTTGACATTCACCGGTGAAAGTCGACATTCTCCAGATTTCGGTGTTTCACCGTAACATATACATTTATGCAGATTCTTCATTGTTTAATTTCTTTAAATATAATACAGGGTGATAATATTTGGTGGCAACAATTTGAAAAGTGAAGCGACATTTGTAGTGAATCAAAGCAAATGCCGAAACCAAATTAACAGCCCTTCTGGGCAAATTGCCCCTTTAGGCTAATAAAACACAAAAACAGCAGTATAATCACATGGAGTTGAGTGTAAAAAAAATTTACAACACTACTAAAATCAACTTCAGACGGAATAAATTCCGTCTGAAGTTGATTTCCATAAAACTCCATAAAACTAATAATAAAATTTCCATAAAACTTATTACTCATAAATTTAATTTCAAGTTTACGTAATTAATATTTAATACCCGAACTGAAAATGAGAACACTCCAGTGTGAGGCAATATTAAA
The DNA here is from genome assembly GCF_044657685.1 of Stegodyphus dumicola. NCBI lineage: Eukaryota > Metazoa > Arthropoda > Arachnida > Araneae > Eresidae > Stegodyphus > Stegodyphus dumicola. The sequence goes on from NC_140774.1 coordinate 183,915,564, forward strand.
ACCCTTGGAATCTAAAGTTATTTAGAAACTTTTGTGATCTAAAAAACGGTTTTAATGGGAAAATGGGTGCCGTTTGCATTGGCGCCAAATATCATCACTGGTACCAGATTTCTGGTATCCCCAAATCGAGTCTTTTTTCCTCGATGCTATGGAAACATTTTTTTTCTTGTTTTGTTTGCTACGTGTCAGCGTGATTGGTTAAGTTTAATGTGACTGGATCTTAATTTAGTAATCGAGCTCTCTGTGATTTAGAACTATGTGTTGTATCACATATTACAAATGTCTATCGTAGCAATAAGGTTGAAAATTTGTAGTAAAAGACTTTAAAAATGTTTGAAAAGCATTTGCTACAAATCACGTATTCTGAATTTTGACCGTATTTTGCGTTACTGAAATTAAAACTACCGTTAGACGTGTGTTGGTTTTCGTTAGCTGGCTGGCTGTAAGTTATCATTGCCTAGTCTCTTTCACAGATGATTATGTCTATGGTAAATACTCATTATTTCCGTTGTGGTGGATCTCGCGAAAAGGACTTTGATGGAGGTGCTATCTCAGAAAAATCTTGTCTTTAACCACTATTATCTCTGACTGTTGGAAAGCCAATGACCACTTTGGTAATCAAGATTTCAAGAATTTCTCTGTGCGTCATTCTCTGATGTATAAAGAACCCAAAACTAATGCCCATACGAACACTACTGAGGACAGGTGGAGTACGATTAAGCGGAAGATGAAATTTTGCATCCCCATTTTGCACAATGTTCGTAGCATCTCGAGTACCAGGATTAGGAGGAAGAGGATCCGTCCGGTACTATATAAACGTGCTAAAGAATCATAGTACGTCCTGCAGTGGTCCGATGCTGACGATAAGACATCACCAAGAACACACAAGGTGAGCATTTTGTTGTTTCAATAACATACGTCTTTGGCATTGTTTTGTGTGACAACCGTCTTGGAAACATTGCTTCTTGGCTTCAAAAAAATTCGCCAAAAATATCAAGGGGCACCCGATTATATAAATATTTACCTTAAAAGATTATTTTTTTGAAAATATATGAGATCTGGTAAAATGTGAGTAAACATTGTACTCTAATTTAAATTATACTTCCACCTGACGATGGTATATTTAAATAGTAATCAAAGTATTTATTGTTTTAGCAGAACTGACTATGAAAAGTAATTTCTTCAACAATTAAAATAAAATTTGCGTCTGTAAACTTTTAAAATCTGAACTTGCCTTATATCTGGAAATTTATAGATATTATTAGATTTTATGATATTTTACTGCTAATTCATTGTAAGAACAAATAAATAATAAAAAGGCAAAATAGTACTGTTCTGTTATCGGGGCAGAATTCAGATATCGCCAAAAGCTGACATTGGCGAAAAATTCTAAGCATAAATCTAATCGCTAAAATTTTTAGTCCAAAGGGATTTCAGTCCCGAAGGACTATTGCTTTCGTTTTGGCATTTTGTGTCGGACTCATAAACGTCGGTTCACTTTTCAAACTGTTGCCACAAAATGTTAGAGTCCTGCATTATATTTGAAGAAATTAAATAATGAAAAATCTGCATAAATGATTGTCTATTTCTCGCATTGTGATAAAACAATGGTACATAGAGCCATCGAATTTTGAATGACGAAATCCTACTGCGAATATGGGCATCTGAAATCCCAAATTTGGAATTTGTTTTATTATAGATTTTATATTTTGTAAAACTTTAACGAATTTTTGATTTACAAACTCAATGCTTTAGAAGCGAGAAATGGCAACGTTATATAGAAAAAAAATACTTTTATCTCCAGCTCGCGAGACTGTGTATATCGGAAATTCTAAAGATATGCTTAATTTAACATTATTTTGCGATATTGCTCTTGAACTGAATTTTATGGTTTAAGTGCAAAGAACATGATATTTAATAAATAAAGGTAACACTCAAAACGTTAAAAAAACGCCCCTTTGGACGTAATTTAAAATCTGAAAAATTTCAGATTTTTTTTTTTTTTTTAATTTTTTTGTAGGGTTAAGTTGAAGGAAAATCTTAGGCAAAAAATAACCTAACAGATATTCGTAAAATTATACAATTTTCATGTAAATTAAGCAATTTACAGAGAAATCATGGGGAAAAAGTCGGTTAGCGATTTAAACTTAACGTGGCGTCATGAATTTGCGGATATCATTTATAATGTCTGAAAACATTTGCGGTTTAGGACGTTTTTGCTGCCACATAAATTCAATTAGATGTGAATCTAGTTGGGTACGGTTAGAGCCGTTGCCGTTTATTTTGCCGTTTCGAACTGCCCCATATCCTTTCACATGTTTGCGTATGACAACCAGTATTGGGATGGCTAAATTTATATTTATGGTTTACATCGTTCAATTTATAATATTGTATTGCGTTTATGTGTAATAAAACGGGGGTTCTTTTCCGTTTCGCCAGCGCAAATCTCGCCAAGCAAACTTTATTGGCGACAACACACAGTATACACATAAAAAATGTTGACAAATGTTAGTTCTAAGAAATTTTTATTTTGAAGGCATGAACATTTTAATATCGCTTAAAATTTTGTAAAAAGACAATAAATTTGTAAAAAGACATTAATTTGAGAATTTACTATGCTTTCATCGTACAACATCCCGATTCGCCGGTTCATATCACGTAACCCCAAGTGATCTCATCTCATGTAAACTACGTTACAAAAATCTAATTCTCTCAGTAATTATCTACATTAATTTCAAGTTAAATATTAATTTGGAATACAAGTTTAAATGCAAGAATTATTTCAATTCGTGCGAATAGTTTACTCATAAATTATGTAAAACCGCATTGCTTTACTTCGTAGTGCATTCTCATTAGAATTGGTGAATTTAACCCTTGACTTTATCTTTTCTATATTTTCGCCATCGGGTGAGCGCTGTGATTGCATCCTAATTGACTTAATATTACCGCAAATGGCCTTAGGGCATAAAATTGAACTATCTGGTAAAAATTCTATGTAATTGTATGCCAGTATTGAAAGAAACAATCAATCTGATAAGAATGGCTGCGACGTGTTTTGAAAATGAAGCGTAAAATATTACCGGAAAGGCTATGGTAAAGGTATCAGTTGTACCATTTTTGGCGATTTTTCTCTTGCGCCGTCAAAATGGTGTGTGTTATGTGTGTTTGTGATTATGGCAAAGCCTCGATGGCTATCTGCCTAAGGGGAGGGATGCCTTCGTGGAGGACTTTCTAAAATAAACTGGCTCGTTCACACGTTACACATGGGGAAAACCACAAAAATGCCCATGCAGCCAGCCCGTTCGCGGGATTCGAACCTCGGACCGAACTACCAGTGTTCAACGACTTTACCACACGGCCGCTGTTGGGCCCACCGTCAAAATGGAAAAGTACCAAAACGGGTTATATGAAAATACACTTATTAAGATATTTATGTTTTTGTGTGTCAACGGAATTATTAAAATGTAATTTTTCCCGTTTCAATTGTTTTCGTACTGAGAATAGAGATACTCGGTACTTACGTATTATCGCATCCAGGTTGGCGCTATTTGTAAGTTTGAGTAAAAAAGTATGAATAGAAAGAAAATGTACATTTATTAATTCCAGATAATTTTAATATATTTTTTTATATTATTTTGTTTTAAAATATAAAATAGCAATTAAACCCTTCCGGTTTCGAATTTGAATAAGTTGCAGAATTATTTTTTCGGCGGAAATCCTTTGGCTATTGCTTTTAGCACTGATTGAAAACCGTATTCGCCATAACCATGTACACGTCGACTTATTTTTACTTAAAAAAACATCCCAGAATTGCACAAAAATGGCATTGCGCACACTCTAGACTTTATCCATGTACAATGCTATTTTCTCATAAATTACAAAAATTTGCACGAAAATGCAGGAAAATTTTGTGAATCTCCACATGCTCTTTTTACAAAACTACGTATAACACGTAGTGTTGCCGTAAGTAGGGTCCCCAAATTTGGCAATTTATGCGAATTTTGGCCTGGTTGCGTTAATACGTTAAGTACCGATAAGCTTGCCACGGAAATTAACAGATTCGGGCTGAAGCTAGGCCGGCACTTGTGCATCCACGTAAGGTATATCGCTCAGAATTGGTAACTGCTACGATTTCGCCTTATGTCACGAACTTTAACAATAAGATTAATCACACAGTTCCTATGGTTGTTTATTTTCTCCGAAGCAGTTGAATAGTAGCTCCGAAGCAGTTGAGTAGAGCTATGAAACTAGAGCTATTAAGAATTTTTTGCCCTTGAGAATCGGATCTTCGCAACATAATTTCAATAGCAAACCAAAGTGGTGGGGAGAGGCCTTACAAGAAAGGAGTATATTGAACTGACAACTCGCAGATAACGAAGCAGCAGATTAGTGTAGTTATCTCTTATCTATATAGTTATCTCTTATCTATACAGATTCTACAACTGTAATAGCAGTTACAACTATTACAAGCAGATCATGTAACCAAACAACTGAGTCACGTAACTCCCTACCCAGGCTAAGCCAGATAGTATTACACTTAGAAAGTCCTCCACGAAGGCATCCCTCCTTTTAGGCAGATAGCATTCGTGTGCTTTGCCGTAATCTCAATAAATCAAACCGAACCAAACCAGATAGTATTACAACAATTGGTGTTGGTGTATTTAATAATTATGGCAAAGCACACGAGGGCTATCTGCCTAAGGGGAGGGATGCCTTCGTGGAGGACTTTCTAAGGGAAACTTGCTCGTATACACGTTACACATGGGGAAAACCACGAAAACGCCCTACAACAATTGAAAATCGACATTAGAAAAATAGCTCGCCCCGTAGAATAGTAACAGGATTGTATAAGCAAAAGCTATTGTAATGTAGGCTTATTATTATCCATTTTCCATGTACTTGTTAAAAAGAATGGTGTAAAGCAGTTAAAAATGACACAGAAACTACAGTCATTGTGTAACTGAATTATAAGTTTACTATGATTATTTCAGTAACAGTATTTATGGTTAGCACAGAAATGTTCATATCCGGCCTCTGTTAATTCCCATTCAACAACAATGCATCGATTCATATCAAGTTGATATTGAACAAATTCAAGGAAAGTTAATTGGGTACTATTCCGTTTTGAGGACCGTAAAAAAATTGCAGCGAAAATGTATGCGCAAAAGCGTCAAATCTAGCAAACGCGCTTATTTAACAGCGCGCCAAATCTAGCGCAAGCGCTGATTTCAGATTGCGTAACTTTAGAGAGTTCTATACTTCTTAAGGGATTTAACAATTTGGGAATTGCCCATGACGAAAAGTGTGCAATAGAATTTTGGGTAAAGTGCAGAATCACCCACTGCTTGACGCGTTTTCAAGAATTGCACGTACTCGGTATCCATGTACACATCGACCTATTTTCACTTCAAAAGAAATCCCAGAATTGCACAAAAATAGCACTGCTCACACCCTTGACGTTACGCACACACTATTTTCACTTAAAAAGTAAATGAAAATTGACAAAAATCCAATTTTTTTATCCTTGTAAAAAGCGGCAAACAAATATGTGGGCGATTCTGCACTTTACCGAGAATTGTTTCAAAGAAGAAGCATCATTCATTATAGAAAATTATGTTTGAATAACCAACGAGATAAAACTATGCTTTAGCGATAACTCGGTATCGAAATAGCGATGCAGGCATCCATTCAGTTATGTTAAGCAATTTTTATATAAATTATAATAGCGATCTGAAATAGTTATTTACTCTTAAGCTTCCATTCAGTCATGTTTAGCCTTTTTCATATAAATTATAATAATAAAAGAGTATTATATGATATTAAACTTTCATCTAAATTAAAACATCAATCTTAAATAGTTATTTACTTTTATACTTCCTTTCTTGCAGCAATTATTAGGGTAGCCGCCATTATTTTTGGCAGTACTGACATCAACAATAGTTTGGCGATCTTTTTACGGCCCTCGAAACCGAATAGTACCGTTAATTCTAACCACCATGTACTATAAATGAATGAACTGCCTTCAAGAAACTGACTCTTGATCTTTCAAACCAAATTTGAGAACTTAATCCTTTTTTTCTCCTCGACACATTATATCTTCACATCTCCATTTCGGTGTTTCATTCTAGTCGAAGTAATCCCATCAGAGGCAGAGTGGTAAAGCCGCTGAACACTAGTAATTCGGTCTGAAGTTAAAATCCCGCGAACGAGCTGGCTGCATGGATGTTTTCCCCATGCGTAACATGAATAAGAGCCAGTTTCCCTTAGAAAGTCCTCCATGAAGGCATCCCTTTCCTTAGGCAGATAACCGCCGAGGCTTTGCCATAATGATATAAATCAAACCAAATCGAATCGAATCGAATCGAACTTCATTTCAAAGTATATTGTGTAGTTTTCTTCGAAATGAATAAACCCTCGTTCTGAAGAAATTGTATCCAAGAAGTTTCAGCAATTACTCAAGTCCCGAGCTTTCATGTCCTTGGTAAATATAATAATAATAAAAACACAAGTTATCTCTACACCTTTGGTATTCGTATTCTCATTGCCCATTTTAGAAAGGCTTTTTAAATTTACCTTTAAAAAAAAAAAAACGGAAACATTGTAATGACTTAAATATTGGATATATTATATTAACCAATCTCTTGGCGAATTTGGCAAAACATTTGGCGAAACCTCCAGTCCCTGTAACTATTAAACAGTACTGGGAAAATAGACTCACATAAAATTCAATGAAATCGTTGCTAAAGAGCTATAAAAAGTTATTATATTGCTGGTACGAATGTACACTGCGATGCTTAGAGTGCAGAGAGAGGGTATTAGGTATAGGTACAGCGTTATTCCAAAATTCCCATTCTTGTAAGAACTGATGCACAGAATTCGATTAACAGTGAAAACATTGTTACAAAAATGTCTCTAAGAAAATATTACAGGGGGAAAACGTCGGTCTATCAAGCATTGTGATGTAATGAAAAATCTTTAAAACATCTAGTAGATACAACGGTTATGGTAGAAAATAAAACGGAGGAAAAAAAAAATTCCAGTTTTAATACCTGACCCTACAAAACAGCGTTGTAATAAATGCAGCGAAACGTCCCAGTTTTTCAGCGTTTAAAAGTTTAAAGTGCTCACATTATTTCTTATACTATTTACGATTTGTTTATTTAAGTAATAATTTTCAATTGAAAATTCAAGGAAAAAACTTAGCCTTCAAAATATGAAAACAAGCCAAAAACAAAAAGCTTCCAGGTTTTACATTACGCCCAAAGGCGTTTTCTTAACGCCTTGTGTATTACCTTTAATGGATATCATATTCTTTAGCCTTAAATTCAGTTCTTTAGCCATAAATTCAGTTCTACGGCAATATCACAAAATAATTAAAAAAAAGAGCATATCTTTAGAATTTCAGATGCATATTCTCGCGCGCTGGAGATAAGGATTTTTTTTTTTTCGTACAGCATTGGTATTACTCTTTTTGAAACCGTTGAAAAATTCATTAAAGTTTTACAAAATATGAAATAAATAATGAAAAAAAATTCCATATTCCAAATTTGGGCTTCCAGATGCCCACATTCGAATGGGAAACTATGCTATTCAAAATTGGATGTCCCTAGGGACCGTTGTTTTTTCGCAATGCGAGCACTTATTTATTGCTTCAGTTAATTATAATATTAAAATCAGCAGTGTGAAACTTAAACAACTAATCAAAATAGAATTGAAATAAAATTAAATATTCTCTCTATAACCTAGGTACTTTTTATCTCAGGTTTTTGTCTTGCAAGTTTGCAGTCCGCTGCAAACTGTTTTCCAAAATGCAAAAAATACTGCTGTAACTATACAAGTATAGACGAGGTGTTTCGTCCAGTTTTAGCTGACGTCCAGTCAAAAATATATATCATGAATAAAGTGTTAAGCCTCTCGCAACTGCATCTAATTCTTCTTGAATTTATTATCATCTTTGCCATCTATAACTTCACCGACATCTAAAAAGGAATGTAACTAAGGTAAGAAATTATAATGAATGATGTTAAGAAATCATCTGAAAGTTTTCTAATAACATGATATATTAAAGAAATTAAATAATGTTTCATCAAGTTCTTCCAGACACCTAAATATGATAGCTTATAAACTTTAGCATAAACTTTCATATTCTATAATAATTATAATAATTAGATTAAAGGGGCGTTAGACTTAGAATCTATTAGTCTCGAAACGGCCTTTTCAGTCGTTTTACTTTCTGCGTTGATTCACATTTCAAAATGTTGCCACCAAATATTATCGCCATTATATTTAGATAAAAATTAAATAATGAATAATCTGCTTGAATGCATGAATGTTTCTCGCACTGTGAAAAAAAACGGCACCTAGAGCCATCCAAGTTTGAATAACGTAGGCCTCCAAACGACATTGAATTTCGAATTTGCTTTATTATCTATTTAAGATTTTGTGAAACTTTAACAAATTTTTGATTACCAATCTCAATGATTTCAAAGCGAGCAATGGCAACACTGTACGAGAAAAAAGCATTTTTATCTCCAGCGCTTGAGTCTGTGTATCGGAAATTCTAAAGATATGATCATTTTAAAGATTTTGTGACATTGCTGTTGGATTTAATTTTATGTGGTTTAAGAGCGAAGAACATGATATTTATTAAATTAAGGTAATACACAAAACGTTAAAAAATCGCCCTCTTAGGGGTAATGTAAAATCTGAAAAAAATGCTTTCAGATTTATTTTTCTTTCTTTCTTCCGTTCGCCCCTCCTACCTGGCATGGATTTTAGAATATGGGAACTCCTCTTGGATGAAAAGTCTGCGTTTGATTCATTTCAAACAAGAGACATCATCAGAAATAAAATAGTTATGCTCGAAATGAAATTGCGTTTCGAACAAAACGCCGTGAAATGACATTGCTATAAAAGATCTTGCAATGATAGAAGAGGATTGCAAAATCAAAATTGGTTTGAAGACTCTAAAATATCTTTCTCCACAATCATGAAGTTCTTCTGGTGCAAAGAGATGACATCGATTGCAGACAATTACCGCTTAAGGTGAACTACAATACGATTATTGATTGGAACAGTTATTTGCTGGAAATCTGCATAGTAGCTTTCGCAGCCCCTGGTAACAGTGAAAAGCGGCGGAAGCGACAAGGTTGTCGAAATTGACGAAAGCAACTAGGAGAAAGAACAATGTTGGGCACATTCTTTCCACAACAATATGTTTTCAGCGATTGTGAATATAATCTAATGAATGCTTTTAGATGAAGTTTCTAACTGATCGACGAAGTCTTTAGTGGCTGTCATTAAGGAAAATGTTACGGAAGAAACAACTATCTACAGGAATTCTTGGAAGGCATTATAAACCGGATGAACTGCGAGATGCTGGCTTCGAACATTTGACAGTGAACTACAAATTTCACTTTACTGATCCAGAAAGTGGATGTCACACCCAAACGGTAGAGCGTCTGTAGGAAAGCTCAAAATGGCACAACAAACAAATTTGACTCAAGACTTGACAACACATCGAATCGTACTTGTATGAGTTTCTGTGGCGACGAATGCTTGAAAAATGTAACATTATTTCTCCGATGTTAGAAACTATTAAAAATTTCTATCCCTCCTCATTAAATTAATAATTCAAGATTAGGATCTAGATCTCAGATTTTTGTCTTATTTTGTGCTTAATGTTTGATTAATACATGAAATTTTGAACCGCAACCTCTCACTTTAAAGCGAAAACTAATTATTCTCCCGTGAGTGCCTAGCCATCGTGGCCTTTGGGGCAATGAACAAGTGGACGAGGCAATGAACAAAAAGGAGTTCTAGCATACACAATATCCTAATACATCCATTTCTTATTGGAGGGTTAAACTGTTTTTGAAAAGTATATTTATGTCTAATATCTCACGAGATCTTCAGACTCATCCAGCGTTAAAATGTTGGAGAATGGTAAGTCCTTCTTTTATTCCCGATAGTCCAAGAAGCAATGCAGTTCCTGCTTTCCGTCTGTCTACAAAGCACGATTGCCCTACCACCCACCTGCACCGCATGGGCATTTCAAGCGATCCTATTTGCCCACTATGTAATTCTGGAAAAGAAATGGTCAGGGACGATCTGCTTCCATGTGGGGCTCTTCGTGGTCTTATAAAAGAGTCTACTGAGAGGCAAGAGCGCTCCTTAAGCAGTGACTTTGGTCTTCTTGTTCTTAGTTCTAGTGCATGTAACATCTGTTTGTAAGACGGGAGTAGCCTTGTCTACTTTGCAATTGACAGGGACCACCTGCTTCGATGTGGGACTCTTCGCGGCTTACGAAGGAGTCGAGATACTGAGAGGCAAGAGTGTTGATTGGGCAATGACTCTGGGCATTTTGTTCTTAGTTCTAGAGTTTGTAACATTTTAGTTCTTTGCCCACTTTGTAACGGACGGGGACGACCTGCTTCGAGATGGGGCTCTTCGTGGTCTTAAGGAGGAGTCGAGATCATGGGAGGCAAGAACGCTGCTCAGGCAATGACTTCGGTCTTTTTGTTCATAGATCTAGTTTTTGTAACCTGGGTTTGTAAGATTTTAGTTCTTTGCCCACTTTGTAATTCTGGAGAAGAAATGGACAGGGACCACCTGCTTCGATATGGGGCTCTTCGTGGTCGGAGTCGAGATACTGGGAGGCAAGAGCCATCCTCAGGCAATGACTTTGGTCTATTTGTTCTTACTTCTATTTTTGTAACCTCTGTTTGTAAGATTTTAGTTCTTTGTAACTTTTTGCCTAGCCATTGGAAATAAAAAAAAAATTTTCGATTTGGCGAAAAACATTTAGCCATCATCAACGCCCCCCGCCCGAAACGCAGTTGTATCTAATTTTCTTCTCATTCCTTTAAATCTTCGCGAATAATTATAAATAAAAAAGTATATATATATATATATATATATTCATATTTTATTTGCTTTAACGTCATTATTTCATAAATTAATTTGTACATTAAAATTAATGCAATCCATTTCAAATTCGTAAGTAATATAATGCTTTTATGTAAATAAGCAGTTCTCTTTAATTCTTACTTTACACAAAAAGACTTTAATGGTCAAATTAACTGGGTAATAAAGTAAATAAGATTACACATTGTTGGCAAAAATCCTAAAAAGGAGAGTGGGAGTAACTATTCATAACTCTGCAAGAACCTCTTTCTCCATCATTTCGCAACAAACAGAAAAATCGCTCTCGAGCATAATTTAAAGAATCCTTTTTTTCTTCTGGCAACACAAGTCGCAAAGATTTTAATGTACCGTGAAGTGCGTTTCAGGTTTCTTTTACATGCACACGCCCTTTTTCTTTAAATCATTTCTGTCTAAACGTGTTTTTAAACGCAACTTCTTCCGCCGTTTACGCTCGAAAAAAGATACCCAAGTGTTGACGCGCGACACAAATTTAGTTTTTTCCTCTCGCGTCAGAGAAAAGAAATTTTCTTGCCCTCTTTTTTATCAAATTCTATGGCTGAAACACTAAATTAGATTTTAGTTTCGAAGTGTTCAACGAAACGAAAAGATTATGTGACAGAGTGTAAGGATAGAGAATGATTGATTTAGGAAAACATTTATTCAAAAGGAAGATAAGATCAGATATTTTTTTTCCTCTCCTACGCTCTACTACGGTTTTTTTAGCCGTTTGTTTGAAAATAATTTATCTCTTAAAAAAAAAAAAAAAAAAAAAAAAAAAAGAAATTTTCGTATTGTGCCGTATAGAGAATCTTTACTGAAGTGTGTATTTTGTGTTCGCTTTATTCCGTGTCTGTAGTTTGCTTTATAAACAGCTGTGTTTTTTGTATCCCCCAAAAATGCTTTATATATATATATTGCTTTAGGTTATTTCTTCCATTTGATTTTCTTCAAAGAAGTTCACCAACCTAATTCTCAAAGAAGCAGTAGAAAATCGTAATGGATTTAACTTTCCCAAATCCTGCGATAAAAGTTTTTTCTTTTCGAATAAATCCGCTAAATTCGGGAAATATTAAGCAGTTCCCAACAATAGCTAGATTTTCATTAACTTTAGATGATTGGTTTTAATTTTGAAGAAATAATTCATGAAAAGAATGTTAGTTTATTGTTCAGATTTACTAAAATTGTTATCGATAATTGTATTCAGCATTCTTTCTGATTATCCAACATTTCACATAGTCTGTCTAATTTCCACATATTTTTAATATATTATTCTGAGGTAAAGACTTTAATTGAATGACCCCCGACGTTTTACGTCTAACTTTTTTTTATCATAATGTCAAACTGTCTACTGGAGTTATTTTTCTTATTTACGGCGATAGAATTTTTTTTTCTTTTTTTTTTTTTTAAACGTTACGTCCATCTGTGGCACCATGAAATCATTTCGTTGCAATTTTATCACTTCCTTTTGATGCTAGATTTAGGCAGGCCTTATTTTTACTGCTTTAGTTTTATATTTAATACGTTTTATTCTATATTTTACTGCGTCTTATTTATATTTTACTTATCTCTACTTTATGTTTTTTTTCCTTTAATTTTTGCATTGCTTCTTTTCATTTCGCATTTATTGGAGGCTCTAATTACGGTTTTCTCATAATCTAAAAATACTGTTTCTTGCCTCTATTTTTGTACAAATTTAATGTGCATACACTATGTTACCTTAAAATAAGCACTTCAAAGTTTTAAAAACCCTCAACCACATATTTCCGACTACAATGTGTGCCTTCATTGCAAAGTCAGAATAAGATTTGATTTCTGTGCTTATAGCAAAGCTCCGATGGGTATATGCCTAAGAGGAGGGATATCTTTGTGGAGGACCTTCTAAGGAAAACTGGTTCTTATACACGTTAAAAAGCCCATGCAGCCAGCCTGTTCTTGGAATTCGATCCTCGGACCGAACTACCAGTGTTCAGTGACTTTACCGCTCGGCCGCTGGTGGTCCTGAGTGAGAATTAGCAATTTAGAAGATTCGATCCTTTCCCCGCAGCAGTCATTGTTGTGGGTGAAAGGGGCAGTTTGGGTGGGAAAATGGCATTGTAGTGTCTATTGTAAAGTAGCAAAGGCTCTAGTGTAGAATTAGGTGCCGCTTCGATTAGCGACAATGTTTGTTCAGTTTTGGCGATGAAACATCATTTCAATTTACCATGATAGTATTAACTTTGTTTTAGCTTCCTTATTTTGTTTAAGTGAAATAGATCGATGTGTACATGGACAAAATCAAGCCAGTGCGCAATGCATTGTTTGTGCAATTCTCTGATATTAAGTGAAAATAGATAGATGGGTACATGGACACCGAGTTTGTGCAATTCTTTGACTTCTTATTTTGTTTTCAGGTAGCGGGCATCTTGAAATTGTACCTTCCTGGCGCTAATCTTGGCGTCAAAAAAGAATCGCCAAAAAAAACTAGGGATACTCAATTGTAAGTTTTTACAGTAACAAGTAGTATAGTCTGAATTACTGTAAAGACCCATTTATTTAGTGCTGAATGTTAAGAAATCGTAGTGACATGATATTTATTTTCTCTTCATGCAAGAAATGTTACTTTATTTACGCAGTGTTTCCTTCTAATAGTTTACTTGTGTAGGTTGCGTCGTTTATAAGTGAGTGCAGTGCTTTCTTCTTAACACGTTGAGTGCCAGTCAGCCATCAGGGCCCACCAGCGGCCGAGCGGTAAAGTCGCTTAACACTGGTAGTTCGGTCCGAGGTTCGAATCCCGCGAACGGGCTGGCTGCATGGGCGTTTTCGTGGTTTTCCCCATGTGTAACGTGTATACGAGCCAGTTTCCCTTAGAAAGTCCTCCACGAAGGCATCCCTCCCGTTAGGCAGATAGCCCTAGTGTGCTTTGCCATAATTAAATAAATAAAACCAAGCCAGTCAGCCATCTGTGGCTGACACTAGACTTTCCGTTTAGGCCGCGTCGACCGCCGCTGGCTGACAGAGTGTAACATGATATATAACTATACAATTTTCACTGTTTTATGGAATTACAGAAAATTTATTTAAATGTACTTAATTTTGATTCATTACAGGGCTAATGGATTTCATTGAAACACGGGAAACATAAAAACGGTTCTCCATTACAAATTCTCTATTGCAAAATGTGAAAACTCTCTTAGTTTCTTTTTTTTTTTTTTTTTTTTTGGCCATTACAATTTTTTTTTGACCAATACACTACAGCTTCTGTTGCATTTTTATAATAAAATAATTTATAATATTTTTGTACTTCAGAGGCTTTTCCCGGTTTTCTTTGGAGCTTATGTTGTTGTTTTTAAAATATTCTTGCATTTCTGTTCGATGGAATGTCTTCTTTTTTTAACAACTTGTAAGGGATAGCGCTATTTCTTTCCGGAATTCAGGAATGCTAATTTTCTGCTTCGTAATATCTTTGTATAGAATGCAACTATTTACAAAAACAGACTTGGCGCGTAGCGTGTTGAATGAATACCTATAGGAGTTATGTTCCAAACGTAAACTATCTTCTACTGCGATAACAATCACTGGCCGTACAATACCAGTACTTTTAAGCGGCGCGCGTGGCCTGAACGGGATTGCCTAAGAAATACGCGTGGCGCTCTAAATAAAACTAATGATAAAAAGCTCATTTGTCCTGACTGTAAATTATAACTAATTTCTTAACTATACAAATGCTGGTGAAATAAACAAGATGCATTAAAAATTATCCTCATTTGCAGAATTGGGAATACATACAAAGTGGTTTTAAAGTATCTGGCCAAAATTTAAAGGCACTTAGAAGAAATAGAAATAAGTAGATTTTGTAAAGAGAATGTGCGTATGGAAATGCGGCGTGTAAATGCTATCACGTAAGGTAGGATACAGCAACATTTAAGTATGAAAAAGAGAAGTAAAATTACAAAAGAAAACAAGCATTTAACGAATTAACATCTTAACAACAAGTACAAAACGTGTAACGAGCTGCAGTAATATAGGATTCTCACGTTGGCACACAGATTGACATACATTAGCAAAGGTTTTAGGCATTCCGTATACATTTTCAACAGCAGCTGACACTATGATCACTAGATTTGTTTCAGATTCAATGCACTTTTGTTTGTAAGGATTATGATAATTTTATTAACAGTTAAATTTTAAGTTAAAAGTTCCTTTCCTGTCAAATTCTTAACTTCAACTTACTACTTCTCGCCAGAAGGTAGTTTTGGAATCTTGCTGAATATTTAATGAGGAGGAGCGGTATTTAAACCACGAAGTTACTTTACGGAGGCAGAGAGAGAATCAGAGTTTCTGATTTACGCGCGTCTGCCTTTTTGTCCACTCTCTCTCTCAAAGCTGTTATTACGCTCGGCTGTACTCAGGTCTTGCTAAGCTTCGTATTCAAATAAGTTAAGGGGCCAGCTCAATTTGAACCTTGATAGCTTCGGCTATACTTCTTTATCAGATTATTTTCAGTTAATCTTAGTTTTAGTTTAATTCTTAGTCTTAAGTTCATGTCCAAATGCGGGCTTTGCTTGTACACTCCCAGGTGGAGTTTTGTTAAATCTTATTGGAATAATAAAGGGTTAGGTACCCTTCTATCTTGTTGTTTCTTGTCACCGAACTCTAGCAATTTTTCGCTTATCAGTTCTTAGATTATTCACTTCCAACATTAACTTAGAATTCCAAAGTGAGGAACTCTACATGTTGACCAAGCATTTAAGATGCTCTCAGAAGAAGAAATTCATACATATCAAATCTAGTGGTGGCCCTACTTACCACTACGGAAGAGGTCCAATTTATCTCTGTTGGAACCGCTAGTAACATCGAAATAATTTCTAACATTATTCCTGTTGTCAGTAACATCGAAGTCATTATTTCTGGCAATGCCGCCATTGTCAGCTTCCGCTTCGTCAGACTCGATCCACATTAGTGAACGAATATCTGAAGAAACGCTGGTAAGAAGTTTCGACAAAATATCTTGTAAGAGACTCCTTACGCACAACCTCCGTTCAAGTAAAACTGAAGCATGTACCATACTATTAAGCAAGTACTAAGCCAACCTATTCA
The DNA here is from genome assembly GCF_044657685.1 of Stegodyphus dumicola. Classification (NCBI taxonomy): domain Eukaryota; kingdom Metazoa; phylum Arthropoda; class Arachnida; order Araneae; family Eresidae; genus Stegodyphus; species Stegodyphus dumicola. Next base: position 183,931,566 of record NC_140774.1, read on the forward strand.
TGAATGTAGAAACCTTTATTTGATGTAGTACCATGTGGATAATAATGCATCCAGAGATGAAAATTGTGGGTGTGATCTTAGCAAGTGTACGTGTAACGTAGTTCTGACAAGGAAATTATATAGTTATAACGTAGAGCAGGCAAGATTTCCTGTATTCTGTTGTAGATATAGGCAGGCGAAGTTCATACTGTTACGAATTTGGTATTTAAAAAGCTAATGTTAGTTCAATTATAAATTAAATGGTTTTATTTCACGCGCAGTGCAGCGCGTGACGAATATTAAAAGAAAGCTAAGCCGGAAAATTGAAAATACAAGAGCGCGTGCATTAAATAAATAAATATCTCTTTTTGATTTCGAGAAAGTACTGGAAAATTCTAGCGCGTGATTTTAAAATCTTATAAAAGGAGGAAAACATCTCAGTTTGCAGTAGTTGCTTAGTTTGTTGTTGTTTAGAAAACTGCCGTTGTTGATTATAGCGAATTCGCGGATTAGCGTTCTTTAGCTGTTTTGAATTACGTTCTATTGTACATTTAAGTAGTTAAAAGATAACTACTGTGAGATATTGTGATACTGCATGATAATTTGAGAAAATTTAAGCATTTCTGTTGTGATAATAATAAATTTTTGTTCATTTTTCATCGGACTTGTGCATTCATTTCATAACGAACCCGTACGCACGCAACAATACTTAGGAATAAACGTTCAGTTTCAACGCCAACAAAAACTGTCTATGCATTTCGTTTTCACCGTACAAGTCCTACAAACGGTGTCTCACATCCAACACACGTCCAACAACTCTCTTGCTTGTAGCAGGTTTAGTCACAGATGTACTGGTTACAGCTGCTTCCACTGTAGTATCACTGCAATATTTTCCTATATCTACCTCAACATCTCAGAACTCCCACTTTGATTGCTTGAATGTGTTTAGTTTCAGCAGCTGTCTACTATAGAATTACTCTCTGGATGTTTTTTTTGAGTAGCTGTTCACATTCCATTCGCAGCCCCAAGAATAATAACAAGCTTGCTTCATGTGGTATGTATACAGCTGAAATTCAGACTGGGAATCATGATTTACGCCAGCGGGCTGCAGTGATCTACCGATTTCAGCAGCACCCTTTACCACCTCCACAAGCCGTTTACGCACACACATTCCATTAAAAAATCTGCTTAAAATTTCGATCCTTTGTATTTTTGACACATGTTTTAGAATCATCTAGAGTTAAAAAAGAGAATTCGATTACACGAGTTTTCCGATTAGCAAATGTGTTACGATTCCATTAGTTCCGACAGCTGGAGTTCTATTATACTCGCGATTATTATTAGCCCAAAAGAACAATTAATTTCGTTTTGGCATTTTGCACCGGAAACGTTAAAAGTCTGAATCATTTTTTCAAATAGTTGCCACCAAATATTGTCGCTCTGTATTATATTTAAAGATATTAAATAACGAAGAATCTGCATAATTGTACTATGTTTCTCGCATTGTGATAAAACAACGGTACCTAGAGCCATCCAATTTTGAATAACGTTCGTCTCCACCCGATAATGAGCATCCGGACGCCCAAATTTGGAATTTGTTTTATTATCTATTACGTGTTTTGTAAAGCATTTATGAGTTTTTGATTAAAAAACTCAACGACTTCAAAGAGAGTAATTGCAGCACTATACGGAAAAAAAAAAAAACATTTTTATCTCCAGCGCGCGAGACTGTGTATCGGAAATTCTAGAGATACTTTTTTTAAAAATTATTTCGAGATATTGATTCTGAATTGAATTCTATGCTTTAAGTGCGAAGAAAATGATATTTAATAAATAAAATTAACACATAAAAAGTTAAAAATACGCGCCTATGGGGAGTAATATAAAATCTGAAAGCTTTCAGAATTATTTTTTTTCATTTTATATACGTTTCTTTATATAAATTCTTAATTTAATAATTTGTTCATATAATGTTCCACTAAAACCATGCTGGGCGATCATATTCACAATCTTCAGGGATCTTTTGTAATTTTTTACTATGCTTATGTTTGCAAACTTATGAGAAAATAAACGAAAATATTTCGTTTTATATAAACGAAACAAAACGAAACTTGTAAGCAAAAGAAAATAAAATATTAAATTAACGAAATTACAGAAAGGGCTGCAAGCGTAATGTGAGATAATCATTCAAAATGAAAACGCAGTAAAACAAAATGAACTATGAGAAGCATAATGCACTAGCGTAATAACTGCCTGCTGAAATAATTTCACACCCAACTTTTTTCCGCTTAATGCTTGCTCTTAAATTTAATAAGATTTAATAAAATAAAGCTTAGCCATGGCATATTAATACAGATGTCTCGAGCATCTTTTATGAAGAGTGTACGATTTTCATTCTCTTTAAAATCGTGGGATTCGCAAGAGCTTCTCATTTGTTTGCATTACAAACAAAATTTTTGAACTTTTAAAGAAAGCTTTTAGTTCTTACTGCCCCTTGAGATTTTATAGCATTTGTCGATTTTATTTTACTTCAAGGATATTTGCATACTGGGATTAGAATTCGCAAGAAAAATTGCCATAATAGGATTACTCCCAGTACCGTGTTAAAAAAGACAAAACTTTTCTGGAAACCATCTAGCAGAAGAGCATTCAAAAAACAAAAGCGAAAAAAAAATTCGACCGTTCTGTGAGAATTTTACGAAGAGCCAATAATTTCCACTGCAGAAGATTATCTTATTTTTATCTTTTTTATCTTTAATGATTAGTATTTAACTTCTGCCATAGCTGCTCCCATGGTTATGTCTATTTAGTAAACATCTTGGGCCTAATGAGGCGTAGTGGCGGAGCAAATATCGTCACAACTATTATATATTGACTGAAAAATCACAGAAGTGAAAGAAATAGATGAGGCATTAAGTACAAGGATTAGAATGATTTTTTTATGGCGGCAAACTAAGCCCAATTCAAAATAAATAGTATAATTGTGTATTACTAGAAACATAGAAACAAGCTTATGTAAATTCCACCACTTCGTAATGTATTAGCAATAGGTTTTGGATGCGTTTGTGAAAGGAGCTGCGTCCAAAATTAAAGGATTTTTTTTTTAAAGAAAAATAATATTTTTCCGATGCATTCAAAATATAGCAGGATTTTATTTAAAGAATATCTAGGTAAAAAATTTTCTTTATTTAAAACATTTGGTTTAAGTGTCCTTTGTATGACTTTTGTAGTTCTCTTAGAGGTCTTTACATTTTTTTTTTTACTTTTTAAACGCCCTTTCAAAAAGTAAATGATGTATTGTAATCGGAAATTTCGAGTTTCATATTTCAACGAAAATATCCATTTTCACAGATCTCGAATCTATTCGAACGATGTTTTTGCGTGACATTTCTAAGTATGGACGGAATAAAGCACACTTTTTTTTTTTCTAAAACGAATTGTAAAATTAACTCAAAAGAGATTTTTCGTCACATCTATACGTACGTACGTACGTATGTATCTCTCGTAACTCAAACATAAGTAGCCTCAGAACATTGAAATTTTGTATATGGAGCTTCTATAACATGTACTTGTGCACATCCCTTTTTTGTTGTAATCGACTGAACCATATATATATATATATATATATATATATGTAATAATAAAATTCCATAGTCAAGAATACACTTACAATTCTAGCTGTATCTTCTTTTCATTTTTAATGGCGACGTTGTCTTATTTGAAAGTACGTGGAATTAAATTCACAACCCCGTAGTCAAGCTGTTTTACCCGCCTTTTCTACACGTACAGTTTTAGAATGTTCTGGAGATATTTAAAGCGAACTGGAATGGCTGACGTCATTTCTTGGACGTTTGCTATAAAAAGACTCGCAAAAGGAATATCGGGGCTTTTTCTTAAATGTCACGATGCAGTAAACTTCATACAAAAAGTTATTAGTAATTCTTTTTATTTACTCCGTATATCTGATTTTTGTAACTGCTATTTCTCCTGAATAATAATAAATGGGTCTTGTTTTTTAAACTTATCGTCTGATTATTTAAGCTACGACTAAAGCTGATACATCACACACACACGCATATATATATATATATATATATATACCCACCCTATCGCCCGGTTGAATTAGCGCAGTTTTCTTACCCCGAAGGAGCGGTAGCCCAGAATGGTTATTAGTCTCAAAACGGCTATTTGTCGCGTTTCACTATAAACGGAGAATCACTTTTTAAATTCTTGCCATCAAATATTAACGCCCTGTAATATATTTACATCTAATCCATATATATATTCGTTAAACTTTAACGAATTTTTGATTAACAAACTCAACGATTTCAAAGCGAGCAATGGCAACGCTGTACGAGAAAAAAAATATTTTTACCTCCAGCAGTTTTTAAATATTTTGTGATATTGTTGTTGAATTCAATTTTATGTAATTTACATACGAAGAACATGATATCAAATAAATAAATGTAACGCACAAATCGTTCAAGAAACGCCCGTTAGAGTATATTATATAATCTGAAGCTTTAAGCTTTTTTTTATTTTAAATTATTTATTTATTTATTGACTTACTTTTTTATTCTTACATGTTGGTATACTGTGCATTTTTTAATTTAAAAGTGATTGAATTATATTGTTAAAACAAACCAAATGTCGCCTATGGCCTCGGCCATGATAAGTCGTGACGTCATACCGAAATGTTTTATGGCTTCATTTTGACTACACGTGGGCATCCGGGACAGGATTACTCAATTAGTGTCTATTTTTATTATGTTACAATTTCCGTATCATGTGGCCACAATAAATTTATACTTTGTTGCAGACCAGCTTATTCGTTTACTAGATAAAAACAATTAATAGACAATAATTCGTAACAGATAAATAATTCATAGACATTATTATATGACACATAATCTATGTTACAACACATAATCTAATAAGGGTTTTTTTCATAGTAAAATGCCGACAAGACATTATTCCAAAGGTTAAAGTTAATTGCTTATTCTGTTAAATGCGCTCAAATCAAACTATATAAATGTTCGCAATTTTAATATAAATATTTACTTCTATCATTCAAAACGTAAGTAACTTTTAACGTAACGAGGAGTTAAAAACTTTACAACATACTCATACAATTATCAAGGTGATTCTTAAGGTCGTTTGCTGGCATTTGTAAGTCTTTTGAGTTTAGTTTATTAATACATAAGTTGTTTAATTCCATTGAACTTAACTGACAACAACTCAAAATAAATTAGTTAAAACGTAGATTTGTGTCTTATGATTAATGATTATTGAGTCTGAATTTATTATGCAATCCTCAATCAAAAAAAGGAACAGCGATGTAAATATAAATTGTTATATTTTTCACATGGTAATAAATGGGAAGTTTTCAGTTAAGAATTGTGTGTTTAGAAATTTCTCTGACAGAAAAATTGAAACTGAAAATTTCAGTCTTCTAGGATTTTGTCAATGATGGCTGTTTAAGAAAACATTGTGAAAAGATTTGAATATTTAATTCCGAAGTTAATATACTGGAGTTTAGAATTAATTATTAAATAAAGAAAGCGTATAATTTGTTTCCCTGTCTTCAGACATTCAAATCAAGACTTTTAAAGCTAGAAAATTTCAGCCATGTTTAATTTTATTTCTTGAAACGTTTATATAAATTATACGTTTTCTATAAATTATAAAAGTCAAATTCATAAGCATTTTAGAAAACTAAATATATCAAAGTACTAATTTGACGTAAAGTAAAATAATAAAATTTTTCCAAAACTTGATTTATAATTTATACAACAATTTGTTATCAGAATTTTTATTAATGCAGTTTATTTTAATAAAGGTGAAAAAATAATTTGCATTTTCTGTAGACATTTCCCACATAGCACAAAAACATCCTCGGGATATCCCGAGGATGTTGTTCGCGGGATATGCGCACATCCTCAGGACATCCGGGAATATCCGCGAGCCTCCTAAACACCTCCTCCCGAGTGCTTAATGTCACATCCCAGGATATCCTCAGGACATCCTAACCAAGTCCCATTGGCAGCGTGCGGAATGTTATTAGGATATGAATTATGAATTATATTAGGATATTACTACATCCTCAGGACATCCCGGGATATCCCACTAACCTCCTAAACACATCCCATTATATCCATTATTCAAAATGTTAGATTCAGTGAAATCTTTGTTGCGTTCTGAATTAGCTCACTTGTCCGACAGTAACATCACCAGAAGCCCACGAAAGTCATTGTCGCAAGGAGTGCAAAATTACTCCTGTCGTTGGCGAGAATCCAAATTACTATACAGGTAAGAGTACGACTTGTCTCAGTTCCGTTCCAAATTTTCATGGACAGCACCCCAGGGGGGAACGATTCTGAGAGATTCCCATTCCTCTTTCCCTACCACCAACCTCTGGAGATGAGATGGCTTCGGCTCGCCGCATATTTCGAGTGACCCCATGCTGCACAGACACTATACATTTACAAACATCCATCAATTATCCGGTATTCGTACACGCACTCTTCGGCACGGCAGCCAGCTCCGTTAAGGGGCATTAATATCTTAATATCATATATATTTGAAAGCACAAGAAATATTCAGCAATTCAAAGATTTTAACTGCTACACTGAAAAAACATGAAGACAATAAAATATTTGAGTGCAAGATAGTTAAAACATTCCGTACAGAATTCATATATATATATAATGGATTTTTCGATGGAATCCAAAGATAATTTACTACAGCAAACGCTTCATTCCCTAACCTCTAAAATGGAATGAACAAACACACGGCAAAGGTGTTCCAAATTAGGTTCTCGAAAGGCAGTACTTTAGAACAGTTTTAATTCATCTTGTAAAGCAAACCATAAATCATTTGCTGACCGTTCAGCGACAGTTGAAATTGATTAAACACTCTCCTGCATCGTCTTCGCTAACGTCACTTCCGTCGACCTAGATTAGGAGTTCCTTGGCATTTCAGATTACAATTACAAAATTTCCCATTTATATAACAGAACAAATACAAAGATATTGCCTTGCAATTTATATCAATAACCCATTTTTAATATTTAGGTTATATTTTCAGTATCCTAGGAGGAATTTTAATCCAGCACCAAGGGAAGCCCAAAAGGGGCGTTTTTTAATATTTTGTGCTTTACTTTAATTTATTAAATATCAAGGTATTCGCATTAACACCAAAAAATTCAATTTAACGGCAACATCACAAAATATTTAAAAAGAGCATATCTTTAGAATTTCAGATACTGTCTCGTGCACTGGAGATAATTTAAGAAAAATATCATCTCCAGCTCCGTACAGTATTGCCATTGCTCGCTTGGAAATCGTTGAGTTTCCTAACCAAAAATTCGCTAAAAATTTACAAAGTATGAAATAAGTAATAAAACAAACTCCAAATTCCAAATTTGGGCTTCCAGATTCCCATATTTGATTGGAGGACTAAGTTATTCAAAATTTGATGTCTCTAGGTACGGTTGTTTTTTCACAATGCCAGGAACATACATTTATTCATGCAGATTCTTCATTATTTAATTTCTTTAAATATAATTCAGGGCTCTAATATTCGATGGCAAGCCAGGAACATACATATATTCATGCAGATTCTTCAATATTTAATTTCTTTAAATATAATTCAGGGCTCTAATATTTGGTGGCAACAATTTGAAAAGGGAAAAGCCGTTTTAAAGTGGACGACGCAAAATGCCAACACGAAATTAATACCCCTTTTGTGTAAATCGCCTCTTTGGGCTACATATGCTAGTATTTACTTATCTACTCAGATAAAGAAGATCTAAAATAACGCAAATAGATATTAGCATTAGGAAATGCATTAAATACCATATTTTTAATACAGCAGAATATAAGAGACAGGAAAAAAGCCAGGTTATGAACGAACAATGTTTTATAGAAACAGATTCATTTCCTAACCAGAAAATGAAAAATGTGCATAGTTTTTACTTCCTTCTACGAAGTAAAAAGGAAGTATTGTAATCGTGAAAAGTTTCAGACCGCATATTTCAACAGAAATATCCCTTTTTAACCGCTTTCGAATGTAATTTAACGATATTTTTGCGTGATATCTGTACGTAAGGACAGAATAAAAGACTCTTTTCCTCCCAAAAAATTATAAAACTGCTTTAAAATGAATTCTGAAGAGAAATTTTCGTGGTGTCTGTACGAACGTATGTACGTACGTATCTCGCATAACTCAAAAACGAGTAGCCTCAGAACGTTGAAATTTTGTATGTAGGACTGCTATAACATGTAGATGTGCACCTCGTAATTTGGTTGCAATCGGCCGCACCAAACGTATATAAATGTCTTTATATATATATCCACTCTGTTACCCGGCTCAGTGATCTCAGTTTCTTTACTCTTATATGTTTGTAAATTGTACATTTTTTTGCTTTAAAAATGATTGAATTGTGTTGTTTTTATCTTCCGGTTAAGGATTTTATGCCTTTAGTAAATCTGTGTGCAATATTTTTAGAATTATCAGCAATTTTAAAGTTGTTTAATTGCCGCTAAGCTTTTTTTAATGGCGGCCATTGATGTTTACATTTGAAACAGGAGACTAGTGGATTTGTTGCCAATCTAGAGAAAATTAGCTTCGCAACAACAAAGATAACGCATTCATTTATTATTGCCAATTAAATAATGCTTAATTATTTCTGGAATTTTTTCGAGGAAATAAGTGTTTGAAATTTACTTTGTAATTTTTAATATAGATATTTTGAATTTTTATGTATTTTTGCCTTCTCACGAAGTGACAACTGAATTAATTAAATGAGAAATACTCAATCGTCTGTGAAAAACTGTTTCTTTTTTGTTTTGTTTGCTTAATTTCTTTTATACACCATTCTAGATTTATTATAGTATTTGAATGAAACATGTGGCAACGATTATATAATTCTATTCTTTAAATGATATAAATTTTGTTCATTATGAGTTATAATATGAACGAAATATATAAGTTAACTGTTATATAATTATTGAATCATGTAACAGTTAACTTAGTTTCCATTATATAATTATTATATAAGTTAACTGTTATATATTTATTAATACTGTTAAGTGAATCTAGTGCCAGAGTGTCGCTATGGTAAACAAATACTGGAGTGAATTTTAAAGAATGCATTTATTCTATTGTGGTTTATGCGCTGTCCGGGAAGTAAATTTAATTCAGTCCAATAAGTTTAAATGAAATGCGAGAAAAATGCGTATAATTTAATATTCCAATTTAATATTCCAGTACAAGGAACTCATGTGGTGTACACATCAGATTTTTTTCTTATACTTTCTTTTATAGTTAAATATACACAGTGTAGTAAAGCAACTGTTCACATGTATATTTAATCCTGCATTTGACCATATCCATGCATTTAAGTGAGTAGATTATACAAGTACAAAGCAACAGTAATACAGAAATACAGGTAGCCTAGTTAAATGATTGGTACAAGTAGCATAGTAAATAAAAGTGATATGTACACCACATGAACTCCTTCTACGGAATATTAAATTGTACACATTTTTCCTGCATTTCATTTAAACTTATTCCCTCTAATTTCATTAGAGATATATTTCTTCTTCAATTAATGCAGTTCTAACTTCGCGGCAAGGCAAAGCTACATAAAAACTCAAAATATTTTCATTAAAAATTTAAAGATACAGAAAAACATAAATCACCAAATACAGTTAAAACAATTTTAAAACAATTTTTACAACTAAAATTACAGTTTCTACGCAAAAGCAAGTAATTCGTCTAGCAGGCAAGGAGACAGATTTTTCGGTGCAGAAAATAAAAGATTCCTTCAGGTCCCACTCGGCAAAAAGATGCTGAAAGTGCAAAACGAATTCACTATTCTGCAATGTTTCATACGTAAACAAATACGGAAGCTATGATAAGACAATAAGGCTTAGCCCCACTTAAACAACTCTGAAATTAATGTAGAAGTCAAACAGCAAAAATAAGCGTTATATTTGCAAATTTTCACATTTTTTTTATTATGGAAATTTTTTTGATGGTTCTACCGAATCATCATTTTCAGCTCTGTTGTTCGGTGAAAACCATCGAAACTAGTTCTGTGAAAATTTGCAAATATAACGCTCATTTTTGTTGTTTGACTTCTAAATTAATATAAACTCTTTTATTTGTTAAAATTCAAGCTACAGGACAGTCGATATTTAAAACCACAAGCATAATCAAAGAGGTTAGTATAACTGGAGTAAGTCTCCACCATATGTCACGTGCAATGAAAATGAAGGTATGTAACGTCACAGCGTGACGTCACGACTTATGATGGTCGCCATACGCGAACTTCTATTTGGTTTTGCTTACATTCTAATCAGTGTTGCCTGCGTGTTAGCTTCTCACCGATGACCGTTTATAAGTCTCCCGTTCTAATTTTAATACTTAACATAAATAATTTTCTACGAAGTATAGAAAAGTCACAAGCACTGCAAATGTCTGTTTCAAACTTAATAAAATCTGGGTACATGGAAATGTGTAAATTTTAACTATAAGAGAAATGTACATATGGCTAAACCTAGAAAAGCAGAAAAAGTTTTAATGACATTTTATACAAATTATGACTAAAGACACCTTTCTGAGTTTGCTTCGATTGATATTTGCTCTCCGAAATCGATGTAGTTTTATTTAATAATATGTTTTGTGGTCTTATCCGTACGCTACATGGCGGCCATGGTCGTGATGTTCACGTTGTTGATATTTCCTTGTCTTAATTTTTGTGCCGCCATGCTTACTTCATCTTTTCTAACCTCCTTGAGAATCACAATACTTGTTCTGCGTGTTTTTTTATGTTAACTTTTAAATTACTGATAGTTCTACACCTATTAGATGCAGATTAACCCTTTCCGGCACGCTACCTTTTAAAGTCGGAAGTTTGATAAGTAGGCAGTTTAATTACGCTCAGAGGAGTACACAAGTAAAATTTTGTGAACATAGCACTTAGTGTTTTAACCACTTGCGCTAAAACGACGTGCCACGCACATCGAACTGCTTTTGTCTCAAACCGCGAGCGACGTGAACACCATGTCGATAGGCATTTATCGCAAAAATGAAAATAACGTGGTGCACACGTCGCCTAACAACGAGATTGTTTATTTCTAGAGTTACAGCTCTGCATAGCACTCGCAGACGCGGATCGGCGTAAATGAGACACTTTACCGCTTGTTATATTGTAGCGCACGGCACCATAACCGTGAAGTTTAGACGTAGCGCAAGAGGTTAATTCTGTGGGTGTGCCCAAAGCGACACACTGATTGAATAGAGCTTCGAAAAGAGTGCTGAAAGGAGCATTGTTGTCAATGAATTGACTGATGAGATGCGGAGAAACAAAGAATACAGACTCTCAGTTGTTCTAGATCATCGGTGAGCCCGGTCTGGGGACACCTAGGGTTCGCCGTTTGATTTTAGGTAAGATTTCAAGGTAAAAATTTAAAAATAATATAGAATAAGGAGATTAATATACAGCCAAAAAATAACATAGAAATTTCTTTTCAAACAATTCTTTTTATAGCCTAAAAAAATCTGGAAGATTTCTTTGAAAAATGAGGGTCTTAAAAAGTACTGAACATGGCTAAAATATATGGACGGGTTTGTGTTGAGCTGCCATCTTTTATAAATAAAGAAGGTTCAGAGTAATCTATAGTAACCTATAAATCGTTTATCATTCAATTTTTCTGTGCGTATAGAAGGAAATTTTTAGGTGTGTCCACACCGGACACACTATGCCGCTAAGGGTTAACTAGAGGTATAAAAAACTTAACCGCAAGAAAAGAGCAGCATAATTCAATTATTTTTAAAGCCAAAAATGCACAATTTTCCAATATATATGAATAAAAAAATATATGCTCACTGATTCTTAATAAGGCATTGGTAATAAGAGAATTCGTGATCCAAGCCTCTACTTAAACAGTGGAAAACACAGTAAAATCAGTGTAAAAAACAGTGTTTAAACATTCTGATAATTAAATGATGAGACTGCATTTATAAAGCAAGAAATAACAAAAGTCGTGGTCATTCTTGTTTTATACTTAAAGTACATTCTTTTCGCAACGTTAAACTGAGTGCAACAATCTAAAATTTCTTGAATACATGCGGAAGTATTCTTATGGCATTGCTTAAAAACTCAGTATTGGAGTAATTTGGATGCTTTAAGCGTCGTCATAGAGGTGCCTTTCAATTATAACTTTAGTTCTGGGACCGGAATATAATCGCAGAGGTCTTCAGATCTCTGGAAAGTTGAGTAATGATTTTACACCAATTATTTTGGCCAAATAGTCCCGTACAACTACTGCCCTTTGAGCCAGTGCATTAACATTATGAAGCAATCTGCCTCTAGACGCTGAATACTCTGGTAGGATTTAGAACATCGTTTTCTTTATGAGACCAAAGTATTAAACAAGAATTATGTAAGCGCCCAAAAATTTCTAAGAAACAAATTTATGATGGATTACCTTCGTGGTTCGGTGGGCTTGGTATTTTACTTCCTTGTACGAAGTAAAAAGGAAGTATTGTAATCGCGAAAAATTTCGGGTGTCCTGTTTCAACGAAAATATCCATTTTCACCGTTATCGAATGCTTTTGCGTGACATTTGTGAGTAAGGGCAGAATAAAGGTCTCTTTTCCCACCCAAAAAGAAATAATAAAACTCATTTAAAATGACTCCTGAATAGAATTTTTCGTGACGTCTGTGAGTACGTTACGTACGTATGTACGTATGTATGTATCTATATCGCATAACTCAAACACGAGTAGCCTCAAAACGTTGAAATTTTGTATATAGGAATGCTGTAACATGTAGATGTTCATCTCCCATTTTGGTTGCAATCGGCCGCATCAAAGGTATGTAAATATATGTATGTATATCCACCCTGTTACTCAACTCAGTGATCTCAGTTTCTTTATTCCTATATGTTTGCATATTGTGCATTTTTGCTTTAAAAAGGATTGAAGTATGTGGTTTTTATTTTCTGGCTAAGGTTTTTATACGTTTCATTAATCTGCATGCGATAGTTGTAGAATTATGAATAATTTAAAATTTTAAGTGGCGAGTTAAGCCTAACGAACAGCCATTTGTTTGCATTTGAAACTAAGAAGAATAGTGAATTCAGTGTCTGCAGCAACTTCAGTGTCTTTTCAGCGAGTGCGATCAAAAGTGAACTTTTAGTTTTATGCACCGAAAAATCCGCCTTCTTGCCCGCCGGCGGAATTGGTTGCTTTTGCGTAGAAACTCTAATTTAAATTCTTAAAATTGTTTTTTTAATTGTTTTAACTGCATTTGGGGTTTTCTGTTTTTAAAAATTTTTAATGAAGATGTTTTGAGCTTTTATATATTTTTTGTTTTTCCGTGAAGTGAGAACTGAATTAATTGAATGAGAAATAATTATACCTCTAATGGAGTTCGCGGAAATAAGTTTAATGAAATGTAGGAAAACATTTCGCATAATTTAATATTCAGTAGAAGGACGTCATATGGTGTAAACATCAGATTTTTTTTTAATATTAGTTTAGTTATTTTATTTGTGTTCCAGTAAGAGGCAAACATAATCAAGACATTCGGAGACAACATCAATTCAAAACTTCCTAGCTGTAAATCTTCTCCACTACCCCAAGTCCATTTTTCCTCACCCGTCCAATATCTGCAACGGCTGTTCTTACCCAATCTACCATTTTTCTCAATAAACTGCTCCAAAATCTCAAAAAGGCAGAACAGCTGAGAAAAAAGAGGCAATCTCTAAACGTTGCCTTTGTCAGGCACCGTATCGGGTACGTCAATCACCAGTTAATTGTTGTGGCACTTTCTCCGATTTTCTCTTTCTCCTTACTCCCTTTGAAGTACGGCACAGGCCACCGTCTGCTGGCAGCTTGTCTTCCAGTACGAAATGTATAACATGTCTTTGTTGCTGTTCTTATCTTTACAGAAAACACGGTCCTGTTAAAAGAAGGTTACTTTTTCCTTTAAAAGATGATTTCTCCTTTTAATATTCCAAGGAAAGTATTTTATATTAAATTAAATCTTCACTAAAGTATGCCACTTGATATTTAAAGTAATATTGTGAGTGTATTTTGAGTTTGTAATATTTATGTCTTTTTTTCCGAAAATTCTCTTTCAAGCAGTATTGTAGAAGTACCATAATTTAAATTGGGAGAGCGTTTCAATATAAAGGGAAATGTCAAAGGTAAATTTAGTTTCATCTCTTTTTCCTGTGTTAAATTCAAACCAAGTAGGTTTTCCGTGTATGGAAGATGAATATGACATCGTACAGTTTCTAAAATGTAATATTAACCCTTTGTTGCATACACATAATCTAGAGAAGTTAAACGAAAATGTTTGTATTTTTCTACTTAAAATAACCTTAGTATTAATAAAAAAATAATTTTATTCAAATTTCGTTTTATATAATTGCTACAGTCCAGTTTTTTCACTACAGTGGACAGCATGCATATACGTACATGCATACAAATCTCTTCCCAACGATTTACGGTTATTGCATTTGAAATCATTCCCTGCCTTGTTTGTTGTGGTCATTACTGTATTCTAAATGTTAAATCTACAACTGATACATACAGATCCTCCAAAATACCTTCATTTAGTCGCTTGTGATTGAATTTATTTTGCTACGATTTTATAACCTGTACCTATTGGATTTAAATGTCAAACCTTCTAGAAATTCCTTCCCAAACATAAACATTTCTAGTGGTGTTTTGGCTTGATGAGCAGTATATTTCGGTTTCAATTTACTCTTTTTTGTAGATCTTTATCTACCCACGCCAAAATTTTCTCAAACTGACATTTAAAATAAAATGTCTAAAATTACTGATTATGAATAAAAAATGGCAGTGTAAGAAAATGTAAGCAATATTCTATAATGTTTACTATGAGAAATTGTACTAATTGTACTAACTTGGAAACAGATGTAGCAGCCATTTTTCAAATAGCAATGCTTTACTTAGTGAAGCTATATATCCATCTATGATCGACAATTGAAAGTTCTGATAATATAGATTGAATAAACACAGGAATGGAATCTGTTAAGGCATTAACAGAAGAATAAAAAAATTTAAACTTTTGTCTACTAGAGTAGACATGATGCAACAAAGGGTTAAGAAGAACACACTTGTAGTTCGACCGATATTCTAATGCAAAAGGTACTTTTCTAGTTCAATTGTTTTTAATTAATTCTATAATTAAGCAGATTACGAATAATAATATATTAAAAAATAAAAATAAAAAAAATTATAAATATCTGAAAGGTTTCAAACTTTATTTATTAAATATCACGTTCTTCGCACTTAAACCATAAAAATTAAGTTCCAGAACAATATCGCAAAATAGTTTTAAATTGAACATATCTTTAGAATTTCCGAAACAGAATCGTGCACGCTGGAGATAAAAATGTTTTTCTGTAGAACGTTGCCATTTCTCGCTTTGGAATCCTTGAGTTTGTTAATCAAAAATTCGTTAAAGTTTTACAAAATATTAAATCGATAATAAAATAAATTCCAAATTTCAAATTTCGGCTTCCACATGTCCATATTCCCAGTAGGATGACGTCATTCAGAATTCGATGGTTCTATGTATCGTTGTTTTATCACAATACGAGAAATATACGTACATTTATGCAGATTTTTCATTATTTAATTTCTTCAAGTATAATGCAGGACTCTAACATTTGGTTGCAACAGTTTGAAAAATGAAACGGACATTTATAGTGAACCAACGCAAAATCGCAAAACCAAAACAGTAGTCCTTCGGGGATAAAGCTACTTTTTACAAATAAAATCTGAAACCTTTCAGGTTTTAAATGACTTCCAAAGCGGCGTTTTCTTAAAAGTTTTATGTGTTATCTTTATTATAGCCATATCATGTTGAACGCGCTCAAATAATAAAATTCAATTCAAAATCAATATCACAAAATAATTTTAAAATCAGCATGTCTTTAGAACTTCCGATATACAGTATCGCTCGCTGGAGATATTTTTTCCCGTGTAGTGTTGCCATTGCTCGCTTTGAAATTGTTAAGTTTCTTAATCAAGAACTTATAAATGCTTTACAAAATATAAAATCGATAATAAAACAAATTCCAAATTCGGGCTTTTAAATACCCATATTCGGAGGAGGATTATGCTATTCAAAACTGGATGGCTCTAGGTACCGATGTTTTATCACATATCGAGAAACATACATGCAGTTATGCATGTTCTTCATTATTTAATTTCTTTAAATATGATACAGGGCTGTAATAATTCGTGGCAACAGTTTCAAAAGTGAATTAACACCGAAAGTGAATCGACGCAAAATGCCAAAATGAAATTCTACAGCCTTTCTGCCCTAATGCTCCTTTGGGCTAAAAATTTGATGAGATTTTATTATAGTAACTTTATTCGCCGTTAAATATTTTTACGCATGGATATAACCTTGTAAATTGAAGATTTATTGGAAAGATTTACCTATTTACTCAGAAGGACGAATCACCATCGCCCTCATTCATATATAGAGTTATTTATTAGAGTAGATCGTGTCAGGTGGGGCAAATCAATGCTTTAAATGGAACTCAGAATATTATGCCAATCTTTTGTAATTATCAGCTGCTTTAACACAAAGCTTAATAAGCAGATTTAGATTTACATGCCGGTAACCAAATGAATTTTTTTTATTACCTGCTCTGCCATTAGGCACTATAAGGTGTGGTGGTGTAATGGTGTATTTAATTACGGCAAAGCACACTAGGGCTATCTGCCTAAAGGGAGGGATGCCTTCGTGGAGGACTTTCTAAGGGAAATTAGCTCGTATACACGTTACGCATGGGGAAAACCACGAAAACACTCACGCAGCCAGCCCTTTCGCGGGATTCGAACCTCGGACCGAACTACCAGTGCTCAGCGACTTTACCGTTCGGCCGCTGGTGGGCCCTAGGCACTATAAGGAAAAGGAGGGATACACATGGGGTAAGCACGAATACGTCCATGCGGGCAGCCCTTTCGCTGCGATTCGAACCTCAGATCGAATTACCCGTGTTCAGGGGCTTGTACCTATAGACCGGAAGTCGCCCTTCTCCTACACGCCCCACTCCTTGACTTGCCAGTAAAAGCTTTGGATACTACCGAATACGAGTGTGTGTAGTAGTAACTTAAATGTTTCTTAATAACTGCTATATTCTTTAGCGAATTATTGCTAGGAAAAAGGTACGAGAGGGTCCTATGAAAGTTATAAATACGAATATGTTTACGAAACCCTGTAATTTAACAGGAGACACAGCATATGTGTGTGCAATCATACTCGTCCCATTTCCGCACGTTAGATAACATAAAACTGAAAATACAGTCTAAAATGGATTCGTAGCCTGGGAGTACACAAATTTGCCCCACTAAGCGTTGGTTCAAAGTTTGTAATGTTGTGATCTGATGTCGGCTATTAATACGGCTAATGCCGGAAAACTTAAAACGGTTTCCAGAACGAGTTGCAGCCAGAAACTATATAGTAAAATTTTCAATTTTCAAAACCGTCGCCTTAAATCAGGGGTTCTCCACCGGCGGAAAATCATCCCTCAGAGGGAATATGGTAGTTTCGGGGGGGGGAAGTACAGTAACCATTCAACAGTGGTGACCATTATGTCAGTATGGTATGCAGTGACCATTATGGTAGTTTCAGGGGGGAATGCAGTGCATTTAGATGTTATGCAGGTAGGTTATTCAAATTTTGATATTTAGCGAAACTTTTTGTAGTTTTTCTAGTTAAATTTACAAAACAAATTTTTAAAAAAAATGTGAAACTTTTCAGATTTTGTATTAGGCCCAAAGTGGCCTTTTTTGTAACATTTTGTGTGTTACTTTTATTTATTAAATATCGTGTTCTTCGCAATTAAACCATAAAACTCAGTTCAACAGAAATATCACAAAATATTTAAAACACTTAAACCATAAAATTCAGTTCAACAGAAATATCATAAAATATTTAAAAGAGCGTATCATTAGAATTTCCGATACACAGTTTCGTGCGCTGGAAATAAAATGTTTCTTTCATACAGTGTTGCCATTGCTAGCTTTGAAATCTTTGTGTTTCTTAATAAAAAAAATCATGACTTCTTTGTAAAATATGAAATAGATAATAAATCAAATTCCAAATTTGGGCTTCCATGTGCCTATGGTCGGGTGCAGGATTATGTTATTCAAAATTTGATCGCTCTAGATACCGTTGTTTTATCACAATGAGAAAAACATGTATACATTTATGCAGATTCATCCTCATTTAATTTAATTAATTGTAATGCAGGACGATAATGTCCGGTGGCAACAATTTGAAAAGGGATTCACCGTTTCTAGTGAAACGCGGCAAGATGTCAAAACGAAATTAGTAGCCCTTTGGGGCTAATGTCCTTTGGGCTAATACCATAATCTTAAATGAATGTATGTGTATTTTTTTGTATTTGAGAAAGGAGGAGGGAAATGAACATCTAGCAATGGTCATAGAAATACATGGGGAATAAATCTGATGTGTACACCACATGACTTCCTTGTACGGAATATTAAATTATACGTATTTTTTCTTGCATTTCATTTAAACTTATTGGATTGAATTAAATCTACTTCGCCGACAGCGCATAAACTACAGTAGAATAAATGCATTCTTTAAAATTCACTCTAGTATTTGTTTACCATAGCGACACTCTGGCGCTAGATTCACTCAGCAGTATTATATTTCGTTCATATTATATATCATAATGCACAAAATTTATATCATTTAAAGAATAGAATTATCTAATCGTTGCCACATGTTCTATTCGAATACTATAATAAATAATAAACCTAGAATGATGTATAAAAGAAATTAAGCAAATAAAAAAAAAACAAAAAAAAAACAGTTTCTCACAGACGATTAAGTATATCTCATTCAATTAATTCAGTTCTCACTTCGCGAGAAGGCAAAAATACATAAAAACTCAAAATATCTGTATTAAAAATTACGAATTAAAATCTGAAACAATTATTTCCTCGAAAAAAAATTCTAGAAAGGATTAAGTATGATTTAATTGGCAATAGTAAATGAAGGCGTTATCTTTCTTGTTGCGAAGCTAAGTTTCTCTAGATTGGCAACAAATCCACTAGTCTGCTGTTTGAAATGTAAACAATCAATGGCCGCCATAAAAATAGGGTTAGCGACACTTAAACAACTTTAAAATTGTTGATAATTTTAATAATATTGCTCACAGATTTACCAAAGGCATAAAAACCTTAACCGGAAGATAATTCCATCGTTTTTAAAGCAAAAAATGTACAATTTACAAACATATAAGAGTAAAGAGAATGAGATCACTGAGCCGGGTAACAGAGTGGATATATATATAAATATATTTATATACGTTTGGTGCGGCCGATTGCAACCAAACTTCGAGGTGCACATCTACATGTTATAGCAGTCCTATATACAAAATTTCAACGTTCTGAGGCTACTCGTTTTTAGTTATGCGAGATACGTACGTACGTACGTATATACGTTCGTACAGACGCCAAGAAAAATTCTCTTCAGAATTAATTTTAAAGCAGTTTTATAATTTTTTTTGGAGGAAACGAGTCTTTTATTCTGTCCTTACGTACAGATATCACGCAAAAACATCGTTAAATTGCATTCGATAGTGGTCAAAATGGATATTTTCGTTGAATTATGCTGCCTGAAACGTTTCGCGATTGCAATACTTCCTTTTTACTTCGTACAAGGAAGTAAAAAGGATAAGAACTAGTGCATTAAATAGTCCTCATTTGTATTTTGGTGAAGGCTAACGAAAGGTCTAACCAAATCATAAATATGGCTTAATTAATATAAAATACCTTACAAATATCATCACTGAGTTTGTTCCAATCGGTAAATAAATATCGCATTTTTCTGCCCAACCGGATTAGTGGTTAGCGACGTTGACTGCCGTACCAAAGGGACCGGATGCGAATACTGGAGATGGTATGTATGACTGTAAATGTGTAGTGTTTGTGCGGCATAGGGGTACTCTAAATATGATGCTAGCTGAAATTACTCTGGAGAGGCTTGTGGTAGAGGAAGAGGGGTGGTGGCAGGTCCTTGAACCTGTTGCCCTGGGGTGCTCTCTGCAATATCTGGAGGCGGAACTGAGTCGGTCTGTCACATATGTGACGCAAATAGGCGCATTTGACTCTTTGCTACAATGAATGTCATGGCCTTGTGCTGATCTTTGTCACGCTAGTGAGGTTGGTGACAGCCTGACTAGCTTGACTCACTAGCTTGAGTAACAATAAATATCCCACCTGTTGGAAACGTTGCATTTTGTTTTAGTAATAAAAATTGAGTTACTTAAGTTACCTATATTTATATTTTAAGTTTCAAAAATTTGCTTAAATTAAAATGTCGTGTTCGTCTTATAAGGTATTTCTCCCGCCTTCTTAGCATGCCTTCGTAGTGTAGCGGTCAGCACGCTCAGCGCGTGTTCCAAAATCCCGTGGTTCCAGTTCCGGCCAAGGCGTCGCTCATTTTTCATCTCTCCTGCTTCGAAATAACCCATTGTCTCTACATTGGCGCCCGAACCTAAAGGGTGGTGAATGGTGATTCTCCACCACTAGGATTAGGCAATTCGGTCTCCTAATCCCTAATCGCCCTTCAAAAGAGGGGAGTATATAAGGCATTTTTTCTTCTTAGCATGCCTTCGTAGTCTAGAGGTCAGCACACTCGGCGCGTATTCGAGAAGCCCGTAGTTCGAGTTCCGGCGAAGGCGCTGCTCATTTTTCATCTCTCCTGCTTCGAAATAGCGTAATGTGTCTATAGTCTTGCTATGCGAAATTCATTCACTATGCACATGAAAGTGACCTTTAAAGCAATACTATGTCACTGGATTTAATTATTTCAGAATATTCACAAATTCAAAAACGGTTCTTCATTTTTAATTTTAAGAAGGAAATGAATATAAATGAAGAATTACACAACTTACCTTACCCGTATTCATTAATTTCTACATCGTGAAAGGTCATAAATATTCCTAAAGTTACATGTAACAAATTTTGTCCCCGTAATTTCTCTTCAGATGATGATATACTTTCTAAAACAATAATTACTTCTGCGGAGACTTCTAATATGCTTTTGTGCCACGGAGATGCATGCTCGTTGAGACACAAAACCTCAGAAATATCTGTATGTAGTAATTAATCATAAGGATTACTATCTGCTTTCTGAAGTATAATTAGGAATAGGGAAGAGATGATTTTCAAAAGATTTTAGTAATCTATGTTTTCAAGTATTTTCTATTGCGATGGAGATTCAGACATGAATATTGAAGTAATAAGCGTCTGTGTACCATTGTAGCCTAGTCTAAATAATTCAGATATGTAGTAAATGACTGACAAATAAAAAAGTGAAAGCTCTCAGATTTTATATTACACTTTTTAACTTTGTCTTTGGGCTTTTTTAATTTTGTCTGTGTGTCACCTTTATTTCTAAAATATCCTGTTCTTCTCACTTAAACCACATTGAATTCAATTTAACAGCAACATCACAAAATGTTTAAAAACAGCATATCTTTAGAATTCCCGATAGATAGTCTTGCACGCTTGCTTTTATTTTTTTAAATTTTTTTTAATTTTATTTATTTATTTATTTATTTATTTTTACGTACAGTGTTTCCATTGCTCGCTCTGAAATCGTGGAGTTTGTTAATCGAAAATTCGATAACCCCAAAGTGCATAAAATTGCCATTTCAAAACATACTCACATTTTGTCATGTATTGGTGGTGTTTACGTATTTTTGAATTTGTGTTTGTTGTTATTTTGAGGCCCACCAGCGGCCGAGCGGTAAAGACGCTGAACACTGGTAGTTCGGTCTGAGGTTCGAATCCCGCGAACGGGCTGGCTGCATGGGCGTTTTCGTGGTTATGTTATATCTGAAAATTTTTGTTTTTAATACTTTTTAAACTTTGGACTTTGATTCATGGTGCCGGACAAAATTAACAAAAAAAAAAAAAAAAAAAAAAAAAATCAAATAACATATAAACATTTATAAGAACATCGAAATTCTCGACATAACATATTCATTGTTATATCTAAATATTTTTGTTTTTAATACTTTTTAAACTTTGGACTTTGATTCATGGTGCTGGACAAAATTAACAAAAAAAAAATCAAATAACATATAAACATTCATAAGAACATCGAAATTCTCGACATAACAGTTATCCCCATGTGTAACGTGTATACGAGCCAGTTTCCCTTAGAAAGTCCTCCACGAAGGCATCCCTCCCTTTAGGCAGATAGCCCCCGTCTCCTTTGCCATAATTGAATAATCCAATCCAATTTGTTGTTATTTTGATGTATTCAAAGTTTTAAATTTTTATGAACAAGTTTATAAGGTATGTATTATTACATAAAGTTATTATTACACATTTGCCTATCTTTTTTTTTTTTTTGTAAACGTTAATAATATTTTTAAAAAATTGGAACAAAAACTTAGTTTGGAATTTTTTACTACCTTTTTCTATTTTCTTTGTTACCAATTCTAATGTATTTTTTACTTTAAAAATAGAAATAAAAATTCATACATTTATTGGTTAAAGCTTTATAGAATATGAAATAGACAATAAAAAATTCGAAATTCAAATTTCGGGTGTGCCCATGTTCGGGTGGAGGATTAGGTTATTGAAAATTTGATGGCTCTGGGTACCGTTGCTTTTCTCAATGCTATAAACATACGTATATATGAAAGTTATAGCCCTTCTGAGCGACCGCCCCTTTGGACTAACAATTTTCCTTACGCTGTACTTGGCTGCTTACTAAAATAACATTTCAATCAATAGATTACCAAAACCCCAAGTGAGAGTAAGCTATTAAAAAGATGCTGATTTTAATAATAATGTTAAAGAAAATAGTCTTCCATAGTCAAGGTTGGGCTATAAAATATGTCTGCGCATTCTTTCATGAAAATTAACTTGGTATAACTGAATGTAACTTTAGTATATTCCTTTATTAACTTAGTATAACTGTAACTTAGTGTAACTTCAGGGTATAGCCTTGCGTTTAAAAAACATTCGCATTTAAACCCTGCTCAGATAAAGTTGAACTCTTTCTAACACGGTCATTAGTTTCTAACGTATGTAGTTTTCGTGAACATAGTTACACAACAATAATCTAATACTTAAAATGCGGGAAGTTCTCGTAAACTATAGTCTGTGTTCTACATAGTTTATTCTTCCTGTCCTGTCAGAACTATTTTTCTTAATCAATAATGATGATTTTCTTAATCTTCATTTTAAACAGTTTTAGAAGTCATAATAATACATTACTTTATAAATCATACTTGTTTTTAGAAGTCATATTTACTTTTATAAGTCGTGATACATTGCTCTTTATTTCTATAAGTCATAATA
This sequence comes from Stegodyphus dumicola, assembly GCF_044657685.1. Lineage (NCBI taxonomy): Eukaryota > Metazoa > Arthropoda > Arachnida > Araneae > Eresidae > Stegodyphus > Stegodyphus dumicola. The sequence continues at coordinate 183,954,963 of NC_140774.1, forward strand.
TTAAATAATGTCCTATTTATTAGAAACGTTTAACTACGGGTTTCCCTCTTTATCAAAATATCTTTTAACTAAACCGTTTTCCTTTATTCTGCATCATTTGTAATTTTATGCTGTTTTAGTTGCAGCTTATCTTTTCTACATATTATAATTATTTACGTCAATATCAAATATTATTTTTATTAGAGTCTTCTGACGGTTAGTTATGTTTTGATCAATTTATAAGGTATTTCTCCCGCCTTATTAGCGTGTCCTCGTGGTTTAGTGGTCTGCATACTCGGCGCGTATTCAAGAGGACCGTGAGTCGATTCCTGGCGAAGGCATTCTTCATTTTTCAAGTATTCTACTTCCAAAAAATTGTAATATCCCCGCAAGTGGCGCCCGAACTAAAGAAGTTGGTGGATGACGATTCTCCGCCACTAGGATTTGGCGATTGGGTCCCCTAATTACCAGTCAGCCTTTAAAAGGGGGAGTAAAGAAGGTATTTCGGTGAATCTTTACATTATGGTAACTTGGCGATTTTTTGGCGAAACTTTGGCGATTAACCCTGCTACAGCAACCTGCTAGTTTTTTTTTTTTTTTTTTTGGACGCCATTTTGTTTTAACGAAGTAAAGGCATGTTTTTTTTTTTTTTTTACTCATAATTTTTTTCCAACAATCTGCTAGCCGAATTACGCTTATGCTAGAACTTTTATGGAACAAAAATGCTTAAAGATTAAGTGCGAAATTGGCAGAAAATGTAGAATCGCCCACTGTTTGCCGCGTTTTTAAGAATTACATATACACGGTATCCATATACACGTCGACCTATTTTCACTTAAAAAGTCAAAGAAAATTCACAAAAATCCAATTCTTCTTACTCTTGTAAAAAGCGCCAAACAAATAAGCGGGCGATTCTGCACTTTAGCAGCGAAACTGTTTCTAAGTGCTTATTAGCTAAAATCCCCATTGGAATTTTCCGGAAAATGTCACATGACATGTCTCATGATCTCTCATTTCTCTGAGACAAAATAATCTGTGATTCGAACTGTGTACTTCTCAGATTATTGCTAAACTCCTAGCTAGTAACCTATATCGCCTTACCAAAATGTCGCCAAACTACCTGTTACCATATTCTAAAGAATAGCCCGTATTTCTCCCGTCTTCTTAACAAGCCTTCGTGCTGTAGTGGTCTGCACGCTTGGCTCGTATTCCAGAGGTCCGTGGTTCGATTCTCGGCGACGGCGTTCCCCATTTTTCACTTCTTCAGCTTTGAAAAATACCTAATGGCTCTACAGTGGCGCCCGATCTAAAAGGATGGTGGATGATGATTCTCCACACCCAATATTTGGCGATTGGGTCTCCTAAAAACCCCAATCGCCCTTTAAAGGGGGAGTATATAAGGTATGTCTCCCGCCTTCTCAGCTTGCCTTCGTGGTGTGGTGGTCTGCACGCTGGGTGCGCATTCCATAGGTCCATGGTTTGATTCCCGGCGAAGGCGTTGCTCATTTTACATCACTTCTGGCGATTGGGTCCCCAGATCCATCACCAGTTGCCCCTTAACCCTTTGTGGCTCAGTGTTCCACTACATGGAACACCCAAATCGAATCGTTTCTGAAACCTTTAAATTCGACCGTAAATAGATAAAAATGCCTTTATAATATACATTGAACTTTTCTTTTTAAACAGTAGATAGCAGCATATCACAAGGAGACACAGAATTTTCATTTATTATGTGTTATTATAATCCACTTTTTTTTCAAGTAATTTTCTCTATTTTTTTAATGATATAAAAAAATTATTTGGAAAAAAAAAATTAGGCATACTTTTGCTGGCTGTAATCCAAATTATTTGTTCTATATATTTTTTTTTTTAATCTTTCATACAAAAACCATACGCAGAATCATTGATTAAAACCGGCCCACCAGCGGCCGCATGGTAAAGTCACTGAACACTGGTAGTTCGGTCTGAGGTTCGAATCCCGCGGACGGGCTGGCTGCATGGGTGTTTTTGTGGTTTTCCCCATGTGTAACGTGTATACGAGCCAGTTTCCCTTAGAAAGTCCTCCACGAAGGCATCCCTCCCCTTAGGCAGATAGCCCTAGTGTGCTTTGCCATAATTAAATACTCACACACATACACACATTGATTAAAACCGGGAACATTGCGCCTTTAGCGATCTCATGCTGTTACGAACCAGAACATCTGTGCTTAGGAGAGAACATCCGTTGTTTACGGTTTCTGTTTCCGTTGTGTTTTTCGGGGGGGAATGAATTCAACAAGGCAGTATTGAGGGGTGAGTTGTGTTTTGTGTTATGAAAGCCCTAATATTGGCATCTCGAATTTTTTGGGAGTAGTTCCCTTAGGCGAGAATTTTATTAGTAGCTTGACTCATCTTTACTTAGACCTGCGCGAATTTTTTCCTGTCGCATTTTAGTCTCATTCCCGTTTATTGTCAATAACTGTGTAGATATTTTTCGTGTATGTATATATATTATAGGCTTATTTTTCTTTATTGTTAATATTAATCGTAGTTAATTTTTTTATTATTAATTTTCCATAAATGGCGCGACGAGGTGTAACTCTTTCCGAAAATTTGTAAATATTTTTGTGTATAGGACTTGTGTACATAGATATTTATCTCATTTATCCGTATATATTCAAGAATATTGTGTATATCCAGGAAACCAGGTATACAGCCATAATACAGAGTTTTTTCATTCTTATACAAAGGCTTCTACTCATTTTCGTGCTTCACTGCAATGCTCGCTTAGCCGCACTTTTAAAAGTTCTGGCGGCGCAGTGTTCCACCTCATGGAACACTCACAGAATTAAAACGGTAAGTGCAATTTTTACAAAATTTTACCTGTGTACTCCTTTAGGACTAAATAGACTGCATACAACTTTTTGTTGAAATTCCGACGTTAACGTATAGTGCGCCGCAAAGGGTTAAAAGGATTTTATCCCTCTTTTCAAGCATGTCTTTGTGGTGTAACGGTATCTTACGCGGCGCGTATTCGGAGAGGTTTTGGGTTCCAGTCCTGGTGATGGTATTACTAATTTTTCACGTCTACAGTATGACTAATGAATCTACAATTTACTACTAAATTTATTACCTAATGACTCTACAATTTACTACCTAATTTATTACCTAATAACTGAACAATTTACTACCTAATTTATTACGTAATGACTCTAAAATTTACTACCTAGTTTATTACGTAACTACTCTACATTTTATTACTATATGACCTTACAATTTACTACCTATTTTATTACATAATGACTCTACAATTTACTACCTAATGACTCTACAATTTACTACGTTATTTATTACCTAATAACTCTACAATTTACTACCTAATTTACTACCTAATGACTCTACAATTTAACCGATAACGTTTGCGAATTCAGAGTTCGGCTGTATTATGGGGGGGGGGAACTCTTTTTTAAACTTAGATTCTGAAAAGGAACTACAAATATTATGAGAAATAAAATGAATAAATAACTTTCTTACATTTTAGTATATTTAGCTGCGTAGAAAAAATAACGCAAACAATGAAGTTAAACAAATTTAGTATTTTTTGTTCCAATAGCAAAGTATTTTTAAAAACGTGTTGTCCTATTCCTGAAACAATTGTGTGGAATCTACGCGAATGTTAAAAAAGGTTTTCAACTGGACATTTGCATGCTTTTTCCAAAGGAAAAAAAATCTCTTTTAAATTCGCTTAATTTTTTTTGCCATTTAGTTAGAACTGTAGGCTACGAAACTGAATTTTTATGAAAATGCATTGTTTTAGAACCGCAGAGATATTTTTAAGTAAACTCTTTTTGAAAAGAAGATAATTTAAAATATTCATTCTTTGAAAGTTTTCACAAATTGTATTTATTTATTTATTTTACTTTTAAAGAAGAATTTCCTCGTTACCTGCAGAAGAGTTTCGACTGCGTATTTGAGAAAATAAAGTATATCCCGCAGAAAAGCTAAAAGAAAGATCGTGCGCAAATTTTCGCTTAGAGATTGTGGTAAAGATAGGATTCTATTCTTAAACGCATAAAATATTTCACGTTTCCAAAGTAATTCCCTCAGATTTAATTCTAAGGTCCTGGGTAATGTTTCATCGATTTTACAAATTCGGAAAATGTAAACTGCATTTTTACAATATTTCTTTCTAGAGAAAACGAGATTTTTTGTTATACATTTTATTTAAGGGGACTCATACACCTTAAAACCCATAATATCTTCGAATAGGTGACTGTTGCAAGAATTGGGATAACTTATTTATTTTAAAAGCAATTACTTCCAATTCTTTACAGTTGACAACATAATATAGCTGCTTTCTGAAATAGTCATCAGAAAGTTTGTGTTGCCACAAATAGTTTTATAATTTAATCCGCTTTTTGACAACATTTTTCGTCATGTTTCCACCTTGCGCGCACAGTTTAAAATATTCTGTTGCATAATTTAATTCCATATTTAATATATAGCTTTTATAACATTTGGAAACTACCGTGAACCTAAAATTCTAAAAATTTCTTGTTAAATTTTTATTTTATTTGGAGTTGAGGTTATAAAATGTATTTTATTAAAAAATTGTAATGTTTTCGTCCATAAAATTGTTCAGTATTAAAATATTTATCACACTTTTAGTTCAGTTAGAAGATAGTGCCCATATAAAGAATTCCATCGAATTTCAAGTATGTACCATTAGCCATTTTTAAAATATCATGCGCGCAAGGTGGAAACATGGCGAAATATTTTATCACAAAGAGGATTAAATTACAGAAATATTTGTGGCAACAAAAACTTTCTGGTTACTAGTTTCCAAAGCAGCTGTATTATGTAGTCAGTTGTAAACGATTGGAAGTAATTGCTTTTAAAATAAATAAAATATCCCAATTCTTGCAACAGTCACATATTTGAAGATCATGAGGGGTTTAATGTGTATGAGCTCCCTTAATGATATGTTTAGCTAAATGGGTGTTTAGTAACGTACAGCGGAAAGATAAATTGATATACAATTCTACGGTAGATTTCTAGAAGACCACAAATATACGATTTGCATACCTGAAAATGACCATTCAATAATATTAAGTTTTTAACTGATTGAACAATACATGCAATTTTAAATTATTACTTAAGAATGGCTCAAAAATAAACTTGAAAGTTGGAAAATAATTGACTATACAGTGTGTTTCAGATGTCAGTAAAATCTTAAAAATTTATATTTAGGAGAATTCACAATATATGATAAGCATTACATATACATATATTATATATAGAGAGAGTATATGGTTATATATATTATATATGTGTAGTTAGTATACATGATGGAATAAATGATAGTTAATATACAAATTCATGAACTTATAGGTATTTAAAAAACTAATAAATGCAGTTTTTTTTTAGCACAAAGTGGCAATTTGCCCAGAAGGTCTATTAACTTTCGTTTTGGCACTTCGTGTTGGTTCACTATAAACAGCGTTTCACTTTTCAAATTGTTGCCATCAAATATTAGAGCCCTGCATTAAATTTGAAGAAATTAAATAGTAAAGAATGTGCATGAATGGATGAATGTTCCTCACAATGTGGAAAACAACGGTACCTAGAGACATTGAATTTTGAATAACGTATTCTTCCACTCGAGTATGGGCATCTGGAAGCCCAAATTTGGGATTTCGAATTTGTTTTATTTTCTATTGACTTTAACAACTTTTTGTTTAACCGTTGTGTCAACGCAACACCAGTGGCTAATGGGTTAACTAACTCAACGATTTCAAAGCGAGCAATGGCAACACTATGAGGGAAAAATAAAACATTTTGATCCCCAGCGTGCGAGATTGTGTATCGGAAATTCGAAAAGTATGCTCATTTTAAAATTAATTTGCGATATTACTGTTGAATTGAATTTTATGGTTTAAGTGCGAAGAACATGTTATTTAATAAATAAAAGTAACACACAAAACGTTAAAAAGGCCCCTTTGCGCGTAATATAAAATCTAAAAGTTTACAGATTTTTCTTTTCTTTTTTCGTTTTGCTTCTAAACATTGCATGTTGTTTCATTACGTAAATTTCATTGCTATAATATTTAAAGAACTACTAATAATTAATCTGGAGTTTATAAATTGTTTTTCTATACGAATTCTAAAATAAAATATCATAAGGCAAACATTTGAAGAATTCTAATAATTATGTTTATAATCTTATTTCAAAAGTTTTTTTTTATTACATCTACTAACTCTTCATGAAGAAAAATCATAGTCGGAAGCTGTTATTGATCTTTGATAACAAAAATAATAATACTTTCATCCATTTAAATGCTGTGTAAAGATAATTACTCGGTGATGCGTGTTTGTCTCCTATAAAAACTCGAATTTCCCCGTATCCATTTTCTGAAAAATTTTCAAATAGTTTCATGCCTTTTGAATTCAATAAACATTGAGTTTAACCTCTTTCAATAATCGATATCAATAATTGATGAAGTCTCTTATCTCCTTGTCTTCGCAAGACTGCTTTCATTAGACGGAGAAAATGTTTCATGGCAGTTAAACTTAGAATATATTCGATATTTCATGTCCTGCTTAGCAATTATATTAAAAAAGAGCAGTTTTTCAAATTCGGGAATAAAATGATTAATGATAGTTACGAAATTCCATTTTGAATTGTGGCTTTAACTTATGTTCTAAATAACTGAGATAAAGCATAATGTTATTTACATTGCAAACAAAACCAATGAGCATAGAAATTTAGCTTTTATCAAAATAAACGGCAACACAGCGAGCTTCTGTTTCAACTAAATGCAAAGATATGCAAAGTTCCTGTTCAGTTTAACGAACTGCAAAAATGAATCATTTGTCAGAAAACCCTGCAATGAAAAGCAGGCTTGCTGTAGTATTCGATGAGGTAAGATAAAATGATATGCTAATCTAATAAAATTCGATCAAAAATTCTCTCTTTTCTACATCAACTAAAAAAATAAATGCACTGACTGTGAGAGTTACACAGCGAATAAATTCCAGTTTCCTTCACATTTTAAAATAATCCACGAAACGAATATTCTTGGAGAAGATAAACACTAACTAAATAGTACTGTACTATATATTTTTAACTAATAAAAGGCTTTAAAACACTAAATGATTTTTAATTCATGATATTGCTATTTGATATTTTTTGATAGCATATTCACAAATGAATAAAAATTTTAAGAAAGAATTATGCTAAATGGCAACACTACAAAAAGAAATAAAAAACGAAACCCATACTAACTTTCGTTAGTTCTCTACGTCTAGGAAAATGTATTGTTTTCTAATTTTAAAAAACATTCCATTATTTAATTCAAAAACTTAAATTTGATTCATCATAACTTTTCTAACTATATCCATGCATGTGAAAGTTTGGGATAAAGTTCATACTTTTTTACTTCCTTGCACGAAGTAGATGAAGTATTGTAATAGCAAAAAATTTCGGGTATAATATTTCAATGAAAATATCCATTTTGACCGCTATCAAATGCAATTTAATGCTGTGTTTTTGCGTGACATCTGTGCATAAGGACAGGTGCATAAGGACTGTGCATAAGGACAGGAGTCTTCTTCCCAAAACGGGTTGCCAAAAGGTTTTAAAATTGATTCAGAAGAGAATTTTTCGTGACATTTGTACGTACGTACATACGTAGGTATGTACGTATCTCATATAACTCAAAAACGAGTAACCTCAAAACGTTGAAATTTTGCATAATAGTACTCCTTTCACATGCAATAATAGACTCCCTTTTTGGCTGCAATCGGCTGCCACGTGAATTCTTTTTATTGGTATTGAGAAAAAGTTGTTATATTATATTAAATTAAATCATGACATCATACGAATACGTATTAACCTGAAGTATCAAACGTTTTTGTTTCCTGGTTTGGCAACAAAAATTATTTGCGAATTGGTTGTTGTTTCCATATTAAAATTTTTGTATACTTCTTTTTCCCCCGATGTGCATAGAACTTATAAATTTTGATTTGGCAGCAGCTTGCTTATCGGACGGGCTTGCCCGCTAGTATGAATAAATTTCTGTTTATCAGATGCCATTGCTAGCCTTTATGAATTAATTACCTTTATTCTAAAACTTGTGAATACATTGGAATCTCATTGGGTACGTGCTTCTTAATTACTCCTGGATCGGATGTTCTTTCATGTTGAAAAATTAGTATCCTCGACTTGGTGTAACTTGCGAGTCAGCTTCTATCAACGAATCAACAACTAGTTTAATCATTTTCTTTAAAAGAAATTTATTTTCAACTTTTCTTTCGAAACCCTGCAGTGTTTGATATCATTCATAAGTAACGTGAAAGCTGAGGATTTCTTAGTTGAGAGACTGAAATAAGTTCATATGCTTATTTATGTAATGATATTGTACAGAAAAATAATAATAAAAAATCTGATGTGTACACCACATGACTTCCTTGTACGGAATATTAAATTATACGCATTTTTTCTTGCATTTCATTTAAACGTATTGGACTGAATTAAATCTACTTCGCCGACAGCGCATAAATCTACTTCGCCGACAACGCAATAGAATAAATGCATTCTTTAAAATTCACTCTATTTGTTTACTATAGCGACACTTTGGTGCTAGGTTCACTTAACACTATTAAATTTCGTTCATGTTATAACTCAGAATGTACAAAATTTATATCATTAGAAGAATTATCTAATCGTTGCCACATGTTCTATTTAAATACTATAATAAAGCTAGAACGATGTATAAAAGAAATTAAGGAAATAAAACAAAAAAGAAACAGTTTTTTACAGACGATTCAGCATTTCTTATTCAATTAATTCAATTCTCACTTGGCGACAAGGCAAAAATACATAAAATTTTAAAATATCTATATTAAATTTACGAAGTAAATCTTAAACGCTTATTTCCTCGAAAGAAATTCCAGAAAGGATTAAACATGATTTAATTCGCAATAATAAATGAAGGCGTTATCTTTGTTGTTGCGAAGCTAAGTTTCTCTAGATTGCCAACAAATCCACTAGTCTGCTGTTTCAAATGTAAACAAGCAATGGCCGCCATAAAAAAAAATTATTAGGCTTTGCCGCACTTAAAGAACTTTAAAATTGTTGATGATTCTAAATCTATTGCATACAGATTTACTAAAGACATAAAAACCTTAACCGGAAGATAAGAACAACATAATTCAATCATTTTTAAACATGTACAATTTACAAACATATAAGTGTAAAGAAGCTGAGATCACTGAACCGGGTAACAGACCGGATATATATATATATAAATATATTTATATACGTTTGGTGCGTCCGATTGCAACCAAAATACGAGGTGCACATCTACACGGTATAGCAGTCCTATATAAAAAATTTCAACGTTCTGAGGCTACTCGTTTTTGAGTTATGCGAGATAAGTATGTTCGTACAGACGCCACGAAAAATTCTCTTCAGAATTCATTTTAATGCAGTTTTATAATTTTTTTGGAGGAAACGAGTCTTTTATTCTGTCCTTACGTATAGATATCACGCAAAAACATCGTTAAATTGCATTCGATAGCGGTCAAAATGGATATTTTCATTGAAATATGCTGCCTGAAACTTTTCGCGATTACAATACTTCCTTTTTCTTCGTACAAGGAAGTAAAAAGAAAACTTGAAAGCTCTCAGGTTTTATATTAAATACAAAAAGGCGTTTCTTTAAGGCTTGTGTGTTACCTTTACTTATTAAATACCATGTTCTTCGCACTTAAACAACAGAAATTCAATTCAACAGCAAAACTGCAAAATATTTGTGAACAGCATATCTCGCCTTGAAATCGTTGAGTTTGTTAATCAGAAATTTGCTTACGTTTCACAAAATTTGAAATAGTTAATAAAACAAATTCCAAATTCGGGCTTCTAAGTGCCCTTGTTCGGCTGGAGGACTACGTTATTCAAAATTTGATGGCTCTATGTACCGTTGTTTTTTCACAATGCGAGAAACATCCATGCAGATTCTTCATTATTTAGTTTCTTAAAATGTAATACATGGAGATAATATTTGGTGACAGTGAACCAGGGTAGAAAGTTGAACGACGCAAAATGACGTTTTGATACCAAAGCTATTTGGATCGAACGTCCTCTTGTGCTAATACATAAATAAATAAATAATATTATCTAATATGAATTAGATATTTTTCCTGCGTCTTAAAACGAAAGTCGCTCGCTTAATTTGTGTCTAGCGTATTTCAGTTGAAAGTAACGTCTGCTATCAGCGTCTTTTAAATATTTGCTATTTTAAATCTTTCTGGTAGAAGTCCTGGAAGCCGGAAGATTTAAGATTGGACAATTTTAAAGTGAGACAGCACAGCTAAAGCCAGCTGTTTGCTTCTTCGTAAATTGAAGTCTTCTTGCACTTCTTGTCGATGTCCACACTTCTGAAAGAGAGAAAGAAGAAGTTAAATGTAACACTACCATGTTTGAGAAATAAAATAAGATATTAAGGAAGGAATAGGGTGGAAAAAATATATTTATAAAAGTAGCGGAAGGAACAGTTACAATTCTCTTCGGAAGCAACTGCACCATCATCAACTTTAGATAAATGTCTGACCACCACTTCGCTGTCAAACACCACAGGAAGATAAATGACCGCGGTAAAATACACGTTGCAACGGATTCACCAGTACATAATCTTAATGATATTGTTGCAATGGAACTCCATTAATTTCTGTTCGAGTTAATTACATTCCTCTCTTAACCTACGCATTTCTCAGCATGTTGTCGGCAGTAATTTTCCCATTGGTGTTTTATTTCAGCCTTTCACTTTTGGGGAGGGAGGCATTTTAATTTTTTTCTCAAGAATCCTCAAGCGGGGATTCTGAGGTTTTCTTCTTATTGTAGATGAACGTAAACTCAAAAATTTGAACGTTGCAAACAGATGATAAAAATATGTTTTTGCGTGACATCTGTACGTACGCATAGAATAAAGGACTGTTTTTTCCAAAACGGATTTTATAATTGATTTAAAATGGATTTCGAACAGAATTTTTTGTGATGTCTGTAAGTACGTATCTCGCGGAACTCAATGAGTAGCTATAGAAGTCTGATAGTTTGTATATGAGACTACTATAATATGTGGTTGTGAACATCCCGCTTTTGTTTACAATCGACCGCACCGAACGTATATATATAATATATATGTGTGTGTGTATAAGAAAAATATAGAGTATGTAAAATATTAAACTAGCGTCGTAAATTTCTCTTGTCAACTCTAAAAATAGTACCCTCTCTCTGCACTGCGTCATTTCTAGATTAGTCCATGTCGTATGACTCTTACATAGTTCTCGTGATGTGAATGGAACGAAATCTCAAGCGCCCAATAGTAACTTTACAGTAATATTATCTATCGAATCAAAATGCATTGACAACCAAAACTAACTCAATCTGAATTAAGATTTCCCCCTGAACTTAAGGCACTTGCTTTCTACGTTGTGGCCTAGCTGGACTACTGTCTGTCTGCTCCTTCTATCTTACTGTAAATTAATCTAAAATGGACGTTTTCAGGAATAGGCACAAGCAATGTGCCAACTCGAATGTGTCCGCAACATGATGCTAAAATGAAAAAAAATGACGATTTAATCTGCCTTCGCCATCAATTTCCTATTCTTTATGGATCAGCACTTCTACGCCATCAAAATTTCTACCAGTCATTACTTCTATGTTTTAATGTATTACATATATGCACTTCAGCGATAATTCAGCAGAGGCTATACAATAGTTACATAATAACAGACAGCCTGTCTACGTTATACGCCATCCTTAACCTCACCCACAGTTCTCCAATAATAGCAGCTATTCAGGAATACCTCCGTGCTCATAAAGAATTAAAAATTAATCTAGAATGGACGAAAGCACATATCGGGAATCATGGTAATGAGACTGCAGATCGGCTTGCAAAAGAAGCAGCCCATAACGTCGAAGCAGTCCCAGTACAAATCCCATGGCCGGTTTCTCATTTAAAACGGAATCTGCGCGCCACAGCTCTAGCACTCTGGCAGGCTGCGTGGGACAACGAAGACACAGGCCGCCGAGGGTGTCCGCCGATAACATCGCGGCAAAATCATCGCGGGCGAAAACGTCGCAGAGAAAACAACGCAAGGCGAAAACGTCGTGCTACAAAACATCGTGGGAGAAAACATCGCAAAGAGAAAACATCGCAGTTCTAAAACATCGTGGTACAAAATATCGTCGTCGAAAATAAAGCGGTTCAAAAACTTCGCAGTTTAAAAACATCGTCGTCGAAAATATCGCGGCAAAAAATAATGTATCAACAAATCATCGCAGGACGATAACATCTCAGACATGCTTTTTTCAGGCTTTAATAATTGTAAATGGGTATTCCCATAATGATTTGTGAGCGCGAGATGGAAAGAAAGATAATTTTTACTTTCATATTTTTTATTAACTAATCAATTCTTGCTAAAAAAGTAAGAAGGAAACTTAATACTTAAGAATAAACTGAAGCAGAAGAAGAAATAATTTTCATTAAGAGTATTAGATTGACAAAAGTGAAGAAAATAATCTCATAATTAGCAATTTTTTATAGATAAGTCCATGCAGTTACGTAGCTTCCTTTTTCTAAACATTTTTAGATTATACTTTTAATGAAAAATTACCAGTACAAACTTTATAAAAAATGATTTATTAATGACCTTTGTTAGTTAACTATGCCAGTTTAAAATTTTATTAAGTGCTATAAGTTGCATTAATTTTCTATGCTTAAATTTCCTTCTTACTTTTTCAGCAAAAATTTATTAGTTAATAAAAAATATGAAAGTAAAGAATGTCCTCCTTTCCATCTTGCGCTCACAAATCATTATGGAAATATCCATTTACAATTATTAAAGCCTGAAAAAAACATGTCTGCGATGTTATCGTCATGGGATGATTTGTAGATACTTTATTTTTTACCACGATATTTTCGACGACGATGTTTTTAAACTGCGAAATTTTTGAACCGCTTTATTTTGGACGACGATATTTTGTAGCACGATGTTTTAGATCTGCGATGTTTTCCCTTTGCGATGTTTTCCCTTTGCGATGTTTTGTATCACGACGTTTTTGCCTTGCGTTGTTTTCTCCGCGACGTTTTCGTCCGCGATGTTTTCGGCTGTAACCCCGCCGAGCGCATACATTTCTGCCTAAAGTAGATAAGGAACTACTGTTTGCACGGCCACAAATGGTGTACTACATCACATTCCGTTCCCGCAGACGAACAGGGAGGCATTCAACAGATTTATGGTCAAGCAGCGACACCAGACCAACAAAATTACTCATATAGTAGATAAGCTAATGGACATGGGTCCAGACTTATGCCATGTGTAAATATAACTGGTCAGTATGTCAGCTAATTTCAATGTAAATCAGTATCATTCAAGTATAAGTAATCTAGGTATGTCTGCGATGTATGTATATAGTGTGGGCAAGCGTGTCCTAATGTATGTTATTATTATTATTATTTTATTTTTATTTTTATTTTTATTTTTATTGTGATAGGTGTATATACTAGCTCTGTCTTATTATTCCAAAGCAAATTAAGGTAATGTCATGTAGGCATTTAGAAAGTATATGTATGTAACAGTGCTGGATTGCATGTCAGCAAATATGTATTAACAGAAGCATGTAAATAACTACTAATGTATATTTGCCCTTGTTTAGCCATGTATAATGTTATTCTTGAAGATTCAAAAATCACTGAACCCGGGCTTTTTGGACGGGCGTCAACCCGGTGACATTTGGTTCGCGGAACTGCCAACCGGATGGTCCAGGCGTTGGATTTGGGCGCCTTGTGCAAGCCTCCCATGTGGCCTCTCTGGCTTTACTCTGTATAAGGGCTATATGCTAATTAACTGAATAGTAAAGGGGAGGTGGCCACGTCCTCCGTCACTATCACTATCACTATATATACACTTCCACTCTGTTACCCAGCTCCAAGAGCTCCGTTTGCTAGTTTTTATATTTTGGTAAAGTGTGCGTTTTATGCTTTAAACGTGATTGAATTACACACACTGGCCAATGAATTAGAAACCCAAGATCAATATCTTATTGGACCACCTTTTGCACGAATTTTACTGATTTGATTCGTTTGGGCATCGAGTCTACATGCTTCTAGAGTGCATTTGCATCCAGAGAAAACACGGCATTGGCTATGCAACGTTTTAGAGTTTGTAAATTAGATGAAAGAGGAGAGCGCTCTCGGATTTCCACCCTATCCCACACATTTGCTATGGGCCTAAGGTCCGGGCTATGCGGTGGCCAGGGAAGGTGTTGGAAGTCAGACTGATCTTCAGCGATCCAACTTTGAACACTCCTGGCACGATGCATACTTGCATTATCGTCCATGAAGTATACATCGCTATCAGGGTAAAAATGCAATATTGCAGGGTGCACTTGATCTGCCAGTATACCTAGGTATCTCATGTATAATTTTTTACCCTCGAGGAACACCACGGCACCACTGCCTTGCAAGCACAACTTGCCCCATGTCATGATACTTCCACCAGACCAATTGCACAGTTCGAGTAAGGCAAGATGGAGTCGTGACATTATGAAGTCCACGCCAAATTCGATGTCTTCCATCACTGCAAGATAAGGTGCAGAGGGATTCATCCGACCATATTACCCGTTTCCAATCCTCAGATATCCAGTGTCTTCTTTCTGGACACCACTGAAAACGAATTTTTGCATGGCGGGCACAAATAAGTGGTGTTCGCATAGCCATCCAATTATGTATTCCTATCGTCTGCAATTCTCTGTGCATGGAACTGAAATTTATTGGGAAGAGCCTTGGCTGACGATCTGTGTTACCTGAAGCACAGTAGAGTCCACGTTCTACCGTGCAATTCGTCGGACACGACGCCGATCTCCCTTTTGGAAAACTGTGCTCGAACCGAAGTTACGTCTTCTATAGAAATACTTTGGGTTCTGATTCCAACCTTTGAAAACCTTTGATGTGACTCTTATTGAGAACCCAGTAAAATTTGCTGTCTTCGAAATCGAAAAACCTGCTAAACGGTCACCAACAAATAGTCCTTTTTCAAATGGTGAAAGATCTGTCGTTTTTCCCATTTTACTTCGTTCATCCTGAAACGCACGCTTACACCTTATTTATACTAGCCCTCTAACCACGCAGGACATAGACAAAAATCTACATACGTCATCTGCACGCATTTGAATGAAAATCTCAAAGGTTTCTTATTCATTGGCTAGTGTGTGTATGTTGTTCTCATTTTCCGATTAAGGTTTTAGCCTTTAGTTAATCTGCATGCAATAGTTGTAGAATTATCAACAATTTAAAAGTGGCGAGTATAATTCTAACGAAGCCGCCATATGTTTATATTAGAATCTCTTACTACTGTAGTGGATTACTACTGTAGTGGAAGTCAGTTGATCCCCAAACTTCAGTATGTTTTTTGCTCAGTGGGGTGGAAATTTTAACTTCAGTTGTGTGCACCGAAAATTTCGTCTTTCAGCCCGCTGAACAAATTGATTAATTTCGCGTAGAAATTCTAATTTTAATTCAAAAAATTTTTATTTTTAAACGGCTTTAACATATTTGGTTTTTAATATTTTCTGTACTTCAGAATTTTTAATGTAGATGCTTTGAGTTTTTATGCATTTTAGCCTTGCCACGAAGTGAGAACCGGATTGACTAAATCACACATCTCTAATGAAATTCTAGGAAATATGTTTAAATGATAGATAGCAAAAAATATGTGTAATTTAATAGGCCGTACAAAGAAGACGTATTGTGTTCAAATCATATTTTTATGCATAAATAGACCGATAACAAAACCTTCAAATAATGGCAAATATACGAGTTCCTATGACAGCAAAAGTCCATTTCAAAATATAATTATGGGAATGTTCGCTTTTGCACTACATTTACTAAATTAATTATCTTCTATCTTCGTCAATCCTCCTTGCTGCTAAGAGAAAAACCTTTGGAAAATATTCTAAACGTAATTTCAGAATAAAAGCGGCAGTAATGAAAATGGCAATACAGATAAGATTTTCGGGATGAAGAAAAGAAATTCTTAATTAATAGTAACACTGGAATTCTCTCTGCTGCATTGCTAAGTAGGTTGACTGATTAATAAATTTGGAATGTGCTGTTAGTTTAAGTGAATTTCTGCATTCTCCATTTATCTCAATTTTCTCTGTTTATAATCGGAATTAACGTTTCTATTCTGCTTTTAGCAGACATTACATACCATTTGGCAATTGCTATAATTAATCTTAAAATTGTTCATCGTTAAGAGAACCAATTTTTAAAAAAAATTAACCTAAATTTACATTCAAGGTATTCATATTCTTTTATAAATATAAATCACCTGCATGTTCAGGTTAAACGGAAATCGGAATACAATAAATTTGCAATAGAATAAAAGTAAAAAAAAAAATCTAAAAAGGTTTCAGATTTTAAAGGTGGCCCAAAAGTTTTGCTAAGGTTAATTTCCACTCTCGCTGAGCTCGCAATCTACCAGTCTACTGTTACACTCACTACTACTAGCCCTTTTTTTGTCTTTTTAGCTTTATTATTAAGAATCATTTTCTTCGCATTTACTCTATATACAATTGAACAGCAAAACTATAAGAATTTTATAAGCAGCTTAGTAACCGTTCAGAATTCCCGATGCGCGTTAAGTGATGGCGTACATTTTTCTGCTTTTTTCAGTCTTTACAGTTTCTATAGTCGTAGTTAGTCTTATAGTTATAGTTATAGTCTCATAGTCTCATAGTCTTATAGTTATAGCCTTATAGTTATCGTTATAGTCTTATAGTTATAGTCTTATAGTTATAGTCTTATAGTTATAGTCTTATAGTCTTATAGTTATAGTCTTACAGTTATAGTTCTTATAGTTATAGTCTTTTCAGTTCATCACATCAATGTTCAATTTTCTTTCTAAGATGGTTTTACCAAACTTATTTTGTCATTTTACTGTTTACATTTAGCGCGTTTACTTTATTTATTAAATATCAGAAAATTCGATTCAACAGCAAAATCACAAAATATTTAAAAACAGCATAACTTTAAAAGAGCCGATACACAGTCTCGCGCGTTAGAGATAAAAAGGATTTTTTTCCGTACAGTGTTGCCATTGCTCGCTTTGAAATCGTTGAGTTTGTTAATCAAAAATGAGTTAAAGGTTTACAAAATTTGAAATAGTTAGTAAAACACACCCGAAATTTAAAATTTGAACTTCCAATGTGCCGACGTTACGTTGGAGCAATACCATATTCAAAATTTGACGGCTCTAGGTACCGTCGTTTTTTTTACAATGCGAGAAACGTTAATGCATTTATGCAGGTTATTCATTATTTAGTATATTTAGATATAACACAGGGCGATAATATTTGGTGACAACAGTTGAAAAGTGAATTAACGCAGAAAGTGAAATGACGCTAGATGCCGGTTTGAGACTAAAGCTCTTTGGGTGTAACGCTCCTTTGGACTAAAAACAAATTCGAAATTCAAAATTCCGGCTTCCATGCACACATGTTCGTGTGAAGGACTATGTTATCCAAAATGGGATGGCTCTATGCACCTTTTTTTTTTCGAAGTGAGAATAACTACAGGCATACATTAATGATGATTCTTCATTGTTTAATTTCTTTAAACATAATACCGGGGAATAACATTTGATGGCAACGATCTGAAAAGAGATACCCCATTTATATTGATTCAACGCAAAATGCCGTTTCCAGGTTAACATCCCATTAGGGACTAACATATCTCTTGAACTAATACATTTATAATAAGGAATATTACTATATTTAAAGAGAAACTCATCTATTAAAACAGCAGTAGATCTCAATGCAAAACGTAATGCTCTCAGGCTGCATTCTTACCGAATATTGTAATTTAATTTGCATACCTTATTTATTCATCTAAATTAACACTTTTAAGGTATCGGAATTATATTTTACTATCTTCTATATTACTTTCATCAATTAGATACTTGAAAACGCGTAATTAAAACCGTAAGCTTTACATTAGGTAGTCTAAAAAGAATAAAAAGTTCGGATAACCGGAATCCAGTTATATGTGATTTTAACTCATTTAATTAAACTATAGTTAAATTTGCTGTACTATATTTACGTGGATCAAAAGCAGGATGACGTCATTCATTGCACTAATTGTTGCCACCAAATATTAACGTCCTATATTATACTTAAAGAAATTCAATAATAAAGATCTGCGTGAATGTATGTATGTTTCTCGGATTGTGAAAAAACAACTGTACCTAGAGCCATCCAATTTTGAATAACTTAGTCCTTCACCCGAATATGAGCTGAATCTTGAACTTCGAATTTGTTTTGTTATCTATCTCATACGTTTTAAACCTTAACGAATTTTTTATTCAAAAAAAAAAAAAAAAAAAAAAAAAACCGACGATTTCAAAGTGAGCAGTGGCAACATGCTGTACGGAATAAAATATTGTTATATCCATCGCGTAAGATTGTCTATCGGAATTTCTAAAGCTATGCTGTTTTTTAAGTATTTTTACACCAAAGCGACGTTAGTCTAATTTCTCTCGAGAAGTATATGTGTATGTAAATAAAAACAAACAGTACTTTTGAGCGTAATATAAAATATGAGAGCTTTCAGATTTTTTGCCTTATAATTTTTTAAAAGTGCTCGCTTTTTTAAGATTTTAAATATTTCTCTCTTAGTCGTAAATTTTAGCTTTGAGTACGAATTCGATAAATTTATGTTTATCCACTTTATGCGTTACGTTAAACTTTATTTTCATTGATGTAGTGTAAAATTGCTTCTTCCTTATCTAGTTCATGAAATTAAAAAATCTCAAAAGTATTCTAATTTATTATTTTTTTGTGAGTCCTAATATTTTCATCGATTGAGCAAAGGAAATCTATAAGTTCGTATTTAGTTTCAATGAAACTGTATAACGTATTACTCAGGAATTCTCTGCAAAGTAAAACTGAAACATTGAATGTATTTTTAAGAACCCTTTTATCTCGGTATGCGAAATTTAAGATATTTATTCAGAATTCGTATGGATTTATTCCAACTGTTTTTAAAGAATTTTAGGAGTAAAAAAAATGCAGCAAGGTTTCCGAAAAGTATAGGATAATGTGCACATATATATTTTTTCCTAGTTTTTCAAAATATTTCATGCAAGTTGTATAAAAATATATCTGAGGCTTATAAAGATTTTGAAACTCACCTTTCCTGAGGAAAAAAAAAAAGATTTACATAAAAGGATTTTCATAATGCATGTAATGATCCCTTTTTATCGCTGTCGCAGTTTGCTAGGATAATAATATTTTTGCCTGCTCTTGAATTCAAAAAATGAGTTTGTTTATAAAATGCAGAAAGAAGAAACATCGTAGTTTGTGGATAGAATTTCCATTGCTAGTAAATAATTATGGTAAGTTCAAGTACTTTGCATTTAAACATTTAATTCCATTAAGTACTAAAAAATGCTAACAATAAATAACATTAAATGACAACAATAATTGATAACAACAATAAATGATAACAATAATTTTCATTGCTAGTAAATAATTATGGTAAATGATTACGATAACTGATAACAAATATAATTAAATGATTACATTAATTGATAAATGGTTACAATAATTGATATTAAATGATAACAATAATTGATAACAACAATAAATGATAACAATAATTACCATTGCTGGTAAATAGTTATGGTAAAGGATTACAATAAATAAATGATTACAATAATTGATAAATGATAACAATAATTGATATTAAATGATAACAATAATTGAAATTAAATGATAACAAAAATTAATATTAAATGATAACAATAATTAATAATAACAATAAATAATAACAATAATTTCCATTGCTAGTAAATAATTAGGGTAAGCTCAAGTACTTTGCATTTAAACATTTAATTCCATTAAGTACTAAAAAATGCTAACAATAAATAACGTTAAATGACAAGAATAATTAATAACAACAATAACTGATAACAATAATTTTCATTGCTAGTAAATAATTATGGTAAATGATTACGATAACTGATAACAAATATAATTAAATGATTACATTAATTGATAAATGGTTACAATAATTGATATTAAATGATAACAATAATTGATAACAACAATAAATGATAACAATAATTACCATTGCTGGTAAATAGTTATGGTAAAGGATTACAATAAATAAATGATTACAATAATTGATAAATGATAACAATAATTGATATTAAATGATAACAATAATTGAAATTAAATGATAACAAAAATTAATATTAAATGATAACAATAATTAATAATAACAATAAATGATAACAATAATTTCCATTGCTAGTAAATAATTAGGGTAAACTCAAGTACTTTGCATTTAAACATTTAATTCCATTAAGTACTAAAAAATGCTAACAATAAATAACATTAAATGACAAGAATAATTAATAACGACAATAACTGATAACAATAATTTTCATTGCTAGTAAATAATTATGGTAAATGATTACAATAACTGATAACAACAATAAATAAATGATTACATTAATTGATAAATGGTTACAATAATTGATATTAAATGATAACAATAATTGAAATTAAATGATAACAATAATTAATATTAAATGATAACAATAATTAATATTAAATGATAACAATAATTAATAATAACAATAAATGATAACAATAATTTCCATTGCTAGTAAATAATTAGGGTAAGCTCAAGTACTTTGCATTTAAACATTTAATTCCATTAAGTACTAAAAAATGCTAACAATAAATAACATTAAATGACAAGAATAATTCATAACGACAATAACTGATAACAATAATTTTCATTGCTAGTAAATAATTATGGCAAATGATTACAATAACTGATAACAACAATAAATAAATGATTACATTAATTGATAGATGGTTACAATAATTGATATTAAAAGATAACAGTAGTTGATAACAACAATAAATGATAATAATTTCCATTGCTAGTAAATAATTATGGTAAATGATTACAATAATTGATAAATGGTTACAATAATTGATATTAAATGACAACAATAATTGATAACAACAATAAATGATAACAATAATTTCCATTGCTAGTTTGCATTTAAACATTTAATTCCATTAAGTACTAAAAAACGATAAGAATAAATAACGTCAAAAATATTCGCGAAAATGTCATGAATATTGTTTAAACGTGTGTTATTCAATACTAATGAATGCTTGTAATTTAGTAATATAAATATTACTGAATTATGTAAATAATTACCAAATAATGCATGATAAATGTTTAATAAACTTTTTTTATTGAGTAACGTTTTCTAAATATTTTTTATTTTGTAACAAATAATTATTTATTTATCCTGCTAAAAATGCCCCATAGAAACCAGCAAACTTTTTTATGGCTACCCATAAGATTTTATGGGTTTCTATTGACTTTTACTTTGATTTGATATTTGTAAGTATATAGGTGAGAGAGTTTGTCACAGACAACACCACAGGTTTGCCCTCTTATAACATTTCATACACTCAATTACAGTATCATATATGGTATGGTACTGTAATTGATAACCGTAATTGATCCATATATGTAACTCTAACCGTATCCGGCCCTTTAATGTAACTTTAACCATGTATGCCTTCAAATAATCTCTACAAACGGAAGATTCTGGAAACTTTTCGATGACCGTTGAAAACTATGGAAGACGGCCAGAGCGTCACTTCTCATTTCATAATTCAAAACTGACTCCGGAGTATTGAGAAGTTCTTCAGATATGCTCTTAGTGGCGTTTTGAAGTGGTATATAGTGATAGTTATGATATACTATCACTATCATGATAGTTGTCCTGGCAGTGGCTGAGCGGTAAAGCCGCCGAACTCTGGTAGTTCGTTCTGGGCTTCGTATTCCAGGGAGCGGTCTGTCTGCATGGGTGTTTTCCTGATTTTCTGTTTACATAGCATATATACCACCTTAGAAATCCTCCACGAAAGCATCCCTCCCCTTAAGCAGACAACCCTCGTGTGCTTGCCGTAACCAAATAAACGGAACCGAACCAAATACTGCAATGAGAAAAAGAACGTTGATTGTTGAAATGGTTTAACTTATTTAATTTTAAAATATTTCTGCTTTTGATTACTAAAATTTAATTAAGAACATTTCACGTTATGCAAAATAAATTACACTAAAATGCATTTTTAATTATAAGTCAAATAGTCGTTGAGGATTTCATTATTAAATTGTGTCAGAATAGGAAGAATTTTCAACATATGTGTCTGTGTTGAATGTGATACGTACTGATAAGCATGCGTGATTTAAATCCATGTTTAATTAATTCATTTTTAAATGATTGATAACAAACATAACTTTTTAATATGATAGACAATGTATGAAGTTGATTTACAGATGTCATAGTCATGTTTAGCTCAAAGGCAATTTCCCCAGAAAGGTTGTAAATTTCGTTTTGGCATTTTACGTTGGTTCACTATAAGTGGCGGTTCACTTTTTAGATTGTTGCCACTGAGTATTAGAACTCTGCATAATATTTAAAGAATTAATAATGAAACGTCTGCATAAATGAATGTATGTTTCTCTCATTGTGAAAAAACAACGGTACCTGGTACCATCAAATTTTGAATAAATCGTCCATTCGAATATGGACATCTGAAAGCCCAAATTTGGAATTAGTTTTATTATTTATTTCATTTCTGTCAAAAATTAAAGAATTTTTGGTTAACAAACTCAACGTTTTGAAAGCGAGCAATCGCAACACTGTACAGAAGAGGGAAAAAAATTTTTAAAGCTTTCAGATTTTATGTTATTACGACCAAAGGGGTGTTTTTTTAACGTTCTGTGTGTTACCTTTAAGTATTAAATATAATGCTATTCGCACTTAAACCATAAAATTCAATTCAACAGCAATATTGCAAAATAATTTTTAAATGAGCATATCTTTCGAATTTCCGATACACGGTCTCGCGCGCTGGAGATAAAATTTTTTTTTTCTCGAACACTGTTGCCATTGCTCGCTTTGAAATCGTTGAGTTTTCTTAATCAAAATTTGGTGAACGTTTTACAAAATATGAAATAGATTAATAAAACAAATTCCAAGTTCCGGCTGCCAGATCCCCATTTTCTAGTGGAGGACAACTTATTGATGTCTTTAGGTAACGCTGTTTTTTCGCATAGCGAGAAACATACATACATTCATGCGAATCCTTCATTATTTAATTTTTTTAAATATAACGCGGGGGTCTAATATTTGGTGACAACAATTTGAAAAGTGAACCGACATTTATAGTGAACCAACGCAAAATGCCCAAACAAAATAGCCCTTATGAGCTAACGCACTTTAGGCTAAAAAGAATTATTTTCAGCACGCGAGACTGTGTATCGTAACTTGTAAAGATATGCTGTTTTAAATATTTTGTGATATTGCTGTTAAATTTAATTTTATGGTTTAGGTGCGAAGAACATGATATTTAATAAATAAAGGTAACGCGCAATACGTTAAAAAAGCACCCCTTTGAGCGTAATATAAAATCTGAAAGCTTTCAGAATTTTTTTAATTAATTTATGTTTTATTTGTAATCGCCCCGGTGTTTTTTTGTTATTGCTCAAACCGTAAGCTTTGAAAAGTAATGTTTTCTAACCAATTAATTCCGATAATTTTAAAAACAAATGGTAAAATAACATATTTCGTAGAAGCTTCAAAATAATTTCCAATTGGTTAAAAATTTTCTTATACAAATATTCTTAATACTTTTAATTGTTTGCTCGATACTAGAAATATGCTATTATCATTTATGTCACTTCCATTATGTAAATATTCATGTAAATATTTTTGTATATTTAATTACCATTTTCTGTAAATCAATTCAAACTCCCGAGAACTAATTTAAGCTAGTTTGTCCCTTGGTGCCATACTTCGTACTCAAACACGCTGCACTGACATAATAATATTAATTGAACACCTCTAATGGCAGCTTCTTCTGTTAGACGAAAGGATTGATTTACAAATCCTTTGAGTCGTAGCATTAACATGGCCATCAGTGGTAGTCGCCATGTTAATGCATCGTATCGAACTACGAAGTACGCCTTATTAAGAACTGTTGATCAGTTCACACCTCTTCATTGTCTCCAGAGATTCTTAATTAAAGTTTTAATAAATGGTAAATAATTTAGGGCGGCAAAATGGAAGGAAATTGCTTACTACATTATGGAATTAATGTAAAACTTCAACTTTCATTTGAGATTAAAGATATATGATGTGATCAAATTCTCAGCTGTGCTGAAATCCTAGCTCAGTAAGGATGTGACGGAAGTGTAGTTTTGTATTTCGAGGAGTAAGTGGTTTTTGAAGAGTGTTAACAGGTTATTGCTTACTAACGGACAGAAGCAAAATTTCTAAGTCGAAGCGCCGAAGAGCAAAATTTATAAGTACACCTGATGATAAAAACCTGATGATAACTAAGAAGATGAATAAAAACAATTCAGTATGAAATAAAATCAGTTATTCTTTCCAAGCAACAATCAATTCGTAAATAAATTTTTGTTGCCAAACCTGGAAACAAAACTTTTGAAACGTCAGATTAAAACATAAGACGTCATGATTTAAATTTAATGTAATGTGACAGCTTTTTTTCAATATTATTAGAACAATGGACGTGGCAACATAATGCCTTTTCAGTTACCTTAACCTAAAAAATTTGATGTGTGCCCCACATGACTTCCTTGTACGGAATATTAAATTATACGCATTTTTTCTTGCATTTCATTTAAACTTATTGGATTGAATTAAATCTACTTCGCCGACAGCGCATAAATCACAATAGAATAAATGCATTCTTTAAAATTCACGCTAGCATTTGTTTACCATAGCGACACTCTGGCGCTAGATTCACAAAACAGTATTAATAATTATATAACAGTTAACTTATATAATAATTATATAACGGAAACTAAGTTAACTGTTATATAATCCAATAATTATATAACAGTTAACTTATATATTTCGTTAATATTATAATATATTATAACTCATAATATGAATATATTATAACTCGTAATGCACAAAATTTATATCATTTAAAGAATAGAATTATCTAATCGTTGCCACATGTTCTATTCAAATACTCTAATAAAGCTAGAATGATGTATAAAAGATATTAAGCAAACAAAATAAAAAAGAAACAGTTTTTTACAGACGATTGAGTATTTCTCATTTAATTAATTTAGTTCTCGCCTCGCAAGAAGGCAAAAATACATAAAAATTCAAAATATCTATATTAAAAATTACGAAGTAAACCTTAAACACTTATTTCCTCGAAAAAATTCCAGAAAGAATTAAGCATGATTTAATTGGCAATAACAAATGAATGCGTTATCTTTGTTGTTGCGAAGCTCATTCTCTCTAGATTGGCAACAAATCCACTAGTCTCCTGTTTCAAATGTAAACATCAATGGCCACCATAAAAAAAAAGGCTTAGCGGCACTTAGACAACTTTAAAATTGTTGATAATTCTAAACATATTGCATACAGATTTACTAAAGGCATAAAAACCTTAACCGGAACATAAAAACAACGTAATACATTCATTTTTAAAGCAAAAAATGTACAATTTACAAACATAAAAGAGGAAAGAAACTGAGACTACTGAGGCGGGTAACAAAGTTGATATATATATAAATATATTTATATACGTTTGGTGCGGCCGATTGCAACCGAAATACGAGGTGCACATCTCCATGTTATAGCAGTCCTATATACAAAATTTCAACGTTCTGAGGCTACCCGTTTTTGAATTATGCGAGATACGTACGTACGTACATACGTTCGTACAGACGCCAAGAAAAACTCTCTTCAGAATTAATCTTAAAGCAGTTTTATAATTTTTGAAGGAGAAGAGTATTTTATTCTGTCCTTACGTACAGATATCACGCAAAAACTTCTTTAAATTGCATTAGATAGCGGTCAAAATGGATCTTTTCTTTGAAATCTGCTGCCTGAAACTTTTCGCGATTACAATACTTCCTTTTTACTGTACAAGTAAAAAAAAAAAAAAAAAAAAAAAAAAAAAAAAAGTTAAAAAAAAAAAAAGCTGCCAAGAGCAGCTATTTATTTAAAAATCTGTTATTAACGAAATCTTTTCGACTTACAACGACGTCACGTGCAATCCAAACCTTTTTCAACGTTAGAATATGAGCTCATATAATACATTTAATGTTAGGCAACGCTATTTTTATTTCATATTTCGTAAAACTTACAAATTTTTGATCAACAAACTCTACGATTTGAAAGCGAGCAGTTGCAACACTTTTCGAAATAAAGCATTTTTTTTTATCTCCAACGCGCTAGACTGTTGCCACTCGGAAAAATGAGTGCGAAAATTAGTGTTTTCAGAGTTTTTAATTACTATCTCGGCTGATTAAAGTCGTACGAAGTCAAAATGCCTTCCCATAATTTTTTGCAATCGGAAATAACATATATGATGTTTGGCATCGCTATTTTTATTTTATATTTTGTAAAATTTAGAATTTTTTTATGAACAAGCTTTAGGATTTGAGAGCGAGCAGTGGCAACACTTCTCGAAATAAACCAGATTTATATCTCCAGCTCACGAGACTGTTCCCACTCGGAAAAATGAGTGCAAAAATTAGCATTTTCAGAGCTTTTAATTAATATCTCGGCTGATTAAATCTGTACGCAGACGAGAATGGTCGAAATGGCTTTACAAGAATTTTTGAAATCTGAGCGTATCTCTTTCGAAACTAAACTCCCCGCTGTTGCTGAAGAGATGATGCCAGACAGACAGACGCGCACAGATTTTAATAGATGCTGAGATATCCATACAGCGCTCATGATCATTGCTATATTAAACAGCTGACAACAGCACTGCTAAAAACGAATCAATCTGTCATGATTCAAGTTCAGCAAAATAGGGCTATTTTTGTAGTTTCACAATGCCCCAGCGAACTCAGTATATGATGAATCCTCAGGTACAATGGATAAACATTTTAGTTTTGTCTAGTTGCCTGTGTAAATGTATACATTTGATTTATTAGAGAACACATTACGTATTAGATTAATTAGCGACCAAATTAATTATTAGAATTGTTAGAGAACTTATTTATTATAACCAGTGAACATATAGTATTATTAGATTCCTAGAATAATTTTTCAGAAAAGCGTTTAAGTGTTGCTATAAACGCTGCTAGATCATTTACAATCACAATCCTTCGTAGTGAAAAAAAATAAAAATACATACAATAAAGAAGAAAACTGAAAGCTTTCAGGATTTACATTTTAACCAAAGGGACATTTCTTTCGTTTTACACACACATACACGTTTCAAGACCATATGGGCTAATGCCCCCTTTTCTAAAAACATTTTTAAAAAGCATATCTTTAGAATTTCCCGTAGACAGTCTCTCCCGCTAGAGATTAAAATGTTTTATTTCGTACAGTATGCCTCTCTTCGTTTTGAAATTGTTGAGTTTGTTAATCAACAATTCGTTAAAGTTTTATTAAATATGAAATAGACAATAAAACAAATTGAAAATTCGGGCTTCCAAGTGCTAACACATTGGCGTGGAGGACTAGGTTATTCAAAACTGGATGGCTCTAGGTACCGTTGTTTTTTCACAATGCGAAAAACATACTTATATTTATGCAGATTCTTCATTACTTAATTTTTTAAATATAATACAGGGCGATAATATTTGGTGTCAACAGTTTGAAAAATGATTTAGACTTTTATAACAATTCAACGCAAAATTCCATTTGCTAATTGCCTGCTAGGGTAACTTTTTTTCGCTGAAAATTCCAAAAAATCGATATAGAAATGTTTTATACTGTACAGGTTTGCCAATGCTCGCTTTTAAATGGTTGAGTATGTTAATCAAAAATTCGTTAAAGTTTACAAAATGTGAAATAGATAGTAAATAAAATTTGAAATTCAAAATTCGAGTTTCTAGATGCCCATGTTCGAGTGGAGGACGACGTTATTCAAAATTAGATTGCTCTAGGTAGCGTCGTTTTAGCACAGTGCGAGAAACGTTACATACATGCATGCAGATTCTTCATTATTTAACTTCTTTAAATGTGTGCAGGCGATAATGTTTGGTTGGAACGATCTCAGAAATGAAACGGACGGAGTGATTTTGACGCAAAATACTTTTTAGAGACCTTCTGAGCTACAGCTTCTTTTGGGCTATTATATAGTAAAGACATTAGGGTTTTATTATGAAGTTTGATCGAATCAGTTGTACGGATTATGTTAATTTTATTAACAGCTAAAGTTTTAAGTTAAAGTTCCTTTCCTGTCAAATTCTTAACTTACTACTTCCGGCTAGAACGTAGTTTTGGAATCATTCTGAATACTTAATGAGAAGGAGCGGTATTTAAACCGCGAAGTTCTACTTGCTGAGTTAGAGAGAATCAGAGTTTCTGATTTGCGCGCGTCTGCCTTTTTGGCCACTCTCTCTCTCAAAGCTGTTATTACGCTCGGCCGTACTCATGCCCTTGCTAAGCTTCGTAGTCAAATAAGTTAAGGGGCCAACTCAAATTGAACCTTTATAGCTTCGGCTATACTTCTTTAGTTAATCTTAGTTTTGGTTTAATTCTTAGTCTTTTAAGTTCAAGTCCAAGTGCGGGCTTTGCTTGTACACTCCCAGGTGGAGTTTTGTTAAATCTTATTGGAATAATAAAGGGTTAGTTACCCTTCTATCTTGTTGTTTCTTGTCACCGAACGCATGCGATTATTCGCTTATCAGTTCTTAGATTCCTCACTTCCAACATTAACTTAGATTTCCAAAGTGAGGTACTCTACACAGTGTTTATTGAAATGAAATCCGCAGGCTTCTGTTTAGAAAGTACAGGAAGCGATAGGAAAACTTTATTATTTGACACTTACTAAAAGAGAAATCAGAGGGATAAAAATAAGCTCTATTGAAAAAGTAGCATGGAGCGCAATGCGACTGAAAGCCGAAACATTCCTGTGATGCGTGTCCAGCAAGAAACATCCGGTCTTTAATAAGGGATATGATCTTCCCTGAATGCTAGGCAGGTTTCACAGCGTCTGCCCATGCTGAGAATGAGGGTGTCATTGAGTTGTTCAGGCATTGCTACCCATTCGTCTTGCAGCGCCAATCGAAGCTCCGGAATCGTTACTGGTGGTAAGGTACGAGCTGCGAAGCGTCTGCATAGAAAATCCCATACATGCGGGATGGGATTGAGATCCAGAGATCGTGCCGGAAAAATCCATACGTTCAATATCCTCACTCTCTAAGAGCTGTTCGGCAGCTACTGTGCGATGACATGGTGCATTGTCGTCCATAAAGAGGAACTGCGGACCCATAGCGCCTCCAAAAGACGCACATATGGAAGAAGAATCTCGTTACAATAACGGGTCCCGTTGACTGAACCTGCGTCGAAGATGTGAAGGTCTGTAGGACTACCAAGCATGATGCCTTCCCAAACGAGAACACCGCCACCTCCATACCTGTCCCTTTCAATGATGTTCGAGGGATGATTGCGGCTTCCCCGTTCTCTCCAGATGAATATGCGATGAGAATCGCTACTCAGAGAGAATCTGCTCTCATCTGTAAAGAGTACTCGTCCCCATTCATTGTCTCTCCAATTCCGGTGTTCCCGGCACTACAGAGAACGCCTTCTCCGATGGGCAGGCGTTAGAGGTACACACCGTACAGGGCGTTGTGCAAACAGACCACCACCGTGCAGTCTTCTGGCCACGGTAAAACGCGATATCGGTTGTCCAGTCGCCTGTGTCGTGTGTTTAGCGATTTCTCCCGCTGTCTGTTTCTTCTGGCCTGTAAGGCAATATACCGGTCATCTGCGGGTGCGGTTCCTGGTGGACGACCACTACTAAACCCTCGGACAGCTGTTTCTGTAGTTTGAAATTGTCTCCAAAGTGACATTTATTCCAAGAAAGAGCGGAATCTAAAGTTTTATGTCATGTAGGTTTAGTGCCGATCATGCAGTGGACGAAAGAGGAGCGCACGTACTTTTCGACGTACTGCATTTTCATCCATATAAATTGGTAGTAGTGCAAAAACTTAACCCATGTAATTTTCTTTCACGAAAAAATGCATGCAAAGCCGTGCTTGACAATACCCTCATGATGCCCCTGTGTTCTTTAGCAATGAGGCTCATTTTCATCTTTCCGGTTGCAGCATGCATTAAGCAAAACATGCGACATACACGAATCGCCGATAATTTCATGATCAGCCCCTCCATACAGAACATGTGACTGTTTGGTGTGCATTGTCCAGAATAGGCATCATTGGACCATGTTTTTTTTGGAGAACATTTCCTTGGATGCCTTATCTCCTTACGAGGCGATTGTCAGTGGCCAGCGCGCTAGCCTGATTTATCACCGTGTAATTAATTTTTGTGGTGTTATCTGAAATCTCTAACGTCCAGAAACTCTGGCTCAACTGGAGAACAATATTCAAGCTGCTATCGACAACATACCCGTTGATATGATAGTAAGAGTGGAAGGAAACTTCAAAACTCGACTATCTCAATGCATTGACCAAAATGGAGGTCACCTTAATGATATTATTTTTAAACAGTAATAATAAAAACTTTAAGTGTCTGTCTGTAACTTCGAAAAAAATTAAACTGATATCGCCTATACTATTTGTGTTATCCATTTTTAAAATAAGGTAGCTTCCCTACCGCAACTTGTCGATGGTTCCACTGTTGAAGCAAAGTCAAATTCTGGATGATCGATATTCGATTAGCAACAGAAAATTTGAGATTGTTTACATTCCTTTTTATTTCCTTGTACGAAGTAAAAAGGAAGTATTGTAATCGCGAAAAGTTTCAGGCAGCATATTGTAACGAAAATATCGATTTTGACCGCTATCCAATGCAATTTAACGATGGTTTCGCGTGATATCTGTACGTAAGGACAGAATAAAATACTCTTTTCCTCCAAAAAAATTATAAAACTGCATTAAAATGAATTCTGAAGAGAATTTTTCGTGGCGTCTGTACGAACGTATGTACGTACATACATACGTATCTCGCATAACTCAAAAACGATTAGCCTCAGAACGTTGAAATTTTGTATATAAGACTGCTATAACATATAGGTGTGCACCTCGTATTTTGGTTGCAATCGGCCGCACCAAACGTATATAAATACTATATTTATATATATATCCACTCTGTTACTCGGCAAAGTGATCTCAGTTTCTTTACTCTTATATGTTTGTACATTGTACATTGTTTGCTTTAAAAATGATTGAATTATGTTGTTCTTATCTTCCGGTTAAGACTTTTATGAATTTCATAATTCTGGAAGCGATATTTGTACAATTATCAACAATTTAAAAGCTGTTTAAGTGCGGTTAAGTTTTAAATAACATGGCGGACATATTTGTTTACATTTGAAACAGCAGAAATGTAGATTTGTTGCCAATCTAGAGAGAGTAAGCTTCGCAACAACAAAAGTAACGCCTTCATTTATTATTGCGAATTCAATCATGCTTAATCCTTTCTGGAATTTTTTCGAGGAAATAAGTGTTTAAGATTTACTTCGTAAATTTTAATACAGATATTTTGAGTTTTTATGTATTTTTGCTTTGTCGCGAAGTGAGAACCGAATTAATTGAATGAGAAATACTAAATCGTCTGTGAAAACTCTTTCTTTTCTGTTTTGTTTGCTTAATTTCTTTCATACATCGTTCTAGCTTTATTATGGTATTTGAATAGAACATGTGGCAACGATAAGATAATTCTTCAAATTATATAAATTTTGTGCATTCAGAGTGTCGTTATAGTAAACAGATATAGTGAATTTTAAAGAGTGCATTTATTCTACTCTGGTTTATGCGCTGTCGACGAAGTAGATTTAATTCAATCCAATCAATTTAAATGAAATTCAAGAAAAAAGTGCGTATAATTTAATATTCCGTACAAGGAAGTCATGTGGTATACACATCAGATTTTTTTAACCATGCGAGTACAATGGCTCCATAAAGGATTTTTAAACCTCCTAGTTCTAGTGAATTTAAAGACTCTTCGTAACTCAACATAACATTAGCAATAGATAATGCCTTGTCGTATACCTGTAACGGACTTCCATATGTATAAAAAATGGATATAGCAAACTTTGTGAATTTATATATTCGGAAGATTTATATATTTCTTAACAGGGGGCTGGGCATTTTTAATTTTTTTTCCATACCTTCTGAAGCTTAACTTAAAAACTAAAAACCATTAAATTTAGTCTGTTTATGCTATTAGGATAACAAAAAATCACCCTACATTTTACTGTCCCTTTATCTTAACCACGAACTTCCTTTTTGTTCTAAAAAAGCTATACGAAGCAGCTGTAGCACTTAATTCTTGAATAACCGAGACACAGAATAAGCATACCTAAGTAGATCTTATTGTGTCACGCATTGAACGGAAGAAACATTGATCCATCGACACACAGTGAATGAACTGGTTCTTCAATTCCATTCGAGTTCTTTCGTTAAACTCTTAGACAATAATACTCTGTTGAAGACTAATGCTTATTTAAACTGTTAAATGGCTAATTTAGATGGAAAAGTGTCATTGGAAGGTTGATTCTAATCTATGAATTTTATGCTAAGTGATTTTTTGTATACAATTGTTAATATATGGTAAAATTGCAAAATAACATAAAAAAAGCTTATACACTTGGCTCTATGGTTTTAATCCTGAATGATGATTTGGGCAAGAGTTTTCAGAATGCACAATTCTCTAGACGTCACTACAGATGTGAAGTTGGTTGTCTTTAGATTAAAATAATGAATTTAAAGGTCTTAACTTTGTTAAAGATTGTCTTTTATATTTTACATCTGTCTGTCTCTGTATTGCTTTTTTAGGAAATTACAATGGCAGCAACAAAAAAAGATAAATTTTCCGCCTCTGTTACTGGTTTTATACTTTGTGAATTGCGCACTAGAAATGCGCGCTACGATCGCAATTCCTGTTCATTTGCCTTGAAACTTTGATCATTTGCATGTTCGATCAAGATGATTTTGCGTACCAAAATTTCATCACGATCGCAAAAGTCCTTCTTGGTACTTCGATTTTTTTTTTTGGCAAAAGAGTGTGTTTATATATATATATGCGATAATAAAAGCAAAGGAAAAAGACGGAACACTATAGATGCGTGATTAGACGCATATTGAAGAAGAGTTTGATTGCGTAGTATGCTAGTAATGCTAACTCGGTAATATCTAAAGAACGTGGCAGTCGAGGCAGTTTTAATTCCATTTTTATTTGCAACTGATATTTGGGGCCACAATCACTTGGCACTCCAGTCGTGCCTTTCCACAGAAGATTTACATTTTTGATATTGTTGAGATAGAAAGCAAGCCAGCGAAATTACATCTTAGCGCAGTAGAGAGAAAAAGCTGAAGTGCGTAGTTATGAAAGATGGAAGCACGGCGAAGAAAAAAGTTTTGGTTTATAGTGGCAGTTTCAGTTCTTAATTATTATGTCATTAGAGTTGCCCGGGACATAGAGTGATCTAGATATGACGCAATGCAGAGAAGTTATTACGATTTTAGAATAGAGAGGAAGAATTAATGTTTATAGTTATATAATAATTCTGTTTCTTATAATTTTATGTTACATATATATATATATATCCAAGCGTATAATAACTGATTAAAACTCTAATGTTTAATGAGAATGAGTTTTTATAGAGTTATAATGTTACAAAGCTACGTAATTCCTGACCTGAAACTTACCTCAGCATTTTGAAAGTTTACAAACGCATAAATTCAAGAACATATTAAAAACGGAGTTGACGGAACCCCGATTTTTAACCAATTGCAGTTGATAACCAATGAACAAAATATATTTGTAGAAAATAAAAACGCAAACATCCAGGTTGACTGCTCTATATACAATAACGGAAATGTTAATACCTACTTCTAGCTGTTATTTCTGAATTGTAAATAAAGGAAATTTATTTCAAACCACTTATCTTCGTCGTCTAGAGCTAGAAATTCCTTGGATCCGTCAATTACATCTGCAACCAAAAACTATTAGACAAGCAGACAAATAATGTTGACAGGCACGCAGAATTGGGCTAGATTAACTTTCGTTCTAAGTAAATCAATCTGACAATAAATCAACTGAGTACTTCCTCGTATCGCTCTTAATAAATCACTGTGTAATTGTGATGGTGGCAAATGAAAAGAAAAATACAATGGACAGGACAAAAGTAAACAAAAAAAAATAAACAAGTGACTAATGTGTTGGCAAAATACGAGTATTTTATTAACGGATTTGTAATAAGGCAAAAGTGCTAGAAGTAAATAATCTTGTCTTATGGAATACATATTTACTTTTTATCGTGAATTCTCTTAAATCTATTATTCTGTTCATTTTCACATGGTACCTGCCTTACCGATGAAGATATATCTTTAACTGAATTAATTTATTAGAATATTACTGAAAGAGTTAATCGATGTAAAAATAAACGTTACAAAACATGCTGATTTATTAAAAAAATCATTTTGTATCTTTTTGTGATGTTAGTAAAAGTGTGCAAAACCTCTCTTTTACAAGATCAGATCAGAACCGTTTTCGCTCAATGAAATGAATCGTCTCTTTTTTTATGATTCACTGCTTATAATTTTTGGTTAAAAAACTCAATAATTTCAAAGCGAGCAGTGGCAACACTATGGGGAATAAAACATTTTTATCTCCAGCTCGTGAGACTGTCTATCGGAAATTCTAAAGATACACTGTTTTATATCATTTTTAACCCGAAGGGGTGGCGTTAACCCAAATGCTCTCGAAACGTGTAAATAAAAAAAAAAGTTCTAAAAGCTTTCAGATTTTATTTTATTTTTTTAAAAGTCTGTCATCAAAAGCAGTTGATCCGCTGCAGAAAAATTTCATGTGAATATAACTTATTCGAACATTATCATTGAACAAACATTTTGATATTTGTAAATGTGTGAATAGTTTGAGATAATTAATCTTTTGTGAAATTTTTGTTCGAAAATGATTGTTTAATAATAAGCTAAGCTACTTTTACATGACAGAGAAGTGTATGGAATGAAAGCACACGATGTTTCTCGAATTAACATTTGAGTTTAATAAAGACTTAAATTATGGGAATGCAGAGATTAGGCAACTCATATAAGAGTAAATAAGAATTTAAAATTGCTAAATAAACTTTGAATTTTATTTAATCTTATTCCTTTTTTTTTTTAATTTATTTTCTGGCAAAATATCTAGCAGGTTTAAAAATTATCTCATTTTCGTAAAGCAGCTTATTACGTGAATGCCTTTAGATGTATATGACTTTGTTTAATATTGTTTATTTTTTGACATGTATTCAGATATGTTTTAGATTTTAAAATCATCAACTAAAATTCACAAGAAAGTCGTGTTAAATAAATATCACATACTTTTCATGAGACTCATTTCATTGCTTATTTGTTCGCGAAAACATTTTCCATTACGTCAAGATATAAAGTTGATAAAATATCACATATTTATTACAAACTACTCGGCATGCGGTGCAATGAAACGGTGGTTAATATTTCGCAAACGGGGTTTGAGCACCAAACATGGCTAAAGTTTTTTATTTGGCGCGATTTTGATTTGGTTGTGGTTTCCTGCTGTATGTTTTCTTGCGGCAAACCTAGAGCTTTATTTCGGTAATTGTAAGAGTGCGAATTTAGTGTAGCCAGAAGATTTTTTTTTTCTTAATTTAATTTTGGAATACTGCGTTTGTTTTTAAAAGTTTTACTGTTTCAGATCAGAGCACTGCGAAGTGAGCTTTAAACGTAAACAGAATAGCAAATTATACGTATTCAGCATCATAAAACTCACTAAAATATTCAATTTACTATCGTCGTGGAATTCAACACACTAAACAACTTTCGTTCAAAACTTTAAATGTTCCACATCTTTCGATTTCCACATGCAAGAAACGAAACTTAAAAAAAAAAATAATAAATAAATAATTAACTAAAAAAATAAAATGAAAACATTTATAAATTATAACTTAACATCATCTGAAATCCAACATTCTCCCACCAACAACAGCTTAACCTTCTGCAAATATCTATATAATAAATATAATATTAAACATATATATAGAGAGAGAGAAAGAGATATAAAATATTGGTACTTTTCCGTTTTGCCGGCGCAAATCTCGCCAAGCAGACTTTATTGGCGACATCATAGAGTATATACATAAAAAATATTTTTAAAAATGTTAGTTCTAAGAATTCTTTTTTTAAGGCATAAACATTTTAATATCGCTTAAAATTTTATAAAAAGCCAATAAATAAAGACAATAAATTTGTAAAAATACATTAATTTAAGAATTTACTATGCTTTCATGGTTCAACATCCTGATTCGCCGGTTCATATCACGTGACCCCAAGCGTTCTCATCTCACGTAAACTACTCTACAAAAATCTAATGCTCTCAGTAATTATCTACATTAATTTCAAGTTAAATCTTAATTTGGAACACAGGTTTAAATGCAAGAAATATTTCAATTCGTACGAATAGCTTACTCAGAAATTATGTAAAATTGCAGTACTTTACTTCGCTAATGCATTTCATTAGAATTGATGAATTTAACCCTTGACTTTACCTTTTCTATATTTTCGGCTTCGGGTAAGCGCTGTGATTGCATCCTAATTGACTTAATTACCGAAAGCGGCCTTAAAAATAAAACTGAACTATCTGATAAAAATTCTATGTAATTATATGCCAGTTTTGAAAGAAACAATCAATCTGATAAGAAAAAGCTGCGACTTGTTTTGAAAATGTGGCGTAAAAGGTTACCAGCAAGAATATTCCGTTTGGCATCGGTTGTACCATTATTGGCGACTTTATTGTTTGCGTCGGCAAAACGGAAAAGTACCAAAATATTAAACAGTAAAACTTTTCAAAACAAACACAGCATTTCAAAATTAAATTAAAAAAAAAATCTTCTGGCTACACTAAATTCGCTCTCTTACTTATAAATACCGAAATAAAGTTTTAGGTTTGCCACAAAAAAGAAATACAGCCGGAAACCACAACCAAATAAAAATCGCGCCAAATAAAAAAACTCTCGCCAAGTTTAGCGCTTGCCCGAGTATGGAATATTAACCAAACTTACTATTTTGTTTACGTTTAAAAGTCATATCTTAGTGCTTTCATTGCCGCCAAAAAATCGCCAAATTTTGAAGGCCAAAACAGTTTGGCGCCAACTTACCTCACTTATGGAATATTAGCGGAAACGGCAAACGAAACAAAGTGTTTGTGTTTGGATTCTATTATTATTTTTTTTCTTTATGCGCATTTTGCATGTCTCGATTGGTTAGTGTCCCTTGATACCAAGGTTGATAAGTGTTCGTGAATTTAATTCTGGTAGTTTCACATTTCCACCTGAGCAGCGCATTCTTGGTGATTCATTCTAAATTCGAGGACTCTGCATTACATGCATAATTTATCCATCTTTCCAACGACCATACTTGGATGACCGTACTTGGTTAATTATCATCGCAATGGAATGCATCAAAGTTTAAATTAGTTTGCAGTGTTCTTCTGGATCGAGTAGTACAGTACGTACTTGAACGTTTTCCAGTCTTGTTTCTCTTTGCTCGTCTGTTTCAGACGGACGGGCTTGAGCAGTGCGTATTCGAAACTTTTCCAATCTTGCTTCCAGTTTCCCTTTAAGCTCGTTTGTTTTTGAAGCTCGCGATGCCTTTTTCTTTTTGTGCTTGAAGAGGAAGGAGATCGAGAAATCGATTTTATTTTGATGGCATAATTGATTTCACAGCAAAAGTAATGCTTCGTAACGACTATTACAAATCCACCTTCAAAAAGCAAAGACAATGCGTGTGATGCAATA
The DNA here is from genome assembly GCF_044657685.1 of Stegodyphus dumicola. Taxonomy (NCBI): domain Eukaryota; kingdom Metazoa; phylum Arthropoda; class Arachnida; order Araneae; family Eresidae; genus Stegodyphus; species Stegodyphus dumicola. The sequence continues at coordinate 183,992,839 of NC_140774.1, forward strand.
ATGATTCACGCATTAACATGCATGTTAATGCGTGAAAAATTAAGTACTATAATAATTAAACACTTTCATCTGCTGAACGATAGGACACTTTAAAATATTTTAATTTGGGTAGTGGCAGCACATTTCTCTTAAATAGCGGAGTTTACATACGAAATTCTAGACAAATTAATATATAACTGCGTTTTCTTGAGTAGCAACATAATTTTTTGATATCGCCGAGTTTTCTGACTAGATCTGAAACATATATATCTTACACTTTGCTGAGTGGCAACGCAGAGCACTTAAATCGTTGAGTTTGTAGGGTTTATATTTATTTTTAACTAACATTTATTTTAAGCTATCTTTCCAGTCAAGCCTTACTTTCCTCTGGAATTGTCAATGCCAGAGTATGTAAATTTTAGTAGAACGCGCAAAGTATTCAAATTTTTAAGCAGAAGTAATTTGAGTTAAATGGAAGGGAAACGAGTTCGAAGGTGTGCTTTATTGCTTCACGAGCGTGAAGGTTGCTAGATAGAAATTTAAGAACCGCGCGTTTCGGCCTGTGAGCCTACTTCGGCAGTTAGTTGAATCTTTCAACTTCTTATTCAGAATGTTTGCTGAAATCTCAGCTGTATCTTAGAACGCGGTTAAGTTAGTCACGTTTTTAGAGCCTCGTAGGTAGTGACTTGTTATTTATTCATTTTTAGTTGTACTTTTCGATTTTTAGTTAACCGCCGGGTCGGCGTAGTTTGTGAGCGTCAAGTGAACGCATCTGTAACTTTTAAAGTGGAATAAAAAGGGAGTTAAACCCTTCTCAAGAGTTTGTATAATTCCTGTTCATAGCAGTCACTACTATTGTTGCGGGCAAGTGGGGGCCACGGAACATCACAAGTTTTTAATCAAAAGTTCGTTAAATTAGCGTAAAATATATGTGTATAAAGAGTTTTGAAAACCATGGGCTGGTTTTTGAGAAATGTTATGCAGATAGTGACATTTCTCTTGTTTTGAAGGTCGAGTGTGACCTATTTCATTAAGATCGGAATTAAACTGTAGATTTATGTAAAAGACAAACGAGCAAGTATTCATTTTCGATAGAGAGATAAGGTGACAATAATTAATCAAATTTTATGTTATAATGTAATTACTTCAACGTCCGGCTAAAGTTCTTAAACTACAAAATGAGATTCCACAGTCACTAAAATGAGTCACTAAAACAAAACCGAAAAGAACTCAAGCCTTGCTCTGAATCTATTATTCTTTTGTTCCAACTGCTATTCTAATCTGTCTTTAGTTCGATACGTTAATTGTTGCTGAAGTCTTCTTGGAGAAAAATGATCGCTTCACTGTAGTTCTAAGCCCTCGTTTAGAGTAAATAGTGTTCCAGAAGCCTTCTGAAACACATAGTAAGATAAACCGGTTCGCAAGTATGCCGATTCTATACTTGATTAGAATTCCGCATGGGGGCGGTGTGAGAGATTTGATCTGTACGCAGTTACCTTCCATTTGCAGACTCCTCTTGCTTCCTGGGGGGCACAAACGCAATTAGCAAAGCCACAAACCATAATTAAAGCCTTGAAAACGGGGCAACGAGTGGAAAATTTAATTTGCACTGTCTAATTACAATGGAGGGCAGTTAATGTACTCTCACTAGCCATGGATCTGAATAATGGACGTAAAAACATAGCTCGCCTCGTTTATTTAAATATATTCTGCTGTCATTGAATTAAGAAAATTCGAAAAACCTTTGTTACCCGCTGTCTTAGCAAACGCAAATAATAATGCCTCGCAGCTACGACAAATTTAAATTATAATTATTGTCTTTTTTTCAATTACAATAAACAATTCTTTAATTTAATTTCTTTAATACATAAATAAAAAATGTTAAACTTACTAACACTTGTTTTTACGTTCTTTCTTTCATTGTTTTCGCCTCTTTTTTATGCTAAAACATAGCGTGAAAGAGCTCAAATCTTTAATTTAAATACTCCACATTAAAATACCTTGTTAAGGAATTTTTAATGTAAAAACAAAATTATTATTTAAATTAATTTTTTAATGAATTGTTTCCACGGAAGCCAAAATAAATAAAAGAATTCTCAACTTTAAGAATTCATTACTTTGGAATTCATTATTACTAAAGAAAATTCATCAATGTATTCTTTTATGACTTTAATTTTTTATGCTTAAGGCTGTATAACACGAAGAGAAAGAATAATATTAAATTTATGTAGTAATAAAGTTCAGAAAATGCACTGAAGAATAAAATAACATTTTTTTTTTCCTATCACAGCTCATGTAATAAAACTCTTAACATATTTACATAATTTTAAAAAGAAGTGGTACAGCCGGAAGAATCTAATCTATACTATTAAAACCTGCTCGCGACTGGTTCCTTATGGCATTATCTCATCCGGAACGCCAGGTAGTTGCCCGCCGAGAGAGGTAGATCCCGGATCCCAAAAATTTGTGGGAAGTCATTTCGACCATTCTCATCTTCGTACGACTTTAATTAGCCGAGATATTAATTAAAAGTTCTGAAAACGTTAATTTTCGCCCTCATTTTTCCGAGTGGCAACAGTCACGGAAGCTGGAATAAAAATCAGCTTAATTTCGAGAAGTGTTGCCACTACTCGCTTTCAAATCGTAGAGTTTGTTAATAAAAAAATTTCTAAATTTTATAAAATAAGAAATAAAAATAGCATTGTCGAACAATAAATATATTATTCTCTATTCCGAAAATTCTTGGGAGGCCATTTTGACTGTTACCGTCTTCGTAACGACTTTAATCAGGCGAGATTGTAATTAAAAATTCTGCAAATACTAATTTTCGCACTCATTTTTCCGAGTGGCAACAGTCTAGCGCGTTGGAAATAAAACTGCTCTTTTAAGAAGTGTTGGCACTGCTCGCTTTCAAATCATAAAGTTTGTTAATCAAAAATTTATAAATTTTACAAAATAGCAAATAAAAATAACATTACCAAACATTAAGCCTATTATTATTATTATATAAGGTCATATTCTATCATTGAAGAAAGCACGCAATTCCATGTGACGTCATCACAGTATGTCGAAAATTGTACGTTAACGTCAGCATTTAAAATAAATAGCTGCTGTTGGAAACTTCTTTGTTTCAGGTTATTATAACTGAAACGATATATTATTGTCACGTTAACTCTTTTATTGACATTGAGAAAATTTTGTTATATTACATGAAATTTAAATCATGAAGTCATATGTATTAACCTGAAGTGTCAAATGCTTTCGTTTCCTGTTCGGTAATAAAAAAATCATTTACGAGTTAGTTATTGTTTGGAAAGAATCAGCTAATTTCTTTCATATTGAATTGTTTTCAAATATTTCCTTTTCAGGGCTACATAGAACTTACAAATTTTGCTTTGGCTGCATCCAGCTCATCTCGCTAGTTTATATATATTTAGTCGCTAGTTTATATATAGAGAGTCACAGCATATGTTAAACAAATGCGAAAGAATTTATTTGCAATTTAAAAGATCCTAATTTTTAATCCTTTAACACTTTGCGGCCCAGTGCGTCCGGTCTGGACACACCTAAAAATTTCCTTCTGTACGCACAGAAAAATTGAATGAGAAAGGATATATAGGTTACTATAGGTTACTCTGATCCTTGTTTATTTATAGTAGCATTATTTATAGTAGTTTATTTATGTAGATGGCAGCTCAACACAAACCAGTCCATATATTTTAGCCATGTTTAGTTTTTTGAGACCCTCATTTTTCAAAGAAATCTTCCAGATTTTTTTTTTCTGGTATAAAAGGAATTGTTTGAAAAGAAATTTCTATGTGTTATTTTTTTGGCTGTATGCTAATCTCCTTATTCTATATTAGTTTTAAATTTTTACCTTGAAATCTTGCCCAAAATTAAACATTGAACCCTAGGTGTGCCCATACCGGGATCACCGATAATCTAGGACAAATGAGATTCTGTACTCTTTGTTTCTCCGCATCTCATCGGTCAATTCATTGACAGCAATGCTCGGTTCAGCACTCTTTTCGAAGCTCTATTCAATCAGTCTGCCAACTTTGGGCACACCCACAGAATTAAATGATAGGCGCTACCTTCACCAAATTTAACTTGTGTACTCCTCTATTCCTAATTAGACTGCCTACCTTTTTTCTTTCTTTCCTTTTTTTTTATTATTATTATTATCAAAACTCCAACTTTAAAAGGTAGCGTGCCGGAAAGGGTTAATTTAAATATATCCGAGCATCGCTAATAGACAATAAAACACATTTATTGTCTATTAGCGATGCTCGGATAAACTACAATGTGATACTTTTTAAGATCTATAATTTATTTTAAATTCTTTCAATTTTAATTTGAAAATATATCTAGTTTCCTATTGTCTTTCTTTTGGTGTTTAATCTTACTTGTCTAAATCAGACCAAGCATGTGAAATTTATCGTGGACAGAAGGCAAGATAGTGCTTGTCGTTGGCGAGAGCCAGAGATAACAATACAGTTTGTTCAGTTCTTCCCCAGTTTTGAAGGAGAGCATTCCAGGCGGACGAGTCAGGGTGTCTCCCATCCTCATTCTCCTACCATTAACCTCTCGAGAGGACTTTTGGTTCTCCGCATATTTAGAGTGCCCTCATGCAGCTCAGACACTATGAATTTACAAAAAATCCTTCTTCGGGACTCAAAAACGGGCCTTCGATACGGTAGTCAGAGACACTATAACCATCATCCCACTTGGGTAGATAGTTTCAGTGTTTGAGATATAAAAGACCTTTTACGGAAGATACAAGTTTTTCACTAAGAAAATCATGAAAAAGTAGTATACGAAGGTTGCTATTTATATTTCTTGCTTTGGCCAATAAGTGTTGCTCGGTGACGGCAGACGATTCCAGTCGAAAGTTTGATATTTTTAACAATAAATTCTTCAGAAGTTTTGCCATTTTAGCGTGATTTGTGTTGATTATAGTAAATTGAAAAATTCATCTGGGGCAAAAAATGGAACTGACTCGTGAGCATTTTCATGCGATTATTTTACATAAATTTCGAATTAGATTATCAAGCTAATGTGCTTCGATGTACTTAATTCTTTATACAGAGATAAATCACCATCCTACAGCATTGTAAAAAAAAAGCTGGTATAACGATTTTAATCAAGGCCGAAGCTCGCTCCAGGAGAAATTCCGTGAAAAAGAGTCATCCAAAATCGTTTGCTGTGGCAGAAAATATCGAAGCTGTGCTTGAACTGAAAAAAGCAAGATTGTCACGTGACATACCGTGAGACTGAGGCATCTTTCCGCATTACAATGACAAGAATCAATAAGATGCTTGTAATAGTAATGCCATGAGCATTTAGCCGTAAAACGTATTTGTTCGCTTTGGATCCCAGATAATCTAACAAACGCTTAAAAGAAGGCTCGCGTCGATTGCTGGAAGAAAATGTGAGAAAAATATACTCAAGAAGTATCAAAGGCTGCATATAAAATCTATACAGGTGACGAATCATGGATCTATACACGTGAGCCCGAAACAAAACAACAGTCGATTGTATGGGGTCTTCCAAGAAGAGCCAAATCCAACAATTTTTGCACATCGAAGTAAATGGTTGCCTGTTTCTTCGGCATTACCAGTGACGTAGTGACAGTGGCGTTAGAGCAACGCAGGATGATCAGTTCCGAAGGGTGCACGACCATTTGTTTGCCAGAAGTCATTAGATAAATCAGAAAAAAAGCCGGTTTATCTTCGGATTATGGTAACTTGGCGATTTTTTGACGAAAATTTGGCGACCAACCCTGCTACAGCAACCTGCTAGTTTTTTTTTTGGACGCCATTTTGTTTTCACAAAGTAAAGGCATTTTTTTTTTTTTTTTCAACTCAACATTTTTTTCCAACATTGTGCTAGCCGAATTACACTTATGCGAGAACTTTTATGGAACAAAAGTGTTTAATCATTACGAAAATTAGGTGCGAAATTGTGAAAAGGGCAGAATCGCCCACAGCTTGCCGCATTTTTAAGAATTGCACATACACGGTATCCATGTACAAGTCGACCTATTTTCACTTAAAAAATCATCCCAGAATTGCACAAAAATGGCATTGTGCACACTCTTGACTTTATCCATGTACATTGCTAAAGTCCTAGCTAGTAACCTTTATCGCCTTACCAAAATGTCGCCAAACTACCTGTTACCGTATTCCAAATATTAGCCAAAAAGCTGAAGAGGCGAATCCATCAAGACAAAATGCGAGATCTTACACATCGGCTCAAACAAATGAGCTGTTGACGGGCCCAAACATCGAATTGATGGCTCATACGCCGTACAGGCCTGATCTGTAACCTAATGACTTTTTTTATTCCCGCGCATCAAAAATAAATTACGTGGTCAGCGATTTACGACACTCCAAAAAGCGGTTGATGAATTCAAAGCGCACGTTTAGGAGTCACTTCAATCGAAGTGGAAAAAGTGGTTCACACGCATGAGAAAGTATACTAATCTCCATGGAGAATAGTTTGATAAACAATAAAATCAATTTTGATCATAAACATATATTTCCCATTATTAAGCCAGAAATATAAATAAGAGACCCTCGTATTACCCTGCAAAGGAACTATTTTCAGAAATGTAGTATTTCGTGGTTTTCCCCATGTGTAACCTGTATACGAGCCAGTTTCCCTTAGAAAGTCCTCCACGAAAGCATCCCTCCCCATAGGCAGATAGCTCTAGTGTGCTTTGCCATAAATACAAACCACACCAGAAATGTAATATTTGTAGGGAAGGCTAGGTATAACTTACTCTGAGAGATTTATGTTGTTATTTTAGAAGGAAATTTACGCTTTTGCTGCTTTCCTTACAAGTGAACTGAAATATAGTTATTGTTTTAAAATTATAGCTAAACGTGATATCCTCTAAGCGATAACTACATTTTCGAAAACTAGATAAATTTGTTGAGTGACAGGTATTATTTTGTGATGGATTACTATTAGTTACTGAGGAAACTAACGCTTACAGGCGTAAAAGAAAACATTCTGTGACGGCGTAAAAGAAAACATTCTATAACGGCATGAAAGGAAACATTCTGTAACGGCATTTTCTATCAGAACCATTATGATGTGTTTGAACAGAATTGTTCTGGAACAATTCATATTTTCGCATAAATGTCAATTGAGATAGCACAAAAGCAAATATTTGCCCACGCTTTTGGATCTACATCAGACCAATTATGTGAAATCAATGATAAGCCAATCATTTCTAGTTAGATATAGATCGACAGGGAAAGCCCTTAGGCAGACAGCCTATGTGTGCTTTGCCGTAATTATTTAACTAACCAATAATGAGTTATGTTCGCCCGGGTCTTGTAGTCGGGATTGATGAAGATCTCGACAAATATTGTTGCCATACTTTCTCTTCTCCCACCTCCATTTCTTTTTTTGCGAGAAAGAGATCCATGCTTATTAAACGAACTTATCTTGAAAACAGAAATTAGAAGAGTGAACTTACTTGATTTCAAAATCGGTTGAAATATTATTTTAAAATTCACTTCATGCATCAATTCAAATTCCAGATTTTATTTTCCTATTTTTCGTTTCTTTTTATATAACATTGTATTATAAATAGAATTAAATGTTCAGATTCAGTTAGTCTGAAAGTCATGAATAAAAAAATCTGATGTGTACACCACATGACTTCCTTGTACGGAATATTAAATTATACGCATTTTTTCTTGCATTTCATTTAAACTTATTGGATTGAATTAAATCTACTTCGCCGACAGCGCATAAACCACAATAGAATAAATGCATTCTTTAAAATTCACTTTGTTTACCATAGCGACACTCTGGCGCTAGGTTCACTTAACAGTATTATATTTCGTTCACATTATAACTCAGAATGCACAAAATTTATATCATTTAAACCATTATCTAATCGTTGCCACATGTTCTATTCAAATACTATAATAAAACTAGAACGATCTATAAAAGAAATTAAGCAAACAAAACAAAAAAGAAACAGTTTTTCACAGTTTCAGTATTTCTCATTTAATTAATTCAGTTCTCACTTCGCGAGAAGGCAAAAATACAATAAAAACTCAAAATATCTATATTAAAAATTACGAACTAAACCTTATTTCCTCGAAAAAAATTCCCGAAAGAATTAAGCATGATTTAATTGGCAATAATAAATGAATGCCTTATTTTTGTTGTTGCGAAGCTAAGTTTCTCTAGATTGGCAACAAATCCACTAGTCTCCTGTTTCAAATGTAAACATCAATGGCCGCCATCGAAAACAGGCTTAGCGGCATTTAAACAACTTCAAAATTGTTGATAATTCTAAAAATATAGCATAGAGATGTACTAAAGGAATAAAAACCTTAACCGGAAGACAAAAACAACATAATACAATCATTTTTAAAGCAAAAAATGTACAATTTACAAACATATAAGAACAAAGAAACTGAGATCGCTGAGCCGGGTAACAGAGTGGATATATATATAAATATATTTATATACGTTTGGTGCGGCCGATTGCAACCAAAATACGAGGTGCACATCTGCATGTTATAGCAGTCCTATATACAAAATTTCGTCGTTCTGATTCTACTCGTTTTTCAGTTATGCGAGATACGTCCGTACGTACGTTCGTACAGACGCCACGAAAAATTCTCTTCAGAATTCATTTTAAAGCAGGTTTATAATTTTTTTGAAGGAAAAGAGTATTTTATTCTGTCCTTACGTACAGATATCACGCAAAAACATCGTTAAATTGCATTCGATAGCGGTCAAAATGGATATTTTCGTTGAAATATGCTGCCTGAAACTTTTCACGATTACAATACTTCCTTTTTACTTCGTACAAGGAAGTAAAAAGGATAATCTAAATAAGGTAGATAATTATACTGTCGAATATTTTGCTCGTATCTACAAGTATTATTAGAGCTTTTTGATATTCTTTCAAAGCATCTAAAAAATGATAAAAAAAATCTAATGTGGACAACACATGAATTCTTTGTACGACTCTATTAAATTATTCGCATTTTTTGCTGCACTTCTTTTAAAATCATCTTCTCGAATTTCATTAGAGATATATTTTTCATTCAATCAATTTAGTCTTACTCCGCGGCAAGGCAAAAATACATAACAGATGTTCATTAAAAATTGTGAATTACTGAGAAACCTAAAACACTAAATACAGTTAAGAACAGTTTTAAAAAGCAATTTTTACTACTCAAAAACAAGCAGTTCAGCTCAGAGGCAGGAAAACAGATTTTTCTTTGCACAGAACTGAAAGTTAATGTTTGGTTCCACTGTCAAAAAGACTGTGATGTTGGTGCACCAACTTAATTAATTCACTATTCTACTAAGAGTTTCAGATGTAAACGAATGGCGACCTCTGTAGGACCAGCTCACTTAAACTTTTAAATTGTTGATAGTTCTACAACTACTACATGCATAGATTAACCAAAGGAATATACACTCTAATCTGAACAATATAATTTATTCACTTTTAAAGCAAAGAATGCACAAGTTACCAACATACAAAAATAAAAATACAGCTCACCTGGCGCGATAAGAGGGGGGGTTGTATATCTATGTTTTGCTGCATCTGACTGCAACATAAAATGCGAGAGGAATACTTACGTAGGCACAGATGTTAAAAAAAATGCATTTTACAATGAGTTTTGTAAACAGTGTTGTTTGTTCTGTCCATAAGTACAGTTGACAAGCAAAAACAAATTGTCTAAATGTATTCGAGAGTGGTCAAAATAGATATTTTTTTTAATTTTCGTTGGAATATAACATCGGAAATTTTTACGTGGTTACAATATTTTCTTTGCTTCGTACTAGTTAGTAATAAAAAGGACTTATGTTGGAGGTAAAGTAAAGCTTTATAGTGGTTCAAAAAAGATAGCGTGATTAATTATTTTTAACGGTTAGGTTCTTATTTAAAGAAACAATCAAATAATAAGCTTGATCAAGTGACCTTTTAGCAATGTATCTTGAAAACAACTTAGCAACATGTTTTGAAAACAGGAAACAAATATAAATTTTTATACGGTGTCAAAATGTGATATAATCGATATTACCAACGTATTCTTAATTAATATTGTTACGTTATTTTCTTCCTTCACGTTCGTACGGGGTTCGTAGATTTGGAGTGAATAACGACGACACTTGATGAAGTATCGAAACACACTTTATTTACCAATATTAATCAGATAGCTCTAAGATCATTTTTACAATCGTCCAACTGTTATAAACACGCTGACACGTTCAGCGACACAGCCTTCACACTGTCAGGCAATAACCTTGGAGACAGCTTCACTGCAAATGACCCGAGTACAACTTCGAACTCTTCGGTTCCGTCGTTGTCGGAACTCTACGTACTCTCGAGACTCTCCACGCGATGCACTGGACGATACACAAGAGTATAGCTCTCGACTCAGCACAGTCTAAGACAAAACTCGACGATGCACTTATTCGCGATGAACTAAAAACCTCTCTCGATGCACTCGAAGACCAACTCGGCGCTAGACTTCGAGACTCTCGCTCAATGACTGACTATCATCTCGCTAGACGAGGCACGCACACACTCGATACTAACTGACTGCGGACTAGCGGGGTTTATACAGCTTTTACAGCTGACTACGTAATATAGCTGCTTTCTCAAATAGTTATCAGAACGTTTGTGTTGCCACAAATATTTTTATAATTTAATCCGCTTTGTGACAAAATTTTTCGTCAAGTTTCCACCTTGCGCGCACAGTTTAAAACATTCTGTTGCATAATTTAATTCCATATTTAATATATAGCTTTTATAACATTTGGAAACTACTGTGAACCAAATATTCTAAGAATTTCATGTTAAATTTTTATTTTGTTTGGAGTTGAGTTTATAAAATTTATTTAATTAAAAAAATATGTAATATTTTCGTGCATAAAATTTTTTAATATTAAAATATTCGTCAGATTTTTGGTTCCGTTAGAAAACAGTGTCCATATAAAGAATTCCATCAAATTTCAAGTTTGCACCATTAACCATTTTTAAAATATCATGCGCGCAAGGTGGAAACATGACGAAATAATTTGTCATCAAGCGAATTAAATTACAAAAGTATTTGTGGCAGCACAAACTTTCTGGTTACTAGTTTCCAAAGCAGCTATATTATGTAGTCAACTGTAAAAAGTTGGAAGTAATGGCTTTTAAAATATATAAAAGATCCCAATTCTTGCAACAGTCCCATATTCGAAGATCATAAGGGGTTTAAGGTGTATGAGCCCCCTTAAGTATGAAATTGGTAGCGAAAAAATACAATTAAGCCCTCTCTTGGAAAGAAAAGAATTTTTACTTCCTTGTACGAAGTAAAAAGGAAGTATTGTAATCGCGAAAAGTTTCAGGCAGCATATTTCAACGAAAATATCCATTTTGACCGCTATCGAATGCAATTTAACGATGTTTTTGCGTCATATCTGTACGTAAAAACAGAATAAAATTCTCTTTTCCTTCAAAAAAATTATAAAACTGCTTTAAAATTAATTCTGAAGAGAATTTTTCGTGGCGTCTGTACGAACGTATGTACGTACTTACGTACGTATCTCACATAACTCAAAAACGAGTAGCCTCGGAATGTTGTAATTTTGTATATAGGACTGCTATAACATGTAGAGGTGCACCTCGTATTTTGGTTGCAATCGGCCGCACCAAACGTATATAAATATATTTGTATATATATCCACTTTATTACCCGGCTCAGTGATCTCAGTTTCTTTACTCTTATATGTTTGTAAATTGTACATTTTTTTCTTTAAAAATGATTGAATTATATTGTTTTTTTCTTTCGGTTAAGGATTTTATGCCTTTAGTAAATCTGTGTGCAATATTTTTAGAATTGTCAGCAATTTTAAAGTTGTTTAAATGCCGCTAAGCCTGTTTTCGATGGCGGCCATTGATGTTTACATTTGAAACAGGAGACTAGTGGATTTGTTGCCAATCTAGAGAAACTTAGCTTCGCAACAACAAAAATAAGGCATTCATTTATTATTGCCAATTAAATCATGCTTAATTCTTTCTGGAATTTTTTTTGAGGAAATAAGCGTTTGAGATTTACTTCCTAATTTTTAATATAGATATTTGAGTTTTTATGTATTTTTGCCTTCTCGCGAAGTAAGAATTGAATTAATTAAATGAGAAATACTCAATCGTCTGTGAAAAACTGTTTTTTTTTTTTGTTTTATTTGCTTAATTTCGTTTTTACATAGTTCTAGATTTATTATAGTATTTGAATAGAACATGTGGCAAAGATTAGATAATTCTTTAAATGATATACATTTTGTGCATTCTGAGTTATAACATGAACGAAATATAATATTGTAAGTAAACCTAGCGCCAGAGTGTCGCTATAAACAAAGTGAATTTTAAGGAATGCATTTATTCTCTTGTGGTTTATGCGCTGTCGGCGAAGTAGGTTTAATTCAATCTAATAAGTTTAAATAAAATGCAAGAAAAAATGCGTATAATTTAATATTCCTTACAAGGAAGTCATGTGGTGTACACATCAGATTTTTTTCTAAACAATCAAATAGATATACAATGTATTTCTCCCTCCTTCTTAGCGTTTCTTCGTGTTATAGTGATTTGTATGTTACGCGCGTGTTCCAGAGGGCCATCGTTCGATTCCCGGCGAATGCGTTGATAATTTTTTATGACTCTTGCTTCCAAAAATTGCTTAATGTCTCTACAGTGGCGCCCGAACTAAAAAGGCAGTGGATGATGATTTTCCAAACCCAGGATTTGGCGATTGTTTTCCCTAATCTCCAGGCGCCCTTTAAAAGGGAGAGTATATAAGGCATTTCTCCCGTATTTTTAGAGTGCCTTTCTGGTTCTGCGTGCTGGACGTGTATTCCAGAGGCCCGTGGTTCGATTCCCGGCGAAGGTATTGCTCATTTTTCAAGTCTCCTGCTCCCCAAAAGATCCTAATGATTCTACAGATATTTGGGTGCTACTTTGGTAGACGGTTGCACGGATTTTGGCGATTTTTTGGCGATTTTCCTTTGGCAAGTAATACAACTTATGGTAAACCCATTGCTGGATAAGTTCTTTATGGTAACCGATACTTTGTTGTCATTTTATTTAAAAAATAGTGCGTTTTATTGTGCATAAATTCCGTGTTTAAAATATTATGTATGGCTTTTAAATATTAATTTTAAATATTAATTTTGCATTTTTATTTGAAATAAAAATTTTATTGTTTATCATATTTTATGAAATTTTATTTTGTGGATGATGTAATCAATGACGTCACCTTACTTTAAAAGTAATTCGTTTTAATATGTATACATTTAATCTAATGTTTTAAACATTATTTATGGTTCTTAAATATTAAAATACAATTTAATTTTGCATTTTTTTTAAAAATGATTTTATTATGTATGAATTTTTAAATAATTTTAATTCTAGCCGTGATGTAATAAGCTCTCTGATTGGTTATAGAATATTTGTGCATTAACGAGCTGTAATGAGCTCCCTCATTCGTTACTGACAATTTGTGCATTTCCGTTTTAAAATTTAATTTATATTATCGAATTCCTTCAAAGATGTCTTCAAAGATGTTATCTAAATTATGATTCTGATTTTTTATTGTGGGACTTATCAATAAACAACAGGTTAAACACTCAAAAAAAATTTAAGTACATATTTTTCTTTTATTTTATAATTGTATACTTCAATTTTTGTTAAAAAATTAATACACTATTTTCAGAAATTGCTGAGATAATTATTGTCCATATGTTTTAATGTTAATTATATTCTATATAACGTATTTTAAAGTATTTGAATTTAATAATATTCTAATTCTTTTAAATGTTGGTAGGATGGTTTTTAATTCGATATTCAATTTCAGTAATATTTTAATCTAATTAAACGTTGGCCCAATGTTTTTATAGCGTTGTGTTTATTCTTTTCTTTGCTATATGAAAGTAATAATAACCTTACTTTAGTATTTTATACTCATAGTAAATGTATTTATTTACACTTGCCTGCCATCTTAAAAAATGACATTTTCAACAAAAAATTAATCCATTACTTTTAACGATATTTATTTATTTATTTTTTAAGTTTCGAATACTTTACTATGCGTAAAAACAGCGTTTTACAAGATGGCTGACGTTTGTAAAAATCGCGCCAACAATTCGGCCAACGTAAATCGCCAAAAATCCGTGCAACCGTCTACCAAAGTAGCACCGATATTTCTATAGCTCACTGCATATTTAATACAAATACCAGTCTCAAACGTTATCCGCAGATCTTAAACCTTAATGCCTTTCCATGAAAGCAAATGATCTACTTATTATCTTTTAATCACCATTTTTGTGTGTGAAATCCTTATTAAACATTACACAATATTTTTATTAAGTTGTACTTTAAATCTCTTTGAAATGACAATGAATTGTAAAATAAGGGTAGAACATCCATGCCTGCATGTGCATAATTTTAATCTGACACAAACATGCATCTCTTTCCGTATATTTAATTCTTTACACATGGCTGTTGCTTGGGGATACTCAGTTTAAACACTTTTATTGTAAGACTAACATAGATTCTCTGATGTATTCATCTTTCGCTCATTTGCCAGAGAATTGTTTAGAGCAAACTTCTCTGTTGTTTGCTTCTGTTTTTCGAATAAACTGTACCACGCGTTATCTCTTAATAATTGATAATTATACAAATATTTACATTTTATAGTCTTCATCACCACAGTCCTTTATCAAATTCAGAATGTTGCCAGTTTCTATTAAACTAGTAGTTTTATATAAACTAACAAGTAAAAGAAGAAAATTATCACACTTTGTGTTGTCAAATTCTGCGTGATATTTTAACTATGCATAATGATATTCTTTGCCTCAATATCCACTTAATTTAAAAGAATTATATTTTAGCCACTGATATTTCAGAAGAATTATGTTTAAGCAATTAATGAAGATTACACAGCAATTCTTCATTTAAAATATTTAATGATAACTGTATGTGCATAACTTGTACGATAAAATAGCAGATGTAGACTAATTGAAAATTATAGGCTACTACTATAATCTAATTATTACTTTCAAGAGTAACTTCCTTAGAAATTATTCTGCCGCATACGGAAATTAATGCGCTATAATTGTGAACTAAGCGAATATATTCGACTGTCCGCCAAGAAATGGAACATTGAAATAAATCTGCAGATTTATACGCCAAACTTGTAACTTAGCTGGAAATTTTAATCTTCTTTACTTCAACTGTCGCCGCTAATTTATAGAAAGCCAATTAGAGCCGGGAAACTAGTTACATTTTAAATTCAAATTATGTAATTTAATTTTGTACCACTATTTCTGATAGAATAACAGTGCGCATTCACCGTTTAGCAATTTAATAAAAAATTCAAATTTCATAAAGATTATAAGGTATTTTCTTCCCGCCTTTCTGCCTGCCTTCGTTACGTAATGGTAGCACACTCGGCGCATATTCGAGAGGTCCAGGTTCGAGACCCGGCGAGGGCATTGCTCATTTTTCACGAGTCTTGCTTCAAAATACCTAATGACTCTACAATGGTGGCCGAATTGAAAGTGATGGATGATGATTTTCGCCACCAGGATTTGGCGCATGGGTCCCCTAATCCCCAGTCGCTCTTTAAAAGGGGGAGTGTATACGGTATTTTCTTCCTCCTTTTTTCATTTCTGCGTGGTGTAACGGTAACACATTTGGCGCGTATTTAAGACGTCCAGCTTCAAATCCCAGTGAGGGCGTGTTTCATTTCACATGTTTCTCGGCGCAAAATACCTAATGAGTCTACCGTGTCGCCCGAACTAAATGCTTGTAAATAATGATTCTTCACCATCAGGCTTTGGCGAATGGGACACCTAATCTGCAGTTGCCCTCTGAAAGGGTGAATATATAAGACATTTTCTCCCTCCTTTCTGCATGTCTTCGTGGTGTAACGGTAACACACTCGGCGTGTATTCTAGAGGTCCAGGTTCGAGTCCCGGCGAGGGAATTGCTCATTTTATTACATCTCAAGCATAAAAATATCATAACGACTCTACAAGATAATTTTTATAATGGTAAAATACCAGAAGTCAACAATGGGATAAGCAGATTCATGTTGGTATTTCGAAAGTGCTTGACATGACCCTGACTTCCGCATTTTCACCAAAAAATATAATTATTTAACTTTAAATTCCCATCATGCATTTTTCTATGCATCTATTTAAGGTAAAAAATTTCTTTTTTAATACAACGAGAGATATTATTTATTAACAGTCATTATCGTTTGTTATCGCAACAGAACTCTTTATTTCGCTAATTGTAAAAATGCAGAAATTTTGATTTACGAAAACCTACTCACATGTAACATGAATATTACGAAATTAGGAATAGAAATGAAAAGTAATAAAGACCAAGTTGGCACTATGTAACATTTGTACTTAAGTTACGAATATATAAATTTGATATATTTATTTACGCTTATGTTATTACGAATATAGATACTTTTTTAAAATTTACTTCAGTGAAGTTTGAAAATTTCCTGATATGCATCTGTTTTATTTCTTGAATTTTTCTTTTTTCTCTTAATGCAGATAATTTATTTTAGCTTTTTTTTTTCTAGGTAAGTGCATCATGATTTTGAATTTCGTTTCCAACTGGTGAGTTTTTATATTTTATTCAAATATTGCAAGTATTTTCTTACTAGAGGCGCATGGAAATAGTATTAAATGCATGTATATAATTTATAATGAAATGAAAAATGTTCCAAGCTACCTGTTGAAGTTTACAAATAATCGGTACTTTGTTACAATACTACTTTATACAACAACTGGAAATTAATTTGAAAAGCACATAAATTCAGGACAATTTTATTCTTTCACTTCAAAATTTATGTACTGTCAGCTAATTAATTCTCTACCAAATTACCACCATCTACGAATTTACCTAACGAAATCGGCTAGGACCGATTCATATTCGAATTTAATATGGGTTCTTTTCCATTTAAAATAAGTTCTTTTTACATCCATGCAATATTCTCAGCATTGCAGTATGCTTGGAATGTTTCCTGGAAGTGATTTAATTTGAAATGCATGTAATAACCCTTTGCATTTGATTCTGAAGGTTGTTAACTATGCCAAAATTTTGAATGGCTGCACACACAGCTATGAGTATTGTTATAAAGCGTCAGACATCGGACTAAAGAAACCGAACTTCCCGTAGACCGGTGTTTCTCAAAATATGGTATATGCACCATTAATGCTGCATTACTTTGTTTTTAATCGTACAGGTTTTGAATAAATGTTCAGAGAGAATATTTAATGGTTTGGTTTCTCGTGCTGGTAAACTATGATAAATAAAGGTACATATAATTTCTAGTCTTACTTATGTACTGGACGAATATGCAAACGAAATCTATTACGGCAATAAAAATAAAGCTGGATTTTTTCTTTTTCCTTTTTCTTTAGTTCAAAGGGGCAACTTGCCCAGAAGGAATGTCAATTTCGTTTTGGCATTTTGAGTTAAAAAACGTTGATAAACGGCAAATCATTTTTCAAATTGTTGCCACCAAATATTAGAGCCCTGTATTATATTTAAAGAAATTAAATAATGAAGAATCTGCATAAATGCATGTATGTATGTTTATCGCATTGTGATAAAACATCTGTACCTAGAGCCATCCAGTTTTGAATGACGTAATCCTATTGCGAATATAGTCATCTGGAAGGCCAAATTTGAAATTTGGAATTTAGTTTATTATCGATTTCATATTTTGTAAAACTTTAACGTATTTTTGAGTAACAAACTGAACAATTTAAAAGCGAGCAATGGCAACATTGTACAGAAAAGGTTTTATCTCCACTGCGCGAGTCTGTGTATCGGAAATTCTAAAGATAGGCTCATTTTAAAATTATTTCGCGATATTGCTGCTGAACTGAATTTTATGGTTTAAGTACGAAGAATATGAAATTTAATAAATAAAAGTAACACACAAAATGTTAAAAAAACGCCCCTTTGGACGTAATTTAAAATCTGAAATCTTTCAGATTTTTTAAAATTAATTTATGTTTTATAATCGCTCTGATATGTTTTATTTTTTAAACCGTAAGCATTGAAATGTTAAGGAATTTAGGTAAATGTTTTCTAGACATTTAATTCCGATGACTTTAAGAACAAGTGATAAAATAGCATATTCCTTGGAACCTTCAAAATCACTTCCAATAGGGTGAAAATTTTCCTAATGTAAATCTTTTTAATACTTTTAGTTGTTTCCTCGATACTCAAACTATGCTATTATCATTTATGTCACTACAATTATATAAATATTCATGTAAATATTCTTAGCATATTTAATTACCATTTTCTGTAAATCAATTCAAATTCCCGAGAACTAATTTAAGCTAGTTTGTCCCTTGGTCCCATACTTCGTATTGCAACACACTGCTTTGACAAAATAATATTAATCGAGCACCACTAATGGTAGCTTCTTCTGTTAGACGAATGGGATGAGTTACAAATCCTTTGATTCGTCGCATTAACATGGCCATCAGCGGAAGAGGCCATGTTAATGCATCGTATCGAACTACCAAGTACGCCTTATTAATTAAGAACTGTTGATGAGTTCACACCTCTTCATTGTCTCCAGAGATTCTTAATTAAAGTTTTAATAAATGGTAAATAATTTAGGGCGGTAAAATGGAAGGAAATTGCGTACTAACATCATGGAATTAGTGTAAGACGTCAACGTTCATTGGAGATTAAAGATCTATGATGTGTTCAAATTCTCAGCTGTGCTGAAATCTTAGCACATTAAGGGTGTGTCGGAAGTGCAGTTTTGTATTTCTTAGAGTAAGTGGTTTTGGAGAGCTTTAACAGGTTATTGCTTACGAGCGGGCTGCGGTGGAAACGCGATTTATAAGTATCCCCGAAAAAAAAAAAAAAAAAAAAAAGAACTGAACTTCGTGAAAGAATTTCTAAAGATAATATAATAATATCGGAATTCTAAATATAGCGAAAATTCTAAAGATAGGCTCATTTTAAAAGTATTTTGCAATATAGCTGTTGAACTGAATTTTATGGTTTAAGTGCGAAGAACATGAAATTTAATAAATAAAAGTAACACACAAAATATTAAGAAAACACCCTTTTGGACGTAATTTAAAATCTGAAACCTTTCAGATTTTTTTTTTTCTTTCTTTCTATTTTTTTTGGGGGGGGGGTGTATGTACTCAATTTATACTTCAGACTCAAATATATCTGATTTGGGCTATGCCGGGAAACATGATGCTACAAAAGATCTCGTTTCATTCTAGAACAAAAGGAGGAACTCCACTTAAATATTGCCTCAAGTACTCAAAAAAAAATAAATAAATAAATAAATAAATAAAAATAAAAATAAAAATAAAAATAAAAATAAATAAAAATAAAAATAAAAAACTCCTTTTTTTTTTTTTACCCGAAACAAAATTCTCAATGCTCCCTCATCTTTTGTTCTCGAGATTTTGTAACCCGAGCTTCTTTTCCCTGGCTTCTGTGCTTAGTTTCAAATTATCTCCCATTCATCTGTGTTGAATCATTTAAGTCAATTCGAAGTCGCTTAACGTGATAGACCACTGGAAGGATTTCGGGACTTGTGTCAACCGTGATACAAGCGTTGGCGTCGGTATGTAAATGCAAAAACGACTGCCCTGAAGAGACGCAGACCAGATTTTCTTTTTCCAATGGCAGGTACTTGCCTATAACGGCACTAGCCACTTCTAAGGCCAGGTGGTGGCCATTTTATTGTGGAGGCATCTAATATTCGGCCACCGTTACCTCCTGTAAAGGGACATAGAATTTTACATCCATGCCTTTTCCTGGACTCGAATCCGTGCCGTTTGGTATCTCAATCAGGCTTTCTTAACCCCTATACCGTCTGTGCAGATTTAGTTATCCACGGTTTTAACATTTAGTAGGCCTTTCCTTGTGTCATATTCTTGATCAACAGATTAGATTTTTATCTATCGCCTTGATTTTGAAACTCTTGTTTGTGTATCATATAAACATACACTGTCGCATGCATACAGGTCTGCAATAAATTGAATGCCCAGAGAACAGATGACAGCTTGACAAAATTTATTTTTACCCGAAGAAACACTTTTCACAATTCTGAAAGTGTACTAACACTCCTGAAAGTGTACTAACAACTCATACGGCTTAACCCTCTGACTGCTCAATTTGTAGACCGAAATCTCTCCCAAAATTGCGTTTTTTTTTTTTTTTTTCTTTTTTTCATATTTTAAATCTATATATATTGGGGAATTGAAAAATGCACTTCCCCCCACCCCTAGAAAATATTTTTTATATAGATTTTTATAATGAGAAACTAAGTTGTCAGAAAAACAAATTTCAGATGTTATTACCATAAAAAAATCTTCTTTTTTAAAATCAATTTCAGTTAATTTCTATTTATTGCATAATATAAAAAAGTTAAAAGTATAAAATTTAAGAAAATATAAAGCGCTGAGGGAAAAAAATACTTTAGAAATGCAGTTTAGTATGATAAGATTTCAAAACAAGGTTCAAGGCACAGTCCAACTTCACAGTCTTTGCACCAGATTCAATAAATCTAATTAATAATAATTCTAATTATTAATCTAATCAATAAATCTAATTATTAATTCAATAATTTAATTAAATAATCAAGATAATCGCTGAACGTTTTCTAGCAGCCATTTCTGTAAGAAAAAAGCGGCACTACTAACGATATCTGTTGGCCAAAACGTAAACTAAACGCCTAATAGTGTATATAATTTATTTCAATGGTTAAACGGGAAAAAAACGGGATGCACTCCTCAATAAAGGAAGAAAAACATATGCCCGCGAAGTCTCGGGATAAGCAAATTTTGCTACATTTGAGTTGCCCGTGGAAATCACTGGATGATCACCCAGAGAGTTAATGAATTCATACAGATCTTCTTCGCCGCAGAACACAAACAGAAGTTACACTTCAAACTACTAAGAACGTTAAACACAACGCAATGCAAAGTGCATCTAAAAGGCGAAGCTCTCACTGATATCTCAGTACTCGGAATTCAGCTCTGAACTAAGAGTTAAGAACTGATGCTCTTTTCGGGTTTATATGCTTTTCCCACGGCAGATTCCAGAAACAACTGAAATGCATGCACTGTTAAAGTTACACATAATGCCCGGATACGGTTACATTTACATATAGCGATTGATGACAATTACCCGTTTGTAACAATTGCTGTTATACAGAGATAGGACCAAAATGGCTTCAAATGATCGCCAAGTTTGATAACTTTTTTCGATTTCTCGCCAAACCTGACGACTAAAATAGTCTCTAGACCCATCGCCAATTTGGCGATATCTCGCCAATTTAGCAAGACAGCCATTTACCTCAATGTTAAATAGACTTACCCCGGTAATCTTATTTTCCGGCAGAGCTTTCTCTCTTTCAAGCATTTTATATTACATGGTACAAAAACATGCAACAATTTCGCATATAATTTCAATAAATTATTTACATACGTACAAAATCAATTAGAATTTACTTTCTTCATTTTCCTACTGCTACATTATAGATTGGAATTTATTCAGCCTTCAAATCGTATATTTTAGTTTACTTTATTGGCATATTTAATTTTTCCTTTATTGGAATTTCTGATAGGAGTATTCTCATTTTATTCATTTGATTATGTACAGAGAAAGAAACTTATAATTTTGTATTATATCTACATATGTATTTATATATATGGAATGATCTAAAATTCATTGAATTCTAGTTCCTTTAAAAAACAATTTTCGAAATTTAACTTCCTACTTATAGGTTCACTCATTTTGATACATTCTACTAAATTTATATTAGGAGATAATATAATCAATATTTCTTTAGTAAATACACACACAAACACATATATATATATGTAAAGATAAAAATATGAAAGCAAACTTCTAAATTCAATTCACTATAATCTCTTTTATTTTTTATTTCAATTGAGAACTTCATCTCTCTGTCCTAAAACAATCCTCTGTAAGTCTAAACTGCGTCATTCAAATTAATCATGCAATCTTACGTAACCCTTAATGCAGATGCCTCTTGACCAATCACCATATTGTAAACCAAAACTAAAAACTGAAACTTTTGACTCCCTCCCTTCTTTCTATGAACTAATGCGTCACTTTTTCTTGTGCTTTCCTCTTGGACAGACATCTTTCTGCAATTATGTGTGTGCTGTTATATTCGCTTCTTTGGCAATCCCATCAAAATTGTAAATGTTCTTTAATAGGCACGAGTAGAGTGCCAAGTGAATTATGGCCACAAAATGAGAATTTAAATAAAAAAGGAATTTAACCCGGCTCGACTGCTTCTTCTTTAAAAATGGATGGACGCTTTAAGGATTAAGTATCTACGCAATCAGTATTTTTGCGCATTTACATCTCAGCGTTCGCATTTCATGCCTCCAAAATTGTTCTGCCTTTACATTCTTCGGCCAGTTCTAATACTAATATATAAATCTGCATAGGTTTGTTATTCTATGTTCACAGTGAATCATTGGAAAAGTCCTGTTTCACCGAAAATTTTAATGCAAGTTTTTACCGCATGCACAATCGAATCATTCATGTCGTGTCATCGAACCACAGTTTCATTGCATATGCAATATAGAGATAAATAGATAGAAATATATATATCTACTCTCGATTAGATCTATATTTGTTTCATTGGGGCACTCGTAGATTTTCATATGGCCCCACCAAAAAAAAAAAAAAAAAAATGCAAGCAGAAGACATCCGGTGATCTTGATGGCCAAGATATGGAACCACCTCGACCAATCCATCACCTTGAAAATTTTGTGGTTCGTATAACCAGCAATCCACGGTAGTTAATGCCGTTGGATGCCAGAACCGAGCCTTTTTATACCATTTATTTACATTGGCAGCTTCAGCTAAACTAACATCTCGATATTCCACATTCCGACCATGCATTCTATGACGAATATTGCTCGTATAGCTGCCTTCTCTCAGCCCCGAAAGTTTTACCGACTTGTTCGGATTCACCCTGTATACATATACAACTATAATATTGTATATGTATACAGTAACTATAATATTGTATATATACACTGGTAGTTCGGTCCGAGGTTCGAATCCAGCGAACGGGCTGGCTACATGGGTGTTTTCGAGGTTTTCCCCATGTGTAACGTGTATACGAGCCAGTTTCCCTTAGAAAGTCCTCCACGAAGGCATCCCTCCCCTTAAGCAAATAGCCCTCGAGGCTTTGCCGTAATTAAATAACCTAACCTAACCTAACCGGTAAATTTATTCGTTTCTCCTACAAGTTTGTGCTTTACTGTTCACAATACGTGTTCTCATTGGTACTTTTTAGGCTTATATTGTAATAATAATTATAGCTTATATTGTAATTAAGACTAATTACTGTTAGTGCTTAATTTAAATAAGTAAATATGTAGAGGCATTAGGTTATTTCTAAGCGGGATATGTGAAAAATGAGCAACGGCCTCGCCGGAAATCGAACCATGGACCTCTCTGATACGCGTCGAGCGTGCAGACTACTACACCACGAAGGCACGCTAAGAAGGCGGGAGAATTACCTTACATACTCTCCGTTTTAAAGGGCGACTGGGTTTTTAGGGGACCCAATCGCTAAATCCTGAGTGTAGAGAATCATCATCCGCCACCATTTCAATTTGAGCGCCACTGTAGAAACATTAGGTATTTTGAAGCAGAAGTGATGAAAAATTAGCAACGCTTTTACCGGGAATGGAACCGGTAATATAACCGGAACTAGATTACGCGCCCAACATGCAGACCACCACACCACGAAGGCAAACTAAAAAGGCGGGAGAAATGCCTTTAAAATATTTCGTAAAACAAATGCTAAACGCTTGTGCCCCATTTTACGCCATTTGGTATTAATGCTTTATGATTAGGCGAATCTTTGACAGATGGAGAAGTGTTTAACTTAACAGACTGTCGTGTTTCTGTCTTCTTATCAAAAGAGGAAACAAACCCGAGTATTAACTGAGAAATAAGGATATTAGGAAATATTTCGCACATACACTAAGCGATTATTCGAATGCTGACATTCATGGGAGAGTGTTGATATTCTCCGGTGAAGTCAACATTCTCCACTCGCATACCTAAAGCATATCTGAACTGATATTTGTCGGGAATTTCTTTTTCAAATAATCCCTTTTTCGGGAATTTCTTTTTCAAATGATCCCTTTTTCGGGAAGTTGTTTTACTACGATGATATACTCTGCAGTAGTGTAAATATAAGAGCTGTATTAAATTCAAGGGATTAATGTATGAAAGTAAAGAGATTAATTTTTAAATGCATTCTTGTTGAATTAATTTAGTATGTGTGTGAAAGTTCTTCACATAAAATCCTAAGGTCTTAACTACCAATTTGAAAACGTACTATTTCTTTACAACCGACTTACAACTATGCAAGAAATGGTGGCTTTGCTTCAATAGTTCATAGTGTAATAACAATTTCACATATTGCTTTTTGAATAAATACCAATTCATGGGAAAGAATTACTTACCATATATTTAATTAATTAAGAGAACTTGGATAGTTAATATATTTTCTTTTTCTTAATTTCAATCTCTTTTAGATTTCATTGGTTTTTATCTTCTGATTGTTTTTTGTGTAAACCTCTACTTCATTTATGTTATTCTCAATTGAATTTAATACCCTTTGTGTCTTCAGTTGCCCTCAAGTGATAAAAAAAATCTACAAAATCAATTACACCATATTCCCTCTTTTCCTAAACCAGAATACAAGTGCTACGTCAATATTTCGAAATCCCAGAAGGGTTTCGTAGCTGAAATACTTGATGGCGAACATGCAATTAATCTGAAAGCCTAGTTATTACCAGTAGATGGGGTTTGAATATGCCCCATAATCAAATTTCCCAGTTATCTGATTTGCCTACTTACTTAGAATTCCGCTACTAATAACTATAATGAGATTAAAAGTTTGGGTATTGACTAAAGCGATCTAAGCCTTTAACCACTGAGCACGCATAAAAGATAAGTAAATTATGCGTAACTAGACTATAAATAAAGAAAAAAAGTGCATAGAGGTTGATGTCAAGTAACTCGATAGGACATGTTCTCTGTTAAAAGGCAATTTTATCTGCCGACCATCTCAACACAAGCTACAGACGTTTGCTAGGTAATTTCTTTCTGTCGTTGAAACAGTTTTATAAATCAAAAACTGCGTTTTTTACTTCCTTGTGCGAAGTAAAAAGGAAGTATTGTAATCGCGAAAAGTTTCAGGCATCATAATTCAATGAAAATATCCATTTTGACCGCTATCGAATGCAATTTAACGATGTATTTGCTTCATATCTGTACGTAAGGACAGAATAAAATACTCTTTTCCTTCAAAAAAATTATAAAACTGCTTTAAAATTAATTCTGAAGAGAATTTTTCGTAGCGACGGTACGTACGTACGTTCGTGCGTACGTACGTATCACGCATAACTCAAAAACGAGTAGCCTCAGAACGTTGAAATTTTGTATATAGGACTGCTATAACATGTAGATGTGCACCTCGTATTTTGGTTGCAATCGGCAGCACCAAACGTATATAAATATATTTATATATATATCCACTCTATTACCCGGCTGAGTGATCTCAGTTTCTTTACTCTTATATGTTTGTAAATTGTACATTTTTTTGCTTTAAAAATGATTGAATTATGTTGTTTTTATTTTCCGGTTAAGGATTTTATGCCTTTAGTAAATCTGTGTGCAATATGATTAGAATTATCAGCAATTTTAAAGTTGTTTAATTGCCGCTAAGCCGGTTTTTAATGGCGGCCATTGATGTTTACATTTGAAACAGGAGACTAGTGCATTTGTTGCCTAGAGAAACTTAGCTAATCTAGAGAAACTTAGCTTCGCAACAACAAAGATAACGCATTCATTTATTATTGCCAATTAAATCATGCTCAATTCTTTCTGGAATTTTTTCCAGGAAATAAGCGTTTGAGATTTACTTCGTAATTTTTAATATAGATATTTTGAGTTTTTATGTATTATTTTATGTATTTTATGAGTTTTTATGTATGGTTCTCACTTCTCGCGAAGTGAGAACTGAATTAATTAAATAAGAAATACTCAATCGTCTGTGAAAAACTGTTTCTGTTTTGTTTTGTTTGCTTAATTTATTTTATACATCGTTCTAGCTTTATTATAGTATTTGAATAGAACATGTGGTAACGATTAGATAATTCTTTAAATGATATACATTTTGTGCATTCTGAGTTATAATATGAATGAAATATAATACTGTTAAGTAAACCTAGCGCCAGAGTGTCGCTATGGTAAACAAAGTGAATATTAAAGAATGACTTTATTCTATTGTGGTTTATGCGCTGTCGGCGAAGTAGGTTTAATTCAATCTAATAAGTTTAAATAAAATGCAAGAAAAAATGCATATAATTTAATATTCCGTACAGGGAAGTCATGTGGTGTTCACACATCAGATTTTTAAGATAGAATTTTTGAATAAGAGAAATCTTAATTTAAATTGTATAACATTCACAATATGTACGAGATTTTAGCAAATACGTGTTGTTTCTTACGCACTGAAGGGAAAAAAATTCCCAGCACCAAGAACTAGTTGTGATAGATAAACGAAATTTGGTCGGTGCTTTTATATGTCTAATATATGAGGTCTAGTCAAATTCTGAGCTAGAACCATAAGTGTAGCGCCACAATGAACATGCAAATCTAGTTTGATTTAAATGCCCACTGTAAATTTCGTGAGCGTTATTAATCGTTGATATTTAACGTAGTGAGTTGATGTTAGTCAATCCATCTATTTCTGCCTCTCCTGGAGAAAACGCCGTTGATGTTTTTCACCTCTGCCAGGTCCGTTTGGGACTCATTAAGGAACTGGTAAGAGCAGGAAAGGAGGTCTCCTTCTATGGGCCGGTGTGTTACAAAAGTATCAAAGATGTTAGTCAAGAATGTCTTCAAGAAGAAGGAGAAGCCATTATCCACAGCTCAGTGAGTTGAACGAGGTCGCTTCACAGGGCTACTGAAATTAGATTTCCTTTTCGCGATATTGCAGAAAGATTTAGCAAGAAGGTATCCGCTGTGCATAATTGTTGGCAGCAGTGGTCACGGGAAGGTCCTGGCTCAAGAAGTCTGGTTCCAGGCGCCCACGTGGCACTACTGACAGGGAAAACCATCGTGTTTGGCGCATGGCTGTGGCTCATCCTACTGTGTCTTCAGAAGATTGAAGACGAAGTGGAGATTTTTTGTGTTTGCCAATGAAAGCCAGTTCTGCTTTGGTGCCAGTGATGGCTATGTGTTGGTTAGGAGGAAGCCAGGTGAGCACTTGCAACCAACATCTCTTCAGCCTAGATACACTGGACCTACACCTGGACTTATGGTCTGGAGAGAAATTTCAGCAGGAGCAGTCTCGTGGTTATCCCTCGCAATCTGACTGTGAATTTGTGCGCCATTTTGGTGATTCAACCTCTTCTGCTGCCGTTCAGGAACATCATTCAATGGGGTGTTTTCTAGCAGGATAACGTTCGCCCTCATACCGCTGTTGTAATCCAATATGCTCTGCAGAAGGTCGACATGTTGCCTCGGCCTTCTACATCCCCAGATCTTTCTCCAATCGAGCAAGTGTTTAACATTATTGAGCGACAACTCCTGCGCCATCCACAACCAGCATTAACAGTTCCTGCATTGACCGACCAAGTGCAACAGACCATATGTAATCGAATGTCAGTTTCTGGGAATTCCATTGCACAAACTGACATTCGGATCCTATACGACACAACGCGTATGCATTTGCATGCCTGCATTCAAACTTCTAGCGGTTACACCAATTATTAATATATCTGCATTTCCCATTACGCTTGCACTAACCTGTGATCTTGAAAATGTAATTAATTAAATATGTTACCTAGACAAATGTATTGCCGAAATTTCATTACTAGTACATTAAGTTTTTCTTGGTGTTGAGAATTTCTTTCCCTTCAGAGTAATTAGAATAAAACTTATTTGAGTTTCTGTACTTGATAATTTCTGACGTCTATATAGTAATAACATCTGACACTTTAGTTTAGAAGTACATACACTAAATTCTCTACAGCACATATCTGTAACTAGCTTGACGCAAGCTGCTTCTCAACAAAGCTCTTTCTTTGATTTTCATTGATTCTCGTTTTCATTGATTTTTATCGACGAAAGCCTCAGGATGTGTTTTTTTTTTTTGTACCGACGGGCTGGAGGATCAGTCTGAGAAACTTAAAGTTTGCATTATGATTGTTTTGGATTTATATTCAAGCAGACCACAAATGACAGCAGTCAGCGATCTAATCATATCCTCTAACTTTGAAGAGCCATGTTTAAACAGGTTTTAATACACAAAATAATCATTTAGCAACGGAAAACCACCTCGAACTGTACAGTGGTTAGCGAAGACTGACCGTTACCTCGGAACCAAGGATATGAGTTCGATTCCTGCTTTAAGTCTTTCGCATCGAGAGAGGGCAAAATCTCAATTCCCCAAACATCGAAAACGTCCGTATCTAAGAATTTCTCCTGGAATGCTTTTCCTTCCCCCATGACAAGTTGAATACTACAGCGCTAACAATAGCCTTACTTAAGTAAAACGAGAACTTCCTTCTTCGACGCTTTGACAATGTGTGAAGTTCCCCCTTGGGACGGGATTGCAACTTCGGGCAGCAAAAGCTAAACACTGACAGTAAACAAAAGAAAGGAAGGAACAAAGGAAACAAGGAAGCTACTTTTAGTAGCTTCAAAAGAAAGATTGCCACGTGATTTAACAACACCTGAAAGCAATGAGTAATGCAGTAACGTGATGGGGGAAAGCACTGGGTAGGAAATTATTCAGGCGTTTCGGGCGTCTAGCCGATGTCTGAATGTTTGGGCGTTTGGGACGACTTCGATGCGAAAGAGTTAAACTAGGGTTTTCGAAAAAAAAAAAAAGAAAGGCTATTTCTCGAAATGCTTCTTCCAAGTTCTAAGTTTAAAAAAAAAAAAAAAGATTTTTGATGCAAACCTTTTCGAAATTCTTTTTAGTATTCTGTTTCTCACAAGTCAACGAATTAGAAAGACGGAAAAATTAGATACATGACTACGTATCGTTTGTAAAATTGCTGATAGCAAAAATTCCCGAAAAAAATATGCTCGACGAGATGATGTTTGACGAAGTATTCAAAGAGAAATGTTGTTGTTTGGGGCCAAAATTGCGAATTTTGTTGGCCAGCATTTGGATAGCACTTTAAGGCTAAGTTGTTATCTGTGTGTCTTCCTTTCCTTTTAATGTGTAATAATGCAAAAAATACCCTATTGTGTTGCACCTTCGGCAACGTTCTAGGTGATTGGCTAACTGGTTCATGGGTTCGGCCATTTTTGATGAATGATTTCTAGCACGTGCCCCGCATATGGCGGAGGGATGTTTATAACGATAATCAGATTTTCATATAACATGAGATTAAGAGACTTATGATCAAAACGTTATAACTATTTGCAATACATCTACTCGATTTCGTAATTAAGGGTTATTTCGTAATTAATAAAACATTACAGTTTATAAATTTCACTAAAATTTATTCTAATACAAAGTGTGAAAAGAAACAGAGTACTATACCTAAGAGAACACAAAGGATTGAGAGAAAAGTCAAGAAGTTTTGATTTCTTTCTTCTTATCCCTTGTGTTCATATATGATTGAAGATATAACATAGATGATTCCAAATATTCAAAGCAGACAAGAATAACTGGTATTTGAGGGAGTACAACGAGTTTCGCTCAGTAATTCAAAAGCTGATCTTATTATGATTAATAAGTTGATGTAATTGAATAATAATGTCTCATATTATTGTTAAATTGTTTCAAAAGTTGCTTTCGATTTCTTTACTATGTAAGGATTATGTTAAATTTATTAACAGTTAAATTTTGAGGTAAAGTTCCTTTCCTATCGATTCTTAACTTCAACTTACCACTTCCAGCCAGAACGTAGTTTCAGAATCAAATCTGAATACATAAGAGCGGTATTTAACTGCGAAGTTCTTCGGTCTTAGTGACAGGTGATAGGTGATGGAGGACGGGGACACCTGGCGTCTAACAGAGGTAAACAAGCATATGTCCCACGCCCTCACCTATCCAGACGCAACAACTTCCTGGGGCCCCATAAGGTCGCACCGGGAGTTTATAGAAACTTCACAAAAGGTGTACATGGCCGTACAAGGGCTATTTCTTTTCAAAGTGACATTGGTTTACATGTTGGTTGGTTTACATTAGTTACATTGTTGGCATGACATAAACATAAAACTTACATGATGTATGATATTTGACACATAACATTATCCTAAACTTGAACATAAGACTTGCTACTTTACATAATACATAAATTACTACTTACTCGTAAATTACTGCCTACAGGTCTTAGTGACCTGCGCATACATTATTTACATTGTTGGCATGACATAAACATAAAACTTACATGATGTATGATATTTGACACGTAACATTATCCTAAACTTGAACATAAGACTTGCTACTTTACATAATACATAAATTACTACTTACTCATAAATTACTGGCTACAGGTCTTAGTGACAGAGATACCAGATATTCTAGCTGCACGCGTTCGCCTTTTTAGGCTACTTTTTCGTAAGCTATTATCACGCTGGTCCGTACTTTAGGCACTTGATAGCTTCGCAGTCTATTAACGTTAAGAGGCCAACTCTGTTAGAATTTTGATAGCTTCGGCTATACCTCTTCAGTTTAGTTTAATTCTTATTCTCTTAAGTTGAAGCCCAAGTGTCGGCTTTATCGTACAATTCCAAAATGGAGTTCTGTCAAATATTATTTTGAATAATAATCGGTAACTTTACCCTTCCATCTTGTTGTTTCCTGTCACACGAACTCAAAGGATTATTCGCTTATTAGTTCTTAAGATTCTTCACTTCCAACAATGACTTAAAATTACACAGTGAGGAACTCTACAACTAATTTTATTTTTTACTAAATCGATAAATTGTTTTAACTTAGCTGCAGATGAAGCGAATGCAAAATAATATAACGGATATAAATGAAATGTTAGATAGGATTTTCTTATAATAAGTCACTGTAGCATAGATATGCCCGCTGTAGCATAGCATACCATTTCGTTCACCGTTTTCTGGTCTGGTTTGTCAAATTAATTTGTGGTCTGAAAATCGTACGCATCCAGGATTTACATACTAGAATTCCAACTACCTTTATCTTCATGATTCTATCCGTACAAACAGGCCAATTTACGTAAGATTAGCTATTAATGAGGAATTTTTTTATTGCAAAAGGATTACTTGGAAACGGTCATTAAGATATAATAACATACATGGCCATCTGTTGCTCTCAAGTATATCTTTCTTTTCATTCAAAGGCATTTATTTTCGTTAAATAATTGATTCAAATGCAATAGCTTTGAAAGGAGCATATTGTATAATGTTCTCTTTTCAAAACTGGTTTATTTTAAACTTGGTAAGAAATAATTAAACTGCTCGTATATAGAACTTTGTACCAGTTATACTTTTACGATTATAATGTACTAAGTTGACGTTATTAAACCCAATTTAATGTTAATATGTTGTTTTATTTTCATACTAGAGGAAGTAGCCGATGCCAGTTAAATTAGATTGAGAGTAATTAACCTAACAACAGAGAGAACGATACCGCTGTAATCCTTCTCTAATAACGATGCAAAAAATACCGTTCATAGTCATACATTTTTTTGTCTGATGCGATAAGGAACCCACATAAGAAATTTCTATAGAAAAATAAGCTGATTCTCTCTATATATCAGCAAAAATGGCACGCAGTTTTTAATGATTTTCGTCTTTCTAATCAAATGGTCGTAAAAGCTCAAGTTTCAATGTTTCACCTATATTCAATTTTCGTCGATTAACCCATTAACCGCCAAAACTACAAGGAATGTTTCTTTTCTCATGAAAATAATAACAAATATTAAATTAAGCATTTATAACATAAATTTACATTGAAAATTTTAAAAAAATGCTCTTACCTGTGGAAAAAGCGAGTGTTGCGTTCGCGCAACGTCAGCGGAATAAGACTACGGATGTTTAAGTAAGTAGGATTGTACTCGTTTGACGTTTGTTTTGAGTGGAGCGCAGGATTACTTTTTAGCTGTATAACGTTTTATAAATCTACAAATCACTTTACTTGTAATTAATTTAATATTAAAATATACACTGTATTTCTTTTACAAATACAGATTATTTTATTTGAAAGATTCAAGCATGAAAAGCTTGATTACAATCATGATGTAAAGCTACATTACATACTTTGCATCTATAAACAGTCTGGCTATGGTACTCTTTACAACAAAGTCCTTTGCTATCAACGGACGTGACGATAAAATGTCTACCATCTCCATGCAAAGGTTTTGAATGCTGAATTGACTAGGTCTTCCTGTTGCTGATCTATTTCTTGCTAATTCTACATTCTCAATAGGCGTTTACAAAAGAAATAATGCATTCTCGCGTCTGTAATCTAAAACAGATTTTATATTTCCAGTAGTAAAAAGTGGTGATATTTAGTAAGTTTAGATACTGTCTCACCTCATATAATTTATCAGTATTGTCAATTTGACTATTGTCAAAAACAAATTCTGCTTCATATTCCTGTACTGCAATCATGATATCAGTTCTCATACAATGGGAACAGAAATGTCCTTATCAAAAGACCAATACATTTTTTCTTGAGGTAAAGAATGGTATCCTGTAAGCAATAATATTCCAATAAATTTTCTCATATAGGCTTCAGATGCAATAAACTCTGGGCATTTTTTTCCTGAGCGTATATAGTTGTCTGTTCAACGAGAAGAGAGTAAATGTCTAAACCACAAAGAAAATCGAAAATATGTGCACTAGTTTTACCTTGTGTTTTGTCTTTTATAATTTCTCTTCTATCTCTTTCTTCATGTTCTTCCTGAGACATAACTAACAGTTCCTTTTTTATCCATTTCAAGATTTCAGTCTTCTGCTTTTTAAACTTTTTAGTATGACTATAACTGCTTTTAGAAGGCTGAAACTTACTTTTTACGTGAATTTCAACTTCCCCAGCGGTATCATTTGGTAAAATATCATTATCATTATTTAAAACATTGCCATTCCTTTCTTCTTCGTCAGTAGCCTCTGCAATTTCTGGGGGAACAACAACAATATCAGTTTCATTCTGGTCATTATTAACATTATCATCATCAGTTTCTTCATCAAAAAATCTTTGAAGGGCTTCTTCTAATGTAAGATACCTCGTTCTAGGCATTTTTAAACAACCAGAACATGAACCAGAACATCGAAAGGAATGAGTGAAAAAGGAGATTGACTACCCGTTTCCTGCTGACGTTGCGTCAACGCAACATCTGCTTTCCCTTTCTTCCCAACACAAATATAAACACCTGACTGATTTAATGTTCTGATAAACAGTGACCTTGACTAAAAATAGATCACTCATAAGGACGGCGATTCTTTCGTTAAATATTTTCGGCAAAAAATACCAGGTAGAAAATTTTGCTTAAACTATGAGATTAATTATTATAAACAAAATGATTGTTGAAGGCAAATATTTTTTTACAGAAATAATCTTCATAATATTCCCTACACAAAATCATCTGCTGGTATAAAATATCTTAGGTAGTTATATTTATATACACATTTATTTTGACCGTTGCGTCAACGCAACACCAGCGGCTAATGGGTTAAATGTTTCAAAAAATTATCATAACGGATCACAAATCAGTAACGCGAACAAATAAACAAACATACATTCTTCTTTATATGTAGAGATTTCTGTAAAACGTACAAATTTTATTAACAAACTCTATACGATTTGCAAGCGAGCAGTAGCAAAACGTTTCGAAGTAAAGCATTTTTATCTCCAACGCACGAGACTGTTGCCACTCGGAAAAATGAGTGCAAAAATTAGCGCTTGCAGCGTTTTTAATTAATATTTCGGCTGATTAAAGTCGTACGAAGAAGGAAATAGTCGAAATGGCTTCTCACGAATTTATAGAATCGGGAATAATGTATTTAATGTTTGGTAATTCTATTTTTATTTCATCGTAAAACTTCGAAATTTTTAATTAAAAACCTCTAGGATTTGATAGTCAGCGGTGGCAACAATTTTCGAAATGAAACAAATTTTCATCTCCAGCTTGCGAGACTGTTACCACTCGGAAAAATGAGGGCGAAAATGATCGTTTTTCCAAGTTTTTAATTAATATCTCTGATTTTAGCTACTTTTTTTTAGAAAAAAGTGGACTTCGACCTTTTCCAGGACCCAGAAAAGTATCGTAGAAAGTATGGCGGCGATAGCTATAGTAGTGACTAAATTATTAGAGAACGAACATACAGACGTTCGTCTTTATTATATAGATAAATAGATAAATAATTCATGAATAATATATGTAGATAAATAAATTCATGAATGGATTATAAGCAGGGAAAGATTACACAAATTCGGTTGATGTGATAGTAGTGGTTTGCTGATTCTTGGCGGCGTAATGGGGCATGGGTCCAAAACACTGTATTTATTTCCAAACCACTCCATTTTCTGTGTAAATTTGGTTGGTTGCAAAATAAAACTAAAAATATTTGAATTCTGCATAAAGCCTTTTGATGTTCTATATTCCGTCCGCAATTCATGTTTCTGAATGACAAATATGCCATTATATGACTTCTGTAATAAAGTAATGCTTGTGAATTATGTGCATTATTATGTATATACTGACATAATATCTACAAATATGTATTAAAATTAGAAGTCGTAAACAGTTTTTGAAAACACTGTCTATGAAACCCAAAATAAGATACATATTCTCAGCCATTATATTTCTTTTTTCTCCAAACGTTTTGCATGCATCATGCGATAGTTTACGTAGATTGATAAAAATAAATGCAATGCAATTTAAATCTAGACTTTTGTCTTTTGAAAATTTATTTATATCCATCTTTTATTACACCATGGATTGAGCAATAAAGTAGGCGAAAGAAGTTAATCCTTAAATAATGTGGTTACCATTTGGCAACGTGTAAGTCAAATCGAAACACTAATTTCAGAATACTGCATAGTGTAATCAATTAGATACATACTGTTTAAGTATATAACTTTGAAAGTTTCGGTGTGGTGGCACCACGAATGGTGTAACGATGAATACTGTGAGTTAATGTGTAAGAGTGTGGACATCATTTGTGTTTACTAATTTTTGATTTTCTATTTGTTGTTATGATGTATTCAAAGTTTTAAAATTGTTCGAACAAATTTATATGATATGTATTATTATATAAAATTAATCTTACATATTTGCCTATCATATGTTTTTTTTTTTTTTGTAAAAGTTGATAATATTTTTTTTCAAACATTGGAAAAAAATTAGTTTAGATTCTTTTTAGTATTTTTCGTATTTTATTTGATATCCATTCTAATGTATTTTTGACTTTAAAAATAAAACTAAAAATTCATGCATTTAAGGGCTAAGTGAATTTTGAGATCGAGTTTGAATTTTAAACAAGGTTATGGTGCCTGTAACTTCAATATCTGTGAGAAATGGTTAGGGGGTGCGGCATTTAAAATCTTTCGTGTGTATGAAACACCTTTTTGCGTGGTTAAAGGTCAAAGAAGAATGATTTAAGATCCCCACATTTCGTCTCATGGGAATGCTTTGAGTTAAAACTTCGTCGAAACCTAAACTGAGATTACCCAAAAACCGATCCCAGTTTTGCTAACTTTTTTCCAAATTTAAATCAAATGTTACAGTTACCATATTTGAATTCAATAACTTTGAAATGCTTTCTTTCTTGTAGACGTTCTGAAAAGTAAGGGTAAATAGGTTAAAGAGAAGTAAGTTGCAATTTCTTTAAGATAGTATGGTACTTAAGGGCTCCATTTGCATCTCAAACAATAATTCTGGCATTAAAAACTGTTTCTTAATACAACCTCTGTCCAGAAAGTTCGATGAATACGTCTATAATTACAATGGATTGTTGTCTTACATAAAACAGCTGTTACTGTCCTTCGAAATAATCCCCGTTGGTAGTAATGTACACCTGGGAACGGCTGTACAAGTCCTGGAGACTTCTGGCGTAGTCGTTTTAAGGGACAGCATTCAACTGGATCGTAATATTAAGTTGGATGCCCGAAATATGCAAAAACCTCTGGCCCTTCAGGACTGAATTCAGTTTTGGGAACAATCAAAAGTCCCTGGATGGTACATGTCTGGGGAGCAGAGTGGATGATTCTGGAACACAATTCTTCTATTGGCCAGAAACTGCTGCCTCAGAAAGGTACTGTGTGGTCGGGCATTTTCATGCAGGAAGATATAGTTGTCTTCCTTTGGTGTACTGGGGGCGAACCCGCTTGATCCCTTGCAGCAGTTGCCCTCACGATAAACACACTCGCAGTGCCGCAGCTCAGGAACTAGTTCAGACCAGTCTTGACCAGTCCGGCACGGGATGTGTCGGTTGCACACTCTTGCGACCGTGAGCACTTTGACAACATTCACTGAAATTTCGGAACAGGAGTTGCATCAATTTCAGTATCAAAATACTCATATTTGCTCAAATATTTTGATTAACTTAAATTTGTTAATGGTTCGTATTGAATTAATTCTAATAAACAGAGTTCTGTTGTAATTACAGGATGGTAATTAATTTAAATTCCCATAATTTGTCACCTCATATTTTATTCTACATCTTAACTATTTTTATTTATTTCATTATTCTGATTATCTGATATTATTTTCGGTTCGTTGCATAACTATTTGTCATTCTTTTTCAATAAATTTAAACTTATGCAGGCACTAATCACTCACTAACTCGTAAAACTCGTTCATTATCTTAACAGCCCATTTTCTCTCAGACCTTTGCCAAACTCTTTTTAACTTCCTAATCATTAAAGCAACCGAATTCTTTCTTCGAATAAAACTCTGCCACAACGCTTCACTTCAACTTAAAAACTCTTTTCAATATTTTAATAAATTCCTCCACCAGGTTGAGGAGCCATAACGAACGGATTAAGAGCTCTCGAGAGAATTTATTGCAGCGAAATTTTATTTTTGGTCCTGAATGGGAGACAAAACAAATTAAGAATAATTACAGCGGATGTCGCCAGGCTCCCCCTTTGTGAAAATGGAAAGCGCGTGAAGATAAATGCATATTAATAACGTTCTTAGAGATTCACCACCGTTATCACCTTGTACAAGAGGTGTGCACGAACATTTGCTTGATGCATACCCTCAAAGTTATTTTACTATCTACTCCCAAGTGAGGATTTAATCCTCGTGATCATCCGTCTTCAGGTGCCTGAGGAACTCACTTGACACCATTATATCACGAAAATGGTATCATTTGGCGCGGAAACGAAAATATTCGTCTGATCTCTTAATGCGTGCCAGTGTATGAAGTTTTAGTAGCGTGTGAGAGGGTCAGAAAGTGAAATATTGTCACACACCTTGGTTTTCCATTATTTTGATTTCTGCTTTTAGATGCTTAAGCTTACGGTGAAATCGTCAAATAATTCCACTTCCTTTTAGTCCGCACTTGTATTGAAAGAGATTCTATCACCAAAATAATTTTCATCTACTGCATTTATACTTCCTCGTGCGAAAAGCATGCATATGTATGAACTATTTGTATATAAGCATATACTATGAACTATGTAACTATGTAAGCATATATTATGAACTATTTAACTATGAGCATATATTATGAACTGTGTAAGCATGTATACAGGATCAATGTACGCCCTTATAGGGCCCATGAGGTGTTGCCCCGGATAGTTGCGGAACCTGGACTAGACACGAATCGTCTAGGTATGCCGCACGGGTGTCCAGATTCTGCTCTCAACTGCCAACTGTGAACTGTAAGGATCCTAAGTTTTACTAATGTTTATTTTATTTTAAAACTGTACTATCACTTCTTATTTTCTACTTCCGGCCAGAATTAAATGCTTTAACTTGTGCATGCAAATTGTCTTGCTAACGTCCAAGTATTTAAGTTGTGGCTTTTTGCCAATCGGGAGAGAGAAGGAGTTTTAGGTATCAAACCGCTTGCCAATGCAGTTTTACGAGTTTTAACTCGGTTGCTGGTTGCCTTTAAGGCCAGAGGTTTAGCCCTCTTGATATTTGCAAACGTATTGTAGTTTCAGCAGCTCGGCGTACTACATACGTACCTTTTTTTGAATAAAGGCCAGTCTTAGTGCTAGGCATTTGTATACTAATTGAAAGTTAGCTTTTAGTTCGAGATTTAGTTAGTAGTTTTATATTCTTACGTTCAGACCACAAGTGGATGGTCTCTGTATTCCAAAGTTCGGAAGTACCTGTAAAGTATTGAAAAATAAAGGGTTTCGTATATCCTTCCTGCTTGTGTCGTCTGTTATACACAAATCTTGAACATAGCTTGAGTAAGCTCCCTGTTCCTACCCCATGTTTCCAAAGCAAATCAAGAGAATCGCAAGTCCTGATACTGTAATTGCGAAAAATTTCCAGCATCATGTTTCAAAGAAAATAACCATTTTGAAAGCTTTCGAATTCATTTAAACGATATGTTTGATTAACATCTCTACATACGGACAGAAAAACTCCTTTTTTCAAAACGGATTGTAAAATGAATTTAAAATGAATTCCTAAGAGATTTTTTTTTCTTCACGCCTGTAGGTACGTACGTACGTATGTGTTTCGTATAACTCAAGAACCAGTAGCCGTAGATCGTTGAAATTTTGTATATGGGACCGCTGTAACATACAGTTGTGCACCCTTTCTCATTGCAATCGACCGCACGAAACGTGTATACATATTCACTCTGTTACTCGGCTCCGTGAGCTCAGTAATTTTTTCCTTTTATGTTGGTAAACTTAACATTATTTTGCATTAAAAGTGATTCAATTGTATTTTTCTTATGCTCTGGATAAGTGTATTATATGCCTTTTGTTAATTTATATGCAGAAGTTGTAGAATTTTCAACAATTTAAGGGGACTCATACACCTTAAAACCTATAACATGTTCGAATAGGTGACTGTTGCAAGAATTGGGATAACTTATTTATTTTAAAAGCAATTACTACCAACTTTTTACAGCTGACTGCATAATATAGCTGCTTTCTGAAGTAGTAATCAGAAAATCTGTGTTGCCACAAATATTTTTATAATTTAATCCGCTTTGTGACAACATTTTTCGCCATGTTTCCAACTTGCGCGCACAGTTTAAAACATTTTGTTTCATAATTTAATTCCATATTTAATATATAGCTTTTATAACATTTGGAAACTACTGTGAACCTAAAATTCTAAAAATTTCATGTTCAATTTTTATTTTATTTTGAGTTAAGTTTATAAAATGTATTTTATTAACAAAATTTTTAATGTTTTCGTCCATAAAATTTTTCAATATTAAAATATTTATCAGATTGTTGGTTCGGTTCGAAAATAGTGCCCATATAAAGAATTCCATCAAATTTCAAATATGTACCATTAGCCATTTTTAAAATATCCTGCGCGCAAGGTGGAAACATGGCGAAATATTTTGTCACAAAGAGGATTAAATTACAAAAATATTTGTGGCAACAGAAATTTTCTGGTTACTAGTTTCTAAAGCAGCTATATTATGTAGTCAGCTGTAAAAAGTTGGAAGTAATTGCTTTTAAAATAAATAAAATATCCCAATTCTTGTAACAGTCACATATTCGAAGATCATGAGGGGTTTAAGGTGTATGAGTCCCCTTAAAAGTTCAAGTGTCGGTAATTCTAACGAGGCTGCTAGTTATTTACATTTGAAACGCTTAGTAGAACAGTTAACTAAGCATTTGGTGCACCAACTTAAGTGTCTTTTCCCAAGTGGGACCGAAAGTTAACTTTGAATTTTGGTGCACAGAAAAATATGTCTTCCTGTCCACTGGCCAAGTTGCCTGTTTTTGAGTAGAAAATCTAATTTTTAATTGTAAAAGTTTTTTTAAAACTGTTTTAGCTGCATTTAGTGTTTTTATGTTTTTTAGTCTAATTGTTTTGAGTTTCTTTGTATTTTTGCCTTACCGTGAAATGAGAACTGATTTGGTTGAATCAGAAAGTGTAGCAAAATTACCTATAATTTAATAGGCCGTACAAATGCGGTGTCGGCATCAGATATTTTTTAAATATATTTGCCTTTTAATATATTGCCTTATTATCAAGTACGCACAGCGTTAGCCACAATATATTAGGCACCCGATATATTTTTTAATTAACAGATAGATATACAAATGTTTATTTGCATACAATTATGGATATCTTTTATAGTTATTACAATTTATGGAAAATAAACGCAAGCAAATAATTCAAATTTTATCTTATTTTTAGCGTTTTCTCCAAAAAACGAGTTTTGTTAGAGCGGCTGAGTAAGGTTACTGCGTTGTGATAGATGATTGAGAATTTTGAAAATTTAAGTAAACTTTAAAGAAAATGACAAAACATAAGAAATTTAATGTTCAGCAACGATATCAAATCTTACTTTAAAATACGCGAGGAAAACTCAAGATGAGATTGCTAGAAATCTTTAAATTTTCACAGTGTGTGATGCCTATTATACTTTGGAATTTTTAAGGAAATTTTCTTATGAATAGAAATCAGGTTTTCTTTTAAATTGATAAAAACCAGACCAAAAAAAAATAAAAATAAATTCGAAGTAAGAAATGAAATAAGACTTGTGAAATTGCTGCAGATTTATCAGAGTAAATTGGATGCCTAATTATTTTTCAAATTCTCAGAAGGAGAGTTGCAGCAATTCCTTTAAATGGTTGCAAAATTAGAAAGAAGATGTGGCTTTCAGAAATAAATAAAGTATGCGGATTGAAATTAGAACTTTATCGCGCAAACAATTTACAGAGGACAAATGGTGTTTTCTTTCTTTTTACTTCCTTGTACGAAGTAAAAAGGAAGTATTGCAATCGCGAAAAGCTTCAGGTAGCATATTTCAACGAAAATATCCACTTTGACCGCTTTCGAATGCAATTTAACGACGTTTTTGCGTGATATCTGTACGTAAGGACAGAATAAAAGACTCTTTTCCTCCAAAAAACTAAAAAACTGCTTTGTCTCTACAGTGGCGCCCGAACTAAAAGGGACGCGAATTATGATTCTCCACACTCAGGATTGGGCGACTGTGTCCCCTAAAACCCCAGTTACCCTTTAAAAGGGGGAGTATATAACGTATTTCTCCCGCCTTCTTAGCATGGCGCCGCGGTGTGGTATTCTGCACGCTGGGCCCGTATTCCAGAGGCCCGCGGTTATCGATTCCCGGCGAAGGCGATGCTCATTTTTCATCTTGCCTGCTTCCAAAAAAAAAAAAAAAAAAAAAAAATACCTAATGTATCTACAGAGACGAACTAAAAGATTGGTATATGATGATTTTCCACACCTAGGATTTGGCAATTGGGTCCCCTAAACCACAGTCGCCCTTTAAAAGGGGGGAGTATATAAGGTATTTCTTCCGCCTTTTTAGCGTGCCTTTGTAGTGTGGTGGTTTGCACGCTGGGCGCGTATTTCAGAGGACTGTGGTTCGATTCCCGGCGAAGGCATTGTTCATTTTTCATCTCCCCTGCTTCCAAAATATACCTAATGTCTTTACATTGGCTCTCGAACTAGAAGAGTGGTGGATGATGATTCTCCACACCCAGAAATTGGCAGCTGGGTCGCGTAAAAACCCCAGTCACCCTTTAAAAGGCGGAGTATATAAGGCATTTCTCCCTCTTTCATTAGCATGCCTTCGTAGTGTGGTGGTCTGCACGCTCGGCGCGTATTCCAGAGGTGCGTGGTTCGGTTCCCGGCTAAGGCGTTGTTCATTTTTCATCTCTCCGACTTCGAAATAACGTAATAACTGTACAACCTTGCTGATATCCTATTTCTTTGCAAGCGTAAGGTATTCTTATTCTTACTTTGCGTTAAAGATGCATGTTTAATTTATACTTAATTAGAATCTAACCCATGAATCAGAGCGATGTCCTAATTTCATTTCACTTTCAATCAGCGATT
Source organism: Stegodyphus dumicola (assembly GCF_044657685.1). NCBI lineage: Eukaryota > Metazoa > Arthropoda > Arachnida > Araneae > Eresidae > Stegodyphus > Stegodyphus dumicola. The sequence goes on from NC_140774.1 coordinate 184,034,908, forward strand.
TCCATCTCTAAATCAAAACTGATTTCTTTCCATTAAAATAATATATATATATATATATATATATATATATATATATATGAAATATAAAGACATATGTTAAAAAATGATTGGATGCGCAACCAGAGATCACACCGTTTTGATAAATTACCTCGAATTTGCATCGTTTTAATGAAAATAGGAAGAAAACTTAATTAACGTTCATAAAGTTCAATGAAAGTAAAGCAATTTTCATCTTTTTTTAATTCTCATTTGAATTTTAATTAAATTTTCTTCTCCTTTTTCAGATTCAAGTTTTATCATCAAGAAATGAGCCGACTAGTCAGTCATTTCGAATTGACAACTTAACGAACTACTTCTAATCTGCTAACCATTTTTTTTTTTTTTTTTCATCATCGTTAATGTTTAATGTGTTGATTAACTTTTATTTTTTTCCATCTTTGCCATAAATATGAAAGAGTAAAAAGAAAAAATGTAATTCGAACATCGCGATAGGTATTCTAAAAAATTACGCATTTTATTGAAACCATTTCCTCCTCATCAAATATCAAATTAAACCGGCAGTTATTTCTGTAAATATCGTGCAGCTGTGCAATTCACAAAATGGTTTCTTAGAAGTAATTATGCAACACAAAATTAAAGAGAAAATTTAGTTTCACTTTTGATTTCATTCTTTAAAAAAGTTTCATTCACTATTTATTTATTGTATGTAACATTAATTCCGTAGCTGAGTCGAATTAATTACGCGGGGATTTCCTGTTTTTTGCCTGTATCCTTCTACCAGGCTTCTACAACATGAAAGATGTAGATGCCGGAAAGATTAATAACAAAAGAATTACCATTTTCAAGTCTTCTTTGACTTTACGATGGATTTTGTTTTACCGTTTGGAGAAAATAGATCAGTGATATAAAGTACAACTTAATGTCGGATGTCTTATGATTTTGAGATTTTACCCAATAACTCCAGTGGAACACATTTTCAATAGAAACTACAGTTCAAACTACAGTACTTTAATCTTCTGCAGATCTGTAATATGCAATTTTCATCTTTTTTTAATTCTCATTTAATCATCATTTGATGCATCATTTTCATCGAATATTGACATGCTATTGTTGATAAGTGTTAGATCAAAAGTTGATAATAATAATAATCTGTGCTAAATTCTCAATAAATGTCATATCTCCTTTTCCTTTTATCATCTTAGAAGGTATTTCTCCCATCTTCGTAGCATGCCTTCGTAGTGTAGTTGTTAGCACGCTCGGCGCCTATTCCAGAGGTCTGTCGTTCGATTACCGGCAAAGGCGTTGCTCCATTTTTCATCACTCCTGTTTCAAAACTAATCCTAATGACTCTACAGTGGCACCCGAAAAAAAAGGCTGGTGGTTGATGATGCTCCGCAACCAAGATTTTGCGAATGGGTCCTCTAAACCCCAGTTGCCCTTTAAAAGGTGGAGTATATAAGGTATTTCTCACGCCTTCTTAGCATGCCTTGGTAGTGTAGTAGTCAGCACACTAGGCGCGTATTCCAGAGGTCCATGGCTCGATTCCCGGCGAAGGCGTTGCTCATTTTTCAAGTCTCCTGCTTCCAATGAACGTAATGACTTAACGTACCTCACAAACTTTTATGTGATGCTGCCGCGTGAGAGACAGTTTGATATTTATTTTACTGCAATTTCAGCATTCATCAATTAATTGAAAGTCAGTGCTTCAAAAATTTCTTTTGCGGTTGTGACGTACCTCACTTGTCTGGCAGTAACATCAGAAGAAGCCAACGAAATGGATCGTGGCAAGGACGGCAAAACTGCGCCTTGAGCATTACACAGGTTACAGTACGACTTTGCTCAGTTCCACCCCTCAGTTTTGGAAAGTATCCCGAGGGAAGAGCTCCGAGGTTATTCCCTCTTCCCGTACCACCAACCTCTCGAAAGGACTTTCGGTTCGCCAAGTATTTAGAGTACCCTCACGCTGCACAAAAATTATACACTTACAAGCATCCATACCATCTCTTGGCATTCGAAACCAGCCCTTCGGTATTTTCAGCGGAAGCGTCGTTAACCTCTATCTCAGTTAGATGGTACTCAAAAACTTCTTTAATCCCAATTTGTATCAAGCTTTATATGTTATTTAAGCACACATATATTCGTTCATTTTTTCAACCTCATTTCAGTATTTAGTAAATCAAGCAACATATTTAAGGTTATCCTAATCTAAGATTTTCGCATGTTTTTCCTTATTGTGATATCATATTGTTACGAAATGTACAGTCGCGGTAAGATGGCTTCCCCGTAAAGCAGTTTTAGGGTTGCCATAAAATAGCAAGGGAAAGCGGGGTTGCCACATTTGGCGAGAAATCGTCCATTTGGTGACGAAATTGGCGATATGCCATGGACTGATTGAGAAACTTCTGGAACGAATTCTTATCGGTTTAGCCCAGAATGTTCTCGAACACCAGCCAAAAGCTATATAAACCCTGCTGGTACGCGGAGAGTTAGTTAGTATCGAGTGTGTGTGCCTCGTCGAGAGGGCGAGAGAAAAAGTGCTTCGCATAGAGTGCGAGATAGTCAGTATCGAGTGTGTGTGTCTTGTCTAGCGAGTCAGTCCCTGCAGAGTCGATCGAGTTGACAGCCGGGCAGCGAGTGCCGAGTGCACCGAAGGAGTCTGTTAGTGTATCGCGGTTAGTGCGTCGTCGAGAGAGCATGTTGAGCTCCGGGAACGACTGAACCAAAGAGCCGGGAGCTGTGCTCGTGTGTCGTCGAGTGCATCGCGAGTTGTAGCGTGGAGTGTCTCGAGAGTACGTGGGGTTCCGAGAACGACCGAGCAGAGTCGGGAGCTGTACTCTGGTGCTTTGCAGAAAACTGTCTCCACCGCTATTGCCTGACAGTGTGAAGGCTGTGTTGCTGAACGTGTCAGCGTGTTTATAACAGTTCGACGACTGTAAAACGTGTTTTGGAGCTGTCCTGACAGTACTGGCTGATAAAGTGTGTTTCGATACTTCATCGTCGTCATTATTCACTCCAAATTCACGCGAACCCCGTACGAACGTGAAGGAAGAAGACAACGTAACAACTGGTGTCAAAAGAAAAGAAAAACGCAACAATATAGTTCTTTTAAGCTCGATACGTCAAATATATTAGATGAGGTTTCGATTTAACATCCCTCTAAACGTAGATTACCGAAGATTTACTGAAGCAGAACCCTCATAAGTTTAACTTATAAAAAGTTAAGAAGTTATGTAAAAACATAACTTTGGAACAGGCATATTTTATGCTGCTGGTTCTTAAAAGCGAGAAGAATCATCTTCATACATGTCTTTAAATGCTTAATTAAGTAGTGTTTTAAGATTTGTATCTGTTTTCGTAGTATTAAATAGTGAATTTAATAATGAAATTTTTGTTGGTTGACTTCTGAATTAATACTTGTTGGCGTGTTATTGTATCTTAATTAAGAAAAGTATATTTTAACAACTGAAACGAAATTAATATCACTTCAAATATGTTTATATTTCCCAGCATCCATCATCCTTCAGACCAAAGTCATTTTGCAGCTTTTCTAAGTTTCCAAACACCACACTCGCCCTACGAACATGTGTTTATGTCTAATAAAACAACCAATGGCTAGGGTGAATCTTGACGAACGAAACTGGGATAGCCAAAAAAAAAATGTCCCCTTCTTAGGAAAGAAAGCTTTGATGTTTACTCAGGTGTCAAATACCTCGAGAATCATGTTCCAAACAATAAACAATCTGTCAGTGAGATCGGTATTTTACATTCCAGGCATGCCCTGCTCCATTTTTTCCCGTTTTCTTTATCTCTTTTTCCAGATTGCAGTCGGCTGTCGTCAGCATTTGTGACTGCGATGATATAGAACGGGTTATAATTCCACGTGACAGGATTTTTGGCAGACATTAATGGTGGCGGACTTTTGAAAAAGGCTCTGACAGGAAGGATTTGAAGCGGGGAGAATAAAATTAATCATAACTTCAAAACTGCGCAGACGGCAAATGCCCTTCAGTAAATTTAATGTATTTAGCTGTTTCAATTCGATAAATAAAGCGATAGTTGATTTAGGTATACGTTCTTTCTTCGTCTAAGTGAAGTACTGTAAATTCCGCAGACGATTGTGTTTTTCCTGTTTTTTTCGTTTTTCCTTTCCAAGAAGCCTTTCTTGCAAGTTTTAAGTGTGCTGTTTTGTTTATTCTCCATTTTCAATGTAAAATTGATTAATAGAAAAGTACTTGAACATATCCGATGTAAATACCCACTTCCACTTTTAGCATTTTATTTTTTCCAGCGATTTCGCATTTACTATTTAGATATTAAACATCTGTATTAGTATTTTTTTTTTTTCAGTATTTTTGCATTTTTCGATTGAGCAGTAATTTAGCGCCAAAGACAGCAGCAAATAACCGCCAGTGACTGATAAACCTAATGTCGCAATATATGCATACATGCCACAATACATCTTTGCTGTCGTTTTACGTATTTCACATTTAGCAGTTTTAGTTTTTGTGAAAAAAGGTTAGATGGTATTCCAATCAGACTAAGTATTTCAACTTACATTTGCGCCCAAGAGAAAGGTTTCAGTTCTTGAAATTTTTAGTGCAAGTTCCGATCATGTTAGATAAAAACAAAAAAAAGATATGAAACTCAAAATTGCTAACTTTAATTTGGTTACGTTCCCTTCCTGGAATCGAAACAGCGTCACTTGAAAATCTAACCCGCATTATGTTATGTGCAATATGGTAAGCTCTTGCCTAATCACCGTTCGGAACTTAAACAAAGGATTTCAATTCTATAAATACGCTTCTTTGAAATGCGCAGTACCTTATCTACTCTCTTTCATCTACACTGAACTAAATTGCTTCAAGTGGGCATTTTTAAAAAGGCAAAACTGAATGCGGAGATGTTTCTTCAATAGTCATATTTGTAAAGAAAGAGACTAATACTAACGACAGTTCTCTGTATGAAGACATTCGAAGAGTAGATGTGTATTTGAATGAAAAAATACTAGAAGAATGAGTGGATGAAAAGTGATTGTGTACAAAAGGAAGGCGGAAATATTTTCTCTCATTAAACAAGACTGCATCACTGATACAAATTTAAAATTATTACTTGAATGTGCAGAAAGCTGCCACCCCTTGGCTCTAATGTTGCTGTAAAGAGGATAATTTCGCTTGGTAATGGCCCACCAGCGGCCGAGCGGTAAAGTCGCTGAACCCTGGTAGTTCGGTCCGAGGTTCGAATCCCGCGAACGGGCTGGCTGCATGGGCGTTTTCGTGGTTTTCCCCATGTGTAACGTGTATACGAGCCAGTTTCCCTTAGAAAGTCCTCCACGAAGGCATCCCTCCCCTTAGGCAGATAGCCCTCGAGGCTTTGCCATAATTACACACACACACATGCTTGGTAATGATTACCGGAGCAGTGAAAAGCCGCTAGTATCCATAAAGCCACCAGATCCAGTTTTTAACGATTAAATTTAACGTGGGAAATGAAAGGTTCTTCTGACGTGCGTTTTTGAAAAAAAAGTTCAGAACAAGTCCAATTCATTATGATTCTTTCACCTCCATAGCGATCGTGCCAGTTTTTTTTTTTTGGGGGGGGGGAGGGGTTGCTTAGCTCTTCTCATTAAAATTCACAGTTAAAGAATTTACAAAACATTTATTCAAAAAAAAAAAAATCTCAAAGCTTTCAATTTTCTATTGCGTCCGAAGAACGTAATTAATATTTTTAACGTTTTGTGTCTTACCTTTATTTATTAAATATCATGTTCCTCGCACTTAAACCATAAAATTAGCAATATCGCAAAATGATTTTAAAATGAGCATATCTTTAGAATTTCCGATACACAGTGTCGAGCGCTGGAGATACAAATGTTTTTTCTTCCGTACAGTGTTGCTATTGCTTGCTTTATAAGTTAAAGTGCTAGAAAACATGAAATTGATAATACTACAAATTCCAGATTAGGCCTTCCAGATGATTAAGTTATTCAAAATTTGAAATTTCATGGCTCTAGGTACCGCTGTTTTACCACAATGCGAGAAACATACACAAATTTATGCAGATTATTCATTATTTAATTTCTTTAAATATAAGACAGGGCTCTAATATTTGGTGGCAACAGTTTGAAAAGTGGAGCGACATTTAATATTTTCAACGCAAAATGCCAAAACGAAATTAACAGCCCTTCTGGGCTAATGCTGTTTGGGCTAATTATCAAGGAAAAAAAAAACACTCATCCATCTCAAAAACATTTTTTTAATAAGTTCTAGAAATTTTAAATATTAGAATTATATTAATTTTTATATCAATTGAAATATATATTATTAGACTGAGAAGACTGAGATTTTTTCTCTTTTCACAGTCCCAATTACAATATCCAAGAAAATTCCATCCGTTTTCCTTTAAAAAAAAAGAAAATTAAGTCACTTTTGCTGGAGTAAGAAATTTAAGAATGAATTATTTTACAATATAACGATCTGCGTTCCTTTATTATTAGTTGTATTAGTAATGGCACACTATTTTCATCGAGTGGAAAACCATAAAATATTTTAACTAATATTGTAAAGTTATATTTAATACTGACTTAAAATTCTGCACACAAAACTGTTAGAAGCTTAAAACTAAACTGAATTTGAATTTGGAAAAAATATTTTGAACTTTGTTAGTTACTGTTTCTTGAAGTGAAAAAGGTTCAGCAAATTTAATAATGAAAAAAAAAAAAAAAAAATGTACGCTTACGTTTGCTTCCGAAAATTGGCTATTCTGTCGGTAGGACATACATTACGTAGAGTTTATGATTTTGTTGAGTTTAACCCACAGAGCGTTACGGGTTTAGCCCTGAAACTTCAAAGTTCCTCATAATGTCGTAAATACGTGGTATCTTCTTTATTTTAATTAAAAAATTACTTTCTCATTTTGTACCTTGATTCCTTTTCTTCCAATATACATCCAAACCGAAATCAGATGCATTAAAAGCTAGTAGAAGTTTTCATGTTAAATGAATATAGAAGGCAGACTTCTGTACGGAATTTTCCTGGCTTAATGCTAAGAGAATTTTAAATTTACTGTTATATATTCTATTAATTAATATTTATTATTTCAATCCTCAGCTCTCGAAACCACTTGAAAGATGTTTTTGCATGACATCTGTGCCGAATAAAAGACTGCTTTTGCCAAAAAGCCTTGTAAAATATATTTCAAATTCATTCATAAGAGATATTTCTTGACATATGTAGGTGCGTAGGTACGTATGTATGTATGTATGTATCTCGCATAACCCAAAAACAGGTAGCCGTAGAACGTTGAAATTTTGTATATGGAGCTGCTATAACATGCAGTTGTTCACCTCCCTTTTTTGTTGCAATCGGTTGCCCCGATCTTATATAAATAAATGCATATATCTGTATTCCCAATCTGTTATTTGGCTGGGTGAGCTTAATTCTTTTATTTTTATATGTTAGTTTCAATTTGGATTTTTACTTCCTTGTACGAAGTAGAAAGGAAGTATTGTAATCGCGAAAAGTTTCAGGCATCATATTTCAACGAAAATATCCATTTTGACCGCTATCGAATGCAATTTAACGATGCTTTTGCATGATATCTGTACGTAATAACAGAATAAAAGACTCGTTTCCTCCAAAAAAATTATAAAACTGCTTTAAAATTAATTCTGAAGAGAATTTTTCGTGGCGTCTGTACGAACGTATGTACCTCGCATAGCTAAAAAACGAGTAGCATCAGAACGTTGAAATTTTGTATATAGGACTGCTATAACATGTAGATGTGCACCTCGCATTTTGGTTGCAATCGGCCGCATCAAACATATATAAATATAATTATATATATATCCACTCTGTTACCCGCTCAGTGATCTCAGTTTCTTCACTCTTATATGTTTGTAAATTGTACATTTTTTGCTTTAAAAATAATTGAATTATGTTGTTTTTCTTTTATGCCTTTAGTAAATCTGTATGCAATATTTTTAGAATTATCAACTTTTTTAAAGTTGTTTAAGTGCCGCTAAACCTTTCTTATGGCGGCCATTGATTGTTTACATTTCAAACAGCAGACGAGTGGATTTGTTGCCAATCTAGAGAACTTCGCAACAACAAAGATAACGCCTTCATTTATTATTGCCAATTAAATCATGCTTAATCCTTTCTGGAATTTTCTCGAGGAAATAAGTGTTAAAGATTTACTTCGTAATTTTTAATACCGATATTCTGAATTTTTATGTATTTTTGCCTTCTCGCGAAGTGAGAACTAAATTGATTGAATGAGCAATACTCAACTGTTTTTGAAAAACTGTTCCTTTTTTGTTTTGATTGCTTAATTTCTTTTATACATCATTCTAGCTTTATTATAGTATTTGAATAGAACATGTGGCAACGATTAGATAATTCTATTCCTTAAATGATATACATTTTGTGCATTATGAGTTATAATATGAACGAAATATAATACTGTTAAGTGAATCTAGCGCCAGAGTGTAAGCAAATACGTGAGCAAATACGTACTAGAGTGAATTTTAAAGAATGCATTTATTCCATTGTAGTTTATGCGCTGTCGGCGAAGTATATTTAATTCAATCCAATAAGTTTAAATGAAATGCAAGAAAAAATGGGTATAATTTAATATTCCGCACAAGGAAGTCATGTGGTGTATACATCAGATTTTTTTTCTTTAGAATTATTAAATTATGCGGTTTTTGTGTTCCGGTTAAGGTTTTATGCCTTTTGTTAATCTGCATGCAATAGTTGTAGAGTTATCAATAATTTAAAAACTTCGAATTAAGACTAATAAACCGTCATTTGTTTACATTTGATTCTCAGTAGAATAGTGAATTAAGTCAATTTCTGCACGTTCAGTGTCTCTTGTCCGAATGGCACCAAAAGTTAACTTTGAGTTTGGTGCACCGAAAGATCTGCCTTCGTGCCCGCTGGCTGAAGTGCTTGTTTTTGCCTATAAATTCTAATTTTCATTGCAAAAACTGTTTTAACTGAATTTGGTGTTTTATGTTTTTCTGTATTTTACAATTTTTGATGAAGATATTTTAAGATTTTATGTATTTTTGCTTTGCCACGAAATGAGAACTGAACTAATTGAATGAGAAATATATTTTTAATGGAATTCGAGGAAATATGTTTAAATGAAATGCAGCAAAGTTTTGCACGATTTAATAAGCCATATAAGGTAGTTTAAGTAGTGTCTACATCGGATTTTTTTTTTTTTTTTTTTTTTATTTTTATTTAGGTTAAAAAAAATATAAAATAGATAACCAAACTACATGATAATTAGAGAAATACATACTAAATTTATTTAATCTATAAAGAAAAAAAAAATTTCAAATATTCCACAGATCGAATACGTTGGCTTTGTCAATTTTAATTAGTAATATCTGTAACGTAGAGATTCATATTTTTAGCATAACTCAGAGTTTGGAACTACGAGTATAAACCTTTGCAAGCTCTATTTGGAAGCTGAATATTTAACTTATATTACGTCACTCATTTAATATCCATGTTTGTTCCTCAACTTAAGCACATACCCAGCTTTTGACTATATTCCTAAAGACTTACCCTTAGTGCTTATGAGAACCATACATCTACTAGCACAACGTTACGTATAAACTAAAGCGTTAACTCTATTCTGAAATTTTCGTGTAAATATTCGCTTATGCAGTGGGCGCTCAAGCTTAATGTTTCTCATTCCAGTTGAACTGGAATTCTGTTTACCCTGGTAGTGAATAATTAAATATTCTCTAAACTTCACAGCGGACTATTAATCGATTTATCCATTTCGATAACTATGGGGATCCTAAAATGAAATTGTATTTCTCTTGTATTAGCGTAAGTTTCTCTTTCTTGTTAAAAGAATGATTATAATTTGTTCATTACGAAGGGTCCTTTTAAATAAATTAGCTTTTGTTGGCAAAGGCACGTAATTAGCCCAGAATGGTTATTAATTTCGATTTGGTATTTTGTGTTGATTCACTACAAAAGCCGAATCACTTTTCAAATTGTTGCCACCAAATATTAGAACCCTATGCTGTATTTAAAAAACTTCAATAATGAAGAATCCGCATAAATAAATATATACATATTTCTCACATTGTGATAAAACAACGCTAACCTAGAGCCATCACATTTTGAGCAACGCAATCCTCCATCGAATATGGGCATCTGGAAGCCCAAATTTGAAATTTGTTTTATTATCGATTTCTTATTCTGTAACACTTTGACGAATTTTTGATTAACAAACTCAACTATTTCAAAGCAAGCAGTGGCAACACTGTACAGGAAAAAAAAATATCTGCAGCGCGCGAAACTGTGTATCCAAAATTCTAAAGGTATGCTCATTTTGAAATAACTTTGCAATATTGCTGTTGAATTGAATTTTACAGCTTGAGTGCGAAGAACATGATATTTAATAAATAAAGATAAGACAGAAAAAGTTAAAAAACGCCCCTTTGGGGGAATTCTAAAGATGTGCTTCTTTTAAAAGTATTTTGCTATATTTTTGTTTAATTGAATTTTATGATTTATATGCGAAGAACATGATATTTAATAAATAAAGGTAACACACAGAACGTTTAAAAAAAAGTCTCTTTGGGCGTAATATGAAATCTGAAAGCTTCCAATTTTTTTTTTTTTTTTTTTTTTTTTTTTTTTTGTTGTTGTTGCTTTTATGCTTTTGTAAATTTTTATTCTTCTAGCATTAAAGCCAAAGGATGAATGAATACAGTTTTTGAACACTCGTATTTATCATGGCATCCATAATATAACTATTTTGCGTTTAAACCGTTTTGCCCTCCTTTTGCTCTCGTTGGACTCCTGAATTCAAATCCGACATTTATTTTTCCTCATCGCCAACCAATATCACATGCTTCAAGAAACACAACTTGCTTTGCTGGGTATCCTTAGTATCCATTTAACGTTTCATTCATAATTTTAAGCAATTGCTTCCTGACACTAGTTTTATATGAATATGTATGAATTAGTTTTACTCTTTTGAGTAAAAATAAAATGTCGAATAACGATTATTGGAGGAAGTTAAGCAAAACGAATTTACCTTATATTCATATGTTTGCAAAACTAGTTTCGGAGGTTAAGCATAGATTTTTCTCTTTCAGCTGCAGACGATCAAATGACGAAAGAAAAATCAGTGTTGAGATAAGATAAGGAATAATAATTGGAAGTAGGAAATCAAGCTACTAGCGCCATTTGTTAATAAAAAATAAAAGCAACTCTTAAATAATTTCCTTAAAAGATGAGGGTAAGGATGACTTGGAATTTGGATCGTTAACTAAAACCGAAATGCTTTTAATGAATGTGAAATGCGTCTATAAAATCGAAATCGCCAGCAATTTTTTTAAATAATTTTGGCTGCAGAAAAATGGAAAATGGGATTTTCAGACCAACAGTATTGGGCAGGAAAGTATTTATGTTTTTCCGTTTTTCGAACGTATGCCTTATATTCCATAACTCGTAATTTTACGACTCTCTGAAAATGTAATTAAGCTACATTGACAAGGGATCCTTTATATACCCCAGGAGTTCACATCTGGAATAGGTTTCTTAAGAATGGAACTGCGAATTTTATTAACAGAAAAGAAAACTATTTGAAAGTTGAATTTCTGTGAAAAACGTACAAGTTTACAGCTAGTCTATGGAAAGAAAGAAGTGACAACAGATATTTTATAATCTTCTAAAACGAGAGAATGCTTTTTGATGTGTTGAGATGAGAATTTTTTAACCGCTTGATCAATAATGTTTTGTATGTTTCGATTTCGAAAGCGAACTGAATAGCAAGAGTAGCGGAAGTTTAAAATTTAGTAGCGGAAGTTTAAAATTTCAAATAACTTTGTTTCATTATAATACATATAGATATCGGATAATATTATTATAGATTAAGTCTACCCAGATATCTGTATATTAGAGGGGGTGTGGCATTATCTGTTTCGTTTGTCACTATATGGCTTAAAAATATTTTGAAGTTTAGTGACATCATCATCATTATCTTAATATTCACTTGCACATATTTAGTATGAGTTAATCCTAGATTGATAAAGTAAAAGTTATTTTACTATTGCATATAAAATTTTACTGTTCCATATATGCATGTAAAACGTAAAAGAAATGTGGAAGGACTTTAACACTCTCTGAAAATTATTGTTCCTCTGTAAGCTTTATGGAACGTGAAACAAATAAACTTTGAATGCTTTTATGGAATAAGATGGAAAATAGTTAATAATTGGAAAATTTTTAAAACAAAACTTTAAATAATGGGGAAAAGAATAATCTGACACGAAGGACTCAGTCAATAAACTTGCGGAGTAGTTAAGTTATTTTGTGCTGGAGATGTGAAAATGAGCAATGCCCTCGCCAGGACTCGAACATGGACCTCTCAGATACGCGCCGAGTGTGCTACCATTACACCACGACGGCATGTTGGAAAGAGGGAAAAAATACCTTACTTAAGGGGTATCAGCAAAACCTATACCGACATAGTTAAATTGCCATTGTACCAAATCGAAGTACCTTTCCTGAAAATCTGCTGTAGATACGCGCTTGAAATTTTTTGTGTAGTTAAAGTATACTTATCTGATTATACTGAAATGAGCTTTTGAAACATTTTGAAGTTTAGAGTAATTTACAGAATATTTTGTTAGGCATAGTAAAATTTAGCAATTTTCTCACACAAAATAAATTCTTTAATTTTTTTTACATCGAGACCTATTTTCACTTTAAAAAAAAATCCCAGAATTGCACAAAATGGCACTGCGCACACTCTGGATTTTATCTACGTACACATCGACCTATTTTCATTTAAAAAGTCAAAGAAAATTGACAAAAATCCAATTCTTCTTACTCTTGTAAAAAGCGCCAAACAAATAAGTGGGCGATTCTGCACTTTAGCAGCGAAATTGTTTCTAAGTGCTTATTAGCTAAAATTCCCATTGGAATTTTCCGGAAAATGTCACATTACATGTCACATGTTCTCTCATTTCTCTGAGACAAAATAATCTGTGATTCGAACTGTGTACTTCTCAGATTATTGCTAAAGTCCTAGCTAGTAACCTTTATCGCCTTACCAAAATGTCGCCAAACTATTAGTTACCATATTCTAAAGATTAGCCGAAAGTTCTCTCAAGAAGTTGTTAGTATGGGAAGAGAGGTGAGAGACTTTCAGACCCGTGACCTCCGAAGATCTTTCTATTAAAGTTAGGGGCGGGACTGAGTAATGTTACCCTATGGTGCTGAAGCCTTTTGCCAAAGACAGGGTAAATCTTGCACTCCTTGCCAGGATGAATTCCATGGGCCTGTTCTGATGTCTGCTGTCCGACAAGTGAGATAAGTCGCAACACAGAGTGGTATTCGCTTTCAGATTTTAAAGTTTTCAGAATGACCAGAAAGGTTTCTAATCAGAAAATTGAAGTAATAAAATTGCTTGTTATTCTATTGAATCATATACACAACTGGAAAATTTAGAGAATAGTAGTAACTAAAATAATGATCTCAAAAGAATTCAAACACAGAATGAATCGTCTAGATAAATACTAAATTTAAACCATGAAATCAATACCTTTAAAGTACATAAATTCATCGCTTAGTTAAAACAGTTATGAACTGCCAGCAGCAATTTATATTCTCCTAAAAATATTCTTCTATAATGCTTCGGAATGACGAAGGCACAAATTGCGTCCTTTTCTTCGTATTCCAAGTCCGTTCATAATAAGGAAATTCCCATTTACAAACCTCGATTCGAAATCTCTGAAGCAAAACATCGGAATTCATGTTTAAAATAGCAGATTCCAGAACGACGGTTGTTACTCTTGAAGTTAATTGAATGAATGAATTATCTTCCTATTCAGGTTTAAATCTTCGAGTGTGAAAATATTTGCGAAAGATTTCTGAGGTATTGAAGGAGAAACATGAGTTCCTCTGAAATGTATTTATTTACGAAAATGCTCGAAGACATAAAGAGAAGAAAATAAATTTCAATTCGTAGATTTCACGTTAGGGAAACGAAAATTCTTTCTGAAACCTCTGTGGCAGTCACCGCCTCGGGTCTCCCATCCATCGTTTACCGAGATTAAACTTTAATTGCAACCGAATTTCGACCCTCCCTTAAACGTACTCGGACTGTTAACAACTATTTCGCTCGGATGGATAGGAAGAAGAAATCCACGCCGCTGAAAATTGCTTTTTCTCGATCGAAACTTGGCCAGTGAAATGGGTTTCCGCGTTCATTTTGCGTCAGGTTAGCCGCCCAGTGGCATTTCCACCATTTCCTTTCTTTTCGGCTGTCTCGAGAAGTGAAGTTAGGAGAAAATATCGACAAAATTATCTGCGATACCAAGAGGAAGCTGTGGAAAATCTCGGCCTGACTCTTAATAGAAATGTTATTGAAAGCAAGATTTGAGTCTTGAAAATTTTTATTCTTTTAGAAAAGAAATAACGAAATGTTTAATGGAGATTTGTGACAGATGATGATAATGAACATCTTAAAACTGATAAAAGTAGGTGGCGATTCCAACAAATATTCGTAAATTTGCTAAATGCTCCTTAATATAATCCCAAATCACGTTCCAAGACTAAATTAAATTGATTTTATGTTTGCAAAAAATCAACCTGGTAATTATAACATTTAAAGATCATACTTTTTTAAGATAGAATGAACCTCCTTGTCTCATATCACAGCAAATCCACAAAATTCTTCGCGGTTGGGAGGCAGGATTGCGCCTTTCGTTGACAAGAGCCTTGAGCACCATACAGGTGACCTTATGACCTTGCTCAGTTCCACCCCCAATTTTAAGGGAAAGCACTCCGGGGGCGCGATTCCAAGAGTTCCCCATATTTCTTCCACCACCAACAACCTCTCGAGAGGACTTTCGGCTCACTGCATATTTAGAGAGCCCCATGCCACACGGACACTATGCATTTACAAGCAGCCAACCAGCAGCAGTCGCTGAACACTGGTTGTTTGGTCAGAGGTTCGGTTTCCACGAATTGGCTGGCTACATGAGCGTTTTCATTGTTTTCCCCATGTGTGATGTGTATATAAGCCAGTTTCCCTTGGAACATCTTCCACGAAGGCCTATCTCGCTTTAGGCAGATGGCCCTCGAGGCTTTGCCGTAATCACATAAACCACCCTTAACAAATATCCATGCCTCCTCCGGGATCGACTCGGGCCATTCGGTACAGCACTCAGACTCACTCGGGTTGGCGATTACGAAAAGGCTGAAATACAGATTTGGCGACTTATTGCCAAAAATACATTTACCTATCTTACAGTAATTTACTTACCAGGAAATGAAACGAAATTCAAACTTGCATAAATATGTCCGATTCCGTATGAAAAGTGCCGGATTGGAGTCAGGGTGCGGACGTTTATTTTCAGTCCACAAACTAGTCTTCGATTTGTGCAAGCAATCACATGTCGAGGTAACGTTATAATTAAGGATTTTAAGTTTTGCTAACGCTTATTGTATTTTAAAACTTTACTATCCAGTCCGATTTCCCATTTCCGGCCGGAATAAGCGCGAGTAGGAATCTTATGTTAATGAGTTTCAAACTGTAAAGGTATTTAAGAAGTGGGTTTTAGCCAAGAGAAGAGAGAGACTTCTTGCTGCCCTGCATCGCGCGTGCCTTTAAGCCAGGTCATGTCTGCCTTTCAGACCAGAACATAGTTCCTGCTGATATACTAAAACGAATTGCAGTTTTTTGCATTTTGGTCACTACATACGTAGTGTCAAAAGGCCAATCTTTGCGTTAATAGTCTTTGTACAGAAAGAATTTAAGTTTAATTCTTATTTAGTTTAGTTAGTTATTTCTTATTTTCTACGTTTGAGACCAAAAGTGTTGGTCTCTGTATCCCGAAGTGCAGAAACGCCTGTACACTGTGGAAAGTAAACGGTAAAGTTAAACCTTCTTATTTGTGTTGTTTTGTCCTACACACGCATGAGCATAGCTCCCTGCTCATATTCAGGATGACTAAATGTTCCCCAAGGCGGTTAGAAAGCATGGCTGTCTTGACAACGTTAAGAAGGTTTCTGGCTTTTCGAACGACATTCGTCTTGCATAAGGTTCCAACCACCCTGGGCCTGGGATATTCTTACGAAGTAGTTTCGTCCACGCCTGGCGTTAACAAATTGGCTTCCAGGAATGTTCAGTTAAATAATAATAATGTGCTTCTACTGGCGAAAGATCTATGCCCTGCTGATTTATTTATCTGCATGGTGTTCTGAGACGAGCACTCTTATACTTATCAGCCGCTTGTCACTGCCGTTTTACGAGTTTTCAATCGGTTGCTGGTTGCCTTTAAGGCCAGAGGTTTAGCCCTCTTAATATTTGCAAACGTATTGTAGTTCCAGCAGCTCGGCGTACTAAGTACGTACCCTTTTTAAATAAAGGCCAGTCTTAGTGCTAGGCATTTGTATACTAATTCAAAGTTAGCTTTTAGTTAGAGTTTTACTTAGTAGTTTTATATTCTTACGTTCAGACCACAAGTGGTTGGTCTCTGTTTTCCGAAGTTCGGAAGTGCCTGTAAAGTATTGAAGATAAAGGGTTTCGTATACCCTTTCTGCTTGTGTCGTCTGTTATACACAAATCTTGAACATAGCTTGAATAATATAGAATAGCTTATCAGATAAGATAAAACAAAATTTACTGGAGGGGATTCTGTTAAATAATTTATATTATATTATTTATATGACACATAATTTAGGAAATAATTAATCACTTAAAGTTGTCACGACTTGTGTTTCTCTTGATTTGCTTTGGAAACATGGTATGCCTTGAATAAGAACAGGGAGCTTATTCAAGCTATGTTCAAGATTTGTGTATAACAGACGACACAAGCAGAAAGGGTATACGAAACCCTTTATCTTCAATACTTCACAGGTACTTCCGAACTTCGGAAAACAGAGACCAACCACTTGTGGTCTGAACGTAAGAATATAAAACTACTAACTAAAACTCTAACTAAAAGCTAACTTTGAATTAGTATACAAATGCCTAGCACTAAGACTGGCCTTTATTTAAAAAGGGTACGTACGTAGTACGCCGAGCTGCTGGAACTACAATACGTTTTCAAATATTAAGAGGGCTAAACCTCTGGCCTTAAAACTCCTTCTCTCTCTCTCTCGGCAAAAAGCCACAACTTAAGTACTTGGGCGTCAGCAAGACAATTTTCATAAACAAGTTAAAGAATTTAATTCTGGCCGGAAGTAGAAAACAAGTAGTGATAGTACAGTTTTAAAATAAAATAAATGTTAGTAAAACTTAGGATCCTTACAAAGTAAACGCTGAACTGGAGAAACGCTAAAATTAAAATACGAGTAAAATGTCAAAATAAAACTATGGAATATATATTATATGTGATAAATCTAACAATTTTTCAAGACTTGAAATAAGCTCAGATCTGAGATTTGTTGCAGATATTTTAGAATCATTGCAGAAGAAAAGCTAATCCCATGAGAATTATATTACTGTAGAAAATTGAATTGCCGTAGGGAACTTTATATCTTTGCAAGAGAGCGTTCAAATGCTATACAAGGCATAACGTTGATCTCGAAGGCCCTTTCGAGAATTTTGGGGCATCATCAGCAGAGAATTCATCGCTGCTGTTCCGTAATATTCGAACCACGCGGGACTAATTCAGCAGATGATTGCTCTAAAGATATTCCAGAAATAGAATGTTCTCGTCGTCTTTACTGAATTAAACACGAGTGGACATTTTAAACCACTGAACTCAAGAACTTGGGGGAACTCTGCAAGCCCCCCATGACCTAAGATGCACTCTTGTGGGTAAGGCTCATTATTCATCAGCGACCAGTAGGGAAGAGATATAATGAGTAGGTACACTTTGTATTTGAATATTAGCCCTTAAGAGTTGAAACGCTGGGTATTTAAATGCTGGATACATGCATTTAAATGTAAAGTGCTTAGAATAAGTATATTTACATATTTATACAAATAGAGAGAAAATGCAGTAAACAGGATATCCTAATCAGTAGATGCAACAGGTATGCAGGCTCAGGCCCCTGGATGAAAGGGCTACTTTTCGCTATTTATCCTCTGTTAACAGGCGCAAAAGTAAACTTTTACACACACATATGGAAAGTTGAGAAGTGAAAATATTTTTAGCAATTAGAAGTGAAAATATTTTTAGCAATTTTGTTAATTTTTTTGGGCTAAAAACTGCTTTAGAAGGGATCCTAACTTTAATGTCCTGTGCATGTAAATTGATCTACGAAATTTTTAGATCTGTTAACCCTTTACGGCACAGTGTGTCCGGTCTGGACTCACCTAAAACTTTCCTTCTGTACGCACAGAAAATTTGAATGAAGAAGGATTTATATATAGGTTACTATAGGAACTATAAAAAGGATACTATAGGTTACTCTGAACCTTCTTTATATATAGTAGATGGCAGCTCAACACAAAACAGTCCATATATTTTAGCCATGTTTAGTTTTTAACACCCCTATTTTTCAAAGAAATTTTCCAGATATGTTTTAGGGTGTAAAAAGAATTGTTTGAAAAGAAAGTTCTATGTTATGTTTTTGGTTGTATGCTAATCTAATTATTCTATATTAGTTTTAAATTTTTACCTTGATATCTTGCCTAAATTCAAACGGCGAACCCTAGGTGTGCCCAGACTGGGCTCACCGATAACCTACGATAACTGAGAGTCTGTATTCTTTGTTTCTCCGCATCTCATCGGTCAGTTCATTGACAACAATGCTTGTTTCAGCACTCTTTTCGAAGATCTATTCAATCAGTGTGTCCACTTTGGGCACACCCACAGAATTAAAACGATAAGTGATATCTTCGCAAAATTTTACTTATGTACTCCTCTAGGCCCAATTAGACTGCTTACCGTTTTTTTTAATCAAAACTCCAACTTTAAAACGTAACGTGCCGGAAAGGGCTAAATGGATTTCAAACATGCGAAGTAATATAATGGGGAAAAACACAGCAAAATTAAGTATCTATTAATGTAATCAAGGCATAGTTACAATAAACACCGCAACTTGAAGAGGGATTATTAAATAGGTTGTAGGGATTTATATTTATTTTAAATAACCAGTTTAATTTAAGTTTATGTTCTTTCCTATAAGCTTTCCTTCTCCTAATTTTTAGTGTCAGAATATTTAAATTTGGTAGCGCGCGTAAAGGAATGCAAATTCTACCTTGAGGAGAAAAGATTTAAGTACTGAGTTCTAGAAGGGAAAGTTAGAGACTTTGGGCTATCGGCGTCACCTCTGTAAGGTCAACTTCTATTTTTGCAGTTATTACTGGTTAACGTGACGTAAGAGCTATTACTCGGCTGTCACTGATTTCGACGCGGTTTTAACTGTTTGAAGACCATAACGCACCAGACGGCCTTTCATTCAAATCACCAAAACCGCCCCAAACGGTCGAAATTTCTATGTTGTTTTCCTCTCTCCTCTAAGGTATGCAGTAGCAGGTGCAGTTTCCTCAAATGCATTGTTTCAGTTTATTGCAGACAGCTTGTCCTAAAAGGATTTATTTGTGGTTTCTTATCTTTATTTGTTGGGAAGTAGACAGGATGACATTTGAAATCTTTGCTCTTCTTTATGTGTTAATGAATGGGGGGGGGAGGAAATTGCTGTGACTCTCGAAAACCTTTTTGGGCGGTTCGATATTTTATTCATACAGGTTAGCGAAAACTTCGGTTTTCAAAGAGTTAAGAAACAGGATTATTTGAGCCCTGTAGTGTAATTTTTACTACTTGTTCATGTCTTCGAATTTTTACTTTAGTAGCTCTTGTTATCTGAGTTGTCGCCCGAGTGAGACTTAGTCATGGACCTTATAAGAAATAGACTAACCCAAATGGGTTTTCTACCTCGTCTGAGGCGTTCCTGGCTGTCACCTTAATCACATCCGAAGGAGTAGGGACGACTTGCAGAAATTTAACATTGGTTGCCTATTGTAACGTGTATAATTGTCAAGAAAAAGCTGGTTGTAGCGCCTCATTTCACAAATTAGAATTTCTACATATTTTTATTTTTGAAATTGAGATTGATTTTTAAAAATTTAGCATATTTATCAAGCATAATTAAAGTTCCAAATAAATATAAAGCTTTCAGTGCTGGCTATTTTTTTATCTTTTCCTATGCTGTAAGGAAATTTGTAACTACTTCTTTTAGAAAATAATATTTTAAATCCGAATTTAAAACTGTGAATTTTAAAGAGTTTAATAAAGGGTACTTTTAACCCTTCTCCTGTGTAGTTCCTACACGTACAGTGTCCCTTAGAAGATAAGCAAGTAGAGCTTACAATGTAAAGAAATGAAAACTAAATAAAATAATAGAACGCATGGGAAAATGCAGTTATAAAATCTGCTATGCAATTTTCATTACAGAGAATGATATTAGAGAATATCAGTTTGAACATAAAGAAAGATCTGAAAATGATCAGCAGATTTATAAAAGTGTGCAAATATTTTTCACGTTTAATTGCTGTTGCAAATGAATGTATATTTGTAGGTTATGAATGCTTGTTTTATTCCATATTCTGTTTCCCTATCTTTCAGATTCATACATAAACCTATTATAACATGATGCGTCATTTCATCTTCTCATCAACTGATAGTCAGAATAAACACGTATGTAAAATCATGAATATAAATCATAAAATAAGAAATGCTGGCATCAGATATGTTGTTCATATCAATCTGATTTGTCTGATGTACACAGAACAAGCCTACAATTTATCATCGTCACAAAGAGTATAAGATTTCGTCTACCGTTGACTATTAACAGCTAATATACTAACTTTGTAAAGGACTATTAACATGTAATACTGTCCTTTACAACCGTACGGGTAACAGTCCGACGTTTTGCTTATTTATGCCCCAGTTTTGAAGCAGAGCACCTCAGAGGAGGAGCCGGATACCAGGGTCTCATACTCCTGTTCTACCAACCTTTCGAGAGGAATTTCGACACGCCTTATATTATGAGTACGTCCATGTCGCAAAGACACTATACGTTTACAAACATCCATGCCTTCACCGGTTATCGAACCCTGGTATTTCATTATAACAGGCAGCATTGCTAACCACTTCCCGTCTCGGCGGCTGGTATCGAATTTAAATAAAGTAATAATAGTAATAAATAATAATAACAATAATAATAATTCTACAGCTGCTCCTCCTACTACTACCCGGCCCAGCAGTAAAGACGCTGAACACTAGTAGTTCGGTCCGAGGTGCGAATCCCGCTAACGGGCTGGCTGCATGGGCGTTTTTGTGGTTTTCCCCATGTGTAATGCGAATACGAGCCAGTTTCCCTTAGAGAATCCTCCTGGAAAGGTATCCCTCACTTTAGGCAGATAGCCCTCCTGTGCTTTGACACAATTGAATAATCCAATCCATCCTACTACCACTACCTCTTCTTCTTCTCCTCCTCCTTCTTCCTCTTCTTTTCCTTTTTCTTCTCCTCCTCCTCCTTTTTCCTCTTCTTTTTCTTCTTCTTCTTCTTCTCCTCCTCCTCATTCTTCTGCTTCTTCTTGTTGTTGTTCTCGTCCTTCTCCTCCTCCTTCTTGTTCTTCTCTTCTTTCTTCTTCTTCTCCTCCTCTTTTATCTTTTTTTTTTTTTCTTTTTTTTCCCAAAGCGAGCAGTAACATTAGCTTAACACAGACTTAGGTGCTGAAGAAACATTAGTTTCTTCAGCACCTAAGTCTGTGTATCAGAAATTCTAAAATTCTAAAGATACGCTGTATTTAAATATTTTGTGATATTGCTGTTGAATTGAATTTTATTTGGTTCAGGTGCGAAAAACGTGATATTTCATAAATAATGGTAACACACAAAACGTTAACGAACGCCCTATTGGGGGTAAGATAAAATCTGAAAGCTTTCAGATTTTCTTTTTCTTCTTATTATTATTTTATTTACACTCAGGTTACGTTTCTGTTATCCTTTTACCATTGTTACGACAAAATTCATCAATATCTTTGACTTGTAAGATATAATACGTTACTAGAATTAATTTCCTATTAGGAACGTATGTGGTAATGTAAAGGAATAATTGTAAAATAATGCATGCTACGAATAATAAAATGTTTGCAAGTTACGTTCTGTACATGTCTTGCAATAGCTGTCGTTAAGATTCATTAATAGACGCTGACTTCTTTTAGGTTGTGCAGTTTGTCTTGACCTTTACAATTCTGCATTTTCACCGATGTATAGCTAAAACAAATATACCGCTAAATAAAACAAATATATATAATTATTGTCAGAATTACACCATTTTCCATTTACCTTTCCATAATAATCACGTAATTATACGTTTTAAAATAATTTTATTACATTCAAAGATGTATTTTTAAGATCAGCATGGTATTACAGAAAGGCCTAATTAGAAATATTAAACAGTTGTCACTCCAGTTTCAATGTAGCTTGTAGCTTCCAGTCAACTCGATATCTCAATTTCTTTCCTTGCAAATGAATTAGTAGGTGACTACATTCTGGGAAAGCCAATTATTTCGGATCTTTTCTTTACCAATTAATGTCAAACAAAGCAACATAAAAAATGTGTAAAATCAATCATCGTTGATTAAATTGGAATTTGTAATTTGCTGTCCAAAGTAAACCATAAATCTTCTCTTGGTGGTGGGTAACAATATATAATAGCACTGTAGATATTCGGAATATTCAACACAATAGATTCTGTTGTAACTAACAGAGCTTAGAATTGGTAATAAACTAATCTCCTCAGCAAGTACATGTCACAAGAATTAATTAAGGATTTATTATATAAAGACCTCTTTAAATCAGTCGAAATACCAAACTTAATCAGACCTGGTGTCGGAATCGCTTATTCACAAAGTTATAACTTCAATCTTTTAACGGTTCCAGGTTCCTGTTAACCGTAAATGGTTATTTTTATTCCTGCCCTTAACATCGCATTTCTCAATGAAAATAGTTTAAATAGGTAATGAGGTAAGATTTTTTTTTTACTTCCTTGTAAGGCAAGCATTGTAATCGCGAAAATTTTCGGGTATCAAGTTTAAATCGAAAATATCCATTCTGACCGCTATCGAATGCAATTTGACGATATTTTTGTGTGACATCTGTACATAATAAAGAACCCTTTTCTCCAAAACGCGTTGCAAAAAGGATTTAAAATAGATTCAGAAGAGAATATTTTCGTGAAGTCTGTACGTACATACCTATGTACATATGTATACTGCATAACTCAAAAACGAGTAGCTTCAGAACGTTGAAATTTTGTATGTAGTACTACTATAATATATAATTGTGTTGCAACCGGCTGCACCAAAAAGTACATAAATATATCTATCTATCTACCGCCCGTCTCTCTCTCTCTCTCTCTCTCTCTATATATATATATATATATATATGTGATGTACCAGCTTTAGTCGTAGCTTAAATTATCAGACGATAAGTTTTAAAAAGAACAGAATCCATTTATTCAGGAGAAATAGCAGTTACAAAATCGGATATCCGAAGTAAATAAAAGGAATTACTAATAACGTTTTGTATGAAGTTTACTGCATCGTGACATTTAAGAAAAAGCCCCCGATATTACTTTGCGAATCCTTTTGTAGTCTCTGGAAAGGCGGAGCTTCAAAGAAATGACGTCAGCCTCGTCAGCCAATCCAGTTCGCTTTAAATATTTCCAGAACATTCTATAACTGTACGTGTAGAAAAGGTGGGAAAAACAACTGGACTACGGGGCTGTGGATTTAATTCCACGTACTTTCAAATAAGAGAACGTCGCCATTAAAAATGAAAAGAACGTACAGTTAGAAATTTAAGTGTATTCTTGACTATAGAATTTTATTATTGCAATTATATACAGATAGAGAGAGAGAGAGAGAGGAGGTAGATATAAGGACAGATAAAAGAGAGGTATATATATATATATACAGATAGAGAGAGAGAGGGGTAGATATAAGGACAGATAAAAGAGGGGTATATATATATATATATATATATATACATACACACCTCAGCTATATATATATATATATAACATTCTCTGCTCCGTGAGCTCAATTTTTATTGTTCTTATGTGTAGGTAAATTGTGCATTTTTTGTTTTAAATATAATTAAATTATATTGTTCTTATCTTCCAGTTAAGGTTCTTATATCTTTAGTTAATCTGCGTGCAGTAGTTGTAGAATTATCAGTAATTTATAAGTTTCTCAAGTGCAGCTAAGCCTTTTTTTTACAATAGTAAGCATATTTATTTACTTTTAAAACTTAGCAGAGTAGCAAATTAAGTCGCTTTTTGCACCTTCAGTGTCTTTTTGCCGAATACGACCAAAAGTAAACTTTCATTTTTTTTTTGCATCGAAACGTCTGTCTTCTTGCCCGCTGGCCGAATTGCTTTTTTTGCGTAGAAACTCCATTTTTTTTGAAAAAGTTTATAGAAATTTATTTTATTATTTTAACTGTGTGTAGTTTTTTATATTTTTCTATATTTTTTAATTTTTGATAAGGATATTTTGAAGTTTTATGTATTCCTCGAATGAAATTCGATGAAAGTTAAAATGAAACGCAGCCAAAAAATGCGTATAATTTAATATTTCTCACAAGGAACTCATGTGGTGTACAAATCAGAACTTTTATATTTGAAATTCAAAGGGGTAACGAAGGACTAAGTTAATATAAGTGCAACGCAATACTTACAGCCTATCGTGGCGAAGTCAGCTATAATATAGCAAGGCTAGTGACTCTTCAACATTGCTGTTTCTTTCATACTCTAGTTCTTTCACAAAATTACTTTTCTGAGCCAAGGATAAAGGTAAAATTACATCGGAAGCGTAATTGCTTCAAAGACCATTACATTCTGAGGTAGGATTACTTCGTTGAGTACAGGTTTCCTGGTCGAATATTATTATTCCAAGATATGTTCTCGATGTCCATCAACCCTTTGTAGGCTGCTCTTGTGTGTGTATTTGTATTATTGCAGTAAATAAATAAATTAAAAAAATCTGAAAGCTCTCAGATTTTATGCTATACCCAAGCAAGGGTTTTTCTCGTTTACAGACACAAAAACGTTTCGAGAGCATTTTGGCTAACGCCTCTTTAGGATAAAATATTTAACAGGCATTCTGTTGCGCCATTCTGTTGCGATAGACATTCTGTTGCGCCATTCTGTTGCGATAGACATTCTGTTGCGCCATTCTGTTGCGATAGACATTCTGTTGCGCCAGAGTTAAATTATTCCCTACAGTGTTGCCACTGCTTGCTTCGAAAATTTTCAGTTTCTTAATCAAAAGTTCGTTAAAGTTTTACAAAATATGAAATAGACAATAAAACAAAGCCCAAATTCGGGTATCCAGGCACCCATGTTCGGGTGGTGGACTATGTTATTCAAAATTTGATGACTCTAGGTACCGTTGTTTTTTCACATTGCGAGAAACATACCGTATATACCCGCGTATAAGTCGAGATATTTTGGACAAAAGAAAGACTTCAAAGTTTGGGGGGGGTCGACGTATACGCGGAGCCATAAAAAATTAAAAGAATCGGAAGTTCAAAAATTTCTTTATATAATGCAGTTGTTTCCTTCCCGCACTCAAATTGGACGACTTATCAAATAAGTCACTTACTCTTATCTTTATTTTTGTTTATTTTGTTTTATTTACCAAGGTAGTTTTTATCGTATATTTACTTTTTTTTCTCAGATGATTTTGAATAAATGCAGTACTTAAAAAAAAAACAAAAAAAAAACAATTCGAAGTTTCTCGATCGATTTCGGAAGTGGGGGTTCGACTTATACGCGGATTACTTATTTTCTACGAATTTTTTATGTCGAAGTGGGGGGGGGGGTCGACTTATACGCGGGTATATACGGTAAATGCGTTTATACAGCTTCCACATTATTTACTTTCTTTAAATATAATACAAATCGATAATATTTGGTGGCAACAATTTGAAGGGTGATAAATCGCATTTAAGTATTTCAAACCAAAATGCCGTTTTGAAAACAAATAGCTCTTCTCGGCTTTAAAGCCCCTTTGGGTTAATAAACTAAAGACTAAAGAATATATTTTTCTAATAAAGAATACTTATTCAAATGAATAGAGAATGTATTTTTAATGAAAATAATGTAAATTTAGTATTGATTTTAACATTAATTTTAACTCAAATTAATATTATAAACAAAAGTGCTATCTTAATAAAAGTTAAGAAAAGGAACATAAATATAAAATTTTTATATAGGGATTAATTACATGATTCAACTTTCAAAAAGGAGCTTTTAAAATTCTCTTTACCCTTATGGTACGAAATTTAAGGGGGCTCATACACCTTAAACCCCTCATGATCTTCGAACATGCGTGTGACTGTTGCAAGAATTGGGATATTTTATTTATTTTAAAAGCAATTACTTCCAACCTTTTACAGCTGACTACATAATATAGCTGCTTTGGAAACTAGTAACCAGAAAGTTTGCGTTGCCACAAATATTTTTGTAATTTAATCCTCTTTGTGACAAAATATTTCGCCATGTTTCCACCTTGCGCGCATGATATTTTAAAAATGGCTAATGGTACATACTTGAAATTGGATGGAATTCTTTATATGGGCACTATTTTCTAACTGAACCAAAAATCTGATAAATATTTTAATACTGAAAAATTTTATGGACGAAAACATTACAATTTTTTTTAATAAAATACATTTTATAAACTCAACTCCAAATAAAATAAAAATTTAACATGAAATTTTTAGAATTTTAGGTTCACAGTAGTTTCTAAGTGTTATAAAAACTATATATTAAATATAGAATTAAATTATGCAACAGAATATTTTAAACTGTGCGCGCAAGGTGGAAACATGACGAAAAATGTTGTCACAAAGCGGATTAAATTATAAAAATATTTATGGCAACACAAACTTTATGATGACTATTTCAGAAAGCAGCTATATTATGTAGTCAGCTGTAAAAAGTTGGAAGTAATTACTTTTGAAATAAATAAGTTATCCCAATTCTTGCAACAGTCACCTATTCGAAGATCTTATGGGTTTTAAGGTGTATGAGTCCCCTTAACAAAGTGAAATTTCTCAGTTACGTATGTTATAAGATATTCCTTTTAAAATAGCTCACTTAAAAATTAACCAAGGCTAGGTAATTGCTCGGTTTTAAAGCATGTAAGCTGACTTCATGCCTTCTATGTTGGACGTAGTTTATTGCAAGAACATATACTGTTTATTGTCAGAATTTTGCCATACGAATAAGTACGTAAACAGAAACACGTAAAAATCTTTGCTTTAACTTCTGTGACTTAAATTGTTGCATAACTACTGTGAGCGGTCTCTCAGACCGCTTCTGCTAAAAACAAAATAAGATATTTTTTTTTCTTATTTGAATAAATGTTATTTAATTTCATATATTTAACTTTTTCATGAAGATATAAAGCAATTTTTACACTTAAATCAGTTCATTAAAATAAAATATATACTATGATAACAATTCCTTCGCTTACGTATCTGGATAGAAGAAGTAAATTTTAAAATTCAACTTTTTATTTTGCATTAAAATTTGCGATAAGAATGCTTTAATAAGAATATAGAAAATTAATTTTTATTTTAAAAATTAGAATTCGAGCTGCATTTTATACATACTTTTCTACTGCTTTGTAGACACTGATTCTTTGCATGCTATATATTTGTAAGCTCTTTTCTTTTTTTTGCTCGGTGGACAAATATAGCACGTTCTTTTTTTTAATTTAATTTATCGTCTTCGATCGCAATGTTTCCTTCATCATCATTTATTCCGAAAACTCTTCTTATTGTAAGTTTGAGTTCTTTAGATAAAAATGATGAAGTTATCCTCCGTTTTACACGAGACTGCACCAAATGAATTGTTAATGAAATCTTTTCGGAGCCAATGGGAGAAGATTGAAATAATACGAATGCATTTCTTGCACATATATCCAAGTTTCTGAAGAATATTGCCATAGGTCAACGTTCGGGTTCGACGAGCAGTTGAATAGATTGAACGAAGAACAATATTGTGACTACGAGTTCGAACACCCTTGTTGGGCTCTTGAATAGACCATTTGAATTCATTTTTTCCAATAAAAAAATCTCTTGTAGAAGGAGAACATGGATTTTCATTTTCATCGGCAGATATTTCTGAAGTTGTGTCGTATTCGTTCTCAATAATTTCATCATGGGAACTTCCATCAGAGAACTCTAAATTAGATCAATTTCGAACTATGTAATCAATTTGGTCTTAGGTAAGATATTTAGAACGTTTTCTGCACGCATTTGAAGCCATTTGAAGAATATTTATAAAAAAGCGAAATATGTAACAACAACGAAAAGTGAACTTTATCGGCCGAAATTTGAATCGTATCTGCTGTGATCGGTCCCACACACCGCTGAGGAGGAAAAATTTAAAAAAGTGTAAGAAGAAATATAGCTACCCAAATGCAAATTGGTATGTGACCTTGGACAACTGATTTAGGAAGGTACTAGGAATGGCAATACCCATTAATTATTCTAAGGGGTGGAAGCATTTAATGGAAAATGTCTCGCGGTCTGAGAGACCGCTCACAGCAGTTAAAGGTTAAAAAGGAGATTGATCTATGGTTTGCAAAATATCAATTGGTTACTTTAATTCAGAAAAGGTTCAGATGAGAATACAAAAATGGACCATAAGTGGATTGGACATAACATTCCAGTCCGCCAGGGTCAATTGATATCTTCTTAAAGACCTTAATAATAAAGGTGTTGATGTTATCTTTTCTCATGTATGTGGCCACACTGGCAATCTAGGAAATGAACGGGCTGATTGGTTGGCAAAACAAGCTACACATCTTCAAGTAATTACTCCAATGATACTTCCTAAGTCATTTTACAAGAACAAGAGTAGGGATGATATAATACTCGAGTGGAATGAACTATGCAGGAATTCTACTACTGCCTCTTTGACTAAACTATATTTTCCTTCCATTCCTCACAGACTGAATAATAAACACTTTTTCTGCAATTTTGAAGTTACTCAATTTCTAACTGGACATGGTAAATTCAATTCATATCTGAAGAGATTTAGATTATCTAGTACAGACTTGTGTTCATGCAGTTTCGGGGGAGTGCAAAATGTCGAACATTTGTTTTTCTATTGTTCAAAGCTCAAGGAAGGACGAAAGGAACTCATTTCTAAGTTAAACTCTGTGAATATTACATTTCCTCCCCCTCTTCATGTTTTTGTTCAACATAAAATGGCTTTCTCATTTTTCTGTAAATTTATCTCTTACGTATCATCTGTGAATTTGTAAGTTTATTTTATTTTGTGTTGTGTTGTTGTATTTGTTTTTTTTTTTTAACTTACCTCTGTAAGCCTTGTGTAATACTATGTGGTGCACAAAAATTTAAAATTTTCAATTTAAAAAAAAAAAAAAAAAACATTTCCCTCTGGAATTTTCAGAAAGGTAAATTTCCTGATAAAAAATGTGTAGACATCCAAGCCGTCATGAATTCACTAGAAAGCCCGTCGGTCATGCGAAATGACCACTGTTCAAGATACTATAAATTGCAGTTAAAATGATTTGTGCAAAGGTGTCTGCTAATTGAAACTGGATTACCCAGGGCAGGCGGCGAGGACGTCCCTTTGCTTACTGCCCCACGGGGTTTCCCCCTTCTACTTGCTTAATTGCTTAAAGTAGAGTGCAATGAAGGAAATCACTGGCGGTACATTTCTTAAGAGCCACCGCTAGCTCAATAAATAAAGGTGATTTAAAGAATAAAATGTTAATTCACATGTCAAAGATCTCTTCGTACTATTTGTCTCTTTCTTGTGTAGTGTTTCTTTCCATCATTTTTAAGCTCGCTTTGCAGACGACCATTTTTAATTTTACGTTCATTCTTTCACGAACTATTGAACAGGCAACATAAAGTTGACCGTGTCCAATTGCAGGCTCAGGTAAAAAAAATGCCAACACGCTTAAGCGTTTGGCCCTGAGACTTGATGGTCATAGCAAAGGCAAGTTTTACAGGAAATTGTCTACGTCTCAATTGAAATGGCAATTCTGTGCCGTGGCAATTTCAACCCCATTGGCTAGTACAGTTACGCAAGCAACCAATAAACTATCGGCGACAAACAAACACTTAAGCCGCATATAATAAAGATATTTATTTATTTCATTTTATTTGTTTTTTTAATCGTTGCCAGTTTTTACCGGTTGCATATTTCATCTTCGTCTTAAAAATATAAGAAATAAGAACTTAACTAATCACTAACTAAAGAGATTTAGCCCAAGCTAACACATTTAAACTAGTTGGCCTCTAAATATTGAGTTAGCTAGAGAAGCTATCGAGGGCCCGTAATACTGCTGAGCATAGTAACATTTTAAAAAGATGTGGCTAAAAGTTAACCGTGCGCTAGTCGGAAACACTGATTCTCTCACTCTCGAAGTCAGTGAAACTTTGACTTAAATACTGCTCCTTTTCATTTGCATTAAACGCTATTTTAAAAATGCATTCCGGTAAGGAATTAAAATCTGAAATTAGGAAAGATACTAAAGTGTAACAACTTTACAAATAAACTGTTATAAACTTAGGATAAACCTGACAACTCAAATGGCCGTCTTCTATTAAAAACAGATGCAATTTTTTTATAATTTTTATGTACTTGTATTTATTGCAATTTGTGCTCGAAAACAAAATTGAAAAATAAATGCAGAAGTTTAAAATTAGGCAAAAAAACAGCTTTAAATTGTCGCGGATTTTGAATGCAACTCCATTAATATCGAAGACAATCAGACAACATATCCACTTTTTCAAAAGTGTCAGAAAAACTTTACTAAAAAATGTTTTTATGTTTGAGGCTTCTAAAAAAAGGACTCAGTGTATAATTATATAAAACATATCACTATATAAATTATGGACATTTTATTAGTGGTAGTAATTATAAGGTCAGTTAATATTCCATTTTCACTGTATGTGATTTTAACTAAATCTTTTGAGTACACACAGAGTGGTCCCTGGCAAAGGTCTGTGATGAGTAGGTTACTCAAAGACGAATCTGGATCGTATGACAATGCAGGTTTAGGAAAGCCATCGTCATATGCAAGTATGTGGCAACCACGAGAAATTAAACACAAGAAACACACCAGCTGCAACAGAAGCCTGACATCGCCGCCACATATAGAATCACTAACTTTTAGAATTATTCCGTGCTTCTTTCCTGTGGCCGCGTCAAATATACAGACGTGTCTTCCACATTTCCAGGCAAGATCTCTCTTACTGTCTATGGGTGTACCGTACAATGCACCTGCCATGGAATACCCCAAAAATAATGCCAGGGTGCTATGGTAATCATGCAAGCGAAATAATGCGACCACCACGCTGGAACTAATGGTGGCCAAATGTCATAGTAAGTGCTCCAGAACATCACGACTGAAAACAGCCAGATACTCCTGCTGGAACCACATATTATGGCAAAGCGTCTGCAAAATTTGTTGGCTATTCAACAACTCTAGCAAGACTAGAAAAACTGTTATAATATCGTCCGTTTGAGCAAACAGGAAAAAATACGAGTCTATTGGTGTTCCAATGTCGGACCAACCAACCGACAATAAGCCCACTTGTGTTTTACATTTATGTAGCATGAGGTTCTTACCCGCGCATACATGGGAGTTATGTGGATTCTAGCAATTTTCCTTGGTGAAGTATGCCTCATCTGTGAAGAAAACGGAAACCAGAAAGAGGCAGACCTCCACAATCTACCAAAGATAGCACTGAGTAAATCCCTATGAGTAATCTGCAGTAACCAAACGCGCTGTTGTTCATGGCATGAGTTAAATTGGTTCGAGTTCAGAATCCACTAACCGGTGGTTTGGGGGAACCCGAAGATAGCAGCAATTGTTCTCTTGCTGGGACATCGAATCTCTTCTGCATGACAAGTCTCCACTTCTACGATTTCATGGAATTGTGTTGTTCGTCCTCTATTCATAACGTCTTTCGAAGAAGCGCGTTTCACATGCAATTTAATTCAACCATGCAAACGTCTGATATTTAGGCATCAGGTAGCGCTCCTGGTACAGGATAAAAACGGCAAGCTCATGACTAGCAGTAGCTCTATATGGTAAATGCATGGTTCTTACGCATTAGCGCAACCACCTTGGTCCAGTTTGGTGGTTTTTGCAGAAGGAAAAGATGATTCGGTGAATTCTTACTTACAGTGGGGTATGGTTACCTAAAGAGCTGTTATGTGCGGGATTGTCAGAGTTTGGAGACTTTGGAAAACTGGGCGATTTCTACTATGATGGTTGCGATAATATCGTTGCGTACCACCTCTGCGGGGAGCTGTCGAATGGCGGTTTCCCTGTGCCGCGTTTTACCGGTTCTTCAAAAATATTCTATATCGCATTACGGTTGCGTTTGATCTAATCCGGACTCATCTGTGAATAACTTACCCTTCCCAGAACTTTAGTTTTGTTTATGTGATTACGGCAAAGCCTCGAGGGTTATCTGCCTAAGCGGAGGGATGCCTTCATGAAGGACTAAGGAAAACTGGTTGGTATATACGTTACACATGGAGAAAATCACGAAAACGCTCATGCAACCAGCCTGTTCGCGGGATTCGAACCTCGGACCGAGCTACCAGTGTTCAGTGACTTTACTGCTCGGCCGCTTATGGGCCGCCCCAGAAGTTTGTGTACGCTTTAGTGAATCGCTCTGCGTAATAGAATGTCATGATCTCATTTCTTTCGTAGAAGGACTGCCATAAAATGAAACTTTCAGTTTACTAATAAAAATGCAATTTTAAATAAGCTCCCCCTCCATCTAAAATTTTTTAGAAATTTTTAGAGTGAGTGCTACTGAGAGACTTGCCGATTCGCTCGTCTTCTTTTTAGTGTTTAGGGCATTACTGGTGAATGATATCACATCCGTATTCTTCCAGTTGTGCCATGAATATTCATTATCTAGCTTTACTAAACTTCCTCGAAAAATCTGGACATGCTTTTTTAATCGTTTTACGTTTTTAATTCTCTGACATATCGAACAATAATTAGAGGATATAATAAGTTATTAAATTCCCGAAAATATACGTCCAAAGCTCTTAATCAACACGTCACTTTGAAAGCTGTGATCGACAAGCAGCAGCAAAATTTTGTCGTCTTTCGTTGTATACCTGATAGTGAAGAGATGGCGTTTAATTTAATTAATTGCCTTTTTCGATAACACAAGACAAATACTTTTTAAAGCGAAATGTGTGGTTAATTAAAGTCTCATTTGTTTATAAAGTCTAACTATTGATCGTACGAAATTTAAAAACTGTAAACCTAGCTTCACATACTTTCACCTACCTTATGTTTTAATCCCTCCCTAATATGATAAGGAAGGAAATACCAGAGTTTTGCATTCTGCGTGAGGTTTCATAAAATTGTATATAAGTATCGCGGATCTGGCATATCGTGTTTAACAATGAACGATGATTCTTTGAGTCTTTCTTTATACTTTCTTTATAAAAAAAAGCTCAAAATAAAAAACTTAGCCATTTTTTTTATTCGAAATTAAAAAAAAAAAAAAAATCTGAAATGTTTCAGATTTTAAATTACGTCCAAAGGGGCGTTTTTTAACATTTTGTGTGTTACCTTTCTTTATTAAATATCATGTTCCTCGCACTTAAACCATAAGATCCAGTGCAACAGCAATATCGCAAAATAGTTTTAAAACGAGCATATCTTTAGAATTTCCGATACAGAGACTCACGCGCTGGAGATAAAAATGTTTTTTCTGCACGACGTTGCCATTGCTCGCTTTGAAATCCTTGAGTTTGTTAATCAAAAATTCGTCAAAGTTTTAAAAAATAGGAAATCGATCATAAAACAAATTTCAAATTTCAAATTTGGTCTTCCACATGCTCATATTCGTTGGAGGATTACGTTATTCAAAATTCGATGACTCTATGTACCGTTGTTTTATTACAATACGAGAAATATACATAGATTTATGCAGATTTTTCATTATTTAATTTCTTCAAATATAATGCAGGACTCTTAACATTTTGTGGCAACAGTTTGGAAAGTGAACCGACATTTATCCGTCCGACGCAAAATGCCAAAACGAAACTAATAGTCCTTCGGGATTCAAATCCCTTTGGACTTAAAAAAAAAAAAAAAAAAAAAAACTGAAAGCTTTTAGATTTTATATTATGCCTAAAGGATATACATTTAGATCAAAATAAATTTAGATTTGCTGTCACACACAACACAGAACCCAGAAGGAAGTTAAAATAAAGTATTCGTTTGAATGTATTTATTTTAATCAATCAAAATATAAACACTTAAATTTATTTAAATAAAAAACAATTAAATGATATGCTATTCAACTGCATAATTAAATAAAAATTTTTAACGAAAATTTAAAGGGAAAACATTTGGTTATGTTAGTATAAATTTAGAAACACATGTTTCTTCGCATAACAAATTATGCATAATAAAAAGTAATCCGAAATTTCGTTTTACAGATCTTTCTATTTATTGCAAGATATTATATTTTGTTTACAAAGAATCAGCCGGAAGTAATATTTTACTTAAATCTTATTACTGTTTAAGGGGACTCATACACCTTAAAACCCATAAGATGTTCGAATAGGTGACTGTTGCAAGAATTGGGATAACTTATTTATTTTAAAAGCAATTACTACCAACTTTTTACAGCTGGCTACATAACATAGCTGCGTTCTGAAATACTCATCAGAAAGTTTGTGTTGCCACAAATATTTTTATAATTTAATCCGCTTTGTGACAACATTTTTCGTCATGTTTCCAACTTGCGCGCACCGTTTAAAACATTCTGTTTCATAATTTAATTTCATATTTAATATATAGCTTTTATAACATTTGGCAACTACTGTGAACCTAAAATTCTAAAAATTTCATGTTAAATGTTTATTTTATTTGGAGTTGAGTTTATAAAATGTATTTTATTTAATAAAATGTTAATGTTTTCGCCCATAAAATTTTTCAATATTAAAATATTCATCAGATTTTTGGTTCAGTTAGAAAATAGTGCCCATATAAAGAATTCCATCCAATTTCAAGTATGTACCATTAGCCATTTTTAAAATATCGTACGCGAAATGTGGAAACACGGCGAAATATTTTGTCACAAAGAGGATTAAATTACAAAAATATTTGTGGCAACACAAACTTTCTGGTTATCAATTTCCAAAGCAGCTATGTTATGTAGTAAGCTGTCAAAAGTTGGAAGTAATTGCTTTTAAAATAAATAAAATATCCCAATTCTTGCAACAGTCACATATTCGAAGATCATGAGGGGTTTAAGGTGTATAAGTCCCCTTAAAACATGGAATTCGGGGGGGGGGAATGCCAAAGGCCATGTACTGGCCACATAATTTTTCCCATTGTGGGATTTCTCGTACATTGCGGATTTAATTCTTTTCTCATAGCTTTGTTATAAAAGGAGAACACTATGCGTTTCAAAATTCAATTCAAGACGAATGTACTAGGTGTTTATTTTTATTCCTTATTTGATATATGTCTTTCTTATGATAAATTCTATATCTGAAATCAAAGAGCTGGCTCTCTTTCGCTATCACATTCGTAGGGAATGGTGTAAAAGGCATGTACAAAGGAAATATTCGTTTGCAGTGTCCTTACAAGACAGTCAATGTCAATTCCACGCAGCATGTCTGACAAAAGAAAAGAAATAAAAATCCTCCCCATCTTAAGAAAAACCATCTCTAGTACATCTGGAACAGGAAATGGAATGAGTGAAACATGAACACGTATCATTAGCGTAAGAGGGGAAATATCTCGGTTGCAGTTACTTAAGATAGAAGAAAGTGAAGCAGGTATGCGAAGAAAATACTACTTGATTAGATTGGGAGAAATGAAAGGAAAAAAAAATAACATTCGGGAACGGAAATCTTTTTTGACAAGAACTTTAGATGAGATCAGAACAAAGCATAATTGTTTATATACCATATGCGAACTGTACAAAGTTATCTCTGCAGCTGTACATAAGACCATGGAACACGAGAAGGAAACCGATTTTATCTGTTGCCAACTATCATACGGAAATAACCAAGAAAATAGTATGCATTAATAAAACTAATCCAAAAGAAATTTGAAAAAAAAAAAAAAAAAAAAAAAAATCTGAAAGCCTTCAGATTTTACATTACGTTCAAAGGGGCGTTTACTTAACGCTTTGTGTGTTACCTTTATTTATTAAATATCATGTTTTTCGCACTTAAACCATAGAATTCAATTCAACAGCAATATTGCAAAATCATTTTAAAATAATCATATGCTTAGAATTTCCGATACACAGCCACGTGCACTGGAGATAAAAATAATTATTTTCGTACAGTGTTGCTATTCCTCTTTGTAATCGTTGAGCTTGTTAATAAAAAAAATTCGTTTAAAGTGTTACAAAATATGAAATCGTTAATAAAACAAATTCCAAATTAGGGATTCCAGATACCCATATTCGGTAGAGGATTATGTTATTCACAATTAGATGGCTCTAGTTACCGTTGTTTTATCACAATGCGAGAAACGTACATACATTTATGCAGATCCTTCATTATTTAATTTTTGTAAATATAACACAGGACGATAATATTTGGTGGCAACAATTTGAAAAGTGAAACGGACATTTAAAGTTTTCGATGCAAAGTGCCAAAAAGAAATTAATAGCCCTTCTAGATTAACGCCCTTTGGGATAAAATAACATCAAAATATGTTTTAATTTCTATAAATAATGAAACTTTGATTTTTATTTGAGTTTTCTAGGCTTGCAGAATGCTATCTTTTATGTGCTGGGCTATTAAACAAAAATTCCCAAATGCTGAAAAAACAAAATCGTCTTATACTTTTGTCTGTAACATCATTGTTGAAACACATATAAATGCAAAACTAAAAACGCTTGCTATTTATTTAAAACTTCTTAATAACTTCATATTGAATTTGACTTTTTTTGGTAACATAAACTAGTATGCAAACGCCTAACAGATTTATCGCTTGGTCTGAAGTTGTCTGCCAGAAATTGAGAAGGTTAAAATAGCATTTTTATTAAATTAGAACTTGAACGTAAAATGCACGCCTCATGCGTACAAATCAGCCACCTCTTCTGGCGACGTAATTTAGAGTAACCGTGAAATTCAAATTTAAACTAAGGCTATAGAGTCATTAGGATTTTTTTTTCATGTTAGGAAATTGAAGAAATCCGCATTGCCGTACCGGCACTGGAACCTGGGCCTCTCGAATACGCGCCGAGTGCACTGACTATTACACCAAGAGGGCATGCAAAATGCGCGGAGAGAATACCTTACAGACACCCATTTTAAAGGGCGACTAGGAATTAGGGGTCCAGTCGCCAAATCCTAGTGATAAAGAATCATCATCCACCATGTTTTTTGTTCGGGCGCCACAGTCAACAGGATTTTTGAAACCAGAGACGTGAGAAATGAGCAATGCCCTCACAGAGATTCGAACCTGGACCTCTCAAATACGCGCCGAGTGTGCTAACCATTACACCAGGAAGGCATGCAGAAAGGAGGGAGAAAAATATTTCATAAGCCTAGAACTCAATGACTACATAATTGATTTTAAATTCTAAGTTGGCTCAGAACTACTCACAGGCGTAACAATTATATTCGGCAGCAAGGACGCAACTGCGAAGTACTTCAGTCTTATCATAGCTCGGTAAACCTTGTAACTTGGCATCGAGAGAGAGAAATACACTCTCTCTTACAATCCAAAAACCTCAGCTCAAATATTAGCTGATTTTTTATTTCCGGTGAGGAAACGGAAAAGAATAAGTTACAGTAAAGGTTTAAATCGTAATAACTGGTTTATTAAAATAATGAAAACCCTACAACTTTAATATTTAACATTTTTCTTGTATACCCTTAGGTTTTCTTACGATTCTCTCTTATATTTACTAATTTTTTTTTTTTTTTTTGATAAAAACGGCAGTCAAAATAATTTTTGTATTAATTATTTTAGCCGTTGAAGTCTGGCTTTTATTTCTTAGGTCTATTAACCCTTTGCGGCACAGCGTATCCGGTCTGGACACACCTAAAAATTCCCTTCTGTACGCACAGAAAAATTGAATGAAAAGGATTTATATGTTACTATAGGTTACTCTGAACCTTCTTTATTTATAGTAGATGGCAGCTCAACACAAACCAGTCCATACAGTTTAGCCATATTTAGTTTTTTAAGACCCTCATTTTTCAAAGAAATCATCCAGATTTATTTTAGGGTATAAAAGGAGTTGTTTGAGAAGAAATTTCTATGTTATGTTTATGACTACATGCTAATCTCCTTATTCTATATTAGTTTTAAATTTTCACTTTGAAATTTTGCCTAAAATCAAACGGCGAACCCTAGGTTTGCCAGACCGGGCTCAGCGATAATCTAGGACAACTGAGAGTCTCTATTCTTTGTTTCTCCGCATCTCATCGGTCAGGTCATTGACAACAATGCTCGTTTCAGCACTCTTTTCGAAGCTCTATTCAATCAATGTGCCAATTTGAGCACACCCACACAATTAAAACGATAAGTGTTATCTTCACAAAATTTTACTTGTGTACTCATCTAGGCCTAATTAGACTGCCTACCTTTTTTTTTTTTCTTTTTTTTATCAAAACTCCGACTTTACATATTGGCGACAATAAGCGATAACATTTACATATTGGCGACAATAAGCGATAACATTTACATATTGGCGACTATAAGCGATAACAATGCCAAATCTGATTTATGGACTTTGTTAAAAAATATATCGTTCCTATTTGAAAATAGGAACGATGACTTTTTTCCGTTCGTATTCAAGGAAAATAAGATAGGCTGCTATAAATTAAGAAGTTCGCCAGGTGAATTATTCTTACCGCAAACTGAAAAAATCTGATGTGTAGACCACATGACTTCCTTGTACGCAATATTAAATAATACGTATTTTTTCTTGCATTTCATTTAAACTTATTAGATTGAATTAAATCTACTTCGCCGCCAGCGCATAAACCACAATAGAATACATGCATCTTTAAAATTCACTTTGTTTACCATAGCGACACTGGCGCTAGGTTTACACAACAGTAATATATTTCGTTCATATTATAACTCAGAATGCACAAAATTTATATCATTTAAAGAATTATCTAATCGTTGCCACATGTTCTATTCAAATACTATAAAAAGCTAGAACTATGTATAAAAGAAATTAAGAAAACAAAACAAAAAATAAACAGTTTTTCACAGACGATTGAGTATTTCTCATTCAATTAATTCAGTTTTCACTTCGCGACAAGGCTCAAACTCAAACATAAAACTCAAAATATCTGTATTAAAAATTACGAAGTAAATCTTAAACGCTTATTTCCTCGAAAAAATTCCAGAAAGGATTAAGCATGATTTAAATAATAAATAAAGGCGTTATCTTTGTTATTGCGAAGCTAAGTTTCTCTAGATTGGTAACAAATCCGCTACTCATCTGTTTCAAATGTAAGCAAGATCAATGGCCGCCATCAAATTAGGCTTAGCCTCACTTAAACAATTTTAAAATTGTTGATAATTCTAAAAATATTGCATACAGATTTACTAAAGGCATAAAACCTTTAACCGGAAGATATAAACAACATAATTTAATCATTTTTAAAGCAAAAATTGTACAATTTACAAACATATAAGAGTAAAGAATCTGAGATCACTGAGCCGGGTAACAGAGTGGATATAATTATAAATATATTTATATACGTTTGGCGCGGCCGATTGAAACCAAAATACGAGGTGCACATCTACATGTTATAGTAGTCCTATATACAAAATTTCAACGTTCTGAGGCTACTCGTTTTTGAGTTATGCGAGATAGGTACGTACGTACGTACATACGTTCGTACAGACGCCACGAAAATTATTCTTCAGAATTAATTTTAAAGCAGTTTTATAATTTTTTGAAAGAAAAGAGTCTTTTATTCTGTCCTTACGTACAGATATCACGCAAAAAACATCGTTAAATTGCATTCGAAAGCGGTCAAAGTGGATATTTTCGTTGAAATATGCCGCCTGAAGCTTTTAGCTATTACAATACTTCCTTTTTACTTCGTACAAGGAAGTAAAAAAATGCGTCAAAGTAAAATTTTGAATTTCTCCCTACATTTCGCACCAAATTTTACAA
Source organism: Stegodyphus dumicola (assembly GCF_044657685.1). Taxonomy (NCBI): domain Eukaryota; kingdom Metazoa; phylum Arthropoda; class Arachnida; order Araneae; family Eresidae; genus Stegodyphus; species Stegodyphus dumicola. The sequence goes on from NC_140774.1 coordinate 184,075,076, forward strand.
AATTTAATATAAAGTCATAATTTGAGTCCTAGAATCGAAATATGAAAAAAAAATGGCATGTTATTTCAGAAAAAGTCTAATTTTGTGTCAAAATACCTATATTAGAACAATTTGCTATATATAAACCCAATATATAAAGACGCGAAGAACGCAATTTGAATTTCGTCAATCGGGACAGTAGTAGAAAAGATATACAACTGTCTTTTTTTTTTTTTTTAGCAGTGTACGCATGCAAGTTAATGTTAAATGAATACATATGTAATTATATTTTATAAATTTATTGTAGACTTCAATTTAAATTTTCCCCACAGATGCGTAGTTTACACAAAAATTTATCCTCATTTAATTTTATTATGACTCCATAACCGTATGAGAGACTTTCTAGTATTTTAATCAACTGTTAATTTCTTTAATATTTACGCGTGCTGTGTTTTCTTGTTTTTTTTTTTTTTTTTTTTTAAACCACATCTTTCACTTCATATTCCCTTCTATCAACAAGCCATTATTTAAGCCTCCATAAAAAGCCACAATGCTAATAGCAAAAATGCTTTAAGCAGGCAAAGTGGAGAATTAAATTATCCTCTTAGGTCTTGTTTGTAAAGCAATGCTACGTGTGCGAAAGAATAACGGAACATAAATTTCATTAATTACCTCAACATAAAGAATTGTAAATTTCCTCTGAAAACTCAAATGAAAAGATTGATTGCTTTAGTTTCGAGATTAAGATTATTGAGTTACCTAGAAATGGCAAACATCGTACACTTAACGAAAAATGTGTGTTGCCACTATTATCCCCAATGAAGTTAAAAAAAATCTAATAAAGTCTGAGATGCTTAAATGCTTGGAAATTCTGCCTTTTTCTAATTTGGCTTGAGTTGGCTTAGCCGATAATTGCATTCTTAATAATAGAAGTTGTTAATTTACTGAATCATTCATCTGCAAAACTTGGCTTTCTTATTTATTTTCTCAAGAAATCTTTGAGGTGAAATATATTTAAGGCATAGATTAGTGCTGAAATTGTTCTAACTAATTGTTGTTCGTTATGTAAATAGTTAAAGAAGAGAATTTTTTTTTCTACCAGTAACACTTGTGCTGTATCTACAAGTGGAAACACAAAGGACCTCGAAATTTTTTTTTTTTTTGTTTTGTGACATTTTTCTTTATTATTGCTTAAATATTTCGCAACTAGCTGTTACCCGGCATGCATTGCAGTACTACTTAAATGAAAAAAAAAAGTGTTTTTGCTTTTATTCTGTACAATGAAATGCTTTTTGGCTACACAATACTTTTTTTTTTCCATCTAGTGCGTGCAGGTTCATTTTTCTACCCACAGAGAAACATTCCTGGTGCTTCATTCTTAAATTTGAGGATTATGCAATGCGTTACAATTTATACATCTTTCCAATGATCACACTTGGATGAAGACTGTAATGATAATTAGCATCGTAATGGAATGCACCGAGATTTAAATTGTAGAGACATTAGGATAATGTTGAAGCAGCAGACATGAAAAATGTGCGATGCCCCCGTCGGTACTCGAACTTCAGACCTCTCAAAAACGCGCCAATCGTGCTGAGCACAACACAACGAAGGCATACTAAGAACGCGGGATAACTACGTTATATACTCCCCCTTTTAAAGGGCGACTGTGGATTAGGGAACCCAATTGCCAAATCCTGGTGGTGAAGAATCATCATCCACCACCTTTTTCGGGCGCCACTGTAGAAATATTAGGTACTTTTTTGAAAGAAGGAAATGTGAAAAATATGCAGTACCCTCGCCGGGTCCAGAACCTCGGACATTTCGAATACGCGCCGAGGGTGCTGACCATTACCCCACGAAAGCATGCTAAGAAGGCGGGAGAAATACTTTACAAAATCAGCGTGCAGTGTTCGTCTAACTCGAGCAGTTCGTACTCGAATATTTTCCAGTCTTGCTTCTCATTGTTCGTTTTTTTCATACAAACGGGCTTAAGCTGTGCATAATTCAACGTTTTCCAGTCTTGCTTTCTGTTGCCAGTTTATTTCTGAAACTCGTGACACCCTTTTTTTCTTATCGTGGTTAAGGTGCAAATGGAGCAACCTGATTTTTACTCTAGTGGCATAATTGATTTCATAGCAAAGGTAACGCTGGGTGACGATTATTACAAATTCACTTTTAAAAGCAAAGAAAATGCGTGCGATGCTATAACACGCATGTTGATGCGTACGTATTATTGCGTGAAAAAATATATACTTTAAGCTTTGATGAACGATAACACTAGAAGATATTTCTCCCGCTTTCATAGCATGCCTTCGTGGTGTAGTGATGAGCACGCTCAACGCGTATTCGAGAGGTCCGGCGAGGGCATTACTCATTTTTCATCTCTCCTGCTTTAAAAGTCCCTAATGTCTCTACATTAGGGACTTTTAAAGCAGTGCAACACATTTTTCTTATATAATCGAGTTTGTTCATTACATTCTAGACAAATCAGCATAATTGCGTTTCACTGAGTGGCAACATAATTATTTCGTATCACCGATTTTTCTGATTAAATTTGAAACACACACACATACACATATATACATACATATATATATATATATATATGATGTAACAGCTTTTGTCCGGAATAAATACATTGTATATACACATATATACATATCACACATATATATATATATGATGTACCAGCTTTTGTCCGGAATAAATAGATTGGTGAAGAATCATAAATGTAGTCGTAGCTTACATTATCAGACGATAAGTTTAAAAAACAGGATCCATTTATTATTATTCAGGAGAAATAGCAATTACAAAAATCTGATCTCCGGAGTAAATAAAAAGGAATTACTAATAACTTTTTGTATGAAGTTTACTGCATCACTACATTAAAGAAAAGACCCCGATATTCCTTTGAGAGTCCTTTTATAGCCTCTGGAAAGGCGGAGCTTCCAATAAATGACGTCAGCCTCGTCAGCCATTCCAGTTCGCTTTAAATTTTTCCAGAACATTCTATAACTGTACGTGTAGAAAAGGCGGGAAAAACAACTTGACTACGGGGCTGTGGATTTAATTCCACGTACTTACAAATAAGAGACCGTCGCCATTAAAAATGAAAAGAACATACAGTTAGAATTTTAAGTGTATTCTTGACTATGGAATTTTATTATTACAAATATATATATATATACGCTTTGCAGAGGGCAACGTAAAGCTTTTAAATCGCTGATTTAATCAAAAGTTCGTTAAATTAGCGTAAAATATAAGTGTATAAAGACTGCGGCCCTATGGGCCGGTTTTTGAGAAGTCTTATTACCTTTATCTTGTTTTAAAGGTCGAGTGTGGCCTATTTCATAAAGATCAGAATTAAACTGTAGATTTGTGTAAAAGACAAACAAACAAGCATTCATTTTCAATAGAGAGATAAGGTGACGATAATTAGGCAAATTTTAGGTTGTAATGCAATTATTTCAACATCCAGCTAAAATTCTTAAATTACGAAATGAGTATCCCAACATGTCTACCATTCTGCACTGTCTTGTAACTTGAACACAACCGAAAATAATTCGAGCCTTGTTCTAAATTTATTATTCAGCTGCTATTCTGATCTGTCCTTAGTTCGATACGCTAATTGTTGCTGAAGTCTTGTTCGAGGAAAATTATCCCTTCACTGTAATTTTGAGTTGAGAAAGTTGAATTCAAATTATGACGAAGATTTGTCAATAATGAACTCAGTGACATCATGTGGCACTAAAGGCAAATGATTTCCAGACGATATAGGCAGGTGCATAGCTAATGGTATTTGCAGTAGTATAGTTGTACTGCGAAATCTGGTTACTGCGGATGTTTCTCTTCCAGTGACTCAAAATGTGTGCTTAAATGTGAAGTATATCGTAATTGATATTTGGTGTGCCTATAATTAATTTTTTGGCAACCAGATAACGTGAATGGTCAATATACATTTCTTTTATGTAGCCCAAACTAGGCAGTAACGTTAAGTTTGGCTAAGGATAACTAAGCGAAATGCATGTAGTTGCCATTTGGCAACATACTCATATTTAGTTATGTAAATCAAATCAAAGCACAAATTTTAGCTTACTGGATAGTGTAACCAATTGGATACACACTGTTTACGTATATCGAATATATTTCGATATATATCGAATGGCGCGCACTTGCCTTTTATCAGCATTGGCCACTCCTAACGCCAGAGGTGATGGCCACTTTAACCTTTTGAGGCCGGGGCTTTGGTAGCAGTAAAAGGTACCAAAGGACGGGGAATCTTGAATCGAATGCTTTCCCCCCTTTAAGAAAACACCTCCTATTTCAACAAAGATTCTTGTGTGTAGTTTAATGGATTCTTAGAGGGGTGCATCTATGTAGCAAAAGGAAGTCCTTTGAAAGAGATAAGTGGTTAAAACCCCAGTGACGTCAAATTTAACATTTCACCCCACTTTTCAGCCTGAAAAATGGGGGAAAAAGACATGGCCACTAAAGTGGACAACCCCGTCTTTTCAAAGAGAAGACTCTATGGCCACTGTAATGGCCATCCCGTCTTCAAAAGGTTAATGTGGAGGCATCTAACTGGCTGCCACCGTTATCTCCTATGTGGGGTGAGACAAATTACATGCATGGGATACTATGAGGGAAGAGACAATTTACATACATGGGATCCTATGACGGGAGAGACAATTTACATAGATGGGATCCTATGAGGGGAGAGACAATTTACATACTTGGGATCCTATGAGGGGAGGGACAAATTACATGCATGGGATCCTATAAGGAGAGAGAAAATTTACATACATGGGATCCTATAAGAAGAGAGACAATTTACATACATGGGATCCTGTGAGGGGAGAGACAATTTACATACATGGGATCCTATGAGGGGAGAGACAATTTACACACATGGGATCCTATAAGGGGAGAGACAATTTACATACATGGGATCCTATGAGGAGAGAGACAATTTATATACATGGGATCCTATGAGGGAAAGAGACAATTTACATACATGGGATCCTATGAGGGGAGAGACAATTTACATACATGGGATCCTATGAGGAGAGAGACAATTTACATACATGGGATCCTATGAGGAGAGAGACAATTTACATACATGGGATCCTATGAGGGGAGAGACAATTTACATACATGGGATCCTATGAGGGGAGAGATAATTTACATACATGGGATCCTATGAGGAGAGAGACAATTTACATACATGGGATCCTATGAGTTAAAGAGACAATTTACATACATGGGATCCTATGAGTTAAAGAGACAATTTACTACAGACTGCAGATTCGGTCTTTGCTACAGACTACACATTCGGTCTTTGCTACAGACTACAGATTCGGTCTTTGCTACAGACTACAGATTCGGTCTTTGCTACAGACTACAATTTACATACATGGGATCCTATGAGGGGAGAGACAATTTACATACATGGGATCCTATGAGGGGAGGGACAATTTACATATATGGGATCCTATGAGGGGAGAGACAATTTACGTACTTCTTCCGGGATTCTAACCCGTGCCGTTCAGTATCGCGATCGGCTCCTCCATACCGCTTGGTTAGTTTGCTTACGTATATAGTTTTGAAAGTTTCAGTGTGGTGGCATCAGTAACGGTGTAACGGTCTTTATTGTGAGTTGATGTGTAGGGTGTGGTTATCATTTGTATTTACGAAATTTTGAGTTTGCGCTTGTTGTTATTTTGATGTATTCAAAGATTTAAAATTGTTTGAACATGTTAATAAGGTACGTATTATTGCTTAAGATTATTTTTATATATTTTCCTATCATAATTTTTTTGTAAAAGTTTATTTGTAAAATTTAATGATATTTTTTCAAGTAAATGGAATAAAAGCTTAGTTAAGATTTCCTTTTAGTATTTTTCCTATTTTATTTGATATCAATTATAATGTGTTTTTGACTTTAAAAGTAAAATTTCGTTCTTTTAAGGGTTAATTTAAGTTTTCCTTTATTAAATAAATGATTTAAAGAATTTTAGGACTCAGTTTAAATTTCAACATATCTTAAATTCTTCATTTCTGCGCCAAATAAATAAATATTTTCTCTAGCAATTCCTAATCTTTTCCTCTCTAAAATGTTTCCTAGATTTGTTCATTTGCTCATATCCCACTCTTGTAGCAATTAATCATACCTCAAGTGTGAAACCTGCCTCATGGGTAAACAATGCGTGCTCAACGAGGTCTTCATTTTCTGTTGCTTCAATAGAATCAGTACACATAGACAAGAGAGATGCGAGGACTGCCACAGCAGTTGTATGGAATACATGAATGTGGTACCACCTTTCTAAGAGAATAATTATTCAAACACTTGTCTGGGAAACAGCTTTACATTCATTTCACATACAGAAAACTTGGGGTTTCTCTCAACTATTACTATAATCCGTTGAACAGTCTGTTCTGATTTTGGTGCCTCCTTGAAAATACACATATTGTCCTATGACATATGTTGACCAATACCTCAGTACTGACTGTCGTTAAATGTGATTTATGAAACGTGCGTTGAAATTCATTTTAACCTCAATGTAGCTAAACTGTTTTTTTGTTTTGTTTTGTTTTGTTTTGTTTTGCGCGAACAAAAGCACTTCCTTTTTGAATTGTCAGCATGTTTCATGTTACAGGAAATAAAACAAATTCAACAACGTTTTCCGTAAAATGGATCGAACTGTTTTGAAACACTCGCCGTAAAATGCTGAAGCATAAAGAACACGGAACATTTTTGAAAAATTTCTTGCCGATCTTATTTTCCGCCGAAAGAAAATTCTGTAGCTGAAAAGCGAATGTTGAAATTTTTTGTGTGTTACACATAATAATATTGGAGCATACTGTAACGAGTTAGTCCATTATGTAACTCAATGTTTTGAAAGCTTATTAATTTGTGCACTTTTGTGGCAATTCTTTATCTGCGAATTATATCAGTATAGTCCTTAAAAGTTATGTGAATCTGTGCTTCCATAAGTTTAAATGAGTCCAGTGAGAATGGTATTTTGAAAGCTTTTTTTAATTCTTAATGTATATTTCTACGACTCATTTTATTATAAAATTATGATAAATTCTATAATTGCTATATTATATAAGATATATTATATAACGGTTGTTTCTAAATGAATATCTTGGTTTTAACGCTTTGCAGTATATGTTACGTAAAACGTAAAATCATAATTAATACATGAAATGAAAGAGCAACACATACAGTTCTGTTTGTTGGTACGCGCATGCGCCTGAAAGCGCTAGTAGTAAAATGGCAACTAGTAAACAGAAAGCTTTTTGTGTTCTGCAGTTTGAAAAGATCGAATCTGTAGTTACTATTCAACGTGTGTTACGAAGAAGCCGATTCAGCAGCCAAATCAGCTACTACCAACAATAATATCCCTTCAAGAAAAATCTCCTGGCCGAAATCATACCTCAAGAACTATCTATGTAAAATCAACCTCCAAATGTGGGAAGAAGAATGGACAACAATAAATATAGGAAGACAATTACATCAAATAGCACCTCATGTAAATGATACATGTACAATGGTCAATTGTTATATAAACCGCTTTTTAACTGGACATGGGCCATTTCCCACATACTTCTTCAGATTCAACATCTCAAACTCTGAGGAATGTGTATGTGGAAATAAAGGTGATCCGATCCATTATATTACTCAATGTCCCTTAACAAAGTCAACTCATATTAAATTGCCTAATTCGAATATCAATGCCTTCCTTCGTTTTGCAATTACCAACAAACATTTAAAAAATAAAATAGAAAATACAATGAAATATCTATCTTCAATAGGCAAAAATTTATGTGAGCACTAAAGTAATTAATGTCAAAGCTCATTTTTGAAGCTGCAATTCATCTAAAACATTTCTTATCAAATTATTTTAAAAACAAACACTTGCAATAATACTGATATAGTAAAAAAAAAAGGAAATAGAAGAGGAAGAAGATACAGATTCATAAAATAAACTTTATCTCAAGGAACTATTATTAACTGTTATAAATTATGACAGTTAGCCTACTATTATCATACCTATTATAACTTCTATAATTATATCTAATAGATATGATATCAATCAAAATAGCGATATACTATTTATACTGTTATATTATGTGTTATATTATACTATGTATTTTTTTTAATATTAACTTTAAAAATAAACCGAAGTGTAGTGGCACTATACCTACATTACTTATAGTAAACATTGGGTGTCCCACTACATTTCCACCTGAACCTGAACCTGTTCAACGTGTGTTCCAAATTAAGGGGACTCATACACCTTAAACCCCTCATGATCTTCGAATATGTGACTATTGCAAGAATAGGGATATTTTATTTATTTTAAAAGCAATCACTTCCAACGTTTTACAGCTAACTACATGATATAGCTGCTTTGGAAACTAGTAACCAGAAAGTTTGTGTTGCCACAAATATTTTTGTAATTTAACCCTCTTTGTGACGAAATATTTCGCCATGTTTCCACCTTGCGCGCATGATATTTTAAAAATGGCTAATGGTACATACTCGAAATTGGATGGAATTCTTTATATGGGCACTATTTTCTAACTGAACTAACAATCTGATGAATATTTTAATACTGAAAAATTTTATGGACGAAAACATTACAATTTTGTTTAATAAAATACATTTTATAAACTCAACTCAAAATAAAATAAAAATTGAACATGAAATTTTTAGAATTTTAGGTTCACAGTAGTTTCCAGATGTTATAAAAGCTATATATTAAATATGGAATTAAATTATGAAGTAGAATATTTTAAACTGTGCGCGCAAGTTGGAAACATGACGAAAAATGTTGTCACAAAGCGGAATAAATTATAAAAATATTTGTGGCAACACAAACTTTCTGATTACTATTTCAGAAAGTTGCTTTATTATGTAGTCAGCTGCAAAAAGTTGGTAGTAATTGCTTTTAAAATAAATAAGTTATCCTAATTCTTGCAACAGTCACCTATTCGAACATCTTATGGGTTTTAAGGTGTATGAGTCCCCTTAAGTTCAGATGTGATCCTTCAATCGATAATTACATCCGTAGATGGTATCATCAGTTTGAAAATACCGGCTGCCTTTGCAAAGAGAAGAGTACGGGACGACCAAGGGTTAGTGAAGATAGTGTAGAGCGAGAGTCTTTCTAGAGTAGCCCGAAGAAATCAGTTCGGAAGGCTGGTTGTGAATTAGAAATTCCTGTGACTACTGTTTGGAATGTTTTACGAAAACGCTTACAACTACGTCCTTACCTTTTTCAGTTAGTAAAGGCTAAAGACTACAGACCATGGTTTACGTGCCACCTTTGCACATGAAATGTCGTTGCACGACGACTTTCTGGATCATGTTGGTTTCAGTAATAAATCGACATTTCACCTCAGAGAAACTCATCTGGGTCTTAGAAAATCTTCTCGAGATGGTACAGTTGCAACGAAACTTCCCTAAATTGAATTTTTATGGCATATCTCGACGGAACGTTTATGGCCTTTTTTCTTTGGAGAAGCAATGGTAACTGGTACTTCCTATCATGATGCTGTACGCCCAAAATGGTGGAAGACGAACTAAATAACTTTATTTGCAGCAAGATGGTACACCGTCTCACTGGCATAACGACGTACGTAACAACGTACACGACTCATGGACCTTATTAGAAATAGACCAACCCAAATGGGTTTTCTCCCTCGTCTGACGCGTTCCCGGCTGTCACCTTGATCACATCCGCAGGCGTAATGGCAAACCGCACATTGAGTTGAACAGTGTTAAACGAATGTCGCGTACTGCGCATGCTCAGAAAACAATTTGGCGTAATTACTATGTTGGCGCGATTTGAAAAAGGATAAATATGGTATATGGTAGATGTACCGGCATCTGATTGTAAACAAATCTGGCGTTTAAATCTTCGTAGAGTATAATGTAAATGTAAATTAATTACCGTGTTAAAATACTATTTTTTGCTGTACTGCTCAAACAACTAGAAAGCTGAAATTATTGCGAAGTAATGTGAAGCAGTGTTTGCATTCAAAATGTAAGATATAATGCTTATGAAATTCTGTACATTCCTCTGGAACTGTACAAATTTTCGTTCAGAAAAAGATTGAAATTTAGAATATATTAGTTGAAAATTTATTCATTATACTTTTAAGCAATAAAAACAATTCAGGATTTACCATACGTTCCATTCGTACATACATAAAGAAACACTGAGGAATATAACAAGTGCTTGCAAATAACACTGAACAAATTTTACAATTCCTTAATGCTAGTTATTAAATTCTTTGAAATGAGAAAATAAAAGCGCGAATATACGCTAACAAACTAAGCTAAAAACTCCAGTTTACAATTACTGAATTATTACATGTGAACAAATTGCATCTAAGTAGCGAATTATTACGAACATATGTTAACAAATACTAAATGCACTGTTATTGACAAATTAAAATGAAACATATATTAGAAAAATAAGCAAGTGCAATCGGTATGGACGTTAAAATAACTATTAAGAAAAGTTCCACAACATTGCTGTTGTAAACATCACTCGAACACACTCGACAGCCATGGAGATCACGAATAAGCCTGCGTAGGGTTGCTTAGTCGCCAATATTTCTCCCCGCGCCAAAGGTACACCATCAAGCATGCGCAGTAAGCGAAATTCGCTTAACATTGTTCAACTCAATGTGCGGTCTGCCATTACGCCATCCGGAGGAGTAGGGACGACTTGCAGAAATATAACAGTGGTTGCCTATTGCAGCGTGTATAATTGTCTATAAAAAGCTGGTTGTAGCGCCTCATTTCACAAATTAGAATTTCTCCATATTTTTATTTTTGAAACTGAGATTGATTTTTAAAAATTTAGCATATTTATCAAGCATAATTAGCGTTCCAAATAAATATAAAGCTTTCAGGGCTGGCTATTTTTTTATCTTTTCCTATGCTGTAAGGAAATTTCTAACTACTTCTTTTAGAAAATAATATTTTAAATCTGAACTAATAGAAAATTTCAAACAAGCAATTTTTCTTGCAATTATGCTTTTCATTGGTGTAAATAAGTAAAAACTACTAAAATATTTAAAAATGAATTTTTGAAAGTTTTGTTTAAAATTCTAAATTGTTCTGCTTTTTTAAAATTATGGATGAGTATTATAGCACAATTTCCATAAAGGAGTTTTATTTCAATTATATTTCATAATACATCATAGTGATAAACACTTTTGACTCCTTAATTTTTTTATACATTTAATTCTAATATTAAAATTGTATTTAACCGTAATAATAAATTTTGCTTGTATTTTAAAGTGATTATTTTTTAAATTTATTTTAGTTCTTCATAAGATTTCTTTTTATTTACTGTTAATTTAATTAATTAGCTCGAAGCGGCATTTTGCGCTGTTTCACTATAAATGTCCGTGTCTCCTTGCAAATTGTTGTTACCAAATATTACCGCACTGTATTATATTTAAAGAAATTAAATAATGAAGAATCTGCATGAATACATATATGTTTCTCACACCGTGACAAAACCGACGGTAGTATCTAGAGCCATCAAATTTTGAATAATGTAATCCTCCACCCGAACATAGGTATCTGGACGGCCGAATTTCGAATTTGTTTTAATCTATTTCATACTTTGTAAAACTTTACAAATTTTTGACTAACAAACTCAACGAGTTCAAAGTGAGCAATGTTCTATTGTGTAAATATGTTCAATAAAATATATACTATGTTCAATTGTGTAAATACTGTATAGAAAATAACATTTTTATCTCCAGTGCGGAAATTATAAAGATATGCTGTTTTCAAATGCATGCGGTTAACGGGCGAAGAACATGATATTCAATAAATATAGGTAACACACAAAACGTTAAAAAAAGTTTCCTTTTGGGCGTAATGTAAAATCTGAGGGCTTTTAAATTTTATTTCATCTTTTTTTTTTTTTTTTTTTTTTTTTTTTTTTTTTTTTTTTTTTATTATTACACTCAGAAAATTTTATGCTCCGAATTTTATAAATTACTAAAATAAGTATTCCACTTTAATGTTAATAATTTAATGATGATATAATCAAATAAATAATCGTTTTGTAATGTTATTATACTTTTAAAAATCACTGCCTGAAAATGTTCATTAAATTTTTTAAAACAAATTATCAGATCTTGTTTAAATTTATCTTTTTTATTTCAAAGCATCACGTACTATTAAACTTATTTAATTTTATTTTTACGCAAAATTAAGTTCATAAATTCTGTGCTTAGAGTTTTTATCGTTTTATCAAAGTAAAGAAGAATTACGCCTGAAAAAATACGCGAAATGCACTAAAAAGTGCTTTATTGAGATGTATTAAATCCTATTAGAAAAAAAAAAAAAACTGTGACTTTCATAATCTCGTTTCTATACAACGTATCACTTTTAATAATTAAAAACAGTTACATGATACAAACGCCATATGTTTCAATGTTAAAGTAAATCAGATCGTCCCTACTCTTCCTTGCGGACATGTCGGTGACGCGCGCCCCGCCCACTGGGTTAGTCTATCTCTTACAGTCTGTCTATCATAAGAAAACCTCTCGCCAGTTAGTCTACAGCTGTCTGTTGCCGTAAAAACAAGCCTTGACCCATTTTCCGTAGGGGTGCCTTGAAGACGAATAACTCTTTTCCCCTCAGCCAACAGTCACCAAACACAAAATAACAATAAAGCAACCCTCGGCTCGCCCCTATTTGAAATATACTAGCCCTGTTGCTATAGCGACCGCCACCCGCCAGACACTGTGACGGGAACTGTTCTTTACGTAGACAGACAGTATAAGGTCCATGACACGACTGGGTTTACGTCATTGGTACCCGACCGCTGGATTGGCCGCAAAGGGCCCAATGACAGAACTTGTTTCGCATGGCCTCCCCGCACACCCGATCTGACGCCATAGGAATTCTACCTGTGGGGTTCATAAAGGATCGCGTGTATGTGCCTCCACTACCAGCTAATCTACCCGACCCAAGAAATGAGATTGAAGCAGCTGCTGAAATAATTACACAGCAAACAGTAATCAACGTTTGGGAAGAAGTGGGCTGTCGACTTGAGTCCCGTGTGACGAAAGGTGCTCACAATGAACAAATGTAAGGCTTGTAGTTAGAACTGTTTGAGTTGCTCTTTCATTTCATGTATTAATTATAATCTTAAGTTACACGTAATAAATACTGCAAAAACTTTATTTAACGACCATTTTGCGAAAATACAGATGGTAAATATACAAATTATCAAAATATCATCTTAATAATTTGTTAAATATTTCAATAAGCATTAAAACATAAAATGAGATCATTTATAACTAATTTCTATCCAATCATCCTCATATACACCTTTAAAGAGTTACTTGCTGCACAATCTAAGCACTATGACAAATAACCGGCTGATTGCGTATAAATTCTAATAACAAAGAGCAAATGAGGGAAGATATATTGTTTTTGTTATAACTCTACCTGATCTTTGCTGAGTAACCTAAGGATTACTAGCCCAAATGGGCGTCAGCCCAGAAGGGCTATTAGTTTCGCAACGTCACTCTGCGTCAAATTACTATAAACGGCTATATCACTTTTCAAATTGTTGCCACCAAATATTATCGGCCTGTATTATAAATCATTATTTCATCATAAATGCGTAAAGCATTATTTAGTTTCTTTAAACTAAATAATTAAAGATGTGCATAAATGTATGTATATTTCTCGCACTATATAAAAACAACGGAACCTAGAATCATCAAATTCTGGCTTTCATGTGCCCATGTTCGGATGGACCATGAGCACATGACAGCCAGAATTTGGAATTTGTTTCAATTCCTATTTCACATCCTGTAAAAGATTAACGAAATTTTTGATTAAAAAACTCAACAATTCCAAAGCGAGCAGTGGCAACACTGTAGGGAATAAAACATTTTTATCTCCAGCGCGCGAGTCTGTCTGTCAGTCAAAAATTCTAACGATAAGTTGTAATTAGTTGAATATTTTTAGCACAATATGAGGTTAGCCGAAGCTTTCGAAACGTTTATGTGTCTGTAAATGAAAAGCAAATAAAGCCACTCCCTTTTGGGAGTAATATAAAATCTGAAAGAATTTCTATGCTTCAAATTAAATTTATCTGATGTTTGCAAGCTGCACTTGAAAAGTAAAGACTATTCTGAATTTAGCAGAGGTGGACAGAAATTCAGTATTATTAAACGGCTAGAATTCTAACTGCGGTATTCTTTTCAGTTGATTTTGTTATTTTCAGAACGCAGTAGGATATTAATAAAAGAATATAACAATTATAATGCATTTCTAACGTGATTAATTACGTGGCTATTATTCAACCTACAAGATGCGAATAAAGAATCAATAATAAATATAATTACCTAAATCTAATCGTCTTTCTTATATAAGTTCAGTCTGTTTTAGCAGAAACGCCCACCAGCAGCCGAGCGGTAAAATCCGCTGAACTCTGGTAGTTCGGTCCGGAATTCAAGTCGCGGTGAACAGATTGGCTGCATGGGCGTTTTCGTGGTTTTTCCCATGTGTAACGGTGAGACAAGCCAGTTTCCCTTAAAAAGACCTCCACGGGCATCCCTCTCTTTCCGTGTAGTCCCTAAGGGCGGAGTACGTAATAAGTAAAAAACTGAATGCAACATTTCCACTCCAGCTTCTTATGCATACGCGAAACAGAAGCTGAAATGTGTACGTCATTGAAAATTGGATGGCTCTAGCTACCGTTATTTTATCACAATGCGAGAAACATACATACATTTATGTAGATTCTTCATTATTTAATTTCTTCTAATATAGTACAGGGTGATAATATTTCGTGGCAACAGTCTGAAAAATGAAACGGACATTCAGAGTGATTCGACGCAAAATCGCAAAACGAAAACAATAGTCCTTCAAAGACAAAGCCCCTTTGAACTGGGAAAAAAAAAAAAAAAATCATTTGTTATTTACTTTGCATATATACAGAGTGCGTTAAGGGGGCTCATACACCTTAAACCCCTCATGATCTTCAAATATATGACTGTTGCAAGAATTGGGATATTTTATTTATTTTAAAAGCACTTACTTCCAACCTTTTACAAGTGACTACATAATACAGCTGCTTTGGAAACTAGTAACCAGAAAGTTTTTGTTGCCACAAATATTTCTGTAATTTAATCCTCTTTGTGATAAAATATTTCGCCATGTTTCCACCTTGCGCGCATGATATTTTAAAAATGGCTAATGGTACATACTTGAAATTCGATGGAATTCTTTATATGGGCACTATCTTCTAACTGAACCAAAAGTATGATAAATATTTTAATACTGAAAAATTTTATGGACGAAAACATTACAATTTTTTTTAATAAAATACATTTTATAACATCAACTCAATAAAATAAAAATTTAACAAGAATTTTTTAGAATTTTAGATTCACAGTAGTTTTCAAATATTATAAAAGCTATATATTAAATATGGAATTAAATTATGCAATAGAATACTTTAAACTGTGCGCGCAAGGTGGAAACATGACAAAAAATATTGTCAAAATGCGGATTAAATTATAAACTTTCTGATGACTATTTCAGAAAGCAGCTATATTATGTAGTCAGCTGTAAAAAATTGGAAGTAATTGCTTTTAAAATAAATAAGTTATCCCAATTCTTGCAACAGTCACCTATTCGAAGATATTGTGGGTTTTAAGGTGTATGAGTCCCCTTAACACATTTTAGAACAATTTGAATTACGTGTCAATTACGTATTGGATCGGACAATCTTTTTTTTTCCTTAGTAATATCCATGACAGAAGGGTTTATCATATATTTCCTGGCGTGTTGATTTCCATTCCTCTTCGAGTCTTTTTCAGAGTCCATCACTCGTGACGGGTTTGCTCTTAGAAAGAGATTTTGAAGGTTTAATAGCCCGAAGACACAGTAGTACATAGTAAAACATCGGCACGATTTGATGTTTTTATTTTTGTCTATCTTGGTAGTTTTGTTTTAATTTCATTAATCACTTTACAAAATCTCAACCGCGTGCCGCGTTAGGGCTTGATTCTAGTTTTGAATTTCCACATTAAATGTTTTTTGAATAATATATATATGTCACATTAAAAAATGTAAATCAGCTGTATAATTTAATTTAGTAACAGCCTCTTACTTTCACATTTCTATCCTAGGCATGCCCTTTTTATTCTAGAAGTAATAGAATAACGTTTCTGGGCCGCGTGATTTCTAAGTGAACCTATAGTCGCATGGCTTGCGTAACTCTGATGACGTAGCTATTTCAGAATCTAAAATTTTAAAAACTGAAACCTTTCTAATCTAAATCAAAACTTTCTCTTGGTGAGTTTTCGGACAGGAGTAACTGCTCACGTTAGCTTCTATCTCTGCTGCCGCTTCGACGCTGTGCTCTCTTCCTATCGCAACAGTCAGTATAAAAAATATAAATAATCTGGAAATAGGCACGATTAGAGTGCCGAGTGAATTGTGGCCACAAATGTCAATTTAAATTAAATAGGATTTAATCTGGTTATACACAAATGTCGATTTGTACAAAATATAAAATTCCATTTTATTTAAATTGGCATTTGTGGCCAAATGTCAATTTAAATAAAATGGAATTTTATATTTTAGCTTACATAAGCGTAGGTTGGGGCAAAAGTCATGGCAACTATTTTTTTCCTTCAAGATACCAGTACGGTTGGGAAATGTGACATATACAGACGAAAGGACAAGGTCTTTACATGTGTGGACAATGAATAGCACTGAAATATCGTAACACACGAATTTATTACGGTAGAACACAGGGCAATATAGCCTTCCCAGTGCAAAAAAATGATAACACAATACGCATAAAGTTTGACATGACAACAAACCTGGGCCTAAAGACCTTCAATGTAGTCCCCTGCTACTGTCACCACACGCTGCCAACGATGTGGGAGGCGATGAATACCATCAGCCTCCGTATTTGCCGCACCATGTGTGAATCGGGTCATGTGTTGGTGCACAGCATTAGCAATGTCCTCTCGTGTTGCAACCGCCTACCACGTATTGGTTCCTTAATCTTGGGAATGAGATCAAAGTTACAGAGCAAAAGGTCAGGAGAGTACGGTGGGTGCTCCAATTCTTCCCATCTCCAACGTCGGAGTAGCTGCCGTACGCACTCTGCTTTATGTGGTCTTGCATTGTCGTGCAGAATTATTGCACTGCCCACAAGATCCGGACGTTTATCCCGAACGTCACGTCGTACCTGTCGCACCAGGATGTTCCTGTAGTACTGTGCGGTCACTGTTCTGCCATGAGGAAGAAAGTGGGAAACAATGACACCCCTGACGCCATACGAGACGATCACCCTCAATTTGACTGGGGAAGGATTTTGACGCTAGCTCATTACGCAATATCCTGTGGACGGTGCGTTTCTCGATGCCACTTGCCCTCTCTAAACTCCAGTAATGTCCATCGTCTGTCTTCATCCATGAGGTGCTCGATGACGGCACGTGCCAAGTCGGTCCGCACACTCACTGGTGGTTCCGAACGTTGGTCATCACTGGTTGACACACGTCCTTGCCGAAACATTCCTACCCACCGTGCTACTGTACGATATGATAGGGCATTATTTCCAAGGGTTTCTACTAATTCACTGTGACAGTCCATCGCATTTCTCCCTCGGAGAACGGCTATTTTGATGTAAGCGCGCTGCTCAACACGGGTTACTTCTATCTCGCACGGCACTCACCAACTGACTGATTTCAGAGCCCTCGTTACCACAGAGCCAGCTGTTGTTCTGCATACACACTATGCCTGCAGAACTTCCACACGAAACATATACGTTTTGTGATCCGTTCACATATCTACAAGAAAAAAATAGTTGCCATGACTTTTGCTCCAACCCTCGTATATGTTATGATATAAATGATTCGTAGCTTGGTGATGCGTAATAGATGCCTAGAGAAGAAACTTGGCAAGGTAGACAAGGCCGGATTCAATTTTATTGTTGAGGAAAAGCAAGTCGGAATTCACAATATTTGGTTCATATACGAACGAGTGTCTTATGCGACCTGCATTTTTGTTAGCGCAGTACTTATTCAGTGTACAAAGAGCGTAGCCGCAAGTGTCTGTCCAGGAGGAAAGCGTGAGCGAAAAATGACGCAGCAATTCAGGGGAAGAAGGAAAGGAGTCAAAAAAGTTTTCGTTTAACAGTTTAGTGATTGGATAAAATTGTATCTGCATTAAGCGTTTAAGTAGGACCGCATGATTAATTTGCATGACACACTTTAGACTTATAGCGCTATTTTTAAGATAGAGAGACGAAGTTCCTAAATTAAATAAAAATTAAAAGAGGTTATAGCCGATACAAATTAAAAGTTTGCTTTTATATTTTTTATCTTACAAATTCTCCCTTTTAGAGAGAAAAAGGAGGGGTGATAGAGAAGCCTTTAGCATTAGAGCAGCAAAATATGAGAATTATATTTTTCGAAATACAAAACATAAAATTAACTTTTGAACTAATAAAAAATTGTAAGTCGTAAAATTTTGAATTCAAAAATAATTTTAAGCACTACATTCTTTAAATACAATTGCACATTTTAGTTTCCTATTAAGATTTGAGTCCAATCTGTAAAAAGTTCTGGAAAATTCTCATCACAATTTTTATATTTCAAGGAAGGATTTCCAAAAGATTTTAAGCGCAATATCACAATTATAAAAATTTTATATACCCATTAAGTATTACGAATAATCATAAATCTTAAAATTTTATAAATTAATTGGAATTCATTGACAATAGACCTTTAAATTCACACATTTTAATTAAACGCATTCCCGTTTCAAAGATATGCTTTGCACCATCTTGCGACACTTTGCATTAACTTATATCACGCTTGAGGAACCTGTGGGGTAGTTTTTCCGAGCTCTTATGTGGCAGTGACCTTTCTTTTATTAGGAAGGTCAAATATGCATAATTTCTTCAAGATCGGTCTAAAACTGTTGATTTGTATGAATCACACTTACACACACACACACACAAAAGAGGCACCTTTTGTTTACGTATATAGATAGTATACATGTAAATATAAAAGCGTAGATATAACTGTGTTTTACATTAATCTAGAGAAAACTGCGTGTTATGAAGTATAGATTCGAATGACGAGCCTTTATTGTACATTAAAATGAACCTGATAATCTAATTGTGGCAATCTGTTCGCAATATTTCCCCCTCTTGACTCAAAAGACAGCACTTTCTCTAATTAACTGGCGAATTTCTTAATTACTGCTGAAATGATTCCAAAGGAGAATTAGTTGCGATTCCGAAGGGGAACCATTTCAACTATGTTCGACCGGAGAATTTCCTAATCAATCGTCTTTCCCAGTACTGTGTAAGTTCTCGCTGCAACTTTTGCAACGAATTCCCAACACAGCCCAGCATAAACATTTATAATTATTCATTTTAAATGCTCTCAGTATTTAAATAAAATTAATTACCCTGGGGTGAAATCTATTAATAGCTACTTGAATAAATAGGTGTACAGAAAATATGTATTAATAGAATTTTGCTTACAAAGATACTACATCGATATCTGTATTTCGATATTAAGTTAATGGTAGGGAAAACTGACATTATAGGTTATCGTTTGTAGTAATGATCATTACACTCATTAAATGAGGCGCTCAGCCTGTAAAGCTTGGGTGCGGGCAGCACGATTTCCTGTAATTGCGTGCTGTGGGGACTGAAATCAAGGTCAGATGATAACATTTGTTTCTCGCAAGAATAATGAAATCAAGTTTATTATCTGGTTAACCATCTTTCTGATCGGTTCATTATTTAACAAAACATTGAGTTATTTTATTGTAATTTCATTAAATTATTTTGAATTTATGTTTCGTAATTTTCAAAGAAGCAGCAAAATAAAATTAAAAACATTTGGATCTTTTCATACAAGTAAGCGTTGTTAGCTTCTATCGTTTTATGTCAGTTGCTGTTTTTTCTAAAACTATTTTTAAAACTTTGTCTTTCTGTTGCCATTTTCCATTTTAAAAAATCTGCCTTGCTGTGATTTCGTGCTTGAAAGCCGTGAGGTTGCACACATCCTTTGTCAGAAATGTTGTAAAAGATAGGAAATTGCATTTACCATTTTGATAGCAGCTAGGATCATTACAAGTAATGATCCTAGATCCTAGCTGCTATCAAAATGGTCCCCTTGGCTGTCGATACACAGCTGACAATGTTTCGATCATAGCTGCAAAATCTGGGAAGCAAGCAGGGAAATCTTCAGCTGCGATGCTTGCAAGTTCATTTGCGACAGCTCATTGGATATCTGCAATGATTTTGATGAATCTTTACTTTCAGTCGCGTTTTCACTCAAAGAAACAAGAAAACCTTACAGTAATCTTTGACACAAATGTGGCATCACGGCTGGTTCTATCCAATATGCAGCAGAAATTCTTCGTCTTTTCTCTCTATGTTCATCTGTTAGTGAGAGCGGGACGATTTTTGCATTAAGTTTCCGTTTCCCTAAATCTTTGCGTAAAATCTTATGCCACAGATCACGATTTAAATTATGTTCTTATGATATCATACGCACAATTACACGACGGTATTAACTGCCTTAACATGCTTTACACATCGGTATCAGTTCTCGGATCGTCTTGCATTGAATCTCTGCCTTCACGGAAACCTTTTGTGCCTCTCGAAAACACAACTTCTTGAAAGTTCCTCGCTTGCATATGCTTGCTTAATCAAGTTCTACGTTTCTCTAGGGGCTTTCCCGAGCTTAACGTAAAACTTAATGTTCAGTCTTTGCTCACACTCAGCATCTTCACTAACGCTTAATTCGCTTGTATCACTGTTGCTGCTTGGACACCATTATATTTCGCTGTATTCTCTTCCTATGGCAATAGGAATGGCCATAGCAATAGACCATAGCAATAGGCTATGGCAAGCCTCTGGTGGCTGTGTTGTACTTACTTATACCACACACACACACACATATCTTTATATATATAAGCGGCTAAAGTGTGTGTCGCCGATAGTTTATTGTTGCCACTCGGAAAAATTAGCGCGGAAATTAACGTTTCCACGGTTTTTAATTAATATCTCAACCGACTAAAGTCGTACGAAGATGAGAACGGTATCGATGGATTCGAAGAATTTTTTGGAATCCGAGGATACGCGTCTCGAATTTCAACTCGGCGCCGTTCCGTAGGCATTCGAGAAAAAAGAATTTGGCACGTAGCCAAATCCCTCTAATAGGGAAAAACCCAAGAAAGAAAGGGGAAAATGTAGGAAAAACGTTGGGGGAAATTAGTTTTTAATTAATATCTTGGCTAATTAAAGTCCCACGAAGACACAAATTTCGTATGACCATTCATACGTATGGTCATTTCGTATGACCGCCGGGCTTTCTAGTATATATATATATATATATATATATATATATAGATAGATAGATAGATATAGATATAGATGTGTGCGTCTATACAATACAAAGGAGTGTATATAAAGTGAGAAAGAGAACAGATATGTAATCATGTTTCTTCCATGTGTTTCACTCGTAGTAATTTTACACAGATGACAAGTTGCGAGTGAATTTCGAACTCTGAAAAAAAATTAATTTCTAAAGCACTGAAATTAGTTTCTAGCCAATAAACTTAAACCGGAAAATATCTAAATGATATACATATACGCTTAGAGATACATAAACCAAGCCTATTCCAACATGGAAAATAGAAAAGCGTATTGAGTATATAACGGATGAGATGAAGTATTTGCAATCATTTCAAAGCACCAAGACAATAAACCCTAACAACTCATAACTTTATGTTTTGATGATACGCTGTGCTTCGCTTAGAGTAAATTTCAAAAGTGAGGCAACTGGAATAAATCATTCGAAACCCGAAGCTAATATCTGAATGTCAAAAGCGATAAGTCTTTAAAATAGGAAAATAAAGCAGCTGGTTCTGAAATCACGAATGTACCTTACTATTTTCTCGGTTTTGGAGCAGAACTCTACGAATTGAAATTACTTTCTGAAAGCAATCACGTTTGCGAAAGGATGCTTCAATCGTTCTCCATTTTTTTTGGAGCAACACATCTTTTCAAATTCTATGAACTGCGTGTGTGTGTGTTTGTGCCACCAAATTTTCACTTATGCATTCCATGATGTAAATGCCAGAAGCGTTACTTTTACAATCACCAATGACAAGCACAAGCGAATTGCATTCATAGAAGTTTAAATCGAAGTCTATTTTCAGAAGAAATATACCGGAATCCTCTCATATAAATTCAGCCTTGCAAAAAATGAAAGCTCACAATGCACTCGACTGCACGGCGTAGTGTTGCTATCAATATTGGTAAAGATGAGGAATAAATATCTCAAATAAATTTTGAAGTTAAAAAAAAAAAAAAAAAATTAAATGTCATTTTTAATCAAACATTTCGAGACTTTTTTCCTCCTAGTCGGAAATATTTATCAAATGTCAAATATTCACTTCATTTTAATTTTAAAAGATGCAATGGAATAAGAGGAATTTCATTACGAATATTTTCTATATTTTAAAATTTTGAACGTGAATCGGTACAAAGTATTCCCGAGTGGAATAAACTGAAAGCATTAATTTCAATGATAAATGTTAAAATGTTACTTTATTTCTCCTAACTTCAAGAATTTCTATTTATTTTAAATTATGTAAAGGTAATATACACCTGTATAAAAGTGCTACTAAAGATGTTTATTTTTAATGCTTCTACTAAATTAATGTAAGTGGATACAAATATATTAATTTAAAATCTCCTACCTGAGTTTCAGTATTGCACAAAAATGTGCAATATTAACAATTTATGAGTCTTAAAACATTTTTTTATCTGAAAAATAGCAGCAGTTTGCTTCCCTTAAAATAATAATAGTAAAAAAAAAATCTGAAAGTTTTCAGATTTTACATTACTTCCAAACGTAACGTTTTGTAACGTTTTGAGTGTTGAATTTATTCATTAGATATCATGTTCTTCGCACTTAAACTATAAAATTCAATTCAACAACAATATCGCAAAATAATTTTAAAATAACCATATCTTAAGAATTTCCGATAAACAGTTTCGCGAGTTAGAGACAAAAATGTTTTTTTTTTTCGTACAGTGTTGCCATTCCTCGCTTTGAAAATCTTTGAGTTTGTTAATCAAGAATTCTTTAATGTCTGACAAAATAAGAAATCGATAATAAAACAAATTTCAAATTCCTAATTAGGACTTCCAGATGCGCATATTAGGAGGAGAATTACATTATTCAAAATTTGATGGCCCTAGTTCCCATTGTTTTATCACCAATGCGAAAAACATACATTCATTTATGCAGAATCTTCCTTAAATAATTTCTTTAAATATAATACAGGATTGTAATAGTTGGTGGCAACAGTTTGAAAAGTGAATCAACGCAGAAAGTGAATCGACGCAAAATGCGAAAAGGAAATTAATGACCCTTCTGAACTAACGCACGTTTGCGCTAATTATTATCGTCTGCTTTAGTGATAACTGATAGAAGGTTATGTAATGAAAAAATTCATAAGTTCACAGTGCCAAAAATGAAGAATCAATTTCCAGAAATGTATTTTAAATTATATATATATATATAAATGTTCTTTGCAACGTTTGCAGTAAATATACGTATTTGTAACAGAGTAATAAAAAATTATAAAATTTGAGGCTTCTGCGTAACATTTGTTTTCCCTCTCCCGGAATTTTATGTTTAATGATATGGTTTTTCCTATTATTTCTTATTATTTGAGACCAAAAATAAATTACTTTTATTCAGTGCTAAAATGTACTAAAATATTTCATTCTTAAGCTGTCAGTTTTTTACATAGTTTACAAATTTTAATTACAAGGTGACATGTATTAAAGTGAAATCCTCTATCAGTTCTGCATAAAATTATAATGTAGAAATACTTAGCATGCTGTTATATTAATGTATACAACATAAAACATATTAGCTATTACATATCACCCAACAACATATTTGCTGTTGACGATTATTGTTAGAATCTCCGCAGAGATGATCCTGAGATTTTAACCCTGGATCGAATTACCAGTGTTCAACGACTTTGCCGCTCAGAGAAATTGATATTTTAATATGAAGTAAAACTATGATCCCTGATCAACGTGCATATTTATATTTTACTACGTTCGACATTAATATAGCAGCGAGATTCAAAACGTTATTTGTAAACTGATACCGACATTCAAAGTCTTTCGACACAAAATACCGTTAGACATTGTAACATCTTAGCGTTGTTACGCTACCAACATAATACCAGTTAGAAATTATAAGAAACATCGCGCATTAAATATCCATGCTTAAAGATGCATGCGATGTTAATGTTAATGGAACGCCTTGAAATCGTTGAATTTGGTAAGAAAAAATTCGTTAAAGTTTTGCAAAATATGAAATTGATAAAGAAGAATTTGAAAGGTTTCAGATTGTAATTTACGTCCAGAGGGGCGTTTTTTTAATGTTTTATGTGTTACCTTTATATATTAAATATCATGTTCTATGTACTCAAACTATAAAATTCAGTTCAACAGCAATATCGCAAATTAATTTTAAAAGGAGCATATCTTTAGAATTTCCGATACAGAGTCTCGCGTGTTGAAGATAAAAAAGTTTTTTTTTCGTACAGTGTTGCCATTGCTCCTTCTGAAATCGTTCAGTTTTTTAATCAAAATTTCGTTGAACTGTTACAGAATCTGAAATCGATAATAAAACAAATTCCTAATTCAAATTAGGATTTCCACATGCCTATCCTTTGGAAGATTGCGTTTTTCAAATTTTGATGGCTCTAGGTACCGTTGTTTTATCACAATGCGAGAAACATACATACATTTATGCAGATTCTTCATTATTTAATTTCTTTAAATATAAGACAGGGCGATAATATCCTGTGGCAACGATTTGAAAAGTCATTCAAAATTTGACGTTTCTATGTACGTTATTTTTTTCACAATTAAGTGGCAACAATTTGAAAAGTCATTCGGACTTGTATAGTAAATCAATGCAAAATGCCGAAACGAAATTAATTGCCTTTGATACCGTTCTATTCTAACTCCTTTTGGGCTAATAGTAAATGATTCTTACATTATGTGATGGATTAAAATAAAATGATAGGTGTGAAGTAAAATACATTTCGGAATTTATCATTTTGCAGTGGTATCTCACCAAAATGAAACATAACCATGCTGCTATTTTTTAAAATGTATCTATGAATCGTTTAAATTCAGAACTCTTCAGTGTTCTTCTTTTTATTTAACAGACAGCAATCTCAAACGGGCACCAATTGGATTATTAATTACCTTTAACGGTGGAATATTTCTTTTGTTATATTTGCAAAGTCTGATATTTGAACAGCTTACATAAAGAAGTAAAAGTTGAACATTCTAGAACTGTTTAACTCGGAGTTCTTTAAAGTAAAAACGTTTCTCTCTCCAATAAGATATGGAAAAGAAGATTTACTTGAAACTCTCTAACTTAAGACATAATTATCGTAGTATTCTCAGTTTAATAATATGTCATGTTACTATTCCGTGATAAAAGATGATTAAAGTAAGATCAAGATAAAATTATGCTTTAATAGCTATCCGTATTTTACTCGCAAATGTTTCTATATTGTGATTTAAGCAAAAGCACATTTATTTTCGCATGAAAAATGTGCTGAGGTCTGTAAATTTAGTTTAAATATTATTACATTCTACAGTAATTACACATCATATGCATGCACAATCACCTCGAAAATGCTAATTTTAATGCTACATATCTCAGCATAGGATTTTCTTGTGAACTGTTGTAAATATATCAGAATTACTAAATTTTTGATTAATATTTGTCATTTATTCTTTATGCTTCTATATTATTGTTACGAATTTTGTATTTAGTTCGATATTTTTAGTAGAATTATAATTAAAATTGTTTTATTTTCCTGTGCAATGCAGCGCCTGATAAATTTTAAGAGAACGCTACGCCGCAAAATAAAAATGTAAGAGCACGTGCATTTAACATTGAATAAATGTAATATCTTTTTTATTACTTCCTTGTACGAAGTAAAAAGTAAGTATTGTAATCGTGAAAAGTTTCAGGCAGCATATTTCAACGAAAATATCCATTTTGACCGCTATCGAATGCAATTTAACGATGTTTTTGCGTGATCTCTGTACGTAAGAACAGAATAAAAGACTCTTTTCCTCCCAAAAAATTACAAAACTGCTTTAAAATGAATTCTGAAGAGAATTGTTCGTGGCGTTTGTACGAACGTATGTACGTACGTACGTACGTATCTCGCATAACTCGAAAACGAGTAGCCTCAGAACGTTGAAACTTTGTATATAGGACTGCTATAACATGTAGATGAGCACCTCGTATTTTGGTTGCAATCAGCCGCACCAAACGTATATAAATATGTTCGTATTTTATATATATATCCACTCTGTTACCCGGCTCAGTGATGTCAGTTTCTTTACTCTTATATGTTTGTAAATTGTACACTTTTTGCTTTAAAAATGATTGAATTATATTGTTTTTATCTTCCGGTTAAGGTTTTTATGCCTTTAGTAAATCTGTATGCAATATTTTTAGACTTATCAACAATTTTAAAATTGTTTAAGTGCCGCTAAGCCTGTAAGGATCCTAAGTTTTACTAACGTTTATTTTGTTTTATATCTTTACTATCACTTCTTATTTTCTATTTCCGGCCAGAATTAAAAGCTTTAACTTATTTATGCAAATTTGTCTTGCTAACGCCAAGTACTTAAGTTGTGGCTTTTTGCCAAGCAAGAGAGAGGAAGGAGTTATTAGAAGCAGGCCGCTTGCCATAGCAGTTTTACTCGGTTGCTGGTTGCCTTCAAGGCCAGAGGTTTAGTCCTCTTGATAAGTTCAAACGTATCGTAGTTTTAGCAGCTCTCTGTACTACATACGGATTTTGTTAAATAACGGCCAATCTTGAAGTTAGGCACTTGTATATTAATCCAAAGTTAGTTTTAGTTAGAGTTTTTTAGTTAGTATTTTTATATTCTTACGTTCAGACCACAAGTGGTTGGTCTCTGTATTCCGAAGTTCCGGAAATCGCTGTAAAGAGAGAAAAATAAAGGGTTTTGTATACCCTTCCTGTGTCTATTGTCTACTTCACAAATTTATTGAACATAGCTTGAGTAAGCTCCCTGTTCCGAGTCAGGACAGTTCATATTTCCAAAGCAAGTAAAGAGGAACACAAGTCCTGATAAGCCTAATAATTTCTTTGATGGCAGCCATTGCTTGTTTACATTTGAAACAGCAAACTAGTGGATTTGTTGCCCATCTAGAGAAACTTAGCTTCGCAATAACAAAGATAACACCTTCATTTATTATTGCGAATTAAATCATGCTTAATCCTTTCTGGAATTTTTTCGAGGAAATAAGTGTTTAAGATTTACTTCCTAATTTCTAATACAGATATTTTGAGTTTTCATTTTTGCTTTGTCGCGAAGTGAGAACGGAATTAATGGAATGAGAAATACTCAATCGTCTGTGAAAAACTGTTTCCCTTTTTGTTTTGTTTGCTTAATTTCTTTTATACATCGTTTTAGATTTATTATAGTATTTGAATATAACATGTGGCAACGATTGGATAATTCTTTAAATGTTATACATTTTGTGTATTTTGAGTTATAATATGAACGACATATAATACTGTTAAGTGAACCTAGCGCTAGAGTGTCGCTATTGTATAATTCAATCCAATAAGTTTAAATGAAATGCAAGAAAAAATGCGTACAATTTAACATTCCGTACAAGGAAGTCATGTGGTGTACACATCAGATTTTTTGTATTGAAATTGAATAAATGTAATTGACTACTCTGTTAGCTGTAACCGTAATTCCATTCTCTTATTGGTTTCCGGAAATCTAAAAAAAGCAAAGAAATTACTAGAACTCTCTCGCGATCCATTGGAAGCTTCAAAAATCCGGAGAAAAACATCTCAGCTCAGTTCCTAGGAAACTGCTGTTGTTATTTTTGATCGGATTAGCTTTCTCTGCGCCACAGATTGCGTTCTATTTAACGTTTTAATCGTCTGAAGTATAACTACTGATTATTAATTGCGTGATATTGTGAACACTTATACGAATATCTCTGAGAAAAATTTCAGCCTTCTGTTATATTTCTTTTGATAAGAATAAATTTTATTAACCTTCTATCGGACTTCTGCATTCAATTTGCTACAAACCTGTACGCACCCAAGAATATTTATGAGCTAACTGGGAATGTTTATACGAAAATTTATGTTATTTGGAAATTATCAAGTCATTTAAGCTAACGAATATAAAAACGTTTTTCAGGATTTGTTCATGAAAAGAAAGAAAGTCGATAAAGAGCATTTATGTTAAAGTAACCTCATTGTAAAAAGGAACATTCTAGGATCTTTGAAGGAAACAGATGAGAAAATTGCTAGAAATACAGTAAAAGGAAATAAACTAAAATTAAGCATTTTTTTTAACTGTCGCGGGGAATTTAAGTCAATTAATGTATGCATAGAGTAATTAATTTTCCGCAGCTTTTAATAAAATAATTTGATCAAAGTTCGCTTGTTTATATAAGAAGATGTGTTTACAAGCACAAGTAAAGAAGATTCGGGAAAATTCAATTACTACACGTAGGTTATTAAAGAGACAAGTGCTAAAATCATTAACGTATTTAAACATTATCTTTTTCTATAATACCAAATTTAAATAAAAACATAATTGCCTTCGGAACATCATTGTTCTAAAGCAGGAAGGAAACTAAAGAATGAAATGGCAAATTTAGCTTTAGTGTAGTTGAGATGAAGTAGCGCTTAATCTACTTGCTTCCACAAAGCTTTGTTCTTTCGAATGGTCTGCGCTAACAGCAAACCTAAAATTCTAATGAATAGAATTTCGAAAAAAAGTATGAAAAAGGGATTATTAATTGCAGTTTTGAGTCTCTTCAAACCTGTATACGTTTGTTAATTTGGTTACATCGCAAGGAAGTTTAATGGCCTCGATCAACCACCTGAGATACATCGAGTAGTTGCTTTCAGTCCTCAACCAGACTACCCGGCATTAAAACTTGAGATGAACATTCTGCAACATCTCTGCATAATTTGAGAATGTGAATATCTGTGATGATTCTCTGGAGATTAGCTGCAATGATGTAGGATTTGATTTTGCATAGAATATTCAAGGGCTCTCTTATCGACTGCTTGTTACACTCAAGAGGTTGGAATGACCGTTTTAATTTGGCCGTGTTCCTCGTTTGTGTTGAGTTAAAGTGAATGGATGGGTGCTTGAATTCTTCGCAACCACCGAGGGTGATAATCTCAATATGCCTGTAGAGGGTGGATGTTTCGTTGCTAGGAAACTTTTAGCAGCTCTTATTTCATCTGTATAATAGCTAAATGGGAGAAAGAACTCCGTGCATGTTTTATTGTATTTTGTCTTTGTTAAATGCGTGATGATTGTTATCTCAATTTATATCGACGTTCGAGTAAATCTTTAAGTGCATTAAATATCATCAAATTCGATGGCCATAAGAGTAAAATCTTCAAATACTTGAATTTTCGATATCGATTTGATTCCAAGAAAATAATTGCACGGATAACAATGGATTTTAACATGTACCCATGAAATTTAAATTCGGTTCATTACTCCAAAGGGGAATTTTGCCCAGAAGGGTTATTAATTTCGTTTTGGCATCTTGCGTTGGATCACGTGAACAGCGTTTTACTTTTCAAATTGTTGCAACCTCATATTATTAGAGCCTTACATTATATTTAAAGAAATTAAATCATGAAGAATCTGCATGAATGTATATATGTTTCCCGCACTGGGGAAAACCAACCGTACTTAGAGTCATCAAATTTTGAATAACACAGTTCTCCACACGAGCATGGGCATCTGGAAGCCCGAATTTGAAATTTGTTTTATTGTCTATTTCATATTTTGTAAAGCTTTAACGTATTTTTGATTAACAAATTCAGCAATTTCAAAGAGAACAATAGCGACACTGTACGAAAAAAAAAATATTTCCAGTAAGCGAGACTGCATATCAGAAATTCTAAAGATATGCTCTTTTTAAATTATTTTGTAATATTGCTGTTGAATTGAATTTTATGGTTTGAGTGCGAAGATAATGATATTTAATATATAAAGGTAACATACAAAGCGTTAAAAAGCTATAACTGTAATCCCGCACTTTTACTGCTCTCCAGTAATTTCGAGAAGCAGAAAGTACTAGAAATATCTCGGCGGCCGGTTGAAATTAATAAAAGCCCAAAGAAAGAGAGAGGCATGTGATTTCCAGTTGCTTAATTATTGTTGTTGCTAGTTGTAGTTCCGCTTGCACTGAGATAAATCCGAGTTAGCTTTGTGCTTAGATGCGCTTTGCATTGCGTTGTGTTTAACCCTCTAAGCGGCAAGGCCGTATATATACGCCCTAGAATATTTTTGTGATATCTGTAAGAACGTATATATACGTGCATATTGAAATATGTCAATGAAATTGAGCAATATATCAAAAGAAAACAAATACAGGTATGAAATAACAGGAGAGTTTTACGTTAAAAATCAAAAAAATTATTCGTTCTCATAGTAGTTTTGGGAAATTTGTACTTTCTTAGAGAAAACACTGGCCGCTCAGAGAATGTTGTAGTAGTTTGAAGTGTAACTACTGATTACACGGTGTGATACTGGGAACATTTGTATGAGTTTTTCTGTGGAAAGTCCAGAGTTTTGAAATATTTCTTTTGATAAAAATAAATTTTATTAACCTAATTTTCAGACTTGTGCATTCAATCTATTACGAACCTGTATGCATGCAGCAATATGTACTCCGCTTTCTTTCACTAGCGCCCACCAGCGGCCGAGCGGTAAAGTCGCTGAACACTGGTAGTTCGGTCCGAGGTTCGAATCCCGCGAACGGGCTGGCTACATGGGTGTTTTCGTGGTTTTCCCCATGTGTAACGTGTATACGAGCCAGTTTCCGTTAGAAAGTCCTCCACGAAAGGCATCCCTCCCCTTAGGCAGATAGCCCTCGAGGCTTTGCCGTAATTGAATAACCTAACCTTTCACTAGCAGTTTTTAAATCATCCATTCCCAGTTACAAGTTCCAAGTATTAAAAGGTTATTCAGCATAAATATTTGAACATATATTCTTAATAAAGAATGAAAATTACCTTGCTACTTTCTTCAAACTTTTCTTATGGATTTATAAAAAGTGTATTTGTTTGAAAGCTGTTTAACTGCTGAACCTCTGCTAACATAAACTTACTAACATAAACGCCTTTGCTAACATAAACGTTACATTCATCTCCCATCGACAATTATTTTAATGTGCATGATTTTGTTTCTTATTTTAACATTATGTTTTTTTCCCAGTTAATATACGTAGGAAACGTTTTGCTTAACTAGTGCGAGTTGTTTAGAATCCTGGGCATTATCATGCGATCTGGAATATTTGAAACTGCATAATTTAAGTATTTCAAAGTTTTTCTCAAGAGAAATGTAGTTCCGCTTTTTTATCTTTTAGAACAACACCAAATGAACAAAAAAAGAATGTTACTTTGTTTCAGTTACCTTACTGAAGAACAATAAATGTCGCAACATTAGTAATTTTAAATCTTACATATTTTAGCATTTAGCAGTTAAACAGTAGAAGCAGAAGCTGCATATTTAAGCATTTTATATATGCAATAGTATGAGAAAGAGAAAAACTGTATAATGTTCGAGGAAAAAAGAAAGATTGTCGTAACGAAAAAATATTTTAAATATACTTTTCCTATTTCTTTGATTACTTTTGTTTAAAGTTTTGTGTTACAAAGTATTTTTATTCAACCTATGTCTGTATTATTTACGTACTAGCAGCTTCGCTGCCAGCCTTCGTCTGGATTTTAAATGTACCGAAAAAATGGCTGAAGGGAACACCAAACGTTAAATTTAAAAACTGCGTAGAATTTTACTCTGCAGAACAACTTCATAAAAACGAGTCATTACGTATAATAAAATTACAAAGAAATAAGCAATATCCCTTAATACAAATATTAATTACCCTAATAAATAAATTAACCAACTTCCCTTTCCAAAATCTTAAGAACTGAAATGGTGTAAAGGAGGTTAAGAATTTTGTTTCCTAAAAAAATCACTCAAAACTTTTGAATATCTTAAATACAGTGAAATGAGCAATAAATAATATAAAAGAATACAAAAACAAAAAAATCGGAAAAGCAAAGTATAATTAATGATATTTTATCTTATATTTTCAAGAGAAAAAAGTTACAATGAAATAAGCTATATCCCTTAATACAAATATTAATTATCCTAATAAAAAAATTAACCAACTTTCCGTTGAAGAAAAAAAATCATGCAAAGCTTTTCAATATCTTACAAAGAGTGAAATAAGCAAAAACTAACATGAAAGCAACTCAAAAACATAAAATTCCGCGCAGAATTTTACTCTGCAGAACAACTTTATCAAAAAAAAATCAATAAAAATGTATTGTATATATATATATAAATGACAATGAAATATGCCAATCTCTTAAAAACACAGCGACATAAGAAATACGATGAAAAATTGTTGCCAAACCCATATTTCTAAAAGAATGAAGCTATACAAAATGATGCGATTTAATCAAAAATCTATCAACAACAATAAGACAGGAAAATTGTTGCCAAAATCACATTTTTAAAGATTTGAGAAGTGTACTCGGAAGCTTTATTTAAAACATTTTTTAAAAATACAAAATATTATCATTTTTCCAAAATTCTTTTTGTAAAAGCAGTCGCAAGGATGAAAGTTTAAAGTGTCTAAAAATCAAAGAAAAATAAACTGTACATTTTTAAAAATAAACTTTTTTAGAAAAAATCCCGTTGTAAAGGTGTTAAACTCCCTTTGTTAAATAAATCCGTATTAAATCGATTTATTGAAACACGAAATTTATTTTAAATTCGTAAAATAGCTAAGTGCCTACGTTTCATGACGATGTGAAAATGGAGTGTGTAGCGTAAAATCTCGCTTTCCCATAGCCCATTATGTCTCAAAATGACGCGATTTCGTGGCAAAACATAAAATTAAAAATATTCGAATTCGAATTTCGAAAAAATCGCTTCGAGGTGCACTGGCTCTTGTCTAGATGCACCCTATGTACGAAATTTTGTAGTCGTGGGTCTATTAGCTTACGCGCAGCGCGAACGAAAGACACACACACACAGACAGACTCTTTCTTTTATTATATGTGGAGATTAAATAAGTCTGTACTGCAGTTAAGTAAATGTCTAGTATACTTATAAGGTATTTTGTGCTTCCTTTCTTCGTAGCTTTATGGTGTAACGGTAGCACACTTGACGTGTATTTCGGGAGAACCCGGTACAAGTCCCAGCGAGGACACTGCTCATTGACTTAAAATAACCTTATAACTCTACAGTGGCGCCCGAACTAAAAAGTGGTGGAGGATGAATCTTCACCAACAGGCTTTGGCGTCTGGGCCCCTAAATCCCCAGTCGTCCTTTAAAAGGGGAAGTATATAAGATATTTTCTCTCTCGTTTCTGCATGCCTTCGTAGTGTAACGGTAGCACACTCGGCATGTATGTGAGAGGTTCAGATTCGAGTCGGTCAAGGGCATTGCTGATTTTTCATGTCCCGTGTTTCAGAAACCCTAATGACTCTACATGATATCATGTTACTACGTAGTTTGAAATTTTATGTGCCACCAGATTGGGATAGTGGTTAGCGAGTTTAACCGCCGTACTGAAGGGCTTGGGTTCAAATCCTGGAGAAGGCATGGATGTTTGTAAATGTATAGTGTCTGTGCGGCATGGGGGCACTCTAAGTACTCGGAAGCCGAGCGTCCTCTCTAGAGGCTGGTGCTACGGGAGGTGAGAGGGTCTTAAACCCGTTTCCCCGCTGTCTTCTCCATCAAAATTGGGGGAGGGCAGAGCTGAGCAAAATCGTTCTATCTTCTATGTGGTGCTCACGGCTCTTGACAACGGCATGCGCAATCGTACATTTGTTGCCACGACGAGTTTCGTGAACTTACTCTGATGCTGATGTTAGAGAACTGAGAAAAATCCCAAAATCGACACAACAACATTTTACGTTTTCTTGATTATTTCTGTCAAATGTTTTGCTGTATTTATTTTCTTTTCTTGACATTCTTCTAATGCAATTTTATATTTTGGAAGACTTAATATAATATTGCGAATAAGAATCATAACTGAAAAGCTTAAGTTTATTTCAACATGCATCCTTAATTAAAATACTACTTTGGTATCCAAGATTATATATATGCTAACTTATTTTGAAATCTTAGTATTTGCGTCATAACCTGTTTTTAAAACCATGTGTGATATCATATGTGCATATTTATTGTTTTAATTTATGCAGCTAATATATTTATGGATAAAAACTAAATTATAAATGTTTCTTCTCTGTTTTAGGTAAGCTGAACGTTAATAGTTCCAGGCCATTTTCCTGTTTTCTTTCTTATCTTTCCGAACTCAAAAGAGAATGAAATTGTGCTTACATGTTTCTGGTAAAACCTTTAAATTATTTGCATCTTATAGCTCCAGCGTTTTATAGTTTAGTTTTATTATACCTATAAACATTTTTCAGGATACTATTAAACACAGGTAACTATGTCTCCCTCCCCGTTAAATCGCTCTAGTATTAAAAGTGCTCGTTCTTTTATTTCATTCTTAACTTCTGCACATTTAATATAAACCCGCACCTTAAATTTAATAATATTAAGTTTCCTACTTTCAATGTCAAGGAAAATAAAAGTATTATATGTATCTGAAGTAAGTGCTTGTGAATATCTTATAGAGTATTTTTTATAAGTAGTAATATCCGTGTTACCCTTGAGTGGTAGAGAGAAATTACAGAACAAACAACATGTGTATGTTACTCGAGGAAAGTAATCTTGCTAGTGTCAGTGTGTGTTTAATTCTTATTAAGCATAAAAGTAATCTCCTATCAGAAATTTAGTTTTTTATAGTTATGTTACGACATTTATATAGCTAGAAATTTTGATGCTTTATACCTCTGACATTCCTTTCGTATTGTTATCGTCAAAGTAAAAATGTAAAATCATTTATGTGTGAATTTTGTAGCTAATCCAAAACGTTATTAACGGAAGTTTTGTATCTCATATTTATAGTTAACCATCAACCTGTACTGTCTATCTATGTTAATAGTTAGTAAATTTCTATCCGTGCTTGGATTCTTTTAGATCCGTGTTTGAATCCGCCGTAATATACGGATTTACCGTATATTACGGCGTAAAACGCGAAATTTCAATATAAAAATGGTGAATTGAAAAATAACGAATGAGCATAAAAAACATGGTATTTCTATATATACCTAAATACTGTTTATTTAAAGGAAATGACATACGTTATAAACTTTAAAATTTTCATTGCCAGACAACATGGAAAGTTTGTGAACTTTGCCTTCTATTATATCTTCAGGCTCATCATCGAATTCCATTTCATCTCCACCATCATCATTACTGTGAACCATAAATAAATAATAATCATTATCAATTCGATCTCTCACCAACACCAAATACACTTCCTGCAGCACGATTACCATTTTCTTTCACAAAATGAATGGTTTTGAACTGTGTTTTCTCCTTTTAGCGAGAGTCATATTTACTGCTTAAAGGAACACTAAATCAGCTGTATTTCAAGAAAAGCAAATTCGATTTACTAAAGCCTTCGATTTTCAGTTCAAATTCGTGGCTTCAGATGACTACACAAGGAAAAACATCTCACTCCTAATTGCAGGAATTCATTCAGGTTGGAAGTGCATTCTTATCCCAAATTAGATCCTCTTTTCTTGAAACCCAGTTATAGCATTCTTTTGGACATCTGCATTGAATACAATCCATCCTCTTTGCGGGACTATTTATCCCTCTCATATTTATCCCTTCCTTATCGCTTGCCGATTCCGTATACTATTGTTCGATAGGCTAGGACAAATCCTGGAAGAAATTACCTGAAAGGATAAGAGCATTGCACATGTATCTCTTATGTTTCTTCGTGAAGAATTGGGTACGCATTATACTGCGAATATATGTAAAATTTTTTTTAAAAAAAGTAGCTTGAAATTATAAAAGCGCATATACACAGGAGAAAATATGATATTTTAAATAAAATACTGCAAGAATAATGTACGTGGAAGCTTGCTGCTTGAAGTGCATTTGAATCTCCAAATGAAAGAAGTATAGATTTTACTGTGGGATTTTATGTGTGATTACGTATTTTTATGTGTATTTACGTATTTTTATGTGTATTTTGTACTTGTTAATGGTATTATATTTTTTCGAAATTTTATTCTAACTTGCAATTGAAATTCTTATATTAAAATATTTCGCAATTTCAAAATAGACTTGGAATGTAAAATACGCCCTTAAGAGCCGTATCAAGCCTGTTAATTTCGATTTTTTCCCTCTTTCACTTCTTTTTAGACAATTACGTATTTCCTAAAAACTCAAATTGTCTTTATTTTACTGTATACATTTGAAGTTTATATCCGTATATGCAAATTTGATTTTGTCACAATGATTTAATGGATAAAAAGTGTCCTTTTCGTTTGATTGGTATTTTTACCCTTCTAAAATTAAACAACACTTGAAAAAATTTAAATGGTGCTTACTAAGTACCCGCATTTTTAGAAAATCAAACAAACACGAATGTTGTGTTTGTGAACAAAATAAAGTAGTTTTTTTTTTTTATTATTTTTTTTTTATTTATTTTATTCAAGGTATTTTTACAATTAGAAGAATAGTTGAAAGAGATGTATTATGATATTTATATTTCGAAATTTTTTCATCTTTGTACCACATTTAAACCGTTCTTATTACTGCCTGTTCTATACTGAAGAGTTATGTGGATGGATGAGAAGATAGAAAAGGATAAAAAATTGAATTACTATATCTACGGCTTTCAGAATAGAAAATTAAGCTTGTTAAATGTCGAATCTATTTCTTGAAATCAACTGTATTCCATATAATTAACAAATTTTATGTTTGTTAATAAAAAGAATGAATGTTAATTTCCCGTATAAAATTATTTAAAAACTTTATTCTAACTTCTGAACTTAAACTTCACATATAGTGTTAGGTGTAATATTGTACTTTTTTTTCCCTTGCTAAGAAAACACTTTTCCTTTTTGGCTGCGAGAATGCAGTAAAATAGATAACTGTGTCGTCTCTTGTATTAGCTTATAAATGATATGAAAATGGATAAATACTCGTATATATGTGAATATACTCATTTCTAAATTGATTCATTGAATTCTGAATAAATTCATACCAGTTTTTATGTAGTGATAGTTTCAGTGTTACATGTCATTCAAGTTAAGATAAATTCAAGGTTAAGATAAATGCGGATTTTTGGTCATTGTTTAATAATAAAAAGAATAAATAGTAATTTTCTTTATAAAATTATTTAAAAGCTTTATTCTAAC
This sequence comes from Stegodyphus dumicola, assembly GCF_044657685.1. Lineage (NCBI taxonomy): Eukaryota > Metazoa > Arthropoda > Arachnida > Araneae > Eresidae > Stegodyphus > Stegodyphus dumicola. Next base: position 184,112,571 of record NC_140774.1, read on the forward strand.
TTTTCAGCTTACACTTTACGTACCAGAACTGTTAGGCAGGATTATGTACGTATCTTTCTTTTTCGGCTGCGATAAAGGACGCCGAAAAATAGATAATGTTGTTGTTTCTTGTATTAGTTTATAAATGACATGAAAACTGCCAAATGACAAATATATAATGTGAATGCACTTATTTCTAAATTAGTTTATTGAATTCTGAATAAATTCATACCAGTTTTTATGTAGTGATAGTTTCAGTGTTACATGTCATTCAAGTTAAGATAAATTCAAGGTTAAGATAAATGCGGATTTTTGGTCATTGTTTAATAATAAAAAGAATAAATAGTAATTTTCTGTATAAAATAATTTAAAAGCTTTATTCTAACTTTTCAGCTTACACTTTACGTACCAGAACTGTTAGGCAGGATTATGTACGTATCTTTCTTTTTCGGCTGCGATAAAGGACGCCGAAAAATAGATAATGTTGTTGTTTCTTGTATTAGTTTATAAATGACATGAAAACTGCCAAATGGCAAATATATAATGTGAATATACTTATTTTTAAATTAATTCATTGAATTCTGAATAAATTCATACCAGTTTTTATGTAGTGATAGTTTCAGTGTTACATGTCATTCAAGTTAAGATAAATTCAAGGTTAAGATAAATGCGGATTTTTGGTCATTGTTTAATAATAAAAAGAATAAATAGTAATTTTCTTTATAAAATTATTTAAAAGCTTTATTCTAACTTTTCAGCTGACACTTTACGTACCAGAACTGTTAGGCAGGATTATGTACGTATCTTTCTTTTTCGGCTGCGATAAAGGACGCCGAAAAATAGATACTGTTGTTGTTTCTTGTATTAGTTTATAAATGACATGAAAACTGCCAAATGGCAAATATATAATGTGAATGCACTTATTTCTAAATTAATTTATTGAATTCTGCATAAATTCATACCAGTTTTTATGTAGTGATAGTTTCAGTGTTACATGTCATTCAAGTTAAGATAAATTCAAGGTTAAGATAAATGCGGATTTTTGGTCATTGTTTAATAATAAAAAGAATAAATAGTAATTTTCTTTATAAAATTATTTAAAAGCTTTATTCTAACTTTTCAGCTTACACTTTACGTACCAGAACTGTTAGGCAGGATTATATACGTATCTTTCTTTTTCGGCTGCGATAAAGGACGCCGAAAAATAGATAATGTTGTTGTTTCTTGTATTAGTTTATAAATGACATGAAAACTGCCAAATGGCAAATATATAATGTGAATATACTTATTTTTAAATTAATTCATTGAATTCTGAATAAATTCATACCAGTTTTTATGTAGTGATAGTTTCAGTGTTACATGTCATTCAAGTTAAGATAAATTCAAGGTTAAGATAAATGCGGATTTTTGGTCATTGTTTATTAATACAAAGAATAAATAGTAATTTTCTGTATAAAATAATTTAAAAGCTTTATTCTAACTTTTCAGCTTACACTTTACGTACCAGAACTGTTAGGCAGGATTATGTACGTATCTTTCTTTTTCGGCTGCGATAAAGGACGCCGAAAAATAGATAATGTTGTTGTTTCTTGTATTAGTTTATAAATGACATGAAAACTGCCAAATGACAAATATATAATGTGAATGCACTTATTTCTAAATTAATTTATTGAATTCTGAATAAATTCATACCAGTTTTTATGTAGTGATAGTTTCAGTGTTACATGTCATTCAAGTTAAGATAAATTCAAGGTTAAGATAAATGCGGATTTTTGGTCATTGTTTATTAATACAAAGAATAAATAGTAATTTTCTGTATAAAATAATTTAAAAGCTTTATTCTAACTTTTCAGCTTACACTTTACGTACCAGAACTGTTAGGCAGGATTATGTACGTATCTTTCTTTTTCGGCTGCGATAAAGGACGCCGAAAAATAGATAATGTTGTTGTTTCTTGTATTAGTTTATAAATGACATGAAAACTGCCAAATGGCAAATATATAATGTGAATATACTTATTTTTAAATTAATTCATTGAATTCTGAATAAATTCATACCAGTTTTTATGTAGTGATAGTTTCAGTGTTACATGTCATTCAAGTTAAGATAAATTCAAGGTTAAGATAAATGCGGATTTTTGGTCATTGTTTAATAATAAAAAGAATAAATAGTAATTTTCTTTATAAAATTATTTAAAAGCTTTATTCTAACTTTTCAGCTTACACTTTACGTACCAGAACTGTTAGGCAGGATTATGTACGTATCTTTCTTTTTCGGCTGCGATAAAGGACGCCGAAAAATAGATAATGTTGTTGTTTCTTGTATTAGTTTATAAATGACATGAAAACTGCCAAATGGCAAATATATAATGTGAATGCACTTATTTCTAAATTAATTTATTGAATTCTGAATAAATTCATACCAGTTTTTATGTAGTGATAGTTTCAGTGTTACATGTCATTCAAGTTAAGATAAATTCAAGGTTAAGATAAATGCGGATTTTTGGTCATTGTTTAATAATAAAAAGAATAAATAGTAATTTTCTTTATAAAATTATTTAAAAGCTTTATTCTAACTTTTCAGCTTACACTTTACGTACCAGAACTTTTAGGCAGGATTATGTACGTATCTTTCTTTTTCGGCTGCGATAAAGGACGCCGAAAAATAGATAATGTTGTTGTTTCTTGTATTAGTTTATAAATGACATGAACACTGCCAAATGACAAATACATAATGTGAATGCACTTATTTCTAAATTAATTTATTGAATTCTGAATAAATTCATACCAGTTTTTATGTAGTGATAGTTTCAGTGTTACATGTCATTCAAGTTAAGATAAATGCGGATTTTTGGTCATTGTTTATTAATACAAAGAATAAATAGTAATTTTCTGTATAAAATAATTTAAAAGCTTTATTCTAACTTTTCAGCTTACACTTTACGTACCAGAACTGTTAGGCAGGATTATGTACGTATCTTTCTTTTTCGGCTGCGATAAAGGACGCCGAAAAATAGATAATGTTGTTGTTTCTTGTATTAGTTTATAAATGACATGAAAACTGCCAAATGGCAAATATATAATGTGAATATACTTATTTTTAAATTAATTCATTGAATTCTGAATAAATTCATATCGGTTTTTATGATGAGTCATGATTTTAGTTACATGTCATTCAAGTTCTCTAAATAAATATCAAGTTCTCTAAATAAATAAATAAGATAAATGCTTGATATTTTGGTAAATTTTATTAATAAAAAGAATGAATCTCAGTTTTCGGTATAAAAGTATTTAAAAGCTTTGTTCTAGTTTCTGAACTTAAACTTCACGTACAAGAAGTGTTAGGTATGATTATGAATCTTTTTCCCCTCTATAAGCCAATTTTGTTTTGGACCCGAAACAAACGCGGAAAAATATATAACGGTATCATCTCTAGTATTAGCTTATAAATGACACAGAAATGGACGAATATCTATGTGAATATACTTATTTCTAACTTAATTCATTAGATTTTGAATAAATTTCTACCAGTTATGTAGTGATAGTTTAGTGACATATAATTCAAGTTCTCCAAGATTGAGATAAATGATGATTTTTGGTCATTTATGGAAGCATCTCATAAATACAGATCAGATGATTTAATCGCCATTTAGAGTGCACTAAGTGGATTACGAAAAAAAACATTGAATGACTTCTACGGAAACTCACACTTGAAACCAGTTTTCTTGTAATTGTGGCTCCATTTAAAAATTTTAGTCTAAGTAGAGGTTTTTGCTCTGCAGAATAAAAGAAGATAAAACATGTATCTCTATAAGTAGTACATCTATAAGTAGTACATCTATAAGTAGTCAGTACTTCAGTTAGTCAGTTTGCTTTGTAAACATTTTTAGTCCAAAGCGCTTTGTCCTTGGAGGACTATTGTTTTTGTTTTGCGATTTTGCGTTGAATCACTATAAATGCCCGTTTCAATTTTCAAACTGTTGCCACCAAATGTTAGAGTCCTGCATTATATTTGAAGAAATTAAAAATGAAAAATCTGCGTAAATGTATGTATATTTCTCGCACTGTGATAAAACAACGGTATATAGAGCTATCGAATTTTGAATGACGTAATCCTACTGCGAATATGGGCATGGGGAAGCCAAAATTTGAAATTTGGAATTTGTTTTATCATCAATTTCATATTTTGTAAAACTTTAACGAATTTTTGAGCAACAAACTCAACGATTTGAAAGCGGAGGATGGCAACAATCTATGGGAGAAGAAAATTTTTATCTCCATTCCGCGGAAATGTGTATCATAAATTCTAAAGATAGGCTCATTTTAAAATTATTCTACGACATTGCATTTGTATTTGTATTGAATTGAATTTTATAATTTAAGTGCGAAGAACATGATATTTGATAAATAAAGGTAACACACAAAACGTTAAAAGAACGCCCCTTTGGACATAATTTAAAATCTGAAACCTTTCAGATTTTTTTGTATAATTCGTTTTATTGTTTTTGTGTGCTTTTTGTGAGAATTTTTAGTAGTTTTTATACTATAGTTTTTTTTTTTAGGTTATTCCCTGATATTCTGTAATTTTTGTTTTTTATTTTATTGCTATATGGACTCAATTTCATATACATTAAAAATGAGTTTATAATGAGAGTTACATACATGTAAATAATAGTGAATACCGAATTCTAATAAATTATTGTTTCTCAGGAATTCAAGGAGCGTTATAAAAAAATTTAAATTGCCTGACTCATAGTATTTATCCCCAAGAGATGATCAGTTTCACATTGTTATTAATCAAAACGCGATATTTCTCACAAAATTCAAACTTTATGTTGAATAGGAAATAAGAAAAGACTAGTGCCATATATATATTAGAATCAATATCAGATACTAATTGGAATGATGCAAGTGTTATTCAGAGTAAGGAAGAGTCAGAAACAGTCTTTTGCAACCACCCATAAAGAGTTTATTGAACAATATTCTTTCTCCTTTCATCCTTTATGATTTAACGACGTTCTTTCACCTATATATTGAAATTCTATAAACGCAATAAATTAACATCAGGTCATCGCTGAAGTTATTCTTTGATCCAATTAATTTTGATCACATGCATGCATATAAAAGAAGATAAATTATTTCTACTAAAGTGTCGATCATCAAAATTTGGTGAGTTGCTTCCGAAAAAAAGTGTTATATTGGGTTTTATTGCATTATTAAGCAATTTTCAATTAATCAATCAATCCTTGAATAAGCTGGAAATTTTCTTAACGTCCAGTTACTATAATATCCTAATATGTATAGAAAACGCGTAGGTTTATTAGACATTTCATTCAAGCTTTATAAAGCCGTTTTCTGATTTGGATTACACTTACTTCTCTCTATATAAAAAAATGCGTTATTCTGTCTATTATTAGCGCAAAAATACAGTTTGCTGAGAAGAGCTATTAATTTCGCTTTGGCATTTTGCGCCACTTCTCTATAAACGTTGGTTCATCTTTCAAATTGTTGCCACCAAATATTAGAGCTCGGCATCATATTAAACCGTTTGACGGGCGGTGGGACGCCAGGCGGAAATAAAAGCTGCAGATGAAAGCTTCAAAATTCCATTTAAAATATATAGAATTACGCCTTTTAGTTCTCTAAATGTATAACAGATGGCAGCACCAGTATTCATTAATGGAAATAATGTAAAGTAAAAATTCTTTACAGATCTAATTTTGAAGCAGTTATTTTTATTTATTTCTAATGCAATTTAAATCATCTGAAGAACAACTTTTGGTGTTAGAGTGAATATTTTTATGTGAATGTTTCCTGTTCTAAAAAATTATTGTTTGAATTAATATATATTAATTAATAACTCTAAAGAACAACTTTTGGTATTAGAGTAAATATTTTTATGTGAATGTTTCCTGTTCTAAAAAATGATTGTTTAAATTCATATATATTAATTAAGAATGGTTGAATTTAAAAGGTGGGACCAAATGCGACACACCGCGCATGTAGGAATTGCTTCTACTAGATGGCAGCACCGTTCAAATATTTTTAAATTCAAGTATCATGTTCGTTTCATATGTTAATAATGCAAATTTATATTTTTTAATGAATTGCAATAATGTTAAAATTTGAAAAATATTTAGTATTTATTCTATAAGAAATGAAAATATAACTCTGTAACATGAAATGTCATTGAATACTGAATGGATATGTAAGTGTGATGTACCATAGAAAAATATCCTAAGCAGAGAAAAGAGAATTGAAATATAAATCATGGAGGTGTTCTAAATAGTCTTCCTTTTCAAACCTGTAACAAAGAAAGTACTGGAATGGAAATCTTCTCTGTTTCAAATCTATTACGAAATCATTAAAAAATATCTAAAATGTCATACAGAGAGCGATTTTTTTTAATTATGTAATTTAATCTTTTTTTGAGAATATGATCAATATTTTCTAGATAATTATTCAAAAACGTTTTTTACATCTTGCATTTTCATTTGGCTGCTAAAACTAGCACTTTAGATAAGCATCTTAGATCCCATTTTACTGCAGTAGTTGCACGGTAGGACAAGTAGTATCCCACCAAGTCATGAATTACCTTAAAAGTGTACCTGTTTTTTTTTTTTTTTTTTTTTTTTTGCATGAAATAATATTTTATTAGGGGCTAGTTATCTATGTGTAAAGTTATTTTTTCAAAAAAAAAATGATGCACCGAACCTCAAAGGGTTAAAGTAATTAAATATAGAAGAATCTGCATGAATGTAGTATGTATGTTTCTCGCACTCTGAAAAAAAAAGGGTTCCTAGAGACATCCAATTTTGAATAACATAGTCCTCCATTCGAATATGGCCATCTGAAAGCCCAAATTTGGAATCTGGAATTTGTTTTATTATCTATTTCACATTCTGCAAAGCATTTATGAATTTTTGATTAAGAAACTCAACGATTTCAAAGATAGCAGTGGCAACAGTGGACAGAAAAATAAACCTTTTCATCTCCAGCCCACGAGACTGTGTATCGGAAATTCTAAAGATATGCTTTTTTTTAAATTGCTTTGCAATATTACCGTTGATTTGAATTTTATGGTATAAATGCGAAGACCATGATATTTAATAAGTAAAGGTAACATACAAAATGCTAAAAAACGCCCCTTTGGGCGTAATATAAAATCTGAAAGCATTCAGATTTTTTTATTAGTTTTTTTTTTTTTTTTTTTTCGCCATTAGCAGGCACTAGCCATTGTAGCCTTTGGCCACTACTAAGATCGGAAGCGGTGCTTTACATCCATAGGTTCTCTGAGATTCGACCCGGGCCCATCAGTATGGCAGTCAGATTCATTAACCACTTTCTCGTTTGGACAGCATTGTCTTTCGAGTAAATGAGTAAATGTTTTTTGCTGATGAATTTTTGTATTCGATAAATCGTGTTTTTTGCTATTTATTAGAATTTTAAAACGGCATTGCCATTCACATTGCATTTAAAAATTTTTAAAACGGCATTGCCATTCACATTGCATTTAAAAATTTTTAAAACAGCATTGCCATTCACATTGAATTATAAAATAATTCTGAAAGAATAATACTTTGCATGAGCAAATTTTCATATGGCAACGTTCGCTTTTTAGACAACACAGTATGTTGTAAAACTTCAGATGTATTTAAATTCCAGCAAAATTCCTCCAGATATTTATTGTGCTTTGAAATTCAATAGAAAACAGACGATTTATGACAGTACACGTTAACTTATTTTTAGCTATTTAACAATTTACTTTTAGCAGACAATGTAACAATGTTTATGTATTTCAAATTATGTACAATTAAATTCTGTACTGTTATGGATTAAAAACTATACCTAAATATTGTGACGTTATCGGCTGTCATCGTTTGCACTTTTTTCTCCTTTTTCTTTATTTCCCATAGAAATTTTACTTTATTCTAATGGTTTGTGTAATTATTAGTACAAAGGGGCTTCGTCCAAGAAGAACTATTGCTTTCGTTTTGCGATTTTGCGTTGAATCACTATAAATGTCTGTTTCACTTTTGAAACTGTTGCCACCAAATGTTAGAGTCCTGCGTTATATTTGAAGAAATTAAATAATAAAAAATCTGCATAAATGTATGTCTATTTCTCGCATTGTGATAAAACAACGATATAGAGAGCCATTGAATTTTGAATGACATAATCCACCTACGAATATGGGCAGGTGGGAGACCAAATTTGAAATTTGGAATTTGTTTTATTATCCCTTTCATATTTTCTAAAACTTAAAAGAATTTTTGAGTAACAAACGCAACGATTTCAAAGCGAACAAAGGCAACACTCTACGGGGGGGGGGGACCCTTTTTCATCTCCAGCGGGCGCAGAACTGTGTATCGGAAATTCTAAAAATACGCTCATTCTAAAATTAGTTTGCGACGTTGTTATTGAACTGAATTTTATGGTTTAAGTGCAAAGAACATGATATTTAATAAATAAAGGTAACACACAAAACGTTAAAAAAACGCCCCTTTGGACGTAATTTAAAATCTAAAACCTCTCAGATTTTTGTTTATATTGTTCTTATTATTGTTGCGGCCCACCAGCGGCCAAGCGGTAAAGTCGCTGAACACTGGTAGTTAGGTCCGAGGTTCGAATTCCGCGAACGAGCTGGCTACATGGGCGTTTTCGTGGTTTTCTCCATGTGTAACGTGTATACGAGCCAGTTTCCATTGGAAAGTCCTCTACGAAGGCATCCCTCCTTTTAAACAGATAGCCCTCGAGGCTTTGCCATAATCACACACATTATTATTGTTGCTGTTTACGTGTTCCCTCTAAGACACTCCACGAAGGGAGGGATGCCTTCGTGGAGGATTTACTAAAGGAAACTTGCTGGTATTAACTCGTTATACATGGGAAAAAACACGAAAATGCCCATGCTAATGGTTTGTGATGGGACTTTTTCCATTGGTCCGCTATAAGCAATTTTTTTTTTTTTTTTTTTTTTTGACAAAATCCCATTAAGGGGACTTATACACCTTAAAACTCACAAAATGTTCGAATAGGTGACTGTTGGAAGAATTAGGATAACTTACTTATTTTAAAAGCAATTACTACCAACTTTTTACAGCTGACTACATATTATAGCTGCTTTCTGAAATAGTAATCAGAAAGTTTGTGTTGCCACAGATATTTTTATAATTTAATCCGCTTTGTGACAACATTTTTCGTCATGTTTCCAACTTGCGCGCACAGTTTAAAACATTCTGTTTCATAATTTAATTCCATATTTAATATATAGCTTTTATAATATTTGAAAACTACTGTGAACCTAAAATTCTAAAAATGTCACGCTAAATTTTTATTTTATTTGGAGTTGAGTTTATAAAATGTATTTTATTAAAAAAAATGTAATGTTTTCGTCCATAAAATTTTTCAATATTAAAATATTCATCAGATTGTTGGTTCAGTTAGAAAATAGTGCTTTTGTAAAGAATTCCATCAAATTTCAAGTATGTACCGGTAGCCATTTTTAAAATATCATGCGCGCAACGTGGAAACACGGCGAAATATTTTGTCACAAAGAGAATTAAATTACAAAAATATTTGTGGCAACACAAACTTTCTGGTTACTAGTTTCCAAAGCAGCTATATTATGTAGTCAGCTGTAAAAAGTTGGAAGTCATTGCTTTTAAAATAAATAAAATATCCCAATTCTTGCTACAGTCACATATTCGAAGATCTTATGGGTTTTAAGGTGTATGAGTCCCCTTAAGTTATTCCCAACTAAGTTATTCCACCTCTGGTTAATTGAAAGTCAATTGTACACAATTTGTAAATTTTATTAATAAAACATTCCCCACGCAAAAATATTTCCCTTTGAAATAGTTTGGGAACCCAATAAAAATAACGTACATGGGTTTATATGGGTGCATATGTGTGTGAGTATATTTACATGGCCATACAATTTGTATTAGCAGCATCTTCACAAAATGTGTCTTAGAGTTGAGCTGTACAATATTCTGGCTTTACATCTATTTCCTTTTTCCGGTATATACCTTGACATCCATTAACAGATGACAGCCTAGTGCTCGGTTAAAAAGGTTGAAATGTTCGTCTGCGAGAAACAAACAGAAATAGAAAAGCGAAAAAAAATGGGCTTTCAGTATTTGCTGATGCATTTCATATTTTGAGCGGCGGCCTGGGGCTGCTCAATCTTTTATGCTTGTTCTACGCACGACACGCAAGAGACATCATCTCTCTGGAAATCGCGCTGGAAGTGAGGATGTTGGAATCGATACTAGAATTGATAGGTCGTTTCGTGGATATACTTACACCAAGAAAAGAATGTGCAAAAAAAGACATCGTTATTTTAACGATAACACCGCTGTTTTCTTCCTGGGAAGAATTCTCGCCTCTTCAATGGCTTTCTGTCTTAGTAGGGCCATCAGGGGCTCTAGCCAAAACTCTTTTCGCCACGTGTGGCCTGAAGCCAGTAACCTTGCAAAAGGGGGGAATCACCAAGGGAGTCTGCCTCAGTTATAGTAACAAATGATACACCGGCTATAAAGCTGGATCATTTTTATTTGTAAAATCGGAAATGTTTTCGTTGTTTTGTTTTGTATGTTAAAGACACACAGGAAAAAAAAAATTCAACCTTTTACCCTTTTTAAATAAAATATTTACCCTCTAGGACTAAATGGAAACTAGGAAGTAATGCAAGGGATTCATGTCTCAGAACAGAAAAAAAAAAAAAAAAAAAAAAAAAAAAAAAAAAAAGTGTGTAACATCAGCGTAAACATTAATGCTTTAAATGCAGTGAACACTTATGTATATATGTTACCGTGAAAGTCCGAAATTGGAGAAAGTCGACTTTCACCGGAGAATATCAACATTCACCAAATACGTCGGTGAAAGATCGAATATTGCACTACATTCTTGTATATTCGGACCCTCACCGGTATATGTCGACAATCACAGATATGCTCTGGTGAAAGTCGAAAAGAGAGGTCATAAAGTGCCATAATAGTTTAAGTTGTTGCAATAAATAAGATTTGAATCGCATAATTTAGTAAGATTTTTATGACTGCTATTTTATTTTCTCATTTAGAACGTACTGTATAATTAAGTAAGTTTTTAACTTTTATCCTTTCTCATTTTATTTAATTAATATTTATCTCATTTCATTATTATTTATTAATAAGTTTTATTATTATCCTTTCTCATTTTGAATGTATTGTGTGTTTCAGGTTCTCATGTTCTTAAGTTCTTATTTCAAATTTGAAGTGCGTTTATTCGCGACTGAATTACGGAGAAGAAAATATTGTTATATGTTCAACATTCACCATTAGTACATGGTGAATGCCGACATTGACCGGGGTAAGTCAGAAATAAGAGTATTTGGAAAATATTTCGGACATACACCAAGCGACTATATGAATGTTGACATTCACCGGTGAAAGTCGACATTCTCCAGATTTCGGTGTTTCACCGTAACATTACCATTGCTCGCTTTTAAATCGTTGAGTTTGTTACTCAAAAGTAAAGTTTTACAAAATATGAAATCGATCATAATACAAATTCCAAATTTAAATTTTAGTCTTCCACCTGCCCATATTCGCAGGAGGATTACGTCATTCAAAATTCGATGGCTCTATGTACCGTTGTTTTATCACAATACGAGAAATATACATACATTTATGCAGATTTTTTATTATTTAATTTCTTCAAATATAATGCAGGACTCTAACATTGGTTAGCAACAGTTCGAAGGGTGAAACGGACATTTATTTTGCGAATGAATTATGGAAGGAAATATAATATTGTTATATGTTCAACATTCACCATTAGTACGTGGTGAATGTCGACATTCACCGGTGTAAGTCAGAAATAAGAGTATTTGAAAAATATTTCGGACATACACCAAGCGACTATGTGAATGTTGACATTCACCGGTGAAAGTTGTCATTCTCCAGATTTCGGTGTTTCACCGTAACATATATATAAAACTGAATTTGTTCGCAAAAGCCCATTGTCCCTTTGCATTCAAGTATACTTTCCATCGCAAAGATATTACACTTACCGAAAGTTTGTAGTGAGTGAAAGTTAAGTATATATAGACCAGTTGCAGTTCTGGTACATCTAGTAAGCATACTTCAGATTTTCAGAGATTAAGAATATAATAAATAAAAAAAATCGCAAAGGTTTCCGAATTTAAATTACGTCTGAAAAGGCGTTTTTTTAACGTCTTGTGTGTTACCTTTATTTATTAAATGTCATGTTCTTCGCACATAAATCATAAATTTCAGTTCAATAGCAATGTCGCAAAATAATTTTAAAATGAGCTTATCTTTAGAATTTCCGATACACAGTTCCGCGCGCTGGAGATAAAAGGTTATAGACTGTTGAGTTTGTTACTCAAAAATTCGTTAAAGATTTACAAAATATGAAATCGATTATAAAACAAATTCCAAACTTCAAATTTGGTCTTTCACATGACCATATTCGTAGGAGGATTACGTCATTCAAAATTCGATGGTTTTATGTACCGTTGTTTTATCAGATTGCGAGAAATATACATACATTTAATCAGATTTTTCTTTATTTAATTTCTTCAAATATAATGCAGGACTCTAACATTTGGTGGCAGCAGTTTGAAAAGTGAAACGGACATTCGTAGTGATTCGACGCAAAATCGCAAAACTAAAACAATAGTCCTTCAGGAACAAAGCCCCTATGGACTAATAAAAGAATCTGAAAGCTTTTTTCTTTCCGTTTACGCTTACATACACGTTTCGAGAGCATTTGGGAATGATTAAAATATCGGGCCAGTCCATAAATTCGTGCGCAATTTTGGTAAAGTTTTAAGTAATATAAAAAAAAACAAAATTTAAATTTTAATCAGTTATATATATGCCTCCATTATCTACAATGTCTCGCCATCTTACAGGCAGCTTTTTTATGCCATTGCTGTAGAAACACTCTGGTTTTGATGCAAAAAACTTAAAAGTTCATTGTGTACATCCTGATTAGAATTTAATTTTTTCCCAGTAAAAAATTTTGTAAGGCGGGAAATAAGTGAAAATCACTTGGGGCAATATCTGGAGAGTAAGCAGGATGTGGCAAAAGCCCTCAATTAAATTCACTCATTTTTTGCAGCGTTGTGGGAACCGTATGCGGTCTAGCGTTATCATTATGAAACAACCCTATCTTGATATTCACCAATCGTGGACGTTTTTGAGCAATTTTGAGTTTAGACGGCAAAGTTGTTCACTAAACTTCTAAATTAATCGTTTGGTTTGGTTCTAAAAGTTCAAAAGTCCTGAACAGGGTTCATCATCAATGCTGCTTTTTCCAATTTTAAATGTTTTTTTAAACCATTTCTGGGCAGTCCTTACACTAAGAGTGTGTTCTCCATGTACACTATTAATTTTTATCGCTGCAAACCTGGCAGATTCACCACACGAAAATAAAAAATGTAGCACAGTACGTTTGTACTGATTATCTATATTCATGTTCTATGGGTACTAAAATGCGTTCGATATTTACGAAAGTTGGTGATGAACTGAATAATATGTTAGTCAAACGATGACAAGATTCAACAGGTTCAAAATTGTACTGTTTTAGTAAAAGCGTCATAGTGAATTCCCCTCATACTCTTAATGCGTACGAACTTATGGACTGACCAAATAATGGGTATATATAGCTAATATTTAAGGGTACGTTTGTGCAGTTCGAAAATTTCTCTAAAAAATATTGATTTATGTGAATTATTGTGAACGAATAAAGATTTATTTTTCTGCTAATTTACCCATAATCTGTGGCTTCTAAAATGTCGGTCAACACCAACTATTGGGTCGTAAAATAAATTTTAGTCGATAACGAATAGTTTTGGAGTTTTATTTTCTTGTTTCATGATTAATTAATTTTGGAGTTTTATTTTCTTGTCTCTTGTTTCATAATTACACTTAGCCCACCAGCGGCCGAGCGGTAAAGTCGCTGAACACTGGTAGTTCGGTCCGAGGTTCGAATCCCGCGAACGGGCTGGCTGCATGGGCGTTTTCGTGGTTTTCACCATGTGTAACGTGTATACGAGCCAGTTTCCCTTAGAAAGTCCTCCACGAAGGCATCCCTCCTCTTAGGCAGATAGCCCTCGAGGCTTTGCCATACTCACACACACACACACACACATAATTACACTTAAATAGTTAAACATAAGTATCAGGAATCAACAAATTAATTTTAAATAGTAACATACATTTTTTACTATCACGTTATTTTCTTCTAGAAAAATTTCTTCTCTTTTATTTTTTACTTCTTAAAACAACAAGGTGACAGCGTGAGAAAATGCAACTACTATATGCCTGTAATTTTCGAGGCTGCTAACTTATATCTTGTTTGCATATTCACCGCATGTGTAAAAGTATAAAACTTGAAAAACACAAGCATTGAAACTGAATTGTTAAAACGATATATCTCCGCAATGTTCCGAACATGAAATTATAATTTTCTCTTAAAATGCTTTGTAAAAACCATAGCTCTCTCATATGCGCAACCTAGCATTTACAAAAATATAAATTTATCACTTAGTTGTTTTTTTTTTTTAGTATAATTAGATGCACTTTTGGCTAGTAATAGGTACAGGTATAGGTAAAAATATGGGGGATACTACAGATGTATTACGGGTCAACTGGTAATGAATCTCCTTGCTAATTAGACCCTAAAAAAATTGAAAGCTTTATAAAAGTTTACAAAGAAAGGTTGAGGAGATGAACAACTGTAGCTTTCCAAAGGTTCTAATGTTTATATGTTATGGTACATTGTGCAATCTCACCGAACATAGCCGCATACAGTATTTATTAAAAATAAGGGTTTAGGACATCACGAGATTACAATATAGTTTCAATACAATATGAAATTCACAAATTAAATTCAGTATATTATCTGTTTTGATGTAACAAAAGTAATAGATAAGTATAATAAGTAACATCTCAATGAGATAAATAAATTTGTCGACGGGGTCAAATCGTTTGCGAATAACATCAAAAAACGATATGAGAAAGCAGCTGAGATCTCGGGACTTGACAGACTTGGTAGACAACCTTCACGTACTGCGCAATAACTCCAGAAATAAAATCTAATGGATATAAATGGCCTGCCAGCGGGCATAGCGGCAAAAGCCGCTGGACACTGGTAATTCGGATCCGGGGTTCGACGTCCGGCGAACGGGCTGATTACATGGGCATTTCCGTATTTTATTCCATGTGTAACGTGGATACGAGACAGTTTTCCTGAAAAAGACCTCCAAGGGGCATCCCTCCCTTTCCTTGTAGTGCCTAAGGGTGGAGCAACTATGATAGATCCAGGACTTGCTGCTCATTAATGCTCACTTGTCTGATCTATAATCAGCCCATGGAGGTAGGAAGTAAGATGGAGTAGCCCTAAACAAGTTTCTCCCGACCCTGCTCTGAAGCACCGGCGATCCCTACGTGGTGACCAAAACATTGGGTCATTTACCATTGAGTTCAGTGGGATTTGATGCGTTCGGATGTAAATATTTTGTAATTACGTCGTAAATATACATATACATGTATATATTTTCTTTTTCTACAACATTTCAGAGTCCTAAGTATATGAAAACAACATATTTTTAAACAACATTTCATTCTGAACGGAATTAAATGCTATACTTTTTACAGGACAGTTTTCTCAGAATGGTTTAATTTGAATGAAATATTTTCACAAGTTTTCGTTAATTACATTAGAAAAAATTAAGGTAATTATATTTTATTCGGTTAAGGTACAAAAATTAAGATCAAAGTTTATTGTATTATTAATATTAAAATTATGCATTTGTTCTATTTATAGAGCTTCTTCCTAAAATACTTTCTTAAATGTGACATGATTTTTGGCTTCTGAGGCATCTTTTAAATCGAAAAATGTAAGTTAATTTATAATTAATGCTCTATTCGGTTCATTTTAAATTAGAGAATTGCTAGGAATTAGCGAAATACTTTAAATAGTACTTGAATTTCTCTGAGCATTTCTGAAAGGGAATAAAATAAGTTTTCTTTAAGTATTATTTAAAACTTGTAACTGAGTTATTATTAAATGTAAGGGGAATAATTCTTTTAATTATACTTATCAGATTTTTTTTACCCTTTATTTCAACAATACATATTCCAAAACTCTTTATTACGTTCTTAAGTGCGCATCTCATAGCATTTGCTTTACAATACCTTTTAACAGATTGATTTCCAATACGAACAATTCTTGCTTAAATAGTTTTATAACGTATTTGTCAACAGGATTTCAATTTATGTTTACAATTCAATATTAAGGTTATTACATATTTAGATAACATTTATAATCATTATAAATTAGATACATTTAAGAATTAGATTTCTTCACAGTTCTTTCACAGTTGCTTATAAGTGAATAAATTCTTCATTTCAAATACATTTATAAATAATTTAATGACCTGCGTACGTTAAGAAGCCAGCATAAAACTCGAATTTCCGAGAAAAAAAGACTTGCGTGGGAAGCATTTAGCAATCTGGAATCAATAAGAGGACCATTCATGATCGGACCTCCTTTGTCAGAATATACAAATGTTTTCACCTCCGTCGATTACCCTATTTTAAAATTCTTAATAAGCTATCTTGATGATGTAGCACGTTCACATGGTCACATCATCTTGACCGCACATGGTACTTCCGCCCAATTCGCAAATGTATCCCTCTTCTGTTCCACACATTTGTGTAAAACTGTACATAATTTTACACAAATGTGTGGTTCCAAATCAAGGGAAAGCTAACTTATTGGCATATCTCTGTGTATATTTATTAATTTTGACGAGGATTGCAACATTTGATGGTAATTTTATTTTTAATTAACCCAAATAAGTAAAACGTGTAAGCCCAAAGTGATTATTTTTCAGATATGTAAAATTAAAACGATGAGTTTAAAATGAGCAGCAGTAAAGCCTCTCCTCTAAAAAATTTTAAAAGGTACATGTTACAATAATATATGGATGTGAAAAAAAATCTATATTTTTGTAGTTCAACAGCTTAGAATTTTATAAAACAAATTCATAATCAAAATCGCTGTTGTTAGTTATCGAAGAATAACCAAGATGTGATTTTTGCGTAAATGTCACTAAACTATACAAATTGCTATTATCCCCCTGCTAAAAATTCCCCGTAGAAACCCATAAAAATTTATTACGGGGAATTGGCCTACGGGTACCCGTATAGCTCTGCGGGTACCCATAGGCCAAATCCCCGTAAAAACCCATAGACATTGTACGGGTACCCGTAGGCCAAATCCCCGTAAAATCCCATAGAAAGAAACCCATACGGTTGTACGGGTACCCGTAGGCCAAATACCCGTAAAAACCCATAAAAAGAAACCCGTACGCCAAATCCCCGTAAAAACCCATAGAAAGAAACCCATACGGTTGTACGGGTACCCATAGGCCAAATACCCGTAAAAACCCACAGAAAGAAACCTGCATGGCTGTACGGGTACCTATAGGTCAAATACCTGTAAACAGAAACCTGTACAATTGTAGGGCCGTCACACTATTAATGTTTCTTTCATGCGAAAGTGTCCCTTTTTCGATTTGTATGGAACTGTCGTGTGTCGAAATACTATCAGAACCCTGTCAAGCGAGCTTCTGAATGTAAACAAAGAACACCCCATCTGGTGACCCAAGCTTCAAAGCAGTGCTTCACTTCTAGTGAAGCTCCTTCCTTCCTTTCCTTGGCCCCTCCTTCCTTTCCTACCTCCATGAGTCAGCCCATCCCCTAACGAAATTCCTCGTGCCAAGGAGCGCAAGGTGCTCCTTGTCGTTGGCAACAGCCATGAGCATCTTGCAGGTGACAGTGCGAATTTGCTCATTTTTGTCCCACAGTTTTGATGGAGGGGACGAGTTAAAGAGTTTTCACCGTTCTTTCAATGCCACGAACCTCTCGAGAGGACTTTCGGCTTCCCGCATATTTAGAAAGCCCCCATACCGCACAGACAGTATACATTTACAAACATCCATCCCTTCTCTGGGATTCGAACCTGAGCTCTTTGGCGCGGCAGTCAGCGTCGCAAACCATTACACCTGTGTCCATGAACGTGAATGACACATTGATTAGACTAAGAACCATCGAACTGTTATTGACGTTATTTTGGAACGCATTATACGAAATTCTCACGCAGGACATCAAGATTGCTGTAATTGTAACGGGAAAAAAAACCTTCCTCTTGCAATTTTTACGACGTGAATATGTTTCACTGAATGGCAATTAACACTCATCCTATTCCCAGTAGCGGAAAAATATATATTTGATTTATTTTTTGGAGACATTGGTCTGAAAATCATTAAATTCTTCATCTCCACCTTCTGATAACCAATTTCATATGTCCTGCAGCCATGTTATTTTATAAGAGTAATATAATTAAGATGTTATTTAAGTGTAGTATTATTTTTTAACGAATTTAATTAAATTAATTGCATTAGATAGATTACAAATTACGACAAAATATGTGATAAAAAAGTTTTGAGAAAACGGAACAAAGCTGAAGAGCATAAAATAAATCATTAAATTAGTAGAAAATTAACGAACACGAGGAATTAAAGTTAATTTAATAAGTGAGTAATTTTATTCCTAATTACATTCGTGCTCAGAAGTTTCCGAGTAGCATTAGAGATAAAAGGATCAAAACTACACATTTAATAAATTTTTATGCAATCATTTTTCCCCCTTAACTAATGTCTATGTAATTATGCATAATTCTTCACTAATGTTATTTTTGGGCTCAAAAAGTGATGTCTTAGTTATGAAGAATTCGTATTTGTATTCTTATTAAGAGTTGAAAAACCTTGCAAAAGGTAAATGCTATTTCTGTCGAAAATAGTGTAGGTTATATCTGCAATTTAAAGCATATTTTCTTTATGGCAGGTGTAAACTGTAGTTTCAGTGACTGGTAACGTGGTTGTATAAGCAAATGTGAAAGTTTTCGCAAAGGGATAACACAAGGATAACGCATTCGGAATATAAAAATATCTGATGTGGACATCACATGAAGTGCTCGTACGGCCTATTAAATTATATACACTTTTTGCTGCATTTTGCTTAAATTTATTTCCTTGAATTTCAGTAGGGATTGGGCTTCATTTCAACAGAAAACTCTTATTAAATTTTGGCATAAAAGCAATTATATTTTGGCGTAGATTTATTTTTGTTTGGGTGGCTGGGGGAAATGGTTAATGGTTTTAAGTACGTTTTCCTCTATCAATTTGTCAATCGCTACACAGACTGGGCCCAAGTGAGAAGCCTCCATATTAAGCAGGAGGTGGGTCATCCAAAGATCCCGCCACTGCTAAACTGAGCAGACATTGTTCCCATTCTCGCCGCTCAGAGACCACAGGGGAGGGAATAATAAAAATCTGACGATATGAATGATAGTCAAGATGGTCTCACCAGCACTACGCAGACTAGGACCCATTCCCTGTGGGCCAGCCACATCTGACGGTTTACTGCAGAGTCATCACCTTTCTCCTCACCAAATGTTCCACCCTGCTTCTGGTGGGCCAGCCACATCAGACGGTTTCCTAAAGAGTCATCACCTTTCTCCTCACCAAAGGTTCCACCCTGCCTCTGGTGGGCCAACCACATCAGACGGTTTACTACAGAGTCATCACCTTTCTTCTCACCAAAGGTTCCAACCTGCCTTTGGTGGGTCAACCACCTGGATGGAGTTACCTCTTTCTCACAGGTTCGATGTCTTCGTCAATTTTCCCTTGGTCTAACAGTATAAGACGATCTTCCCTTTAAGTCCTGGAAACGGCCGTTCACGCTAGGGTTTATCTAAGCTAACGGAGACAATTGGCGTAGCCGATCCATCTCCAAAGCCAGTTTTTCCCCATAGGGCAGCAAGTTGAAAAATCTGAACTGCAGGCATAGCAGAGGTAGTCGACACATGGAACTGACTTCATTAGCTCAGGTAAAAATCAGTTTGAATGGCCCTGAACCGCTAGGGTAGTGTTTTTGCTCCCACCAGAGTGCTACTGTCATAGAAAGATACTAAGTCAGCGTATACACCTCAGGAGGTAATAATGTTTTAAGGGGATGGGAAAGCAAAAGAAAAATTTTACTAACGTTTTACAGAAAAAAATATTCTTTTGTCTTGAAGAAGAAGGACTTGTTTCTTATAGCCCTCGAAATTGATAGAATTTTATACAAATTTCTAAGCCAAAGTAATGTTGGTGTTTTGTCTAATTTTAATATTTACACTGGCATATTCCTTCTGCATTTGTTATGCTTCATTAGTTAACCAGTAAGCAAACCAGTAAAAGTCAGTATAAACCAATACAAACCAGCAGAAAGGTCTGACATTGATATTGGTTGTATAACTGTCATTTGATACCAGTAAGAAAAACCCACAGAGATCAATAGAAATCAGTAAATGCCAATAGATATCAACAAAATTCTATATGTACCAGTAGAAAGTTTTACTGGTTTCTATGGGGCATTTTCAGACCACTAATAAAAACCCATAGAAACCAGCAAAAGTCAGTAGAAACCCAGAGAAGTTTATGGGTACTCATAAAATGTTTTACTGGTTCCTATGGGGCATTTTGAGATCATAAGAAAAACCAGCAAAGGTCAGTAGAAAACCATAGAATTTTATGGGTACCCATAAAAGGTTTTATTGGTTTCTATGGGACATTTTGAGACCAGTAAGGAAAACCAGCAAAAGTCAGTAGAAACCCATAGAATTTTATGAGTACCCACAAAAGTTTTACTGGTTTCTATGGGGCATTTTGAGACCAGTAAGGAAAATCAGCAAAAGTCAGTAGAAAACCATAGAATTTTATGGGTACCCATAAAAGGTTTTATTGGTTTCTATGGGACATTTTGAGACCAGTAAGGAAAACCCACAGAAACTAGCAAACGTCAGTATAAACCCATAGAATTTTATGGGTAGCCATAAAATGTTTTAATGGTTTCTATGGGGCATTTTGTGACCAGTAAGAAAAACTAGCAAAAGTCAGTATAAACCCATAGAATTTTATGGGTACCCATGAAAAGATTTACTGGTTTCTATGGGGCATTTTGAGACCAGTAAGGAAAACCAGCAAAAGTCAGTAGAAACCCATAGAATTTTATGGCTACCCATAAAAAGTTTCACTGGTTTCTATGGGGAATGCAGGGAAGTTATGGATAAGTTAAATAACATATTCAATTTTCAGAACCACGCGCACATCAAATGTACTTCTTTGCGCTTACACTTTTCAACCTGTAAATTTTGTTTATTCATAAAATTATTATAAGCTTTGTAAATAAAACGTTTGAGAAATTAAGTAAAATATAAACTCTTTTATTAGATTTTTAAACTTAAATAATAAATATCTTAAGACATATTGTTTTTAATCACATTAACCTAGGAAGAAATGTTTCAATTCTTAATTGCTTAACATTTTTAAAATTTTATTTTTGATATCCTTTAGTCATTTGAAACTTTAATAAAATTATATGCTTCGATACTAGGTAATTATTCATTCAAAGAACAGTCAAACTCTCAAAAGCCACATTTCTGCAGGTAAACTAGACATAAGTGGTTTCCAAAATTGCTTTCGAATTAGGAAAACACACACATGGCGCAATCAATAAAGAATCTATTATCCGTTGCATTAATTAATTTGCAGCAGCTTGGTGTGTGGGATAGCATAGATAACAACGAAATGCAGGCCTTTGGGCGAAAAAAAAGGCGAGTGGGATGTTCATGAATTGGTGAGTGACAACAGAATTTGCGAGTTGTAATTAAAAGAGGGAGCTAACGCGCAAATAAAAGAATAAGAAAATGAACTGTTGATAACAAAGAAAATCAATTTTAGCTCTGCCTTCGATCATGTCAAGTTGATAAAGTAATATAGAAAGACAAAATAAACTATGTATCGCAGAGAAAAATGTTTTCAGTATTCAGTAGTTGCTACTAAGGCAAAACAAATGCTCTACGAATCATGTTCCTATTCTTTGCATATTAGGTAACACAAAATTAGGGGAAAATATTACTTTACTTTCTCTCCAGTTTCTTGAACAATCAAATATGGGCCTGGTGTTTTGTATTTGTTTATTTTAAATTCTGTATCAGAAGCATGGATAGTTTCAAGAAGGTATATTTGCAAGTTTCTAAAGGAATGATGTGCTGTAAAAACAGTAAAAAGTAGATTGTGGGCCGCCCAGACGGGATAGTGTTTAGAGGAGCCTACTGCGGTACCGTAAGGCCCAGGTTCGAAACACGGAGAAAGCATGGATGTTTGTAAATGTATGGTGTCTTTGCGGCATGGGTCACTCTAAATATATTGGGTGCCGAAAAGTTCTGTCGCGTTGTTTGGTGGCAGGGAAGACAGGAGGAAGACTGGGACTACACACCCTGGGGTCGCTGTACACACGCCGGGGACACCCCGGAGTGCTACACACACCGGGGTTAAAATTGGGTTGGAAGTAGAAGTCCAACCTCCTTGAGACTCATGCACTCATGACATAATTTGCACACTTGGATGGAAAACGGGGTGGAACACGTGTATCCCACCATGAACTACGGCTGGGACATATGTATCCCAGCCTTTGGCTTGAAAATCTTTCGTCAAAAAAAAAAAAAAAAAAAAAAATCCCAAATACAAAATTTATCTTATTTATGACATATTTTCTTCACTTGGATAGAAAACGGTGTGTAGCATGTGTATCCCACCATGAACTATTGCTGGGATATTTGTATCTCAGCCTTTGGCTTGAAAATCTTTCGTCAAAAAGAATCCCAGATGCAAAATTTATCTTATTTATGATATATTTTCTTCACTTGGATAGAAAACGGTGTGTAACATGTGTATCCCACCATGAACTATGGCTGGGACATATGTATCTCAGTCTTCGGCTTGAAAATCTTTCGTCAAAAAGAATCCCAAATGCAGAATTTATCTTATTTATGACATATTTTCTTCACTTGTATAGAAAACAGGGTGGGACATGCGTATCCCACCATCAACTGCAGCCGGGACATATGTATCCCAACTTTTGTCAGAGAAGTCTCAAATGCTAAATTTACATTATTTATGTCATAATTTGCTCGCTTGGATAGAAAACTGGGTAATGTTTTTTAATTCGTAATCGAAGGGTTCAAAATTTAGAGGATCTTTCTAGAAAATCTGTATTTAACAAAAAAACAACAACAAAAAAAAAAAAAAAACCGACAAATATATAAATTTATTAAACAAGGAGCACCGAAATATCGAGGAAGTCCAAAGCTCAAAACAAATTGATCACTATTCAGAACAAACCCAAAATAAGACTTGGAAGCATTATTGTGTTTCCAGTTCCCTTCTCCTACCAATTTTTATGAAGTAAAGTCAAAGTAAATGCAAAGCATTTGTCAGGTAGATTGAGAACGACCTACATTTTAAACGCCACGTTTTTTTACAGGTCTCCAATACGCATAGATAATACTTATCTGATAATGGTAATTATTATTGTTTTAGAGATCACATTAAAATTGCTTTGAGGTTTCAAAATCTAAGCGTAAATTACAAAATAAATGATATTTCCCATTTAATTTCCTACATAATGAATTTTTTTTTATTTTGTTTGTGAACACTGATGGGTGGTTTAATAAATTTATGTCGCGGCGTTATTTTCAGAAAACCATTATCCTGCATCGTTTATAATTAAAAAGAGAATATCAGAAACAATGAACATAACTTTTACGTTATTTTCATAAAAACAACCTTCCACGAGATGAGGTTGAAGTTAACTTCGACGAAATGAAATAAAAATCTGAAAAAAAAAAAAAAAAAAAAGGAATAAAAAATAGTCGACGCTTTCTTCGCGTGAAGTAAAAAAAAAATGTATCCGTCGTCAGACAAAGATAAATGACTGGTGGGTTGAAAAACGTGATTTTCCTCTTTTTTTCCATCCCAAGAACAGAGAATTGTCCCGAATGTTTTTTTTTTCTTCTTTCCTTATCAAAAAGTAGGAGGAAATCTGTGAATATTGGCGTACTCGCTGTTAGAAATGGGATAAGAGTCAGGACTCGCTTCCATTCATCAAGTGGAAGGGTGAAATATCTGTCTTAGTTGTTCTCGAGAAACTTGGACGGAAAGTGGACACTTTCTATTCCAGTAGGAAAAACAAAGTGGATGTGTCAACCATCTTGGTTCTTTCTGACTTAAGTTACTCGCCACAGAGTTAACTTCAGTATTAGTAGTAACTGTAAGAGAAGATCTTCAGCATTTAAAGCGACATAAACAAATATAAACTTTTAAATGCATTCAGATTATAAGGTATATTCTCCCTTCTTCCAACATGTCTCATGTTGTAAAGGTTAGCACACTCGGCGCATATTCGAGAGGTTCAAGTTCGAGTCCCGGCAATGACATTAATACTTTTCATGTCTCCTTCTTCAAAACAACCTAATGCCCGAAATAAAAAATGGGGTGAATGGTGATTCTTCGACGATTGGGTTCCCTAATCCCCAGTCGCCCATTCAAAGGGGGAGTAATAAGGTATCAGTAGTGAGCTCAGCCCGACCCGCCTAACCAAACAAGTTGGTCTTATGGTCATGAGAGGCCACGCCCATTTCAACAAGGAAAAGGGGAGTAATAAGGTATCAGTATCAGTATTGGGCGCAGCCTGGCACGCGTAACCAAACAAGTTGGTCTTATGTCTTATGGTCATGACAGGCCACGCCCATTTCAACAAAGGAAAAGGGGAGTAATAAGGTATCAGTATGAGTAGTGGGCGTAGCCTGACCTGTCTAACCAAACAAGTTGGTCTTATAGTCATGCCAGGCCACGACCATTTCAACAAGGAAAAGGGGAGTAATAAGGTATCAGTATCAGTAGTGAGC
This sequence comes from Stegodyphus dumicola, assembly GCF_044657685.1. Lineage (NCBI taxonomy): Eukaryota > Metazoa > Arthropoda > Arachnida > Araneae > Eresidae > Stegodyphus > Stegodyphus dumicola. Next base: position 184,137,422 of record NC_140774.1, read on the forward strand.
GCAGCCTGACACGCCTAACCAAACAAGTTGGTCTTATGGTCATGACAGGCCGCGCCCACTTCAACAAAGGAAAATATGAAACATGAAACATCTAAATGAGAATAATCATGTGTTAATAATAATTATAAACATAAAAGTGAAGAAAAAGAACAAATACAAACATTTACACAAGAGCAGACACCAAAGACAAAAACAAACAAGGAAAAAAAACGCGAACAACAAAACACAAGCAATGGTAACAACGAATTAGTAAAATAGACCAAATAGTGATGGCAATAAAATGCAAATAGTACACTGAGTCCCACTGCCCGGCGCTCACAGTTAATAATTTTCTACGCAGATTTACATAACTGTGCGAAATCTTTATAGCATAAAAAGAGATTTTTAAAATCAATATTTTTATTGTTTCTTAAGCTATTAAAGTAGGGACACACCTCGAGGAAATGCTTAGCATCAGTAACAGACCACATAGTTAGCATTTATCGTCGTTCTGTATCTTAAACCTAGCGAAGTATCCCGGAAAACGCCCATGTCCGGTCAGAAACTGGTTAACTTCAAAATCATTAAAGATAATATTCTTTTTCTTACTCAGTTCTAAGTGTTTCAAATAACGAGTTTTCCTTTCATAAGTATTCCATTGTAACTGCCATTGCTTAAAATAATACGAATAAATAACTTTGGTTGCTATTTTTTTTAACCCTGAACATAGGACGTCCCCGAAGCGTAATGGCAAACCGCACATTGAGTTGAACAGTGTTAAGCGAATTTCGCTTACTGCGCATGCTTGATGGTGTACCTTTGGCGCGGGGAGAAATATTGGCGACTAAGCAACCCTACGTTAGCTTATTCGTGATCTCCATGGCTGTCGAGTGTGTTCGAGTGATGTTTAAAATTGCAATGTTGTGGAACTTTGCTTATTAGTTATTTTAACGTCCATGCCGATTGCACTTGCTTATTTTTCTAATATATGTTTCATTTTAATTTGTCAATAGCAGAGCATTTAATATTTGTTAACATATGTTCGTAATAATACGTTATTTAAACGTAATTTGTTTACACGTTGTAATTCAGTAATTGTAAACTGGAGTATCTCGCTTAGTTTGTTAGCGTATATTCGCGCTTTTATTTTATCATTTCAAAGAATTTAATAACTAGCATTAAAGAATTGTAAAATTCATTCAGTGTTATTTGCAAGCATATGTTATATTCCTCAGTGTTTCTTTATGTATGTACGAATGGAACGTATGGTAAATCCTGAATTGTTTTTATTGCTTAAAAGTATAATGAATAAATTTTCAACTAATATATCCTAAATTTCAGTCTTTTTCTGAACAAAAATTTGTACAGTTCCAAAGGAATGTGCAGAATTTCATAAGTATTATATTTTACATTTTGAATGTAAACACTGCTTCATATTACTTCGCAATAATTTCAGCTTTCTAGTTGTTTGAGCAGTACAGCAAAAAATAGTATTTTAACACAGTAATTAATTTACATTTACATTATACTCTACGAAGATTTAAACGCCAGATTTGTTTACAATTAGATGGCGATACGTCTACCATATACCGTATTTATCTTCTTTTCAAATCGCGCCAACATAGTAATTACGCCAAATTGTTTTCTGGGCATGCGCAGTATGCAACATTAGTTTAACACTGTTCAACTCAATGTGCGGTCTGCCATTACGCGTCCACGAAACACTCCCTATGACAGCCTCTTTTGCGAGCACATCCGCTCTATTCAGATATGGTCTTTAACCTAGCCAAACTTAATATTAACCTCCTTTCTGCAAGGTTTCGTGTTGCAACAGTTAGCATACTCGACATGTATTCGAGAGGTCTAGGTTTGAGTCCCGGCGGAGGCATTGCTCACTTCATGCCCCTTGCTTCAAAATAACCTAATGACTCTGCAGTTGAGCCCGGACTATAAAAAAAGTGGTGAGTCATGATACTTCACTACCAGGATTTGGCGATTGGACCCCCTATTTCCCAGTCGCCCTTTAAAAGGGGGAGGAGTAATAAGGTATCAGAAATGGACGCAGCGCGACCCACCTAACCATGCAAGTTGGTCTCATGGTCATAACAGGCCACGCCCAATTCAACCAAAAAAAAATGTTTAAAAAGTAAAATAACTAAAAGAAAATAATCAAGTGTTAACCTTTTGAGGCTGGGGCTTTGGTAGCAGTAAAAGCTACCAAAGGACGGGGAATCTTGAACCGAATGCTTTCCCCCCTTTAAGAAATTACCTCCTATTTGCAACAAAGGTTCTTGTGTGTAGTCTAATGGATTCTCAGAGGGGTGCATCTATGCCGCAAAAGGAAGATCTTTGAAAGAGATAAGTGGTTAAACCCTAGGGACGTCAGATTTGACATTTCACCCCACTTTTCAGCCTGGAAAATGGGGGAAAAAGACATGGCCACTAAAGTGGACAACCCCGTCTTTTCAAAGAGAGGACTCTATGGCCACTATAATGGCCATCCCGTCTTCAAAAGGTTAATAATAATTAAAAACATAAATGTAAAGAAAAAAGACAAATTACAAGCAAGGTAATAAGGTATTTCCTCTCTCCTTTCGGCATGCCTTCGTGGTGTAACTGTTAGCACACTCGGCGCGTATTCGAGAGGTCCAGGTTCGAGTCCCGGTGATGGCATTGATCATTGTTCGCATCTTCAGCTTCAAAATAACCTAATGGCTCTACAAATTTCTAAAAATTCCATCTAAAATAACACAATAGTTCATACACTTTGAGACTTTTGGCATGTTTTTAAGGGCAGTGAAGCGAAATAAACTCCCATTACAAGGCCAAAGGAAAGAAAAGAGAATACGCTTTTCTTTATCTTATTCCATATTTTCTTCTTACACTATCACTTATGTTTGATATTCATAAGAATGTGTACAATTATCTAATTGAGAGCACTTTATCACAATGCCTAAGTGTAATTTAAAGTATTTCCTCACGGTTTTGAAATCACTTTAAGGTCCTTTACCAGATAGGCTAAAATTAATTTAGTGTAATTTAGCACACTTTCTGAAGTCGATTTACAGTACTTGCGAAAATTTGTAAAATAAATGTAGGATAAGTTAGCAAGATATCTAATTAAGAATACATCGTTTTGGAGTTATAGATCTGGAACATGGACCAAAATACGTACGTCTTTTATTTGATTATTCGTACGGCTTTTACTTGATTTTATTTAAGAAATATTAAAATATGTTAAAATTTTATTATACTTTTAACTAATTAATTTTTTTAATTTTAATTTTAATTTTAATTTTTTACTTAATTTTAACTAATTAACTTGATCTACTTGTATTTTTGATCTTAACTGAGATCTACTTGTGTTTTTGATCAAGCTTATTAAATGAAGTAAAACAACTGTACACCCTAGAAGAAATGCAATGTTATGTGTAGATCTACTTTCTAAAATGTTGGATTTCAGGGTACATTTTGAAACTTATTAGCGTGCGTGTATGATTATGGCAAAGCCTCGAGGGCTATCTGCCTAAGGGGAGGGACGCCTTCGTGGAGGACGTTCTAGGGGAAACTGGCTCATATACACGTTACACACGGGGAACACCACGAAAACGCCCATGTAGCCGGCCCGTTCGCGGGATTCGAACGTCAGACCGAAATACCAGTGTTCAGCGACTTTACCGCTCGATCGCTGGTGGCTCTGAATCGAGTCCTTTGTTAGCAAGTCTATTTGTTTATGCAAAATTTATATTCTGTGATGAGAATAGCATGTATATTAATATACCATTAAAAAGTAAAAAAAAATATTAAAGAGCTCTGAATCCCTTTAATTGGGTAACGTTGCGAAAGGATTTTAAATTATGATGTGGAATTCATTATTTTAGCAAAATTCGGAAACAAAATATATAAATATAAATTCTGTAATTCAAAGGTGTGGTATATTTGATTATAGCAAAGCACACAAGGGCTATCTGCGTAAGGGGAGGGATGCCTTCGTGGAGGACTTTCTAAGGGAAACTGGCTCGAATACACGTTACACATGGGGAAAACCACGAAAACGCCCATGCAGCCAACCTGTTCGCGGATCTCGGACCGAACTACCAGTGTTCAGCGACTTTACCGCTCGGTCGCTGGTGGGCTCTGTAATTCAAAGACTAATGAAAACTTTTATATTATTTTCCAAAAACATTTCTAGATGATAAATCACACAGAGGAATTGTTACCTTATTATATGAGATGTTTAATATTTATCAGTGTGTTCAAGCTTGGCCATAAATCTCTTAGTTTATGCTCAAAAATTAGAAACTGTATAGCGAATCTCAAATACTAAATGCATCCATCTTACTAGAGAGAATTAAGCAAGATAATTTTCGCAGACAGAGAGGGAAATGTATTTTTATAATTCTTAACAATTATTAATATTTCTTTCACTACAAATAATTCCCAAAACCACTACAAGCTTTACTTGTATGGATTTAGCATTTAATATTTCTTGTTAGGTTAAACATAGCGTTCATATTTTTATATTGAGTAATGTGATTTCATTACGAGATGTATCAAACTGACTGTATTTTCTTTTTTGTAGGAAGAAGTCTAGAAGTGTCTCCAGTTTTTAAATAGTTTAGAAATAATTATAATAGTTTATGAAGAAATTTCTTTCATATCCCTCGTGAACAGTTCTTTACATTAAGACACAATAACACGCCGAATAAGCACTAATTCAGAAGTCAAACAACAAAAATCAGCGTTATACCTACAAAATTTTGTAGGTATAACGCTGATTTTTGTTGTTTGACTTTTGAATTAGTTCTTTACATATTAATTCTAATATATCTCCAAGATTAATTCATGTTTCAGAATTTTATGGTACTTTATTTTGTTCATAAGCTATTCTTAATTTTATTATTATATAGAATAAAAAATCTGCATTGTGATAGAAGTGTAAAATGAGATAGCAGGCTTTGGTCCCATGTGCGTATCACAAGCATTCTTCCTGGCCGAAACCCCGGAACAATTTGCATGAAAGCTCATTAAATATGCATTGTAATAACTGAAGAAAAGGATTAATCGGCGCCGCTTATCTATAACATAAATTTCGTTTTATAAATTAATCTTCACCGTTTAATCCTTGATAGTTTTTGCAAGTAATCTATTGATCTTTTGGCTGGGTATTTATCACACCTTTTTTTAATGAAGTAAAAACTTAGGATTTTGAATTATGACATTTTTAAACTTATTCTTGAAACCAGCTTGGATTTTTGTGCTTGAGTTTATGTTTTAAGGTATTTCTCAAGGTATTTCTCCCACCTTCATGGGGTAATGGTCAGCACACTTGGCGCGTATTCGAGAGGTCCGAGGTTCGAGTCCCGGCGAGGGAATTGCTCATTTTTCATTTCTACTGCTTTAAAAAAATACCTAATGCCTCTACAGTGGCGCCCGAACTAAAAAAGGGGATGTATGATTATTCTCCACCACCAGGATTCGGTAATCGTGTCCCCTAATCTGCAGTCGCTCCTTAAAAAGAAAAGTATATAAGATATTTCTCACGCCTTCTTAGCATGCCTTCGTGGTGTAATGGTCAGCACGCTCGGTGCGCATTCGAGAGGTCCGAAGTTCGAGTCCCTGTTAATTTTTCTTCTCTTCTGCTTTCAAGAAATGCCTAATGTCTCTACAACCTAAAACATGGTGCTGTGTATACCACCAGGTGAGTTATCGCCCCGTCTTAGACAACTAGTGAATAATTAATGAGTACTCAGATGAAGATTTAAAATAAACCTTATTATTGTAACAAATACTTGAGAAATACCTAACTCTGTAGAAGAAAATCAGTCACCGATGCCTGCGGAATTTAATCACACAAAAATGTTTAAGTAAAACTTAAATAACTTACATCATAAAATTCACGAAGCGTATTTTTTACATAAGCTTTGGTCCCAGGCCTCTAAATACGCCAGAAAGTACGGCTAGCAAATGTCTAATGACAATATAGGTAATACTAAGATCTGATACATGTACGAACGTCAGCCAGAAATATACCCCTTAACTTCAATAACTCTGTTCTAACATTGGGGCCGACCAGCGGCCGAGTACTAAAGTCGTTAAACACTGATAGTTCGGTCCTAGGTTCGAATCCCTCAAACGGGCTGGCTGCAAGGCCATTTTCATAGTTTTACTCATTTGTAACGTGTATACGATCCAGCTTCCCTTAGAAGGTCCTCTACGAAGGCATCCCTCCCCTTAAGCAGATAGCCCTCGAGTGCTTTGCCGTAATCAAATTGTCCTTTTGTACATGTTACCTAATTTGCATCCTGGTGGGATCCGATGGAAATTGAAACGACGATAAAGATAAAAATTATGCGTTAATTGGGTTTATAAAACATAAACTCTTGCTACTTAAATTCACGTTTTGCCATTGCACATACATCTTGTATTCCTCGATGTTCTTAAGTTGTATTAACTACATGTTTACACTGCAGCTTAAATTATATTATTAACTACATGTTGTATATCCTCTGAACAGCAAAGTCGTATATATACGGCTTACGGTATTTTTTTGTGATATCAGTAAGAACGTATATATGCGCGCATCTTCGTGAAATTATGCGTCAATATATTAAAGTTAGATAAATCCAGATATAAAGTACCAGGGGCATTTTGTCATTAAAATCAAGGAAATATCCCTTACTCATGGGCAGGTTTCGTAAATACGGGCTTTCTGAGTAAAACCCAGGACGGTCTAAGGGCTATTATACAGAGTAGTGACTGTGTGACTATTGAATTATTGAATTATTTATTTAGGAGATTTATTTTTGCAAAAATAAAAGCCTCATATTTGTATCAGCTTTTGCCATCAGCTTCATATTTGCAAAACGACAACAGAAAATACTATGCTTTCTCTACAATAGGTGTTTAGATCTCCATTCAACACCGTCAAGTATATTTAAATATTTTCTTTCTTGCGTCTCTTTACCCCTGATCGGAAACATAAAGCCAGATTTTGATTTTATACCTGAAGTTATTTCTCAAATTCAGAAATAATCATACTAAAATTCCGTGGTGAGTAGTCTGAGAATGCTAAAAAATCTGAAATATTCATTATTAAAATATGTTTTGAGACAGTACTTGAAATATTGGCCTTTCCTCAGAAATGGTATTTGGAGTGAGCATGGCTTCTCTTGTAAGAGCCAAATAATTGACTCGGGACTCATCACAAAGAGCCAGCCTCTATTTAATAAGAGTTCTATGATATCCTGTCTCTGGAATGCAATTATACCCCAAGATTCTATTCGAAGGCAATCTTGAAAGATTTCTAATTCAGTTCATTTATTCCCAAGAGGCGACTTGGGCTAGAACTGTTTTCCAATTTCAACTCTCATTTAAAATGATCGATGATTCTGTCATTCTTTTTACTGGCTAAGACTAAAAAGCACAAACAACTACCCTGCTGGTAATTTTTATCGTTTGAGAAAAAATTAAATGCTTTAATCCTTTTTTTTTCCGCTTTCAATTTCGAGTAAGCAGTAAATATTCTCTTTCTCTTGGAAACTTCTCGTGTTATTATTTCCGTCATTTTTCAAAGGGAAGAGAAAGGTTCCAAAAGAGGAGGAAAAGTAAAAACAGACTTATGCAAATTTCTTATAAGCGAAAAGGGGAAGTGGAAATGTGAGAGCCCTCTTTTCTGGAAGTGGAAAATAAGAACTGGAATATATTTGTATTTAAATTGGAGCTGGAAGGTTTGTCATTAAATATGAATTCCTATAAACAGCTAGGAACCTGCACAGCTATTCGCAGCATTATTTCTTCGTTCAAGGAATAGGCATTTAAGTCAATACGTACACCTGGATGAAAGTTTTCTTGTACTCCTAAGGAGTTTGTAACACAAAGATAAGGAAATTTTCTGCTAAAAACTAGTTGCAATATTTAAAAAAAGAAAATATAAAATGTAATCATATTGCCACCTATTAGAATTTAATTACGTCAATCACAAAGGCAACAATAAAGATTGAAAGCAAACAAGCCTATACCATTGAGGTTTAAATAATGGAGTAAGCATGACGTCACAAAATTGAAGCCAAGGAAACGTTACCAACGTGACGTTACTACTTATCATGGCCGCCACAGAACGTACGGGTAAGACTACGAAATATATTATTGAATAAAATTACACTGTATTCGACAGCAAATATCAACGTCCGCAGGTCCAGGAAAGTGTTTTTATTCATAATTTGCGTAAAATTCCATTGGCTCTTCCATGTTTACCATCGCTTGTGTTACAGTTACCATTTACACATTTTCATGTACTTGGATTTTTAATGAATGTGAAAAAGTTATTTACAATTCTTGTGATTTTCCTATATGCCAAGTAGAAACTGTTATATTAAGTAACGAAATTTTATTAAGTATTGAAATTATAACGGCAGATTTATAAATATTCGGTGATGAAAACATGCAAACAAGCCGATTAGAATGTAAACAAAACTATGGTAAGTAGTGACATCATCTTGTGAAGATTCATGACTTCATTTTCATTCCACGGTAAACACAGAGAAGGCTTACTCCAACTATTCTAACCTTTATGTTACTATATTATTCAACTATACTACAAAAATCAATATTGATCTGTCTGTTTGTTTGTTTGTTTGTTTTTGACATCATCTCCTCCGGAACGGCGGGTAGTTGAGTTTTAAGCGGTGTACCGGATTCTAAAAATTCGTAGGAAGCCATTTCAACCATTCTCATCTTCGTACGACTTTCATCAGCTGAGATATTAATTAAAAATTCTGAAAACGCTAATTTTCGTATTAATTTTTCCGAGTGGCAACAGTCTTGCACGCTGGAGATAAAAATCTGCTTTATTTCGAGTGTGTTGCCACCGCTCGCTTTCAAACTATACCGCTTGTTAATCAAAAAATTTGTAAGTTTTATAAAATATGAAATCAAAATAGCATTACCAAAATTTAAATATATTATTATTATGTAAGATTATCTTCGGACATTGAAGAAAGTACGCTATTGCATGTGACGTCACTGTATATCGAAAATATTTCATTAATGTCAGCATTTTGAACAAAAAGCTGTTGTTGGCAACACTTTCCCTTCACGTTAGTATAATTGACACGATATATTTTTGTCATGTTGATTCTCTTATCGTTATCGTAAAAAAAAAAAAAAGTCTTTATATTGCGTTAAGTTTAAATCATGACGTCATACGTGTTAACTTAGCCAAAAGATTTTGCTTTCTGGTTTGGCAACAAAATATTATTTACGAATTGGTTATTGCTTGGAAAGTATGAACTGATTCCATTCAAACTGAAATGGTTTTATGCATTTTCTATTCAGGCGTGCATAGAACTTATTGTTACGGGCAAGAAACTATTAAATTTATCTAAAAGATAAAATCCTAGCTTATAATAAGACTAAAAGTAAACCGTTTATCAGAAGTACATAAAATTATAAATTTCTTCACATTATCCTATAGTAGAGCATTTTTATCCATGTAAGACATAGCATTTCGATGAAAGAAAAGCAAAATCTTTTGCAAATAAATGGAATTCCTAAAATTGTAATAAACTCCTTTTAAAACTACTTACAAAATTAATTAGGTATCTAATATTCCCTGCTAATATTTTAACCTTTTGCAGCGAAGTCACCCATATCGCTCTCGCATACGGGCATTGTCAGGTCGCCCGAACAACTGCCTCCATTTACTACTTGGTCCTTTCCCTTATGATGTTGGTGCATGACTCATTGATTTCGGGAGTTGTTAAATGACATGCCAATCATTCTTTTGAAGCGACTTCCCTCTCCTTTGTTTAGCGTCGGAGTTTACCTATCAATGCTCGTAATTTCAATCCTGTCCTAAGAGAAAAGTGCACAGAGTGGGTGAAACAGCACAAAGATCCCCAACAGAAAAGTAATCAGTTCACTTATATAGGCTCTTGCTAACGCTGTAGCATTCTAGCTGGGATACTCCGAGGGAGCTGAATTTCACTTCCATCGATGCGAACGAGTTAAATTTAATAGTAAAAGGAAATATATGTTTTTTCCTTTAAAATTCATATTTTAATTTATTACCACACATTTATTTGTTTTATATTGTTTCCTTGTATATATATATGTTTGTGTATATATGTGTAAGAAAAATATGTAAATTATAATACTGGCTTCAGTTCGCTATAGTCCCTTGACTTTTCATTTTAATTTGGGTACTTCCCCTTTCTGTCCTAAGCATAGCAGCTGCTTGTAATTAACCGCTCTAAACTGTATCATTACAAAATTATTGCCTGTCATACGATTCTTACATAATGCTAATGACGCTGGCTTTTTGCATAAGTTTTCAACCAGTAATAACTTTAGAGAGTTATTACTTAGCCAGTTAGAATGCATCGAATTTGAAACTCATTTCGAGTTGGATTTCAACTTTTTCTAATGTGGACACCACATGCTTTCCTTGTACGGCCTATTAAATTATAGACAATTTTTACTGCATTTCATTTAAACTTAGCTTCCTCGAATATTCATTAGAGATAGATTTCTCATTCAATTAATTCAGTTCTCACTTCGTGACAAGGCAAAAATACGTTAAACCTCAAATATTTTAATTAATTATTAAAAAATATCGAAAAATACAAAATACCAAATTCAGTAAAAATAATTTAAAAAAAAAAACAATCTTTACCAATAAAATTAGATTTCAGTGCATGAACAAGCAATTCGGCCAGAGGGAGAGAAGGTAGATTTCTCGGTGCACAAAAGTGAAAGTTTACTTTTGGTAGCACTCGGCAGAAAGTCACTGAAGGTGCAGAAACTCACTTAATTCATTATTTCTGTTTATTAAAGAGTTTCAAATGTTAACATATGGTGGCTGCGTTGGGCATAGCAGCACTTAATTTTTAAATTGTTGTTACTTCTACAACTATTGCATGCAGATTAACAAAAAGTATAAAAACCTTAACCCGAACATAAAAACTACCGAATTCAATCACTTTTAAATCACAGGATGAGTAATTTACTAAGATATAAGAATAAAAAACTGAGCTCTCCGAGTCGTATAACAGAGTTGTATATATATATATTTATGTATTTAGATACTTTTTTCTGCAGCCGATTACAACCAAAAAGGGAGGTGCACAACTACATGTTAAAGCAGGCCCACGTACAAATTTTCAACGTCCTGAAGCTATTCGTTTTTGAATTATGCGAGATGCATGCATCCCATGCGTGCGTACGTACAGACGTAACGAAAAAATATCTTTTAAATTCCTTTTAAATCCATTTTGGAAAAAAGAGCACTTTATAATGCCCATACGTACAGATATCACGCAAAAACATTGCTCAGATGGATTCGAAAACGATAAAAATGGCTATTTTGGTTAAAATATGATACCTGGAATTTTTCGCAATAACAGTACTTCATTTACTTCCCTTACTTAGTTACTTTACTTACAAAGCTGTAGAAAACAAGCAACTATTTTTACAAATGTTGAGATTAAAATGATAGGTAGTTACGTGAAATGATGGATTAAAACATAATCTATTTTCGAACCAATTAAAAAATTTAATTTTTGCTTCGCTTATGATATTGTTTGAAAATAGGCATGCATCCCTACATGTATTTTATATTAACATTCTGAATTATTTTAAATTATGTCAGAATTGTTCTCCATAATTTTCAGGACTTTTGAAATGAGATAGCAACAACCGATAAATAAGACTGCAAAAAATAGCATATTTTTAAAACACTATTTTAAATATAAATAGAACTCATGCAAATAGTAAAATATTTAATACCTACAAAGCATTTACTTTAAAATTCGAAATCTGAATAATTCTGTGATGCAGATATATAATCGAATGTTTGTTAATGCTATGTTTTTTAATAAAGAAATTGTTGCTTGAAAGTTAAAAAAATTTATTCTTTAAGGAAAACAACCCTTTGAACTAAAAATAAATTTAAAAGAATTTTTTATGAAAGATAAAGCTAAAAATTATGCAGATTTAATGTTCCTCCGGGGAGTGAAAATTATTATCAAATAAAATACTAACATATTTGTGCAAACATCTTTATTCACTAGATTTTCAAATAAAAAATGAATGTAGAACACTTACACTGATAAGTACTGACTGTTAATCACGTGATGATCCTAATTTTTTTCTTAAATGTGACAATAAAATGCTAAGAAAAGAAAATGAAAATCTAACACTGACATATAGAAATACATTGAAGCCACAAACAACGAAGTAGAGAAAACGTTATTGTGCAAAGTAAGAAAAAAAGCATATTTTGAAGTACCCTCTATTCCCTTAACTCTAGTGCAAAAAATTCAATTAAAAAAGTTCACATTCGTTTTATTATTTTAACGAAATTTGTGGCTTTATTTCATTACCCTCACGTGCTAGCTGTAAGACTTCTGAATAAAAATCCATAATTAGAATTTTAATTGAAAATAAAGTTTACATAAAAATCACCTTTGTATGCATGCTCTTTAGTTTTCAGTTTGTTAATAAAAAAAATGAAGTTTCATTTTAAATGAGAAAAATAACTCATTAATATTTAATGTTCTCCTTTTCTCATGCTTGCATTTTTTTAAAAAAAGGGAAATAAATAAATTTCTTAAATAATTTATTTATTACTTATCAATAAAAACTCGATTGGTTAGTATAAGGTTTCCAACACCTTGAATGAAGAAAACATTTTTAATTTTTTTCTTAATTGCATAGATCCGTATCATCATGCATTGCTTTTGAGGACTCGAAATGAATTATTTCATTTTTAATTTGAGTAATTTCTTACAGTAGAACTGTCTGAGTACAGTTCTTCATTAATATACGTGTTATATTAATACGTGTTATTCTTAATATAGGTGTTACGGTGAAACACCGAAATCTGGAGTATGTCGACTTTCACCGGTGAATATCAACATTCACATAGTCGCTTGGTGTATGTTCGAAATATTTTCCAAATACTCTTCTTTCTGACTTACACCGGTCAATGTCGACATTCACCATGTACTAATGGTGAATGTTGAAGACATAAGAATATTACATTTTCTTAGTTTTCCGGCATAGCTGACTTACACCGGTCAATGTCGACATTCACCATGTACTAATGGTGAATGTTGAAGACATAAGAATATTACATTTTCTTCTCCGTAATTCAGTCGCGAAAAAACGCACTTGAGACTTAAAACAAGAACTTAAGAACATAAGAACTTAAAACACACTGTACATTCAAAATGAGAAAGGAAAATAATAGAAGTTAAAAACTTACTAAATCACGTGATTCAAATCTTATTTATTGCAACAACTTAAACTATTATGACACTTTGAATTGCACAAGAGGCCCTTGCTTTTACAACTGCATTTATTTGTGAAACACTTCCTTTTGCAATGACAGCGTGTATACATACTCCTCTCTTTTCGACCTACACCAGAGCATATCTGTGATTGTCGACATACACCGGTGAGGGTCCGAATGTACAAGAATGAAATGCAATATTCGATCTTTCACCGACGTATTTGGTGAATGTTGACACTCTTCGGTGAAAGTCGACACTCTCCAATTTCGGTCTTTCACGGTAACATACGTATATCACGAATTACCAAATAAGACTAATTAAATTGGGTCGTCTTGAGATTAGTTAGCATATACTAATTTCTACATCCTATGTAATTTCGTATTCTTTTGTGTTATAACGTATTACGAATTTTGCACATAGGTACTGTATAGATACAGAGATAGAGATTTTGTACATATAATATAGGAATTTTGTACATGGATAAATGGTTTTAGTGCAATCATTTGTGAAATTGTTGTATTTTACTGCGTAATATAACAAGAAAAATCTAGAAATCCAGCTATGCCGGAAACCTAAGAACACAGAGACAAGTCAATTTACCGTTGAGTAAATGAATATCTCGGTGATTTGGCGAGATATCGCAAAGTCAACAATGGTTTTGTCGCCAAATTTGGCGAGAAAAATTCAAAAAACTTGCCAAACTTGGCGACGTTTTCGTCCGGTTTTTGTATTACCGTAATATGTACCGTATATATGTTGAATAAATGTAATTCATCACTACATTAACTGCAACTGTAATTAGACAATCATATTGCTTTCCAGTAACTTCAAGAAGCAGAAAGTACTAGAGAAATATCTCAGCGGCCGGGTGAAAACAATATGAGGCCGGAGAGAGATCGTCTGCTCTTAGTTAATTGCTGTTATTGTTGCGAGTTGTTAGTTAAACGTGAGATCGGATTAAAATTTCTCTTTAGATACGCTTAGCATAGCGTTGTGTTTAACGTTCTTAGTAGTTTACAGTGCAACTACTGATTGCATTGCGTGATTCAGTGAACACATGTACGACTATTTCTGTGGAAAATTCCAGAGCTCTGAAATATTTCTTTTGATAAAAACAAATTTTATTAATTTATTATCGGACCTGCATTTAATCTATTTCGAACCCGTACGCATCCAAAAATATTTATGCTTAAGTTAGTATGTATGTTATTAAATATAAAACAGTGACTCCTTGTGTAAGGGCACACCTTACGTTAAATAAGGGAGCTACTTTTAGTCGCTTCAAAAGAATGATTGGCATATCATTTAAACAACTCCCTTAACCAATGATCCATGCACTTATGCGATAGGGAGACGCACCAGGTAGAAAGGGGATTCAGGTGTTCGGATGACCTGCCGATGTTCGAATGCACGGGCGTTTCCGGCGACTTGGCTGTGAATTTTAGCAGATTTTCGTGGAAAAATATAGAAATCAGAGTTAAACCTAAAATAATTTAGCGCATATTAACGCTATTTCTATTACATCCGGACATGATATTTATATATGTCAAGCCCTAGGAAGGAATGATTTTTATAACAGCATATGCAGAACTTCAAAACTCTTACAATGCAGGCATGTTACCAAAAAAAATGCACCTGTTATTTATTCTCTTGCACTGTTTATGATGACAAAGTACAAAAGCAAACAGCAAATGCAAAAGTACCTGTTACTTTCCCGTAATGCACGGTAACCACTATTCAGTAGTAAATCCTAAAACTAACGAACATTAGTCACCGATACCTAACAGACTTTTGATTATATTGGTTATACAAATCAAGGAAAAAACAGTTTTTACGCGTACCTAATAAAATGTGATTTAAAATTTCGTATTACACAAATTCCTATTTATTTGAACAATAAATGAGATTGTATGCATAAAAGATCATATGAAAATGAGAGTTTACTTATATCTTGCTGCTATAAAAAACACGAAATTCGTGAGAGATCATAGGTTGCCAAAATATACTTTTTAATTTGTCATTGAAAACATTTTAACTAACTTTATTACTATTCCACTCATTTCGCAAACGATTTCAGCGACTCGTAGGTAAATTTAGTTAGTTTACATTTGTACACCTTGCACAAAAAAAAAAAAGAAGACAGTTCTATATCTCCCGTTCTACTGGTACCGATTGTCAAAATTTAATTTGTGCTTACCATGTCTCGAAAGAGCGAGTTTTTTACATACGAGTTTACGAGATTTACATATAGCATTATTCCAACATAAGTATTTAGATACAAAGTCGGACTTTTTCTGAAATAACACACTATTTTTTTCCATACTTCGATTCTACTACTGAGATTATATCAAAGGGCCAAGTTTTGTAAAAATATCACGAGTAGTTTAAAAAAAATTGTTCCTCAAAATTTTAGCTACTCTATATTAATTGAAATTGGTATAGGTTTATAGCTCTTTTTTTATGAAACTTATTTGATTCTTCGGTTTGCATTTCAAAATTTAGGTCCATTCCAAATAAAATTCGCCAATTTTTTGACGATTTATTTTTAAAATTTGTATTTTTAAACAATTTTTATAAATTTTTCGAAAAAATGTTTGAATTACAACCTATAAAATTTTTACCATCGTCTTAAATAGATGTATTTCTAAGCATACTAGAAAAAATTATACTTTCATGTTCGAAATTTTCTAAGATTTTGAATTTACGTATTAGTTCGTTTTGAAATTTGGCATATTTATCGTAAGTGGTAATAACGTCAAATGTGATTTACGCACTATGCTAACAATTATTTGAAAGTATGAACGATAATATTTTTTCCTGTCGTTTACAATGAATAAAAGAAAAGGAAAATAGGTTGCTATAAATTAAGAAGTTCGTCAAGTGAATTATTCTTCGTGCAAACTAAAAAAAAAAAAAAAAAATGCGCCAAGATAAAGTTTTAAATTTCTTCATAAATTTCTCACCAAAAATTAAAAAATTTAAAATCTAGGCATAATTATGGAAAATATTGGTATGTTATTTCAGAAAAAGTACGGTTTTGTGTCAAAATACCCATGCTAGAATAATGCTATATATAAATCTAATCTATATCCTAATTCGAGCTTTCGAAGCATGGAAAACGCAAGATAAATTTCGGCAATCCGTCGAGTAGAACGTGAGATATAGAACTGTCCCATTTTTTATGCAAGATGTACAATTTGATGTACAGTCTTTTTTTATTGCTTCTACTTATAAGCGTATACTACAGTGATCAGAATTTTAAAAAATATTCATAAAGCATCAATTATCCCGTAATTTTTGAGTTAAAAGAAAGTATATTTGCTTAGTAGACGTTATCTCAAAGATTAATTTGCAAAATAATTTACATAACTGAATGTCATAGTTTCTTATTGATGCTGATATGTCTTTTAATTTTTATCGCATCCGATGCGTGTTAGTGTAACACATGATTGTAGTCAATAATTTTGCTTTGCTAAGTTAGATCATGCTTTTAATTCATTTTACATAAAATATAGACCATAATTAAGTATTAAACTGGAATGTCTCCAACTTCAACACAAATTCTAAGTATGTCTCCTTTCCTGTCCGGCTAAATTAAGAGAAAATTCAAAATCCTAAGCATTTTAAAACTTTTCTAAAATGGAATTAGACGGAAGTAGATGCGTAAATGGTCTCAGAACTTCAAAGCGGTCCTTTTTTCATTCATAATTGTCTCCGACGGAGCACAAATGCGACATTGCATATGACACTAGCTTTTAAATTCTTACATAATCCTTTTACCAGTAACTGCTCAGAGACTTGCGCCATTTTTCACCTCAAAGAAGATACAAGGAAAGGGAAATATTTTAGAAGAATTCAAGCTAAGAGTGGCTCCAGATTCTTCTTCTTCGTGTTTCTCCTTTCTTACTTCTACTCTTAAGAGATATTGACCCACGACGCTTTGGCAGCTTTTCGCAGGACAGGAATTTTCGTCTTCAAAGTTCATATTTAAAACATTAGTAGATTTTTTTTCCTGCGCCATGTTGAAGGCTTGTTCTTTTGAACTGTTTTCCTTTCTTTCGTCACCAAAATCTCATTATTTGTTAGTTTATCTCGTTACAATTGAACCTTGTTTTAAAGAGTTAGGGTTAATACGCATAAGTGTTAATACATTTAATAATCTACATTATTAAGATATGTGCGTGTCGGACTGTTTGTTTGTTTATTTGTGGCATTATCGCCTGCGAAACGGCGGGGAATTTAGTTTCAACAGAGGTATTCCCGCATTCCAAAAATGCGTCGGAAGCCATTTAATTAATATCATTCTGATCATTCTGATCTTCGTACGACTTTAATCAGCCCAGATATTAATTAAAAACTCTTAAAACGCTTAATTTCGCACTCATTTTTCCGAGTGGCAACAGTCTCGCACGCCGGAGAGGAAAATCTGCTTTATTTCGAAAAGTGTTGCCACGGCTCGCTTACAAATCGTAGAGTTTGTTGGTAAAAAAAAAAAAAATTCTATATTTTACAAAATATGAAATAAAAATAGGATTGCCAATGTTAACTGTATTATTCCAGACTCTAAAAATTCGGGGAAGCCATTTCGACTGATCCCAACGTTGTACGACTCTAATCAGCTGAGATATTAATTAAAAATTCTGAAAACGCTGATTTTCGCCCTCATTTTTCCGGGTGACAACAGTCTTGCGCGCTGGAGATAAAAATCTGCTTTATTTCGAAAGGTGTTGCCACTGCTTGCTTACAAATCGTAGAATTTGTTGGTAAAAAGAAGTTCTACGTTTTACAAAATATGAAATAAAAATAGGATTGGCAATTCTAACTGTATTATTCCCGACTCTAAAAATTCGTGGGAAGCCATTTCGACTGATCACAACTTTGTACGACTCTAATCAGCTGAGATATTAATTAAAAATTCTGAAAACGCTAATTTTCGCCCTCATTTTTCCGAGTGGCAACAGTCTCGCACGCTGGAGATAAAAATCTGCTTTATTTCGAAAGGTGTTGCCACTGCTTGCTTACAAATCGTAGAATTTATTGGTAAAAAGAAGTTCTACGTTTTACAAAATATGAAATAAAAATAGGATTGGCAATTCTAACTGTATTATTCCCAAATCTAAAAATTCGTGGGAAGCCATTTCGACTGATCCCAACGTTGTACGACGCTAATCAGCTGAGATATTAATTAAAAATTCTGAAAACGCTAATTTTCGCCATCATTTTTCTGAGTGGCAACAGTCTTGCGCGCTGGAGATAAAAATCTGCTTTATTCCGAAGTGTTGCAACTGCTCGCTTTCAAATCCTAGACTTTGTTAATAGAAAAAAAAATCTTTTACAAAAATTTAAATAAAAATAGCTTTTCCAAACTTTAATCATATTATTAATATTATGTAAGATTATAATTCTGACGTTGAAAAAAGCACGCGATTGCATGTGACGCCACTGTATGTCGAAAAGGTTTTGTTAATGTCAGCAGTTGAAATAAATAGCTGCTGTTGGCAGCTTTTTTGGTTCAGGTTAGTATATAATTCACGGGATATATTAATGCCAAGTTAATTCTTTTACTGATATTGAGAAAAATGTTACATTAAATTTAAATTATGATGTAATATGTATTATTAACCTGAAGTATCAAAAGTTTTTGTTTCCTGGATTGGCAATAAAAAATATTATTCGCGAATTGGTTGATTTGTACTTACGGATTTCCTTTATATTGAAGAGTTTCTCTACATTTGATTTTCAGAGGTACACAGAACTTACAAATTTTAATTTTGCTTCGGCTGCAGCATTTAAAAAAATATGTAACGTTCTTTACATTACACATCATATATTTATTTCGAATGTTATTCATAATCGAATGAAGAATTTCACTAGTTATTTATTTCAATGTGAGAAATATGAATGAATATTAGTGATTATTGTAGTATTTTATTTCTCTTGCAAGATTTCGGTATTATTTAGCTTTTAGTTTTCTTTATTATGTTAATGTTAGTATTTAATTATTTATTCATATTCCTCTTCCTAAAATCTTTTAGCTGTTTAATACATACACGAAAATCCAAAATACGTCCAAAGGGACTTTGTTAACGCTTTGTGTGTTAACTTTATTTATTAAATATCATGTACCTCGCACTTAAACCATAAAATTCAGTTCAATAGCAATATCGCAAAATGATTTTAAAATAAATTTATCTTTAGGATTTCTGATACACAGTTTCGCGCGCTGGAAATAAAAATGATTTTTCCCTACATTTTTCCTATTGCTCTCTTTGAAATCGTTGAGTTTGTTAATCGAAAATGAGTTAAAATATTACAAAATATGAAATAGATAATAAAACTGATTCCAAATTCCAAATTTTGGCTTCCAGATACCCATATGGGTGGAAAGACACATTATTCAAAATCGGATAGCTCTAGGTACCGTTACTTTATAACGCAATGAAAGACACATACATACATTTATGCAAATTCTTCATTATTTAATTTTTTTTAAATATAATACAGGGCGATAATATTTGATGGCAACAATTTGAAATGTGAACGGAGCGTCTCTTTCTCATTTATAGTGAACCATCGCAAAATGTCAAAATGAAATTAATAATCCTGTTCAAATTGCCCCTTTGGTATAAAAAGACAATTATTACCCAATTAGACAATTATTACCCAATTACTTTTATAGATACTTGACAATACTGTTGAAATATGCTGCGACTTTTGACTTCTTAGTTAAGCTTTGTAGAAAAATTGCATCTTCTTCACGCATGCAGAAGCATATCTTGAATTATAAGAAGTCTGAAGGCCCACCAGCGGCCGAGCGGTAAAGTCGCTGAACACTGGTAGTTCGGTCCGAGGTTCGAATCCCGCGAACGGGCTGGCTGTATGGGTGTTTTCCTGGTTTCCCCCATGTGTAACGTGTATACGAGCCAGTTTCCCTTAGAAAGTGCCTCCACGAAAGCATCCCTCGCCTTAGGCAGATAGCCCTCGATATTTTGGGAATTCATTCCAGATATGCATAGATTCTCTTAACTGTTTTATTTAAGGATAAAATTTGTTTAGTATTTTTACTGAAATTTATAAAACCACCAATGTAATACGAGGGTAAGTTGAAAAATAAGTTTCCCCTGTCGACTGTGGTCAGAGTTGTGTATGAAAGTCAAAAAATAGAATGAGACATTAAAGATATGACATACCTTTATTTTTCCACATAGGTACCAAGTACATTGAGACATTTGTCATATCGCTTGATAAGCTTCAAAAAGCCCTCCAGGAAAAAATCAGAATATGGAATTTTTATATTCATATGGAAGAAGATATCTTTGCATATGGAAGAAGCGTTGTCGAAATTGAAAGAGGCGATTCGGAAAAAGCGGCCTGGCCTTCTCACATCTGGCGTTCTGCTATTGGATGACAATGCCAAACCACATTCGGCGACGGCAACGCAAAATCATATTGCAACTCTTGGTTGGGATCGCCTACACCAGCCGCCATACAGTCCTGATCTCGCACCAAGCGACTTCCATCTGTTTCCGGCTTTGAAGAAAAATCTCGGGGAAGGCGCTTTGTAAGCAATACTGAAGTGAAACAAGCCGTTCAACGCTTTTTCCATATGCAAAGCCCTGATTTTTTCCTGGAGGGCTTTTTGAAGCTTATCAAGCGATATGACAAATGTCTCAATTAGTTGGTACCTATATGGAAAAATAAAGGTATGTCATATCTTTAATGTCTCATTCTATGGTTTGACTTTCATACACAACTCTGACCACATTCGACAGGGGAAACTTATTTTTCAACTTACCTACGTATATAATATTGTCCCCGTACATATAAAAAATGTCTCAGATACACGGATTTATTATCATATTATGCCAATTAAAAATACTGTCTCACCTGCATATGTTCAGTAGACATGCAGATTTATAATATTTGAATGGTAATGGGTTCAAATATTATTCTTCAGAATTTTTTAGCTTAGGTATGTTTCTTCAAATTTTATTCAAATTTCGGAATAGCAGTCATACATAATGTATAGCAAAGTCGGTGTTTTTTATGTTTAATGTATTCTTCTCAAAGTTAAATTATTACGTGTCTATTATTATACGGCTACAGTATGTTACGCGTAAATCCTAAAGCATACGTTCCTGATATTAAGTAAAACCTATGTTTCAGCGGTAAAGCCTATCCTTCACGAAACGTATCATTTTCTCCGTAACATGCATCAATTATTCATGATAATGACTTCTATATATATTCCAAACTTTACGATAATATTTCACCTTTCCCCCGGAGACATCCTCATTAAGAAAGCACCTGCTGCAGGAGAGACTAAAAAATCGAGACCTTCTATTCGGTTTTTCGTTCGACGTAATTTTATCCCAATTTGTTCCAGATTAAGAACAGGGCGGGGAATCGAGATATCTCCAAGGGGTCTTGAATATTTCATTACTTTTGCTTATTTTAGTGTTAGTTGGGAACTTCATGAAACTTCTGCCATCTGATTGCAATCTTTCTCATAAAAAGTACCGCTCAAGTTCTTTGAGAACACGTAATGTCCATTCATAGCAACGCACTGGGGTATTTCTTATGTCAAGAAAATAAGAAATAGTTTTAAATTACGAAAGATCCACTGCTGTAAAAACTAGTATTTTGTACGTGCATAGTGGTTGCTATATTAAGTGGACATTTCAAGAAGTATGGAACATTTATTTTTATGCCTGTAGGGTTATTTTTCAGTGGCAGGCACAAGTCGTCATAGACGCTGGCCTCTACTAAGGCCGGAAGCGGTGGGCACTTTATAATGGAGGCACTTAATAAGTGGGCCAGCGAGCCCTCCTATAAACGGATAGACAATTTACAGCCATGCTTTCTCCGGGATTTGAACCCGGGGCTTTGGTACAGCAGTTAGGGTCACTAAACACTTGCCCGTCTGGGGGACACCTGTAGGATTAAGACTGATTCATTACATTATGCGTCAGTTGTACTTTTTATTAATGTACTTTATTGAGTCATTGGGTTATTTTGAAGCAGAAGAAGTGAAAAATCAGGTAATGCCTTCGCCGGGACTCGAACACTGACCTCTCAAATACGCGCCGAGTGTGCTACCGTTACACCACGAAGGCATGCAGGAAGGAGGGAGAAAATACCTTACAGTACATGTGATTCTTATATATTATTAATATGTAATGCTCACGAAGCTGCAGCTCACTGTGTCGAGGACTGTGTATTAACAGGGAACATGAGGACAAAGTACGGATCGTTCATTCAAAATGCAAGATTTGAATTAAAAAATGCACAGAGAACAAGAAACGCTAGGGAAATAATGAACGTTATTAATATTGTTACGAAAAGTCCAGGTGCGGTGAAATAGCTTCCCCGCAGCACAGTTTAGGATTGCCATAAAATGGCAAGGGAAGACAGGGTTGCCACATTTGGCGAGAAATCGCCCATTTGGCAACAAAATTGACGATACTCCATGGACGAATGGAGAACCTTCTGGAACGAATTCTTACCAGTTTAGCCCAGAATGTTCTCGAACACAAGCCGAAAGCTATATAAACCCTGCTGGTCCGCAGTCAGTTAGAGTGCCTCGTCGAGAGGGCGAAAGTGTGTGCCTCGCATAGAGTGCGACATAGTCAGTATCGAGCTGGTGTCTCGTCTAGCGAGTCAATCCCTGCGGAGTCGATCCCGAGTTGACAGCCGAACCGACGAGTGCCGAGTGTCGAGCTCACCGAAGGAGCCCATTAGTGTATCGCGGTTAGTGCGTCGTCGAGAGACCGTGTTGAGGTCCGGGAACGACAGAACCGAAGAGTCGGGAGCCGTGCTCTGTGTGTCGTCGAGTGCATCGCGAGTTGTAGCTTGGAGAGTCTCGAGAGTACGTGGGGTTTCGAGAACGACCGAGCAGAGTCGGGAGCTGTAATCTGGTGGGTGCTTTCCAGTGAAGCTGTCTTCACCGTAATAGCCTGATAACCTGAAAGCTGTGTCGCTGATCGTGTCAGCGTGTTTATAGTAGTTCATCGACGACTGCAAAACGTGTTTTGGAGCTGTCCTGACAATACTGGCAAATAAAGTGTATTTCGATATTTCATCAAGTGCAGTCGTTATTCACTCCAAATCCACACGAGCTCCGTACGAACATGAGGGAATAAAATAACGTAACAACTGGTGTCAGAGAAGAAAAACGTAACAATATGAATAGAAAGACAATTGGAATTGGGAAACTAGATGTACTTTTATTTCTGTTATTTTTTTGGGGGGGCGGCGCAGCCGGGTTGCTGGCTCCCTCTTTCTGGATGGATTGGCCGGTCCTCCTTTTAGTCATATGGCCGGCTTATGCCTGCTTGGGGACTGCGCCCGTTAATATTGATACTAATACCTTATAGTACATTCAGAGTAATTCATAAACACGGAAGCTATTTTATACTCTAAGTAATCAAGCAATTATTGGTGATTAACTACTGAGATATTTTGAATGTGAAAAATACCACGTATCTTATATACAGACAATAGCTGAAAGGTTAATAGATAAGCTGAAGTCAATGGATTCAATAACTGTCTAATAATGTTGTTGTAACGCTGACAGATCTCGAATTTGCTGTACCATACGCTCCTGGCGAAACATCATAAGAAACCAGAACATATAATGGTGGTTAAGCTTGATGGCCAGCTGCAAAATGACAAGTCTTTACTAGTATCAAGCCCAAGCCAGAGGGCCATCTTGGTAAGTGTGGCGGTTAGCGAGATCTGCTGGTATACCGCTGAGTTCGGGTTGGAATTCCAGAGAAGATATGGCTGTTCATAAGTATAGAAACACTTTCCGGCATAGGGCATTTACAATCAAGCTGAAACTCACCTCGGCAGGTTGATGATAGGGAAAGAGAAGCAGAAGAGCCGTTGAATCCCTTTTCCCGGCTGTTCTGCAACAAAAGTGAGACGGAGTTGATTACGTAATCACCTATAATTTGATGAAGGCTTAGGCCCTTGGTAGGAACTCTCTTCCTTTTGATTATGATTAAGTCATCGATCTGATCTGAGTAGATATCTCATAGGGTAAACAATAACCAGGCTAATGGTTCATTTAGGTAGCTCTGCAGTGATTATTCAATATATATTGACATTGCACATTGGAACACTGCACATATTCGCATTGCACGAATTGGCATTGCACATTGGGGCACTGCACATATTGGACCAATATGATAAATTCGAGTAACAGATCTTTAATATCTGTTCCTTTGATGGACAACCCGTAATGGTTTCATTTTATTTAAATTACCCTATATATAGATAAATTGATGTAATACTTCTTTGGCGAAATGAAGCAACTCCAATGATGGAACACAGCAATAACTTTTATTTAACACTAAAAAAAAAGGCGACATACAAACAAGAAGAGAAAACATATTCTATCATTTAAAAATAAATTACATTCTTCGTGCGAGAGTCGCACGAGGCACTCGAGTCTGGTTTCAAATATTGCCATTCACAAATACCTTAATGTTCATCTATTTAAATTATTTAAACTACTAGATTTTAATATTATTTAAAGCTGTTACAACCTCTCCCCCAACGGAGAGACTTTTACCGAAGGGAAAAGTTCTGTAAATTTCGAAAGTTTAAAAGCTCGGCTTGCTCAAATGCTTAAAGAGAAAATGTATTTTCTCTTTATAAATTTCCAAATTTTCAGGCCGAAAATTTTAAGTTTTAAACAAATATTTTTACACCACATTTAAATAAGAAGAAAATGGACAGTGTTCAAATTAGTCGTCCTTTTTTTTCTTGACGGCGCCTAGATCTCTTCCATGGTGGACCAGTTCCTCGGCTATAATTCACAGCAAAGCCTTTCCTCAGTTCATCTGTGCCTTTTGGATAATATTCATTTGTCATTTGCTTTCGACAATTGTTTTCTTCGTCTATTAGTAGCGGCTTTGATATTAAATCAAAAGCCGAAAGATGATGATAACGCTGCATTGCAAAATGATTCTCAATATTAATTTCTTTATCGTTTTTCAAATTTTCGTGAACATCTTCCACGTTTAATTCTTCTTCAAATACTTCTTCTTCAAATACATCTCTGGATGCTTTATTTTCTTCCTTCATCGGTTCCAAGATCTGCTCTTCAGCTATTTTTCTTTTCCTTTGAGCTCTAGTAGAAACGGCATTAAAATGGTATCACTAAGTTTACATTCAAGTGATAAACTAATAAAATAAGGCAGTTCAGTGTTAACAGGAAGTAATAACCTGATATCACTAATATTATGTTCAGTGATGAACTAATAAAATAAGACAATTCATTATCAACAGGAAGTTACGTTCAGTGATGAACTAATACAATAACGCAATTCAATATCAACAGGAAGTTACGTTCAGTGATGAACTAATAAAAAAAGGCAATTTAATATCAACAGGAAGTAATAATCTAGCATCACTAATATTACGTTCAGTGATGAACTAATAAAATAAAGCAATTCAATATTAACAGAAAGTAATAATCTGGTATCGCTAATATTGCGTTCAGTGATGAACTAATAAAATAAAAATAAGCACGATTATTCGATCTCGCCGGTGCCTCCAAAATAATTAAGACTGTAATACTTCTTTGGCGAAATGAAGCAACTCCAATGATGGAACACAGCAATAACTTTTATTTAACACTAAAAAAAAGGCGACATACAAACAAGAAGAGAAAACATATTCTATCATTTAAAAATAAATTACATTCTTCGTGCGAGAGTCGCACGAGGCACTCGAGTCTGGTTTCAAATATTGCCATTCACAAATGCCTTAATGTTCATCTATTTAAATTATTTAAACTACAATATTTTAATATTATTTAAAGCTGTTACACTGATATGAAGCAATTTCATTGTAAGATTATTTAATTTCTTTCAAAATTCTGTTTTTAGCAATATTAATTTCTTATTTAAAACATAATTAATTCCTTAAACGAATTTGTTTAACATTTTTTCCCTGTTATTACATTTTAAATTTATTATTAGACATCTTATATTCTAAACAAGCTGAATAGTTTAACTGCTTTTGGGAAAGTGTAAATTTGCGAATATTTTTAAAATATACCGAAGTAAACAAATAAATATTAAATTTTTAAAAAATCTGACAGGTTTCAGATTTTAAATTACGTCCAAAGGAGCGTTTTTTTAATGTTTTGTGTGTTACCTTTATTTATTAAATATCATGTCCTACGTACTCAAACGATAAAATTGAGTTCCAAATCAAAACCGCAAAATAATTTTAAAATGATTTAATTTATATCTTTAGAATTTCCGATACAGAGTCTCGTGCGCTGGAGATAATTTTTTTTTCCGTTCAGTGTTGCCATTGCCTGCTTTGATATCGCTAAATATGTTAATAAAAATTCGTTGAAGTGTTACAAAATATTAAATCGATAATAAAAAAATTTTTAAATTCCAAATTAGGGCTTTCGCTTGCCCATATTTTATGGACGATTACGTTATTCAAATTTTGATGGCTCTGGGTACGATCGTTTCATCACAATGCAAGAAACATACATGCAGTCATTCAGATTCTTCATTATTTAATATCTTTAAATATAATACAGGGCTCTAATATTTGGTGGCAACAATTGAAAAGTGATTCGCCGTTTATAGTTTTCAGCGCGAAATGCCAAAACGAAATTAGTAGTTCTTCAGAGCAAATTGCCCCTTTGGACTAATGAAAGCTTGGAAGAACCACAAATAAATTCATTTTCTAAGCACAAGTTTGATCATTTTAGGAGGATTTCATCTGCGCTTGAAATTCCATAACTGAATTGCAGTCACGTGATAACATATCTTCGAGGTTATTCTGGAAGATACGTTATCACGTAATTTCTACTTGCTCCATTAATTATTATGCTACAGAAAATTCAAATTATGTTTCAATGTGCTTTGCGTTCACTGCGAGGAGTCACTGTAAACGACTTGGAAGATCACTAAGCCGTTCAAAATTATATATTTAGTTCTATGCAACATTATAATACACAGATTCAGCAAACTAATGTACATGCTAATAATTACTTTGGCAATCAGTTTCGTTCCCGTTTGGAATAACTCCGGAGTAATTAGAATTATCGAGGTATTTATTCACACAAGTGCAAATTCAAAACAGAGCAGCTGTGGCAATAAATTATGTGACTGGAAAAGGAATTACCAATTACCATTGCAATGAAGTTCTCCAGAGTGCTGATCAGATTAAAGTTTCTGATGTTACTAATATACACATAAACCATAATCCTGTACATGTTTAAGAAGTCCTGAAGTTAGGAAAGATGGCGGAAAATCTTCCTACTGCAACGGTTATTGGAAAATAGTTAATCGCAAATTTGGAGCTTGATATACAGGGTGTTTATAAAGTCCCGGAATTATTTTGATGTTTAATAACACTTAAAATAATGAAGATATAAACAAACTTAGGGCATTTATTGATGGAATAATGATATATTTTCCTTTTCAGTTTTGAATATCTTTACTTTTGTAAATATCGTCTGCGCGTGTGGTTAATTTCAGATAATTTCATTTTCCAGTCCAGAAGATGATACTGAATTTCTGAAGCACGTAAAGTTCTCCAACGAAGCATCCTTACATCTTTCTGGCATTGTTAATAGCCGTGCATATGGGGATCTGAAGATCCCCATGAATACCGTGAGGCACAAAGGGATTCCCCAAAGGTTAGTGTGTGGTGTGGACTCATATGCACGACCGAGTTATTGGGCCTTTCTGTTTTACAGAAAAGACGGTCTCATCAGTCGTATACTTAGACATGTTGGAAAACTTCGTATTTCCACAACTAGAAGAGCTTCAGCCACATGTCGTTTTGCAACAAGATAGTGCACCACCTCATTGGGGTACCATCGTTCGTAGTTCTTTGAATGACTATTTTACTGGAAGATGGATTGGGCGAGGAGGTCCAATTCCTTGGCCACCCAGATCACCTGATATAAAGCCGCTGTACTTTTTCCTTTGGGGATTTATAAAGGACAACGTTTCCAGGAGGAGAGTGTCGAACATGGATGACCTAAAAGCCAGAATTACAACCGCAACAGCCTCTGTGGATGCCGACATGCTTGCCGGTACCTGGCGTGAAATTGAATACCGACTTGATATTCTCCGTGCGACGAAGGGGGCACACGTGGAAGTTCATTGACAAGGGTCACGAAACTTTTTGAGTCTATCTAACCATTTATGTTATCAATTTTAATCTATTTTTATTATTTTATGAGTTATTAAACATCAAAATGGGTCCGGGACTTTATAAACACACTATAGTTTTTGCAAATCTCTTTGACAGTAAATGCCTTATTAACAAAAACATGCCTACGATTTTTTCCGTCAGAAAACAGGACTAGCAATCAACGTTTTTGCTGATTACTAGCCACTTAAGTGTTTCACACCTTTTCAGATAAGGTCTCGGCTTAGCGGTAAAGTCGCTTAACACTGGTAGTTCGGTCCGAGGTTCGAATCCCGAGAACGAGCTGGCTGCATGGACGTTTTCGTGATTTTCCCCATGTGTAACGGGTATATGAGTCAGTTTTCCTTAGAACGTCCTCCACGAAGGCATCCCTCCTCTTAGGCAGATAGCCCCGAGGCTTTGCCATAATCACACAAACACACAACACAAACAGAGGAGAAATTAAAACATAAAAAAGTAAATTTGAAAGCATAGAACACTTAGAAAAGGTTAACTAAAATATATGGTAATAGGTTAAAACAATTTTAACTGAAAAAAGCGGTCAGCCAAACCTTAAATCTTGAATAATCCAAGTCTAAACATTTTCTCTGATTTTTCTCCATATGTTTAGTTTAATAATTTTCAATCAGCGTATTTTTATATGTCTTACTGTAGGTGAAAATTATATTACATTTAAAGGTGATTGCCCAGTTTCCATATCTCTCTTTGCCAAAAATCAGCCGTCTCATTTCCAAAGAGATCACTTTGTTAAGGCATCCATTGCAGAGTTACGGTCTTGCGTCAAGTTTTAAGAATTTCAAGATAGCATATAGTTTATTTAAATTGCACTGAATCTGCATATTAATGTGAAGAAACAACACCTAAGTTTCTGCTATAGAATCCGAGGAATTTATGGCATTTTTCAAGATTTCTGCTGTTGATCTGGAAGAGGGGCATGTGAAGAGGTTCGCTAAGATTCCTGCACCATCGTTTTCACCTTGTAAAATTTCAACTAAAGGCATGGATGCAATCTGTTTAGTCGCAGAGAGGAGAGTTAGAGTTAGAGTCATCGGGTTGGTATTATTTCAAAATACCATTTAAACATGAAAGCAATGAAAATGTGAATTAACAATGAAAGAAATTAATCAAGAAATGTGAATGAACTCCATCTGTACATTAACCATGCTTTTTGCTGTTCCGATTATTCATGACAGACCCTTTGCATTGACTAACATAAATAATCGGCATTTCTGTATGGATTATAATTCCCAAATTGTTGCGATTGCATTGCCTAGTGAAATTATTGCAATGCCTACAGTGTATTGACTGTCACCATGCAAATATTCTAGTAATCTTAAAAGCAAGGTTAATTCACGTTTGTGAATTGACCACGCTTTTTGTTGCTCTGATTATTCATGACAGACCATTTGCATTGACTACCATGAATAATCGGTGTTTCTGTATGGAACAAAATTCCCAAATTGTTGCGATTTCTTTAGCGCAACTATTGCAAAACCTACAGTGTATTGACTGTTACTATGAAAATGTTTTAGTAATCTTGAAAGCAAGGTTAATTCACGTTTATGAATTCACCATGTTTTTTGTTGCTCCGATTATTCATGGCAGACCATTTGCATTGACTAGCATGAATAATCGGTGTTTCTGTATGGAACAAAATTCCCAAATTGTTGCGATTTCTTTAGCGCAACTATTGCAAAAACTACAGTGTATTGACTGTTACTATGAAAATGTTTTAGTAATCTTGAAAGCAAGGTTAATTCAGGTTTATGAATTCGCCATGTTTTTTGTTGCTCCGATTATTCATGACAGACCATTTGCATTGACTACCGTGAATAATCGGTGTTTCTGTATGGAACAAAATTCCCAGATTGTTGCGATTTCTTTAGCGCAACTATTGCAAAAACTACAGTGTATTGACTGTTACTATGAAAATGTTTTAGTAATCTTGAAAGCAATGTTAATTCACGTTTGCGAATTCACCATGCTTTTTGTTGCTCAGATTATTCATGACAGACCATTTGCATTGACTAGCATGAATAATCGGTGTTTCTGTATGGAACAAGATTTTCCAAATTGTTGCGATTTCTTTAGTGCAGTTATTGCAATACCTATAGTGAATTGCATGTTACTATAAAAATGTTTTAGTAATCTTGAAAGCACGGTAAGTTTACGTTTGTGAATTCACCATATTTTTTTTTTTTTAGTCCAAAGGGATTTCAGTCCCGAAGGACTATTGCTTTCGTTTTGGCATTTTGCGTCGGACTCATAAACGTCGGTTCACTTTTCAAACTGGTGCCACAAAATGTTAGAGTCCTGCATTATATTTGAAGAAATTAAATAATGAAAAATCTGCATAAATGATTGTCTGTTTCTCGCATTGTGATAAAACAATGGTACATAGAGCCATCGAATTTTGAATGACGAAATCCTACTGCGAATATGGGCATCTGAAATCCCAAATTTGGAATTTGTTTTATTACAGATTTTATATTTTGTAAAAACTTTAACGAATTTTTGATTTACAAACTCAGTGCTTTAAAAGCGAGAAATGGCAACGTTATATAGAAAAAAATACTTTTATCTCCAGCTCGCGAACCTGTGTATATCGGAAATTCTAAAGATATGCTTAATTTAACATTATTTTGCGATATTGCTCTTGAACTGAATTTTATGATTTAAGTGCAAAGAACATGATATTTAATAAATAAAGGTAACACTCAAAACGTTAAAAAAACGCCCCTTTGGACGTAATTTAAAATCTGAAAAATTTCAGATTTTTTCGTCCAAAGGGATTTGAATCCCGAAGGACTATTAGTTTCGTTTTGGCATTTTGCGTCGGACTCATAAATGTCTGTTCACTTTTCAAACTGTTGCCACAAAATGTTAGAGTCCTGCATTATATTTGAAGAAATTAAATAATGAAAAATCTGCATAAATGTATGTATATTTCTCGTATTGTGATAAAACAACGGTACATAGAGTCATCGAATTTTGAATAACGTAATCCTCCAACGAATATGAGCATGTGGAAGACCCAATTTGAAATTTGAAATTTGTTTTATGATCGATTTCCTATTTTTTAAAACTTTGACGAATTTTTGATTAACAAACTCAAGGATTTCAAAGCGAGTGATGGCAACGTTGTGCAGAAAAAACATTATTATCTCCAGCGCGTGAGTCTCTGTATCGGAAATTCTAAAGATATGCTCGTTTTAAAACTATTTTGCGATATTGCTGTTGCACTGGATCTTATGGTTTAAGTGCGAGGAACATGATATTTAATAAAGAAAGGTAACACACAAAATGTTAGAAAACGCCCCTTTGTACGTAATTTAAAAACTGAAACATTTCAGATTTTTTTTTCCTCCGATTATTCACGACAGACCATTTGCATTAACTATCATGAATAATCGGTACTTCTGAATGGAACAAAATTCTCAAATTGTTGCGATTTCTTTAGCGCAACTATTGCAAAACCTGCAGTGTATTGACTGTTACTATGAAAATGTTTTAGTAATCTTGAAAGCAAGGTTAATTCACGTTTATGCATTCACCATGTTTCTTGTTGTTCCGATTATTCATGACAGACCATTTGCATTGACTAGCATGAATAATCGGTGTTTCTGTATGGAACAAAATTCCCAAATTGTTGCGATTTCTTTAGCGCAACTATTGCAAAAACTACAGTGTATTGACTGTTACTATGAAAATGTTTTAGTAATCTTGAAAGCAAGGTTAATTCAGGTTTATGAATTCGCCATGTTTTTTGTTGCTCCGATTATTCATGACAGACCATTTGCATTGACTACCATGAATAATCGGTGTTTCTGTATGGAACAAAATTCCCAGATTGTTGCGATTTCTTTAGCGCAACTATTGCAAAAACTACAGTGTATTGACTGTTACTATGAAAATGTTTTAGTAATCTTGAAAGCAATGTTAATTCACGTTTGCGAATTCACCATGCTTTTTGTTGCTCAGATTATTCATGACAGACCATTTGCATTGACTAGCATGAATAATCGGTGTTTCTGTATGGAACAAGATTTTCCAAATTGTTGCGATTTCTTTAGTGCAGTTATTGCAATACCTATAGTGAATTGCATGTTACTATAAAAATGTTTTAGTAATCTTGAAAGCACGGTAAGTTTACGTTTGTGAATTCACCATATTTTTTTTTTTTTTAGTCCAAAGGGATTTCAGTCCCGAAGGACTATTGCTTTCGTTTTGGCATTTTGCGTCGGACTCATAAACGTCGGTTCACTTTTCAAACTGGTGCCACAAAATGTTAGAGTCCTGCATTATATTTGAAGAAATTAAATAATGAAAAATCTGCATAAATGATTGTCTGTTTCTCGCATTGTGATAAAACAATGGTACATAGAGCCATCGAATTTTGAATGACGAAATCCTACTGCGAATATGGGCATCTGAAATCCCAAATTTGGAATTTGTTTTATTACAGATTTTATATTTTGTAAAAACTTTAACGAATTTTTGATTTACAAACTCAGTGCTTTAAAAGCGAGAAATGGCAACGTTATATAGAAAAAAATACTTTTATCTCCAGCTCGCGAACCTGTGTATATCGGAAATTCTAAAGATATGCTTAATTTAACATTATTTTGCGATATTGCTCTTGAACTGAATTTTATGGTTTAAGTGCAAAGAACATGATATTTAATAAATAAAGGTAACACTCAAAACGTTAAAAAAACGCCCCTTTGGACGTAATTTAAAATCTGAAAAATTTCAGATTTTTTAGTCCAAAGGGATTTGAATCCCGAAGGACTATTAGTTTCGTTTTGGCATTTTGCGTCGGACTCATAAATGTCTGTTCACTTTTCAAACTGTTGCCACAAAATGTTAGAGTCCTGCATTATATTTGAAGAAATTAAATAATGAAAAATCTGCATAAATGTATGTATATTTCTCGTATTGTGATAAAACAACGGTACATAGAGTCATCGAATTTTGAATAACGTAATCCTCCAACGAATATGAGCATGTGGAAGACCCAATTTGAAATTTGAAATTTGTTTTATGATCGATTTCCTATTTTTTAAAACTTTGACGAATTTTTGATTAACAAACTCAAGGATTTCAAAGCGAGCGATGGCTACGTTGTGCAGAAAAAACATTATTATCTCCAGCGCGTGAGTCTCTGTATCGGAAATTCTAAAGATATGCTCGTTTTAAAACTATTTTGCGATATTGCTGTTGCACTGGATCTTATGGTTTAAGTGCGAGGAACATGATATTTAATAAAGAAAGGTAACACACAAAATGTTAAAAAACGCCCCTTTGTACGTAATTTAAAAACTGAAACATTTCAGATTTTTTTTTCCTCCGATTATTCACGACAGACCATTTGCATTAACTATCATGAATAATCGGTACTTCTGTATGGAACAAAATTCTCAAATTGTTGCGATTTCTTTAGCGCAACTATTGCAAAACCTGCAGTGTATTGACTGTTACTATGAAAATGTTTTAGTAATCTTGAAAGCAAGGTTAATTCACGTTTATGCATTCACCATGTTTCTTGTTGTTCCGATTATTCATGACAGACCATTTGCATTGACTAGCATGAATAATCGGTGTTTCTGTATGGAACAAGATTTTCCAAATTGTTGCGATTTCTTTAGTGCAGTTATTGCAATACCTATAGTGAATTGCATGTTACTATGAAAATGTTTTAGTAATCTTGAAAGCACGGTAAGTTTACGTTTGTGAATTCACCATGTTTTTTTTTTTTTTTTTTCTCCGATTATTAGACCATTTGCATTAACTATCATGAATAATCGGTACTTCTGTATGAAAGAAAATTCCCAAATTGTTGCGATTGTTTTACGTAGTGCAATTATCGCAACACCTACAGTGTATTTGACTGTAACGATGAAAATATTTTAGTAATCTTGAAAGCAAGGTTAATTCACGTTTGCGAATTCAACATGCGTTTTGTTGCTCTGATTATTCATGACAGACCATTTGCATTGACTACCATGAATAATCGGTATTACTGTATGGAACAAAGATTTTCAAATTGTTGCGATTTCTTTAGTGCACTTATTGCAATACCTACAGTGTATTGACTGTTACTATAAAAATGTTTTAGTAATCTTGAAAGGCAAGTATAGAATAGTATGATGTTATTTTGATTGATTACAATTTGCATTGACTACCATGAATAATCGGTATGTCTGTATGGAACAAAACTTCCAATTTGTTGCTGTTGCTTTACCTAGTGCAATTATTGAAATGCCTGTAGTGTACTGATTGTTAGTAGGAAAATGTTTTACTAATCCTGAAATACAAGTATAGAATAGTACTATATTGTTTTGACATTATCAAAAGTGAGAACTGTATCATTAAACAGTTTCCAACAGGTCAGCGCAATTACTTGAGCTGAAGAATTCGGATTTGGATCCAATACTTTATCTAAGGCCTGTAGGAATACGACATCGATCCGTATGATTATTGCGATCGCGTAGAAATGTCTCGCACCTCTAGGGCTTTTACGGAGTTTATAAAGATAAATATACGGAGTCCAAGTTAAAGCAGTTTTGAAACTTTTCTTCATTTTCGTTGGGAAACTTTCGTTTTGTTTCAGGGCTGCATGTGAAAAGTAATTCGATAAGTTTCAAATAAAAACTGCTATTGCTGTAGACTGAGGCCTACTTTTTAGAAATTATATGACCAACAAATTATCATTACACAACTCCAAGTAACCAAGGATTTTGTTCTTTTTAAAAATAAAATTCTTTAGAAAAGAATTCTAAAATATAGTGATAATAACATAAAAAAAATATTCTTTCACAATAATTCACTGCGAATTTCACTTCGGAAGCAAGTGAATAATAAAGAACAGAGAACGTTCATAAGGGTCACAGAAGATATCGATTTTATAATCATACATCACACATTTTGTCTGACGCCATTAAAACTTGCTCGGTATTTTTATTTTTTAAAACTCTATGTGAGCTTATGTAACTTTATTTCTTTATGTCCAAACTTGTAATTTGGATATTTGTGCAATATTATTCGTGACTACTTTTTATAAATCTTTCTTCTTTTAAAATTCTTTATTTTGCATTTTAAAAATGTGATTTATTTCACAATTGACGTCAATGGTCCTATAATGATGCTTACATTTTATTTACATGCAAGCAAATGTGATATAAATTTTCTTTCATGAAGAACTTGAATCTTAATTATGCTTAACGGATACATAATTATTATTTTGGACAAAAGTAATTAAGCTAATAAAATTCAAAATGACCCTTCTGTTTAGCGCTGAAAATAAAAGACATTAGTGCATTTTATAAGAAAGCAGTCTGCCTCCCCCGACGCAAATGATTTTGAAAAATAATTCAATGCATTTCAAGAGACAAAAACAACGGTTTTTCCATTTTCAGAAACAACAGTGACTTAATGCATGATAGCGATGTAAACAATGGTTATTTTAATGATGTAAACAGCGATTTCCAACTTTCAAAGAAAAAATTCTTTAAAATACATAATTATTTGCTTCCGAATATGATAGAAGCAATTTTTCTTTTGAAATACATTGAGCGTTTTTAATTTGTATCGATGATAAACAATACTCACATTTTTTTAATTAATAATTTTCATGCTGGTGGTAAGATCTTGCATTTTACATATATTTAAAAGAATTAAAGGTTGTTTAAAGTAAAAATGCCTACAGATTTTTTTTAAATTTATTTAATTTCTCCTTGTATATGCTTTTTTATCTTATTACTTATATTATCTTTAGTTACTTTTATCTTATTACTATTTATTTTACCCTTGTATATGATTTTTACCTTATTATTGTTTTTATCTTATTATTTATTTATCTTATTTTTTATCTCATTCTTTTTTATCTTAAAAACACGATATGAGTTTGCATATAATTTTATTTCTGCGTATATTCTCATTTTCTTCGAAAACAAAATCTAAGCTCTAAGGCAAATTTTAATCTCTAAAGCATTATTTATTCACATAGCTTTGGTGCTGTATTTAAAAAAATCTAAGGCATTATTTATTCATATAATTAGTGCATTTGGTCTTACAGTACATGGGAAAGTTTTCTGTGTTTTTTAGCAAGAATTTTCTTCGTGGAAATTGTTCTTATTGGAGCCCGCCATAATTCAGACACGGAGAAATTCCGCAAGAAGAAAAAGATAAGCCCTTACACTAATATTAAATTATTTTTGCCTCTTAGTTGCATTTCTTAGCCTACTAAAAAAAGCTCATTTCGACGTTAGTGAAAACAGAAATGCATATATTAATTACATAAAATTTTCCACCTTTGCAACACAAAAGCGCTTGAAATTTCGCATCATACCAAAATGGAACTTTTTACGCATTATAATTAATGCAAGGAATAGCACTTAATCCACAAAAGTAGCAGGCAAGCTTAGTTAGTTACCTCCGAATTATACAGTTTTCATATTTTCACAAGCTTTTGTCGCTCTACTAAGGAATGTAAACCTTTTTACATGTAGTTTTTCCACAAAATAAAGAAGTAGTTTTCCTAAACAAAAAGGGATATTTCTGGTTACGACGAAATTCTAAAAGATTTTATTTCGCCGCTATTCTGTACATCTCAAACAAAAACAATCAGTACAGTTATAATGTATTTTCTCTCTCTTTCTAGCATACCATCATGGTGTAACTGTAGCACACTCGGGGCGTATTCGAAAGGTCCAAGTTCTAGTCCCGGCGAAGGCTTTGCACCGTTTTCACATCTTCCAGCCTTAAAATAACGTAATGTCTCTACACACTCTTAGCCAAGTAAAGTCAAGTAAAATGTTTACAAGATTATTGCATTAAAATAGCAGTGCATTTAACGCTTAGAAACCCGAAGCCTTCGCTAACCTGCATGCTTAAAATATCGAAACGCTCGTTCCCACCCATTGCCGTCCCCGTCCATTAACGAACAAAGAGGTGTGAGGATTTCAAATGGCATTCTTTCTACTGCCCAACAAAGAAGCTTCCATTAGCCTCATAGGACAAGTTGTGAACAATAAACTGATGCAATACATTTGAGGAACTGCACTTACTACTGCATGCCTTATGGGGAGAGAAGAAAACAACATCGCAATCTCGGCTGTTTCGGGCGGTTGTTGTTGTTTGAATGAAAGGGCGTCTCGGACGTTTTGGCCTTCAAACAGTTAAAACAGCAAAAATAGAAAGTTTTTCAAAATATGTAGATTATTTGCAAACTGATAATATGCACTTCAGCTCTTTAAATATTGATTTCATATTGCACTTAACAATTACGAACGTTTTTAAAAATAAATCAGAGAAATATTAGTAAGAAAATTTTATAAAAACAGCTTCACTTGTATCTCAATCTACATTTTGAGTTTTGAATATATTTATATTATCTTAATTTGCATAATCCTGAAGTAAGTGACATGATTCATAAAAAAGGAAAACAAAATCTGGAAGGTTTCAGATTTTTAACGATCGCCCAAATGCGTTTGTTAAGGGGTATCAGAAACCCCTATACCGACAATGTTAAATTGGCCATTTTCGATGTACCTTTTCTCAAAATCTGCTGTAGATACAAGCTTGAATTTTTTTCTGTAATTAAAGCATACATATCTGATTATACTGAAACGAGCTTTTGAAACATTTTTAATTTTAGAGTAAATTACAGGATATTTTGTTAGGCATAGTAAAATTTAGCACTTTTCTCACACAAAAAAATTAATTTTTTTTTCTAAGTTTTTTACAAAAAGCTCATTTCAGTAAATATTAGGGAACCTAATAAATAAGCCATAAAAAGTTTAGATACCTGTGAGCAGTAGTTCCTGAGAAAAGGTACATCGAGTATAAAAAAATCACGTTTGGAGAGAAGCGCGTTTTTATGTAAAAATCCTCATTGATCAAAGCAGTAGATGACAAATTACAACTAGATTTTTTTACAGTTCTAATTTTCATAGAGATTAAGGAATGGTATTTTTAGAAAGATAAAGGTGTAGAGAATTTGAAAATGCAAAAATCAGAAATCACAATTTTTTGAAGATTTTGGGGATCCAACTTCCCTTAAAATATTTTACGCTCTCTTTGATCTGGCTGTCTACTTAGCCTGCTGTTGTAAACACTCTTACTAACCCACTTGTTTTGCCCTTTTAGCTTTATTAGAAAAGTATAATTTTCTTGGCGAATATGACATGAACAATTCTAGAGCGAAAACAAAAA
The DNA here is from genome assembly GCF_044657685.1 of Stegodyphus dumicola. Lineage (NCBI taxonomy): Eukaryota > Metazoa > Arthropoda > Arachnida > Araneae > Eresidae > Stegodyphus > Stegodyphus dumicola. Next base: position 184,176,112 of record NC_140774.1, read on the forward strand.
CAAAACAAAAAAAATTGGTTAGCAAAATTTACAATTCCCGACGCAACAGTTTGAAAATGTTAAGCGTTGGCATAAATTTTTATATTTTTTCGCTTTTTTCTCAATTTATCATATCAGTGTTCAGTTTTCTTAATGAGATGGCTAGAAAAAATTTTATTATTAACATTTTGTGTATTAACTTTATTTATTAACTATCAATCTTCGCACTTATGCCACATAATATTCAATTCAAGTTTAAAATCACCACATATTTAAAAACATCATATCTTTAGAATTTTCGATAGACAGTCTCGCGCACTGGAGATGAAAATATTTCCCTTCGTACAGTGTTGCCACTGCTCGCTTTCAAATATTTCAGTCTGTTAACCGAAAGTTCATTGTTTTACAAGTTTTACAAAATGGGAAATAGGTAATAAAACTTATTCGAAATTCGGGCTTCCAAGTGCGCATGTTCAGGTAGAGAACTACGTTGTTCAAAATCTGATGGCTGTAGGTACCGTTGTTATTTCACAATGCGAGAAACATACACACATTCATGCAGATTCTTCATTATTTAACTTTAATAATAATATAATGCAAGGTGATAATATTGATGGCAACAGTCTGAAAAGCAATACGCCATTTATAGTAATTGAACTCAAAATCCCGTTTTGAGGCTAATAGAGCTAATAAAATGGTAAAATAAACTGCATTTTTTCTGGGTAATCTAATTTCGAACGCTGGAAATCTAATTCTGTAATTATATCTATAATGTATTTTAGGATTTATTTTATTTAGAAAATTATATTTACGTAATTTAAAACAAAACGTTTTAGAATGCGTTTTATGGTATTTTTATATAGTTCGCGTTTATAGCTCGGAACTAGATTCAGTTTATTTTGCATAATCTTTCAATGCTTTGCTTCTTTACAAAAGACGGAATATGACTTACAGAATAACACAAACCCAACATTCCGCTGTTTCAGAACATAAATAAATCAGTCACACAGCTTCAACATTGTTGCATGCATGAAGAACAGCCAAAAAAAAATTAAAGTAGTATGTAAATATAGAAAAGAACCACAATTCATGTTAACTTCGAACGCAAGTATTTTCTTTACCCGAGAAAAGATCTAAAACATATTTTCATAGCATACAAACGATTCGCTCTGAAAAGATGTATTGAAGGCCGTCAAGGAAAATAAATTGAGATGCGCTTTACTCTGATGTTGACGTGAAGGAAATTCCAAATTTTTGTGCTCGTCGCATTTAGGAAATTTTGTGCCTAAAGTGGGTTTGTTAAGGATAATAAATGGATAGTTGAGTTGTTGCGTCTCTCCATTAGTAATACAATAAACCATGCATCTTTTGTGGCGGATTACATAGCACCAAAATGAAAATATTTGTTTAGTTTTTTTGGCATTGAGTTATTCATAATCCATGGTGACTCCTTTCAAAGTCAAGAATTGTGGCTAAGTAAAAAATGAAATTAATTTAAGGAAGTTCTTTTTACATTGATTTATTATCTGCCTTTCTGTCTTAAATGCGAGGAGAAGACATATTTAATAAATTATTGTTCAAATAACCCCGAAAGAATGTTTGGAAAATGTATTTACAGAGTATTCCTTTTTAGAGCTTTTAGACGAATGAATTTTAGTAATGTGAGATTATTTATCTTTACTATATTTCATCATAAATATTATGATTTCTTTACCGAATTTTTTGAGCCATGGAATGAAAATTAAGTTATGTTTAAAAATGTGAATTAAAATGATTAGCGAAAATGTATATTTGGAGAGGTATATAATATTGACTATTATTAAAATGAACTGATACTAAAATGTTGCTATTTTAACTGAATATGAGGCTGGTTAATCAGAACCCAGAAGATGTTTATTTCATTAGTTGGAGTTGTTATAATTCTAGTTGTCAAATACGGAATTTTTAAGCCATTTTAGTATTTAATGAAAAAATATTTTTATTTTTAAAGCCGAAAATGGCTTCTCTTCTTGTAAAGCCCAGTAGGTTTATCGGAAAAGAAAAGATGAAAATCAAACATATCCTCGCCAAGACTCGAACCACGGATCTTCCAGTTCCTAACTTGGCGTGTTAATTAATCACTTGCAACATGAAAATACGCAAGGTCAATAATTAGTCAATAATTCCTTACATTCTCCAGCTCTTAAACAGCAATTAAGTTCACGATCCAGTGGAGGTTCAAGATGCAGTGGATTAAATACAGCGTGGTTATAATTAAAGTGACCCTATTCAGACCCCTCTAGAACCCGTACTACTTATTGAATTTGATGAAATTTGGTATATATGTCATATGGACTATGGGAAAACGTTTCCTGTAATAAAAATAGTTCAAATTTAGTGTGGAACCGGTGGTGGGAATTGACCGCTAGTGGGAATAGACTGCTAATGAGAATTGACGAGAATTGACCGCTAATAGGAATTGACCTCTAATGGGAATTGGCTGTTAATGGGAATTGTGGCGCCTAAATAAAGACAAAAAATCTGTCAGAATCATTAAAATTTACTCAATTGCATAATTCGCTAAATGCGCGCTCTGTTACCATCAATTACGTTGTGGAAACCGCATTATAGCGTGTTCAATGGTAGCGCGAAGTAACCCTCAGCAAGATGGCGCGTAATCCTGGCTTTCAACTCAGGTAATGTCATAATTCCTCCTCCATAAACACTGTCTTTTAGAAATCCCTGCAATCAGAAATCACAGAGCTTTAAGTCTGGTGAATGAAGAGGCCAGGCATCCGGAAAATCTCTGGATATTACACGATTCTTGCCAAAGTTAGCACGAAGCAGTTGCTTGAATTGGCGCCCAGTCTGGGGAGTTGCTTTATCCTGCATGAATACAGTGGTCTGATGAAAACAGTTTTAAAAGTAAAGCTCAATCTTTCTTCTGTAACGGCATGATTAACGATGACAAAGGCATGCAGAATGATTTTCTGGCTCTGGCTGCAAATCTCTTTATAGGTTTGACTAATTTGCAACAGGCATTTTTTAAAAGTGCCATCTGGTGGTCAAAATTTGAACTATTTTTATTGCAGAAATCTTTTTCCCATAGTCCATATAATGTATATACCAACTTTCATCCAATTCCGATAGGCAGAACTGGTTCCACAGGGGTCTGAATAGGGTCACTTATAACCACCCTGTACATATGGCGACAAAATGTTATCTGCCCTATTTTAAAATATTTACTTCGGAAGATATTCTTGAGGCCAGAAAGCAGGAAACGTGAAAAAGTACTTATACCCCGGCTTGGAATCGAACTACGGAACTTACGGAGCTTCGAGCTTCATGACATGTTAATAACTTTATTAGGTATTTTCTCTATCCTTCCAGCATGCTTTCGTGGTGTAACGGAAGCACACGCCGCGCGTATTCGAGAGGCGCGAGTCCCGGCAAGTGTATTAATCAGTTTTCATGTACTCCTGCTTCAAAATTTATATAATGTCTCTACGGTGGCGTCCGAATTTAAAGGTGGTGGATGATGATTCTTCACCACCAGGATTGGGCGATTGGGTGTCCAGTCCCCAATCGTTCTTCTCCCTCCTTTCTGCATGGCTTCGTGGTGTAACGGTTTACACACTCGGCGCGTATTCGAGAGATCCAGGCTCGAGTCTCGGGGAGAACACTGAGGAATTTTTACGTCTCTGACAAAAAAAAAAATAGTCTCTTCAACTTGCGCAACGGAACACGATAATTCCATATACACTAAAGAAAAAAAAGCATGAATAATGTACTTAAAACTGCATTAAAATTGTCATACATAAGTGCAAATACATGTTAGCTCGTCTTCGATCTCGAGAGTAAGTAGAGAGGGCGAAATTAAAACTTGGTATTTTATTGTAGCTCTAAAGTAATGAAAAGTAACGGAAATGAAGAAAACAATAAAAAGCTATGTGTGTAATACTAAATTTGAAATGGAAGTAAATACATATATCAGAGTTAGCTCGTATGAAATCGAAAACTTTCCATAAAGTCAAGAATTCTAGCTAAGTAAAAAATGAAATTAATTTAAGGAAGCTCTTTTTATATTGATTTATTATCTGCCTTTCTGTCCTAAATGCGAGAAGACATATTTAATAAATTATTGCTCAAATAAGCCGAAAGAATGTTTGGAAAATGCATCGTCGGGCCCCAGAAGTCCACAATAGAGCTGTCTCATTGAGTTAAGGCACAGAAACTTTTCAACTGAATATTTGGCTCGGAACTAAGCGCTGAAATAAGAAATGAATATATTCTCGGTTCGCAGCTGGACACTTATAGATTAATATAAAAAAGATTTCTGGAATTTTCTGTTAAAAAGCTTGTACAGACATTAGAAGTTTTCGGAAGCAGGAGAAGGGAAAATGAGCAAAGCCTTCACCGGGAATCGAACCACAAACCTCTGGAATATGCGCCCAGCGTGCAGACCACTACACTACGAAAGTACGCCAAGAAGGCGGGCTAAATACCTTATATTCTCCCTCTTTTAAAGGGCGACCGGGGGTTTAGGGGACCACCAAATCCTGGGTGTGAAGAATCATCCTCCACCTCCCTTTTTAGTTCGGGCGCCACTGTAGAGACATTAGGATTTTTCAGAAGCCGGAAAGGTGAAAAATGAGCAACGCCTTTCCCGGGAATCGATCCACGGACCTCTGGAATACGCGCTCAGCATGCAAACCACTACACCACGAAGGCGAGCTAAGACGGCGAAAGAAATACCTTGTAAGCTCTCAGAATTTTCAGACGCCTTTCAGACTGTGGTGCAAATTAAATGAACAGCAGTGGAAGCAGTAAATATAACTAATTTCCTTGAAATACAGAACAGATAAGTAACATAGTGCAAGTACTCATATGTTCATTTTAATCTGCTAAGTTCTTAATCTAATCCTTTGCCACAGAAGTGGTATACAGGAAGTAATTTAAACCTTTCAATTTTAGTCGAAATTTTTATGACCTCTCTTTTCGACTTTCACCAGAGCATATCTGTGATTGTCGACATACACCGGTGAGGGTCCGAATATACAAGAATGTAGTGAAACATTCGGTCTTTCACCGACGTATTTGGTGAATGTTGATATTCCCCGGTGAAAGTCGACCTTCTCCAATTTCGGTCTTTCACGGTAACATATATATATATAGAGAGAGAGAGATAGAGAGAGATAGTGTTAATAATAGTTCGGATTTTAAAACACAACTAGACATAAAACCGTAAATTTTATAATGAAGGATCTGGGTTATCACGATTAAACGTGTTAGAAAAATGATATAATTGTAACGTTCTAGTTAATTTACGTATCCTTGGCGACTAGAATTTTAGTGAAGCATCTAGTCTTCTTACAGGTATAAGGATGAGTCCAAAGAAATTTCAAAATACCCTTTTATACACTCACATAAATAATACAGTCGGCCCCTCTAGGGCTTACAGGAAAGCCACCACTGGGGCTTTAACTTCAGATAAAAAATAAGAAACTAAACTAATTCTAATGTACAAAACTAACTAACTGAGTTGGCCCGCAATTAAACCTCAACGGCGAATACTAAAAGTCGCTTAAGATTACGGCCGAACTTAGTAAGATAGGCTTGAAGCAACTACGTGGCCCTTAAAGCAGAACGCGCTCTACTGAGAATTTTGAACTATTTTTGAGGAAGTGACTGAAGTTCCCTTTAAATGCTGGTTCTACTTCATTTACATAAAACGCAATGCTAAAATCTCATTCTGGCAGGGAGTTATAGGTAAAGCACAAGAATTTAAAGGAGAGAATTACAAAATCAAAAATAACTATTAGAAAATTAAAATAGTCCCTACATAGTAATAAATTTTAATTTCTGAATTTTTAAAGGCAATCTGACTCGTACTATATTGCAAAAAGCAAACTTTCACCCAAAATGAGAATACACTTAAATTTTGTATATCAGTATTTCATTCAATATACGAGTTTGAAAACCAGAAAATCGTCAGTATATTGAGAGAAGTTATGTCATGAAACAATAGAATAGTTAAATTAGAAATAAATAAATAAATAAATAAAAAAGATAAAAAATCCGAAAGGTTTCAGATTTTAAATTGCGTCCAAAGGAACGTTTTATTAACATTTTGTGTGTTACATTTATTTATTAAATATCATGTTCTTTGCACTGAAACCATAAAATTCAGTGCTTCAAATAGCAATGTCGCAAAATAATTTTAAAATGAGCCTATCTTTAGAATTTCCTATACACAGTTTCGCGCGCTGGAGATAAAAAGGGTTTTACCCCCACCCCCACTCCGTAGAGTGTTGCCAGGGCTCGCTTTTAAATAGTTGAATTTTTTACTCACTCAAAAATTTGTAAACGCTTTTCAAAATATGAAATCTAAAATAAAATAAATTCCAAATTTCAAATTTGTCTTCCACATGCCCATATTCGTAGGAGGATTACGTCATTCAAAATTCGATGGCTCTATGTACCGTTGTTATATCACAATGCGAGAAATATACATCTATTGATGCAGATTTTTTATTACTTAATTTCCTCAAATATATAATGCAGATCTCTAACATTTGGTGGCAACAGTTTGAAAACTGAAACGGACATTTATAGTGATTCAACGCAAAATCGCAAAACGAAAACAATAGTCCTTCTGGGACAAAGCCCCTCTAGACAAATGAATAAAAAAAGTCTTAAAGGTTTCAGATTTTAAATTTCCAATGGGGCGTTTTTTTTAACATTTTGAATTTACTTTTTTATTAAATATCATGTTCTTCCCACATAAACCATAAAATCGGTTGCAGATCAATATCTCAAAATAATTTTAAAATGAGCAAAACTTTAGAATTTCCGATACACAGTCTCACGCGTTGGAGATAAAAATGTTTTTTCTGTACAACGTTGCCATTGCTCGCTTTGAAATCCTTGAGTTTGTTAATCAAATTCGTCAACGTTTAACAAAATATGAAACCGATAATAGGACAAATTACAAATTTAAAATTTTGGCTTTCAGATTCCCATATTCGCAAGAGGATTACATTATTCAAAATTGTATGGCTCTAGGTACCATTGTTTTATGACAATGCGAGAAACATGCCTACATTTATGCAGATTCTTCATTATTTAGTTTCTTTAAGTATTACACAGGAATCTAATATTTGGTGGCAACAATTTGAAAAGTGAAACAACGCTCGTCGTGAATCAACGCAAAATGCCAAAAAGAAATTAACATTCCTTCTGGGAAGATTGCTCCTTTATATTTATAGAATCATTTTTATTGAGAACCATGACGCCATTAATCTAATTCCTTCGTTCTTGCGGAAAAGAAAACTGAAAACAGTTGCATTAATATATTTATCTACTTAATACTATAAGCCAATTTAAATTTTTTGTAATATATTTATAATGCAATAGTCAAAATTATATAGTGTACACAAGTCATGTTTTGCCTTTGCAGCTAAATAAATGGCAAAGAGGAAAACGCAGTTTGCATACAAACATGAGATATGTATCGGGTTTTAAATAAACTCTGTCGTAGACTTTCCAAACATTCATTTCTTCTGACAGCTTCAGAAAGTATCTTTTTGGCTAATGACATTTGATTTTCGTTAATGTCTTTCCTCAGGCAAGGATATAATGATATTAAGTAATAAGTAAATGCAATTTTTTCAATCAACAAGTAAACACCTTGCTAAATATGCTTATTCATCTCACAACGAACGGGGTTCAAAATACCCTACATGAGCCATGGATGTTATACAAGGTTGTTGTGTTAGGCAATTTTTATAGTGTTAGAAATATATTATACATAATAGAATATGACTGTTGCGCGTAAAGCTGATGATCGTTGAAATGTAATCCATTTGATTGGGAATCTGATGTAATTTACGAAGCCCTTCTCATTTTAATATTAAATACGCCTTAGGTATTGCAAAAGGTTTTTTTTTTTTACAGGCTTTGGTCCAAATGTTTATTTGTGATTCACTGCTTCATCACAAAGTTTGTAATATGAACTCTTAGTATATAAAAATGCTTATTCTTTAAGAAAGCAATATCCTGGCGCCACAGTTTCATTCATTCTAGCTAACAACGCCCACCAGCTGCTACCACCAGAACACTGGTGGCGCCCACCACCAGAACACTGGTAGTTCGGATTAGGCGGTCAATCTTCGAACGCCTGCTATTGTTAGCTGGGCGAATTCAATATACGCAGGTGAGAGGAATAGAAAGGAATAGTTTCCAACGGAATGGTTTCCAACGGAAATAATTAGATCGTGGAATGGCTTTAAGTGGGTATTACACAGGAATCTAATATTTGGTGGCAACAATTTGAAAAGTGAAACAACGCTCGTCGTGAATCAACGCAAAATGCCAAAAAGAAATTAACATTCCTTCTGGGAAGATTGCTCCTTTATATTTATAGAATCATTTTTATTGAGAACCATGACGCCATTAATCTAATTCCTTCGTTCTTGCGGAAAAGAAAACTGAAAACAGTTGCATTAATATATTTATCTACTTAATACTATAAGCCAATTTAAATTTTTTGTAATATATTTATAATGCAATAGTCAAAATTATATAGTGTACACAAGTCATGTTTTGCCTTTGCAGCTAAATAAATGGCAAAGAGGAAAACGCAAGGGAAAAAAGGTACTAGGGAAAAAAGGGATTTTCTCGCTGACTTATTCCCGAAACGTGGAAGGAGTTTCACTGCTTATTTTTATGCTCCATGTTTTATTGAACATTTTGTTAAAAACAGATTCATTTTTATCAATTTATGAAACAAAACAAAAAAAATTTCGTACAGAAATACGTGTTTGCAATGTAAAATTGTATGCTTATTTAAAATTTGCTTAAAGGCATAACGTTTTGGCGAAATTACATAATTTTGTTTATTCCAACGAAATTTAATATTTATTAGAGCTCTTATTACGGTAAAGTAACAAAGTATTACATGAAGTTAAAATACATAACTGTAAAGTTTTTATTTACTTAAAGTATTGTAGAACATTGCAACTGTAAAGAAAAGGGGCAGACAATCAATAAGAATAATAAATAATACACTTACTAACAAAACGCTAGCTACCCTCACAAAGCAGGAGCCCGTTCATAGTAGGCGCTCAATCCCGGAACGACTGAAATTCCCTATACTCAAAATCCCTTTTCTTTTCTCCTCTTAGCTCATCCCTGCTTTCACGTACCATACCTACAAATCTTGAACTCTTCCAGCAAACAATAGAATTCGTTCCGGGATTGAGCGCCTACTGTAGTTCGGTGCGAGGATCGAATCCCGCGAACAGGCTGGCTGCATGGGCGTTTTCGTGGTTTTCCCCATGTGTAACGTGTATACGAACCAGTTTCCCTTAGAAAGTCCTCCACGAAGTCATCCCTACTCTTAGGCAGATGGTTCTCGAGGCTTTGCCATAATCACACACACACACACATATTCTAGCTAACACTGTTGTCCTAAATTGCGGAAAGGATGTATAAAAGTTTACATATTATCTGCGTGAAGTGTAAATAAATGCACGTTGAAGTGCATGCTCGAAATAAATACATGATATTTTGATAGCATATATAATGAAAATACTACTTCGTAATGCTCCTTGATGGAAATTAACCAGTTGTTTTAGGATTTAGACCTTTATTGTCACAGAATGCAAATTAGTTCTCGTGTAATTAAGCTGCAGTTGTTAGCTGCGGTTGCAGAGCGAGTTCTGCCTTTCGAGGCTAAGTTAATAAATTGCTGCTAGCTCATATGAGATTTGCAGCCTTTGGCGTTGAATTACAATACAGGTTAACTAAGGGCATAAAAACCTTAACCGGAAGATAAGAACAATATAATTCAATCATTTTTAAAGTAAAAAATGCACAATTTACTAACATATGAGACTTAAAAAATTGAGCTCATAGAATAGGAGTTAGTTGCGAAGCTTAGTCTCTCTAGATTGGCAACAAATCTTTTATTCTGCTCTTTCAAATGTAAACAAATATGTCCGCCATGTTATTCAAAAATTAGGCTTAACCTCACTTAAACAGCTTTTAAATTGTTGATAATTCTACAAATATTGTTTGCAGATCTCCTAAAGGCATAAACCTGAAGATAAGAACAACATAATTCAATCATTTTTAAAGCAAAAAATGCACAATTTACAAACATATAAGAGTAAAGAATCTGATATTACTGAGCCGGGTTACAGAGTGGATATATATATAAATATATTTATATAACTTTGGTGCTGTCGATTGCAACCAAAATACGAGGTACATATCTACAGGCTATAGCAGTCCTATATACAAAATTTCAACGTTCTGAAATTACTCGTTTTTGAGTTATGCGAGATGCATACATACATACGTACGTACGTACGTACGTACGTAAGTACAGACATGACGAAAAAAACCTTTCTTGAACCCATTTTAAATCCTTTTCGCAACCCGCTTTGGGAAAAAGAGCCCTTTGTTCTGTCCTTACGTACAGATGTCACGCAAAAACATCGTTAAATTGTATTCGAGAGCGGTCAAAAATGGGTATTTTCGTTGAAATATGACACCCGAAAATTTTCGCGATTATAATACTTCCGTTACTTCGGACAAGGAAGTAACAAAAAGATTATTTTATCCTTTTTAGTATATTTTGTGGGTTGTTGTAACGTAGCGATAACTCGCTGTTAGTCTAGTAGAATCTGCAGGATGTAAATCTGACTTCTAGTTACACAGAAACCTACACATTATATAAAAATAACGAGTAAATATACACGTAAATACACAAATTTACCCTCACACGGCGGTAACAAGTGAATACACAAATAGACACTTTGTTGTTTTAAGCATGAAATCAAAAAAAAAATTATATTCATTAAATTTTTAATTATTTTTTTAATAAATTGTTAATTAAAATTACTCTAAATCAGAAGTTAAATTTTAAATTAAAATTTTCGTATTTTTTTAAATACTGGTATATTTGATTTAATCTGCAAGTAGCGTTAAAAGGACATAAATACTTAAACTGAATTGTGTGGATCAATCAAGAGTGTATAATGATACCAATGAAATTCAATTAAAAATTAGTTTCCATTTTGCTTTACAAAATTCCAGCAAGACTTGTATGACCGTTTAAAAAAAAATCAGATACCATTTTACTTAGGCCCATTGCTACCAAAAGTTTTTTGTCTCGCTTCCAGTCAAGGGACATGTATTGCAAAAGGGCAAAAACTAAAATGAAAAGAATGAGGAAAAAACATTGCCAAGAAGAACCCCAATTCGTGGCTATTACCTTTCACTATAATTTCACGCAGAAGCAAAGGGGGTAGACAGAAAGCAGTAGAAGAAAAAAGAAAAAAAAAAAAAAACTCTTCTTTTCGGGTCATACTTTGAACTGTGCAGGAAGTTACGGTCGATTTTATTTAATATGCTTTCGACTTAAACGACTTCTTTAACTTTCATACGGAATCTACATGATGAGGAAGAGTTGAAGAAAATCCGGGCTGGTGTAAGAAAGTAATTTAATATAATTTTAATTCGCAAAAAGGTAAATTGCAAAAAAATAATACATGAAATTGAAGTATTTAATTTCTTTAATTATAATATAAGACAAGGTGATAATATATGGTGGCAACGATTTGAAAAGTGATACAGCTTTTTGTAGTTTTCAACGCGAGATGCCAAAACGAAATTAATAATCCTTCAGGGCAAATTGCCCCTTTGGACTAAAAGTAAACTTAATTCACATTGCATTTGAATATTTGAATTAGAAAGCAATTCAAGGATCTACATTCTGCTGTTTTCTTATAACACTAAGTCTGTTAAAACCAATACAAAGACAAACCAGCAACAATCATGAATCCCTTAGAAAAACTTTCTTTCGATTCTTTGAACCATATACTTAAATTTTTTTCTTCCCTTTTATGGTAATAAATGGCTATTTTTTTTGTTACAATCATTTAAATACACCCATGCTTCATCTATTGTGACAATTGTTTTCCATTTTTCTTTGGATAAGTGTTTCTCATATAGCATTCTGCAGCGTGTCCTGCGTCGAGCGATATGCTTTGGAAGAAGACGATGCACATAGCGTTTTTTCACTTTCATAAGATTTAAATAAACATTTATCATTTTGCTTATAGTGGACACCGAGCATTTTAATGATTTTGCAACTGTCCCTTGACTGGGGGGATTTTCTTTTAACATTAAACAACGTACCTTTGCAATAGTCGAAGATGTCCGTTTTTTTTTCTTGGATACTTGTTTGCAATTTTTATCCCACTTGAGGCTCCAATTTGACGTTTTTTTCCTTTCTTGTTGATGATGTTACCTACCGACGCTTTAGATATCACAAAACCATGACTCTCACATCGTTTTTGAATAACGGAGTATGCATATTTCTCTTCGGAAAGAGCGTAAATGTAGCCTTCGAACCACTGCTTTGTTAAATTCGCCATTTAGAATAAAAACAAAACTTTCAAGCCACAGACGATAACTTCGACTTTTAAAAACAATATAATTGTTTTATATTGTTTTTAAAGAATTCGACTTTTAAAAATATAACTTCGACTTTTAAAAATAATATATTTTAATATAATTGCAATTACTTCTTTTGCAGCAAACGCTTTTTTATTACCGCTTACCAAAATCGTCTAAAAAATGTGCGAACAGCCTCTGTATTAAATGTAAACAGTTTAATTAGCTAGTATAGTTTTTACGCTTCCTTGCTCATAAATCTACATGCCGAATTGAACTTTCCTTCAACAAATATCTTGCTGAGTTAGAAGCAAAGGACTGATGAGTGGCAACTAATCAGAGAATGTGGGCAGGGTAATCAAGCTGCAGGCGCTAATAATTAACATTATTAATCATATCTTCTCCGCTACTTCAGGCAATTTATTAGCCATAGACCGCGACAGCGCCACGCAAGATTTATGGTTTCCAGCGTCGACTGTTGTCTCGAAGATGTGTGACAACTATTGTTTCGCTCATCTCCCAGTGATTACAGCGATTCTTAATGATGATCTTCGGTTTCTAAGGAGAATGTTTCATTATTTTGCAGAAAAACACATACACCGAAAATTTCATTTTTCACGCGCGAAGTACTATATTTTCTGCACAAAAATAATTATTTCTGCAACTAAAGCCATCTACGACTGAAGAAGAAATTCCATTATCCATTCATCAAAAAGATTTTTTAATCTTCAAACTGTTAATTCCTCATGAAGCAACTGATCGTGCGTAAAGATTCTTTCATCGCATTTGCTCTTTTATGATTAATTAGCGTTGTTCATAGCAGCTGCCGCAGGATTCGATTGTTTGAATTGGGAGGAAGAAACACGAGGGATATGTGTCTGTTGGCGGTGTTGTGACTGAGTCTGATATCAGACGCAGACCACGAACTTCATCGTGGCAAAGATGCAATATTGTCGTTGGGGGCGCCTAGGGCGTCATACGGGTCACAGTATGACTTTCCTCAGTTCTGTCCTTTGTATTAAAGGAGAGCACCCTGGAAACACTACGAAAATGACCACCGGCCCAAGACTTGACGAGTCTCTCAGTGTAATTCTCATGTTGGCAGAAGCCATGTAATGATATTAGGATATTTTGATGCTGAAGAGGTGAAAAATCAGCAATGCCCTCGCCGGGGCTCGAACCACACACCTCTCGAATACGTGCCGAGTGTGCTGACCATTACACCACGAAGGTATGGTAAGAAGTTGGGAGAAATACCTTATATACTTTCCCTTTTAAAGGATGACTGGAGACTAGGGGACCCAATCGCCAAATCCCGATGGTGGAGAATAATCATCCACCACCCTTTTTAGTTCGGTCACCACTGTGGAGACATTAGGTTGTTTCGAAGCAGGAGAGATGAAAAATGAGCAATGCCCTCACCAGGCCTCGAACCTGGGACCTCTCCAATACGCGCCGAGTGTGCTGACCATTACACCATGAAGGTATGCTAAGAAGGTGGGAGAAATATCTCGTATCCATCTAATACATGTTGTTCGTGATTCAAACTGTCGGAAACACTGACTATATCCACTTACGGGCTTGAGAAGACACTGTAAATCGCCGTTTAACTTTATGCAATACTACTGGCAGTACCGATTCTGAAATTAGTACTGTAATGTTTCTCAATATGTGTGAATGCCACTATTCATATAACTTTCGAACTGTGTGTGCCATACTGTTGAAACTCTGACTATGTGCATTCAATTACATATTGAGCGAACACTTGTAAATGAGCGCACATTAATGTGTAATATTTTTCAGTATTATTATTGTTTTTACTGGTGGTGCTATTCTTATTATATATCAACAAACACTGGGTCGCAGGCAGTTGGACGGCAACGAACCCCATCGGCGGCTCTGGGTAATGGCGGACGTGGTGTTGTAATGATTAACCATTAAGGTAAAGGGACAGTGCCCACGTCCTCCGTCACTTATCACTTACAGCCAGGAGGCAATATTTCTCCAAAAGATTACAGTGCCACACATGGATACAATTTTACATAGACAATTTTACATGTAACACCGCAATAAACGCCAGGATGTTAATTACAGTTGTTTGCTGTGGCCTACGTAGCTCGGCAGTTGTATTTCCTATTTGTTCGTTATTACCAAAGATTCAGTGTTCGTGGGTCTCCCACCCCTCTAACCCTACGACTAACCTTTCGAGAGGAATTTAGGGACGTATATTTTAAGTGCCCCCACACCGCATAGATACTATATACTTATAAACATCCATGCCTTCAGGGGGATTCAAATCCGTGCCATTCGGTGCCACAGTTAGAGGCACTGGCCATTATTCCTGTTGAGCGGCGACTATGTGTCTATAGGATATAGACTATAGCTTATATGTCTATGACTATATAGACTATGCTTATATGTCTATGACTATATGACTATAGTTTATATGACTATAGTTTATATGTCTATAGTTCATATGTTTATGTTTATGACTATGTGTTTATATGTTATATACTATATACTTAGACGTTTATCGGATTATATAGAAGAAAGGATGCTTTCTTAAAGGACTTTTTAAGGGATTAGGATTAGAATACTTGGATTGTGACAGAGCAATCGAGGGCTTTCTTTCTACGGGGTAATACGTCGTTGAGGATGCCTTTTTTTTTTTTTTTTTTTTTTTTTGAATCTTTTAAGTGAGATAGGCTGGTACTGATGTTAGGCATTTCGAAAACATATAAACTCCTCGTAGCCAACCCGCTTCCTGGGATTTGAAAGCTTGTTCGAACAATCATTGTTCACCAAGGTAACCGCTTGACCTTTAGTGTATCGTAGCTGCCCTAAAAGGTAAGAACGTAAAGCCATGAATTGTGTGTACATAAATTGTAGACATAATTAATTTACTAAAATCTGAATTAAAATTGAAGATTTTTAAAGTATAAACCTGTAATAAATGCGTAAGAATATTGCCTACAAATTGCTTCGCATAGTATTGTAATATACCCATAAAATATTTTTATTTACCAAAATTGTAACATTTGATCATTTAAATCAGTCCATTAAAATCAATAACATATAAGATTATAAAAAGGTTTTCAGCAGTTTCAAAAATATATTTAACTGAAAGGCATGATTGTAAATTATTATTTAACATTTCATTGCCCCATTTCTAATGCAGACTATAGCGTTTTGAAAAGATTATATTTGTATCCTGTAGAATCATCTGTCTTTAGTATTATGTATTGCTTAAAGATACATCTTACCTCAAAAGCCTAAAAGGGAATTAATATTTTCAAAGATTAAAAAACTAACTAAGAGGAATTGAAATCTTGATACATTTTACTACTCCAAAATCAGGCAAAGATTGAAGCAATAATGTTCAAGGAAATAAAGTTCCTTTACCTGATTTTATTTAATTTACTTTAGAATTAAAATTTAAACATTTAGGGACATTAAGGAGTAAACATCAAGGTTTCTTTAAGGCGACTTTATTTATTTTAGATTAAAATTAAGAGCGCTAACACTTCTTAATATCCAATTGAATTAAGCTATTAAGTTTGGTGCAGGATCTTTTACATAATTTATTAAGCTTAAATGTAAATATTTAGTCAAAGCGTTCTGCATGAAAGATGCATAGTACACCTTATTCAATGTGTCTAACCTGTGTAAGATTTAAAATGCACAGGCCTGTTCTGGAGAATTTAAATCATTTAAAAATTTTTGATAGAGCAAGCTGCGGTAACAATTTTATTGACACTGTTACAAAGTAAATAATTTGTATGAATTCTCCCTAAGCGGAGGTTCGAGACAGTTTTAAACTTCTTTGGATGTGATCGATTTGGTAAGATTATGTTCGGTGTTCAGTCTTCGTTTACTGGCCCTGGAAATATTGTTCATATTTAGTGGTTATTACCGTAAGAGATTTATTTTTCTACGCTTAATAACTTTAAAGCTTTTAGAAAGAATTTGCTCTTTTCTGCCTGCTTGGTGGTGGTTTTCCCCATGTGTAACGTGTATACGAGCCAGTTTTCCTTAGAAAGTCCTCCACGAAGGCATCCCTCCCCTTAGGCAGATAGCCCTAGTGTGCTTTGCCATCATTGAATACACCAACACCAACACCTGCCTGCTTGGTGTACGAATGCCCAATGATATATTCAATTAGCTGTCTTTCTTCGTAAGTTGCTAAAACAATAGTTGAAATTAATATCGTTAATTATTATAAATAACAACCGAGAATATATTGTTTGTAAACGGGAACTATATTACGCTCAAATGGGTGTTTTTTTTTTTTTTCGTTTACACAAACATACACGTTTGAGAGCATTTGGGCTGACTCCCTTTTGGGATGAAAATATTTAAAAACAGCATATCTTTTAGAACTTCCGATAGACAGTCTCGCCTGCCGGAGATAAAAGTGCTATATTCCGTATAATGTTACCACTGCTCGTTTTGAAATCGTTGAGGTTTTAATCAAAAATTCGTTGAAGTTACACGACATGAAAAAGTTTAACAAATTCGAAATTCGGGCTTCCCGATGCCCATATGCGGGTGGAGGACAGCGTTATTCAAAATTAAATGACTCTACGAACCGTTGTTTTTTCACAGTACAAAAAACATACATAGATTCATGCAGATTCTCCATTGTTTAATTTCTTTAAATATAATACCGGACTAGAAGTGTGAGAGGAAAATATAAATTAGCGAAGTTTGAAGATTTATTTTGTGACAATAAATTGCTTAGAAATTTTTCAAGAGATATTATGCAAATTGTGAATAAGAATAAGAAAAATATTGGTATCGAGATGTAACAAAGCAGAAAATCATATTGAAAGCAGAAATAATTGAAGCAAACTTATAAATTCAAGATGAATTTTGGTAATATAAAGAATATTTAAGAAATAATAACTAATTGAAAGTAAAATTTATAAAGATTTAAAACTTAGGAAAAAAACACAGAAATGGAAACAATACATCTATATACTTACTTCACTGAGAGTGTTTGGAATGTATGTATCTGCTTTACGTGCTAATTTTCAATAACCTCTTCCCCAATCCGTTTTTTTACTTAGCTTTTATGTTCGTTTTATGTTAATTGTATTATAAGTTATTTCTCCCACTTCTCTAGCGTGCCTTCGTGGTGTAGTGGTTCTGCACACCGAGCCGGTATTTCAGAGGTCCATGGTTCGATTCCCGGCGAAGGCGGTTGCTACTTTTTCATCTCTCTGGCTTCCAAACAAATCCTAATGTCTCTACAGTGGCGCCCAAACTAAAAGGGTTGTGGATGATGATTCTCCGCAACCAGGATTTCGCGACTACCTTCCCTAAAACCCTAGTTGCCCTTTTAAAAGGGGAGTATACAAGGTATTACTCCCACGTCCCTAGCGTGCCTTCGTGGTGTAACGGTAGCACGCTGGGCCGGTATTCCAGAGGTCCGTGGTTCGATCCCCGGCGAAGGCGGTTGCTAATTTTTCATCTTGCCTGCTTCCAAAAAATCCTAATGTCTCTACAGTATGATCTGAACTTATTACCAGATGTTTATTAAGATTGTTAATTTCCGTTACGTAACCATTTGTTCTGTTATGTTTTGTGGATTGGCTCGTCCCTTATCCACAAAACATAACAAAGCTCACTGGCCTTCAGCCCCATAGAATGGGCTGGGGAGCAGTACTTATAACTAACTAACCGGAAAATAATATTTGGTGGCAACAATTGAAAAGAGTTTCACCGTTTTTAGTGATTCACCGCAAAATACCGTTTCGAGGCTAAACGCCTCCTTGGCTAACGCCCCTTTGGTCTAATAATTTAAATGAATTAGAAAGATGGTCTTAAAAATAAAATAAGTGTTTTTAGAAATGAAGCGAAATAAAAAATATTAAAACTAATAATAGAGTAATCCTCTAATTTCGTAAATAAAGCGTTCGGTTAACCCTTACCTAAACTGAATTTTATGTAAATAGTATGAATTAGTAAAATAAACTAGGCATTTTTAGGTGCAATAATGTGACACATTATTGCACACGACATTTTTGATAACTTTCAGCGAATGATAATTGTAAACGATGAGAAAAATTGTCTTTCAAACTAGCAATAGAATTCAACTAATTCAGTACAATTACAACTAGAAACATATAAATAGGTACTTCCATATTGTTTTAATTTCGAAAATGCAAAAGTTTAATGTTTCTGAAAATTAGTGACCGAAGCTGCACGGCAAAATCTTAATACTCGGAGGACATCCTTCACCGGAAAAGAGCCTGCCAAAATAAAATTTAAAATTAGGAAGCAATACAACCTTCGTTTGATGCAGATGCTTTTAGTGAAAAAAAATCTGTAGACATTGTATCCTTCGTAAGAAGAGAGATCTGGTTCTGATTCACTCAAAACTATAAGGTTAATGAAAATCTGTGTCAAATTAAGTTTGTTTTGTTTACTTAATTTTAAATGACTGACTGAATTCGAACTCAAGCTCTTTGATGAATTAATCCTTTACTTGACCATATTCCTTTGCGATTTTGGACGATTTACTTCCTTACTTGACCATGTATCTTTGCGACTTAGTAATTTTTCTAAAGTTGTGACTTGGTAATTTTAAAATTATTTGGCGATTTAAAAGTTTAAGAAATTTATTCTATAGTATTTTATCACATTAACCGATTTGTTGATAAGTACAAATGTTGATTTTTCATGTTTTCGTATACAAAAGTGTGGGATTTGGCAATTCGATAACAATGTCCGGTTGATAACATTAATCGTCATCACATTAAGCGGCGGTTAATATATAATTTCGTAAAAAATCAGCAATATTTATTTTACTTATATCTATAGTAATATTAATACATGCATGAGTTGTACTATATTATAATTGAAACATCCTACGTTGAGTAGTATATAAGATATTTTCAACCTCTTTTCTGCATACCTTAGCACACTCGGCGTGTATTCGAGAGGTCTAGGTTCGAGTCCCGGATTTGGGCATTGCTCAGTTTTCACCGCTCCAGCATCAACAAACCCAAATGACTCTAGAATGGCTCTCGAGCTAAAAGGTGGTGGATGATGATTCTTCACCATGAGGATTTGGCGAGTGGGTTCCCTAATCCCCAGTTGCCCTTTAAAAGAAGGGAGTATATAGGGTATTTTTTCCCTCCTCTCTTTATGTCTTCGTAGTATAACGGTAGCACACTCGGCGCGTATTCGAGAGGTGCAGGTTCAAGTCCCAGCGAGGGCATTGCTGATTTATCATTTCTCCAGCATCACAAAAACCCTAATGCCTCTACAACCCTAATGCCTGTATTTATTTGGGGGTCTGGGTCATAATCCCGACAGGGCCGAAATCCCGACAACCCAAAGTCCCGACACGGTCGAAATCCCGACAGGGTCAAAATCCCGACAAGCCAGAATCCCGACAGGGTCAGAATCCCGAGTGTCCAGATACCCGACAGGGTCAAAATCCCGACTGTTCCAAATCCCGACAAGTTAATATCTAAATATAAACACTCAATTTAGCTTAATAAAATACAATTTTTAACTAACAATTACATATTACTAATTAAAAGTTTAAATCAAAAAATCATAAAAATTATGTCATTACTTAAAATAATTTTTAACAAAATTGAAATGACCGTTAAAATTTGAAATGAAGATTTGTAAAATTCTTTTTATTAAGAAAAAGAAAACATGCACTTACACATGCAAACGACATATTTACAGTGACACATTGTGAGCGATAGCACGAAGATATTCCATCACAGGTCGATTATCACGATCGTCCACAACAGTCATAATTCTCCTTTCTCTGTCATCATCTACCTTCCTACGTTTTGGTTGTTGTTCTTTGCGAAGAATGCATTCAACTTGGTATTCCACATGCTCCTGTTCTTTTTGAAATCCTTCTATGATGTTATAAACGCCGACATGGGCCCGTCCAATTAAGGTGTCCCATCTTCTGTGCCAATCCTCGACAGCATTTTGAGTGCGCGGAGCATTTATAGCTGCCCTTTCTAGATGGCCTCAGTTCAATGTTATTTTCTTCAGCGAAATCAATTAAATCTTGGAATAATCTTTTGTAATTTTCTTCAGATTTGCTAGTCATCAAAGCATATACTAGTTGAAGCTGTGGAAGCACTATGTTAAGGGGTCATTAGGCCTTATTGGGATTTCGCCCGTGTCGATATTTTGACCCTGTTGGGATATTGGACAATCGGGATTTCGACCCTGTCGGGATTTTGGCTTGTCGGGATTTCGACCCTGTCGGGATTTGGGCTTGTCGGGATTTTGACCCTGTCGGGATTTTGGCTTGTCGGGATTCTGGCTTGTCGGGATTTCGGCTGTCGGGATTATGTCCGAATACCATTTATTTGGATATAAAAGTTATAAAAGTCCGAAAATATGTAAAAGATTATCAACACAAACTAAAATAATTATTTTCAACTAAAAATAACTTGTGACAATTAATTTAGCAATGTAGTGGGAGCGTCGGCGCTGGAGGTAGATGGTTGCTAGGAGAAATGCTGCTTTGTGCAAACTTCATATCCTCGCGACACTGAAACTGAAGCGTTTGAATTGTCATTCTTACGCTGTTGTAAGCGGTATCTCACAAGCATTCTAGACAAAATTGCCATGGTGAGATGCGTTTTGTCATCGTACGTGGCCTTTTAGTTAGACATAACGGAATAGATAATGTTGCGTTCTACTTGTTCATGGATTTGGAGCGATTGATGACAACAAAGTGCAATTTATTCGTTAATATTACACAGGAGAGTTCGAAAGATACGTTTACAGTTGTCCAGAAACTCGTACAGGCAGAGTTTATATAGCTTTTGACCTGTGTTCGAGAACATTCCGGGGAAAACCGGTAAGAATTTGTTCTAGAATGTTCTCTTCCCGTCTATGACATGTCGCTAATTTTCTCTCCAAAATGGGCGATTTCGCACCAAATCTGGCAAACGTGTTTCTCCTTATCACATTCTGGTAACCCTAAACCGCTTTGCGGAGAAGCTATCTTACCGCATTTGGGCATTTCGTAACAATACAATTGGTAGCATTTTCATACAGGTCTTTGTCTTGATCCGCGGATTCTGATTTCCCTAGCGTCGTCTCAGTCACGTTTGCTATCAGGCTATAACGGCGAAGACAGCTTCATGGCAAAGCACTAAAATACAGCTTCCTACTCGGCTGATCGCTCTCGAGCTAATGAAACCACTACTGCTAATCATCAAATTTCAGGATAAACTACTACTCTGCGTACAGGCGGAGTTTATATAACTTTTGACCTGCCTTCGAGAACATTCGGTGGAAAAGCGGTAAGAATTCACTCTAGAAATTTCTCGCTTCGTCATAGGCATTCGAAAAGGCATATTGCCGGTTTCGTCGCCAAATGGGCGATTTCATGCCAAATCTGGAAAACCTGCCTTTCCTTGAAACATTCTGACAACCCTAAACCGCTTTGCCGTGAAGCTTTCTTACCGCAAGAGGGTTTTTCGTAACAATGTGGTTGCTAGCATTTTCAAACCTGTCTCTGTCCTGATCCGTGGATTCTGTTTTCGCTTCGTCTCTGTCACATTAAAAGTTTTGACTAGTTCTTTTTTTTTTTTTTTGGAAATTTCTTAACGCCTGGAGTTGACGTTTTAATCGGTATAATTTTTTCAGGATTTGCAAAAATAAATCACGGCCAATAACAGTGATAAACAATTGGCCTAACTGACCGCGCGGATATTACTTGAATGGAAAACATACACATCGGTTAAAGGAGACGTTATTTATCCAATCCTTATTTTTAATTGATAGTTTCATGCGGCTTTTGTTATATTTACGTAATTCGGATTTACAAAATAAATAAACAAGTTGTGAGATTATTTTATAAAGATGTGTGAAGAGTATTACTATTTATAACGAAAAATTGTTTTACTCTAAGAAAACAGACAAAGGCGAACGTAAAAGAACGAAAGAAGAAAATAACATTTAATATTTACTGCAGGCATTAACTACATTTTCTCTTCTCACCGTCTCAATTAATTACACTACATTTTACTCAAATCTTCTACGTCAGACATTTTTCATAACAGACTACCAGGAAAGTTTGATTGACTGCCTGTCAGGGGAAATATAAAACGCTGTTTGTATCATTTCAGTCACAAAATGCTGACGATAGCAAAATGCAGTATGGATAAATGAATAAAAAGTGAAAGACAAAAATAAGAGTTAACAACCTACCAAGAGCATAAAATGCTGATATAGCTGACAGATTGTTTATTGTTTGCCCAGCAATGCCATCAATCTAAAGGTGAAATCCACGGAACCGAAGAGAGGGGGCGTAAGAAAGTGTTATTTCTTTGTCGATTCTCGGAAATGCACAAAAATATGATAGACATATAGTAGAAATAAAAGTGTCTGAACAAATTAAAAACTGACTTTAAATCTTAGTAATGCACCTGAATGGGAACATAATGTTTAATTAACGCTGCGTAACTACCGGAAGTTTAGTTATGCAATTTGAGGAATGTTAAACTAAATATTATAATACATTGATGTCAACTCAATTATTCATTTCTTTTGCCTTATAATAGTTACATCTGGGTGACAACAGTTTTAAGAAAGCAGCCATTTTTCGGTAGTCGCGGCAGCTGGAAGAAATAATTTTCATTTAATATTAAATAAATCGTGCGTTAAAAGCATTTAGAGAACGGTTTCAGCAGATAAAAATATTGTTACGTTCTACGGGTTCGTGGATTAGGACTAACACTTGATGGACTGTAACACTTGATGGAGAATCAAAACACAATTTATTCGCCAGTGTTACACGGTATAGTTCTAAAAACACGTTTGCAGTCGTCGAGAAACTACGATAAACACTCTGAAACAATCAGCAACACAGCTTTCAGACTACAAGGACGAAGACAGCTTCACAACAACCGACTCGGTTCGGTCGCTCTCAATCTAATCTCTGAACTCAAAATACTACTACTGAACTCAACATACTCAAAGATACTTACTCTGCTACTCTAGATATTACTCACGTTCCGCGTACAGGTAGGGTATATATATATATATATAGGTTTAACCTACCTTCGAGAACGTTCCCGAGGAAAACCGCTAAAAATGCGTTCTAGAATGGTCTCGATCTGTCTATGGCTTCGCCAAATGGAGAATTTCGGGCCAAATGTAGCAACCCTGTCTGTCCCTGCCACTTTCTGGCAATCATAACCTCGCTTTGAGGGCATCGCAGCTGGGAATTACGCAGCAATATTACTAACTACAGAACTGATTCTCATTTTCAATGTTGAGTATAATTTATCTTCATTTTATTGATAATGCAGTAAAATAATTCTTATAACTGAAATTTGTTTGAGCATTGAACCAGTGAATGCGCAACCTGCGGCTTTTATTTTCTATTTATTTACCTTTTTAGAGAGAGAGGAGAGGGATAAAATATTTTTTCTCAGTGCTTTGTGAATAAAGATAATGCATGGCTGAAATTGGTGTCCCAAAGATGATTATCATGTGGCTATGTTTATTGATGGAACACAGTAAATAAGATTTAAGGTGCAGTAGAAGTGTTGTTTAAGAGAAGAGTTTTGTATTATTAGAAAATGGAAGTATATTGGTCAAACATTTCATTAAGCTGGGAAAAATTTTGTATAGTTATGGCACTATTGAGAGTTATGAACTTTGAGTTTGGTATGTTTGCGTATTTAATTATGGCAAAGCACACTAGGGATATCTGCCTAAGGGGAGAGATGCCTTCGTGGAGGACTTTCTAATACTTTGAGTTTGCTTTAAGATGTTTGGATTAATGTGACCATTTCCGCTAGCTCTATGGAATCTAATTACAAAGTGTTCCCGAGTTACCTTTCCAGAGTTACAGAGGCGGAAAGGGTACATGCATGCAGACAAGACTTAATATCATTCAAAGTTCAAATTTTACTCAGTCTGTTTGTTCTTGAGCATTAAAAACAAAATAAAAGAAGATAACAGTCTACTTGACGAAACTAAAATTCACACTTCAAAGATAATCCTGTAAGGTACTATATGTTAATTTTATAACATTGTTACGAAATGTACAGGCGCGGTAAGATGGCTTCCCAGCAAAGCAGTTTTAGAGTTGCCATAAAATGGAAAGGGAAAATTTGGGTTGCCACATTTGGCGAGAAATCGCCTGTTTGGCGACATAATTGGCGATATACTATGGAAGGATGGAGAACCTTCTGGAACGAATTCTTACCGGTTTAGCCCATAATGTTCTCGAACACAAGCCGAAAGCTATATAAACCCTGCTGGTCCGCAGGCAGTTAGTGAGTGTGTCTCAGTGTGTGTGCCTTGTCTAGCGAGCTGATAGTCACTGAGCGAATGTCTCAAAGTCTAGCGCCGAGTTGGTCGTCGAGTGCATCAAGAGAGTCTTTCAGTGCATCGCGATCGTCGAGTTTTATCTTAAACTGTGCTGAGTTGAGAGCTATACTCTTGTGTATTGTCGAGTGCATCACGTGGAGAGTCTCGAGAGTATGTGGAGTTCCGCGAACGACCAAACAGAGTCGGAAGCTGTACTCTGGTGCTTTGCGGTGAAGCTGTCTCCACCGTTATTGCCTGACAGTGTGAAGGCTATGTCGCTGAACGTGTCAGCGTGTTTATAACAGTTCGACGACTTAAAAAGTGATTTTGGAGCTGTCCTGAGAATATTGGTAAATAAAGTGTGTTTCGATACTTCATCAAATGTCGTCGTTATTCACTTCAAATCCACAAGGACCCCGTACGAACGTGAAGGAAGAAAATAACGTAACAATATAATAGTTATTTTTAATTTTGAAGCCATTTCCTTTCAATTCTTATTATCCACTTACCACTCTCTATCGGAATGAGATTTTAGAGTCGCATTGAATGCAAATGAGTTAAAAGTAGTATTTACAGGAAGTTCTACTTACTTCGAAAACAGAGTGTGTTCCGGAGCCCTTAGTGGGACGTGTTTGCCTTCAGGGTAATTCATTCTTGAACCTCTTACGCTCGGCCTCATTGTACATGCCTGTTGATATTCGCCTTCTAGTAAGGCCCAACTAACTTCTAGTAAGGCCAACTAGCTGGAGCTAGTTAGGTATTTGTGTCTAGCTTCGGTTAACTGTACCTTAGTTAGTATTAGTTTAGTTTCTTATTTTTCTGATCCTGATTTAAAAGCTTAAGTGGAGGCTTACCTGTAAGCCCGAGAAGGGGGTCATCCGTTATCCGTTATCATTTCTGTGACTGAATAAAATGGTATTTTAACCCTTCCCGCGTCTACGTTGTTAGTGCTTGAACTCAGCGATAATTCGCTACATAGTTCACTAAGTTCTTCGGTATTTTATTATAGACACACTATACTCCTATCAAGAACAACCACAATTCACTAGTTTTTATCAAGCTAGTCATAAAATCTTTAGCCTACCGATTTGAACAGGGCATTTTTCTTATCGTCACGTACTCTAGCCCGAAAAAGCAACTCCCACTGATTTCCAGACGCCTACTGGTTTCCAGTGATTTCCTCCATTATGATCTACCCCGCTTGTGACCAGAATATGCTGCCGTTCTTCAGATAGGCAAATGCGGGATCAGGTATAAGACCACTGCAAGTTATGGACCGACTGATTGACTGCCGGTTGCAGTTAATTGCTTAATTCCCTACACTCCTCTCAAAATCTGCGCAACCCTCTGGAGGGAACGAGCTCGTGACTAAGTTCTAAGTGATCGAACAGTATGCAAATTGTCATTTGTATGAAAATTGTCACACCTGTATGAATTTGTTCCATAGTATGTGTGGTTCAATCAATGGTGTTTCACTGATGTTGACAAATATGGCGGATATAGTTCAGGATATGTTCATCATTAGCGATAAGCATTTGGGAAAGCATGACCTATCTGGAGCGAAAACGTATTCATGTCTACGAAATATTATACCTTCCCTTTCATTTTATACTTCTAAAGGCTTCCAGTTGTGGGGATATTAGTTCTGTATTAGATTACAATGACAACCTCCTAGATTAATGTCACTTAAGAAATTCTCGCTTTGTCTAAACTATGAAGCAAAGTAAAACTCAATCGTTAAACTAAAAAAGTAGACATTCCTTCCTTTTTAAATAAAGGCTTTTTAGTGCAAAGGGGAAGTCCATGAAGTTTTAGTCCCTGAAGGATTATTGTTTTCGTTTTGCGATTTGGCGTAGAATCACTATAAATACCCGTTTCACTTTTCGAACTGTTGCCACCCATTGTTAGAGTCCTGCATTATATTTGAAGAATTTCAATAATGAAAAATCTCCATAAAAAGATGTTTATTCCTCGCATTGTGATAAAACAACGGTATATAGAGACATATAATTTTGAATGACGTAATCCTCCTACGAATATGGGCATGTGGAAGACCCAGCTTGAAATTTGGAATTTGTTTTATTATCGATTTCATATTTTGTAGAACATTAACGAATTTTTGAGTAACAAACTCAACGATTTAAAAGAGAGCAATGGCAACACTCTACTGGGAAAAAACCTTTTTATCTGCAGCGCGCGGAACTGTGTATCGGAAATTCTAAAGATAGGCTCATTTTAAAATTATTCTGCGACATTGCTATTGAACTGAATTTTACTGTTTAAGTGAAAACATGATGTTTAATAAATAAAGGTAACACAAAAACGTTAAAAAAACGCCCTTTTGGACTTTATTTAAAATCTGAAACCTTTCAGATTTTTTCAGATATAAATTTTATGCTCCTTCGCAGCGCTGGCCCGCGTATTAGTTACCTTCATAATAAATAATAAAATGATCACCGCTTCGTGTCATAGTAGTGGCCAACGTCTATGACGACTTGCAGAGCTGGGACAAGGGTGAAGCAAGTGAGCACTTGCCTCAAGTGAATCACAAGAAGGGGCGCCAAATTGGACTTATGAATTCGAAAATTACTTTAATTATGTTTTTTTTAATTTGTCAGTTATTATTATCGGAAAGCAAAGCTTCAGCAATCTTAAATTAATAAACCAATACCAAGAATTATTACCAATACCAAGAATTATACCAGCAAGAAGAATCTGGAAATTAATGCAATGTGCATTTGGATGTTATTTATTATTGGTTAAAAAATAGTTTTTTTAACATTTTCATTTCATAAGTTATAAATAATTGGTTATATTACTTTCCCGAAATTATAAAGCTACGATTAAAAATGCTTTAAGAATTATGGTATAAATATGCTGTAAGAATTATGATATTTTGATTTAATACATTTACTTATGTTTAATACAAAAATAGCTATTTTGATATATATAGGGACGTGCATTTACCTTTTTTGCCTCAGGTGAAAAAATATTATGTCACGCCTCTGACGACTTGCGCTCGCCATTGGGAAAAATATTATTCGAATGCACGTCAGATGACAAACCAATCATCAAATAGGAAAAGACAGTATCGTAAAGTGCTTTCGGTTCACGATTTTACCAGTATGATTTTTGAAACTTGATAGTACAGATCATCAAATAATCAATAGGAGTTATGTCTGTGGGCATATAGTGACAAAGGAAATTAAAAAATAAATCAAAAAAGGGAGATTTAAGGGGACTCATGCCTCACGATCTTCAAATATGTGACTGTTGCAAAAATTGGTATATTTTATTTATTTCAAAAGCAATTACAATTTATTACAACTTTTTACAGCTAACTTCATGATATAGCTGCTTTGGAAACTAGTAACCAGAAAATTTATGTTGCCACAAATATTTTTGTAATTTAATCCTTTTCGTGACAAAATATTTCGCCATATTTCAACCTTGCACGCATGATATTTTAAAAATGGCTAATGGTACATACTTGAAATTGGATGGAATTCTTTATATGGGCACTATTTTCTAACTGAACCAACAATCTGATGAATATTTTACTATTGAAAAATTTTATGGACGAAAACATTACAAATTTTTTTCAATAGAATACATTTTATAAACTCAACTCAAAATAAAATAAAAATTTAACATGAAAATTTTAGAATTTTAGGTTCACCGTATTTCCAGACGTTATAAAAGCTATATATTAAAAATATGGAATTAAATTATGAAACAATGTTTTAAACTGTGCGCGCAAGTTGGAAACATGACGAAAAATGTTGTCACAAAGCGGATTAAATTATAAAAATATTTGTGGCAACACAAACTTTCTGATGACTGTTTCAGAAAGCAGCTATATTATGTAGTCAGCTGTAAAAAGTTGGTAGTAATTGCTTTTAAAATAAATAAGTCATCCCAATTCTTGCAACAGTCACCTTTTCGAACATCGTTTGGGTTTTAAGGTGTATGAGTCCCCTTAAAGTAATTTCGGCTTCCGTTTCTCAATTCTATTTATCCACGCTTTCTCATACTCATTTTCCTCAGATAATTTATCGACTGCTGCTTTGATTTTCATGTACTTTTGTTTTCAAAAATATGAGTCCCGAATAATTTAGAAGTCATTATCAGCTATTCAACGGGTGGTTCAGTTCCTCGAAGCTTCATCCTGATTTTCCACGTTCAAAAGCAATTTCTGAAATTGGATCGTAATTCCCAATTAAGGTATTAATTTATATTCGGACATTAACATCGCCTTCATATGCAGGAAATATGGATCCATTGGGGGACATAACCCCCTCACTCAGTGGGCCGACTTTATAGGTTAGCGGTCTGCAGGTGATTGGGCCTTGATTGGTTCATTTGTCACGGGTCCCATTGTCCGAGACAGTTTTATAAATAGGGAAGAGGGGTATGTGGTCATTACTTGGCGAAATTGGAAGCCATTATCCTACTGAATAGATTAGAATCGGGTAATAGACGTCATGCAAATGTGTAGGATATGCTGTTTGATGGGGCGGATACTTGTCCGAATTATGCCACGAGAGGGCGTTGTAACTCACGTGTGTTCCTCATTGTGGGATCCAGTAAATGTCATGCTGTAGTCTTGTAATTATACATCGAACCTCATTTCTTACTGATGTTAAACTTTGGGGAACTTTAATGAGGGCTGAAATATTTC
The DNA here is from genome assembly GCF_044657685.1 of Stegodyphus dumicola. Lineage (NCBI taxonomy): Eukaryota > Metazoa > Arthropoda > Arachnida > Araneae > Eresidae > Stegodyphus > Stegodyphus dumicola. The sequence continues at coordinate 184,205,537 of NC_140774.1, forward strand.
TTGTTCTTTAAATTAAGACTTTCAAAGTGTTTTTTTTGAATTTTTTATGAACTCAAAGCACTTTTTATTTGATATAAAAAATATGTGTTAGTATTCTACAACAGGATTTTGCAGCTGCGGTTTGATAATTATTAAATTTTCTCGCAATTTAATGTACTGCTTATAATAACAAGGTTGTTAATATATGAAACTTGAAAGACATTGTAGATGTTAGATCTACACATCTAGGCCTAATTATGAGCTTTATCTATTCCGAAGGTTATGCAGCTTTTCCTATATATATATATGTATTTTCATTTCATTTGCTCATATTTAAAAATAGCGTTTTGTTTTGCCATTTTTCTCTAAAAGTCCTATTTTAATTTTTATATTTTTTAAAATTTCAATATCATTTTTTTCTTGCTTTTGGCGGGCTTAATTTCTTTTTATTCTTTAGTTATAATTATTAGTTTACAGCAGGGTGTCTGAAACGTTTTTCAGTCGCGATCCCCTTTTATCACTGAGATTTTTCCCGACCCCCCAGGACCCCATAATATTTACAAAAGTTTTGTGGGACGCCGTACATATTGCGCAAATCCGACACACGCGTGAGTGGAACTGTCAATTTTTTCATTTGTACTGTAATATACTATTGTAGTTTTAGGTGATTGGTAGTTTTAGGTCTTCAATTTCAAATTTTAAGACATAGAACAATGTGAAAATTTTAAATAAATAACAATTTAAGGGAAATGACAGCGTCACGTGCAAAGCAAGGAAAATGAACGTTTATATTACATAAAGAATGCTTCGAAAAGTTTTCGTTTTTTTTTTTTTTTTCTTTGTCTGTATTGTCCGATCTTTATCTATTTTCAGATGCACTGTGTAAAAATATTTGGTAATTGTAAAGTTATTATAATATGTCCCCAGGTTCCACAACCCCCTTGAAGGTCGCGACCCACAGTTCAAGAAACCATGGTTTACAATACATATAACGGGTGGCCATAATTAAACTGACAGTGCACACAGTGTTCTGTAGCGCGATCTATTTTCGAGAATGACGCCACATTTTTTAGGAAGATTAAACAAGACGGGGGGGCGAAGGATTCCGCGAAAAACGAAAATTAGTTCCAAAAGTCACCGCTAGAGGAATATTTGGCGCTGTGTAATAGAAAATAGAGTGTTAACAAATGCAAATCAATACGGAAATTACCTTTTACTTTGCATTCAAATGAGGTTCAATGTGGCTGCCGTTGTTGTGCACTACATATTGCATTCTGTGCACAGTATGCACAACAGCAGAAAGTAACATGTCTGCAGGAATCTCCCGTACAGTCCGTGCGTGATGTGTTATCCTTCAACGTAGCCAGGTCCTGGACCACTCCTTGATAGACCTTGGACAAGGTAACCCCATAGTCAGAAGTCGCATGGGGTAAGATTAGGCGACCGAGGTGGCCATGCAGTTGGAAAGTAGCGGCTAATGACTCTTTCTGTTGTGAATTTCTGTCGTAGCATCTGTTGCACCCGTACAGCAACGTGTAGAGGGGCTCCATCTTGCATGAAAATGATTTCCCCCAGGCATTGTCTTTCCTGAAGTGCCGGATTGACAAAGCTGTTTAACATGTGGCGATATTTCTCTCCGGTAACTGAAAAGGTTTCTGGTCCTGCCGGGGTAATGTTCTCATAGAAGAATGTACCTACGATAAATTTTATTCCGCATTAATTTGCATTTGTTAACACTCTATTTTCTATTACACAGAGCCAAATATTCCCCTAGCGGTGACTTTTGGAACTAATTTTTTTTCTCGGAATCCTTTGTCCCCCGTCTTGTTTAATCTTCCTACAAAATGTGGCGTCATTCTCGCAAATAGATCGCGGTACAAAACACTGTGAGCACTGTCAATTTAATTATGGCCACCCGGTATATATAAGATATAACAAAATACGATGGCTTTTGTAAAAATAATTCGCGACCAAATAATTAATTATTCTAGATTTAGTGCTCTCCCCCTAAATTCGTCTGTTCTCCCAAATTCGAGATCATTTCACATTATATATCGCTACTTTAAAAGGGTGACTAAAACTAATATGAACCAATCAGAACTTGTCTCTACAATTGCATCTACTTCGATATAAATACCTCAAGTTAATTACTTCATTCTTTTGCTAGTTTCGTCATTGCTAATATATTTCTTTCTGCTTCTCTTCTCAAATGCCTACGTCATTTCTTTTTAAAAAGCAATCCACATAGAAATTTATCATATTTAATTATTACTGAATAATTGTCTGCCAAACTTATTGATTATGTGTGAAAATAAAGATTAGTGATTTATAAAAATCCGGTTTTGTTACCGCATTACGCATTAAATCATCACATTCGTATATATAGCTCTTTTACACATATGTTACATAAGTAGCTTTTTATATATACATACATATATATATTACTATAAAAATAGTATATAAATTACTATATATTAAACTACTATACTGAGAAAGGCATTGCATTGGGAAAGACATTAGGAAGATAAAATCAGATTCGAACGTACTTGATGAAATGGTTATGAGTTTAGGAATTCTTAGTTTGCAAGACAAAGTAATGAAAGGAGAACGGAGTATTTGTTACGGTAGACCATTTTTGCAATGTGATCGTTAATGTATGGTTCAAAATCCTTTTAAGTGTTATATAACAATGAATTCACTCAAATATTAAAATGGAATTTATTAAATGTCGCCTTTTCAAAAATAAAACTCAGTCATAATCATGTTCATCATAAGGTAATGAATATTTTAGAAATCGTAAGATATGAAGGATATTTAATCATAAAAATGTTTAATAACTGTAATTATATGTATGTATATATGTGTGTCTGGGTGTAGTTATATATAACTGATAAGACATTAAGGTTTCTGAACTGAAACTAATTGTGTTAATTATAAAGGAAAATTACTCACGCAATATCAGATAAATTCGTTGAAAATTTGAGAGCGTCAAGATTAACGTAAATTAAAAGGAAATCGAATTAATTCTCGAGAGATATAAAGTAAACAGAAAAACTGTCACATAAAAAAACAAAAATTTTAAGGAAAATTTATTGGTAATCGAACGTCAATTAATTAAAGAATCAGAAATTCAAAATGTGAGGTTAAATGAAACAAATAAAGGTTGAAAACGATATTCTCAAAATTAAATAAAATGTATGATTTGTTTTAAGATATTCCAAACCATTACGCAGAACACGTCTCTGAAGACGAAGAAGGCAATTTCATTTTACTTCCTTGTACGAAGTAAAAAGGAAGTATTGTTATCGCGAAAAGCTTCAGGCAGCATATTTCAACGAAAATATCCACTTTGACCTCTTTCGAATGCAATTTAACGATGCTTTTGCGTGATATGAGTACGTAAGGACAGAATAAAAGACTCTTTTCCTCCAAAAAAAATTAAAAAACTGCTTTAAAATGAATTCTGAAGAGAATTTTTCGTGGTGTCTGTACGAACGTATGTGCGCACGTGCGAATCGAACGAACGTATCTCGCAGAACTCAAAAACGAGTAACCTCAGAACGTTGAAATTTTGTATATAGGACTACTATAACATGTAGATAAGCACCTCGTATTTTGGTTTCAATCGGCCGCGCCGAACGTATATAAATATATTTAAAAATATATCCACTCTGTTACCCGGCTCAGTGATCTCAGTTTCTTTACTCTTATATGTTTGTAAATTGTATATTTTTTGCTTTAAAAATGATTGAATTATGTTGTTTTTATCTTCCGGTTAAGGGTTTTATGCCTTTAGTAAACCTGTATGCAATATGTTTAGAATTATCAACAATTTAAAAGGGTTTGAAGTGCCGCTAAGCCTATTTTGATGGCGGCCATTGCTTGTTTGCATTTGAAACAGCTGAGTAGTGAATTTGTTGCCAGTCTAGAGAAACGTAGCTTCACAACAACAAAGATAAACGCCTTCATTTATTATTGCGATTTAAATCATGCTTAATCCTTTCTGAAAATTTTTCGAAGAAATAAGTGTTTAAGATTTACTTAATTTTTAATAATTTAATTTTTAATAATTAGTAATTTTTAGTAGATATATTTTTAGTTTTTATGTATTTTTGCCTTGTCGCGAAGTGAGGACTGAATTAATTGAATAAGAAATACTCCATCGTCTGTGAAAAACTGCTTGTTTTTTGTTCTGTTTGCTTAATATCTTTTATACATTGTTCTAGCTTTATTATAGTTCTTGAATAGAACATGTGGCAACGATTAGATAATTCTTTAAATGATACAAATTTTGTGCATTCTGAGTTATAACATGAACGAAATATAATACTGTTAAGTGAACCTAGCGCCAGAGTGTCGCTATGGTAAACAAATAGAGTGAATTTTAAAGAATGCGCTTATTCTATTGTGGTTTATGCGCTGTCGGCGAAGTAGATATAATTAATTCCAATAAGTTTATACAAAATGCAAGAACAATTGCGTATAATATAATAATCCGTACAAGGAAGTCATGTGGTGCACACATCAGATTTTTTCTTTATAAAGAAATGTTTGTTAAATTTTACAAACTTTCGAAGTATAAAAATGTTAAAATTATTAAAAGACAAAATGGAGTGACATAGACAACTGTGCTAAAATATTTGCTAGAGCACTGCGAAATTCTGATACGATTACATATTTAATAAAAGGAAAAACGTGTCTGAGAACTCGGAGAGAAATATATTCTATGTCAAAATTCAAAAGAACAGCACCTAACCTTTATCTGAAGACGGAAAAAAAAATTATTGTTAAGTAAAATTTCGTGTAGTTCTTGCTGAAATCTTATGTTCCTTCGTATAACCTGCCGATAATATTAATTTGTGTTATAAGGTATTTTCTCCCTGCTTTCCTCATGTCTTTGTAGTGTAATTGCAAGCACATTCGACGCATGTCCAGCGTTCGAGTCTCTGCGAGAAATTGCATATTTTTTAACGTTTCCTGCTTCAAAAATCTTGATTACTCTACACATGGCACCGGAACTCAAAGGTGGTGGACGATAATTCGTCTACGCCAGGATTTCGCGATTGGGTTTCTACAGACGTTAAGTTATTTCGAAGCAGGAGACATGAAAAATGTGCAATGCCCTGGTCGGGACCCGAACCTCGGAGGTCTCGAATACGCGCCGAGTGTGCTGACCATTATACCACGTAGGCATGCTAAGAAGGCGGGGAAAATGCCTTATATACGCCCGCTTTCAAAGGGGACTGGGGATTAGCGGACCCAATCGCCAAACCCTGTTGATGAACAATCATCGTCCACCACCTTTTTTAGTTCAGGCACCACTGTAGAGACATTAGGTTGTTTCTAAAGGAAAGACATGAAAAATGTACAATGCCCTCGCCAGGATTCGAACCTCGGACTTCTGGAATACACGCCGAGTGTGCTGATCATTATACCACCAAGGCATGCTAAGAAAGCGGGAGAAATATCGTATAGTTTTTCTGTTCCTCAGTCGTTCTTTAAATAGGAAAAGTATACAAGGCATTTTCTCCCTCGTTTCCGCATTCCTTCATTGTATAATTCAAAGCGTACTCAAGGCGTATTAGAAAGGTCCAATGTTCGAATCCCTGTGAGGGCGTAGCATATTTTTCACGTTCCAGCATCGGCTTAACCTAATGAATTTACAACTGGTGCCCGAAATATAAAATAATGGACGATAATTCGCACCACCAGGATTCAGAGAATGTGTCCTTTCATCTCCAATCGCCCTTTAAAAGGGAAAGCATATAATGCATTTTTTTCTGTCCCTTCCGCATACCTTTGTGGTGTAATTGGAAGCACACTCGACTTGTATTCGAGGGGTCCAGGATTCAAATCCCGGAGAGGCCACGTCTCATTTTTCACTTTCCAGCATCGGTATAACCTAATGAATTCACAAGTGGCGCCCTAACTAAAAGAATGTGGATGGTAATTCGTCACCACCATGATTTAGCGATTGAGCCCGTTTATCCCCAGCCGTCCTTCAAAAGGGGAAGAATATAAGGTATTTTCTCCCTTCTATCCACATACCTTCGTGGTGTAATTAGAAGCACACTTGACGCGTATTCGAGAGGTCCAGGGTTGAGTGCCGTTGAGGGCCCTGCACATTTTTCCCGCCTCCTGCTTCAAAACTTCTTATGACTCCACAATATAGTTCAATATCCAGAAATCAGAAGTAAAGAGAAGGATTCTGATTTGTAAAATAACAAAATGTGGGTAATATCGACGTAAATAACGTATTCAGTGGCAAAATCTAAAAACACAAAATAGTGAACCACAGAAATGTCGATACTCAGGAAAGGAGCGTCGAAAAGTATTTCTAGTTCCAAAGATAAGAATAACTACGTAAAATGAAACTGTCCAAGTGTGCCCTTAGTGAGAAAACAAAAACGAAAGCGATAAAACTGAGGCTACACTATGAGAAAAGCTTGCTTATGTGTAATGATTTCAAATTGTTCAGAGAAAATTCCTTTAAGTAAAATGGATGAAGATCTATATAGGATAGATTTAGTTAAGTCAGATTTCAAGGGAGACATCAACAAAACTGTGTTAAGGGAAACAAAGAACCAGAGGAATAATGGAACCGGTGGGAAATTATTCTCTTAACTCGCGATTTGTCCCCAAATAGAGAGATACGAAGTTTATAGATCGTTTTACCTATATTTCTGCAACATTAAGTTCTCACTCATCTAAAATACTGTGTAAATACTCAAACGACATAGTATTTATATCCACACGCTTTTTCTGTAAATATTAAGAGAATATATTAATATTCTTATGACAGAGTTTAGATATTCAAATGATGTATTATTATTCACATGCTTTATACAAATATTCATATGATACTATATTAATTTATTCGCGGAATTTTGTGAATATTCATAACAAAATGGCACACACATTAAAGCTATACCATCAGAATATGAGAAACAATTACGCAACCATATATGCTCCTGTCAGTTTTATTAAAAAATTAAATAGTATTTTACAAACAAATTTAAAGATTCAAAAGTCAAACAACAGGACTCTTTTTGATAAAATAGATTATAAAATTAATTATTGCGTGCAATAGATGAAGAATTATCAACAGTTTAAAAGTTTATGTGCCGAGTTAAGCCTAACGAGCGGCCATTTGTTTACAATTCTTAGTAGAATAATGAATTACGTCAGCTGGTGCACCAACTTCAGTGTCTTTTTACCCGGTGGCATCATAATTTAACTTTCAGTTTTGTGCTCCGAAAATTTTGTCTTCTTGCCAACTGGCTGATTTGCTTATTTTCTCTCAGAAATTCTAATTTTAATTGGATTTTTTTTTAACTGTTTAAACTCTATTTGGTGTTTCAGGTCTGTCTCTGCTTGATAAATTTAATGATGATGCTTTCAGTTTTTATGTATTTTTACCTTGCCGCGAAGGGAGAACTAAATTGATTGAATGAAAAATATATCTTTACTGAAATTCGAGGAAATAAGTTTGAATAAATTTCAGCCAAAAATGTATATAATTTAATAGGAAGGTATGTGGTGTTCACATGGGAAGCTTTTAATGTAATATATGTATGAAACCTTTTCTAAAATTATAGTCTTATTTCATGATGATCCACAAAACCATTTAAAGAAACTTATGGCGTTGGTATGTCAGTACGTTTCCGTATTTTATGTTTCTTTAGGTTTTAGATGATCTGCAGTTTGTATACATTTCTCAGAATAAAAATAAATATTCGTTCAATTTTTATTCCATGTGAATCTTTTATGAATACCATATTTTACTATTACTTTAAGAATTTAACAATATAGGATATTGTTACGTCTGATGTATTTTTTAGTCATTCAGTAATAGTCAGTCAGGGTGATCTCGCCGTAATGGTAAAACACAAACTCGCGAATATCTCCAAAACAGCTCGATAGAATGCCCCAAATTTAGGTGTGAACTGGCGCCTCAGTAAGCCCTACAATTCCTGCAAATTTGGTGGTCCTAGCTCCGATAGTTGTTTTTTGGTGAATTTTTAAAGGTGTCAAAAATGACCCAAAAATTTAACGGAAATTCGATACAGAAAATGCTTTCACGAATTTTAAAAATCCGTGATAGCCAAAATGTTCCTCTCGAAGAGTACTTCAATTTTTTTTAAAAATGTTTCTCTCCAGGCCCAATAGGACCCGACTTTTATAGTGTCAAATTTCCCGAATTTGACAAATTACGCCAGCGAATATTCCCGGAACCGTTACACCGAATTTCAAACCGCGCACCCAGTATCTCCCATTTAGGGACCTGAACCCCCTACAAGCGTTTTCTCCTATCTCAATTTTTGAGTCCGGCGTCAGCGACCGAAATTTCAATGAGGGTTTCCAAACGTAACGGAAATTGAACAAACTTTGACCCCCCATATCTCAGTCGCTAATTGTCCGATCGCCTTCATTTATTATTGTGAATTAAATCATTCCTAATACTTTCTGGAATTTTTTCGAGGAAATAAGTGTTAAAGATGTAACTGAATTAACTGATTTTTTAAGAACGAAATTAAGTGCGAAATACCCAATCGTCTGTGAAAACATTTTCTTTTTTGTTTTGTTTGCTTAATTTCTTTTATACATCGTTCTAGCTTTATTATAGTATTTGAATAGAACATGTGGCAACAATTAGATAATTCTTTAAATGACATAAATCGTGTGCATTCTGAGTTATAATATGACTGACAATAAACGAAGTATAATACTGTTAAGTGAGCCTAGCTCCAGAGTGTCGCTATGGTAAACAAATAGAGTGAATTTTAAAGAATGCATTTATTCTAATGTGGTTTATGCGCTGCCGGCGAAGTAGATTTAATTCAATCCAATAAGTTTAAATGAAATGCAGGAAAAAAAGCGTATAATTTAATATTCCGTGCAAGGAAATCGTGGTGCACACATCAGATTTTTTCTGTCTTGTTCTTAATTGATCACCAGCACGTGAATTAGAACACATACCCGCATTTGAATAAACGTGTTTATACTTCTCCGTATTAGAATTACATAGGAATCCGTTAGATCACTTTGATCTGTGACTATTTCCTTAATCTGTATGCAACATATGTAGGTTCAGTTTTATGGTCCAATCTGCCGGTGGTTGCAGTGACTTGTGGCAAAGATCTATTTGCACTGTACAGAGAGCATGTTTAGCTTTTGTTAGGCCTTTAGCATGCTAACCGAAGTAACGCCACTCAGTAGCGTTTAAGTAACACCACAGGATATTTGACTTCTCAGGAAATAAAAAAGAAACATATTTAGAGGCAGACAGTTAGGAAAATTTAGGACTTGAAACCTATCAGGTTGTAGCAAAACAAGACAAAAGGAAGTCCTTTGAAGTCAGAAGAGGGAAAAAATTCAAAATTCCAGCAAGACATACTTTTAGGGAGTCATTAAGAAAGGGAAATGCTTCTCCTTTTCAATGAGATTAGAAGGGGGAAATTAATGCGGAAGGAGGAGACGTTGAGTTGTTGAGTGGCTGTGAAACAGCATTAAGCTGGAAAGGAAAAAGCTACAGAAAGCCCACCCTTGTCGTAAATACAGTTGTTTAGGCAAGAGGAAGCTGCACCCTTCTCATTCAAAATAGCTTTCATAGATACACGTAATTAAAAGAAAGGGTACTGGATAGAATCAGATATTCTATATTATATGAGAAGCAGTAATGCGCAAAGATATCGCCAGTTATAGTGGCACCTCCGAGTCGTAGAATGGAAGTTTTAAAATGAGCTCATTAATGTTTCCGTGGAGGTCATTTTTATGTGCAGAAAACAAATGAGCGGGAAAGTTTGCGATTTTGGGTGGAATGATCTAGTGAAAGATGCGAAAATTTTCCATTTTTTTTCCCCCGAAGTACTTTATTCTAAATGAATTTCCTTTTGTTCTCTGAGAAGTATCATTGGGTTTGTAATTGGAGGATATGAATATCTGCCACAAAAGCGCGAATATTTACACTGGACATTAATGAAGTTTACGATTGTGATCCAAAATGAAAGTAAGAGAAATAAATGGTTGAAATGGTTCAGGAATCCAAAATTTCCATTCTAGGTAGTGCGAACATTTTCTGATATTTTTCTGAAGTACTTTTTCTTAAATAAATTTGAGGCCCACCAGCGGCCGAGCGGTAACGTCGCTGAACACTGGTAGTTCGGTCCGAGGTTCGAATTCGGCGAACGGGCTGGCTGCATGGGTGTTTTCGTGGTTTTCCCCATGTGTAACGTGTATACGAGCCAGTTTCCCTTAAAAAGTCCTCCACGAAGGCATCCCTCCCTTAAGGCAGATAGCCCTCGAGTGCTTTGCCGTAATCTAATAAACCAAACCAAACCAAACCTAAATAAATTTTCTTTTGTTTTCGGAGAAGTATCATGAGGTTTGTAAGTGGAAGGATTCAAAGTTCGAACATTTACACTGGACATGAGTGAAGCTTAAGATTATAAACCAGAATTAAAATAAGAGGAAGAGTTGATAATATTCAGAAATCCAAAATTTCCATTTCAATTAGTGATGTATTTTAATTAGTAGTGAAGTATTTTTAATTAAATTCAACCAAATCATCAAGAGGGCTTCAATATACTCAGTATACAATTGATGAGCATCATATATTATTATTACTATTTACGTATTCCGCCATAAGGCACTACACGGAAGGGAGGGATGCATTTGAGGAGGACTTTCTAAGGGAAACTGGCTGGTGGTATTAACACGTTACACATGGGGAAAACACCTATGCAGCCAGCGCGTTCGCAGGATTCGAACCTCTGATCGAACTACCAACGTTCAGGGTTTTTACCGCTCGGCCAACAGTGGGCCAAGCATCAGATAATCAGTGGCAAAACCTAAGAAATCTGTTAAAGTTTTAGTTATATATGGAGCATTTGTAGAAAGATTATTGAGTACGAAAGTTCCCCAAAAATTGTTTTTTAAGCAATGTAAATTATTTTATTTCCAATTTAATGAGGAAGTCTCAGATACGAGTAAATTTAAGCAAGTTTATTAGTAGCAACGAGCAAGCTCTAACATGTTTAATACGTTAATTTAGACATCCCAGTATTTAAGTACCAAAAGAAGAGGACGTGATCAAGATTTCTTTGCTTATAAAGTATAAAGCGCTAACCTTTTTTTAATAAGAATATTTATGAATATTTAAATAATTGTTACATTTTATATATCAGCAGTAAAACGTATTACGTTTTACGGGTTCGTCGATTTGGAGTGATTGATGATAACACTATGAAGAATCAAAACACAATTTATTCGTCAATATTATACAGGGCAGTTCCAAAGACACGTTACAGTCGTCAGAAAACCACGATAAACACGCTGAAACAATCAGCAACACAACCATCAGTCTCTCAGGCTGTAACGGTGAAGACACCGTTACGGCATGAGAGCTGAAGCTGAAGCTTCACTGCACTCAAAGCATTACTTCTGAATTCAACACACTCAAAATACTCTCCACGATAAAACTACTACTCCACGTACAGGCCGGGTATATATAGCTTTTGACCTGCCTTCGAGAACATTCTTGGTAAAACCGGTGAGAATTCTTTCTAGAATGTTCCCGCACCGTCAATGACACATCACAGTTTTATCGTAAAATATCACCAAGTGAGCGATTTCACACCAAATCTGGCAAACTTACCCTTTTTCTCGCCACTTTCTGTTAACCCTAAATCCGCTTTTCAGGGAAGCTATCTTACCGCAGCTGGTTATATCGCAACAGTATGGACGAACAAGTTTCTGGCACCAGAAATGTTTTTTTTTAAATGACCGAACATTTGCAATGGAGCCGTTTGTCAGGAATGGCGAATCTTTTCGGCTGTATGATCACCAAAAGTATTGCTATAGATGCATTACAACCGGTAGACTGGTGATGCACTTACAAGAAGAGAGAATATATACACAGTTGTTAGGTGCCCGAGGGTCAACCGGGCGGTTTCTTACATAACCTATTCGGATAGCGCTCAGCTGTTAGAGGACAAGTAGCTCCTGTTGCTGCAAAAACACTGCATCGGGAGTTCATTTAGAGCTGTTCAAAAGCATATAATGCCAAAAAAAGGGTTAGTTGCATAATTTTGGTAAGAAATATAAAGGTTTGGTTTTATGTAATTTCGGGCAAAGCCTCACATAAAACCAAACCTTAGTGAAAGCTATTTCACTAAGTTGAGGGGTGCCTTCGTGAAGGACTTTCTAAAGGAAACTGGCTCGTATACATGTTACACATTAGGAAAAACACGAAAACGCCCATGCCACCAAAAAATAAGAATTTCCGTTCGCCCGATTCGAACCTCGGACTGAACTATCAGTGTCAGCGACTTTACTTGTTGGACGCTGGTGAACGCAAGAAATACAAAGTAATGGTACTTATTAACTTTAATCGAATTGTACGTAAACAAAGCAATTTTCAGGCATGAATATTACATGACGAGCACATAGCACAAACGCTTATATTAGCAGGTAATAAGTCAATAAGCATAAAAATAAAACAGCGCTAGAGATAATTGCACTAAAATACTAACACACTAAGACTAAACACTAAAATACTAACACACTAACACTAAACACCAAAATACTATCGCAAACACTGTTACAAACAGGACAAGCATTTATTGTAGAAATACTATATGCATATGGTATACCGTGGGCAATGTGTTGTGCATAAAATGTATACTGAAGATACATGTTATACTAAAGATACGAAGTTCAAGGATATTAAGTGTGATACATACCGTTGGGGTGGAAGATAGAGTTTATACATACGTACATGACATTGCTTCACTCTATTACACTAACACGCGAATTAAAATAATACTAATATTTCCGGATTGTAAAGAGCCATATGCCATTTTTAGGTATAAGTACTAAGTATATATAAGTACTGAGGTGAATATATAGCACAATACTAAAGGTTGTTATTAGTTTTTTTTTTTTTTTTTTTTTTTTTTTTTTTTTTAATAGTAAAAGATATGAAAAATGAGCAATGCCCTCGCCTGGACACGAAATCCGGGTCCACCACCTTTTAGTTCGGGCGCCAATGTAGAGTCATTAGGATATCTTTTGAATGCAGGAAACTTAAAAAAATGGTCAATTTCCTCGCCGGGACCCGAACCTAGACCTCTTGAATACTCGCTGAGTGTGCTACCGTTACATTACGCAGGCAGGCAGAAAGAAGGAAGAATTTACCTTATAAGGTATCATAAAAGACCTCAATAAAATATCTAAACACTAACGTAAACTTTAGGTCTCAGTGCTCATAACACTGAGTCCTAAAGACTCTACGCAAAAGGCAAATACATAATATACACTAGAAATATCTGAGCCTTATCGAGGCACCATACTGAACTAGAAATCAAGTCTTCGCTATTCGCCATACCATCCAGATCTGGCACTACAATGTAATTATCCAAATTAGCTTTATCATTTCAAAACACCTGATTATAATTAACGTAGTTGGATGATCGCTAATTTAGTAGAAAACGAATTACTTGTAAAAATGTTGAAAGAAGAAAACATAAAGTGTGACTTAGGACAAGTTTAGAAATTTGCCGAAAAGATTTGATTGTTGATGTATGCTTACGTTATAATAAAAGCTGAATATATTTATATATTTGACTTCATTTTATCTTTAGAAAACCGAATTTCACTCGTTTTTTTATGTTTAAATTGTTTTCTATTCAAAATAAGCCATTTTAAAAATTCGAGTTAAGTATCATTCGGAAATTTACGTATTGCTATTCGAATGTAAGAAGTGGAGTTACATTTTTATTGGTGGAGCCTAAATACTGTACGTATCCATATTAAATAAAGAGCTTTTACTCTTATTTTCGAGCTTCTAAATCGCCTGAAGTTATCAAATCAAACAAAGCCTCGTTCTAATGCAACTCATATCGACTGAATGCAATTCTGAAGCCATTATCGGAAAAGGAGTAAGTCACATAGAAGTTTTCTCTCAATGAAGAAATCTTTTAAAGTTATATGTATTAGTGTTTTCAGAAACCTTTATGTTCGGTTCGCTTGTGTGGATTGATTTTACTTTTCTAATAATAAGAGTCTGCTGCCTTTCCAGCAACAATTGAAACTTTTTCAATTTGTCAAAGACTGTTGCGATTAAATTTTAAAAAATAGCGACCGCATGTCTATAAATAAAAAAGAAAAGTAAACTTCCCAAATTATGTTTCACGATAGAAAGGATTCAATTAGTTTATTTCCGAAAAGTCAATCTTCACAGTACTCCAGGGAAGGAATGGAATCTACTGGGACGAAAATTGCGAATGTGGTGAGCGCAAACATATTCGCTTGAACAAACAAAGGTTATTGATATATATTAGAACAAAGGACTGGAAATGTTCTTTTCTTTTTTTTTCTGATACGAAATGAAACTCATTCTTTTGTTTCATCAAGAGATAATTCCTGTTTCGATAGTAGTTTAAGACAAATAGGAAGAAAGTAAGAGTCATAAGTTAAAAGGTCTGTGGAAGAATAATAACAAAATATTTCCCTCGTTTAATTAAATTTGGAAGATGAACAATTTTACAAAGTCCTACAAGCACAAAGGTCAAAAGTGTCATACTGTAGAGACATTCTGTTATTTTAAACAGGAGACGGAAAAAATACGCAAAGCCGTCGACGGAAATCCAACCTGAACCGCTGAAATACGCACCGAGTGTGGTACTGTTACACCACGAAGGCACGTAGAAAGGAGGGAGAAAATATCCTTCATAAGCTCCCCCTTTTAAACGGCGACTGGGAATTATGGGACCCAGTCGTCAAATCCGGTGAAGAATCATCTTTCACCACCATTCAGTTCTTGTGCAACTATAGGAACATTAGATTACAGTAAGACCCCGCTTAACGCTGTTTCGTTTAGCGCTGTTTCGGTTTAGCGCTCTTTTATTTCAACCCGGGGATTCCACGAAATCGCTCGCAGCATACGGGGATTCCCCGAAATATTATGCAGCGATAGGTTTCAAATACATATCCGAAAGAGTGTACTTGTATTTCTTGTTTGGTGCGGTATTGTACAGACATATTTTGAAGGGGTAAATGTGGAAGATGTCGAAGAAATAATTCAAGAAGCAGCGGCTAGTCTTCCTAATGATGAGCTCAAGGAATTAACGGAACAAAAAGAAAACAAAAATGTTGACAGCAGTGATTCAGAAGAAGAGCAAAAAGAACTTTCGATGGCGTTTGTAAAAAGGAGTTTGTCTACCATAACTGAAATAATGGATCAATTCATTGAAAATGATCCGAATTTTGACAGGAGCTCAAAAGTAAGGCGTGGTGTTAGAGATGCTCTATCCGTTTATGAAGAACTTTTAAGAGAACAACGCAAAAGAAAAAGGTAAACAACATTAGATGCTTTTGTCACAAAAAGGCAGAACACTGAAAACGCGGAAGGCTAACTAAATATGACTGACTGAGAATTTTATTTTTTTATTTTTTTTTTTAAGAATATTCGTTTTGTTATTTATATTTTGTTTTTATTTTTGCAAGAAATAATAATGTGGTATTAATTTGGGAACCAATTTCCTAGCCATCTTCCCCTAACTCCAATATTTACATGTAAAGATAGTCTCGTTTAGCGCTGTTTCGCATTACGCTCTACTTTGATGGAACGTATCCCCCGCGTTAAGCGGGGTCTTACTGTATTTTAACCTACGAACAAACGGGCTTGGCAATTTTATATGAGCACGCGCGCGTCGTATTTTTTACGACATCTGTTATTTTACCCTTTTTGGCACGAAAAACGACAGAAATGAGTGAATATTGATAATAGATTTGTTAAGAAATAAGATATTAATCTTATTATTGCAAAATATAAATGATACCACATTCAAATAAAAGTAATTTATTTTTTTAAATTCTTATGTTAGTGAGATGGAAATACAATGATGCACTTCATTATAGAAAAATTTTAATTTATTATTTAGTAATTATATTTTGGAGTCGAAGCTAATTTTAATATTCATCAAAGGCAAGTACGGACAAATAAAAAAGGAAAACACACTCACCTTGGTAGGAAAATAAGTAAGTTTAGCATTACTTACTTCAGCAAGGAAATTGACTTCTTACTGGTTACAAAAACGCGCTTTAACCTTTTGAAGACGGGATGGAACATTATAGTGGCCATAAAGTCCTCTCTTTGGAAAGACGGGGTTGTCCACTGTAGTGGCCATGTCTTTTCCCCCATTTTCCAGGGTGAAAAGTGGGGTGAAATGTCAAATTTGACGTCCCTAGGGTTTAAACCACTTATCTCTTTCAAAGGTCTTCCTTTTGCGACATAGATGCACCCCTCTGAGAATCCATCAAACTACACACAAGAACCTTTGTTGCAAATAGGAGGTGATTTCTTAAAGGTGTAAAGCATTCGGTTCAAAATTCCCCGTCCTTTGGTAGCTTTTACTGCTACCAAAGCCCCGGCCTCAAAAGATTAAACTAACTTTAATATTTTTATTTATTTCTAAAATATAGAAATAACAGAAAATAAGAAATGGAAATCGCCATTCTTCTCCCATCCAAAGGTTTCCTTGTCTTTCTTTTCTTCATCAGATAATTCTTGAAGAATGAGCTCAAAATCAGCTGGTTGCACATATTGTTTTGCCATGAAAACTGATATAAAAATTACAGAGCCAAATTTATACAAATGAAAATAACACACGGCAACTAATAATACAAAATTACAAAATATTTGAGAAAAAAATATTTTCCGAATTTTCACCCACGACCACGCGCATGTCGTAACTTTTACGAAAAAGCTGCCACGTAGCACAAAAGACCAGTAAAAAAAGTCAAATGTCTTCCTGTTGGCACATTCCATGATGTGGGGAAGGATAGAAAGGATTCCTCCTTTCTATCTAGAAATGAAATCTAGAATTTTCTAGAAATGACCTTCAGACGTCTCAGTTTCGATATGCGAAAAATGTGCATTCAAAACTGAATTTGTCGTAAATTTGGCGCATACGCCCGTTTTGGAAGGTTAAGCAGGAGACTTGAAAAATGTGCAGTGCCCTCGCCAGGACTCGAACCTGAAACCTCTGGAATAGTCGCCGAGTGTGCTGTCTTTACACCACAACGGCATGCACAAACGAGAGAGAAAATACCTTATAATATAAAGCAAATAAAATCAAGATTATTCTATAATGTATAAAACGCCACATGAATAAAAGTAAAAAATTAGAATATATAACATCATCAAAGATCTTTTGAACGACAGGTCTTTTATTTGCGAATTATCATAGACAAAAGTTCAAGCTTCTTTGAGTTGTCCAATTGCTGTCATCAGACGATCGGTCTATAACAGGGAATAACTTTGGTCTCTCTATAACAGGGAATAACAATTTCTTATTATTATTTTAAGAAGAAACGGCCATTATACAGTGGTATTCATATTTAAATACTTCCCTAATAAACTAGGTAATGGTGGCTAAATTTTATTACGCTTAGAAAGAAAGAAACTTATTGAGTTCCTCGTTTTTACTAGTTCTTTACGTAATTCATTGCACGTGCCATTCATTGCACGTATTTTCTGATATCTGGGACATAATTAAGGTCAGTTGGCAAACAAGGTTAGGCTCTTCCCAATTGTGACGTCACTTACTCACAAAAGTTGGTAAGAATAAGGCACAAAGGGATTGGGGAAAATGCTGCTTTTGGACAGACTAGGAATCAGTGACGTCATACAAGAGCAAATCTTGTAGTATAATAACAGTGGAACATACTACAAAGCTGGCAGCGATATTTGAATGATAACAGTGCAGGATTACCTCTTTCAACAAGATCGCTATAATAAGCGTTTTATGAGAATATCTCAAATAAAATGTACAACATAGACAAAGGCTGTTTTTGAAAGTATGTAATCAATAATTGCCATAAAAATCGATTGAATGAATACGATGAAAAAGCATTTATATCGTCATCGGCTTTATCTTCAAATTTAATTCGACTTGTGAGAGATTGTAAGAAATGCTGTCTTGATACCCATACTTCTTTCTAAATTCCAGTATTTTTACAACCCTATCGCCGATTGGTTGGCTCCATTTGACCATGGAATATTGGCATATGTGTAGGATGAAACAAATTATCCTATAAATGTCATCTGCATCAGCAAATTTAAAGGTACCAAAGATTTGTAAAATATGTTTAAAAAATTAGTCAATTTGCCTTTATTTTCAATGTAATAAAATTTAGTATAAAATGGTGAAATTTGGTATGTAATTTCATAATGTTAAATAATGGATAAAAATGTTCTACAATTTTCTTGTTATGTGTATAAATATGATATGTAATTTTAAAAGAGATAGTGTCGGGATTCTTGCTTTAAATTTGGAAAAATAAAAAAAGACAAAATAGGAAAAAACTGCTGCTTATTCAGAAGCCTATCCCGTAAAATTTTTGAAACGAATTGATATTAAATTTTTAGTGCGTTCTTTTTTCCGCTTATTTAGGACTTCATGGCATTTCATCATAACTTGTTCATAACTCGTCCATGGTTCGTTCTAATAATATTTACGGCATTTTTTCACAACTCGAAATTCCTTCTGTTATAATGCATGATTATAATACTACAGTCGGAAAGATTTTTGATGATGTTAAATATTCTTGTAATCCGTTTTTATTTACTCGGCGTGTGCTCTTTATGAAACGAGTCATCGAAACTCAAAACGTTTGAGAACGTAGCTAATGTTCCATACATTGTGTGAAATAAAATCACTTGGGTAATGTCAAATAAAGTGTCAGATAAAGATGACGATTTGGAAAATTTTTAAAGGCGGCAATGGGAAATGAAATATTAAAAGCTAAAAAAAAACTGCTAAATTATCTTCTAAAGATTATGTATTTTATTAAAGATGACACTTATGCACCATTACGAACTCTTGAGGGTATTAGTGATTTTTAGGAATTCTACAAATGATTGAATGATGCCATATATTTTAGTAATAGACAAGAATTCCGAATATTACAGCTAAAAAGGATAAATAATTGTAGGAAAAATAAAGGACCATTAAAGGAGATTATTTTAATTTAAAATTGAGATGAAAAGAGAGGAGGATACGGTGTAAATTAACTGATCTCTGCTTGATATATTATACATGAAAATGTAATTAGCTCTTTGAAAGCCAAAACTTTCGAGACAACCTTTCATTCAAACGACTACAACCGCCCGAAACGGACGAGATTGCAACGTTGTTTTCTTCCCTCCCCATAGTGTATGCAATAGTAGGTGCAGTTTCCCCAAATGCATTGTATCAGTTTATTGCAGGCAGCTTGTCCTAAAACGACTTATTTGTGGTTTCTTATCTTTAATTTGAGCATGACACTTGAAGTTTTCAACCCTCTTTGTGCTTTGATGAACGGGGAGGGGAGGAAATGTTGGGGAAATCAAAGGGCATTTCGGACGTTTCGATATTTTAAGCATACAAGTTAGCGAAAGCTTTGGTTTTCTGAGGATTAAACCATTTAATCAGAACAAAACAGCAACACTGGAGGCAAAATAACGTAAACAGTTTCCTGAGCGTGTTACAGAAACATCTGCAAGTAAAGGAAATACTTTATCCATTAGGCGAGCACCGGTGCAAAGTAATCAGAATGGAGGAATATTTCCATATGTTTTTTTAATATTTCTTGTTATGTTTAGTTTCAAACTTAATATTATTTCACGTAAATGAAATATTATTAAAATTTAATTTTTTGGTCCATTTTAATCTTTGTACGAATCTCCAAATTACCCTTGAAATTATAGATTAAGAGAGAATTTGGATAACCATTAAAGTTGAATATCTCGGAGTTTTAAAATATACATATATATGTAACACATTTTACTGGATGTACAGAAACTATATACAGTTTCGAATTTTTATTCGAATCTCCAAATTCCCCTTGAAATTATGGACTAAGAGAGTATTTGAATGACCCTTAAAGTTGAATACCTTGGAATTTAAAAAACATACTTATAAAATGTGCAAACAAAAATACCGGAAGTACAGAGGCTGTATACAAAGATTTCTTTTTTCAATTCTATTAGCATTTTAAGTTTTAATAGATATATTTACATGCAAGCAAATCTTGAACATAAGCTCGTTCGCCGACAGTTTTTATCGATAAAGAAACTGCCAATTGTAGTATTTGTGTCGGAATTTTGAACTGAGAATTTTCATATTTCTGACTGTCAAAAGTAGAGAAAACAATAAGCTATCAATAAGGAGTAGCAGAATATAAAGGAACCACTGAGGTGAAACGATAATTCTTGACATATGGTTTGAAGACGAATCCATATTGTTTCTCAAAATCCGTTTCTCATTCACGTTTTCAGCTCACATAAGATAAATCCAACTCCAAAAGGAGATTGCGATTTGACAGAAAAATCCAGGTTCGTTGGGTTGCAAGTAAAGAATACAGAGTTTCAACTTCAAAGGAAGGATAGCTATAAAGATGAAAGTAAAAAATAAATAAATAAATAATACTAGAAGTTAGGAAACAGAGATAGCAAGCAAATAATTTCAGTTGACATTGCAATATACTTGATTTCACTGAAATACATTAGGTAATGGGATAATTCCGATTATTTGATGACGGACCGATCGATGTTTTATTCGCTATCGATCCTGAGTGAAATCAGTTTGAATCGATTAATACTGAATGAATTTAGTGTAACTAGTTCACTCAGTAATCGCAAAACAGTAAACGGTGAATACTACAGATTTTACTCTGTGACTGAGCTGTTAAAGTTTGAAAAAAAAATTAAATTTTAAAATTTCAAAATTTTTACTGACATCGCAAATACATTTTTGACGCTAGCTTGATTATGTGGTGGAATAAAGAGCCATTAGATGTAGTATTTTAAATCTATCTACAAATAATCCGTCTGCTAAAAAATTTCTACCAACCGTATAAGGTATTTCTTCCACCTTCTTAGCGTGCCTTCATGGTGTAGTGGTTCTGCACGCTGGGCCGGTATTCCAGAGGTCCGTGGATCGATTCCCGACGAAGGCAGTTGCAAATTTTTCATCTCTCCGGCCTCCAACAAAAATCCTAATGTCTCTACAGTGGCGCCCGAACTAAAAAGTTGTGGATGATGACTCTCAACACCCAGGATTTAGTGATTGGATCCCTAAAAACACCAGTCGTCTTTTAAAAGGGGGAGTACGTAAGGTATTTCTCCCGCCTTCCTAGCGTGCCTTCGTGGTGTAGTGGTCAGCACACTGACCCGGTATTTCAGATGTTCCTGGTTCGATTCCCGGCGAAGGCGTTGCTAATTTTTCATCTTGTCTGCTTCCAAAATACCTAATGTCCCTACAACCTTTTAAAACAAATATCTCACGTGGATACCACGGCCTATTAAATTATACACATATTTTGCTGCACTTCATTTAAACATATATCCTTCATTGGAGATATATTCCACATTCAATCTTGAACTTATTTCCTCGAAATTCATTAGAGATATATTTCACATTCAATCAGTTTGTAAATTTCTCACTAGTGTATTTCTCAGTTACTGTAGAAAGTGACGAATCTTAAGAACTAATTATCGAATAATCGCTTAAGTTCGTGTAACAAGTAACAACCAGATGGAAGGGTATCTAACCCTTTATTATTCCAATAAGATATAACAAAACTCCGTCTTGGAGTGTACAATCAAAGCCGACACCTGGGCTTGAACTTAAGAGCCTAAAAATTAAACTAAAATTAAAATTAACTAAAGAAATATAGCCGAAGCTATCAAGATTCTGATCGAATTGGCCCCTTATCTCTATTTGACTACGAAGCTTATCAAGGGCTTGAGTACGGCCGAGCGTTTGAGAGAGAGAGTAGCCCAAAAGGCAGACGCGCGTAAATCAGAAACTCGGATTGTCTCTAACTCTGCAAGTAACTTCGCGGTTTAAATACCGCTCCTTCTCATTAAGTATTCTGAATGATTCCAAAACTACGTTCTGGCTCGGAAGTAGTAAGTTGAAGTTAAGAATTTGACAGGAAAGGAACTTTAACTTCAAATTTAACTGTGAACAAAATTAACATAATCCTTACAAGTTCAACTCTCCCTTCGCGGCAAAACGAAAATGCATAAAAAGAAAGGGTATCTTCATTAAAAGTTGTAAAATACAGAAAAACCTCAGTTAAAAACAGTTAAAATGAATAAATTTTACAGTTAAAATTAGAGTTTCCTACGCAAAATACAAGCAATTCAGCCCGCTGGCATGAAGACAAAACTTTCGGTTTACAAAACTGAAAGTTAACTTTTAGTCCATCTGGGCAAAAATACACTGAAATCGGTGCACCAACTGAATTCACTACGCTATTAAGAATTTTAAATGTAAACAAATGGCGGCTTCGTTAGGCCTAGTGCGGCTTTCAAATTGCTGATAATTCTACAGCTATTGCTTGTAGATTAACTAAAGACATAAAATCCTTAACAGGAAAATAAAAACAAGATAACTCTGTACCTTTTCCAGCAAAATATTAATCACATTGTAGAGTTCCTCACTGTGTAATTCTAAATTACTAAAAAAATTACTGTGAAGAATCTTAAGAACTGATAAGCGAATAATCGCTTGAGTTAGTGTGACAGGAAACAACAAGATAGAAGGGTAAAATAACCCTTTATTATTCCAACTAAAATTTAACAAAACTCCGTCTTGGAGTATACAATAAAGCCAATACTTGGGCTTTGAACTTAAGAGAACTAAAGAGATATAGCCGAAGCTATCAAAATTCTAACAGAGTTGGCCCCTTAACGTTAATAGACGGCGAAGCTATCAAGGGCCTAAAATACGGCCGAGCGTAATAATAGCTTAAGAGAGTAACTTAAAAAAGGCGGACGCGTGCAGCCAGAATACCTGGTATCTCTTTCTTTAAGACCGAAGAACTTCGTGGTTAAATACCGCTCTTCCTCATTATGTATTCAGATGTGATTCTAAAATTACGTTGTTACCGGAAGTGGTAAGTTAAGAATCGAGAGGAAAGTTGCTGTAACTCAAAATTTAACTGTTAATAAAATTAACATAATGCTTACAACATTTTGTATGTACGTAATATGTTATTAACTTCAAAAATTTCCCCCTTTTTCATTTAAATCACTTTAAAGAAATAATTTGCAGAAGACAAAATAAATCTAAATATAAACAGATAAGACATAACTTTACGCATGTTCCATAACAGGTTCAAATACTAGCCCGCAAGCTGGATGCATAGGTGTTCATGATTTTTCCACGTGACCAAAGTCAACGCAGTCTAATTTCTTTTGGAAAATCTTCCATGCAGACATTTTTTTTCTCTTTCATAGAAGCTTTAGTGACTTTTGACATAATCTTATAATCCAAATCCTTTTACGGAAGCGATGTTTTGTTTTTAATACAGTTATCGGTTTGAAGTATCCCCACATATTAAATTAGAAAGAGCTATGAGAAAAATTAACCGTTTAGTAATTTAAATGTGTGAATTTTTACGAAAAGACTGTTACCTATAAAAAACTGAGAAACTTGGGAAAGTTAGCATTTTCTTATTATCTGCACCCAAGTCTTAAAAATTTGCCAACCGTCGGTGATTAATTTTCACCGATTGCAACGAAAAAGGGAGGTGCAGAACTAGATGTTATAGCAGTCCCATTTGCAAAATTTCAATGTTGTACAGTTGCTCGTTTTTAAATTATGCGAGAAATCTACAATCATTGTAGAGACATTAGGTATTTTCTGGAAGCAGGAGAGATGAAAAATGAGCATCGCCTTCACCGGGAATAGAACCACGGACCTCTGAAATACGCGCCTAGCGTGCTGACCACTATACTACGAAGGCATGCTAAAAGGGCGTGGGGAAAACCTTATATATTCTCCCTTTTAAAGGGCGACTGGGATTTTAAGGAACCCAATCGCAAAATCCTGGGAGTGGAGAATCATCATCCACCACCCTTTAGTTTGGGCGCCACGGTACAATCATTAGGTTAATTTTGAAACAGGAAGAAGTGAAAACTGAGCAACGCCTTCGCCGGGAATCGAACCACGGACCTCTGGAATACGCACCTAGCGTGCTGCCCACTACACTTTGAAAGCATGCTAAGAAGGCGGAAAAAATACCTTATAATGTACTTGCAGAAGTCACGAAAATATCCCTTCTGAATCCATTTTAAATCCGTTTTACAATTTGTGTTTTTAAAAAGAGCGGGCTTTTATTCTGTCAGTACGCATAGATGACACACAAAAACAGCATGTAAATGGGTTCGAAAACTGTGAACATGGATTTTTTCGTTGAAATTTGATATTGGAAGGTTTTCGTGATTACAATACTTCTTTTACTTAGTACAATTAGTAAAAGTTAAACTCAAAAGTATGAAAATAGTCCTCGCATATGACTTACTTAAATACTGAAGCGAATAAAGAAGGATATTAATGCGGAAATGTTGCAGCATTTAGTTAATGCTGATGAGAAAAGTATCTTATTCCTGATAATAGATTGAGAAAAGCAGCGTAATTACACGAAGCATTTTCACTTCCGATAATGGAAAACCTTTCATGAAATTATTAACGAAAGAAAGAGCAATTCAAAGGAAATGGTAGAACTGAAAGGCCTACATTAGCGATGCATAATTAAAAATATTCATTTATTTTACATCTAAATATTGTCAATGATAATATGCCAGAAACGGAACGGAACATGAAAAATGGAATTGAATTTTTTGCTATTTATGTCTGCATGAACATATATCTACTTGAGTAAGGGCATTTATTCAATAATCCTGAATATTATCAATAATCAAAAAGCTTCTGGTTGGAAACTGTCATCTGTATAAATGCATAAAACTATTAAAATATTCTTTCATATTGTCGTCATTATGTTTCAGATTTTTCTTCATAACTCATTTAATACAACTACTGGTTAAGTGGAACTGATCTTCAAATTAATTTTTCTCTGAAGAAAAATAATGTAATATAATATATTTTATTTAAATGTTTAAGGTTACTTTTAATTTGTTTAAATAAAAGTAACTTTCCTACTAACGGAAATACAGCAATTAAATTTTAAATTTAAAATATTTACTTGGCAGTTACTAAACAGTAATCTAAAGACATTTCAGGAATTCAAAATTAGATGTCAAATAAGTAAATGTGTTGAAAGTTAGAAGCATTTCGAGCAGTTTGTAGAAGTGTCTCTCTTAATAGTTACATTTTTCTTCCAAACAGACGATAATGGAAACAGAAAGTACAAAGATGGGGAAAAAAAAAAAACTAAATTTTAAAGGTAATCATTATCGAGGATAAAGCAGTTAAAATAGTCATCAAACATAATAAAGAACTGAAACTATACCATATAGTTCCTGAGTAGTTACATCGATCTCCCACAATATTCGCACTATCTCACAAAAACAAGCCACAATGCTTTCAGATTTTATATTACGCCCGAAGGGGTGTTTTGTACTTCCATGTACGAAGTAAAAAGGAAGTATTGTAATCGCGAAAAGTTTCAGGCAGTATATTTCAAAGAAAATATCCATTTTGACCGCTATCGAATGCAATTTAACAACGTTTTTGCGTGACATCTGTACGTAAGGACAGAATAAACGACTCTCTTCTACCAAAAAAATTATAAAACTGCTTTAAAATGATTTCTGAAGAGAATTTTCGTAGTTTGTGTACGTACGTATGTACGTATGTATCTCGCATAACTCAAAAAACGAGTAGCTCAGAACGTTAAATTTTGTATATAGGACTGCTACAGCTAGATATGCAACTCGTATTTCGGTACCAAAGGTATATATGTAAATATATTTTATATATATCCACTCTGTAACCCGCCTCAGTAATCTCAGTTTCTTTATTCTTATATGTTTGTAAATTGTTCATTTTTTGGTTTAAAAATGATTGAATTATGTTGTTCTTATCTTCAGGTTTATGCCTTTAGGAAATATGCAAGCAATAATTGTAAAATTATCAAAAATTTAAAAGCTGTTTAAGTGCGTTTAAGCCTAATTTTTAAATAACATAGCGGTGTAATTTTTAAATACATTTGAAACAGTAGAATAACAGATTTGTTGCCAGTCTAGAGAGACTAAGCTTCGCAACTACAGAGATAACGCCTTTATTTATTATTGCGAATTAAATCATGCTTAATTATTTCTGGAATTTTTTCGAGGAAATAAGTGTTTAAGATTTACTTCGTAATTTTTAATATAGATATTTTGGGTTTTTATGCATTTTTGCCTTGTCGCGAGGTGAGAACTGAGTTAATGGAATGAGAAATACTGAATAGTCTGTGAAAAACAGTTTTTTTTTGTTTTGTTTTCTTAATTTCTTTTATACATCGTTCTAGATTTATTATATTTGAATAGAACATGTGGCAACGATTAGATAATTCTTAAAGTGATAGAAATTTTGTGCATTCTGAGTTATAATATGAACGAAATGTAACGCTGTTAAGCAAACCTAGCGCCAGTGTGTCACTATGGTAAACAAATATAAATTTTAAAGAGTGCATTTATTCTCTTGTGGTTTATGCGCTATCGGCGAAGTACATTTAATTCAATCCAATACGTTTAAATGAAATGCAAGAAAAATGCGTATAATTTAATATTCCGTACAAGGAAGTCATGTGGTGTACCCATCAGATTTTTTCATTTAAGCACACTGTAAGGTTTATCCTATGTTACTAACAGTTATTTTTAGTTAAAGCCACTTTCCTATGGTTCTTAATTTCAGCTTACAAATTCCAACCAGAATGTGTTTTCAGAATAGCGGTTAAATGCAAGAAAAAGCAAGTACTTAATTCCTCTGACTTTGTTAACACTAGAATTACAGTGCTCTTCGTATACCTAGAATTACGGCGGGTGTCATTTTGACCCCTTGATAAGATATCTGCATATTTCTCTATATGATATAATATATTTGTGAAAAAGAAACTAAAATAACGCAAATTATGACAACTACAGTTTATTTTAAAGAATATAGAGACTTATATGGGTGGTATGTAGTCAAATAATGAACAAGCATTTAAATTTTTCCATCGGAAAATGTAAATCCCCCCCCCATTTTCAATAGCTTACATTTCAGAAACACAGAAAATAAAATGTATAAATATTTACGCAAATTTTTCCAAAAAAAAAAGTGGTTTTTAGTCCAAATGTTAAAGTATTTTAAAACAAACGTTTTGCTATAAAGAGTACATAGAAATAGAAATATATAGAAATATTTTATTTACAGATAATATATTAGTTAGCGCAGCAACTAGCACACAAGATTATCTTTCTGATTTTTGTGTACAATATCCGTATACGTATTTATTACAGTTGTCGCAAATATTAGAAGTTTTGTTACCTTTGCATTTCCTTATACTTGAAGAGAGAGAACAAATTTGTTTTTACTAGATATATATTCTTCTCTTAGTTCTTCTGCCAAACACAAGAAAATCCCTTCTGCTGATATTTTCTTTTGTAACTTCCTTATACAGAATCCACGCATTTATTCCTGCTAAGTCCAAAATATTGTGGAATACATGTACTGGCTAATGGCGTGATGGTGCTTTCACGGAGTACTTTCTTGCCATTTGATCCAAAAAATCTACCCTGAATATTGTAGAATTGTAAAACTGTATTACATCAGGAACCTTCTTCTCATTAGATTCAAATTCAACTGATGAATGGAGTGTACTTAAAAAAATTAAATACGTTTACAAAAAAAAATTATGTTTTGTTCAAAATTAAAAATTACTTTTTAAAAATTACGTTTTTGTTCCTTTTACCTTGATATGATGTAAGTGTTATATAGTCTTGTTTCATCACAACTGAAGAAAAAAGTTTGTTTCTTACATTTTTTTAAACTAGAGGGAATTTCTTTTTTTGCGCGATTTACTGTTCCAACATGACTCAATCCTTTTGATTTTAGGGATTTCGCAAGTTTTACTGATGTAAAGAAACTGTCTGTAGTTATATTTCGGCCAGTATTTTTGTAAGGATCAACTAAATGTTTTATTGCGTTCTCTCCTAAACTTTGATCACTTGGTCTCATTTCATATTTTCCTAAATATGAAATCCGTTTAATAAGTATTTTGTCCTGACGTCTACTGCTAGCCAAAACGTTATTCCAAATTTATCGGGTTTGTTAGGAATATACTGCTAAAAACGGCATCTTGTTTTTGTAGGGAATAACTGTTCATCCATCGTAATGTTTTCATTTGGTTTGTAGCAAAGCTTACAGTTTTCTATAAAAGTATTCCATATTTCGGATATTAGTGCAAATTTATCGCACTGCAAACGTGAAGACCTTGTTAGTTTATTATCAAAACGAAGAAATTTCATAATTTCCGGAAACCTATCTTTACGCATAGTTTCATGAAAAAACATTGGTCCCCAAGTCTTGAACCACAAACTAAGAATTGGTAAGCCCTTGGCGGCTAATGCCCCCCTTACGTACAACAACGCTATGAATGCTTCCAGTTCTGCTAATAAAATGGTGACGCTTGGCTCAGTATCAGTACACTCCTTTATGACACGTAAAATGTTTTCATTTATTATTAACTTCCACGCACTAAGAGCTTTGCCAGAACAAATGTGACGTTTAGCATAGGATGTCGGTTCTGAATTTTCTCGCAAGATATTTTGAAACGGTCACCGACCAGAAGTATTTGAAGTATTTTCTACTTTCCATACAGTTCAATCACTAGCAATTTCTTTACAAGTGTTAGTCTGAATTACGTCAAATTTCATATTTCCTTTTGAGCGTCTACTACACTCATGTCCATAAATTAAGGATAATGCAAAATCAGGCAAAGAAAGAGTTAGAAGCAAAACAAATTTGACTTACTTGTAAAGCTTATTTATTAAACAAAAGGTAAAGAGCAAAAAAAGATATTATATGTTTGATATTATTAAAAAAATAGCGATTTTTTTCTCCCTGGAGCAAATTACAAAAAACCAATATTACATTGTTGGTATGATTGTTGTTAATACATTGTATGTCTACCAGACGATGCAATACAGTCCGTACAACGCCTAGGCATGCTGAGTATCAAATTATCGATCTGATCTTGGGGTATATTACACCACTCAAAAAGCAATGCTCTCCGAAGTTCCTGTAGACATGTAGGAAGAGGTCGACGGGCTGCAACTCGTCGGCCAAGCATGTCCCACACGTGCTCTACCGGATTCGAGTCCGGTGAGAATGCTGGCCAGTCCATACGGGTGATATCCTCCGATTGAAGGCATTCGCTTACGATGTTTGCACGTTGTCATCCATAAACACATATTGTGCGCCCATGGCGCCCGGAAAAAAACGTACATGTTGTTCCAGAATGACGTACGGATAGATTTAGCTTGTCATGGTTTCAATTTGAACATGCAGGTCAGTTCTGGAACCCAGAATAATTCCACCCCAAACGAGCAGTCCTGCACCACCGTAACGGTATCGTTCAATGATATTTTCTAGGTGATAACGGGTACCTGGAGCTCTCCATATGAACGTCCGGCGAGAATCAGATTGCAAGCTGAACCTGGACTCTTCGGAAAACCTCACACAATCCCACTGTTGCGGTGCCCACAATGCATGCTCTCTACTCCAGGCTAACCGCAGGCGACAGTGAGTTGCAGTAAGTGGAACGCATCTGACAGGTCTACGAGCATATAGACCAATCTACCCTAAGCGTCTGTACACGGTCTGCCTTGAAATTGTCGTGCCAGTGGCTGAAGAGAGCTGACGAGACAGGTCTGAGGCTGTGCTCTGCCTGTCTCTTTTGGCAGTAACTGCCAAATACCGGTTCTCATTCGGCGTTGTAACTCTGGGGCGACCTATGCTGTAACGTTTACTCACCTTACCATCATCTTGGAATCGTTGCCAAAGCCCGGAGATGGTACTCTCGGCAATTCCAAGTTCGTCTGATACTTCCAGTTGGGTAAGCCCACATTCTAGACGGTTGATAATTCTACCACTTAAAAAATCATCCAAATGCGTCCTTTGTGTCATAACTATTCGGTTATTTTACTGAAATGCTTATAAAGCGCCTGCGAACAATTTTACATCTTTGCTTGTATTCCTTATATATCACTCTCTTACACTCTCGTCATTGTGACGTACCATCGGTGTCATCTGGTTACTTCCTGAAATTTGCATATGATTCTTGAAGATGTGTGTAGTGATTTTACAGGTGATATATTTATTTTAGAGTTCGCTTTCCGCGTGACTCCGAATAATCCTTAAGTTATGGACGTGAATGTAGTTCTCGCTTCGGCATTCTTAGTTACGGCAGAATTTGAACTCGTAGAAAAACATCCATTTGTACTTGAGCTGGAGGATGATATTGCCTGATTACTCTTTATAATAAATTCCGAATCACAAGATGTCTCCATCTTTATCTGTAGAATTATTTTCGATTTGAGAGTCGGAATTGGCATCAGATAGTTCTTGCATCAGTCTCACGATTTCTTCATGCGTTAGTCCTTTTCTATGCCCCATTAGTACATCACTATAATAAATTCATGTAAGTAGAATAAAAGTTTCCACTAAAACATGTTATGAATAATAAACAAAATATCTACGAAAAATGTACAAACGTTTAGCTAGTAATATTCCCTTTTCTCTGCTTTCTTCCCACAAAGAAAAGTATTGCACATATTTCAAATCATGTGACTGGCCGATGTGAAACTACGCAGACCCACCATATTCTTTTCCTTTGTTTGTATTTTGTTTATCAGGTGCAAATAAAAATAGGTTACAGAAGTAACAGTGTTCAGATAATACTATGGAATGTATTCACATTTCTTTTCTCTCAAAGGGGTCAAAATGACACCTGCGTATTTCTAGGTATTAGGGCTAAAGTAAAAATATGATTTTCTTGAAATCTTTATATCTATTATCTATATTTATTCTAGTCTTTATATCTATATTTATTCTATATTTTTATCTATAGCATCTTACGTAAGTTACATCTTCAACGTCTTTCCGGCAAACATCTGGAAAATATTTGGCACGCTTCAACCAAATAATGGCACAGCAATCAAATAAAATGAAATGGTGTAAAATTAAATTGAAGGAAAGAATTTTCTTGAAATCTTTATATCTATTATCTATATTTATTCTAGTCTTTATATCTATATTTATTCTATATTTTTATCTATAGCATCTTACGTAAGTTACATCTTCAACGTCTTTCCGGCAAACATCTGGAAAATATTTGGCACGCTTCAACCAAATAATGGCACAGCAATCAAATAAAATGAAATGGTGTAAAATTAAATTGAAGGAAAGAATTTTCTTGAAATCTTTATATCTATTATCTATATTTATTCTAGTCTTTATATCTATATTTATTCTATATTTTTATCTATAGCATCTTACGTAAGTTACATCTTCAACGTCTTTCCGGCAAACATCTGGAAAATATTTGGCACGCTTCAACCAAATAATGGCACAGCAATCAAATAAAATGAAATGGTGTAAAATTAAATTGAAGGAAAGAATTTTCTTGAAATCTTTATATCTATTATCTATATTTATTCTAGTCTTTATATCTATATTTATTCTATATTTTTATCTATAGCATCTTACGTAAGTTACATCTTCAACGTCTTTCCGGCAAACATCTGGAAAATATTTGGCACGCTTCAACCAAATAATGGCACAGCAATCAAATAAAATGAAATGGTGTAAAATTAAATTGAAGGAAAGAAATGCAAACATATGGAATTTAAAATCATCGAAAGCAACAGATCTAGCTTTATTTACACCATAAGAGATATAAATACTTCTGCGTCATATAATAATCACAGAGATCGAGAGATCTCCCCGAAAAGAAGAGTTAATGTTCTCTTGGCCATTTTACAAAAACATTCCAAATACTGGTTGAGAAACCTCGCTCTTGAAGATGAAAAAGGGGAAATGCTGTGATATGTAAATTTTGTTAAGTACGTTTAGAAGATTTATCGAAAAAATGCTGGAAGCGAGCCAAGCTGACCCATTTGGCAATGGACAACCATTAAAGAATTCAAAAAAGTTTAACGATTAGCAATCCCGTGATATGCAGAACACATCCCAAACGATCTCAAAACTCTAAGAGCATAAAATTGATAGCATCGTGTGCTGTTGTCTTGCAGAAACTGTCAAATTCCCTAAGTAGCTAAATCAATCCACGAGTCGGGTGTATGAGCTGGAATTGTGTGTTCAAGTTTCTCACATTATAGGAAACTTTTCATAATTACTCGAACAATAAAGAAAAAAAAGTATTTTGCTTCTCTTATTTCTTCCTTAAGAAAAATACTTATGTTTAGTTAATTTTGGCTGATTATCGTCTGCTCGTGTATTATGCTGCATCTTACTTGATAAGATTAATTTAACTTACACCGTAGGAGAACGAGAATATTCCCATTTTGGTCTTAATTTTCATTTTGAAAATGGGAAATATTTTTTGGGGGCATTTTAGAACAGAAAATGCTGATACGCTTTTTGTATTAATTTTGCAGACGTAAATTTTCTTCATACTCTATACCGTGGGGAGAATTTTATTTTTCAATTACTGTTTCATAAGCATTAAGTCTTGGTTCTTCTAGATTGAATGTAAACTGTGTAAGGTTTATTTTAAGGTACATATTTGCTTATGTTAAAATCTGCCCCATAGTTCTGTTACTTCATATACTCCACCAGAATGGTTTGAAAATTTTTTATCTTTCGTAGATTTTTTATCTCTCGTAGATTTTTTATCTTTCGTAGATACACATACAGGATTCTTTTCTGATTTTAATACCACAATATGTGAGCTCTAACCATTTATTAGCTCAAAGAAGCGGTAGCCCAGAATGGTTATTAGGCTCAAAACGACATTTTGTAGCGTTTCACTACAAACGCCGAATCACATTTTAAATTGCTGCCGGCAAATATTATTGCCCTGTATTATATTTAAAGAAATTAAATAATGAAGAATCTGCATGAATGTGTGTACGTTTCTCGCATTTTGAAAAAACGACTGTACCTAGAGCCATCAAATTTTCAATAACGTGATCCTCCACCCGAACATGTGCACTTGGAAGAACGAATTTTCAATTATTAATTTGTTTTTATTATCTCTTTCATATTTTGTAAAATTTTAACGAATTTTTTAATTAACAAACTCAACGATTTCAAGACGAGCTATGGCAACACTATACGGAAGATAAAATTTTTATCTCCGGCGCGCGAAACTGCGTATTTTTTTATATTTTTTAATAGTGCTGTTGAATTGAATTTTACGTGATTTACCCTCTAAGCGGGAAGGTCATATATACATATACGGTCTAGAATATTTATTGTGATATCTGTAAGAACGTATATATACATGCATATTAAAATATATCAACGAAATTAAGGCAATATGTCAAAAGAAAACAAATCCAGGTATGAAAGACCAGGAGAGGTTTTGCATTAAAATCAAAACAATAATTTGTTCTCATAGAGGTTTTGGAAATTTCTGCTTTCTTAGCGAATACCCTAGCCGCCCAGAGGGTTTTAATTGCGAAGAATATGATATTTAATAAATAGCACACAAGGCGTTAGAAAGACGTCTCTTTGGGCGTAATATAAAATCTTAAATCTTTCAGATTTTTTTAAAATTTTTTTCAAGGTTATTTCTGTGTATTAATTAATTAAACAATTACTAAGAATATAACTTCTTATATATTGTTTATGTGGCAATTTAAGTTATATGTATATGGATCAAAATGTTTCTTACTTTCGATGAACTTTGCTGTTTTATTGTGAAAAATATATCATGTATTTAACCTTTTTTACGAAATTATAAATTCTAACAACAACTATTTTTAACAAAACGGTACAAAAGTCTGTTTTTACTTCCTTACACAATTAGATCCTAGAAACTGAAAAAAAAGGGTTGTTATGAAATCTGCCTGGTACACTCCTCGTGCATTTTTTTATATAATGTTCATCCCGTCTGGAAAATTCTTCCCCAATATTCAGTATATTTTCTATAATTGATACTGTGTTTGAAACTGATATCAACAAACAAGAGTTCCTTAAATATCGATTATTGAAATGCATTTTCAATTGCAAAATTTCTCAAAATAAGGTAAGGTTTATGTAAACACTGTGAGTAAAAGAAAAACACACGTATAAAATTTAATTTTTATGTAATCTCTGTAAGGTAATAATTGCACGTGATAAAATGATCTTCTTTGATGCACTAAGCACAGAATGTCTAGAGATTTACGTGACTATTTCCAGGAGATATTCTGGAACGAATTAAATCTTTCAGCGCTTAAAACCAATCAAATTTTCAAGTTTTCAATCAAATTCTGCAAGGAACCGCAAATAGAATATTGCTTATTTTGTCGATTAGAAAACATAGGGAAGATTTAGGTGAATTACTATCAAATATATACGTTTTTGTACCGTAAAATACGGGGAATATCTACCTTAATTTTTATCTAATATATACGTTTATATACAGTAAAAAATCGGGGAGATTTACGTAAATTTTTACTAAATATATCGCATACGCCAAGCAAAAAATTGGAGAGATTTACGTATATGCGATAAATATACGTAAAATTTTACTAAAAATATACGTAAATCCCTAAAAATTACGTATATTATACGTAAAAGTTACGAATGAACAGCAATCTCTAGCGTAAATATACCTAAATTTTACGTAAAACTTACGTATAGTATAACGTAAAAATATACGTAAATATTTAGTATTTGCCACTGGACACTTTTCATATTTTTACGTTCAGCTTGAACGTTTTTTATACGAAGAGCCATTCGTAAATTGCACGTATTTTTCTCGTGCAATTTACGAATGCATGCTGCCAGGGTAGTATGGTACTCATTAAACAATACTCGTTATTAAATATTATTGCATTCTACGATTTCGTGGATTTGAAGTGATTGATGACAACACTTGATGAAGAATCTGAACACGGTTTATCAGCCAGTATTACTCAGAACAGTTCCAAAAACAGGTTTACAGTCGTCGAAAAACTACGGCAAACAGCTGAAACAATCAACAACGCAGCCTTCAGGCTGTAACGGTGAAGGCAGCTTCACGGCAAGGCACTAAAGTACAGCTCCCGACTCGGACGCCCGCTTTCGGAGCTCAAGACACTAGTATTGAAATCAACGTACTCTAGATACTCAAGATACACTCTTACGATACACTGAAGATACTCTTCACGATAAAACTGCTACCGGCAGGGTTTTTGTAGCTTTTGACGTGCCTTCGAGAATATTCTCGGGAAGACTCTGAAGAATTCGTTCTAGAATGTTCTCGTTTCGTCTATGGCATATCACCAATTCTGTCGCCAAATGGGGCGATTTCACGCCAAATTTGGCAACCTTGCCTATCATTGCCATTTTCTGGAAACCCAAAATCCGCTATGTGGAGAAGCTATCTTACCGCAGCTGGGCATTTGTCAACAACAATATGTTACTTGACCAATAAAATTACGTATTGCTTTGTTTCCGTGAATTTTTATCGTAAAGCTGTAGAGACATTAGGATTTTTGGAAGCAGGAAAGATGAGAAATATGCAACGCCTTCGCCGGGAATCGAACCACGGAACTCTGGGATACGTGCCCAGTGTGCAGATCACCACACGCCGAAGGCCTGCAAAGAGTAACTTTTTTAAAGGTAACTTTTTTAACTTTCCCCCTTTTTTAAGGGAGACTGGGGTTTTTTGGGGACGCAATCGCGAAATCCTGGGTGGGGAGAATCATCATCCACCACCCTTTTAGTTCGGGCACCACTGTAGAGACATTAGAATTTTTGGAAGCAGGAAAGAGGAAAAATATGCAACGCCTTCGCCAGGGATCAAACCACGGAACTCTGGATTACGCGTCCAGCGCGCAGACCACCACACCGCGAAGGCATGCCAAGAAATCGGGAGAAATATCTCTTAAAGCTAGGAATTATTTCGTATTTACCTTATAAAAGCATAATAAATATCTTCCTAATTGATATTTTTTGATTTACGAGAACAATAAAGTTAGATTTTAGAAAATCCGCCTGTCCACAATAATAAAAGCATTTTTATAAACATTCTATCTACACTGGTGTGCAAAAATTAAAGACGAAGTCGAAAAATTAGCATATCAGCTGAGCGAAGAGGCAGAGCGGACAGAAAGACCAATCAGGAGATTAAGTAAGGTGATGTACAGTAGCACATGCGCAGATATGCAGGTAGACGTAATGGGGGAGTGTCTGAGTAGTATAAAGCATGTTGTCGGTGTAAGATCAGTATATCTGGCAAAGAGATTGCACACCGTAGAGCAGTTAAAATCACACCGAGTTGCTGCCTCAGCGAGAAATGGCGAATAATCAATCTGTTAGAAGACATCTGGATGCTTTTACCAGAGGTCGACTCATTGGGAAGTTGGAGGAAGGCCGCAGTGTGACAAGTGTGGCTGCAGAGTTCGGAATTGCTCACAGCATTGTTTCACGACTTTGGAGACAATTTCAAACTACAGGAACAGCTATCCGGGGGTTTAGTAGTGGTCGTCCACGAGGAACCACACCAGCAGATGACCGGTATATTGCCTTACAGGCCAGAAGATACAGGCCGCAGACAGCGGGAGAAATCGCTAGACACACGGCACAGGCGACTGGACGACCGATATCGCGTTTTACCGTGGCCAGAAGACTGCACGGTGGTGGTCTGTTTGCATGACGCCCTGTACGGTGTGTACCTCTAACGCCTGCCCATCGGAGAAGGCGTTCTCTGTGGTGCCGGAAACACCGGAATTGGAGAGACAATGAATGGGGACGAGTACTCTTTACAGATGAGAGCAGATTCAGTCTGATCATATCCCCTATTAAATACCGGAGGTTTCTTGCTGGACACCCATCACAGGGATGTTTCGGCCTTCAGTCGCATTGCGCTCCATGCTACTTTTTCAGTAAAGCTTCTTTTTATCCCTCTGATTTCTCTTTTAGTAAGTGTTGCTTACATTACTCATGTCCTTACGTATTGGGGATCTTACGGTATTAAATGTGTTGATTTGGAAAGCTTTTGTACCAAGTTATATTGAAAAAACCGTCTCGTCCTTAATTTTTGCACACCAGTGTATTTTGAGAGCTCTTTTAAACTCGAAATGAGTCCTGGAAATCACTATTTACAGATATTAATTCTTTAGCAAAATAATAAATTTATTTAGTTTAACTACTGGCTTTAATTGTGTCCTTTAATCTTCACATTCTGAGCTCCATAAAAATTCTCTAGTTCGGATGATTAAGTTTATTTACCCAATGTTACAAAAATGCTTGAATTTTCAATACCTATGTCTAGCAGAATTATGAAGTCCGTACTCTCTTTTTCGAACATCTTGTATAAATATCGGATATCGCGTGTTGCTTAATCTCGTATGTTGTAGCTAATCCTAAAGAATAGCCGGACATAATATTTCAAGATATTTTCGTCTTTATGAGCTTCAGAGAGCTTTTTATTACACCGTTTCTATTCATTCATCAATGTATCTTCACAAAATGTATATAATCCCTAAATATGCACATGACTTTCAAGCTCGTGTACGTTGTCATAACATTGCAAGGCCCAGAGAAAGCTATGAAGAAGTGTCACTTCCGAATCTTCTCTGTTTCGCTTATAGTAGAAGTGGGAACTAATATTTTGCTGTGTGTTTATCATAGTTTTATACATTTTTGTAAAAAAAAAACTTCGTTGACTAATTTTATACAAAGACATAATTATTTTAGATTTTTCAAACAAGGATTTGAAATTTATAATCACATTGAATCTTGTTGCAATGCTGTGATATGTTTTGTCTTAATTTTATAGATAATTAGCCCCTTAATTATTTAATACAAGCAGCAAAGCCAATTTACTCAAAAAAAAAATCTGAAAGTATTCAAATTTTATGTTAAGCCCAAAGGGGAGTTTTTTAACGTTTTGTATGTTACCTTCATTTATTAAATATCATATTCTTTGGACTTTAACCATTAAAATTCAGTTAAACAGCAATATCGCAAAATAATTTTAAAAGAGCATATCTTTAGAATTTCCCATACACAGTCTCGAGCAATGGTAATAAGTTTTTTTCCTTTAAAAGTTTTTTTTTATTATTATTATTTTATTTTGGTAGAATGTTGCCATTGCTTGCTTTGAAATTGTAGAGTTTCTTAATAAAAAACTCTAAATGCTTAACAAAATAGGAAATAGATAGTAAAAACAAATTCCAAATTCCAAATTTGGGCTTCCGCATCCCCATATTCGGGTAGAGACTTACGTTACTCAAAATTTGATATCTCTAGGTACCATTGTTTTATCACAGTGCGAGACACAGACGTACATTTATACAGATTCTTCTTTATTTAACCCGGCGGAAGTCGCACCAAGAAAAGTTACTAGAGTGGGCGCGTGGGGTATCACATACCCCAATATTTAAAATATGATAAAAAATAGTATTATTTAGTTTTAAAACTGTTTTTTTTTTGTTCTCGTGTATTATAAATAAGTGAATAATAATTGGGTTTCAAAAAATTAATTTCCGAAATAATCTTAGAGTTAAAATTAAGATAAATGAAAATAATAAACATAATGCCTCTAAGTTTCATTGCATATCTAATACACCATGCTTATTTTATTTCTTCACACTTTGAACGAAATACGTTCATGTGTTCTTGGCACAGAATGTTTTCACATTTTAAACATTGCATTCACTTTCTTCTGTCCTTGGCGCGAGGGCAAAAAATTTAACACATCTTTCATATTTAGTTGTTTCGAATTTCATGTATTCGTTTTAATTCTTCGTCGAAACTTATGCTTTTGTTTTGCATGCAGTACGTCAATTTCTTGGAAAAGTATTAATCTCTGATCTTTGTTCAATACTTTTTTTCATTAATTGTAATGCTAAGTCCTTCAAAAACAGACTTTTGTTTCTTGTTGGTGGATTAGCAATTGAATGTAATATAATCCAAGCATTTATTACAGCAACATTCAGTGCAGAAAAGAAAATTACCATTGGCCAACCTTCTTGTTATTCTGGCAATTGAATAATTGGCTGACATTTCATCTCCCATATCCGCTGCTCCTTTAGTCATATTATTAAAACATATAATTCCTGATGTTTTATTTTCTCCAATAGTATCATCTATAGTATGATCGTTATATAATGTTGAAAGCATATGAACAGTTTTTCCTTTTTTAGGAACATCAGGAATTAATGTTTTATCTTTTTCAAAACCAAAACATTGTAGAAAATATTCTTAGTTTCATCTTCAGTTTCCGAAATACAATCTTCATCGCTTTCAAATATTTCTAATAAATCTCACTCGCGTTGCATCTCCAGTTCATAGGGACTCATTCATTTTACCATAATGCAGTTAAAAATTTTTAAGAATTCAATGTCAAGTACTTTAAATTCACTTGCGAGTAGAAATATTTACTGTTACACTCTAGAAATAAATTTCTGAACTAAATATTCGGTCAGAAAAACACTTACACGTACAGGCGCGTGGGGTGTGTCATACCCCAGTTCCAACAAAATACCGATAAATCTTTTTCTGAAACACACAGGCAAAGAAAAAGCGGCTCTGAAAGTGAACCACAACTAGAAACTCAGCTACTGAAAGCAGCACAGAATTTCAGTTTCACAAGCTAGGAATATTCCACTTTTATGTAGGGTTGGGGTATGATACACCCCACGCGCCTTCCCGTGGGTTAATTTCTTTAAATATAATACTACAGGGCTTTAATATTTGATGATTCGCAGTTTTAACGATTTCGACGCAAAATGGCAAAAAGAAATTAATAGCCCTTTTAGGCTAACGCTTTTTGAGCTAATGATTACTAGACGGTCAAGTGCAATGATTTCCAAAGATGAAAAATACGAATGTGGGATATAAGGTTCTGTTTGTTAGGGCTGTGTTTACGAATGTAAAATAAGCTGCATCTTTATCAGTCTAAAGTCCAATTTGCCGAGAAGGACTATTAATTTCGTTTTGGTATTTTGCATAGATTAAGCGTTGTTTCACTTTTCAAATTGTTGACACCAAATATGATCGACCTGCATTATATTTAAAGATATTAAATAATGAAGAATCTAGTAGACTGTATGTAGATTTTGTGATAAAACAACTGTAGCTAGAGCCATCAAAAGTAGAATAACCTTTTCTTCCATAGAAAATGGGCATTTGGAATACCAAGTTTGGTGTCTGGAATTTTTTTTATTACCTATATCATGTTTTGAAAAAGCTTTAACGAATTTTTGATTAACAAACTCGACGATTTCAAAGCGAACAATAGCAACACTGTACGAAAAAAAAAAAAAACATTTTTATCTCCAGGACGCGAGACTCTGTATCGGAAATTCTAAAGTTAAACTCATTTTAAAATTATTTTGCGATATTGCTGTTGAACTGAATTTTATGGTTTAAGCGAGAAGAATATGATATTTAATAAATAAAGATAACACACAAAATGTTAAAAATTGGACGTAATTTAAAATCTGAAACCTTTCAAATTGTTATTATTTTTATATAATTCAAATAATTAATTTTTATATAATTAATTTTATATAATTCACATTCATTCTTTACTATGTATTACTTTCAAATTTTTATTAATTTTATTAATTTTTTTGGCTGTCAATTTGCTTAGTTCTGAAGCTTTTGAAGGCACGAACAATTCTGAAAATTTCTTAAAATACTAATGTAATGAATTTCACTTTCAGATAATTATTTCCCTTTTGTTTAATTAATCAGTCATCATTCAAAACGATAAATTTGGTCCGAGTAATTATTTTTCATTCCTAATTACAAAATTCGTTTTCAACTGGAACACAACCTCGGGATAATGATTTTTAAGTTATATAAAAAAAGTTAATTAAAATAATTTGGAACAAAATAACAAAACAAGAAGGTGAACTAAAAAAACCCCGTGAAGGAAATAATTTTAGTTATGTTACTTTTTTTATTGCATTCATTGTTTCTCTTCATAAAGAGCAAAAGAGACACTCCGGTAATCTCCAATGACTAATTTTAATTAAAACGCTGAGAGTTTTTTACTTTTCATTTCTGCATATCATTTGTTACCTCAGACGTTTGCATTACATTAATGTGTGGTAGAAATTAAAACCATTCTCATCGTGGGGCGTGACATAACTAAGATTTATGAATATACAGGAAAGAATGAGAAGCAATTACTATATCTTCAAGCGTTGCTTCAATATTTTCTACAGCTTAATGTACTACGTGATATTATATAAATCGGTAAGAACACGTTTTAAATTAAAAGAATTCGGTATTATAAGCTATAAATTAAGAATACTGGGTACGTATAATTTTAAGCTATCGAAGCGATTTTTAAGATATTGTTAAGCATAAATTAATGTTTTGGGAACGGTAGCTTTATGCTAACTCAGCAATTTGTAAGATAATATTAAACATAAATTAAGAACTCAGTTTTATCCTGCTCTCAAATAATAAAATAATGCTCAACTTTCAGATCAAAAAAGGCATAAATTATGAATACTTATCGTGTAAGGTTTTATGTTGTTAAATCAGTTTTTAAGATAATAGTAGGTAGAAATTAAGAATACTGACTTCATATGATTATATTCTGCTACAAAAATTTGTAAGATAATATTTCAAGAAAAAGGTGCTTATTATACTCTGAGAGAGTTTATGTATAACACATATGCCGTATCATAGTTTATTAATATATACTGAAACAAAAAAAATGCTGATGTGTACACCATATGACTTCCTTATACGGAATATTAAATTTTATACATTCTTCCTGCATTTCATTTAAACTTATTTCCTCGATTTTCATTAGACATATATTTCTCATTCCATTAATTCAGATCTCACTTCGCAACAAAGCAAAAGTACATAAATATTCAAAATATTTTAATTAAAAATTGAAAGATTTAGAAAACTATAAAACACCAATTTAAAATAATTTTTAATCAAATACATTTAAAATAATTTTAAAAAAAAATTTAGTAATTAAAATTACAGTTTCTATGCAAAAACAAGCAATTCGGCCAGCAGGCGAGAACGCAGAATTTTCGGTGCACAAAGGTAAAAGTTTCTTTTTGGTCCCACTCGGCAAAAAGACATTGAAGGTGCAGAAAACATTAATCCACTATTCTAAATTTCAAATATAAACAAATAT
The DNA here is from genome assembly GCF_044657685.1 of Stegodyphus dumicola. Lineage (NCBI taxonomy): Eukaryota > Metazoa > Arthropoda > Arachnida > Araneae > Eresidae > Stegodyphus > Stegodyphus dumicola. The sequence goes on from NC_140774.1 coordinate 184,247,618, forward strand.
GGCTGATATGGTTAAAACGTAGGCTTAGCCGCACCTAAACGACTTTTAAATTGTTTGTAAGTTTGCAGCTATTGCATGCAGATTAACCAAAGGCAAAAAACCCTTAACCGGAGGATAAGAACAACATAATTCAATTATTTTTAAAGAAAAAATGCAAATTACCAACGTATAGGAATAAAAAACTTGAGCCGACTAGCAAAGTGGGTATATTCAAAGTTCTGAGTCTGCTCGTTTTTGAGTTATGAGAGATACGTACGTACGTACAGACACCACGGAAAAATCTCTTCTAAATCCATTTTAAATCAGTTTTGTAATTCGTTTAGGGAAATTCAGTTTTTATTCTGTTCTTTAGGTATAGATTGAATGAAAAAAAAAATTCTGCTTTCTGTGTATAAATATCTTTCGGTGTTAAACTGGCCTCTATTCACGTTACGCATAGGAAAACCATAGTAAACGCCCGTGCAACCCACTCGTTCGTCTGAGTTCATACTTTAGTCGAACTAAAGGTTTTCAGTCGTCTTAAATGCTGGGCCACTTGCTGCTTTACAGTGCATTAAACTGACCAGAGCTATTTAAAACCATTAAGTAATTGAGAACTGAAAGATAAATTAGAAAACTGTGAAAAAACGTCCTTTCGCAACTTTTATCTCCCCCCAAACTTTACTTTTTTTGCAAATGTGACTGTTAAATTTAAAAAAATGAGACTAAGAAAATCGCAGTAATTTGTGTGAGGTGATGTAATCTTAAGTATTCTTTCTTGACAAATTTCCGATAGAATAGCTTCATTTTTATATTTAACAGAAATTACTCTAGGCAAGCGTAAGATAAAGCATACTGAATTAAACTTTTCTTTTCAATAGTTTAGAATCTTTGTTCTCAATACTTTCGCAGGATTATCCTGAGGCCTCATACTCTTCAAATACAGACTTTCATTTTTATTCCAGTTACTCTAGTTATTTTTCAGGTGTACTCCCTTTGTTTTTTCTAAATTCTTTTCGTGTTCAAATTATCTGGGAAATTCCAAAGATATTCGTGCTTGTTTCTGTAAACCCGCTATAACTGGGTGAGAAGAAAATTCTAGTAATATTTTAGTTTTTGGATTTACTCTTTTACGTTGTATTGATCATGCCAGCCAGTTAGAGAAAGGCTTTATCTATCAAAATGTAATAAGCGAATTTTGGCATTCAAATTACTCTCTTTAAAGAAAAAAGCTGCACCCTTTTTTTTTTTTTTTTTAATTCCGCAAATTTGTGAAGAGGATGAAATTACATCTATCTAAGAGATGAAAATATTTTTGTCATGGAGCTTCTTGCTTTTCTAGGTTTAGTTTTGAACTCTAGTAGTTTATCTCTGTTGTGCAGCGGTTAACTTTCACAATATAATGAGAAGTTTATTTATTTCATACGGTTAAACTATTAAATAAACTGAATTTTTTTGTAAACAGACAAAATTCTTATTGAATAATTATGTAAAAAAAATACTTTCAGATTTTATATTGTAAAGACTTTAGTATTTTTTGGAAGCCAGAGAGATGAAAAATTAGCAACCGCCTTCGCCGGGAATTGAACCACGGACCTCTGGAATCCGGCCCAGCGTGCAGAACAACTGCACCACGAAGGCACGCTAGGGAAGTGGGAGAAATACCTTATATACACCCCTTTTTAAAGGGCGACTAGGGTTTTAGGGGCCCTAGTCGCCAAATCCTGGGTGCGGAGAATCATCATCCACAACCCTTTTAGTTCGGGCGCCACTTGTAGAGTCATTAGGTTAATTCGAAGCAAAAAAGATGAAAAATATGCAACCGCCTTCGCCGGGAATCGAACCACGAACCTCTGGAATCCCGGCCCAGCGTGCAGAACCACTACACCACGAAGGACGCTAGGAAAGTGGGAGAGATACCTTATAATATTAAACCCAAAGTTGAGTTTTTTGTTTTTCATTTACACATACATACCCGGTTCGAGAGCATTTGTGCTAAACGTATTTAAAAGCAGCATATCCTTCGAGTTAACGATATATAATTTCGCGTGCTGGAGATAAAAATATTTTATTACGTACAGTATGTTGCCAGTGCTCGCTATGAAATCATTGCGTTTCTTAACCAAAAATTAGTTATAGCTTACAAAATACCAAATAGATGATAAAAGCAATTCCATTTGAAGATTAGGCCCCCCAGGTTCCCATATTCGGGTGGAGGACTGCGTTATTCAGAATTTTTGATGGCTCTATATATCGCTGCTTTTTCATAGTGTAAGAAACATGCACATGTTACTTAATTTACTTAACTTACTTAATTTCTTTAAATATAATATTGAGCGATAATCAAATAAACCTAAGCCTTTGCCATAATTAGATAAACCGAAACCTGAAATACTGCCAATAATAGTCTTGTATGTTATATTTTCAGAATTATGCAAATGAATTTCTCTCTGAGATAAAACTTATTTTTTGATTTTCACTGCTGTTAGCAATATCAATAATTTTCTTAAGAAAACATGCAAAACTGAGCAGTTATCTCACAGCGTCGATCGTAGTATCATTATGAGAAAGTCCTTTATTTTGCTTATCATTTTTCAAAATTTGTTCAAAGTGATTCGTTGAATATATGTGATTCTAGAAAAAAGTATGATTCATTCGTAGGTGGATATCTTTGTTGATCTTCTCAATATCGTGTGCAATTACGATATTGTTTTAAGTAGGCTGTTTTAATAAATGTTGCTTGTACATAATTGATATATAATATAATAATATTTTCCTATACTTGGAGTGCTTAGATATTTGAAGCTTAGCATTCCACGTTTGGACACAGATTATGACTTTTGTCTTAGATTTTTATAGGTAGGTAACTAAAATGCAAAAATGATCTGTTAAGACCATGCAGTTAGAATGTTAAGGTACATTTAATAATATCATAAACAAATGTAAAGATGCAAAAAATTCAACTTCAAACTGAAGAGACAGGCTCGTCAGCGGCCGAGCGGTAAAAGCCGCTGAGCACTGGTAGTTCGGTCTGGGGTTCGGGTTCCGGCGAACGAGCTGTCCGCATGGGCGTTTTCGTGGTTTCCTCATGTGTAACGTGTATACGAGCCAGTTTCCCTTAAAAAAGACCTTCACGGGGCATCCGTACCTTTCCGTGTAGTGCCCAAGGTCGGAGCACGTAATAAGCCAAAAAAAAAAAAAAAATAGAGAGAGATAAGTTCTCTCTTTTGAAATGTCGTTCTAAATTTAGATTATTGAGTTATCATTTTTATTATGTTTTATTTTTTTTACTTATCTTTCTTTATCATTTTAATTTATTTTCTGTTTTTTTAAAAAAAAATTACCCATTTGCAGAGCTACTGTATATTTGTTTATTTTGTTAGTGGCATAAGTTACTTGTGTGCCTCGTGGTATAATTTGCGGAACACGAGAAGATAAAATTAAAGATCACCAAATAATTGTTAATAATAATGATAATAATAAAATCTGAAAGCTTTCATTTTTTATATTACTACCAAAGGTTTGTTTTTCTAACGTTTTTTTGTGTTATTTTTATTTTTTAAATATCATGTTCTTCGCAATTAAACCACATAAATTCAATTCAACAACAGCAGTTGCACAAAATATTTAAAAACATCGTATCTTTAGAATTTTCGATAGGCGATCTCGCGCGCTGGAGATAAAGTTGTTTTTTTTTCGTACGCTGGAGATAAAGTGCGCTGGAGATAAAGTTGTTTTTTTCGTACGCTGGAGGTAAAGTGCGCTGGAGATAAAGTTGTTTTTTTTTGTACGCTGGAGATAAAGTGCGCTGGAGATAAAGTTCGTTTTTTTTTTGTATATGTATTTCAGTTATTAGATTGCAGTTTTAGTATTAGTTTTGTGTTTGTGCAATAAATGTAAAAAATACAACAAGGTGGAGTTTATTTATCTATAAGGCGGAGGATGAGGAAAGGGGTGATATCACAGCCTGTCTTCCTGTAAAACAAGTTTTCTTTAACACTACGAAAGCTTAAGAAGGCCTGATTTAATACAATACTAGCGGGCTGCGACCAAAGCATAATTTTTTAATTTCTATGTACACATGAAAAGAAATATATGGAAGCATTTCAGTGTGAATGAAATCAATTCATTCGTTTCAAGTAACAACCAATTTGTAAAAATTTTACTATGCAGAATTTGGGCATAATACTTATTAAAAAGGATACCATTACTTGCATGTTCTTATTTAATTATTTTTCGAAAGTTACTAGCATTTTGAATTTATATTTGCATTGATTACGAACTTGTCCTCCCAAGGAACTGCTGTCTCTTCTTGAGCATTTATTATTACACTTTTACACTTCATATTTATTTCGAAATAAGTAATTGCATGTGGTAAAAAATTAGAGATAAAGTAATTTCCAGCGTACTTTCTTCTTCGGAAAAAATGAAATATTAGACCTTCAATTTAACATCCGTAAGGAACTTTCTATGAAAAAGCCATTACTTTATTTTGCAGGTATGTAAATAAGAACAAGATAAGTTTTTTTGTGCACAGCAGCTACTTGCATTTATTTTTCTTACAGCAATAATGTTATGTTGGTATATTTGAATTAAATACCAAAGCCATTGCAGTTCTTTTATTCCCCTTTCGTTAATGAATATTTTTGATTCTGATATTTAAATTTAACAAGAAAAAATTCGTATTTTTTCTGAGCTATTTCTATATTTTACTAACTTTTTCAGACTAAGATGTTTGGAACGAGAGAAATGAAATTTCAGAAAATTCCATTAATAATTATTTACGAGTGAAAATATAAAGTTCTGCAGACATTCTAACACAAATAATGTAAAGGAAATATACTTAACAGAATATTTTATTTGGAGAAATAGATTTCGGTAGCTGTAATGCTTCTGAGTTTCACAAAAATGGAAGACGTGAAATGTTTGCATATGTAAGTACACATAGAAAGAGGATATCATGAAATAATTAAGTTTTGCAAAAACATCCATAGAGCCAGCTCATTTAAATTCGCTAGAAGTTACTGCTAATAAAAAGCTCAGATTAAAAAATAACAAAATACAATAATTTCATATTAATTAACGCAAGAAGAGCAAGAGAAATATATACATCATTCAAAGAATGCTCATTTGTTTAATTTAAAATAAGCAAAGCACGATTATAAATTTCATTTAACGAGAAATAATGTAAGGTTTGTAATAATTTTTTTGTATAAATTTAATTTTCAAATATTTTATCTGCTATTTTAAATATTTGCTTTTAGCATATTTATTCTATGTTTCAATTTCCATCTAGAACCGTTCTACACATATTTGTTCCTTTTGTTTTTATATTAGTGATTTTTGTACAAAATCACTAAAAATTTCAATCACTTAATCACTTAAATCACTATTTCAAAATGCGTTTGTTTATTTCTTGTGAGGTATAATTTCCATTTCATTTTTCTTACTTCATAAGTGTTATTTCTTAAAATTTGAATGACTAATCTATAATACCGTCATAAATTTATTTTTTGAAGATTTGCTATTTGAACCCTTTGTTGAGTTCGAGTTATGGATAATAACTTCGATCTTTACTTTTGTTTTGAACCCTTCGTTGAGGTCAAGCTATTAATAATTACGATTTTTTCTTTTGTTTTGAATCCATTACTGAGTTCTGGATATTAATAATTTCGATTTTTTACTTTTATTTTGAACCGTTTGTTGAGGTCTAGCTATTAATAATTTCGATTTTTTCTTTTGTTTTGAATCCTTTATTAAGTTTTGATATTAGACATTTCGATTGTTTTGTTTCGAACCATTTATCGAGTTTTAGATATTAATAGTTTCAATAGTTTCAATTTTTGCTTTTGTTTTGAAACCTTTGTTGAGTTTTAACTCTCAATAATTTCGATTTTTACTTTTGTTTTGAACCCTATGTTAAGATCTAGATATTAATAATACTGTCGATTTATTATTACCCCCATTCGGTACTATTCGGTTTCGAGGGCCGTAAAAAATCGCCAAACTATTGTTGATGCCAGTGCTGCCAAAAATAATTGCGGCAACCCTAATAATTGCGGCAGGAAAGGAAGTATAAAAGTAAATAACTATTTAAGATTGACGTTTTAATTTAGATGAAAGGTTAATTTCATACATTACATTTTTCTTATTATAATTTATATGAAAAAGGCTAAACATGACCGAATGGAAGCATAAGAGTAAATAACTATTTCAGATCATTATTATAATTTACATAAAATTGCTAAACATAACTGAATGGTAGCCTGCATCGCTATTTCGCTACCGACTTATCGCTAAAGCATAATTTCATCTCGTTGGTTGTTCAAACGTAATTTTCGATAATGAATGATGCCTTTTCTTTGAAAATATTCTTGGTAAAGTGCAGAATCGCTCACTTATTTGTTTGCCGCTTTAGGTCAATGTGTACATAGATAAAGTCAAGGGTATGCGCAGTGCCATTTTGTGCAATTCTAGGATTTTTTTTTTTTTTTTTTTTTTAAGTGAAAATAGGTCGATGCACCCATGGATACCGAGTATGTGCAATTCTTAAAAACGCGTCTCTGAAATCAGCGCGTACGCTAGATTTGGCGCGCTATTAAATGGACACGTTTGCTAGATTTGGCGCTTTTGCGCGTACATTTTCGCTGCAATTTTTTTACGGCCCTCGAAACCGAATAGTACCTTATATTCATATCCTTGCAAAATGTAATCTATTCATCAATAATGATTTACATTGTTGGTATGTGAAAAAATTATTATAGCTCTTATTTAAGATATTATTTGCGACATAGTCTGCTGAAATGGTCCAAGAGACTAGAGTGATTATACGAGTATCGGTAAATTAACATGTATACCCGAATAAGAAATTAAAAGGCAACTAAATGTCAAATAATTTAAATATATTAATACACTAGAATGTGGCTAAACGTTCAGTTACTATGCAAAGTTTCAGTACTAGAAACACAAAATTAAATTAGCTTGTATTACATTACAGAAAAGGTGGTGGTAGTGTATTTAATTATGGCAAAGCGCACGAGGGCTATCTGCCTAAGGGGAGGGATGCCTTCGTGGAGGACTTTCTAAGAGAAACTGGCTCGTATACATGTTACTAATGGGGAAAACCACGAAAACGCCCATGCAGCCAGCCCGTTCGCGGGATTCGAACCTCGGACCGAACTACCAGTGTTCAGAGACTTTACCGCTTGGCCGCTGTTACAGAAAAGGTAATATATAAATATCGTATTACATTACCATATTTATGGTAAGGAGTAAATATGCTTATTACATTCCAAAACTCAGAAAAAAGGGGGGAAATTACATGAGTAAAAGTAGTATAACATTCCTTTTCGTTAAATGGCCTCCCTATGCATAGCTGGACTGGGGCTGCACCCGTTAAGGGTATTAAATGAACTATTGTGGAGAAATGCTGCCTTAAAAAAACTGATATTTATTCTATATTCTATCTATATATTTATTCTATATATATATTATTCTATATATGTATTATTCTATATTCTAAATTCTATTATATATATTTATTCTATATTCTATTATATATATTTATTCTATATTCTATTATATATATTATTCTATATTCTATATTCTATTATATATATTTATTCTAGGAAACTGAACATTTTAAATTCATTTTTCTTATTCTTTAAATAATTTAAAATACATTAATAAAACATATTTCATAATTCATTATTCTTGCTTGTGTATAACTAACTATATTAGCTTTCCATTTTGTTCAGAATTACTTGTAGTTCAGTTCAGAAAACATCATAGATTTTGCGTCTTTTGAATACAGAAACTAATTTAATCAGCGAGAAAGTTTTACAAAAGCAAAACTTTAATTATCTCGGAAACGGACAAAAAAAAAAAATGTTTTCTTACCTGCATAAAGAAAAACGGCGAATGTCCTCCTCTGAATGTGACATTTCCGACCCTAATTAGAAAGGATTTTCGAATTTCTTATCTCAAGTAAAGGTGTTCGAAAGAACTGTAAATCATGTTGAACAAAACTGTGAGATAAAAATACATGAAATGAGAAAAGAAACATTTTTGTTCAGCTGTGGATTAATTTAATGTTTTATGAAAAAGATTTTACCCTAAAATTTTTAAAATCTATATTAATGGATATGTTTCGATGCTTCTAAAAGTACACAAATCTCACAATAAATAAAAGTAAAAAATACTATACACGTTAATAAAAATAAAAGAGCATTACCAAGGCATAAATAAAAAATGCGTTAATACATTTATAAAACCATAGAGTGTTTGTAAAGCCAAAGATTAATCAGAGGTTAAGAAAAATAAATATGTCTGTTCTAAGAAAAACATATTTAATTTAAGTCAGATACAAAAAAATATGTCTGTTCTAAGAAAAACATATTTAATTTAAGTCAGATACAAAAAAATATGTCTGTTCTAAGAAAAACATATTTAATTTAAGTCAGATACAAAAAAATATCAATTTACGTTATGTTTCGTGATATTAAATAAAATTAAAAATCAGAATTGTTATAATTACCCGGCTCGTCGCTTCGATTATGTAATGCAATATTTTTAAAAGGTTTATTTTAGAAATTTCTTCTAAAATGGGCAAAAATCTGTAAAAGGCAAATTAAAATTTAAGTGTTTATATTTTAAGATGATTTCTCAGTAAATCATTTAATACTTTGCGTTAAAGACATTCATTATTACTTTCTTGTACGATCTAAAGAACATAATGTAATTGCAAAAGTTTTCGGGTACTATATTTTATAAGGTATTTCTCCCGCTTTCCTAGCCTGCCTTCGTGGTGTAGTGGTTCTGCACGCTGGGCCGGTACTCCAGAGGTCCGCAGTTCGATTCCCGGCGGAGGCGGTTGCTAATTTTTCATCTCTCCGGCTTCCAAAATTTACCTAATATCTCTACAGTGGCGCCCGAACTAAAAGGATTGTAGATGTTGATTCTCCACACCCAGGATTTGGCGACTAGGTTCCCCTAAAACCCTAGTCGCCCTCTAAAAAGGGACGTATATAAGGTATTTCTCCCAATTCCCTAGCGTGCCTTCGTGGTGTAACGGTAGCAAGCCGGGCCGGTATTCCAGAGGTCCGTGGTTCGAGTCTCGGCAAAGGCGGTTGCATATTTTTTATCTTTCCTTCTTCCAAATGACCTAATGGCTCTACAATTTCAACGAAAATATCTGCTCTGACTGATCTCGAATCCATTTGTACGATGTCTTTCAGTGACATCTGTACATACAGATGGAATAAATGAATCATTTTCCTAAAGCGGATTTAAAAATTGATTTAAAATGGATTCAGGAGAGATTTTGTTTCGTAACGTCTGCACGTACGTTCGTATGTGTGTATCTCGCGTAACTCAAAAAACGAGTAGCCTCAGAGAGTTGAAATTTCATGTATGGGACTGCAATAACATATAATTGAGCACCTCCCTTTGTGGTTGTAATTTTCAACATCAAAAGTATGTAAATAAATTTATGGATAAATAGATACCCATTCTGTTACTTGGTGGGGTGAGTGATGGTAAATGATGCATTTATGACCGAAAATTTTGCGTTTTTTTACTTTAAAAGTGGTTCCATTATATTGTTCTTACGTTCCGGTTATTGTTTATATATCTTTAGTTAATCTGCATTCAATTGTTATAGAATTATCAACAATTTTAAATTTATTTAAGTGGCGCTAAATCTAAAGAAGCTGCCATTTGTTTGCATTTAAAACTTTTAGTAGAGTAGTGAATTAAGTCAGTTTCTGCACCTCCATTGCCTTTCTGCCGAATGGAACCAAATGTAAGTTTTCAGTTTTGTGCACGAAAAAATCTGTCTTCGTGACCGCTGGCCGAATTGCCTGTTTTTGTATAGAAACTTTAATATTAAAAAAAATATTTTTAACTGTGTTAATTGTATTTGGTGTTTTATGTTTTTCTGTACTTTACAATTTTTAATGAAGCTGGTTTGAATTTTTCTGTATTTTTTTGCCTTAGCGCGAAATGAGAAAACTGAATTAATTGAATGAGAACTCTGTCCCTAATGAAATTCGACGAAATTAGTTTAAATGAAATGCTGCAAAAAAGTGTATGCGATTTAATAAGCCGTACAAGGGAGTTAGTTATGTGGATTTCATATTCACATCAGATTTTTTAAATATATTCAAGGAATGCTAACAAGGGAGGTCATCTTGTGTACCTGTTCGACGAGGCTATACGATAGTCCAGCGATATCAAGATAAAGTGTTCTCAGCCTATATTACCTCTCTTGAAATCTTCTTTCGTCTTTTTATCTTTTACGAATAACCTGAATCCATGCCGAGAAAAACTGATTGATGAATTTCTTAAAACAAAAGGCAGTGAACGAGTAACTGGAAACCAAATTTCTATTTTATTCCCTCAAAAACCTTCAAAGAGCCCACCAGCGGCCGAGCGGTAAAGTCGCTGAACACTGGTAGTTCGGTCCGAGGTTCGAATCCCGCGAACGGGCTGGCTGCATGGGTGTTTTCCTGGTTTTCCCCATGTGTAACGTGTATACGAGCCAGTTTCCCTTAGAAAGTCCTCCACGAAAGGCATCCCTCCCCTTAGGCAGATAGCCCTAGTGTGCTTTGCCATAATTAAATACACCACCAACACCACACCAAAAACCTTCAGAAACGCTCTTGAGAGGACTGTTCCAAGGCGAAATTCTCTCCTTAGGGATATCAGTACCTTTAAAACTTTATTGGCGGGATAATGTAACTTGTTCTCTAGAACTCTAACTGTCTTATGGAGAACAGAAATTTGCTTTGAGATTTATGTGTAAAATGGACAGATTACATTCACAACTGAAATCAAAATCTTCATTTATTTGTGATTGTTATGACAATTCACATATATTTTGCATCAATAAGGCCAAATAATCCTGAGTTTAATATACAAGAATGTATTTTGTTACTACCTTTTTGTCTATGGCTTCTGTTCTAGAAATTCACACCGCAGCTATATTCAGACTTTTGGAAGCTATGAATTAAGTTTCCAGTAGTTATCCTGTAAGGTACATTTTAATTTTATAACAGTTATTTTAACTTAAATAACCTTTCCTATCAATTCTTTTTTCCAGTTACTACTGTTTTAGTACTGGAAAGTTGAGAGAATTACGTTACCAAAAGAAATAGTGGTAACGGGATAGTAAGCCTAGTAGTTAGGCTTACTATCCCGTTACCAACAGGCTTGCTCGCAGTCAAAAGGCTTATTATATAAGTTATAAACAACTCAGAATGAGTTTTTAGAATCTCGTTCAATGCAAATGAGATAGAAAAAGTATTTAAGGAGACTCATACACCTTAAAACCCTGTAAGATCTTCGAATATGTGACTGTTGCAAGAATTGGCATAACGTATTTGTTTTAAAAGCAATTGCATCGAACTTTTCACAGTTGAATACATAATATAACTGCTTTCTGAAATAGTCATCAGAAAGTTTGTGTTGCCACAAATGGTTTTTATAATTTAATCCGCTTTTTGACAAAAGTTTTCGCCATGTTTCCACCTTAGGCGCACAATTTAGAACATTCTGTTGCATAATTTAATTCCATATTTAATATATAGATTTTATACCATTTGGAAACTACCGTGAAACAAAATTCTAAGAATATCATGATAAATTTTTATTGTATTTGGAGTTGAGTTTATAAAATGTATTTTATTTAAAAAAATCTGTAATATTTTCGTGCCTAAAATTTTTTAATATTAAAATATTCATCAGATTTTGGGTTCAGTTAGAAAATAGTGCCCATATAAAGAATTCCATCAAATTGCAAGTATGTACCATTAGCCATTTTTAAAATATCATGCGGGCAAGGTGGAAACATGACGAAAACGTTCGTCACAAAGCGGATTAAATTAAAAAACTATTTGTGGCAACACAAACATTTTGGTTTCTAGTTTCCAAAGAAGCTATGTTATGTAGTCAGCTGTAAAATGTTGGAAGTAATTGCTTTAGAAATAAATAAACTATCCCAATTCTTGCAACAGTCACGTATTTGAAGATCATGAGAGGTTTCAGGTGTATGAGCCCTCTTAAAGAAAGTTCAACTCTCTTTTTCGTCAGAGAGAGCTGTGAATTCTGAGTAGTACGTGTTTGCTTTCGTGATAAGTCTCATTTGAAGCTGTTACGGTCGGCCGTACATGTTTTTAATAGTCGTCGGCTAGTTTAAATTAAAGGGCCACTACGTTAGACATTTGTGCTTAGCTTCGGCTAAGTCTTCGTCAGTTAGTTATAGTTTAGTTTCTCATTTCTTATTCTGAGTGAAAGCCCGAGTACAGACTTTGTTGTAAGCCCAAGAAGGGGGCCGACTGTTACTCTTATTTGAGTGAAATATAAGGTATTTTAACCCTTCTGGAGTCTACGTTTTAGGTGTTTGACCACAGCGATAAGTAGCTACAGAGTTCACTATGTTCTTCAGTGTTCATCTGAGACAAAAAGGAGTGAGAATCCCTATAATCCAATGAAAAGGTTCATTCTGCATTTCCTTATTTGATTTGACAGTATCGAACTTCCGATATAGTAATGCGATGGTACCACACTCTGCTGATGCAACTCCTTGCACTGATTAAAAGTTTTCTCACGTTGCGCATTTAATATATCTAAAAGTTACATTTACTTTGCGATTCTTAATTCCCAACCTAATTCAATCCTTTTAGCTAATATGTCACTTCCTCCAAGATAGCAAGAGTTCCTCCTCCAAATTGAGGCGTAACATCTCTAATCAAGAAAAGAATTCCCTCGCCCGTCTTTCTCTCATTATCAGAGGGTTTAAAATACAAAATAAGGAACGTGAACAGCGGCCAGACATTCCGAGCACGTTCCTCACTTGCCGGATGCGATGATCAAATTTATTGATCCTATGGGTTAACAGCAAGAGCTAGTTTAAAGAAGATATATCGAAAGGCAGGAGATGTACCAATCGATTCCCAGAACGGAAGAAAGAACTGTTGCTCGTTTCATTTCCATTACCTTTATTAATTCGACGATTCATTTGCCCGATTGATTGATATAGCGTATGAATATGCTGTGTTAAATATAGGCTTTAATTGTATTGACCTAAGGCTTTGTTTTTAATTTAAACAGTAAGCGTTTTGGCTACGAGTAAGCCTTTTGGTAACGTGATAGTAACCATAACTATTAGTAAGCCTTTTGGCAACGTGATTCTCTCAAATTTTTGTTATTAAAATATTCTATTGCTAATCAAATTGTGCGTAAACTTCTTTGTAAAATATAATTTGAAATTTCGATGTTCCTAACTGTTTGTTCCTAACTCCTTTGGACTCGACTTGGTATGAGTTAAGTTACCTCTTAGCCATCACTAGGCGAATAAAATACAGTTTGAAATTTAGAATTACCCTAAATGTTCTTAACTGTTTGTTCCTAAATCCTTTGGACTAGACTTGCTATGAGTTAAGTCACCTCTTACCTAACACTATGCCAGTAAATTATAATTTGAAATTTAGAATGTCCCTAACTGTTTCTTCCTAACTCTTTTGGACTAGACTTGGTATGAGTTAAGTTACCTCTTAGCCATCACTCGGCGAATAAAATATAGTTTGAAATTTAGAATGATTCTAAATGTTTTTAACTGTTTGTTCTTAACTCCTTTGGACTAGACTTGCTATGAGTTAAGTCATCTCTTACCCAACACTATGCCAGTAAAATATAATTTGAAATTTAGAATGTTCCTAACTCCTTTGAACTAGACTTGGTATGTGTTAAGTTACCTCTTAGCCATCACTAGGCGAATAAAATACAGTTTGAAATTTAGAATGTTTCTAAATGTTCTTAACTGTTTGTTCCTAACTCCTTTGGACTAGACTTGCTATGAGTTAAGTCACCTCTTACCTAACACTATGCCAGTAAAATATAATTTGAAATTTAGAATGTTCCGAAATGTTCCTAACTGTTTGTTCCTAACTTTTTTGGACTAGACTTGGTACGAGTTAAGTTACCTCTTAGCCATCACTAGGCGAATAAAATACAGTTTGGAATTTAGACATATCCTAAATGTTCTTAACTGATTTTTCCTAACTCTTTGGACTAGACTTGCTATGAGTTAAGTCATCTCTTACCCAACACTATGCCAGTAAAATATAATTTGAAATGTTTCTAACTTCTTTGAACTAGACTTGGTATGCGTTAAGTTACCTCTTAGCCATCACTGGGCGAATAATGTATAGTTTGAAATTTAGAATAGTCCTAAATGTTTTTAACTGTTTGTTCTTAACTCCTTTGGACTAGACTTGCTATGAGTTAAGTCACCTCTTAGCCAACACTATACCAGTAAAACATAATTTGAAATTTAGAATGTTCCTAACTCTTTTGAACTAGACTTGGTATGCGTTAAGTTACCTCTTAGCCATCACTAGGCGAATAAAGTATAGTTTGAGATTTAGAATAGTCCTAAATGTTCTTAACTGTTTGTTCCTAACTCCTTTGGACTAGACTTGCTATGAGTTAAGTCACTTCTGTGCGAATTGGTATTTAAGAATTAGCTGTGAATAAATACCGAATAAATGCTCTTAAATACCAATAGCGAATTGTTATTTAAGAGCGCTTCAAATAGCCAATTTGCTCTGCAGAATAATATTTGGCCTAGACCTTGGCCAAATATTATTCTGCAGAACAATAAATAGTTGAGGTACATAGAGGGAGTTTTGGGTAGCCGTTTTGTATGATTACTTCGAAAAAAGGAGTTGTACTGTTCCTAACTCCTTTCCTCTGAGATGAATGCCAAATAACCTAGTGAATTATGTAGGGACTCAATTGCTAAGTTCAAAACAATTAATATGTAGACTCGTGAAAGGTACAATTACCCTTTTATTCACTCAAATAATTTGAACAGAACATAAAAACGTAAAATCGCAATAAATAAGGATGGCTGAGCAAGTAACTCCTTATTTATCTAAACCGCTAAATCGGCTGCACACAGTAAATCCGAGCCTAGAATATGAATATAATCTGAAAAAGGTGTCTAACACCAACTAAAAGAGCTATTTTAAACACGCAAGCATGAACTCGGAACTAACTCCGCTGCAATTCCTCACGAACGTTTGAAGCCGCAGCTTAAATACTGCTTCTGAAACACATTTAGATTTTGCATACTACGTTATTAAAATTTACATTCCGGCAAGAAACTGAAATCAGGAGGGAAAAGAAAGTCAAAATATAAATATCTAGTTATAATAAAATAAGGTCTTTACACCATCATCTAACCATTCTTGCAGTTTAATAAAGCATTCTCTCTTACCTGTTATTCCTAACAAGTTTTAGTTTATGATGCCTTACATCTATTGTCTTGCAGAACAAAATTTGGACTAGACTTGCTATGAGTCAAGTTACCATTTAGCTAACACTATTCGAATTGGTATTTAAGCGTTAGCTGTGAATAAATACCGAATAAATCCTCTTAAATACCAAGAACGAATTGTTATTTAACACTGTTCCAATTTCAAAATTTACTATCGAGGGATTTTTGGTTAAGTTTTTACTTCCTTGTACGAAGTAAAACGGAAGTATTGTAATAGCGAAAATTTTCAGGTAACATATTTCAACGAAAATATCCATTTTGACTCCTATCGAATGCAATTTAACGATGTTTTTGAGTGATATCTGTACGTAAGGACAGAATAAAAGACTCTTTTCCTCCAAAAAAATTATAAAACTCCTTTAAAATTAATTCTGAAGAGAATTTTTCGTGGCGTCTGTACGAACGTATGTACATACGTGCGTACGTACGTACGTATCTCGCATAACTCAAAAACGAGTAGCCTCAGAATGTTGAAATTTTGTATACAGGACTGCTATACCATGTAGATGTGCACCTCGTATTTTGGTTGCAATCGGCCGCACTAAACGTATATAAATATATTTATATATATATTCACTCTGTTACCCGGCTCAGTGATCTCAGTTTCTTTACACATATATGTTTGTCAATTGTGCATTTTTTGCTTTGAAAATGATTGAATTATGTTGTTCTTATCTTCCGGTTAAGGTTTTTATGCCTTTAGTAAATCTGTATGCAATATTTGTACAATTATCAACAATTTAAAAGCTGTTTAAGTGCGGTTAAGTTTTAAATAACATGGCGGACATATGTGTTTACATTTGAAACAGCAGAATTGTAGATTTGTTGCCAGTCTAGAGAGACTAAGCTTCGCAACACAAAAATAACGCCTTCATTTATTATTGCGAATTAAATCATGCTAAAATCCTTCCTGGAACTGTTTCGAGGAAATAAGTGTTTAAGATTTACTTCGTAATTTTTAATGCAGATATTTTGAGTTTTTATGCATTTTTGCCTTGTCGCGAAGTGAGAACTGAATTAATTGAATGAGAAATACTAAATCGTCTGTGAAAAACTGTTTCTTTTCTCTTTTGTTTGCTTAATTTCTTTCATACATCGTTTCAGCTTTATTATAGTATTTAAATAGAACATGTGGCAACGATAATTCTTCAAACGATACAAATTGTATGCATTCAGAGTGTCGTTATTGTAAACAAATATAGTGAATTTTAAAAAGTGCATGTATTCTATTGTCGTTTATGTGCTGTCGACGAAGAATAGATTTAATTCAATACTATCAATTTAAATGAAATTCAAGAAAGAAATGCGTATAATGTACTATTCCGTACAAGGAAGTCATGTGGTGTACACATCAGATTTTTTTATATGAGTATTTCGTAAAAAGAGTGCAACGAAAATTAGCTTATTTTGTGTCACCAAAACCATTGAAATGTTTAAAAGCGTTTTAGTTATTATTTACTTTTTTCAGGATAGTTCATTTTATTCTAAAATGTCAATGATTTGTTAAATATTCTTAAGGCACTTCAGTCTAGTCAACATTTGCCAGGAAATCGAAGGCAGGTCAAGCAAAGTAACATGCAACTTAGCAACGTAAAACTCTCAACTTTATGTTTCTAAAATGTTATTCCAATGCAGTAATGATTGAGTAATATACAATAATCATTGCGAAGTAGCAATGATTATTGTTTAAATTTTAACAGACAATATTATAAATATGTGTACATGTACTGTTTCTTCTTTTAGGCTTCTGAAAATTGATTGTTTGAGGCAATAGAACGTAAAAACTATTTCATCGAAAATAGAAGTCGTTTTTTTTTAGCCCAAAGTGGCTTTAGTCCAGAAGGGATATTAGTCTTGAAACAGCATTTTGCGTCGATTCACTCACTATATATCCGTTTCCCTTTTAAAACTGTTGCCACCAAATATTGTCGCCCTGTATTATATTTAAAGAAATTTAAAAATGAAGAATCTGCATGAATGTATATATGGTTTTCGCACTGCGAAAAAAAGAAGGTAACTAGAGCCATCACATTTTGAATAATGTAGTCCTGCAAACGAATATAAACATCTGGAAGGCCTAGTTTGGAAATTGTTTTATTGTCTGTTTCATATTTTGTAAAACCTTAACCATTTTTTGGTTAACAAACTCAACGATTCAAAGCGAGAAGTGACAACATTGTAGGGGAGAAATCAATTTTATCCCCAGCGTGCGAAATTCTCTATCGTAAGTTCTAAAAATACGCTGCTTCTAAATATTTTTATCCAAAGAGGCGTTAGCAGAAACCCATTCTGGTGTTACACAAAAATTGAAAGCTTTCTTAGTTCTAGAGTTTGACTTGTTTCTGAAAGTTTTTCATCTATGTATGTATGTATTTAATTATGGCAAAGCACACTAGGGCTATCTGCCTAAGGGGAGGGATGCCTTCGTGGAGGACTTTCTAAGGGAAACTGGCTCGTATACACGTTACGCATGGGGAAAACCACGAAAACACCCATGCAGCTAGCCCCTTCGCGGGATTCGAACCTCGGACCGAACTACCAGTGTTCAGCGACTTTACCGCTCGGCCGCTGGTGGGCGTTTTTCATCTATAAATCTAATATGATCTTCAACGCTAAAACCGATTATCGTTTTATCTTTGTACGTAGTAATATTCCAATCTATTTATAACCACAAAATATCACACATAGAAAAAACGTTGTTTTTATTTTAAAATAATACTCAATAGAAAATACAAGTATATAGTGTCGGAAAATTGAAACTAAGAAACCATATACGGGTAGTCAAAATATCTGCCCTTATTCACATATTCTTTACGTTCTGAAAAGTACAGTTTTTATAAGATCTGTTTTTGTGTAACAGTGATCGTAATGTTTCACATGTAACAGCATTTTTTTAATTCCAGTTTTCTTTTCTTGTTTACGTTTTACATAGTCCTGTAACATAGATTCAAAACAACCTAATAACTAGTGATTGCATTGTGTAAAGGAATGCCGTTCACGTTCTTAAATCTTGATTAATAGATTTTGCGACCATCGAAATGCTTGTTGTATTCATCCGCCAGCAACGAGAATGTGTCTCCTAAACGACATCTCAATGCGATCGTTTAAAGTTTCCTTCCTTAATCAGTTCCCCTCCCCTCTCCTCTGCTCTCCACATCTCGAAATTGAAATCCCTGGGGTGTAAATGCAGCTTATTGAATCTTCAGAGCACGAAGTGTCGGCGATTCTTAAAAGATTTCCAATACATTTTCCCTTGGGAGGGTCAAAACTGCCTCAGGATCATAAATGAGTGCAATTTATTTTTCTGTTTCTCTTTTGCTATCGCGTTCAGAATTGATCGCTGAATAAATGCTTACAGTACGAAATTTTGTAATTGCTGTCGAAAAT
The DNA here is from genome assembly GCF_044657685.1 of Stegodyphus dumicola. Classification (NCBI taxonomy): domain Eukaryota; kingdom Metazoa; phylum Arthropoda; class Arachnida; order Araneae; family Eresidae; genus Stegodyphus; species Stegodyphus dumicola. The sequence continues at coordinate 184,266,324 of NC_140774.1, forward strand.
GGACACTTAACGAGCAGGGAAATTGGAAGCAAAAGGCAGTTTAAATTAATGCATTGAGAGCATTTCGCAGTATTTCCGAATCCTTTGATGAATTCGCTGATTGCTGCACCCACTGCTCTGGAAAAATTTCAGTGGTAACTGCTATTTTTTTTAATCCCTGATCGTGCTTTGAGAAATTTATAATTTCAGTGATGTATAATTTTTGCATTAGTAAAATGTGGTTCTTTTTGATGTAAGAAAAATGAACGAATTACTTTAAATATTTGCCTGGAAACGATTAAGGCTTTACATTCTGAGAGTGAATGGTAACATGTGTTTACGCATGGATCTACGTTGGTTGACAGTATTAATGCAATTCTTTTGAAAGTCCTGAAGTCTTCTGAAAGTCCATAATACAAGTCCTGAAGTCTTCTGAAAGTCCATAATACAAGTCCTGAAGTCTTTTGAAACCTCTTTCCATTTTATAGTCCTATTGGAAGGAATATTCGAATAGTATTACTGATGATGCTCAAGGTGACATTGGAATGGATATAAGGCCATACGTTTAGCCTTATACCCACTTCAATGTCACCTTGAACATTTTTCAATGGCTGTCATGCTCTCTGATTCAAAATATGTTCTTAAAGCCAGTTTTTGTTTTGAATCTTCAGTGCCTGTTGACGTTGCAACAACTAAGCAACTAAGACTGCAAAGAAACTAGCATGCAGTAGTGAGTCTTTCTAAATGAATATCGGGGTTTTGACTCTTTGTGGTATTTATTACGTAAAACGTAAAATCATAATCAATACATGAAATTAAAGAGCACCTCAAACTGCTCTGTTTGTTGGTAGAAATACAGGATCTAAAGCCTGCATACCATGGTTTACGTTTCAACCTTGCACATGAAAGTTTGCTGCACGATTATTTTCAGTATCATGTTGTTTTCAGTGATAAACCGATTTTTCACGTCAGTGGACATGTGAGCACTCATAATGTGCTCATCTGGGGCTCAGAAAATCCTCACGAGATGGTACACTTCCAACGAGACTCCACTAAATTGAATTTTTGTGGCATATCTCGGCGGAACGTTTATAGGCCTTTTCTCTTTGGAGAAGCAACTGTAACTGGTACTTCCTATCCTGATGCTCTACTCCAAAAATGGTGGAAGACGAACCAAATAACTTCATTTGGCAGTAAGATAGTACACCGTCTCACTGGCATAACGACCTTCACAACCGGGTTTCCGTCATTGGTACCCGACCGCTAGATTGGTCGCAAATGGCCCAATGACAGAACTTGTTTCGCATGGCCTCCACGCACACCCGATCTGACGCCAAGGGAATTCTACCTGTGGGGTTCATAAAGGATCGTGTGTATGTGTCTCCACTACCAGCTGACCTACCCGACCTAAGAAGTCATCTCGGCGGAAGGTTTATGAACCGTTTTTGTTTGGAGAAGCAACTGCAACTGGTACTTCTTATACTGATGTTCTATAACTATGGTTGTTTCCCAAAATGCTAGAAGACGAACCAAATAACTTCATTTGGCAGCAAGATGGAGCACCACCTTACTCGCAAAACGACGTACACGAGTGGATTGTCCGCAGAGGGCCCAATGATTCGCATGGCTTCCACGCACACCCGATCTGATGCCATGGGAATTCTACCTGTGGGGTTCATAAAGGATCGTGTGTATGTGTCTCCACTACCAGCTGACCTACCCGACCTAAGAAGTCATATCTCGGCGGAAGATTTATGGACCGTTTTTGTTTGGAGAAGCAACTGCAACTGGTACTTCTTATACTGATGTTCTATAACTATGGTTGTTTCCCAAAATGCTAGAAGACGAACCAAATAACTTCATTTGGCAGCAAGATGGAGCACCGCCTTACTCGCAAAACGACGTACACGACTGGATTGTCCGCAGAGGGCCCAATGATTTGCATGGCTTCCACGCACACCCAATCTGACGCCGTGTCATTTCTACCTGTGGGGCTCAGGATCGTATGTATGTGGCCCCACTACCAGCTAACCTACCCGACCTAAGAAATAAGAATGAGGCAACTGTTGCGACAATTACACAGCAAACACTAATTAAAGTTTGGAAAGAACTGGCCTATCGACTTGATGTGTGCCGCGTGACCAAAGTTGTTTACATTGAACACTTGTAAGCTTGTATAACTGTTTGAGTTGCTCTTCCATCTATCTCATGTATTAATTATAATTTTACGTTTTACGTAACAAACACTGCAAAACGTTGAGACCCTGATATTCATTTAGAAACAACCGGTACATCATCACACTGCGGCCCTCATGGAAATGAAAAGTCAGAAATTTAGGCAAAGAACGGAGCTAAATATTCTCCAAACACTGTAAATTCTTCCCTTTTTACACTACCAAAAGGGTAACTAAAAATTGTTTGATTAAAACTTTATTTCATTTAGTCAAAAACAAGCTAAACGCAAGTATATAAAAGGCAGAAGAGTTGCCTCTGTAAATTCCCTTGAAAAATACTCAAAGCAGTACATACCAACCTAAGCGAATTAGAAAACAAAAAAAAAATTATATTTGATTTATAACAAAAAATGAAATTTTAGGTATTAAAAACACAAAAAAATATTGAAAGGTTTCAGATTTTAAATTATGTCCAAAGAGGCGTTTTTTTAAATACTTTTTGTGTTACGTTTGTTAGGTATTTCTCCCGCCTTCCAAGCGTGCCTTCGTGGTGTAGTGGTTAGCTCACTGAGCCGGTATTTCAGAGGTCCGTGGTTCGATTCCCGGCGAAGAAGGTTACTATTTTTTAATCTTTTCTGCTTCCAAAAATATATACCTAATGTCTCTACAGTTTAAAAGTATGGGATAAATGCTTTTAGTTTTATTATTAGAAATTCCTGTCTCAGATTACATCTATTTAACGACATCCTGGATGGGAAAAGATTCAAAAATTTGATTGAGATTGTTTAAAATTCAAAACATTTTAACCGTTAAAGAATTTTCTTAATTTTTGTTCGATAAATTCATATTTTGATTTCAAGAATCGCTTTTTGTATAACGTATAACTGATATAAATAATTGATTTTTAGCATATTTTTGAGCTTTGTATATGTGGCATAACTTCAGGAAATTCCTTTTGTCGCTCTTATATAAGTTTTGTAAACTATTTAACTCCGAGGTTTAAGCAACTAAAGTGGTGAACAAAAAATAAAAATAGTACGGTATGCTTAACCAGCTTTTCCAAAGTACAGTAAACTTACGCTTTTACGACTCGCTTTTATGACGTCAAGTTTAACGGACCAAATAAGAACTTCAGTGATGTGGAGGTTGGTGAATGTTTCGAAGGACTTTCCGAAAATATTCGACATCACGTGTGGATGTATATAGATATATATTCTTTATCCAACTAGTGAAAATTTTCAGCATTTTCTTTTTACCATTTAGCTGAAAATTCTTGAAATAACTGACTCAAGGATGCTGAAGTGCATAAAATTTACAATAATGCTGAGTAGTGTTTCTATTATTTTAAAATGAAACTTAAAATCGCTTTAAGCTAGCTCGAATGAACTTGACTCGTATTTTAGACATCAAAGGTTGTTTTTAAAAAAAAAAAAAAAATTATTCTACATAACTACAGTGCATATAAATTTAAATTATGTATTTCATGACTCCCCTACCTCCAGCTGTACTACGTTGAAATCGTTTTCTACCATTCTTCTTGATCTGGGATTACATTTTTTGAAATTAAATGCAGAAAAAAGACATCTGAAAGATTTTAATTAATATAAAAATGTTAATTGCGTTTCTAATGACTAATACAAAGGCTGTTCGTACATTTTTTAGCCGATTTACCTTGCATTTACAGAAATCTTTTACGTAATTTTTTGTGTTTTAAATGTTTCATTTGATAACCTTTATTCGATATTATCTTTCTACTTCGTAATTTCTAAGCCAATAAAGTCTTTAGTACTAAAAGAGGTATTTTATCCCATTCTTGAAAATCTTTCCAAAGTCCAAGAAGGGCTGTAGATCAACGTTTGGACAATTTGCTTTATAAAAGTCCAGATGATTTAGTAGGAATATGAGTGAAGATTATGGTCTTGATTCCTGTTTTGTTGTTCCAATTATCCAGGAATTTAACAGTGGATTTTGACCTGTGGCTGGTTGATGGCACTGTGGGTAAAGAGAAGATATTTCATATTTGAAAATTGGGTATAAAATATGTTTCTGATAATATGTGGAGCTGACCTTAACAGTTTTCTGCACTGTCTTCAATTTTTATTTGTCATTATCTCAAAAATCTACAATAATCACAAATCCTTTTGGAAAACTTCCTTTAGATTAAGATACAATAACACGCCGAACAAATATCAATTTTGAAGTCGAACAACACCTTCAGCCTTTAAAGAAATTATGTTTTATTTCTGGTTTCATCAACAGATGGCGCCAGTAGCTTATCTCCTGTCCAAGCTTTCTTATCTTATCATCATATCTCGTTCATTTGCGCTTTTGCAGCTGAGGATGATGGTCCGGTAAATCCATCTAGTCCTGTGAAATTTAAACTAGAAATTTAAACATTTAAACATCTAAAAACTAGTCCTGTGAAATTTAAAAATATAACGCTGATTTCTGTTGTTTGACTTCTAAAGTAATATTCGTTTAGGTTCTTTGAAACATGTATTACAAACGCCGAACAAATATTAATTTTGAAGTCGAACAAACCTTCAGTCTTTGAAGAAATTATGTTTTATTTCTGGTTTCATCAACAGATGGCGCCGGTAGCTTATCTCCTGTTCAAGCTTTCTTATCTTATTATTATATCTCGTTCATTTGCGCTTTTGCAGCTGAGGCTGATGGTCCGGTAAATCCATCGAAACTAGTCCTGTGAAATTTGAAAATATAACGCTGATTTCTGTTGTTTGACTTCTAAAGTAATATTCGTTTAGGTTCTTTGAAACATGTACTAAGCTATTTTTCTTCTCTTTGATGATAATGAACGGATCTCTTTTTTTGAGGTCATTTAAATATACCAAAGATTCATGTATTCTGACAACATTTTTCCAGTTTTGTTCGAATAATTGTTCGAATAAGAGAAATCTGCAGCACGTTCTGATTTCCACAACGGCCTTGGAAAAAGACGATGCAGATTATGTTTTTTCACGTTTTTATGATTCAAATCAGCAATAATCGCTTTGTTTATAGTTAAGATTGAACATTTTAATGATTAATCAACAGTCCTTCACTTCGCAGATTTTCTTTACCATTAAACTTCTTACTTTTGCAACATTCGAAACAATCCGTTTTTTTTTTTTTTTTCCTTCGATACGTATTTTGAACAATTTTTCTCCTTGAAGCCAAAAATCTGACTTTTTTTTTTTGTTTGTTTCTTATTGACAATATTATTTATCGTTGCTTTAGATACCGAAAGATCACGGCTTTCACAACACTTTTTTATAACTTGTAGAGACCTTAGGTTATTTCGAAGCGGGAGACATAAAAAATGAGAAATGCCCTTTCCGGTATTCGAACCACAGACCTCTCGAATCCGCGCCGAGCGTGCTGACCACTACACCATGAAGGCATGCTAAGAATTCGAGAGAAATACCTTATATACTAATACGAATAATTTTCTTTGGAAAGTGCATAATCACAGCAATCTGTTCACTGCTTCTTTAAAAGTGCCATTTTGTGTGAAAGCAAAATTGTTAAATAAAATATCAGACGATAACTTACAGTTTGGAAAATATAATCGCAGTTAAAAATGTTTTCCAAACAGTTGATGTTTTACAGCGAAGTAAAATTGTATGAAAATGTGCGAACATTCCCTGAAATACTCAATATAAACTAAGGTGTTTTGACTGTAAAAATGCAAGCCATCAAATTTGATTTTTAAAATTTGCCATTTACCGTCATTCTTCAAACTTGTTATTCCCACGCTTAATTGTGTCAATATTTATTACCATATTTTCTGCACTAATTTATATCGATACTTACAGAAGTTGTACATTTTACTCCCTGTTTTTTTTTTATTTTATTTACCTCCAGAAAGTGTGCGCATAAGGAAAATATTTATCATCTTTCATATCCACTTCCATCTGAATTGTGAATTATATCACTTGTCTGGCAGTTACGCCAGAAGACGTAGATGAATTTTATCTCGCTAAAGCATGCGATTTTGCCCAGTTCAGTCCCGGTTTTGAAGAAGAATCCCACGAGGGAAGAGTCCATAGATTTTCGTTCATCTTTCATTACCACCAAATCACTCGAGAGGATTCGGTTTACCGTTATGTTACGAATCCCATGCCGCAAACGCACCAAACATTTTCTTAGCATGCAAGCATTCTGCGGAATCCGAGCCTGGACTCTGCGATTCGGCAGTCAGCAACATCGTCCAACACCGAGCAAACCGGCCCACATATCTCTCAACTTTTTAACATATTCTTCAAATTCGTGTAGACACATACATCATTAAAGTAGCCATTGAAAGACAGATTTACACAATAACAATGCAGAGTCATTAGGTATTCTTTGATACCAGCAGACCCAGAAGAATGTGCAGTGCCCTCGCCGGGTCTCGAAGCCTGGACGTCTTGAATACGAGTCGAATATGCTTCCCATTACATCCCGAAGGCAAATGGAAAGAACACAAAAAATACCTTCTATATTATCCCTTTTAAAAGGCGGCTGGGGGTTAGAGAACTCAATCACCAAATCCTGGTAGTGACGAATTATCGTCCACCAACTTTTAGTTCGGGTGCCACTCTACAAATGGCGCCCTAACATTGATATAATATTTTGCAGATTGTTTTAAATTAAAAGACGTGAAAAATGTGCAAGACCCTCGCGGGATTTGAACCTCGGATCTCTCGACTATGCTTCGTGTATGCTTCCAGTTACACCGCGAAGGAATTCAGAAAGAAGAGAGAAAATACCTTATAACAAGAAAAGTATTTATTACTGCTAGGCCAAACATATTTCACAGGACACAAAGACACCATTTACATATCCATCTGTTGAATGTAGAGTGATATGAATCACATGATATTTAACACAACAACGTACTTGCATTAATTTACAGAGGAAGAGAAAACTGCAAACGTGATATTTAACAACAAAAAGATGGTTTTTAGATACCTTTTTGCATAACAATGTATGCTGTCAGAAATATATTGTCACGTTATTTTCTTTCTTCACGTTCGTACGGGGTTCGTAGATTTGGAGTGAATAACGACGACACTTGATAAAGTATCGAAACACACTTTATTTAGCCAGTACTAATCAGGACAGCTCCAAAACACTTTTACAGTCGTCGATGAACTAGTATAAACACGCTGACACGATCAGAGACACAGCCTCCAGGTTATCAGGCTACCACGGTGGCGACAGCTTCACTGCAAAGCACCAGAGAGAACAGCTCCCGATTCTGCTTGGTCGTTCTCGGAACTCCACGTACTCTCGAGACTCCACGATACAATTCGCGATGCACTTGACGACACACAGAGCACGGCTCCCGACTCTTCGGTTCAGTCGTTCCCGGAGCTCAACACGCTCTCTCGACGATGCACTAACCGTGATACACTAAGAGACTTCTTCGGTGAGCTCGACGATCACTCACATTCGGCACTCGCTGCCCGGCTGTCAACTCGGATCGACTCCGCAGGGATTGACTTGCCAGACGAGACACCAACTCGATACTAACTCTCTCGCACTCTAGGCGAGGCACTCACTCTGACTGCGAACCAGCAGGGTTTATATAGCTTTCCGCTTGTGTTCGAGAATATTCTGTGCTAAATCGGTAAGAATTCGTTCCAGAAAGGTTCTCCATCCGTCCATAGCATATCGCAAATTTTGTCGCGAAATGGGCGATTTCTCGCCAAATGTGGAAACCCCTCCTTCTCTTGCCATTTTATGGCAACTCTAAAACTGCTTTGCGGGAAAGCCATCTTACCGCGCCTGTTCATTTCGTAACAATATTAATTAAACATAATATTGCCCTAATAATTTACAAGGTATTTCTCCCGCCTTCTTAACATCGATCAGGTGGCTGAACGCGTATTCAAGAGGTCCGTGGTTCGAGTTCCGTAGAGAGTATTGCTCATTTTTCATGTCTCCTGCTTTGAAATAACTTAATTATTCTACAGTGGCGCACGAACTAAAAGGGGCTGAATGATGATTCTTCACCACCAAGATTTGGCGATTGGGTTCCTAAAATCCCAGTCACCCTTTAAAAGAGGGAGCATATAAGGTATTTGTCCCGCATTCTTAGCATGCCTTTGTAGTGTAGTGGTGAGCACGCTCGGCTCATATTGAAGAGGACCGTGGTTCGAGTCCCGGCGAAGGCGTTACTCTCTCTCCAGCTTCGAAATAAACTAATGCCTCTACAAATTTAATATATAATATGAACTAAATATGTTTTAAATTAAATTAAATGTAATATTAAAAGCAAAAAAAAATTTTTTGTCAGTATCTGACTAATTAAATTTGAAAAATTCGTGATAGATTTTTACGGAAGCTAGCAATCTGTTTGGCGTAATAGTAACTTTTTTCAAGTTATATTGATGACAAAAATTTTGTAGCGTAACGTCGCTCTGAAAAATTTTGATTAGGTTCCGCTAAAAATCTTCTAATTTGAAAAAATAATTAAAATTTATTAAATCGTGCGATTAATTCTTTTTGATCTCTCAGTTTGTTTATCGGTTGCAATTTTAAAACTGAATTAAAGATTTTATTTCACATCGAATAGTAACACTTCGGAAATTAACAATTTACGAGGCTCTGCGCAGGATAAATGTTTCCTCCTATAATAGCGCTTGCCAAGTCAGGTTGATGATAAATAGTATGGTAGCGTAACGTATCGCAAAATTAACATTCCTAAAAATGTTGAATATTCCTCCTAAGATTAATTAATAAGAAAGCAAACAACTTGTAAATAAAAACTCTGGTAATATGCATTTATGAAATTATTTAGAACTGTTCAGCAAATTCTTATCGATAAATATTGCTTACAATTCTGTTCCACGTAAAAATGCAAAATAATTGCAGAAACAGACGATTCTGCTATCATTTACATTTATTTCAGTTCATATTTATTCCAAAGCCAGTTTCTCTACTGTTTTCCATTACCGAGTTAAGCATTTTGAAAGCTCTAAATTGAAGTTTCAGAAACATCTGTCGACTATATCACGCTGACGAGAGTTCGAATGGAAAAGAGATATAGCAAAACAAACTATAGACAAACTTCAGAGAACAGTTGAGCGAGTCCAGTTCTTTTGCAACCATACAATGGATAGGAAAACAAAAACGTGAGTGAAGAATGAAGCTTAACTCACTGTTTGTTTCCCAAACCAGACGAAAATCCAGACATAAGTAACTCTTAAGGTTTCTATAAAAAATTCTTTTTCACACCTCCGCATGCAATAACTTTGGAATGCTGTTTTGCGAACTGACTATTTTAGAATTCTTAAGTAAGTAAAAAACAATTCCTCGACATCAATCAAGAACAGATGTTTTATTTATTATCTTTATAAATTCAAATTTGCTAGTCTTTTTACAGATTTTATTTTTTTTTAGTTTAAGTAGTAAAAGCTTCTAGCTTCGGTTGATAATTAAACATCAAGTCCTAAATTGTTTTTATTAAAATGTTCACGAGATGGTCTAACCTGGAAATTTCATCTTAATTTTTATCTTAATTAAGTCAGAAATTTCATTTTAATTTTTATCTTAATTAAGTCAGAAATTTCATTTTAATTTTTATCTTAATTAAGTCAGAAATTTCATTTTAATTTTTATCTTAATTAAGTCAGAAATTTCATTTCAATTTTAATCTTAATTCAGAAATAGTTAAGTGTGAAATATATTCGAAATTGATCTTATTTAACTATACTTTAAGCTTCTTCTCCGTTAAGCCAACTCTTACTTCACTTTTACCGAGACATAAATAAACTCTCTCTCTACTAAAATTTCATATGATAAAAAGTTTAAATGATATTACGGAATAAAATAGTTAAATTTTACAAACAAATACAGAAATATACTGGGTACCTTAAAAAGAACTTCTAGAACACATTTATAGTAATTGCACAAACCACCATAAAAAAAAAGTCTCGTATTTTCGAATGGCAGTGTGTTACTTTTATAACAATATTCATTACCATCTGTGCGCATTCCTTAAATGTTTTATGAGAACATAATTTAATGAGTTATCATGCGAATGTTAAATATTAAAGGGTATCTGAGCAAAAAGGTCATTATTTTCATATTCATACCGCATAAAATATAGTAGCTACATTCACGCTTGTGAAACACGAGTTAAGCTGCAGCCAATCAAGGAAGGCGAAGTTGTTTGTGAGTGAATGTGCAGCTGACCCAGCGAAATCAAAGATCAGGTAATTAGTTTGTGTTTGATTGTCTGTTATTGGTCGGTTCTTATACTACGTTGGCATGAATTTCAGGCAAAATCCATCCACCAAATTTCGTGACTTAACAATGGCTAGTTGCCTTGCATTGGGAGTTCTGCTACTACAGGTACAGGTGACGGAAGACGGAGACGCCTGGTGTTTAACATAGGTAAAGAGGCGTATGTCCCGCGCTCTCACTGTCTAGAAACAACAACTCCCTGGAGCCCCAGGAGGCTGTAAAGTTCTCTTCTGTTCTCAATTCTCCAGTTTCTGCATTATATTGCATATTTTGATGCGATCAAACAGCTAGCATTTCGCATCAAAATATGCTAGATAATGCAGAAACTGGAGTAATTGGGAACAGATTTGTGCAGTATGGAATAGTTTCCTGTCAATCTCTCTCCTCTCTCTCTCTTTTTTTTCTCTCTCTATCTCTTTTTTAAACTATATGAAACATGGATGTATTACGGTCTACTGCGTATATTATGAAACATGTATGCATTATGGCCAATGAAAATTATTATGAACTATGTATGTATTATGTAACAGGCTCAATATATTATGAACTATGTAAGCACGTATTATGAACTACTTGTATATAAGCATGTACTATGAACTATGTAACTATGTAAGCATATATTATGAACTATGTAACTATAAGCATATATTATGAACTATACACTGACTACGAATAAGTATTTGTACACCTGTGATAGAAAAGAAAAACTCACTTTATTCAAAATCAATAGTTGGTAGACCCTCCACGAGAGGTAATTACAGTGTGGACCCTCCAGGGCATACTTTCCACAAGTCTTTGTATGACAGCTAGTGGTATTTTCTTCCACTCGGCTTGGAGAAGACATAGAAGTTTCTTCACCGATTTTGCACGGGTAGTGCACCCCTGAATTCGGCGATGCAACTCGTCCCAGAGGTTCTCGATAGGGTTCAGGTCTTGAATCTGGGCAGGCCAGTCCATTCGATGAACTCCATTGACACCATACCAAGCCTTCGTTAACGTCGAAACATGACAACTGGCATTGTCGTCCTGAAAGTAACAGAGGTCCAACCCGTAAAACTGCCACAACGTAGGAAGCACATTGTCATCCAAAATAGTGCAGTAGGAATCGGATTTGAGCTTACCATGAATGGGGACTAAGGGTCCCAGTCCATACCAGGAGAAACACCCCCAGACCATAATTCCACCTCCGGCGAACTTGACTGTTGGCACAATGCATTCTGGCAGAAGACGTTCTCCAGGTAGACGCCAGACCCAGACCCTGCCATCCGAACGGTAAAGGGTGAACCTTGATTCGTCACTCCAAAGAACCCGTTTCCACTGATATACGGTCCAATTTCGATGTGCTTTGCACCACATTAACCGAGCAGTGCGGTTGGACTTTGCGATCAAAGGCTTATGGGCAGCAGCACGACCGTGAAAACCAAGCAGATGTGCTTTCTTACGGATGGTATTCATTGAAACAATACTTCCGGATGCCTGTTGAAACTCCTCGCGGAAGAGGGCCATCGGTTGGGTGCGGTTCTTCCGAATTTCTCTGGACAGCACTCGTCGGTCTCTATCTCCCAGTTTCGTTGGTCTGCCGACTCGGGGCACATTCCGGCAATCACCGCTCACCTTCCACTTCTTAATCACATAGGCCACTGTCGATATTGGGTACTTCAGATCGCTAGATATGTCCCTTAAGGATCGGCCACATTTGTGATACCCGATAATTATACCTTTCTCGAAATCAGAGAGCTCCGAACTGCGGGGCATCTTGCATGCGACTAAAGCCGATGCTGTTTCTTACACGATATATACCGGCGGAGTCCGTGACGTATCTTAGGACCGCAGATATCGTCATTTGCATAGGTGTCCAAATACTTGTTGGGAGTCAGTGTATAAGCATGTATGAAGGATCAATGTATGCCCTTACAGGGCCCATGAGGTATTGCCCCGGATAGTTGCGGAACCTAGACTAGACCCGAATAGAATAAGTAAGCCGCACGGGTATCCAGATTCTGCTCTCAACTGTCAACTGTAAATTTCTGCTGCTACAAGTTGCAGCAACGATACCATTGTCTTAACGCTCCCTCGTCAATGGGCCTTGAGTTTAAAGAGGCTTTACTAGCCTGAACGGGAGGCCCACCAGCGGCCGAGCGGTAAAGTTGCTGAACTCTGGTAGTTAAGTCCGAGGTTCGAATCCCACGAGCGGGCTCGCTGCATGGGTGTTTTCGTGGTTTTCCCCATGTGTAACGTGTATACGAGTCAGTTTCCCTTAGAACGTCCTCCACGAAGGCATTTTTAAGCCAGATAGCCTTCGAGGCTTTGCCGTAATTAAATAACGTAACCTAATCTGAACGGTAATTATGGGGTACTGAGAAGGGCTGAGCAATAAAAACACGCTTTCGGAACGTAGTTGCTTCAATACATTTTACACATGCATTTAAGAATCCCTTCGTTTATATAAGTAATATTGCAGGGGGTGGCCAAAGAGCGGATCGCAAGCCTGATACGGTTCTCGCAGGCAATTTGTGCGCCTAATGCATATAAAATATACTATGTATAAAATATGGTAAGCTAAAACTATTCAGTGACCAAAAGGAAATAATTAATAGTTTAGACATTTTTTACAAAGTTACTAAGGATTCCTTTCTATTTAAAAAACCTCCCGCACTATTTCTATAATGATGTAAATATGAACTTGTGGCTTTTAGAAAATCTAGATGCGGCTCTCGAACATTCCTGAATTTAAACGTGCGGGTCTTGCTCGCCTAAAGTTTGGCCAACCGTGTAATATTGTCATAAATAATTATGGCAATCACACCAAATTATGTCAATCGAAACTTCATAAAATTTGGTGCAGTCAGTCTTTAATCGTTCCTGCTCTGTTCTCATGTTGTGATAAGTGTTAATTAACAATTAAAATTGTGCTCATTTTCAGCCAACACCTACACATTATGCTCAAACGAAAAAATTCCCTTTTTTTTCTTTGTAAAGTAATAGAAGTATCGTAATTACGGAAAATTCCGGGCATCATATTTCAGTGAAAATTTCCTTTTATGATTGCTATCGAATGCAATTAAACGATGTGTTTGAGTGACATCTGTATGTGAATGAAGGAATCCGTTTTCCCCAAACGAGTTATAAAACTGATTTAATGTATTCAGAAGGGAATTGTCGTGGCGTCTGTACCATCCCCCCCCGTAAGTACGTATGTATGTATGTAGGTATCTCTCATAACTCAAAACCGAGTAACCCCAGAACGTTGAAGTTTTGTATATAGGATTGCTGTCATATGTATGTACCTTCCTTTTCGGTTGCAATTGGCCCCACCAAATGTCTGTATATATATATATTTATATTTATATATACCCTCCCTTGTTACTCAGATAAGTGAGCTCAGTGTTTTTTTATTCTCAGTGTTAATAAATTGCGCATTTTTTGCTTTAAAATTGATTTAATTCAGTTGTTCTTATTTTCCGTGCAACTATTGCGTATGCCTTTAGTTAATCTGCACGCAATAGTTGCAGAGTTATTAACAATTTAAAAGTTGTTCAAGGTGCGACTAAGCCTAATTTTGCTTACCATAGCAGCCATATTTATTTACATTTGAAACTTAGCAGAATAGAGAATTAAGTTTTTGTGCACATTTAGTGTCTTTCTGCCGAGTGGGACGAAACAGAAACTTTTAGATTTGTGCACCGAAATATCTGCCTTCTTGCCCGCTGGCCGAATTGCTTGTTTTTGCCAAAAACTCTAATTTTTGACTGTAAAATTTTTTAAAATTAATTTAAATTGTATTTCGTGTTTTATAGTTTTCTATATTTTTCAATTTCTAATGAAGATATTTTGTGGTTTCATATATGTTTGCCTCGTCGCGAAGTGAGAACTGAATTAATTAAATGAGAAATATATCTCTATTGAAATATGAGGAAATATGTTTAAATGAAATGCAGGAAAAGTGCGTGTAATTTAATATTCCGTGCAAGGAAGTTTCTAGAGGTCTTAGAGAGGTTTTCTAGAGGTCCAGGTCCGAGTTCCGGCGAGTATTTTTCACGTCTTTCTGCTTCAAAATAATCTAATGATTCTACAAAATGCGGAAACTTGTATAGATATTAGGTTATTTGAAAGGAGGAGAGATGAAAAATGAGCAGTGCCGTCGCCAGGACTCGAAACACGCACCTCTCGAATACGCGCCAAGCGTGTTGACCACTACACCACGAAGGCATGCCAAGAAGGCTGGAGAAATAAGTTATAAACTAACGAACATTTTAATTCGTGAAATCATCGGAACACATCCGAAGCATGTAAATGAAGTTGCTGGATTTTAAAATCTGTGCTTGTCTACATTGATTGTAAGGATATAACTCAAAGAGCCTTTAGCTGAACATGCTTTTTAAAAGTGCATTATTTGTCAGTGTTATATAATCATAGCGTTTCGACGAAGGATGACTGCAAGTGTTTGCTAACCTCTTTGTAAATTAAGAACGTTTAATTATTATTATTGCTGCCCAACTGGTATAGCGGTTAGCGTAGATGACTGACTAGCGAAGAACCCGGGTCGAATCCCAGAGAAGGCATGGATGTCTGTAAATGTATAGTGTCAGTGCTTCATGGCGGTACTCTAAATACGCGGCTAGCCGAAAGTCATCGGACCTGTTCGCCCCCCCCCTCCGAGGTGATTTCTATCAAAATTGGGGACGGAATTGAGCTAAATCGCACTGTGTCACCTGTATTATTGTATTCATCATTGTACATGTTTATATGTCAGTTATCTTGATTTCGATGAATTTCTACTCAAATATTTTTAATTTAAAGACTACAACTCAAGGACTGTTTTCTTCTTTTATTCAAGGTCTACTTATATTCTCAAGGACTGTTTACCTTTTACTTATCTCTACATTTACAGACTACTCATTTATTTCTAGACTCTCTTAAAATGTATAATGACATTTTATATTACATAACTTGGTTATTCTTCAAAATTAATATATAAAAACCAGTAATAAATTTTCAACTTAAGTAACAATTCTCTAAATATTTATGTTATGCAGCTTTATTGTAAACATTGCCATCTATGTAAACACCACAAGACCTGTCTCTGTATGTCTTATGTATATTTGCACAGCCATTGTAACTTTGTAAAAGTTTATTTCAAATAAATACCGCTGATAGTGGATGGTAGATAGTTTCCATCAATAGAGCACTAAAGCTGAAAGTCGTAATGATGGTGCAGTTGCTCTGTTGATGGTCTCCAGTTTCCTGTGTCACCTGTAAGGTGATAAAGGCTGTTACCAACAACAGGTGCATCTTGAGCGCTCCCTGCCACGAGGAATTTCGTAGGCTTGGGCTTATGTTGCTGTCAGACAAGTGAGTGTACGTAAGTAACAAGAAGAACAACTAATTTGCCTCCATATTTTTTTTTCCTGCCCAGTGTTGAAATGGCGTACTATTCAATGGACCCATTCAAAAAAGAACAATTTACTTAACTAAATTGGCCTGATTAAATTAAATAATAATCTTCTTTTATGAATAGTACAAATCAAATAATCTTAGGTCCCTAAATCACCTACAGCGCACGTAAGTAATCTTTCACATCTCTCCCTAGCAACGTTAATTTCCGACTCCAGTCTTGATCACGAGAACATCCGGCGTTTCATTTCTAGCTTAAATTAGGGACGTTGTAAGCGACGAGTTTGAAAAATGCCTCGGTATAAGCTTAAAAGGCACTTATTTTAATCTTCCCAGAGCCCCCCCCCCATAGAAGTGGAGAGTGAATTTTAAAAAGTGCCACTCTAAAAGCAAGCTTATCTGTGATGGAATTTTCTTCCGCTTTTGTCAGAGAATGGGGTCTACCATTTAACTTCCTAATTCTCCGTAGGGGAAAAAGAATTATGCTTTTCAGGGGAAAATGGTGTAAAGTAGGCTATAAGGGTGGAAAATTTGCAGTTTGTTTATTTTCTTTAATTTTCTAAAGCTGCGAACCGTGTTAACCTCGTAGAAGTCAGATAAGGCGTGCGCAAGTGCCTTCTGCTCGATTCAATAGACCCGTTTAAAGTTGGCGGAAATTAATACAAAAGGACATTTACATGTTTCTAAATTCACATGAGGAAATTTCTCATGCAGCGAAGGTTATTTTTTCAAATGTTATACAATGAGGTTTTATGAGATTTTGAAATTACTTGATTAAGGGGGCTCATTCACCTTAAACCCCTTAACACCCTTCGAATATGTGACTGTTGCAAGAATTGGGATATTTTATTCATTTTAAAATCAATTACTTCCAACTTTTCACAGCTGACTACATAATATAGCTGCTTTGGAAACGAGAAACCAGAAAGTTTGTGTTGCCACAAATATTTTTATAATTTAATCCGCTTTCTGACAAAATATTTCGTCACGTTTCCACCTTGCGCGCACGATATTTTAAAAATGGCTAATGGTACATACTTGAAATTGGATGGAATTCTTTATATGAGCCCTATTGTTTAACTGAACCAAAAATCTGATGAATGTTTTAATATTAAAAAAATTTATGGACGAAAACATTACAGATTTTTTTAATAAAATACATTTTATAAACTCCACTCCAAATAAAATAAAAATTAAACATGAAATTCTTAGCATTTTTGGTTCACAGTCGTTTCCAAATGTTATAAAAGCTATATATTAAATATGGAATTAAATTATGCAACAGAATGTTTTAAACTGTGCGCGCAAGGTGGAAACATGACGAAACATTTTGGCAAAAAGCGGATTAAATTATAAAAATATTTGTGGCAACACAAACTTTCTGATCATTGTTTCAGAAAGCAGTTATATTATATAGTCAGCTGTAAAACGTTGGAAGTAATTGCTTTTAAAGTAAATAAGTTATCCCAATTCTTGCAACAGTCACATATTCAAAGATCTTACAGGGTTTTAAGGTGTATGAGTCCCCTTAAGTATAAAAGTATGTGAAGTATTTGTACTCGTACTAAAGGCGATTTAAAGTTATCGCTTCTGAGGCTGAAAGCGATGGGTTTTGATAAATCATCAGCAGCAAATGTGAATGAACAAGTTTACTTTGCAATGTACGTTTTTTTTTTTTTTTTTTTTTTTTGTTTTGTTTACTTTCTCTGCATTTCTGCCCAGTCAGCTACAACTTGAATGCTATAGCAATACCAATGTTCTCCATCTAGTTTATTTCAATTTTGAGAATTATAATAACCTAAGATTTATTTTACCAGATCTAAAACTTGGTTGAAACGATATCCTCGAAATTAATTTTGGACATTAACAGAATGTGTGATCGAGTTTTTGCATATCACATTGGCATTTTCCGTATCGTTTGTTACGTTAAGTTGCACTACAAGCAACCGAAGTTACGGTCATAATCTGGCGCGTTGCCAGATTTCAAAGCCGGTTTGAATCTATAGCAACTTCAGGGGGTGTTGGACCCCAAAAATCTTCATAAAAGGGTGATTTCGGATTTTTGCATTTTCAAATTCTCTACACTTTTATCTTTCTAAAAATACCATTCTTTGATCTCTATGAAATTTAGAACTGTAAATAATCTACTTTTATTATGTCATCGAATGCTTTGGTAAACGAGGATTTTTACATTAAAAACGCGTTTTTCTCCAAACGTGATTTTTTTTAATACTCGATGTACCTTTTCTCAAGAACTACTGCTCACAGGTATCTAAATGAGCTTTTTGTGAAAAACTAAGAATTAAATTTTTTTTTGTGTGTGAGAAAAGTGCTAAATTTTACTCTACCTAACAAGATATTCTGTAAATTACTCTAAAATTCAAAATGTTTCAAAAGCTCATTTCAGTGTAATCAGATAGGTATACTTTAATTACACAAACAATTTCACGCGTGTATCTACAGCAGATTTTGAGAGAAGGTATATCGAATATGGCCAATTAAACATTGTCGGTATAGGGGTTGCTGATTTTCCTTCAATTTGCTTTTTTTAGCTTATAGTAAGTTATTTAATTTAGGCAAATTATCTAATCGCTATGTGAGTGTTTACCGAAATCTCAAATGAGGAAAACCGGTGTTTCGAGTTCTTGTTCCCTTACCATGTCCCCTTTTATGGAAACCTCTTTTTCTTTCCCATTTTCATTGGGCACAAACGGGAAAAAAGTTGAATCTTTCATACTTTCAAATAAATTTTAAAAAGTGCGTAAAACATAATTGGTGTTATCATCGCTTATAAGAAATATGTTAAATTTCCATGACTGTATAAATTCAGCTAAAACCATGACTATATAAATTACTATATAAAGTCATGACTATACAAATTCAGATATATCTTTGGACATTTTGAATAAAGAACTTTTTTTTGCAGGTATGCCTAATAATTACATCTACTTCAAGTTCATGATTAAATTTTGGTAAGGTATAAATAAATAGTGTTCGAAAAATTTATAAAAATTTACTAAAAAATTCAAGTATTTAAAACAAATCAAAAAATAGCTGAGAATGATATTTTGATTGAACCTGAATTTTGAACTTTGAAAAAAAGGAATCAAGTAAGTTTAATCAAAAAGTGATATTAATAAATATATATCAAATTTAATTAACACTGAGGATCTAAACCTTTGGGAGCTAATTTCTTTTAACATTTCTCATGTGATTTTCCCAAAACTTAGCACTTTGGCATAATCGGAGAACTGAAGGAAAAAAATCGGTATATCATTTTAGAAAAAGTTCGATTGATCAGAATACCTATGTTAGAACAATGCTGTAAACTTAGTAGCATGTATCCTAAGTCGTGCTTACGAGACATGAAAAATGCAAGTTAAATTTCATTAATCGCTCCAGTACAACGGGTGATATCCCTTTCTTTATGCGCTATCCGTACATTCGAATCTATATATTTTAAATGCCACCTTTCTGAAGGAGGGCAAATATCACAAATATTTATGCCAAAATTCGAACTATGAACCAATGGCGTATGCAGTTAGCTTCCTATAATCAACCAAATGGTTCTAAAAAAAGTTGTACAACTTTTAATGATCCTATTTCTGATTTAAATTCTTAGAGAATTTATATCGTACCTTGAGATATGATTAAATATGTATTTGTGGAACCAAAGTAGTGTTAAAGTTTAACATCAAGGAACACAAATCCTACGTTCGAAAAGATGAACTAAAGAAATCTTCGACAGCTTATTATTTGTTGGTCACTTAATGTCAACTTTAATTCTGGGAAACATTTCTGCAAAGGTCCTATAACTAGTTCTATATGTGGTTAAATGCATTTTTATAAAACATTTCGCATTTACAATTTTTTCTTCGCTTGGTCCATTCGTTTTCATATAAAGTTTTTGTATCTCCTCCCATCTTAGTAAAATATTTTTGCTTTTGGTGTAAGAATCTATATCTGATCACCTTCAAAATCGAATAGTTTTATTGTATATCTTCCGTTTTTGCCTGATTTTAAATTTTACATTGACATGCGTCTTTTTAACTAGATATTTTATTCGAAATCGTTATAGTACAGAAGATGTTTCTAACTTTAGATTCGAAATTATCATGAGGGATAATGAAGGAAGATGAAATCAAAATGGCCTTATACTAATTGTTTTGGATAATGGGGCTTCTGCTATATTATTAAAGTATAGTTTCAGTTTAAATTCTTTGCAATATTTTGTGTAATAATCTTAACCTAATCATAATTCTGTTTCTGGATGATCAAAACTACTGATCTGCAAATCTTGAACTACCAGTTTCCCTTACAAAGTCCTCCACGAAGGCATCCCTCCCCTTAGGCAGATAGCCCTCCTGTGCTTTACCATAATTAAATACACCAACACCTAATTTACTGAGTAAACTTCTATGCAAAATTTATAATTCATCATACGTTAACTACTTCGAAGCGTCTGATCGATTTTTCGATGTCCAGAACATATACTAATACACAGCAAATACTTCAGCAGAGCAAACATTCACCAACAAGTATTTGTCAGGAAAAATATGTGCTTTTAAAAGTAATTTACCCTTTCTTTACCATGGAAAACGTAAAACAAACAAATTAGAAAATTTCATGGGAATAAGTAGTTAAAATATTAGTAACAAAAGTTTAGAAATGCTGTACAGTAAGACCCCGCTTAACGCGGGGGATACGTTCCATCGAAGTAGAGCGTAATGCGAAACAGCGCTAAGCGAGGTTATCTTACATGTAAATAATGGGGTTAGGGGAAGACGGATAAAAATGGTTAGGCATTAAATTTAATGATGTTTTTTTTAATAAAAATAAAATCAAACATTTATTTCTTACAAAAATAAAAACAATATAAACGCATATACTTTTAAAAACAAATAAAATTCTCAGTCAGATCATTCAGTCTATTCTGGGTTTCCAATTTTCTGCCTTTTTGTCAAGAAGGCATTATGATAGATTGGCTTAATGGCATATTGCGCTCAATTTCGTCGTCAATCCATATAGACAGTCGTTTTTCCATTTCCTCTATAATGTTATTTCTAGAACGGGTAATTCTAGTTGCAGAGCTCGACGTAGTTGCAGTTTCCGATGACAGTATTTTTTCTTTATTCTTAAGAATTGTCCTTATTGTTGAAGTTGCCAAAATCAATGCAGCGCTAATTTGAGATTGACGTTCACCAGAATCTAATCTTCTAATCACTTGCATTTGAGTTTCCAGTGAAATGCTTTTTCTGGTTGCTTTCTTTTCTTGTTTTTTTATTATTATCACCCACGATAAAAACTAAAGATCATACATACTATTTGTCACTGTATTATTAATCGTTATAGTATTATATATCAAATTTAAACTTACAATAATGTCAACAAATGTTGTTTCAAATGATTAAAATGCAAGAAACACAACTACACTGTTTCGGATATGTTATTTGGAAACCTAGCGCTGCGCACAATTTCGGAGAATCCCCGGCTTGAAATAAAAGAGCGCTAAACCGAAACAGCGCTAAACGAAACAGCGTTAAGCGGGGTCTTACTGTACTTAATCAGATTTTGAAATAAACAGAGGGATTAATACAGCCATATGTTCACCTTGAACAAAAAAAAATGGTGCATATTTATATCTCCCTTTCTACTGGACCTGTCGTCGAAATTTTATTTGCGTTTTGCATGTCCGCAAAGAATGACTTAGAGTGTATATTAGATTTATATATAGCATTTTTCTAACATGGGTATTTCGACACAAAATCGAACGTTTTCTGAAATAACATACCTATTTCTCCCATACTCCAATTCTACGACTCAAATTATGCCAAACTACCAAGTTTTGTAGAAATCGCACATGTAAGTTTTTAAAAATTTAGCTAGTAAAGTTTTAGCTCCTCCATGTTAATTGAATTTGGTATATATTTGTTAATATCTCTTTTTTATTAAACATGTCTGATTATTCCTGCCACATTTCGAAATTTAGATTTATTCCAAATAAAGTTCGTCCATTTTTTATAATTTATTTTTTAAAATTTGTATTTTTCAATAATTTTCATACATTTTTAAAACAAATTTGGATTATAACCTATAACATTTTTACCAATCATCTTAAAGTAGATGTAGTTCTAAGCATACCTGCAAAAATGTAGAGTTTTTCATTCACATTTACCAAAGATATACTCGAATTTACATATTGGCGTGTTTTGAAATTTGGCGTATTTGTTATAAGCGATCATAACGCCAAATGTGGTTTACGCATTTTGTTAAAATCATTTGAAAGTATGAATGATAACCTTATTTCCGCTCGTGTACAATGAAAAAAGAGGAAAGGAAAATAGACTGCTTTAAATTAAGAAGTTCGCCAAGAGAATTTTTCTTGGCGCAAACAGAAAAAAAATCGCCAAGATAATTTTTTTAATTTCTTTCTAAAAAAGACAAAATTTAATGTCTAGGCATAATTTGAGTCGTAGAATCGAAATATAGAAAAAAATGGCACGTTATTTCAGAAAAAGTCCAATTTTCTGCCAAAGTACCTATGTTAGAATAATTTTATATATAAATCTAATATGTATTCTAAATCGCCCTTTCGGAACTTGGAAAATGCAAGTTAAATTTCGATAATGGGTCCAGTAGAACGGGAGATACAGAACTGTCCCAATTTTTTTTTTCCTTTAATGGTAAGTTGTGCAAAATAATTCATAGTTTCTAATTTCTGAATTTCTGGAATTGCCTTTTTTACTATTACACACGATACAGTGCATTGACCTCCTAGTGACAACAAAGAAATTAATGTTCGTAAGTATCATACATTATCTTAAACAACTGCAGACATTACAGGAAACTTTAAGTTTCATATTCCAGATAGAATAAATTTTAAACAAAGTTTAAATCACAATAAAAATTGTGATCTGCAAGCTTCAGAATGTAGAAATGATAATCTCCAATTCCGAAACGTTCAAATTTATTTCCAGAAATGTCAAAATTATATTTAATCCGTCTTTACAGACATTTACAACAGACATTTTGTACGTAACCGGGTAAAATTATCCAAGACGCCTTATGAAACTGAAAACCCAGCTGCAAATATTTCAATCGCTAGCGATAAGAAATAATTTAATTTATATAATAATTAATATAATAATTAATATAATAATTAATTTAGAAAATTATGTGTTGAATTACACACGAAATCAACATTAACAATACCATCACATTTCTTCCGACATTCTATTTCAACACTTTCTCAAATCTCCAATACTTTTTCGAGGCTCCAATTAGCTGCGAAATCTTTGAAGAACGTTTTTTTCTTTTTCTTCTTAGATTCCTGATTTAATTGACTTCGGTAGACATATCTAACATCGCTTCACTTATTTGCTCGCAACAAAAAAAGAACCAAAAAATCAAAGCCTTTCCTTTTCCTGTACACACACACACACACACGAAAAAAAAAGTCTTAAACACCTAATCTGTTTTATCGATGTAGCATTGCACCAAATCTGAGGGAAAG
Organism: Stegodyphus dumicola; assembly: GCF_044657685.1. Lineage (NCBI taxonomy): Eukaryota > Metazoa > Arthropoda > Arachnida > Araneae > Eresidae > Stegodyphus > Stegodyphus dumicola. Next base: position 184,289,619 of record NC_140774.1, read on the forward strand.
CAGCGACAAAATAAAGGAAAAAGACTTAATCGATCGGAATATTTCCCTAGAGTTGCTTTAGACTAATAGACTGATCAAATCCTCCACTTAAGATATTTTTCATTGGCTTAGTTAAATGTTAGCTGGATTTGCGAAACTTTGCGGAAGAGCCCATCCGGGAAAGATCACCAAAAGAACTTTTTTTTAACCTCTTCTTCTTTCAATGACTCGGAAATCTTCTGATCAGTTGATATCTTAGCGTGACAAATAGGTTCTATTACGCTGTCCCCCCTTTTTGCATCGTCCAAGCCACCTTCCTCGCTCTCCGCTTGTTAGAAAAGGGAGTTTAGCGTAGATGAAAAATTTTAAATTCGATATTTTGACGGAAATGCATGTTTTGATCTTTCCTGAATCTGATATGACTATATTTTATGATGATGTTACTCAGGATAAGAATGTACTATGCCAACCCCACCCCCTAGGATTTAGTAGTGATAAATCACGAACTGATGTCTTCTCGGAAAATCATCAAATTCCGCACGTAAGATCAGCGTCGTAATTCAAGAGAGCTGTTCGGTTGAAAATATCGAAAAATTCATTCTTCCCCTCTTCTCCATTCTTTTTTTAGAAACTACTTTTCGAGTTTTCGTTTGCTTTAGAGGGGAATCTTACCATTCTCGGAGGGTATTCAATGTAGTAAAGAAAACCTGCGTACAGAAGATGCTGTGACAAAACTTCTGCGAAGAGCATAGTCTCGTATTAGCATAAAAATGTCATATTTTATTCCTAAAAATATAAAGCGAATTATTTCCAACAGAATTAAATCCTGTACTTGATCATTATTGATTTTAGTTTTCCTTTCGCACAATGGACGCTTTGTAATGATTACATTTCATTCATTAAAGAATAATGTAGCGACAGAAAATGATTAATGTTTACCTTGGATTAGACTCGCAGAAAATGGCTAGATCGACGTCTAGGTAAAATTGTTGGATACTGTATTTTAGTTCATTTTATTTTCAATTCCTGAAAGGCAGTATATCCTTGAATGTGCCTTAGCTGTAGCACTGCTACAGTTTATTATAACCTTATGATGATTATGCCATATACCTCGAAAAGACAGGGCAATCCCAATCAATATTTTTAAGTAAGATTGTTTTTGATTATTCATAATTCATTTTTGAAATTTGAATTTTTTCTTTGTGAATTTTTTTTCCTCTTGATTTCATTGTCTAGAGTACTAATTCATAATAACTATTGATGCTAGTATTTCTGACGAATTGGGATTTTTTATGATGTTTACGTGCTTAGTTTTAGCCGCCAACCATAGGACGAGCGGTAAAGTCGCTGAACTCTGGTAGTTTGGACCGAGGTTCGAATCCAGCGAATGGGTTGGTTGCATGGGCGTTTTCATGATTTCCTCCGTGTCTAAAGTGAATACAAGCCTGTTTGCTCTAGAATGTCCTCCACGAAGGCATCCTTCCTCTTAGGCAGCTATCCCATGGGGCTTTGCCATAATCACATAAACCATACATAGTTAGTATTAAAAAATTAGATTTACTGATTTTTGTAATGCTTTGGTTTTTGTGATCTACAAAAAAAAGCAACACCTAAAAATATGTCATAATCATTGTGATATCTAGAAAAATCTTTGGAACGTTCAGGAGATGATATGTCAACATTAAAGTCTTCTGATTCGTATAATTTATGAGATCTCGTAAATTCAATTTCGTTTAGAGTTCAAACATTAATATATTTCCTGGTATTTGAGTCGTAACTGTTTTCATCATTGATTTAGATCCTGATTAGAAACGTCTGGGCTTCTAGGCATAATATTTTTTCAACGCCCCCTGTCCGGATTTTGTAAACCGATGCCGCAATCGAGTCTTGACTGATATAGAAAGATTTGCCTCATACATTTTATTTTACGAGTTCGAAATTTCACATAATGTAATCTGTAATGTTTTACACGTAATGTTTAAACATTCGTACTGATTCAATTTTACATTTGCATTTCTTGCCATACCCTTATTATACTTGCATGCCCAAATCATACTATAATACTGTAATAGCAGTGCTGCCGTCATGTGCTTTCTCTCCTTCTTCCTGTCCGGGCCCACCAGCGGCCGAGCGGTAAAGTCGCTGAACACTGGTAGTTCGGTCCGATGTTCGAATCCTGCGAACGGGCTGGCTGCATGAATGTTTTCGTGATTTCCCCCATGTGTAACGTGTATATGAGCCAGTTTTCCTTAGAACGTCCTCCGCGAAGGCATCCCTCCTCTTAGACAGATAGCCCTAGTGTCATTTGCCATAATTAAATAAACCACACCAGCTTCTTCCTGTACGCCTAATATTTCTCACTTTACTTAATCAATTCCCACAAGGCATTCTACAAAGGTCAAGCTCTTTAATTATTAGCCCAAATGATGGTACCTAGAGCCACTAAATTTTGAATAACTTTGTCCTCCACCGAAACATGTGCACCTGAAAGCCCAAATTTTGAATTTCGAATTTTATATTTGATATCTTTCATGAATACTTTATTAACAAACTCAACGATCTGAAAGCAAGCTGTGGCAACACTGAACGGAATAAAGTATTTTTATCTGTAACGCGGGAGACCTTTTGTTAGAAATTCTAAATATATGCTATTTTTAAATATTTTGTGATTTTGTTGTTAAGTTTACGTAACGTAAATCCGAAGAAAGTATTGTCTCATACATAAAGTTAACGCAAAAAGCGTTAATAAGAAGAAGACACACAAAAAAATTCTGTAAAGTCATCTTACTAAAATACTGATACGAAGAACTGAGAAAAGACTGAAAAAAGTAGAAAAACATATGCCAACACCTAACACTTCATGGGGAATTCTAAACATGTGCTGCTGTCCTGCTTTTAAAATTTTTTTAACTTTTCTGTTGAATGGTGTAAGGCGTAGGTGCGAAGAAAATGTTTAACTTTAAAGCTAACAAGAGTGTGTGTCACAGAAGACTGGTATACTGCTAGCTCAGCGAGAACGCAAAAAACCTTAACAAATTCTTTTGGGCGATCGTAAAAATCCGAACTCTTACAGAAATATTTCATGATTGTTTTATTTTTATTTATTTATTCCAGTGATGGGATCTAAAAGGTTGATGAGCACCTACGGTCACGTGCAAAAGTTTGAGGCCGTTTTCCTGTATTTTAACAAATTGCACCATTTTCGCTCGTAATTGCGTTATCTCATGCTATGATTGCATCAAACGCTTTCTACTGCTATAAATATAACGTGCTGTCGTTTATCAGTAGTTTTTTATTGGAGTTTGTATACACAGTGTTGTTGTATAATTCTTGTAATGTGTAAAAAACCTCCACTCATTGTTGGAAAAACGGGCAAAAACCGCGGCCTTGCATGAAGTTGGCTTTTCTGAACATTAAATAAGTTTGAAGGTAAATATCAGCAAGACAGGCATGCATCAATTTCTCAGTAAATTCAAAATTTCGGATAATTATACGGATCTTAAGAGGGCTCATACACCTTAAAGCCCTTATGAGCTTCGAATTATGTGACTGTTGCAAGAATTGAGATATTTTATTTATTTTAAAAGTAATTACCTCCAACATTTTACTGCGGACTACATAATATAGCTGCTTTGGAAACTAGCAACCAGAAAGTCTGTGTTGCCACAAATATTTTTGTAATTTAATCCGCTTTGTGACACAATTTTTCGTCGTTTTTCCACCTTGCGCGCACGATGTTTTAAAAATGGCTAATGGTACATACTTGAAATTAGATTGAATTCTTTATATGGGCACTCTTTTCTAACTGAACCAAAAATCTGATGAATATTTTAATATTAAAAAATTTTATGCACGAAAACATTACAGATTTTTTTAATAAAATACATTTTATAAACTCAACTCCAAATAAAATAAAAATTTATCATGAAATTCTCAGTTTTTTTTTTTGGTTTACAGTAGTTTCCAAATGTTATAAAAGCTTATAAACTATGGAATTAAATAATGCAACAGATAATTTTAAACTGTGCGCGCAAGGTGGAAACATGACGAAAATGTTTGTCACAAAGCGGATTAAATTACAAAAATATTTGTTGCAACACAAACTTTCTGATTACGATTTCAGAAAGCAGCTATATTATGTAGTCAGCCATAATAAGTTGGAAGTAATTGCTTTTAAAATAAATCAGTTATCCAATTCTAGCAACAGTCAGATATTCGAAGATCATAAGGGGTTTAAGGTGTATGAGCCCCCTTAAGAGAAGTGGTCGTTAAAAAAAGACTTGTTACGTGATAAGGATGATCACTTGATGTCCAAGGATCTCAAAGTATGAAAAAGGAAGGACTGACTTTCGCCAGACAATATCAGAATTGTACGAAACAACAGTAGAGTACAGTGTTATTTTCCGATGAGTCAAGCGTGCAGCAGTTTTCTGCACGTGCTAATTGCATTCGCCACCCATTTGGAAAAAGATATGATGACAGATATACGATTTCGACAGTGAAAGCCAGATGATATGGGTTGCAAAGTCTGCATCTGGTACTGCTGCTGTATATTTCCTGCCACCTAAAACCCCGATGAACGGCAATCGGTACCTTAAATTGCAATGCGACAAGTTGAAACTTCGGTTGGATGTTCACAGATGTTCAATTTTCATGCATGATGGGGCTCCATGACACAGGACAAGGAATGTTAAGAACTATCTTAGGGCTACCCTAATCCATGCGTTTGATTGGACAGGTAACAGCCCAGATTTGAATCTCATAGGGAATCTGTGGTGTGTCGTGAAAACTAAAGTCGCTGAGAAGCTACCATTCAGTGCTACAGAACTTGTTGAAGCAATAAAGCATATGTGGTGCACAGACATTTCTCAAGCCTTACTGCCAGTCTCTTGTTTATAGCGTCCCTAAAAGGATTGCAGCAGTGATAAAAAATAAAGGAGGTCCTGCAAAATATTGACTATACTTCAGTAACCTTGTAAGTCTATTTTTCCATTTATAGCATATGTTTTTGTTGCGGAATTCCAATAAATCTGATTTTTCCATGTGTGGTCTTAAACTTTTGCACACGACTGTAGCTCTGTGGACCAGCTATTTTGTATATGGCGGGAAAAAAGATAAAGGGTAGTAACAAATCTGGCATTGCTTGTAATCGAAACCATTTATTCCACCATTCCTGATCGGTTTATCTAATGACTAAACAAATTGGTTGTAGATAATTTTTATACGTATTTTTTAACTTGTGTAATGTAAATACGAACTGTATGCTTTACAGATGCTTAAGGAATGAGTGGAAATACGTTATGCGTAATAAATTTAAATACCTGCTTAACCCAAATGTTTCTTGTAAATTTTACACTTTGAGATTACATTGTAGAGTCACATTATGCATCCCATCTCATTTTATTATTTGTTTAAATGACGTAGCTTGCACAAAATGTAGAAATCTGAATAACGTGTAATAAAGAAGCATATGTTTTTGTTGCGGAATTCCAATAAATCTGATTTTTCCAGTGTGGTCTTAAACTTTTGCACATGACTGTAGCTCTGTGGACCAATTATTTTGTCTATGGCGGGAAAAAGATAAAGGGTAGTAACAAATCTGGCATTGCTTGTAATCGAAACCATTTATTCCACCATTCCTTATCGGTTTATCTAATGACTAAACAAATTGGTTGTAGATAATTTTTATACGTATTTTTTAACTTGTAATGTAAATACGAACTGTATGCTTTAATGATGCTTAAGGAATGAGTGAAAATACGTTATGCTTAATTAATTTAAATACCTGCTTAACCCAAATGTTTCTTGTAAATTTTACACTTTGGGATCACATTGTAGAGTCACATTATGCAACCCATCTCATTTTATTATTTGTTTAAATGACGTAGCTTGCACAAAATGTAGAAATCTGAATAACGTGTAATAAAGAAGCTGACATTTTAAACCAAATTATGTGTTTGCTATATTTCAATGTACGAAAATAATGGTATAGCTTGTGTTTGTTAATAATAATTCAAATCTCTTCAGTTTAGTTCAGAAAGTAAGCACTTTCAATACTTTGCTTTAAATTTAATTAAAAGCTCATATATTTGTCAGATGCTAATAAACATAGCATACATGTTCTTTTGAAATTATTCGAAATAACAAGTTTCAGCCTTTGAAACATTTAACGAGAATTCAATATAGCTTCATTTCTCAAATTTCATAGTCATTTTGATTTTTATGAATTCTTCTTTATCGATTGCAACCAAGTCTTTGAAATAATAAAATAAAGACATAAAATACGTAAATAACCTAACTTTTAAGTTTTTTTTTTTTTTTTTGTTAATTAAGTTGTATTAATATTTGGCCTTTACTTCTACTTTTGTTAACTCGCACCATAATGCAAATTAGTTAGTTTTTTTAACATAGATTTCTTGATTTCGGGAGAGAAATACCGACAGCTATCGCTTACCGGTCACTGTTACATTTCCTTGCTACTGAGTTACTGTTATATTTCCCTGCTTTTAAAAACAATAACTGCTTCACTAAACGTATTTGTTTTCAGAAATTACTGGGATTGAGATAAGGTTAGTTTAGGATTGTATTACTTTGTATTTAATACTTCAATTTGACTTAAATATTTATTCTGACTTTTCCGGTAGCTGCACAGTTTGTGAAAGGAAAGAGTTATCTTTTCACAGAAGGTGGAAGAATATTTTTCGAACAAATTTTCACGCAGTTTAACTCTTAAATAAATATGTTCTAACACTTAATTAACACAGCACTTTGAACTAAAATGATGAAATAAGACATCTTGAAGTCTTAGCTATAGATGTGATGCTGCCACAGACTTTTACTCGAAACATTTATGAAAATTGTTCCATAAATATATATTCACGAAGGCAAAAAGATGTAGACACCCAAAGGATTTAAATTACATTAATAAATGAATTGTAAAATTTTAACGAATGTTTTAGTAACAAACTCCACGATTTAAGGGGACTCATACACCTTAAAACTCATAAGATCTTCGAATATGTGACTGTTGAAAGAATTGGGATAACTTATTTATTTTAAAAGCAATTACTTCCAACTTTTTACAGCTGACTACGTAATATAGCTGCTTTCTGAAGTAGTCATCAGAAAGTTTTTGTTACCACAAATATTTTTATAATTTAATCCGCTTTGTGACAAAAGTTTACCTCATGTTTCCACCTTGCGCGCATAGTTTAAAACATTCTGTTGCATAATTTAATTCCATATTTAATATATGGCTTTTACAACATTTGGAAACTACTGTGAACCTAGCATTCTAAGAATTTCATGTTAAATTTTTATTTTATTTGGAGTTGAGTTTATAAATGTATTATTAAAAAAATCTGTAATGTTTTCGACCATAATTTTTTTTAATACTACAATATTCATCAGATTTTTGGTTCAGTTAGAAAATAGTGCTATATAAAGAATTCCATCCAATTTCAAGTATGTACCATTAGCCATTTTTAAAATATCATGCGCGCAAGGTGGAAACATGACGAAAACTTTTGTCACAAAGAGGATTAAATTACAAAAATATTTGTGGCAACACACACTTTCTGGTTACTAGTTTTTAAAGCAGCTATATTACGTAGTCAGCTCTAAAAAGTTGGATGTAATTGCTTTTACAATAAATCAAATATCCCAATTCTTGCAACAGTCACATATTCGAAGATCATAAGGGGTTTAAGGTGTATGAAAAGCGAGCAATGGCAACACTCTACGTGGAAGGGAAAACCTTTTTATCTCCAGCAGGCGCGGACCTCTGTATCGGAAATTCTAAACATAGGCTCATTTTAAAATTATTTTGCGACATTGCTACTGAACTGAATTTTATAGTTTAAGTGTAAAGAACATGATATTTAATAAATAAAGGTAATGCATGAAACGTTAGAAAAACGCCGCTTTGAACGTATTTTAAAATCTGAAACCTTTCAGATATTTTTTTATTAGTCCAAAGGGGCTTTGTCCCTGAAGGACTATTGTTTTCGTTTTGCGATTTTGCGTCGGACTCATAAACGTCGGTTCGTTTTTCAAACTGTTGCCACAAAATGTTAGAGTTCTGGATTATATTTGAAGAAATTAGATAATGAAAAATCTGCATAAATGATTGTCTATTTCTCGTATTGTGATAAAACAATGGTACATAGAGCCATCGAATTTTGAATGACGAAATCCTACTGCGAATATGGGCATCTGTAATCCCAAATTTGGAATTTTTTTTATTATAGATTTTATATTTTGTAAAACTTTAACGAATTTTTGATTTACAAACTCAACGCTTTAAAAGCGAGAAATGGCAACGTTATATAGAAAAAAAAAATACTTTTATCTCCAGCTCGCGAGACTGTGTATATCGGAAATTCTAAAGATATGCTTAATTTAACATTATTTTGCGATATTGCTCTTGAACTGAATTTTATGGTTTAAGTGCAAAGAACATGATATTTAATAAATAAAGGTAACACTCAAAACGTTAAAAAAACGCCCCTTTGGACGTAATTTAAAATCTGAAACATTTCGGATTTTTTTTTTATTATTTTTTTTAATTTTATGTTTATTATTTTTTCTTACCGCTTTGCGGATTATTGGATTGAGATGTAGTGGCTGGGACAGAAAAATAATGAATGCTCTTCTGTAAGAAAACGAATTGTAAACAGCTGTAAATAAAGTTTTTCGTGTGATAAAATGGCAAAAAATCCAAGTGTTCTGTCGATGTCATCAGCGAAAACTAAACAGAAACATTCTTAGCCCAAAACGCATTAGCCCAGAAGGGCAATTAATTTCGTTTTGGCATTTTGCTTTGAAAACTTCAAATGTCCGTTTCACTTTTAAAATTGTTGCCACTGAATAATATCGCCCTGTGTTATATTTAAAGATATTGAACAACGAAAAATCTGCATAAATTTATGCATGTTTCTCGCATTGTGATAAAACGATGGTAACTAGAGCCATCAAATTTTGCATAACGTAATCCTCCATCGAATATAGGAATCTGGAAGCCCTAATTTGGAATTTGTTTTATTATCGATTTCATATTTTGTAAAAGTTTAGCGAATTTTTATTTAGAAACTCAGTGATTTCAAAAGAAGCAATGGCAACACTGTATTGAAAGAAAGCATTTTTATCTACAGTTTGCGAGATTGTGTATCGGAAATTCTAAAGATATGCTGATTTTAAAATTATTTTGCGATAATGCTATTGCATTGAATTTTATGGTTTAAAGGTGAAGAACACGACATTTAGTAACAAAGGTACACAAAACGTTAAAAAAGCTCCCCTTTAGGCTTAATGTAAAATCTGAAAGCTTTCAATTTTTATTTCCTTATCAAATATTGTTAAATGTTGCAGGTAAAAATAAGTAAATACAAATTCGAAACACAGACAATAATTCAAAAGCAGGTAAAAGAAAATTTTTCGCATCGAAGTTTGAAAGAAAAAAGAACTCGAAAGCACCTTTATTCTTAAACAGTTGTGTCAAATTCAGACAGACTGTCATTCATCTCTGGCGAAAGTACAGTCATGCGGGGTTCTAGAAAGTGCTCCCTATTATCTGCTTCCCATTCATTCAGTGTGAAAGGCACAGAAGTGGTTTCAAAGGGAGGCCCCATTAACCGTGACGAAGATTCGGGACTAATCAGACATCTCATCATTACCATATTTCTTCCTTCCAATTAGTACTAGGCAACGTTCCCTTCCTCCTCTCTGATTGGACTTCTCGGATCCGTTCACGCTCAGGAAGAGAGACAAGTCTGTGATAGTTCATTTTCTTCCAGCATTAGATCTGAGTAGTTGGAAAGTAAGTTTTGACCATTTTTCGTTTCTTGGGAAACTAGACTGCCATTAATAAAAATCATATAATGATAACTAGGATTGGAAGGTATAAGTTATTAGGCTTAGGAAGCGTCGTTAAAGAAAACTTAAATTACATACGAAGCGTCGTATAAAAAATTAAGTACATTAAAGTTTAATTTCATTAGTTAACCAACAAATTTAAACAAGTAAATTTAAATGCAGGAAAAAGAATAAAGCTTTTAGATTATGCATTACGCCCCAAGTAAGCGTTTTTCTAATGTTTTGTGGGTTACCTTTATTTATTAAACATCATGTTCTTTGCACTTAAACCATAAAATTCAATTGAACAGCAATATCACAAAATAATTTGATAGGAACATATCTTTAGAATTTCTGATACACAGTCCCGCTCGCTGGAGATAATTTTTTTTTCCCGTAGAAAGTTGCCACTGCTGGCTTTGAAATCGTTAAGCTTGTTCATCAAAAATTCGTTAAAGTGTTAGAAAATATGAAATCGATAATAAAACAAATTTCAAACTCAAATTAGAGCTTCCACAAGCCCATATTCTATAGAAGATTACGCAATTCAAATCGTGATGGCTGTAGGTACCGTTGTTTTATCACAACGCGAGAAACATACATACATTCATGCAGATTCTTCATTATTTAATTTTTTTAAAGGGCAATAATGTTTTGTGGCAACAATTTGGAAAGTGAAACAACACTTATCGCGAATCGACGCAAAATGCCAAAACGAAATTAATCGTCCTGCGCAAATATTCCCTTTGGTCTAATAATGACGTCATACATATACATATTAACCAGGTATTTCAAAACATTTGTTTTCTGGTTTGGCAACAAAATATTTACAAATTAGTTTTCAATTTGCAAATATTTTTGTTGCTGAAGAAGAAACGGATTTCATTCATCTTTAAATGATTTTATGCATTTTTTTTTTCAGCTGTACATAGAACTGTGATACTTCTTTCGCAATATGAAGCAACACTAATGATGGAACACAAAAAAAACTTTATTAACACTCAAAATGGCGACGTACAAAACAACAAGAAGAAAGAATTCTAACATTTAAAAATAAATTACATTTTTCGTGCGAGAGTCGCACGTGGCACTCGAGTCTGGTTTCAAATATTGCCATTCACAAATACCTTGATGTTCATCTATTTAAATTATTTAAACTACAAGATTTTAATAATATTTAAAGCTGTTACAGAACTTACAAATTTTGCTTTGTCCGCAGCCCGCTCCTAATGTTCTCAAATTTGCATTTCTTTCCTTCTTGAACCATTTGATGAAGTAATGTTCGTGAATATGGAAAATTGCGAATATGGAAAAGTGCTCATAGATATCTATCTCAATTTATACCTATACTGCTAACTTTATCTTTTGTAAGACGACATCTCCCTCCTTGTCAAGTGTGTTCCATGTGCATGGAAGGCACCCCTGGCTAGCAATCAGATGGTCCGTGGCTTGATTCCCGGTGAGAACACTGCGCATAGATCCCGTCTCTTGCTCCTATGCGAAATACTGAGTGGTCTCTGCAGTGGTTTCTGAAATAAAAATGGTGGTGGAGTACAATCCGCTACCTCCTGTACTTGGCTATTGGATCCCTTCTGCCTCAGTCGTCCTTTAACTGTGTGGGGGTATATAATGTGTTTTTTCTTTTCCAATCACGTTCCTTTTTGGTGGAGCTGAAAAGCAGCACGTCTCTCTAGAAACTGGAACGTTCCAGAGTTTGATTCGCGAAGAAGGCGTTGAGCATTTTTCATATGTCCTGCTCCGAAATAAAACGCCTAATTTTGTTTACTTACTAACATACAGCCATAACAAATCGGCATAAGAGATACCTCTTACTCACGTCATGCCACACACAGCTCATGTTCTAAAATACCGTCGAAAATCAGCAAAAGGAGTAATTCGAATCTATGTTTTTTTTTAGTCCAAAGCAGCAATTTGCCTTAAGGATTGCTCATTTCACTTTGGCATTGCGCTGAAAACTATAAACGGCGAATTACTTTTCAAATTGTAGGCCACCAAATATTGTAGATTTTTGTGGTCGTCTTTTAATGACCAGTTATCGATAAACGGCCAGTTAAATAAGCAATAGCTAGCAATAAAGCAATACACATGCAATAAAGATTGTAACTTTAACATTTTAATCGACGTAATTTCGCTTAATTAGAAGATGTCCAGCTTTACCATGCCTATGCACCGAATTTATTCCGCAAATAACCGATAAGCCAGCTTTTTCAGCTACAGACGCCATTTTATTTTGAGAAATAATGCTGATTCTGACAAACGACTTTTCGATGAGTTCGTTATAAAAGCGCCCACCAGTGGCCGAGCGGTAAAGACGCTGAACACTGGTAGTTCGGTCCGAGGTTCGAATCCCGCGAACGGGCTGGCTGCATGGGCGTTCGTGGTTTTCCCTATGTGTAACGCGTATACGAGCCAGTTTCCTTCAGAAAGTCCTCCACGAAGGCATCCCTCCCTTTAGGCAGATAGCCCTCGTGTGCTTTGCCATAAAATTAATAATCCAGTAATCCAAATATTATCGCCCTGTATTATATTCAAAGAAATTAAATAATGAAGAATCTGCATAAATGTGTTATGTTTTTCGTATTTTGATAAAACAACGGTACCTAGATCCGTCAAAATTTGGATAACGTAATCTTCCGTTGAATATGCGCATGTGGAAGCCCTAATTTTAATTTGAAATTTGTTTTTTTATCGGTTTCAGATTTTGTAACACTTCCACGAAATTTTGATTTAAAAAACTAAACGATTTCAAAGAAAGCAATGGTAGCGAAAAAAACCATTTTTTATCTCCAGCGTGCGAGACTGTGTATCGGAAAATCTAAAGATAAGCTCATTTTAAAATTATTTTGCGATATTGCTGTTAAACTGAATTTTATGGTTTGAGTACTACGTAGAACATGATATTTAATAAATAAAGCTAACGCGCATATCGTTAAAAACACGCCTCTTTGGACGTAATTTAAAATCTGAAGCCTTTCAGATATTTATTTTTCAAATTTATTTTAATCAATAACAAATAGCATTTACGATTGTGTTCACGTGCTCAACGAAATTTCACATATACAGTTGAAAGTTCCGTAAAACGAAATTTTGCTATAAATTTAAGAAAAATGAATTTTAGCGTTAATAGTAAGTATAGTATTTATTTAAATCCTTTCAAAACATAAAAAATTCACAGATTTTATCTTTAAAAGATTTTTAAATCTGCCGACTCGTGTTGAAGTTCGTTTCTAGCAGATGACTTCCCACATTAACTCGAAGTTCCACCTTCGACGGTTATCGAATGCTGATTGCTGGCCTAAAGCCAAGGGTATATATTCGACTCCCCCCAAACAGAGCTTTATATGCACTGTGTTCCCCTCTTCTCCTTGCGAATGTATTATCCATCTCTACTTCTAATACACCCTGGCTAAATTCTCACACATTAGAGTAAGTGACTGAAAGTTTTGATCATTAATCTCAACGAACACTTGATGAGTAAGTATCTAGCCATGAGAAACAGAGAGAAAATACTTTACATACTACCCATTTTAAAGGTGAGCTGGGAATTAGAGGACCCAGAGAGCATATCGTGAATGTGAAAAATTATCGTTTACTACCTTTTTACTTCGGGCCGGGAGTCTTTTAGAACTTTTCGTTGTTATGAAACTAAAAAAACAATGCCTTCGCAAAATTCGAATTTAAGCCTCCCGAATACGCGTTGAGCATTTTCTAGTTATACTACGATGGCATGCGGAAAGAAGGGAGAAAATATCTCATAAACAGTTTAAACTATCATAGAATTAAATAAATAAATCATTAATCGGTGAGATGAATAAACCTGTTCTAGAATCATTAGGTTATTATGAAGCAGGAGACAAGAAAAATATACAATGCCCTCGCCGGGACTTGAAATCGGACCTCTCGAATACGCGCCGAGTGTGCTAACCGTTACAGCATGAAGGCATGCAGAAAGGAGGAGAAAATATCCCTTTTTAAAGGACAACTGGGGATTAGAGTACCCAATCGCCAAATCCTGGTGGTAAAGAATCATCATCCACCACAATTTTTAGTTCGGACGCCACTGTAGAGAGATTGGGTTATTTTGAAGCGGCAGACATGAATAATGAGCAATGCTTTCGCCGGAACTTGAACCTGGACCTCTCAAATACCCGTTAAGTGTGCAAACTGTTTCACTAAGAAGGCATGCAGAAAGGAGGGAGAAAATAAATTGCCTGTTTGCAAGGGATTCAATTTTGTGAAGTTTAACAAACTTTGTTTTAATTGTTTATCTAATGTGCAAAATGTTAAGGCTTGTAAAAGCTTACGTAGATGCAAAACGTGTCATAAATCATTCATTATTCCAATAATGATACAAATCATTCATTATATCATCATTATTGCACGAAATCTCGAGATACTGTTTTATCTGCTACTGATAATAATAGAAATATATTGTCCATTCATGCAAGGGTGTTTACTCCTCAAAATGTGACAGAAAATACTATCCCAGATAACGCTTCTAATAATTTTAATCAGATACACTTTAATTTTGTGAATAAACAAGGAAGTTTTGTTTTGCAGTGCTGCAGTTAACGCTCGTGACGCACTAGGGAATTTCGTACAGTGTCGAGCCTTGTTGGATTCTGGCTCACAGGCAAACTTCATTACTGAGAATTGTCTTTCAAAACTTCGTCTGGTTAGAAAAAAAGAAAAGATCCAGATATCGTGCCTAGGATCAACCGCATCTCAAACAAATGGAGAACTGGAGATTGCTCTCTCCCCTCACTTTGATTCAGAACCTTCCTTTACAACTTCTGTTTCCGTTTTTGTGGAAACTTACCACATGTATTATTACCATCAAATATTATGAATTCTTTCAATGATCTGATTTTGGCAGATCCTACATTTTATGAACCTGCTCCAATAGATATTTTTCTAGGAGTTAGTTAATGTTTTCATGTCACTTCTTTTGGGTGAATCAATTAAACGAAACCGAGAACTTCCAACAGCTATTCGTTCAAAATTAAGTTGGATCATTTCAGAAACAGCGTTAGTTAATTCTTATGTGAACTCTTGCATATCATTAAATAATTTAGAGTTAACTCCTGATAACCTTATACTGTTTGTATTTGCTTCGGCAATACATATACTAAAACTGGAACATTATACTGTTTTTTTCTGTTCATCTGCTGAAAATCTGCAGTCAAGCGATGCACTATCCCTATTTATTTATTATTTTAAGTTGAATTTCTCGGGTTGTTTCTTTGTTATTCCGATTGTCTACGAAATATTAACTTTACAAATGAAACTGATTCCCGATATTCCCCTTTTACTTCAAGATCAAATCTTTCCAATCTGACAATTTCTTTTTCTGGGTATTTCTGCAAGACAAAGAAATTTTATTTCTATAGAAGTACATTTAGGTGGAGCTTCGGCACGAAATGTATCGTGAATTTACGCGAAATTTCTAATATTACTTTCTTTAAACTATTTTTCAAAGCATTTAATAAGCTGATTGATGTGAGTTACAAATCATTAATAGTTTCAACAGCGTAAGTTAGGTGTCCTTCCTATCACAAATCAGCACATTGTTCATGTGTTTCCATGCAGTTTAATGTTCCAACATTTAATGTTTCTTGGATATTGGATATATTTATAAAGAAAAAATTATTGAACTTTGTTTGGCATCATCTAGAACATGAAGATTTAGAGACAATAATATATATTAAAGTTTAATAATGACTGCTATTTGTTCTACCATTAACCGTTGCTAAGCCTAATTAACATCTTGTGGGAAAATCCCGACGGTACTTATTTAATGAGTTACTCTAAGGACATTGTTGCGCTGCTACTCTTGGGAAAACTACTAAGTAAAGTCATCGCGGTTCTGTACCCTAGAGTCATTGTAGTCCATCTGTTGTTATTTAATTTCTTAATTTAGAGATGCTAGGAGTTTACTCTAGAGATCATGCACCAAATGGCGCTGAAAGCAAGAATTTACATTGAATTTTCCTTCGTTTCTGTGAATGTTGTTTCGAGTCTTACATTTAGACGATTTTGATAGCATATATTTATTAAAAGAAATTAAAAATAAAAATAAAAAAAAATCTGAAAGGTTTCAGATTTTAACGTTTTGTGTGTTACTTTTATCTATTAAATATCATGTTATTTGCACTTAAACCATAAAACTCAGTTCAATAGCAATATCGCAAAATACTTTTAAAATGAGCCTATCTTTAGAATTTCCGATACACAGTTTCCAATAAAAAGGGTTTTTCCCCGTAGAGTGTTGCCATTGCTCGCTTTTAAATCGTTCAGTTTTTTACTCAAAAATTCGTTAAAGTTTTACGAAATACGAAATCGGTAATAAAACAAATTCCAAATTTCAAATTTGGTCTTCCACATGCCCATATTCGTAGGAGGATTACGTCAATCAGAATTGGATGGCTCTATGGACCGTTGTTTTATCACAATGCGAGAAATATACATACTTTCATGCAGATTTTTCATCATTTTATTTCTTCAAATATAATGCAGAACTCTAACATTTAGTGGCAACAGTTAGAAAAGCGATTAGATTTATAGTGATTCAACGCAAAATCGCAAAACGAAAACAATAGTCCTTCAGGGACAAATCCCCTTTGGACTATAAATGATTGCGGTTTCTCACAAAATGATATTACATAGATGAAATAATTTTGAAAAACGTTGGAATAATAAAGATTTTAAATTAATTTTAAAGCAAATTGCGCAGTGCTAATGTAAAAGGGCAAAACAAATTAATTTTCTAAGCAGCGCTGAATTTGCAAAGATATGAGTGTAATAACAGTGAATATGCTAAGATATTCTTTCCTTTTTTGCAAGAAAGCTTCCTCTTTGCCTTTAATTTCTAGGTTTCTGCAAAAAGAATTATGCATTGCAATAATTGCTGGTCTTTTAAAAAACGTCAATTAAAGATTAATTTTAGAGATTATTTTTTTTATCATTGCAAATATAAGTATGCTGTTCATCCTGAATCTTGAGGTAAATCGTAATATTTTTTAGTACTGTAATAAAATCGCAAAACTATAAGTAATTGATGTAAATAATAATATGTATAACAAACAAACAAAAAAAAAAACTGAAAGCATTCAGATTTTACATTACGCCCAAAGGAGAGTGTTTTTACCGTTTTGCGTGCAGTTTTTATTTATTATATACCATGTTCTTCGAACATAAGCCATAAAACTCAATTCAACAGCGATATCGCAAAATAATTTTAAATTGAGCATATCTTTAGAATTTCCCATACACAATCTTGTGCGCTAGAGATAAAAACGTTTTTTCTGTACAACGTTGCCATTTTCCGCTTTGAAATCCTTAAGGCGGCTCATACACCTTAAACCCCTTAACACCCTTCGAATATGTGACTGTTGCAAAAATTGGGATATTTTATTCACTTTAAAATCAATTACTTCCAACTTTTTACAGATGACTACATAATATAGCTGCTTTGGAAACTAGTAACCAGAATGTTTGTGTTGCCACAAATATGTTTGTAATTTAATCCGCTTTGTGACGAAATGTTTCTTCACGTTTTCACCTTGCGTGCATGATATTTTAAAAATGGCTAATGGTACATACTTGAAATTGGATGGAATTCTTTATACGGGCATTTATTTCTAATTAAACCAAAAATTTGATGAATATTTTAAATTAAAAAATTTTATGGACGAAAACATTACAGATTTTTTTAATAAAATACATTCTATAAACTCGACTCCAAACAAAATTAAAATTTAACATGAAATTCTTAGAATTTTTGGTTCACAGTCGTTTCCAAATTTTATAAAAGCTATGTATTAAATACGGAATTAAATTACGCAACAGAATGTTTTAAACTGTGCGCGCAAGGTGAAAACATGCCGAAACATTTTGTCACAAAGCGGATTATATTATAAAAATATTTGTGGCAACACAAACTTTCTGATGACTATTTCAGAAAGCAGCTATATTATGTAGTCAGCTGTAAAAAGTTTTAAGTAATTGCTTTTAAAATAAATAAGTTATCCAAATTCTTGCAAAAGTCACATATTCGAAGATCTTATGGGTTTTAAGGTGTATGAGTCCCCTTAACAAGATCTATTATAGTGCACTGTCCCTTTTTCAGGTATTTTAATCGATACCGAGTCAGCAACACAGACTCTGTGTCTTGGGGTAATTAGTACCCCAAATCATTATCTTAAGATCTGCATACTTACCAGAGAACACCATCTTAAAATCCCGGTAACAATACACAAGCCTGCTGCAAGTACTATATCTTTAAACAACCTCAACTGGCGGCAAGGATATGGCTCTTCTAACTTTTAAATTGTTGATAATTCTACAACTATAACATGCAGGTTAATTAAAGGTATAATAAACTTAAGTGGAAGATAAGAACAATATAATTCAATCAGTTTAAAGCAAAACATACACAATTTAGAAACATATAAAGAAACTGAGATCACTGAATCGAGTAACAGAGTGGATATATATATAGACATATATACTTTTGATGCGGCCGATAGCAACCAAAATTAGACGTGCAATCACATGTTAGTCTTACGTAGTCTTATGTAGTCTTACGCAATCACATGTTATAGCAAACCTATAGACTAAATTGCAAATTTCTGAGGATATTCTATTTTTTGAGTTTACGATGTATACACGTACGTACAGACATATATGCGTACATATATACGTGCGTACAGATATACGTACGTATATACGTACATATGTACGTACGTACAGACGCCACTAAAAATCTCTTCTGAATCCATTTTAATTAAGTTTTCTAATTCGTTTGGGGAAAAAAGATTCTTGCATTCCGTGCTTACGTGCAGATGTCACGCAAAAACATCGTTAAATTGCATTCGATAGAGGTCAAAATAGATATTTTCTTTGAAATATGATACCCGAAATTTTTCGCGATTACATTGCTTCCTTTTTATTTCGTATAAAGTAAGTGAAAATATTTCATTTAGTGCTGCGCATTGTTTTATTGCGGAAGTATTTCATTTGAAGAG
The DNA here is from genome assembly GCF_044657685.1 of Stegodyphus dumicola. Lineage (NCBI taxonomy): Eukaryota > Metazoa > Arthropoda > Arachnida > Araneae > Eresidae > Stegodyphus > Stegodyphus dumicola. The sequence continues at coordinate 184,308,497 of NC_140774.1, forward strand.
TCATATCACCCCAAAAGACGTTTCATAGGAATTGATTATGCTTAGGAAGTCAGAATTAATTTTTAATATCAATTCCAACTTTACGGATAAGATTCCCCCCCCCAGGAAAATTTGCCGGTTCCCGCCACCTTACCTTACATTCTTGAACAGTTGATTTTTTATTCTTTTTTTTTTAATTTTCCTTTTTTTATTTATTTTTAATTTTAATTTTTTTTATTTATTTATTTTTTTTTCCCTAGCATTTTAATATAATTTAACGGTCTTTATTTTTCGGTATTTATTCTTAAATAATTCGCTACTCACATTACTTTGACTTGAACTGAAACGCTGATTTCTGCATTTTAAGTCCTCATAATTCCAAGAAATTAATATTCCTTAAGCCTCAGATTTCTTTAATTATCTTAAGTGTGTTTGAGTCGAAAGTCAAAGCTTAAATAATCAATGAAGGTAATATGAAATATACACTTCTAAGAACGAAGACTACATTGGAAGATTATAAAATCTTAGCTTTCTAGATATTTTTAGCCTGTGTTTTAGTGGCAGAAACGTATTTTCTTTGTAAGCTCTTTAAGCATTTAAGGAAAATTTTCTTCTGTACCATACGTCTGATTTCTTAGTTAATGATAATTTATAATAAACAATTAGGTTTACGAGTCAAACTTAAAAGGAAGCACAGCCTGGAATAATCCATCGCCATTTGGCCTTCAAGTTGATTTTCCGAATTTTTGAAATATTTTCTTAGAATTTTTTAAGCCCTACGTAATATTCATTTGTAAAATTTTAGCTTATTTTTTTTTTAGGCCAAAGGGCGTTAGCCCAGAAAGGCTAGTAATTTTTTTTATTAATTAATTAACTTTTCAAATTATTGCCACCAAATATTATAGCCCTGTGTTATATTTAAAGAAATTAAGTAACGAAGAATCTACATATAGTTTCTCGAATTGTGAGAAAACAATGGTACCTACAGCCATCCAATTCTGAATAACGTAATCCTCCACCCGAATATGTTTATCTAGAATCCAAAATTTGGAATTTTGTTTTATTACCTATTCCATATTTTGTAAATCATTTATGATTTTTTTTTTTTTTTTTTGTTAACTCAATGATTTCAAAGCGAGCAATGACAAAACAACGGGAAAAAAATTTTTTTTTTGCTTCTAGCGCTGTAGACTGTGTATCTGAAATTCTAAAGATATCCTCTTTTTAAATACTTTGTGATAATGCTTAATGCTGTTGAAGTTAATTTTATGGTTTAAGTGCAAAGAACAGGAATTTTAATAAAAGTTAATCAGGATAAAAGATAACAGGATTTTTAATAATCAATAAAAGCAACTCATAAAACGTTAAAAAAAAGCCTCTTTAGACGTATAATATCTGAAAGTTTTCAGTTTTTTATTTAGTTAGTTCTCCTTAAATAGCATCGAGTTCTTATACAGCAGATATTATACGATGATATGAACTTAACGTTTAGGTATCCAAAATAAAATTCGGTTGAAATTCCATGAATAATTTCTCTTACACGATTGCTCGCGCAATATTATTTTCGAGAAAAATAGTTAACATTTGTAATTGTATGTTTGAGTTTCGTGTGATTGCTGCCGTTCTTGATAAAATCAAGTATCACATCAGCAGCGCAACAATAATGAAATAAAATGTTTTTATATATACGGATATTTGGCCCTTCTCATGGCACTTTCGGAAGCTCTATTAACTCTTTTTGCATTGAAATGGGGAAAAAAAAAAAGAATGTGAAATCTCATCTACAGTGTTTTCAATGAAACTAATACTGATACTTCTGCTTATTTCGACTGATGATGAAACATCCATTTCTAAGAATTTATATACTAGAAAGCTCGGCGGTCATACGAAATGACCGCTGTTCTAGGTATTATAAATTGTAATTAAAATGATGTGTGCAAAGGTGATTGCTAATTTAAACTGAATTACCCAGTTCAGGCGACGAGGTAAAAAAATGCCAACACGCTTAAGCGTTTGGCCCTGAGACTTATGTATGGTCATAGGAAAGGCAAGTTTTACAGGAAATTGTCTACGTCTCAATAGAAACGGCAACTTCATCCCATTGGCTAGTACAGTTACGAAAGCAACCAATAAACTATCGGCGACAAACAGACACTTAAGCCGCATATATATATATATGAGGTGAAGTAACTTCATCTCCTCCGAAACGGCTGGCTCCCGGGCTTAGCGAAGCACACCATTGTATTCCGCAGGTCCGTGGCACGCCATTTTGACCATTCGCGTAATCTTGGGGCTTTAATTATCCGAGATATTAATTAAAAACTATTTTTTCCCCACGTTTTCCCTACATTTTCCACTTTCTTTCTTGGGTTTTCCCTATTACAGGGATTTGGCTACGTGCCAAATTCTTTTTTCTCGAATATCTACCGAACGGCCCCGAGTTGAAATTCGAGACGCGTATCCTCGGATTCCAAAAAATTCTCCGAATCCATCGATACCGTTCTCATATTCGTACGACTTTAATCGGCCGAGATATTAATTAAAAACTGCGGAAACGTTAATTTCCGCGCTCATTTTTTCGAGTGGCCACAATAAGCTATCGGCGACACACGCTTACCGCTTATATATATAAAGATTTTCATCTAACCAGTTATTTTCGGTTAAGTACCTTTAGTATTCTATAAAGTCATTAGGTTATTTTTGAAATAGGAAACACGAAAGTGTGAGCAATGCCTTCGCCTGGACTCGAACCTGAGCCTCGCGAATACCCGCCGAGTGAGATACCGTTACACAATAAAGGCATGCTGGAAGGAGCGAGAAAATAACTTACTCTTACATGTCATTCTCCCTTTCCAGAATGCTAAATTTCAGTTCCCTGTCAAAATACTACTTTTTAGTTACTGCGCATTTAAAAGAGACAGAACGAAATAATAGTTAAAGGAAGGTTTTTGATTGTTTAATCAGAGCATGCTCCGCCTGCTGAAGGCCACGTTACTGATTGCATTTCTTCGATAGCAGTCTATCTTTGGCGTTGCAGTTTTCTTGCCAATAGTGTTTGTCACGTTGGTATAGGTTTGAACCAACTTGCGTGTTATTTGTTCTTGAGTATTAACTTATTTTTAAATTTGAGCGCCCTATTTTTTTGAGTTGCGCCATAAATGATATTGGCTTTATTTGTATAAATGCTATTATAAATCATAAATCATATCATGAATGCTATTTGCTTATAATTGTCTTTATTTATTGGCTGGTTTTGTAAGAACAAGATGTGTTTTCTGTTAAATTATTTTTCGATCTCAATAAACGGGTCTTGTACTCCCATCTTAAGGTCGTTTTCATCTTAGGCATGGCGTCAAGTCGTTTACAAAGTCTGTTCAAAGATTTGACACAAGTTACACCTAGGAATATGTATTCTGTCTTATTAAAAGAATATAAAATGTGTACGTAATTTCATAAGAATTCATTTCCAACCATTTTGAGAATTTCATACTTACTTTATAGCGTCTTAAATTTTGCATATGTAATGTACGGAGGGGTTTGAATATTTTGAATATTTTAAGGAAAAAGGAAATGTATATATTTGCATAGTATTTGAAAGTTTGATGAATGATATAACAGCCTAGATAAAAAGGCATTGTAGGTTGAATTGAAATAACACATGATGGAAGCTCTTATTCACCAAAGTGCGGTATCCGCGTTCAAGAAACAAATAGAAAAAGCACCAATTTTTACTCTTATATTACGACTCTTATATTTATTTCTCTTCCAGACACGCCAGCGAGAAGAAAACTGTTACATAAAACGTCGAAAATTTCCAACAACAAACTAGACTTTATCAACCTTCACGTTGAATTATTTGGATACTTATGCTTTTTCGGGCGGCAGCGAGGCTGCAAAAATTCGTCGTAAATTTTCCCACCTATGGACCCTTTTCTTGTTACATTATGCATGCAGTATCAAAAGCCATCCTCGAAGCGAAGTGAAGAAAAAGTAAGTCCCTTATTTTTTCTTCATCGGTTATCGGGCGCTATAAAAGTATCGCTTCCTTTTATTGGTAGGTCGTTTCTGACAGTTAGGACAAACATGGTCCCGGATTTACGGAAATGAAGAAAAAGCTGATTCCATGGACCTAGAAGGGTACAGCATTTTATGGATGGCGATGCCCTCCTGTAAATATAAGGGTCTGAACATCGCGTAAGGTTCTGCCATCCACTACTGAGGAATGAGTTGGGGTAGGACTTCAGGGCCATTATGTGTGGAATGGTTTGGAAAAGATAAAAGACATTCCAAAAAAAAAAAAATGTCGCAGACATATCGAAATGGAAATGTTGGACAGTTATTTATAGTCTGTTTCCAAGAGAAAGAAATGAAGAAAGAAAATGCCCTGCAAATCTTTTCTGCCTAAATTCAAATAAAGTTACATCCCATTTCACCACTTTTGCAGCATTATGCTGATGCACTGGTCTAAATTAGCACTTTTAAGTTATGGTGACAAATATCAAGACCTAGTACAGAAGAGTTGCTTTTCCTAGCAAAGAACTATACGGAATACATTTGCAAACAATTAAAATCCAAAAGTTACTCAGTTTTACTTCCTTGTACGAAGTAAAAAGGAAGTATTGTAATCGCGAAAAGTTTCAGGCAGCATATTTCAACGAAAATATCCATTTTGACCGCTATCGAATGCAATTTAACAATGTTTTTGCGTGATATCTGCACGTGACGAAAGAATAAAAGACTTATTTCCTCAAAAAAAATTATAAAACTGCTTTAAAATTAATTCTGAACAGAATTTTTCGTGGCGTCTGTACGAACGTATGTAAGTACGTACGTACGTATCTCGCATAACTCGAAAACGAGCAGCCTCAGAACGTTGAAATTGTGTATATACGACTGCTATAACATGTAGATGTGCACCTCGTATTTTGGTTGCAATCGGCATCACCAAACATATATAAATATATTTATATATATATATATCCACTCTGTTACCCGGCTCAGTGATCTCAGTTTCTTTACGCTTATATGTTTATATGTTTTCAAATTGTAAATTTTTTCTTTAAAAATGATTGAATTATGTTGTTTTTATCTTCCAGTTAAGGTTTTTATGCCTTTAGTAAATCTTTATGCAATATGTTTAGAATTATCAACAATTTTAAAGTTGTTTAAGTGCCGCTAAGCCCTTTTTTATGGCGGCCACTGATTGTTTACATTTGAAAGAACAGACTAGTGGATTTGTTGCTAATGTAGAGAAACTTAGCTTCGCAACAACAAAAATAACGCCTACATTTATTATTGCCAATTAAATCGTGCTTAATCCTTTCTGGAATTTTTTTGAGGAAATAAGAGTTTAAGATTTACTTCGTACTTTTTAATATAGATATTTTGAGTGTTTATGTATTTTTGCCTTGTCGCGAAGTCAGAACAGAATAAATTGAATGAGAAATATTCAATCGTCTCTGAAAAACTGTTTCTTTTTTGTTTTGTTTGCTTGATTTCTTTTATACATCGTTCTAGCTTTATTATAGTATTTGAATAGAACATGTGGCAACGATTAGGTAATTCTATTCTTTAAATGATATAAATTTTGTGCATTATGAGTTATAATATGAACGAAATATCTGTTAAGTGAATCTAACGCCAGAGTGTCGCTATGGTAAACAAATACTAGAGTGAATTTTAAAGAATGTATTTATTCTATTGTGGTTTATGCGCTGTCGGCGAAGTACATTTAAGTCAATTCAATAAGTTTAAATGAAATGCAAGAAAAAATGCGTAATTTAATATTCTGTACAAGGAAGTCATGTGGTGTACACATCAGATTTTTTATAAAGGTATAACAAAAGAAAAACGTTAGAAGTGGGCTGCCACATTTGACTTAAAAATGTGTGTGACTTAAAACATATGACCATTAGGTTTGTGACTTAAAACTTAAAACATATGTGCCACATATGACTTAAAAATGTGTGTATATTAGCTTATTTGCCGCTCAAACGTGAAAGCGCTGAGCGACTCTGACTGCCGAACCGAAAGGTCCAGGTTCGAATTCCGGAGGAGTAAATTGTCCATCTTTTCATAGGGAACAATGGTGTACCACCTTTTAGGTGCCTCCCTAATAAAGTGACCACCGCTGACGACCTTATTAGTGGCCAACGCCTAAAACACCTATTGCCAGCCATTGGAATAAAACAAAATATTAGCTTATATTAAAATATATATAATTAAACTTGTAACCATTTTTTCATTCATAATAACTCTTATATCAAATTTCCAAGAATTTCTACTTTTTGTACTTAATCTTCCTGCATTCATATCATAACCTGTTTAGAAGAAGCAGGAGAATACACGCCGAGTGTATTGGTCATTACACCACGAAGGCATGGCAAGAAGGCGGAAGAAATACCTTATATACTTAAAAAACGTACACTTCTAATGTAACAAAAAACATAAAATGCATTGGAGTTGTTGTTAAATTTTAAATAAAGTAATTGACAAATACAAAGTAACCTGAGCAATCAAGTTATGGAAAGTAAAGTTAGTTTACTGTTTCCTCGTGATATGCTAATGAAGAACATACATCTAGCTCGAATATCAAGTTTGGCAAATTCTCCTATGCGTGAACCGCCTCCTTTGAACTAATTTAAATTTTAAATCCGCAACGATGATCGTCTTCCACAAAGAATAATACTTTAAATCCTAACTTTTCAAACGCAAAGGTTTTAAATTTCATTGCAATATTATTCAATATTGTACACCACGACACTTTAAAATATTTCATTGAATGAAAATTTCAAATTTATGAATAGCGTGCATGCATTTTAATTACTTCGTAATAAAGCTAGGCTCGAATTTCGACTGAAATATGAGAAGTAATGCATGCAAATAATGCCATTCAGTTCAGTTTATCTACTTAATTCGACTTCCAATGAATAGGAAAACCACTCGCCAGAGGGCGCTGGGTATACTCGAAGGTCCCTCTTGATTTCAACGCGCTCCAGAAATTCTTTAACTCAGCATTGCCAATAGAAAACGCAAACTGCCTTTCTGTATCTTGCCAGCAACATAAAGCGATTTCCCGGAATGGTTACGCATAATTTTGTTGGTACAGATAAATACTAAAATAATTTTTGAGTTCAAAACTTGAACCAACATTTGCATTTCCTTTCATTCGTTCAAATCTGTGGTTGCATTAGATACAGGGATGTGGATTTCGTAGTAGTTTCTATGCCTATTTTCAGCATTAGCTAGAAACCGAAACTTTATTCCTTCAATGTTTTTTTTAAAGAAATACAACAAAAGACGGAGAGTAAAAATTCTTGACGTCCCTCTCTTTTAACCAAATATATATAAAAAGAATAAAAAAAAAAAAAAAAAAAAAAATCTGAAATATTTCAGATTTTAAATTACGTCCAAAGGGGCGTTTTTTAACATTTTGTGTGTTACCTTTCTTTATTAAATATCATGTTCCTCGCACTTAAACCATAAGATCCAGTGCAACAGCAATATCGCAAAATAGTTTTAAAACGAGCATATCTTTAGAATTTCCGATACAGAGACTCACGCGCTGGAGATAAAAATGTTCTTTCTGCACAACGTTGCCATTGCTCGCTTTGAAATCCTTGAGTTTGTTAATCAAAAATTCGTTAAAGTTTTACAAAATATAAAATCTATAATAAAACAAATTCCAAATTTGCGATTTCAGATGCCCACATTCGCAGTAGGATTTCGTCATTCAAAATTCGATGGTTCTATGTACCGTTGTTTTATCACAATACGAGAAATATACATACATTTATGCAGATTTTTCATTATTTAATTTCTTCAAATATAATGCAGGACTCTAACATTTTGTGGCAACAGTTTGAAAAGTGAACCGACATTTATGAGTCCGACGCAAAATGCCAAAACGAAACTAATAGTCCTTCGGGATTCAAATCCCTTTGGACTAATAATAAGAAAGAAAATCTGAAAGCTTTCAACTTTTATATTACGTCCAAAAGAGCGCTTTTAGCCCAAAGGGTGTTAGCCCAGAAGAGCTATTAATTTCAAAACGGCATTTTGCGTCGATTCACTTTTCAATTTGTTGACAATAAATATTATCGCCTTGTTTTGTTTTGTTAGGGCGCAGCCCGGTCCACCTTCCAAAACAAAGTTTGCCTTATGACCATATGCGGGCTACGCCAGTACAAAAATCACCACACAACTATACAAATACACGAATCACACAATGCCAATGGCTTCTTTATTTTTGTTAATAATCTTCTTAATTTTATGAAGATTATGAATGCATTATTATCGCCATGTATTATATTCAAAGAAACTAAAGAATGAAGAATCTGCATGAATGCATGAATGTTTTTCGTACTGTGAGAAACCAACGGTACCTAGAGCCATTCAATTTTTAATAATGTAGACCACCAACCGAACATAGGCACTTGGAAGTCAAATTGGGAATTTCGAATTCGTTTTATTGCCTATTTCACAATGTCTAAAACTTTAACGAATTTATGATTAATAAACTCGACAAATTTTAAGCGAGCAATGGCAACAATATACCGAAAATATCGTTTTCACCTCCTGCGCACGAAACTGTGTATCGAAAGTTCTAAAGATATGCTGTTTTTAAATATTGTATGATATTGTTGTTGAATTGAATTTTATGTGTAAGCGAGAAGAACATGATATTTAATCAACAAAGGTAACACACAATGTTAAAAAAGCTCTTTTGACGAAAAGACGAGATATAAAATGTGAAAGCTTTCAGATTGTTTTTGCCTTTTTTTTTTTTTTTTTTTAACGCTTTGTGTGCTACCTTTATTGACAAATCATGTTCTTCGCACTTGAACCACATATTCAATTCAACTGCAATATCACGAACTATTTTAAAAACATAAAATCTTTAAAATTTCCGATAAAAATCTCGTGCGCTGGAGATTTTTTTTTTTTTTTTTTTTTTTACGGACACTTAGCATACATACATTTTTATACATATCTTATTATGACTTACACTTTGTAGAGACATTAGGTTATTTCAAGGCCAGAGAGATAAAACGTGAGCAACGCCTTCGCCGGGAATCGAAACACGGACCTCTGGAATACGCGCCCAGCGTGCAGACCACCACACCACGAAGGCATGCCAAGAAGGCGGGCGAAATACCTTATATACTCCCTCTTTTAAAGGACGACTGGTGTTTTATTGGACCCAATCGCCAAATCCTGGGTGTGGAGAATCATCATCCACCAACCTTTTAGTTCGGGCGCCACTGTAGAGACATTAGGTATTTTTTGGAAGCAGAAGAGATGAAAAATGAGCAATGTCTCCTCCGAGAATCGAACCATGAACCTCTTGAATACACGCCCAGTGTGCTGATCACCACAACCCGAAGACACGCTAAGAAGGCGGGAGGAATAAGTTATAACTTAATGACTAAACTAATTACATTAATTAATACCCTTAATTAATAATTTTTGTAAGAGACCGTCTAATGTCATGTTTTACGTATTTGCATAGAACAGGTAATTCGTGCCGCCAGTGTGTTTTTATATTCGAAGCAATTACTGACAGTTTTGTAATACAGTTCAGCATGGTAAGCCTAGTTTGAACAGTACCCATCCCTTTTGTTTGGAAGAGGAACAAATAGAGTGGAATTAATGTGGTAGTTCTACTGAAACTAAATACTGGAAAATCTGTGTTATAAATAGCAAGCATGTTTGACATTTAGGGAAAAGCTTGTTAAAATTATTCAAATAAATCTTTCCATATTTTTTCTGAAATAACTACTATAAATAAGTATACTGGAATGGATCAAAGCAAGCATGATAAATAAAAATACATAAAGTAAGAATACGGAATGCAATTTCGGGAAATAAACTTTTTTTAACGTTTCTGACGATTGCTTTTTGAAACTACTGTCTCAGAATTCAAAAATAGAAATAATTTTCTTTTAAACGTATATCTAAATTTACTCAAAGCAAACTTTATAAACCTAAGGACTATGGTTATTTTATTCGTTACCTGCAATTTAAAGAAATGCATGGAAAATGCATTGAAACGTTTTATATTTACGAATAATGAATCAAACAGTTATATTTGAAAACAATTTCCCATCAATTATAATGAAACAAAGTTTTAGTATTCGCAATATGAGATGTAATATAAAAGTATTTGTGGTATATGAAATACTAATCCAGCACTAACAAGCAAAAATGCGTATTTTTAGAATCTATGGAGCAGGAAAATTATTTTCTTCTATAGGAAATAATTTCGTCATAAATCAAGATTCAGTTTTGTGTTTCAGTAGAGCAAATAGAAAACTGTATTTTTAAAGATTATTTTGCCAAAGTTTAATAATGGCCTAGAAAATATTTATACAATTGTATCAAATATGTAACAAACATTCTTTCATAGGTTTTATATAATATGTATATAATCCAAGAGTTCAGTTACTGAATTTGGAAGTCATCTTTCAGTCTATTCTTAGTTTTGCAGATTAGTTAAAATTAAAATCTTAACATTTTTATCAGCACAGTTTTATTTTATTTAGATTTTCTTACTTTATTACGTATGCAGCATCATTTTTACAGATCTTTCATTGTACGTTATATAGTGTTTTAAATTTTCATAATTCATTATTACTTCCTTGTATGAGGTAAAGGAAAGAAGAACATTTTGACTGTTCTCGAATCCATCCAACGATTTTTTGCTAACATCTGTACGTATGAAAAGAATAAAGGACTCTGTTTTCCAAAACAGATTGTAAAATGGTTATAAAATGGATTCAAGGGAGATTTTTTTCTTGACAGACAGGACTTTTCTTCACTTGTTCGTAAGTACGTACACACGTACGTACTTACGAACGTATGCATGTATCTCGCATGACTGAAAATAAATAGACGTAGAACGTTGAAATTTTGTATATGGAACTGCTATAACATGTACATGTACACCTCGTTTTTCGGTGCAATCGGTAGCACAAAACGTGCATATATAGTATATATATATATATATATATATATATTTCCACGCTATTACCCGAGTTAGTGATCTCAGAATTTTTATTCTTATATATTGTTAAATTTTGTATTTTCTCTTGAAAGTGATTGAATATGTTGTTTTTATATTTCTGTTAAGATTTTCATGCCTTTAGTTAATCTGCATGCAATAATCGTAGAATTATCAACAATTTAATAGCTTAAGTGGCCCTAGGCCTAACTAGACCGCCATTTGTTTAGATTTTGAACCCTTAATAGAATAGCGAATTAAATCAGTTGGTATATAAGAACTAGTCTGCCAGTGGGGGCAAATGTCAACTTTCAATTTTGTGCATCGAAAATTTTGTCTTCTCTCCCGCTGTTTTTGGATAACAACTCTAATTTCAATTATAAAAATTGTTTTTTAAGTGTGTTTCATGCCTTAAAATTAGGAAAGAAACAACCTGTATATTTGTCCTAAGTTTATACAAAAAAATATATATATTTTAATTTTTCACTTTTTCAACTTATTTTTTTAATTTTCGTTACTAATTTTGCCGACAAATGGTGTTATGTTCATGCTGTCTATACTGCAATAGGGTATAAATAGGACCGTTACGCAGGCTGCTTGTCAATTTCTTTGCTCCTGATGAAGAAAGACATGGATGCCCTCGAAATCCTTTTTTTTTTTTTTTTTTTTTTTTTTTTTTTTTTGTCCAAACCTACTGCAACTCCTAGATTGTTTACTAATTATAAGTTTCACTTTGACGTGTTTCATTTTTGATTTGTATTTTTTTTTTTTTTTTTTTTTTTTTTTTTTTGAGTTTTTCTATGTTTGATAATTTTTAGTGACGTTTTGGGTTTTAGTGTATTTTTGTCTTGCAGCGAAATGAGAGCTGAATCGATTGAATCAGAAATAAACCTCTAATGAAATTCGAGGAAGTAAGTTTAAATGAAATGCAATAAAAATTGTGTATAATTCAATTAGCCCTACAAGGAAATCATACTTGTTGTCCACATTAGATATTTTTTTAATACGTCAATAGTTTGTTCATTTTCAATGAGCAGATGTAAAAATACCTTTGGTGGTTTATCTCGCATTCTCCATACCTCACTTGGAACAATTACTTCAAATTTATTATTATAATTTAAAGCCAAAAAATATAAATATAAGAGATATTTATTTATCAACTTTGATTAACGAAATTAGGAGTTGTTTTCATTTTTTAATTAAGTATCAATGACAATTTTTAGTGTGGTTTCAAATTGACGTCTTTATTGACATTCTGTAAAATTATGTGATTTTGATTAGCTATACCCTGCGTTTATTTTGTTAGAATAATTTTTCAACAAGGTTGATATTGACGTTGAATCATTCTTATAACCTGAATTCTTTTCTGGAACATTACTATGGGCTTGGCCCTATTACGTGCCAAAAAACTTCTTCTGTGACTGCTCCTAACGCTTCTATTAAGAAAAAAAAACACCTCTTCTCTTTGAGTTAACAGTAGACTCAAACTTTTGAATTCTTGATAATTCTACAACTATTGCATGCAGGTTAACTAAAGGCATAAAAACCTTAACCGTAGCATAAGAACAACATAATTCAATAACTTTGAAAAAATGCACAAGTGGGACAGGTGACGGAGGACGGGGAGCCTGATGACTATAAGAGGTCAGCGGGAATGTGTTACATGCCGTGCACTATTTAGTGATGATAACACCCAGGAGCCGCAAGAGGCCGCATCGGGAGTTAATTCAGATCTTAAGTTACATAGTCTGTTACATTGCCATACAAGGGCGTTAGTTATTTCACAGCTAATTGTTGCATACATAAGTTTTTAATTGGTTACACTGATACAATAAAATGCGCATAAATATAAAAGTGATACTTCTTCTTGAATATGACACATACAACACGTAAATAAATAAACACTTAATTACAGTTACATATATATATAGAAATAACTTACCAATGATATATAATTCCATGAATACAGCACAAGGTACATGCTAGGACGGCAATACAAAATCCTAAATGCGGAATACTTGATACTTGCTATAAGCTAAGTGCTAAAAGGGTTGAGTTATTTACAGTATGATACACAATGCAAAATTTTGCTCCTAAATGCAGGCACTGATACAATAAAATGCACATAAATGAGACACTGATACAATAAAATACACATAAATGAGACGCTGATACGATAAAATGCACATAAATGGTACACTGATACAATAAAATACACATAAAGGAGACACTGATACGATAGAATGCACATAAATGAGACACTGATACAATAACATGCACATAAATGAGAAACTGATACAATAAAATACACATAAATGAGACACTGATACAATAAAATGCACATAAATGAGACACTGATACAATAAAATACACATAAATGAGACACTGATACAATAAAATGCACATAAATGAGACACACATACAATAAAATGCACATAAATGAGACACAGATACAATAAAATACACTTAAATACAAATATGACACAAAAAACGCATAAATAAGTATAGCTCATAAATAGAATACATTAATGGAATTACAGATATTTATAGATGTAACTTGCCTAAAATATATAATTACATGAATACAGCTTATATGTTGGTTACTTGTGCAAAAAATACACAAGTAACCAACCTATAAGTATAATAAAACTAAACCGAGTAACAAAGTAGGTATATATATATATATATTTGCATACTTTTGATGCGGCCTATTGCAACCAAAAAAACAGGGGCACAAATACATGTTATAGCGGTCCCATATACAAAATGTCAACGCTCTGCGGATAATTGTTTTTGAATTATGCGAGGTACATACATGTGTATGTACGTGTATACGTCACGAAAAAAATCTTTTCTGAATCCATTTTAACTCTGTTTTACAATACGTTTCGGAGAAAATACATTTGGTTCTCTATTCCGTCTAGATGTCAGGCAAATAAATCGTTTAACGCATTCGAGAGCGGTCAAAATGGATGTTTCCGTTATTTCCGTTAATATACAATATCCAAATGTTTTCGCGATTAGAATACTTCCTTTATTTCTTCCAAGGCAATAAAAATACCCGAAGAAAGATTTTAGGACTTTATTACTCAAATTAAAATGTGAAAATATAAAAAAGATTACGGAACCAGCCAACATTTATGGCCTAAATCAAAAATAATAGATTTAACTTATTTAAGCAAACCGCAAGTTAGTTCTAAAGGCTACGCAAACGATATACGGGCAAATTCGCTCAGATATAAAATTTACAAGACAATTCTAACGGCGAAAATAACGAGACATCGAAGTGCTTTAATCAGAACCAACTAGCAACGTGGCTTTCAGCAAGCGGAACATGCTCTGATTCTGGTATCTAAAATCTTGCTCTAAATACTATATCTTTCTACCTCATGTGAATAAGCGCGAACTAGAAATTAGCATTCTAGCAGGAAAATGGAAAATTCGAAAGACAGAAGATGTTGTAAAGTCTGTGTCTCTTTGGTAACGTAAACTTTTAAAATGACTTTTGAAGAATTATCTTCTAGCCTTGTGAAACAAAACATAACTCCAAAGAAGGGTGTATAAGACCCTTTTATTCAAACATATTATTAACAGTGCTCCAACTGGCTTACAAGAAGTCAAGCTTTTCTGACTTAGCAGAATAACGTAGCAAAATACTATTGGTTAAAATAAATTGGTTAAAATAAATAGATAAACCTCACAAGGTAATTAGCATAAAACAACTGGTTATTAAAAGTAAATGAATACTCTACAATGTACTTGAAATAGTTAGTTTCGTAAGAAACAATTACCAATTTTAAATAAATTCTGGCTTTCTTATACTCCATCTGTGTGTAGCAAATTTGTTCTTAATTAATATACTCATGCATGTGCTACATGAATACTAGCAAATTTGATTATCAATAACGCTAATGACATTTTTCTAAGTTTCGAAATTATATATTGTAATTTACAGTTCTCGATGTGTTCCTTAAAACCCATTTTTACTTCCTTGTACGAGGTAAAAAGAAAGTATTGTAATCGCTAAAAGTTTCAGGCAGCATATTTCAACGAAAATATCCAATTTGACCGCTATCGAATGCAATTTAACGAAGTTTTTGCTTGGTACCTGTACGTAGGAACAGAATTAAATACTCTTTTCCTCCGACAAAATTATAAAACTGCATTAAAATGAATTCTGAAGAGAATTTTTCGTGCCGTCTGTACGAAGATATGTACGTACGTACGTACGTACGTATCTCCCATAATTCAAAAAGGACTAGCCTCAGAACGTTAAAATTTTGTATATAGGACTGCTATAACATGGAGATGTGCACCTCGTATTTTCGTTGCAATCGGCCGCACCAAACGTGTATAAATACACTCATGTCCATAAATTAAGGATAATGCAAAAACAGGCAAAGGAAGAGTTAGAAGCAAAGCCAATTTGACTTATTTGTAAAGCTTATTTATTAAACAAAGGGTAAAGAGCAAAACATGATGCTATATGCTTGATATTATGAAAAAAATTAGCGATTTTTTCTCCCTGGAGCAAATTACACAAAAAAAAAAAAAAAAAAAAAAAAAAAAAAAAAAAAAAAAAAACTGTTTACAAAAAAAACCAATATTACATGGTTGGTATGATTGTTAATACATTATATGTCTCCCAGACGATGCAACACAGTCCGTGCAACGCCTAAGCATGCTGAGTATCAAATTATCGATTTGATCTTGGGGGATATTACACCACTCAAAAGAAAATGCTCTCCGAAGTTCCGGTAGACATGTAGGAGGAGGTTGACGGGCTGCAACTCGTCAGCCAAGCATGTCTCACACATGCTCTACTGGATTCAAGTCCAGTGAGAATGCCGGCCAGTCCATACGGGTGATATCCTTCGATTGAAGGCATTCGCTTACTATGTTTGCACGGTGAGGAAGGCCGTTGTCATCCATAAACACAAATTGTGCGCCCATGGCGCCCCAAAACAAACGTACATGTTGTTCCAGAATGACATCCCGATAGATTTGGCTTTTCATGGTTCCAATTTGAACATGCAGGTCAGTTCTGGAACCCAGAATAATTCCACCCCAAACGAGCACCCCTGCACCACCGTAACGGTGTCGTTCAATGACGTTTTCTTGATGGTAATGGGTACCTGGAGCTCACCATATGAACGTCCGGCGAGAATCAGACTTCAAGCTAAACCTGGACTCGTCGGAAAACATCACACAAGCCCACTGTTGCGGTGTCCACAATGAATGCTCTCTACTCCAGGCTAACCGCAGGCGACAGTGATTTGCAGTAAGTGGAACGCATCTGACAGGTATACGAGCATATAGACCAATCTGCCCTAAGCGTCTGTACACGGTCTGCCTTGAAATTGTTGTACCAGTGGCTGAAGAGAGCTGACGAGACAGATTTGAGGCTCTGCTCCGCCTGTTTCGTTTGGCAGTAACTGCCAAATACTGGTCCTCATTCGGCGTTGTTACTCTGGGGCGACCTGTGTTGTAACGTCTACTCACATTACCATTATCTTGGAATCTTTGCTAAAGCCTGGAGATGACAGTCTGGGCAATTCCAAGTTCGTTTGATACTTCAAGTTGGGTACGCCCACATTCCAGACGGCCGATAATTCTACCACGTAAAAAGTCATCCAAATGCGCCCGTTTTGTCATAACTATTCGGTTATTGCACTGAAATGCTTATAAAGCGCCTGCGAACAATTTTACTTCTTTGCCTGTATTCCTAATATATCACTTTCTTACACTCTCATCATTGTGACGTATCATCGGTGTCATCTGGTTACTTCTTGAAATTTGCATATGATTCTTGAAGATGTGTGTAGTGATTTTACAGGTGATATATTTATTTTAGAGTTCGATTTCCGCGTGACTCCGCATTATCCTTAATTTATGGACATGAGTGTATATTTTTATATATGTCCACTCTGTTACCCGACTCAATGATCTCAGTTTCCTTACTCTTATATGTTTGTAAATTGTACATTTTTTGCTTTAAAAATTATTGAATTCTGTTGTTCTTATCTTCCGGTTAAGGTTTTTATGCTTTAGTAAATCTGTATGCAATATTTTTAGAATTATCAACAAGTTTAAAGTTGTTTAATGCCGCTAAGCCTAATTTTTTTTTATGGCGGCCATTGCTTGTTTACATTTGAAACAAAAGAGTAATGGATTTGTTGCCAATCTAGAGAAACTTAATCCTTTCTGGAATTTTTTTGAGGAAATAAGTGTTTAAAATTTAGTTCGTAATTTTTATTATAGATATTTTGAGTTTTTATGTATTTTTGCCTTCTCGCGAAGTAAGAACTGAATTAATTGAATGAGAAATACTCAATCGTCTGTGAAAAACTGCTTCTTTTTTGTTTTGTTTGCTTAAATTCTTTTATACTTTGTTCTAGCTTTATTATAATATTTGAACAGAACATGTGGCAACGATTAAATAATTCTTTAAATGATATAACTTTTGTGCATTCTGAGTTATAATATAAACGAAATATAATACTGTTAAGTGAACCTAGCGCCAGAGTGTCGGTATGGTAAACAAACAGAGTGAATCTTAAAGAATGCATTTATTCTATTGTGGTTTATGCGCTGTCGACGAAGTAAATTTAATTCAATCCATTAAGTTTAAATGAAATGCAAGAAAAAATGCGTATAATTTAATATTCCTTAGAGGGAAGTCATGTATTGTACACATCAGATTTTTTAATAAAATTTTGTGGAAGGTATTGTCTTTTCCCCGAATTAAATAATATTCTAGGACCCCTTTGCCCTGGAGGTGGCACCTTGTGATCCCGTTCTGTCATCACGAGGCATTTGCCTTAGAATTACCGTTCTGTAAGAGGAAGTCCTTTCATTAGAAGAGCGGACCTCAAACTCCGGATGGGAACTGCTTATTGAATTTGAAGATTAATAATCATTCCTGCCCTCGGACGTGGCTCTCTACTATTCAGGCAAGGGCAAGTTATTGAATTGTTTCCACTCTGTTATTGACCGAGCGCAGACATCTCTCAGTGTACCATGGACGAAATGGTATTACGTTCCATTACCTCATTTCGGCACATCACTTCAAGCCATTCTACCCTATATGTTAGTTCTTACAGTTACAGCTAACAGCTTTGTTTTTCTCTTTTAAAAAAAATATTATGAATACTAAACACAGAATTATTAAGTAAGACATCAATTAATAGATAAACTTAATTTTGTCTTGTCCGCAGGGTGTGCATTAAATATTTATGTACTCTAAGTAATGGATAATTTAAAAGGTGCTGCTTCTTAAGCGAGTAAGTTGATCGAATTAATGATTTTTTTTTATCTCTTATAGTACGCAAGTTAAGATAAATTGCTGCAACGATGGGAGGACAATGGAATATTAAATGCATATGTAGATTATTTTAGCTGACACTCTTATCGTAAATACTGCATTTAAATTAATATATGGGATTTCTTTTTCCTTTACTATGATGTTACTTTGTTCATTTAGTAGCTTATATTATTAATTATGATAGAATCCTTTAAGTTAGTTAAAAATATTAAAATGGCAGATGTGGGAATTCGCTTGAACGTATGCTTTTAACTCCAAAATGGCGAAAGACATTTTAATGACAGTATGGGAATTACCAGGAATGCGACAAGAAATAGCAGTTGGAACTCAATTAGAGACAAGATTAATAGTTTAGGACAATAATTAATAAATGGAGGCAATGGAAAATGTCTAATGAAATTTACTTTCAATGAAATACAGGTGTTACAGGAAAAATGAAACTTTAGCAAAACCCTATAAACATCTTTTATGAAACACAGAGTTATTTTATTCTGCTTTGTTCAGAAGTGCTTCTATATACATTTCCAAGTTAGCTACATCATCAAATAACAATGCATTAGCATAAGATCCTTCCCTCTTTTCAAAGTTCTTGCATTTCATCAAATAAAATGTGTAGATATAGAACATCCTTCTTTTAAAAATCCTTCAAATAAAAATACCTTAGAATAGAATTCCCTCTTTCTTTCCACAATTCCGTCATTCAGATAGTAATGCGTAGATTTATAAACTTCTTTCTTGTCAAATCCTGATAAGCAGTCAAATAAAAACACCCTAGAATAGAATTCCTTTTTTGTTTTCAAAATTCTAGCATGTTATCAAATAACAATGCACAGATGTATCATATTATCAAAATACAATGCACATATGTATCATATTATCAAAATACAATGCACAGATGTATCATATTATCAAATAATGTCTAGATATGGCATGTTATCAAATAAAATGCACAGATATATCATATTATCAAATAACAATACCTAGATATAGCATGTTATCAAATCACAATGCTTCTTTTCAAAATAATAGCAAGCCATAAAACAATACCATAGCCTGGAATTCCTTCCTTCTTTTCAAAATTCTGTATGTCGTCAGATAGTGATGCTTGCCACACCAACAAGTAAAAGTACCCTGTAATAGAATTGTTTCCTTCTTTCAAAACTTCTGGCACGTCATTAAATAACATAACGCCGGTATAGAATTATATCCTTCTTTTTTAAATTCCTGGCTCAAATGTAATCGATAAACAATACATTCTTATTATAACCGTGGCATGTTTACACATGCCACGGTTTCGGATACTGTAATAAACTTAACCAAAACCAAACTGTCCTGAAGTAACTCTTCCAGCAAGGAAACGAGTAATGTCTGTGTCGCAATTCATGAGACGAAATAAATTGCCATATACTGAATTTATTGACGGTTAATTTTCAGTTCGCTTTATTTGTGTGCTAATTTGCACTTTGGAGTCATTTATTATCAATTATAATTAATATATTAGTCTGTAATATAGCAATGATGCAAAAAAATTGATATATTACTCTGCTACCGTTACACCACGAAGGCATGCGGAAAAGTGGAAGAAAATATTTTGTATACTGTTCCTTTTAAAGGGCGACTGGGGATAAGGAGGCACTATTCCCCAAATCCTGGTGGGGGCGAATTGTCATCTACAATTCGAGAACCACTGTAGGAGTCATCAGTTTTTTTTTTTTTTTTTTTTTTTTTTTTTTAAACAGGAGACGTGAAAATTGTGCAATGCCTTTGCCGGGATTCGGTTTGATTTATTAGATTACGGCAAAGCACTTGAGGGCTATCTGCCTTAAGGGAGAGATGCCTTCGGGGAGGACTTTTTAAGGGAAACTGGCTCGTATACACGTTACACATAGGGAAAACCACGAAAACACCCATGCAACCAGCCCGTTTGCGAGATTCCAACCTCGGAAAAAACTACCAGTGTTCAGCGACGTTACCGCTCGGCCGCTGGTGGGCGCTGGGATTCGGACTTCGGACTTCAGGTGCCCGTCGAGGGTGCTTCCAGCTCAAAAGCATTCGGAAAGGGAGTGAGAATACCTTACAAACCATACATTCTAATAGTTAAAATACCTTAGTTATTATTTTTTCATCTGGTGACGAAAATCATTTTCTATAAAATCAGCAAGCAAATATTGGTAAATTCACATGGTATGCGATAACAATAAAATCGCTAATATTTGCAGTGAAAAATCCGATTTTTAAAAATTTTTAACGGATATTTTTTATCTAAGAACTGCTTATTGTGCCTATAAATTGGGCGGACGTGTAAGGCGAATTAGGTTTTCTTCCATCATATCTATGTTATAACGAAAAAGTTATAAATATTGATTTAATATTCTAATACATATTTATTTTATTGTTTACATTTCTACTGGGAATTTGATGATGAAACATATGTACCTATAAGATTCCCTCTCAGAACCATTTAGTCAAGTTTATTTGGCTAGTTTACTCGGGCAGCATTAGCTTATTGACAGGAATGTTAAAAAGCCCCGATTATATAACATATTTCCTTCGAATCTTCAAATTGAAAAAAATACCGGCTTCCTCCAAAGTGCATTTTAGAGAATTTAAAATAACGCTTGCCAGACGTGGAAGTAAATAAGTCACGTATCAGTAACCAGTATGAAAAGGAAGACCAGCCGAACAAGAATTTTTCGAAAATTCTATTTGACAAGCTTATTTACTGAAAGAACGTAGTGGAATAAAAAACAAACGAAAATTTCATTTCATTCCTATATGATGGGTGGAAAGTTAACAAATCTCTCGGAAATACCTCACTGAATTTCTTCTAAGTTTTTTCCTTAGAATTTTCGCAATGAGCTTAATATTCTTTCTCGAAATCTCCTTTTATAACTTCACATTCCACGAGTTTAGAAGAAATATAAGATTAAAAATACAAAAAAATGGAATATTCGTTTTGAAAATATTTAATAGCGTGAATTGAAATTTTTCCAAGATAAAAATTAATTTAAGGTTTGGTACTAAGCTCTTTGTTATATTATTTTCCATTACCGAGTAAAAATCCAGTAAGTTGCTTTTAAGAAAGAATTTTACTTCGCTCTGCGAATACATTTTCTGTTGCCAAATTAGCATACTTAATTGTTCTGCGAGAGCATCGGTAATTTCTTTTTTGCCTCATTTTCTATATGCATTTACCAAACATATAAGAATCAAAGTAAATCTATTTAAGCACTGCTATATTGCTAGAAATTAAACTCTCTTTTTTACGTTAAGACGTTTTTTTCATTAACTTATGCTTACTTTTTACCAATTAAATGTTTCTTTCTTCAGATGGAAGTTTTCTATAATGAAAGAATATTTAATTTTTTGTACTAACTTCATATTAAGGTTTTGCATTTCATTAAGAAGCCGGGAACAAAAGGAGTTCAAAAAGGACTTAGAAGTTTAATTTAAATTGCAAAGGGATAAAAAAACAGAGCTGAAAAGATTAGCAGCGATTTCGTCATCTATTATTTCTGGGTCTTAAACGCAAGGCTAAATCGTCGTGTTTATAGCTGAGGTTTTCTTTCGTGTCTCATACATATGCAACGTTTTCATTATCCTGTTTGTTTTAATTAAAAGCAAAATGCAAGCTTACATCTACATTCATTGTCCTAGGCTTTATTAAAATACAATTGTTGACTCTAAGAAATTATAATTAAACCAATAAAAGTATAATATTTCACTAAACGCTAAATGGAAAGTTAACTATTGTTTCCTTCTACGAGTTCGTGAGTTTGTTGTGATTGGTTTTGGTTTGGTTTATTAAATTACGGCAAAGCACTCGAGGGCTATCTGTCTAAAGGGAGGGATGCCTTCGTGGAGTACTTTTTAAGGGCATCATACACCTTAAATCCCTTCTGATTTTTTAATATGTGACTGTTCCAAGAATTGGGATATTTTATTTATTTTAAAAGCAATTACTTCCAACTTTTTACAGCTCACTACATAATACAGCTGCTTTGGGAACGAGTAACCACAAAGCTTATGTTGCCACAAATACTTTTATAATTTAATCCGCTTTGTGACAAAATGTTTCGTCATGTTTCCACCTTGCGCGCATGATATTTTAAAAATGGTTAATGGTACATACTTGAAATTAGATGGAATTCTTTATATGGGCACTATTTTCTAACTGAACCAAAAATCTGATGAATATTTTAATATTAAAAAATTTTATGCATGAAAACATTACAGATTTTTTTTAATAAAATACATTTTATAAACTCAACTCCGAATAAAATAAAAATTTAACACGAAATTCTTAGAATTTTTGGTTTACAGGAGTTTCCAAATGTTATGAAAACTATATATTAAATATGGAATTAAAGTATGCAATAGAATGTTTTAAACTGTAAGCGCAAGCTGGAAACATGACGAAACATTTTGTCACAAAGCGGATTAAATTATAAAAATATTTGTGGCAACAGAAACTTTATGATTACTATTCCCAAAAACAGCTATATCATGTAGTCAGCTGTAAAAGGTTGGAAGTAATTGCTTTTAAAATAAATAAATTATCTCAATTTTTGCAACAGTCACATATTCAAAGTTCTTATGGGTATTAAGGTGTATGAGTCCCCTTAAGGGAAACTGGCTCGTATACACGCTACACATGGGCAAAACCACGAAAACACCCATGCAGCCAGCCCGTTCGCGGGATTCGAACCTCGGACCGAACTACCAGTGTTCAGCGACGATATCGCTCGGTCGCTGGTGAGCCTATGTTGTGATTGAGGAAGAATCAAAATACAATTTATTCGCTGGCAGTGTTCTAAGGACACGTTTACAATGACCGAAAAACTACAATAATAAGTGAGCAATGGCAAGACTGTACGAAAAAAAAAATTAAATTTTTATCTCCAGCGAGCGAGACTGTCTATCGGAAATTCTAAACATACGCTGTTTTACTGTTTTTAAACATTTTGTGATATTGCTATTGAATCGAATTTTATGTGCTTTAATTGCGATGAACATGATATTTAATAAATAAATGTAACACAAAAAACGTTTGAAAAACGCTCCTTTGGGTCAAGAGCTTTCAAATCTTCTTTTTTTTTTCTTACAACTCCCCGCCCGATATGAGCCAAAACCGTGCTTATGATAAAAGACAATGTTGACATTTGAAAAATGCGCATATTCCTAATTAACAAGATGCTATAAAACATATTTTTAGTATGAAAATCTATGTTGGGAATAAGCTACGTGAGGAAAAATTAATTATACTCTTTCAGTAACAATAGACAGCCGAGGAAATATTAAAGACTTCAATATTTTTCAAATTACTTCGATATGATAAAGACCACGTCAATTACTCCAATATTTTAAAACATTCATTGAGTACTGTAGAGTCGTTAAGGGGACTCATACACCTTAAACCCCTCAGGATCTTCGAATATGTGACTGTTGCAAGAATTGGGATATTTTATTTTTTTTTTTAAAGTAATTACTTCCAACTTTTTACAGCTGACTACATAGTATAGCTGCTTTGGAAACTAGTAACCAGAAAGTTTGTGTTGCCACAAATAGTTTTGTAATTTAATCCACTTTGTGACAAAATATTTCACCAAGTTTCCACCTTGCGCGCATGATATTTTAAAAATGGCTAATGGAACATACTTGAAATTGGATGGAATTCTTTATATGGGCACTATTTTCTAACTGAACCAATAATCTGATGAATATTTTAATACTGAAAAATTTTATGGACGAAAACATTACAGATTTTGTTAATAAAATACATTTTATAAACTCAACTCAAAATAAAATAAAAATTTAACATGAATTTTTTGGAATTTTAGGTTCACAGTAGTTTCGAAATGTTATAAAAGCTATATATTAAATATGGAATTAAATTATGAAACAGAATGTTTTAAACTGTGCGCGCAAGGTGGAAACATGACGAAAAATGTTGTCACAAAGCGGATTAAATTATAAAAATATCTGTGGCAACACAAACTCTCTGATTACTATTTCAGAAAGCAGCTATATTATGTAGTCAGCTGTAAAAAGTTGGAAGTAATTGCTTTTAAAATAAATACGTTATTCCCAATTCTTGCAACAGTCACCTATTCGAACATCTTCTGGGTTTTAAGGTGTATGAGACCCCTTTTAAGTCATTATTGAAGAAAGATATGTGAAAAATATGCAATACCTTCTCCGGGACTCAAACCCGTACTCCTCGAATGCGCGCCGAGTGTCCTATCGTTACAACACCGAGGCATGCTGAAAGGAGGAAGAAAATACGTTCATATACTCCCCCTTTACAAGCGCTAGTGGGGATGAGGGGACCCAATCGCCAAATCCTGCTGGTAGCGAATTATTGTCCACCACCTTTTAGTTCGGGCGCAACTGTGTAGTCATTAGATTCCTCTCAAATGCGTGCCGAGTATGCTATCGTTACGCAACGAATGCATGCTAAAAGGAGGGAGAAAGCATGTTATAGTATGTTGCTGAATTTGTTTTTCACAAGAATTGTGTGCTACTGTTAACCCGGTGGAAGTCGCAGCAAGAAAGGTTACCAGAGTGGGCGCGTGGGATATCACGTACCCCAATATTTAAAATACGATGAAAATAGTTTTATTCAGTTTTAAAGCTGTTTTTCTTGTTCTCGTGTATTATGAATACGTCAATAATATTTGGGTTTCAAAAACTTAATTTCCAAAATAATTTTAGAGTTAAAATTAAGATAAATGAAAATAATAAAAAAATTAACATCATGGCTCTAAGTTTCATTGCATCTCTAATACACAATGCTTATTTTATTTCTTTACACTTTGAACGAAATATATTCATGTGTTCTTGGCTCAGAATGTTTTCACATTTTAACCATTGCATTCACATTCTTCTATCCTTGGCGCGAGGGCAATTTATCACATCTTTCATACTTAGTTGGTTCGAATTTAATGTATTCGTTTTAATTCTTCGTCGAAACTTCTGCTTTTGTTTTGCATGCAAGTACATCAGTTTGTTAGTAAAGTATTAATCTCTGATTCTTTCTTCAATACTTTTTTTCATTAATTGTAATGCTAATACCTTCAAAAACAGACTTCTGTTTCTGTTTGGTGGATAAGCAGTTGAATGTAATATAATCCAAGCATTTATTACAGCACCATTCAGTGCAGGAAAGAAAATTACCATTGGCCACCTCCTTGTTATTCTGGCAATTGAATAACTGGCTGACATTTCATCCCCCATATCCACTGCTCCTTTAGTCATATTATTAAAACATATAATTCCTGACGTTTTATTTTCTTCAATAGTATCATCTATAGTATGATCATTATATAATGTCGAAAGCATAAGAACAGTTTTTCTTTTTTTAGGAACATCAGGAATTAATGTTTTATCTTTTTCGAAACCCAAACATTGTAGAAAATGTTATTAGTTTCATCTTCAGTTTCCGAAATGCAATCTTCATCGCTTTTAAATATTTCTAATAAATCTCACATGCGTTGCATCTCCAGTACATAGGGACTCATTCTTTTTACCATAATGCAGTTAGAAATTTTTAAGAATTTAATGTCAAGTACGTTAAAATCACTTGCCAGTAGAAATATTTATTGTTACACTCTAGAAATAAATTTCTGAATTAAATATTCGGTCAGAAAAACATTACGCGGACAGACACGTGGGGTGTGTCACACCCCCGTTCCAACAAAATACCGATAAATATTTTTCTGAAACACACAGGCAAAGAAAATGCGGTTCTGAAAGTCAACCACAACTAAAATTTCGGCTAATGAATGCAGCACAGAATTTCAGTTTCACAAGTTCGGAATATTCCACTTTTATGTATTGATGGGTATAATACACCCCACGCGCTTCCCCGCGGAGATAATAGAGACCTTTCCATTCAATTATTTAGTTCCGTATATGCTTTGGGGACTAAATTTGGAGCACAATATATATATATATATTTTTTTTTTGGTTACAATAATTTACGAGAGCATTGAAAACTTAGCATAAAAAACTATATTTTCCATTTAACCAGAAAGTTAGCGTTTTTGCTTCTTAGAATTGCGCTCAATTTTGCTAACTCAATCGACGTATCCATAAGGAAGCTAGAGAGAGAAGAAATATAGGAAGTCTACTTTTACTCTTAGAAAGAAATATTAAAGTCTTTATATCCATGTCATCCTACGCACACGAATTTAATTCCCTTTCAGAACATTTTATTTCTTATAAGTCTTGTCCTGTGCATCAGCGAAAGCGTACATTTTCTGAAAGGATCTTGGTACACATTTAAAGGAAGAAATTTAATAGATCTCTGAATACTGCTTATTTCTGATACATGCTAGTTCCCATTTCGTACATTAGCTTAATGTTTCTCAGACCCATTTATTGCAAACTATTTTAGGAAATATATTGCATAATTTCCGTTTTATTTTGCCATAAAAAAATCTAAAGCGGTTCATACAACATATTTCCTTGCATATTTTGAGGAAAGCTTTATTAGGGTGAACTCTTTAAGTGTAAGCAGGTATTACCGTGACGAAAGTGTCATCACAGCCAATGATGAAATCAAACAATTTAAAAAAACATGAGGATTCATTAGTGTTCAGTTATATAGGTGTTTTCTGACTCCTTCCAGCATGCCTTCGTGGAATAGCGGTTAGCACACTCGGTGTGTATTCGTGAGGTCCAGCTTCGAGTACCGGCGAGGGCATTGCACATTTTTCGTGTTTCCTACGTCAAAAATTCTAATGACTGCACACTGGCGCCCGATCTGAAATGTGGTGAATGATAATCCTTCACCACCAGGGTTTGGCGATTGAATCTCCTTATCCCCAGTCGCCCTTTAACCCGGCGGTAGGCGCCCCAAGAAAAGTTACTAGAACGGGCGCGTGGGGTATCACATACCCCAATATTTAAAATACAATAAAAATAGTATTATTTAGTTTTAAAACTTTTTTTTTTTTTTTTTTTTTTTTTTTTTTTTTGTTCTCGTGTATTATAAATAAGTGAATAATAACTGGGTTTCAAAAAATTAATTTCCGAAATAATCTTAGAGTTAAAATTAAGATAAATGAAAATAATAAACATCATGCCTCTAAGTTTCATTGCACCTCTAATACACCATGCTTTTTTTTATTTTTCACACTTTGAACGAAATAGATTCATATGTTCTTGGCACAGAATGTTTTCACATTTTAAACATTGCATTCACGTTCTTCTGTCCTTGGCGCGAGGGCAAAAATTTAACACATCTTTCATACTTAGTTGTTTCTAATTTCATGTATTCGTTTTAATTCTTCGTCGAAACTTCTGCTTTTGTTTTGCATGCAAATACGTCAATTTCTTGGAAAAGTATTAATCTCTGATCTTTGTTCAATACATTTTTTCATTAATTGTAATGCTAAGTCCTTCAAAAACAGACTTCTGTTTCTTGTTGGTGGATTAGCAGTTGAATGTAATATAATTCAAGCAATTATTACAGCACCATTCAGTGCAGGAAAGAAAATTACCATTGGCCACCTTCTCGTTATTCTAGCAATTGAATAATTGGCTGATATTTCATCCCCCATATCCACTTCTCCTTTAGTCATATTATTGAAACGTATAATTCCTAACGTTTTATTTTCTCCAATAGTATCATCTATAGTATGATCGTTATATAAAGCATAAGAACAGTTTTTCCTTTTTTAGCAACATCAGGAATTAATGTTTTATCTTTTTCGAAACCAAAACATTGCAGAAAATATTCTTACTTTCATCTTCAGTTTCCGAAATGCAATCTTCATCGCTTTCAAATATTTCTAATAAATCTCGCATGCGTAGCATATCCAGTTCATAGGGACTCATTCTTTTTACCATAATGCGGTTAGAAATTTTTCAGAATTTAATGTCAAGTACTTTAAAATCACTTTGCGAGTAGAAATATTTACTGTTACAGTCTAGAAATAAATTTCTGAACTAAATATTCGGTCAGAAAAACACTTACACGGACAGGAGCGTGGGGTGTGTAATACCCCAGTTCCAACAAAATACCGATAAATCTTTTTCTGAAACACACAGGCAAAGAAAAAGCGGTTCTGTAAGTCAAACACAACTAGAAACTCAGCTACTAAAAGCAGCACAGAGTTTCAGTTTCACAAGTTAGGCATATTCCACTTATATGTAGGGTTGGGGTATGATACACCCCACGCGCCTTCCCGCCGGTTAAAAGAGGATATATATAGGGTTAGTTATTTTGTTCTAAGCACCGGCCCCCAGCCCTTCTAGCAGGCGATACCTGCCTATGAAGGGACAGGGCAAGCCACAAAGCATAGCAAAATAAAGTTAACACAACGGAAAATAACAACCTTAATAAACACCTGGGAATGAGTTCAGATCATACAATCGCACAAAAAGAACAAAAAAGCTAAAAAAAATAATATTAAAAAAAAATTATTTAAACAAAAAAAAATATATATAAAGCAGATATATACCATCCAAACACTCTCGGTGAAGTAGTATATAGATGTATCGTTTACATTTCTGTGTATTTGCCTAAGTTTAAAATCTTTATAAATTTTACTTTCAATTAGTTATTATTATTCAAATCTTTATATTATTAAAATCCATCTTAAATTTATAAGTTACTTCTATTATTTCTGTTTTTAGTATGATTTTCGCTTTGTTATACTTCGATACCAATCGTTTTCTTATTCTCATTCACAGTCTGCATACTATCTCTTGCAAATTTTCTGAACAATTTATAGTTAATCCTCAAACTTCGCAAATTGGTATTTTCCTCTCACACTTCCAGTCAGGCAACAGTCCTCGACGAAGTGCTTTGAATCGCCGAATTTATTACAAACTTTACATATATCATTTTCCTGGAGATGGAACCTTTTTAAGTAAGCAGGGAATCTTCCATGTGCAGTGAGAATTTGATTGACATCTACATCTCCTAAAATTCGCATTTCTATTGCTAATTTTTAGACACCTTAGATAGTTTTTGTTCCTTTCATGCAGATCCCACAGTTTTTTTCCAGTCTCTAATAAGCTTGTCATATATCATAGTGCATGTCTTCTTTTTCGAATCTTGAATTGAAACCTTTTCGGTCCCAACCCCCAGGGCGACATCTTTCGCTAGAGCATCCGCTCTCTCATTCCCATAATGACCAGCGTGAGCTTTGATCCAATGTAAATTCAAAATATGCTTGTTTAGTTATAAATAAATATGCTTAATTTCATTAACAGCATTATTCTTTATTCTGTAGGGTATTTTCTCGCTCCTTTCAGCATGCCTTCGGTTAGCACACTCGGTGCATATTCGAGAGTTCCAGGTTCGAGTTCCGGCGACGGCATTTTTGGTGTTTCCTACTTCAAAACTCCTAATGACTGTATAGTGAATTCTCAGTGTTTCGAAAATCAATTCAGCACCAAGCTAAATGAGGGTCAAAAGTAACAAAGAGACGATAAATGCTGTGTAAACATAACAGAATTTAACGAGAGTTTTCTTCTTGTACCTCTCTCTTTTTCGTTTGCCAAGACACAAAATGCCCCTAAGCTTACCCGAGAAAGAACTTCAGTAACATTACATGCTAAGCCGATTCAACATCAAGAAATAAACCCTGAGTAGAACCTTATTATAGCGTAAATTCACTAGGCTTGGACTTAAGGTCCCCACTCTTAAGGATTTCAAGATCTATCCTATGATTCCTTATAATCCTGTTTTATCTTAAGAGAAACAACGAAGATGGGCGTTTGATGCCCTTGAAAGAACAATCTGCTTAAAAGCATAGAGGGAGCTTTAAAAGCAACCTGAACCCGAGGCGAATTGCAGCTCCTGGTAAACGGATAGAAACCATTGTTACGCTATGCTAGTTACGCTCCTGGCCTACAGCATTCGGGTGCTTTTTGGTTTGCATTTGGTAAAATGTATTAGTTGTAAAGTTCAGGTAATGAATTGTAGCATCGAATCAAAATTTGTAGACCTTATTCTTCTGAATTTTTGAAGTGTCGATATTCCACGATTGCAAATAACGTAATAGAAATTTTTCTTCATTTTACTTCCAAAAGTCATATTTCGATGAATCAAAGAAATTTCCTGCAATGAAAATATTGAAATCTGATTTTACAAAGAAATTTCCTGCAATGAAAATATTGAAATCTGACTCTACAAAGAAATTTCCTGCAATGAAAATATTGAAATCTGACTTTACAAAGAAATTTCCTGCAATGAAAATATTGAAATCTGACTTTACAAAGAAATTTCCTGCAATGAAAATATTGAAATCTGACTTTACAAAGAAATTTCCTGCAATGAAAATATTGAAATCTGACTTTACAAAGAAATTTCCTGCAATGAAAATATTGAAATCTGACATTACAAAGAAATTTCCTGCAATGAAAATATTGAAATCTGACTTTACAAAGAAATTTCCTGCAATGAAAATATTGAAATCTGACTTTACAAAGAAATTTCCTGCAATGAAAATATTGAAATATGACTTTACAAAGAAATTTCCTGCAATGAAAATATTGAAATCTGACTTTACAAAGAAATTTCCTGCAATGAAAATATTGAAATCTGACTTTACAAAGAAATTTCCTGCAATGAAAATATTGAAATCTGACTTTACAAAGAAATTTCCTGCAATGAAAATATTGAAATCTGACTTTACAAAGAAATTTCTCCACCTTGAATATTCTTTACGAGTTATTATTTTGTTCAATATAACACCACATCTTGTCACATTTGGTAGAATACACCAAACGCATAGAACAATCCGGGAACGTGTTTCATAATCATAAGGTTACACATTATTATGCCTTTTATTTCGGTGTAGCAGACGTGCAAATCGAACAACAAATCTCCCAAATGCTAGCAGGGCGTAGTTCAATTACACTATGAAAGCACGAGATAAGAAAATACCTTACATCCCCCCCCACTTGAAAGGACATTAAGAGGGGCATAGTTTGTAAATGCTGGAGGTGACGATTTATTGTAAATCATCTTTTTAGATCGGACGCCATTGTAGAAATTACTAGAAATTTTTTTATAGCTGGGTATGTTGGGAATCAGCGAATGCATCCACTTGCCGAAATTCGAACTTCGGTGTTTCCAATTATATTAAGGAGGCACAATGTAAAGGCATTAGATTTATCAAAGTAGGACACACGAATTTTGAAAAGTGCTCTCGTTGTGATGCAGGTGTAACGGTTATCACACTCTGTACGTATTCGACATCTCCAGGTTCGAGTCCTGCCGAGAGCATTGCTCATTTTTCATGTCTACCTGCTTCAAATAAAACTGATTTCTCCAAAGTGGCGCCCGAAATAAAAGGTGGTGGATGGCGATTCTTCACCACCAGGAATTGACGATTGGGTCCCCTAATCCTCAGTCGCCCATTAAAAGGAAGATAATATATAGTGCCAGTAGTGGAAGCAGCCCGACCCGCCAAACCAAACAAGTTCGTCTCATGGTCATAACACGCCACGCTCACAATATATAAGGTATTTTCACCCTTTTTTCTGTGTGCCTTCGTGTTGTAACGGTAGCACAATCGGCGCGTATTGGAGAGATCAAAGTTCGTGTCCCGGCGAGGGTGCTGCTCATTTTTCACGACTCCAGTATCAGAACAAAAAAATCTGATGTGTACACCACATGACTTCCTTGTACGGCATATTAAATTATACGCATTTTTTTCTTGAATTTCATTTAAATTGCTTGGATTGAATTAAATCTACTTAGTCGACAGCGCATAAACCACAATAGAATAAACGCACTCTTTAAAATTCATTATATTTGTTTACTATTACGACACTCTGAATGCACAAAATTTATATCATTTGAAGAATTATCTAATCGTTTCCACATGTTCTATTCAAATATTATAATAAAGCTAGAACGACGTATGAAAGAAATTAAGCAAACAAAACAGAAAAGAAACAGTTTTTCACAGACGATTCAGTATTTCTCATTCAATTAATTCAGTTCTCACTTCGCGACAACGCAAAAATACATAAAAACTCAAAATATCTGCATTAAAAATTACGAAGTAAATCTTAAACACTTATTTCCTCGAAAAAAATCCAGAAAGGATTAAGCATGATTTAATTCGCAATAATAAATAAAAGCGTTATGTTTGTGTTGCGAAGCTTAGTCTCTCTAGATTGGCAACAAATCTACAATTCTGCTGTTTCAAATGTAAACAAATATGTCCGCCATGCTATTTAAAACTTAACCGCATTTAAACAGCTTTTAAATTGTTGATAATTGTAAAAATATTGCTCCAGAATTGCGAAAGGCATAAAAACCTGAACGGCAGCTAAAAACAACACAATTCAATCATTTTTAAAACAAAAAATGTACAATTTACAAACATATAAGAGTAAAGAAACTGAGATCATTGAGCCGGGTAACAGAGTGGATATATATATAAATATATTTATATACGTTTGGTGCGGCCGATTGCAACCAAAATACGAGGTGCACATCTACATGTTATAGCAGTCCTATATACAAAATTTCAACGTCCTGAGGCTACTCGTTTTTGAGTTATGCGAGATACGTACGTACGTACATACGTTCGTACAGACGCCACGAAAAATTCCCTTCAGAATTTATTTTAAAGCAGTTTTATAATTTTTTTGGAGGAAAAGAGTGTTTTATTCTGTCCTTACATACAGATATCACGGAAATACATCGTTAAATTGCATTTGAAAGAGGTCAAAATGGGATATTTTCGTTGAAATATGCTGCCTGAAACTCTTCGCGATTACAATACTTCCTTTTTAATTCGTACAAAGAAGTAAAAACAAATGATCCACAAGTTTGCATTTGATGTATCAAACTAGAATTGTTAAAATTAATTTGCATTTTGTTTTCAGTCTGAATGGTGAAAATACTTGTCTTTAAATCTTTTAATATCTATAGTTATTAAATATATATATTTTCTTTAGGAGTATATTTTTATAATATGCCTAATTTGGTAGTTACTAGCGTTCGAGATGTGCTTCAGAAATTCTTTAAACTGGCACTGTGTGTTTAATTTAGCTACAGCCTGAATTTTGAAATGCATTTCATCGTACTTAAAAGTGAACACACTGGAGCTATGAAGAAAGTCGTATTTGATGTTTCAACTTTAATTTCAGTTTCTCAAAATTCTTCGGAGAGTTTAACTTTTATATTATATCTGCTTTCGTAACATCTACAAGTTAATTATAGCAGTAACAAATATGTTTTCTTTTGGCAAAATTCATTTGAAATACCCTGTATATCTGAATATAATACGGCAGGATTTTATTAAAATGAAACACACGTGGGATTACGTTCTTTAGTTTCGCAATGTATGTTTTCGTTTTATATATTTTTTAAATTCAAAATCTAACATCGCCGTTAATAATCTAACTTGCCATTCTCTCTCTTATTCTTATAAGCGGTTATCAAGTTAGTTATAAAGCAGATATAGTGCAACTCCAAAGAACAGTCATAAATTTTTTGCCCATTCCCAAATTAACTTTACTGCAGTACCTTTATCTGCACGTTCTTAGAATCTTAGATACTAGGAAGAAAAATCAGCAGTAAAGCTATTTATACCATGATAGTGTCAAAACTGGGAGAATGAGAACGAGTGGCTTCTCCTAGTCCCAGAGCTAATTTTTCCGCAAATTACTAGCAAGTCAAATTAATGATAATATATCGCGTTAAAATATTTTTCTACCTTTCTCCTGCTCTGTTTTTATAAGCATAAGAAACATAAAGGAATTAAAAGACATATATGTATATATGTGCATATTTTGATCAAAGTAATCATAGATTAAATACCAGGTTTTAATATTAGCATTAGGTTTCCTGAAGAGAGGATGCATTTGATTTAGACCATGTCGCTGTTTAAAAGCGGTATTCATTTTACAAAACATAAATAATGGATCAAGATTGTAATTAAGGTCGAGTAAATTAGAAGAAGAATTTCATCATTCAGCCCCTAAAAAAATCTGATGTGTGCACCACATGACTTCCTTGTACGGAATATTAAATTATACACATTTTTTCTTGCATTTCATTTAAACTTATTGGATTGAATTAAATCTACTTCGCCGACAGCGCATAAACCACAATAGAATAAATGCATTCTTTAAAATTCACTCTAGTATTTGTTTACCATAGCGACACTCTGGCGCTAGGTTCACCTAACAGTATTATATTTCGTTCATATTATAACTCATAATGCACAAAATTTATATCCTTTAAAGAATAGAATTATCTAATCGTTGCCACATTCAAATGCTATAATAAATCTAGAACGATGCATAAAAGAAATTAAGCAAACAAAACAAAAAAGAAACAGTTTTTCACAGGCGATTGAGTATTTCTCATTCACTTAATTCAGTTCTCACTTCGCGAGAAGGCAAAAATACATAAAAAAACAAAATATCAATATTAAAAATTATGAAGTAAATCTTAACCACTTATTTCCACGAAAAAATTCCAGAAAGGATTAAGCATGATTTAATTCGCAATAATAAATGAAGGCGTTATCTTTGTTGTTGCGAAGCTACGTTTCTCTAGATTGGCAACAGATCTACTAGTCTGCTGTTTCAGATGTAAACAAACAATGGCCACCATCAAGAAAAGGAGACTTAAGAGTAAAGAAACTGAGATCACTGAGCCGGGTAACAGAGTGGATATATATATAAATATATTTATATACGTTTGGTGCGGCCGATTGCAAGCAAAATACGAGGTGCACGTCTACATGTTATAGCAGTCCTATATACAAAATTTCGACGTTCTGAGGCTACTCGTTTTTGAGTTATGCGAGATACGTACGTACGTACATACGTTCGTACAGACGCCACGAAAAATTCTTTTCAGAATTCATTTTAAATAAGTTTTATAATTTTTTTGGAGGGAAAGATTGTTTTATTCTGTCCTTACATACGGATATCACGGAAATACATCGTTAAATTGCATTCGATAGCGGTCAAAATGGGATATTTTCGTTGAAATATGCTGCCTGAAACTTTTCGCGATTGCAATACTTCCTTTTTACTTCGTACAAGGAAGTAATAAAAATGCAACGTATTATAAGTAAAATACACAAAACTAACAGTCGCTTTCACTGGCTAGTTAACAATAATTTTTACCATCATTGTCGTTAAGATATTTCAAAAACAGCGCCTTTAAGTTATACATTTAAATATTAAATCTTAATTTATGGTGTTATCTTGCAG
The DNA here is from genome assembly GCF_044657685.1 of Stegodyphus dumicola. Taxonomy (NCBI): domain Eukaryota; kingdom Metazoa; phylum Arthropoda; class Arachnida; order Araneae; family Eresidae; genus Stegodyphus; species Stegodyphus dumicola. The sequence continues at coordinate 184,344,010 of NC_140774.1, forward strand.
AGACATTCGGTTTTTATGAAGCAGGAAAGATGAAAATTGAGCAACGTCTTCGCAGGGAATCGAACGAAGGACCTCTGAAATACGCACCCAACGTGTTGACCACTACACTACGAAGGCCTGCTAAGAATGCGAGAGAAATACCTTATGATCTGTATAAGTGGATGTACGCTTTATACAATGTTACTCCTTAATAACTACAATAATTTTTTGCTGTTTTTGAAATTACTAAGCAGCTATTTCTCAGCCTACGTAATTGATAATTTGCTTGAAGCATAAAAAATGCATGTGTAAGGCGATTCCATACTATCTTCTGCTACAACTTTAAAGCAGGTGGCAATAGTAGATAGCATAGGAGATTTTTCCAATGGAATGTGTGCGCGGAAATGGCGCGTGTTAGCGCTTTTGCGTACTAAGTAAGGTATAAACAACTCGTAAGCAAAAAATAAAAGTATATTAAAACAAACAAGTATTTTAATTATTCAAATTTTTTCAATAGGTTCTTGAAAGGGCGCCCCTTGATCATAAGACCATACGACGTTGACGATAGAGGATTTTGATCAGCGTACATAAGTGGAAAATGCAAATATTTAATGTACATTCCCAATAGAAATTAAATAGTTTGGCCGCTAAATCTTTATCGAGCGCAGTAGGGCTATCGTAACTCATGCTCTAAGGGTACTTCCTGAAGAATCCATACATGTAAAATCTGGTGATTGTGAACTAACAAGTAGTTCACTCTCCGTGCATTAGGGCTGTAATTTCTGACGGTACTTTTGAAGTAACCCGCTGGTGTATCATGCTTGTACCATATATATATGATAATAACAAAAAGAGTGCTGGAAAAGCATTCTGATAAGTTATCCTGTAGAAAGATTCCGTACAGGCAGCCGTTCTAGCGATCATGTTGAATGTACAGTCCTACTAAGTGGATTTGAATCATGCCAGCACATGTAATAATGGACAATCGTTTCTGGTTGGTATGTGACCACAAGCCATGGGTAATAATCACGCACTGAAGTCAGATTTGTTTAACATACTCGAATGCGAAAATGTAGCCTTATCAATAAATAAAACGAACAAAGCGAAGTCTAGGATCTCCTTGAAATTTATTGTAAGTACTAGCGGGAAAAGTTCACATGCAAAGAATAACCGTCCAGTTTCAACACCTGTACTTGCTGAAAATGATATGGATGATGTTATTCCTCATTTAAATTCATCCAAAGGATTGACTGACTCACACACAGTGCACGTACAAAAGTAGCTTGTGCTTATAGCAGAATTATTTTGAATTGTGCAGTGGTTTCTTCCACTGCAGAAGTTGTGTAATGTCGGGTTCCTTACCCATATCACCCTTGCAGGCACAGAACAATTCTTTTTCGCATAGATCCTGCTTAATATACTCGAACGTTCTGTGATCCAGCTGGCAACTGAGGAAATACTCTCTTCGCATACTTTGAAAACTACTTCTGCTTGAAATCCGAAGAAGATTCTTCTTGAATCCGGCAATGATTTAAGCTAGCGGACCATTTTCACATATCGATCTTAGCAGCAGCCCTGTAGCATATCAGTGCACATTTCCGCTCACTCCATTATAAAATCTGTTTATTTCAGTCCTTCTGAGTTGAATCGTCAAACTGGTGTATCAGATTTCTGTTTGACTTAGACTTATCATAGACAGAAATGAAGACAGAATAACAGAAATGTTTTTTGAGAAGGAATTTTAGTTCAAATTTGCATCGATTGATTTTGCTATTTGCATTCCACTGTAAATAGAATGAGAAGAAAGTAAAATCACGTAGCATTCATCTTTTTTTTTTTTTTTTTTTTTTTTTTTTTTTTGCATTTGCTAGCATTCACAGTCAGTACTGAAAATGATTTAGCAATCTGCCTTCAGTTCTCAGTTCTGAGTTGAGTCTCTGCATCTATGATACGTTTTTAGATGTAAACCACGCTGTAATACAACAATTTGCCGATTTTTACTTCCTTGTACGAAAAAAAAGGAAGTATTGTAATCGCGAAAAGTTTCAGGCAGAATATTTCAACGAAAATATCCATTTTGACAGCTATCGAATGCAATTTAACGATGTTTTTGCGTGATATCTGTACCTAAGGACAGAATAAAATGCTCTTTTCCTTCAAAAATTTATAAAACTGCTTTAAAATTAATTCTGAAGAGAATTTTTCGTGGCGTCTGTACGAACGTATGTACGTACGAGCGTACGTATCTCGCATAACTCAAAAACAAGTAGCCTCAGAACGTTGAAATTTTGTATATAGGACTGCTATAACATGTAGATGTGCACCTCGTATTTTGGTTGCAATCGGCCGCACCAAACATATATAAATATATTTATATATATATCCACTCTGTTACCCGGCTCAGTGATCTCAGTTTCTTTACTCTTATATGTTGGTAAATTGTACATTTTTTGCTGAAATGATTGAATTATGTTGTTTTTATCTTCCGGTTAAGGATTTTATGCCTTTAGTAAATCTTTGTGCAATATTTTTAGAATTATCAGCAATTTTAAAGTGTTTTAATCGCCGCTAAGCCTTTTTTAATGGCGGCCATTGATGTTTATATTTGAAACAGGAGACTAGTGGATTTGTTGCCAATCTAGAGAAACTTAGCTTCGCAACAACAAAGATAACGCCTTCATTTATTATTTAAATCATGCTTAATCCTTTCTGGATTTTTTTCGAGGAAATTTGTGTTTGAGATTTACTTCGTAATTTTTAATATAGATATTTAGAGTTTTTATGTATTTTTGCCTTGTCGCGAAGTGAAAACTGAATGAATTGATTGAGAAATACTCAATCGTCTGTGAAAAACTGTTTTTTTTTTTTTTTTTTTTTTTTTTTTGCTTAATTTCTTTTATACATCATTCTAACTTTATTATAGTATTTGAATAGAACATGTGGCAACGATTAGATAATTCTATTCTTTAAATGATATAAATTTTGTGCATTATGAGTTATAATATGAACGAAATATATAACTTAACTGTTATTTAATTATTGGATTATATAACAGTTAACTTAGTTTCCGTTATAAAATTATTATTAAGTTTAAATGAAATGCAAGAAAAAATGCGTATAATTTAATATTCCAATACAAGGAAGTCATGTGGTGTACACATCAGATTTTTATTATGTTATTGTTGTCCTTGTGCAGGAATTTAATGGAAGAATGGTTGACAGATTCTGAAGAAAGCTGTACTTGTACTTCCACCACAATTTTGAGGGATAGCCCACCGCCTGGGGCTGGTATGAGAGCCTCCCACCATATATATAGACTGCTCCCATCCCGCAAAGATACTATGCGTTTACAAACATCCATGCCTTCTCCGAGATTCAAACCCGGACCTTCTGTACCGCAATAGGCTGCCCTAACCACCATACCATGTGAGCGGCGCTGATTTTTATGTGAGGTTGCAAAGTGTGCCCAAATTTATGAGGCACCCAGTGAAGCACCATTTGCACTTCCACTCAGGTTAGACTTATAATTATTATAGTAAACACGGTTCCATAAAATCACTTCAATATGTGAATAAATCAACACACGAATTAATTATTTACCAATTTTATTTACAACATGTCAGCTAGTTTAAACTACTCTCAAAACGAGAGTTCAAACTTATTATTACCGACTCAGTTGGTTCTTGAAACAGTTCTCAAAACAGAGTGCAACAGGGTTGCCACAAATATGCAAAATCAAGTATTCACTTCATCGCTAGCTAAGGGCCACATTACTCAGTATAGTCACATTACCCAGTATATAACGGTACAGAGAAAAATGGGAGCAGAATCGCGCAATAAAAAAGGAAAGAGTTTTAACAATTGAAATACTTTTGTGCTATGCTTGGGAGCTTAATATCTCATTGTAAATTGTTTTAAAGTTTGTAAATGCTGGGCCGGTCAGACGATATAACGGTTAGGGGGGGAGGGTGCCTTACTGCGATACCGTAGTGTCCGGGTTCTAATACCGGAGAAGGCATGGATATAAAATTGTCTGTCCCTTCACAGGCGACCATCCATTAGGTGCTTCCACAATAAAATGGCCACCTCTTCCGGCCTTAGGAGTGGCCTATGCTGTTATAGGCAAGTGCCCGTCATTGGGAAAAAAATGTAAATGCTATTCCAAAATGCGTTCATTCACTACATGTATAGGCAAAAAAGGTTAAAAAATTAAATCGGAACAGTAAAGTATATGGTATAATAATCACTACATAGTATAAAACAAAGTCGGTTTCTCTGTCTCTATATCCTTATGTATGCTTAAATCTTTAAAACTACGTAACGGATTTTGATGCTGTTTTTTTTAATAGATAGAGTGATTGAAGAGGAAGGTTTATATGTATACTAACATCCAGTGGAGAAATACTGTTATTTTTGAAGTTTCTGATGTGATGTCGTAAATAATTACATTTTTCCCGCTTACATTGCAAACGCAGGCCGAACCCTACGAGATTTATCAAAATAATGTACTAAGTATTGTACACATTGAAAAGCTCTACAGATTTAAAAATTGCGGGACGTAGCGTTTGCGGCGGTACCGGCCGGCCGGGGCGGCGGGAGCGTGCCTATAAATAGCGCGTCGGAGGCCGCGGTTCTCCCTATAGCACTTTGAATTTAGCAGCGATCGGACGTGTTTATTATCGGAGCTCTCTAGCGAGGAAAATAACAACATACTTAATAAAAACGTGCTTTTCAGCGCGACAACGTATCAGCAATTATAACGAATTGGCATGTTATAATTGCTGATATATAAGTTACGATAAATAAAATCACTGAAAACTTTCATAATAGAGTGCACAATACTCACAGGATGTGGTACCGGAGAAGATGTATTGATTCCCCGAATCCCTCTGATACCATAGGTTTACCCTTCCAATTTAAACGTTTACAGTTTCCGGTAAAGACAGGTGACAGGTGACAGCAGGACAGGGCACCCGGACGGCTTTCTATGACTACTCGGGTATTACCCTGACCCTGCAACCATCTAGAGACTTCACAGTTGTAAGACGCTTAACAGATGTGTGCTCAATACATGCCACGTTACATCTACAGTATTATATGTGCATTGTCCATTACTGTGCTAATAGCCTTTAACGACACGTCGGCTCGTGGATAACTAAAAACAGTTACATTTCCATACTACGGATACACATACCATTGCTGTCCTAGCTACTTTAGTAAGCTTTGAGAATCGTTATGCCAATTATGTTTATCGCATGTGCCCTATTCCGGCCTGCAGAGGTCTATGCCCATTTTTTCTAGCTTGTCCATTATGCTTTTAAGCTTTTGCCGCGTGCCTCGATGTTTTACGAGGAGGCGTTTGAAAGGCAGAATATTGGTGGTTGGGAATTTGATGCGCCATTCTGCTGTTAAGGGGCACTCCGTGACATAGTGGTCTGGTGAGCCCAAGTTATCACAGATACACATATTAGTTGTTGCTAGACCCCTTTCTGCAAAGTACGTCGGAAAGGGGCCGTGGCCTGTTATATATCGCGTGAGGTTCCGGTAAAGACAGGTGACAGGTAACGGAGGACGGGGACGCCTGGTGTTTAACGGAGGTAAACAGGCATATGTCCCACGCCCTCCCCTATATAGATACAAGAACTCCCTGGGGTCCCACAAGGGCCCACCGGGAGTTACTGAGCCTTCATGAAAAAGTTTACATGGCCATACAGGGGCTATTCCAGTTTGACATTGGTTCTGTACAGATTCTTATGTTAATGGCTGACCTGGGTGTTCATAGGCCATAATGCATACATGAAACATAACATTACATACATGATATATAACATGACATTATCCGGTAAAGACATCTTTTGCAATGACCCTTAATAAATCGCAGGGTCAAACCTTCAACGTTGCAGGCTTAGATTTGAACGTTGACTGTTTTTCACATGGCCAACTGTATGTCGCTCTTTCAAGAGTAACCTATAGAGAAAACATGTTTGTATTGTCTAATGACAAGAAAGCTGTGAACGTTGTATATAAAGACATCATTCTGTAATATATTAATTGTTGTAAAAGTAAAATAGATAGGTAAAAATGTAAAAAGTAAATAGGTAAAAATGTAGTGTATGAATTTAGATATTCCAAAGATAGCAGGAAATCTTCATGGTATAGGGAAAGGGGAATTGTTTTACTCCAAATTTAACGCATGCGGGCCACGGGCAGTAATGAATAAATCAAAACTACTGGATCGATTTTAATCATTTTTTTCAGTGAGTGACATAGGCTATATATTTTATACCCGTGCGAAGCCGGAGCGAGTCGCTAGTGTTGATAATAAAGAAAAGTTTTCTAAATTTTCATCTTCAACAAATTTTTGATCAGAAAAGAACGGCCATATGTTAGGAAGATTAAATCCCAAACTACAAACTATTTCAGCCGAAGCACCCTTTTTTGAACTGAAGGGGAAAGGATGGATTGTTGGTTCAAGCAATGAGCTATGTATAAGTTCATTAAGGCGAAATGAAAATCGAGAGGAATGATGATAACCTAGCCAGCGCTGATTGAACTGGAAGCAAGGTAGAAGCAGGTACAAAATAAAACAAAAATCTTTCAATGAAACCAATAGCAAAAAGTATATTTTGTATTATTTATGACGTTGTTAAAAAAACCAAACTCTCCGAAGAATCTCCTGATTTAGAACATGTAACTCAGACATGAATTTCATGAGAAGATATTTGAATTGGAAATCGAAAAAGCGTTGTAAATGTTTGCCCAAATAGCCACTATAAGATAAACTTCCAGTCACGTTTCGTGAATTCATAACAACTAGTAGAAAATCAATAAGTGAGGCATATACCTATTTCCAAAGGCCACTTATTGTAGTTTTGTTAACAATGTCCCGATTATAAATCAAACAGTATTGATCAAAAGTTTGAACAGCTCTGGGGTTTTAATGGAATTGCTACAGTATTGGATCCTTCACTCTTATTACCAAAGATTGTTGCCTCTTACCAATATTTCTGGAGACCATAAAGTGATTAAGAATCACGCATGATTATTGGAAACTTGCTAAAGAAAGTGCAATACTATAAGCTGTAATGGCAGTAAACGATTATAGCATGTGCTTGGTGTACTCGAATAACTTTTGTCCATGCTACACAAAACTAGTACAATATGTGATGCGAACCGCTCAGATACCGCGCCTGGACATGCACTTAGTTAGAATGATAGTACAAATCCTATTCCTGCATAATACTATTTAATCCATTCACTTTACTGTCATGTGGTTAATAGAGTGTTGTATAAGTCTGTTGTATAATGTAAACTGTTCCAAGTATTTTTGCATTAGCCAGTATTAACTAAAACGTCCCCCCCAACCGCTGACTACTGAGTCAAAGGGCACGGGTACGATTTCAGGAGAAGGAGTGGATGTTTGTAAATGTATAGCGTCGATGCAGCATGGCGGCACTCTAAATATACGGCGAGCCGAAAGTCCTCTCATGCGGTTTGGTGGATGGGGAGAGGGATGGAAGACCCTTGGACATGTGCCCCCGGGGGGCTCTTCATCAGAATTGGGGGTGGAACTGAGCTAAATCGTACTTTTACCTGAATGGTGCTCAGGGCTGTTGCCAACGGCAGGCGTAATCTAGCGCTAAATTCGGGGGTTTCGGCTGACTACGTCAGACAAATGAGCATAAGCAATAAGAACAGAAGTGAATATGCAAGGTTTGAACAGAGCAGCCTAGAACTACATTGCTTTAGATGTAAAGATTTCAGCATGTGTAGTCGATAGTTTTGCTTTCTCATATTCCTTTATCAACTATATAGAATGATAATTCACCTGTGATATATGGTTTTGAATAGGCTGAACATGATTTTGAGACATCCCTCAAAATCATGTTCAGCCTAATCATCAACTGCACTCCTCTCGTGGAGTAGTTTGGTGGAAGGGGAGAAGGATGGAAAACCCTCGGAAACCCCCCCGGGGGTGCTCTTCATCAAAATTGGGGGGGAGGCGGAAATCACATTGTCACCTGTAAGGTGCTCACGGCTGTTGCCAGCAACAGGCATATCTTGAGCTCTCCTTGCCGTGAGAAATTTCTTGGACTTGGGCTGATGTTGCTGTCAGACAAGTGAGCAGAAGTAACAACAAAAGGTTAGAATCAGAAAAATGATTTTTGACAGTCTTTCAGGGTGTTATATATATTTATGACCGGACGGGATATTAAATGATTAGTTATCAAATCAACAGATTTCACAAAACTCGTACACCCGAAAAACAAATTCATTAAGTTTTATTATTAAAATTTTATCCCTTTGAAGCACAATGTGTCCGGTTTGGACACACCTAAAAATTTACTTCTGTACGCACAGAAAAATTGAAAGAAAAAAGATTTATAGGTTACTATAGGTTACTCTGAACCTTCTTTATTTATAGTAGATGGCAGCTCAACACAAACCAGTCCATATATTTTAGATATGTTTAGCTTTTTAAAACCCTCATTTTTCAAAGAAATCTTCCAGTTATTTTTAGGGTATAAAAGGAATTGTTTGAAAAGAAATTTGTATGTTATTTTTTGGCTGTATGCTAATCTCCTTATTCTATATTAGTTTTGAATTTTTACCTTTAAATCTTGCCTAAAATTAAACGGCGAATGTACTAGGAGTGCCCAACCTGGGCTCGTCGATAATCTAGGGCAACTGAGAGTCTGTATTCCTTGTTTTTCCGCATCTCATCGGTCAGTTCATTGACAACAATGCTCGTTTCAGCACTCTTTTCGAAGCTCTTTCCAATCAGTGTGCCAACTTTAGGCACACACATAGAAATAAAACGATAAGTGCTATCTTCACAAAATTTGACTTGTGTACTCCCCTAGGCCTAATAAGACTGCCTACTTTTTTTTTTTTTTTTTTTTTTTTTTTTTTTTTTTTTATAAAAACTCCGACTTTAAAAGGTAGCGTGCCGGAAAAGGTTAAGCTGCACTAATCGTACTTATTTGGGAAGTTTCAAAAGAAAAAAGAATCATATATGTTATTGTTTTCACCCTCTCCCTTGTCTGACAGTAGCACCAGCAGAAACATACGAAATTCATAATGGCAAGTAGTGCAAGATTGCTCCTGCCTTGAGCACGATACAGGTCACAGTTCTTCCGCCCTCCCCCAATTTTGATGAACAGCATCCTGGAGGGACGGATCTCAGGGTCTCTCACCCTTCTCCCTTTACCACTAAGCTCTCGAGAGGACTCTCGAGCCCACCACATATTTAGAGTGCCCCATGCCACACAGGTACTATATGCTTACAAATATCCATGCCTTCTTCGTGATTCGAACCCTTGGCGCTTCGGTACACAAGACAGCGTCACTAACCACTATTCCGGTTGGGCCGGTCAAATCATATATTAAGTAATGTTAAGTAATGAAAATACGCGTAGTAATTTTTAACCGGTATATACGTTATCTTTGAAAGAACTAAGATGAAGAAATGTGTGAAACTCCAGTTGAATTTTATATCTTTTTTTGAACAGATTTTATTCGATTATCGAATAAAATTTTGTGGTTGAAAAGAAATTTAGGTATATTACTTTATTATTTAAATTTGCATAATATTCAGGTATTTAAAGTATAATTCTAAAAGTAACGAGTACAGCTAATGTTGAGCAGAGCTCATTGATAAGAACTTCTAAAAATTCATGTTGCCAATTTATTACACAGAAATAAAATACATTTTATACTCCATTTTCACTGATATTAATATATTCTAGCCCTACCCAAATAAATTAAATTGCGAGACCCATTTAGAATCCGTTTTTAACTTATATTTCTAAATCCTTTTAACCTGTCAAGTTAAAGAATGATTTAATAGAAAATGGAATGGAATTTTGATCATTTTGTAGAATTAATGGAAAAAAGGTGCGTCAAGTACGTTAGTATATTAACTTCAGGAATTATAATGCATTAAATATTTTCTGACGTATTTTAAAAATTGACGCTAATTTAACGACTGCAAAATCATTAAAATGCTCGGTGTCCGTTGTAAACAAAATGATAAACGTTGATTTAAATCTTAAGAAAGCGAAAAAACGCAATGTGCATCGTCTTCTTCCAAAGCATATCGCTCAACGAAGGACACGCTGCAGAATTCTATATGAGAAACACTTATCCAAAGAAAAATGGAAAACAGTTGTCACAATAGATGAAGCATGGGTGAATTTAAATGACTGTAACAAAAAAAGAGCCATTTATTATCATAAAAGGGGAGGAAAAAATTTAAGTACATAGTTCAAAGAATCGAAAGAAAGTTTTTCTAAGCGATTCATAATTGTTGCTGGTTTTTCTTATAATGGCAGGTTAAAAATAATGAGAGTGCAAAAAAATGTCAAGATTAACTCCAAATACTATCAGGAACATGTTTTATCGCCAATGTTTCTGAATGAAATACCATCGCTATACCCACAGTGCCATCCATCTATGAGACTCCATGAGGACAAAGCTAGCAGTCACACATCAAAATCCGCTGTAAATTTCCTAAAAGAAATGGAACAAAAAACTGGTATCAAGGCCATACCCTTCACTGATATCCCTACTAAATCTCCTGATGTGGCACCTATGGGAGTTTTGTGCTTTCGGACTTTTAAAATCTGCATTATCCAAACGCTGTCCCAAAACCCTAACAGGACTCTAGAAAGCTGTTCGGGAGGAATGGGATAGAATACCTCTTCTGCCACTTCAAAAGGCATTATTATCCTGGAAATTGCGGCATCTATATGAGATGATAGTTCAGAATAAGGGATAGAACGAAATCTAACTAATCTAACTTCTGAACTAGGAAAGATAGTTCAGAATAAGGGATGTCAAATAGAACATTTAAAACACAAGAATTTTATGTAATTTAGTTTTGTGAATACAATATACTTCGTCTAAAAATGTATGAACAGCCTCTGTAGTAAGTGTATTGTGGATGCTTTGTAATGCAAAATGGTATAGTATCGAGAGTCTCCTGAGTCTCCTCCTGATACAGTCAGTCCAGGGCTTTCTAGTCATAAACGGCAATCTATACCCACACTGAACAGTTACAATATTTGAGACTCTCTCAAGGGAAGGCATTGAATGTATGGCAATGGCTTTTATATTCTTTGAAGTTAAACATCACAGAACCTGCCTAGCACGTTCTCAGCAGACGTGTTCCACAAGGAAATCATTATCTCTGAGACTTTAGCCTCAAACTTAGCTTGCGGCATGACTGGGATAATGTCGACCAAACTTTCCTTAACAGTTTTGTGGAAAGCATTTGAGAAGATCGCACACACTTCTGAAGGATTCATGTGTGTCATCGTTCTGTCGGGAAAGAACATTCATTTACTGGGCGACTCTTTGAAACTGTTCCAAACAAGCGTTCTTTTATTACCTAAATTCTTTCTCGAAGTGGTGAAATCCGAACCATTTTGCATTATAACGAACGCATAAAACGTTTTATTAAGAACAAGGAAAGTTTCATTTTTTGCATTCATGTCTATTATTTCCGAAAAAATATCTCTGTTCATTAGCCTTAGCAGGCACCGCATTTAAAAAAACAACCAATATGTATTTAATAAAGCACTAGATGTTTGTATTGCTGTATCACATTTTGGAATATTTCAGAAAAGTTAATGTAAACTTTCAGTAGCTTCGATTTGGACTGACCGTCATAGGATGAGACCCAAGCAAATCTTGATGCTGCATCATTTTGCATTACAAAGCATCTGTTTTCTTTCTTATATCAACGTTATATTTTTAATATCAGTTATAATTTAGCACATTATCTCACGAATGCAAAATCTCTGCTTAAATCACTATCAACGAAATTCCAGGAACTAACACAACGAACATTTAGCAGCAAGGAAAAAACACGTAAACATTAACATTCTTTCTATACGACCTGACATCCTCCTTTGTTAATCGTGTATATGGAAGTAAATGCAAAAGATTTGGTTGTTAATACATTACATACCAATTCGCCTGACTAAGGATAAGATAGAGATGGTAATCCGTAGCAAAAACTTCTTAAAAAGATCTGTCCGTCACAATTACATTAGTACAACCGGAATAAGTTACGAAAGCTTCAACAAAATCAGGTGGTACTCTTGTGATACTGAATCTGGGACGAAGCTACCAATGTTTAGTGATTTTATTCGCTTGGTCACTGGCGATTCGGCATAGATAGAACTATTCGCTGAGGGACAGCATAAGAGAAGGAAATGGGATTTCCGAATTAGATGAGCGCACTGGTGCATGCTAGAGAAGGGAATGTAATTACCTTTCCTTTCCAAGATTTTCGGAAAGGTTTCTTTTCTTTACTTATACGTAGTACAAGTAATCACGAAGATTGTGTCATCAGATTTAAAGGGGTATCTAGGGCATCGAGCTATAAATTCCTCCTTGTGAATTCTTGTTGTCTGTTATTGTAAGAGGTCTTAAGATTCCGATTAAATTCTCAAGAATCGAAATTAGAGCGAAGAATTAGATTCATATGTTTAAAATAATGAAGAATTTTTAACTCTTTATAAACAAAAAATAGGCTACTCACCTTAAAAATCGGATTATTAATTCTGTGTTTATTATCTTTTATGGCATTTTTAAAAAGAATGTGTTCTCTTACATAACAGTTATGACTTATTTGAGTAAATAAAGTAGTGTCAGTCACGGAGATTGTGTCATCAAAGGGGTATCTAGGGCATCAAGCTAAAAATTCCTCCTTGTTAATTCTTGTTGTCTATTATTGTAAGAGGACTTAAGATTCCGATTAAATTCTCAAGAATCGAAATTAGAGCGTAAAATTAGATTCATCTGTTTAGAATAATGAAGTATTTTTAACTCTATATTAACTAAAAATAGGCTACTCACCTTAAAAATAGAATTACATTAATTCTGTGTTTATTATCTTTTATGCCATTTTCAAAAAGAATGTGTTCTCTTATATAACAGTAAGCGAACATTACAATTATGACTTATTTGAGTAAATAAAGTTGTGTCAGTCATGGAGATTGTGTCATCAAAGGGGTATATAGGGCATGAAAGGATATCTGTGTCATCAAAGGGGTATATAGGGCATCTGTGTCATCAAAGGGGTATCTAAAAATTTCTTCTTTTAAGTTCTTGATGTCTATTATTGTAAGAGATCCTGAGATTCCGATTTAATTCTCAATAACCGAGTTTTATTAGATTCGTATGTTTAAAATAATGAAGTACTTTTAACTCTATATAAACAAAAAATAGGCTACTCACCTTAAAAATAGAATTACATTAATTCTGTGTTTATTATCTTTTATGCCATTTTCAAAAAGAATGTGTTCTCTTACATACCAGTTATGACTTATTTGAGTAAATAATGTTGTGTCAGTCACAGAGATGGTGTCATCAAAGGGGTATCTAGGGCATCAAAGGGCATTGTGTCATCAAAGGGGTATCTAGGACATTAAAGGGCATTGTGTCATCAAAGGGGTATATAGGGCATCTGTGTCATCAAAGCGGTATCTAAATATTCCTTCTTGTGAGTTCTTGATGTCTATTATTGTAAGAAAACCTGAGATTACGATTTAATTCTCAATAATCGAGTTTGATTAGATTCATATGTTTAGAATGAAGTATTTTTAACTCTATATAAACTAAAAATAAGCTATTCACCTTAAATGATACAATTATATCAATTATATGTTTAGTATCTTTCTTGCCATTTTCAAAAAGAATGTGCTTTGTTATGTAACAGTTATGACTTATTTGAGTAAATAAAGTTGTGTCAGTCACGGAGATTGTGTCCTCAAAGGGGTATCTAGGGCATTAAGCTAAAAATTCCTCCTTGTGAATTCTTGTTGTCTATTATTGTAAGAGTACCTAAAATTCCGATTAAATTCTCAAGAATCGTATTTAGAGCGTAGAATTAGATTCATATGTTTAAAATAATGAAGTATTTTTAACTCTATATAAACAAAAAATAGGCTACTCACCTTAAAAATAGAATTACATTAATTCTGTGTTTATTACCTTTTAGGCCATTTTCAAAAAGAATGTGTTCTCTTACATACCAGTTATGACTTATTTGAGTAAATAATGTTGTGTCAGTCACAGAGATGGTGTCATCAAAGGGGTATCTAGGGCATCAAAGGGCAATGTGTCATCAAAGGGGTATCTAGGACATTAAAGGGCATTGTGTCATCAAAGGGGTATATAGGGCATCTGTGTCATCAAAGCGGTATCTAAAAATTCCTTCTTGTGAGTTCTTGATGTCTATTATTGTAAGAAAACCTGAGATTACGATTTAACCCTCCAGGCGGCAAGGCCGTATATATGCGTTCGAAAATAATGGCTCTCATAGCGGCAAGGCAGCATATATGCGTCCAAATATTTTGGTCCTCATGGCGGCAAGGCAGCATATATACGTAAACCTAAATTTTGGCACGAAACGGCAAAGCAGCATGTATACGGCCTGTCTCAGAATGCCCTCCCCTCACTGCTCTTAATGTAAACTGACAGGTGATAATTTTTCTCTGCGGGAGGTAATTGAGGAGAGGAAACTATCTATTCGCTAGGGGCAAATGGGTTTTATCGTTAGGTTTTGAATAACAGTTCGAAATAAATAGCTCGTTCAAAACTTCCAGCTGTTCCAGCTGTTCTGTGCCTATACCAGCTATAGTAAACTTAAATGTCTATATATAAATGTAAAGAGAATTTTCATTTTCCAGCCTAATTATTCTTCAAATTTTAGATGCAGTTTGGCAAAATGTAATTGGAATTAAAATTAAAATTGCAAGAAACTGCAACAATATTTTGAAATATGTGATTTCAATTATATTGCAATTGTAATTAGCTTCGCAATTACAATTAGAAAGTAAGTACTTTTTAAATGCAACAATAATGTATGCAATTGCATTTTAATTCTTAAGTCTTACAATTACAATGCAATGATAATCACAAACATTATAATTATATAATCTAATTACAATTAAAAATTTTATTGCATCTAATCACAACTACGGTAATATTAGCTAATTACAACGTAATTTTAACTGCAATTGCAGTTGGTAATTATAACTACGTAATTAGGAAAGTAATTGTCTCTGATAATTAGAATTACTTAACATAGTGAAATTATGATCATAATTGTAATTCTAAGTGTAATATGCAATTGTAATAAAATTATGCAATTACTAAGTAGTTATAGTCACAAAGTAGCTGTTTTTTTAATTACAATTACAATTTACGTAATTTCATTTAAATTACAATTACTCTATATTTGTGAAATCCAATTTCATATTCAATGCAACTGCAATCATATAATCTAATTACAATTAGACTGTCATTGTAACTCCAGTAAGTAATTATAATAATGTAATTAGGATAGCAATTGTTTCTGATAAAAGCAGTTACGTAGCCCAGGAAAATCATGATCTTAATTGCAAATGTAATTGCAGAATGCAACTGAAAACACATATTAATTGGAATAATATTATGCAATTATCTTGTAATTACAATGTAACAATTTTTAATTACATATACAATTTACTCATATGCATTTTAATTATAATTGCATTTTAATTGTGAAATCTAATTGAATAAACAGTATAACTGTAATTATATAATCTAATAAAAATTACAATGCAATTGTAATGATCTCTTAATTAAAATTGCGCAGCAGATGATTGTAACTATTTAATCGGAAAAACAACTGCCCCTTATAATTTCAGTGACATAGGCTAAGGAAATCGTGATAATTTTTTAAAATTACAGTCAATAATATTATATTCGAAATGTTTCTGCATTTTGAATAATGAGTTTTTAAATAATACAAAGGGATAATCACCTATAAGAAAAATATTAATATTTTCTGTCATGTCTTCTGAATCATCTTACATATATTGTAGTTTGTGGTACCAGCATAAATAGGAGTTTATTTAAAGGGAATATTTTATATAGACCAAAATGCACATAACGTTAGTAAGCAAATATGTATGTTTATGATCTTCGATATACATGTGAACTTAAATTACAAGATTAAGGGAAAGCAAACAAAGAGTTTATGCCAGTGCAAAGGGATGTTTTCACAAAGGATTTGTTACGGGACGCTTGTCTTGTTTACATTACACAAGAAATAAATCATAAAAATTACATTTATCCTTTTCTTTTCAGAAAGGTTTGGTTTGGTTTATTTAATTATGGCAAAGCACACTAGGGCTATCTGCCTATGAGGAGGGATGCCTTCGTGGAGGACTTTCTAAGGGAAACTGGCTCGTATACACGTTACACATGGGGAAAACCACGAAAACACCCATGCAGCCAGCCCGTTCGCGAGATTCGAACCTCGGACCGAACTACCAGTGTTCAGCGACTTTACCGCTCGGCCGCTGGTGGGCCTCTTTTCAGAAAGGAGATCATCAAGGACTAAACTAAGCCTCATAATTTTATCCAACCTATTGCTTTAGCTGGTAAAAAAGGATTCTGATCAGCAATCAGTATGCTTAATTGCTGTGTGTATTAGACATTTTACTAAATCCATTTATTATGAATTACCGCCCAGACAGTAAAGCGGTTCGTGACTCTGGTTGCCGTACCGAAGAGCCTGGGTTCGAATCCCGGATAGGGCATGAATGTAATTTCTTCGTCCTCTTCATAGGTGGCAACGGTGGTCCACGTATTAGTTCCCTCCTTAATAACATGACCGACCTTAGTAGTGATCAATGTCTATAAACGGCTACTACCTGCCATTGGAAAAAAAAATTTACGAATTGGTCTTTTATTCAGCATAACACACATTTTCCATAAATAGTTAAAATGCATTATTCAGCTACAAGTGAAAGTACTTGCATGAACTATTTTCCATCATTGTTTCACGTAAGAACAAATAAAAGTACAATTTTCTTATGCACCTGTGATTGTCATATTATTTGGATTACGGTAAAGACTGCAAAGATGCTTCTGTGGAGGACTTTCTAAGGGAAACTGGCTCATGTTCACATCACCCGTTAATAAAAGCAGAAAAAGATCTTTACTTAATTGAATGCAACGAAACGTTTAAAAAGAATGATGTACTCATAGAGAACTTTCTAAAATAAAATGATTTGTATTCATGTTACACATAAGGAAATCCACGGAGCTATCTAAACACTTAGACTGTTTGCCAAAATGGGCATCCGATTTGAACTAGTAGTATTCAAAAGACGACTTATTACTCTGCTGAGCGAAAAATCTAATTGCTTTTGAAGTTATATTGTAATTCGAACAATCATTGTATTACAATTATTATTATTATTTTTTCCCCAATGGCAGATTGTGAACAGTTACAGTGCAACACAGTCCATTAGTCTATACAAGGCCAGAAGTTGCAGTCACTTTATTATGGAGGCATCTAATATGTGGGCCACCATCGCCTCCTACGAAAGGACGCACAGTTAAAGCCATGCCTTCTCCGGGATTCGAATCCAGGCCCTTCGGTATCGCAGTCAGGCTTCCCTAACCACTATACCATCTGGGCGGCACAATTACAATTATAACTGCATTAGTTGTAGTTTTAACTACAATGAATTACTAGCTTTTCTCAGTCAATAACAGATAGTTTAACTTTAAAGATAAATGGAAGGTCTTATAATTTGTCGAATGGCAATATTCTAAGAAAGTGTAGTCTCCAGGATGGTCGAAGTTTAATTACAGTCTTACATTTCGCATACTCGCAGCACTTGCCCAAAGGCTGTTCCAAGATTATTTCTGTTCACCTCATCTATTAATTTTGGAGCAGAATATTGTCTAGAGACATTTTTTTCTGAAGACGGTATTTTGTATAATAGAAAAAAAAATAATAATAATGCGTCTCCCTCAAGGTGCAGGAAACAACAAGTACTGATAAATTTAATTGAAATTACAATTATAATTTTAGTTAATACAAATACAATGTTACTTTAACGGTTAGAATTACATTATAGTTCTAATGGTAAAAGTATCAAATGAGTGTTATAGATTAGTATACTTTTACTTATCACAATATTAAACTTTTAATGCCGTTTTATTTTATTTAGCTTATCACAATATTGAGCTTTTTAATACCGTCGGTACTAAAAAATGTTTTACTACTGTCATGAAATGTATATTCGATAATAGTTTCTCATTGATGTTTTTCTTATATATTTTTCTGCATAATTCATAAATGTTTGCAATGGAAATAATTCTGAGGCTTTTATAATACTTCTAAATTTTCATGAAATAAAGTTCCATTAAAGTTTACTTGAAGGAGACTCTCAGTGCAAGCACTCGAAAAGAAGTTATGCTACATTTACATATTATGAAACGGTTGAATGTACAGTATTTACTTGTAACAGCGGTGCTTAATATATCGCGTTTTCTGAAAGAATGCATATGTTGCCTAAAATCGAATTTAAATCACTATAATCAGAATAATTGGCTAAAGTATTAAATTGTAATTTTTACAGCATCAATCGAATTAGTGGATTTTATTGAAGATAAAAATGTGTTGATATTGACAAGCTATATTAGTTTTTGTACTATAATGAATGCTAGCTAGTAGCTATATGAATATAATGAATGTACTATAATGAATGCTACCTAGTAGCTACTCTAGTTAATAGCTAGAGTAAAACTCAGGATATGGTAACATTAAATAAATAAATAAATAAAATTTAAAAAAAAAGAAGCAGAAAACGAAAGCGAAAAGGAACTGAATACATTCGGAAAGAGAAGGCTTACTATGGTGAAACATTAGAAACGTGTAGACAAAGTGTTAATACTATATGTGAGAAAATACTAAGGACAAATTGAAATACATCATAGCTACGTTTGGTGCTTTCTATATTATTTGTATCAATATTAATATAAGTACCGAAAAATACTTAAAAAATAGGTATTTTCGAAACTTTAAAGGAACAAAATTGCTGTCTGAAAATTTATAGCAGCGGAACTTTTGAAGTAATTTCATGCCTTCTGAAGGTCGCCATGAACATAACAATTTATAACTGTCAGCTTTTACAACTAGAAATCAGATAAACTCTATTGTCTGGTAAACCGGACTGTCTAGTAATGTTTTCGGTACTGTCTAGTTTCCGGGAATGGCGATGTATGCAAGCTTTTTCCTCTTTCTGCCCTAAGAATAAACAGCTCATAGGGGAATTCTGAAATATATATAACACTTTCATATATGTACTCATACCCTGATATTCACAATAGCGTTTCTTTATTTAGATAGCTTTGAGCATGCAAATTCAGTAAAAAACAGAAAACAAGTACCATACTTATAACAAAGCAGGTTATCTCAGTAAATGAAAGGAATTAAGTACCGGCGATGGCAAGATTTTCCCATGGTTTGAAGACTAAGTAATTTATTCCTTTCAGAAAATTTTCTCGGAAAGCAAATCATCACTTACGGATAGAAGAATGTTCTAAGAACTACGGGACAAATTTATAATGGGAATAAAAGAATGAAAGAAATCGGAAACTCTTTTCTAGTAATCATTTTACTTCTCGAAAGTTGGTTTCAGTATCACCTTTTTAAGGAAATGACACATGAAATGGATTTCAGAAACTGAATCTCGAAATCATTAATAACTATCCAATATTCTGCATTTGTAAATATTTATTTAATTTGCATTTCAACCAAATGTTGAAAACAAAGCGGAAAAAAATCTCCTTACAAAAGGAAAAAAAAAAAAAAAAAAAAGATTCCCATTTTTTTACAGTGATATTCCTTTAAATTATTTCAGAAAATCATATCACTGATGGATGCAATAAATACTAATTTCAGACATGTTGCCTGTTTATGTTGTTAACTCTCTTTTGCAACTGAACACCGGTAGTTTTGCCTAAGTTTGAATTCCGGCGAATGCGTTCGTTGCTTGCTATTTTGGTGAATTTTAGGTTGAATATATCAAACCAGTTTCCCTGAAAAAGTCATCTACAAACGCATCCTTTTCCTCAAGCAGGTGCCCATCGTATGCTGCCTGACGAATGTGCAAGAATTTTTCTTCTTTTACACAGCTTTCATAATCATACATTACCCACCAGCGGCCGAGCGGTAAAGACGCTGAACACTGGTAGTTCGGTCCGAGGTTCGAATCCCGCGAACGGGCTGGCTGCATTGTCGTTTTCGTGGTTTTCCCCATGTGTAACGTGTATACGAGCCAGTTTCCCTTAGAAAGTCCTCCACGAAAGCATCTCTCCATTTAGGCAGATAACCCTCGTGTGCTTTGCCTTGAATAGCATCATACCAATAATACCATAATCAAATATTATATTATTGAACATTTTTAATTTGCAAAACTATAAGTTATGGAAAACTCAATGACATATTTATTTAGATAAATAAAAAGATAAAAATTAAATGCGTCATCGACATCATTTTGTTAGTAATATCATTATATAATCTATTGTACTTTTTTTTTTTTTTTTTTTTTTTTTTTTTAGTGTACTGGGGAATTAAAGAAAATTTCTCAAAAGTATCATCATGTTTTCGTAAACTGATATATAGTGTTAAATTATTATATTAAATTTCAGTTTATTATAGCAGAAATCGTAAATAGCTGCATTATGTATAGCTCTTGCTTCGCTAAGCTTTCAGAAGTTAATCTGCGTCCATCCGCATAATCGAGGAGCAGGTCGATTTGTTTCTCAGTGCAATCGCTGTGGGATCTTAATTCTACTGACCGATGTTCTATAAATTTAAAATATTTTGCCCAGCCTAAATTCTGTAGCTCTCTACATTCTAAAACTTTTGCCGTTGTCAAGTGCCAAATTCTTAGAATTTCGCCATCCCTAAATTTTCTTGTTCGATGCCTCTTTAAATTCTAAGAATTTTTCAGCCATTAATCTGCCTCCTGGCCAGACGTGATTTTTCGATGCCACATATGTCACTGAAAAAGTTGAAAAATCGGAATTTTAAAAGCAAACTTCCTACTTTTCATCAAATAAATTTTATCGATTAGCAGTGCTATGGAAGCATTAAAACATTTATGTAATAAATACACAAATACTTCAGAAACATTTTTTTCTCTCTACTGAAGAAAGGCCTGTCTCTGACTACCTGCGAATTTCATTAAGTTTTATCCAAAATCTACGTCAAAGTGTTTCTTTTTGGCCTAATATTAAATTATACATTGGCATGTTCCTGTCCCTGCTTGATGTTGACAAGATTTATTCAAAACTTACTGTTCTTATTGTTTATTTTAAAACAAACAATTTAAATGGAAATCCTCAACTTGCTTTTATTTATTTAAATAATAACATTTGATAATGTGAATTGAGATCAAGAAGTAATTTGCGTATTTGAACCCAAAAAAATGTTAAACACCAATTTGGAAGCTTTTGTTTTGGTTTGCTTTATTTTCCTTCAAAGCACGCGAGAGGTATCTGCCTAAAGGGAGGAATGCCTCCGTGGAGGACATTCTAAGAAAAACTTACTCGCGCCCACATTATGCACAGAGAAAACCACAAAAATACCACTTTGAAAGGTAAAAGTGTCTAATTTTTTAGAGCGAGATTTTCCTAACAATGAATTTTAGCAATTTAATACAAGTGCTATATTTAATTAAGAATCAAAACAATGTTCTTTAGTGATTTACGTAAGGTAACTCTTTCTGTCAAAAATAATCATATGAAAATGCACCGAATTTCAGTACCATGTAATTTAGTTCGGAAACTGAGAGGTATCTGTGACTTCTTGTCTATATGTAGAAAATTTTTAATAAGGTTATTATAACTGAAATTTGTTTTAAAATATTCAATATTTCATAACTTCTATCAACCAATAAATGCGATAAAGGTAAACTCCCCTTTTATAAATATGAAACAAGATAAACGAAATAAATTTGTGGTAAAATGAATTACATACATTATGTCGAAATGACTGACACTGAGCATGTGTTTGTTATTTTAATAGTAATTTAATTATCAATTACATGTAGCTTTCAATAGGAATTAGGTATTTTAAGCCTCTTATAAATTTTTTCTTAGCGTTAAAGCTCGATAACATGAATCAAAAGCAGAAAATTAATTAAACTACACTGTCTCACTAGTCGTAAGATTATATTACTGAAATATGCATATAAAAACAAATTAACATTTTATAAACGTACATTAAAATACCGAAACGCAATAAAAATCAATAACATTTATACTTAAAAAGCAACAAAGCCGGGCTCATGTGAATCACTAGAAGAGGCGCCAAATTGGCTATACGAATTCGAAAATTACTTTAATTATTAGAGGAAATAGGCTTCGTCAAACTTAAATCAATAAAACAAACCAAAAAAATTGCAAGAAAACATGGAAATTAATGCAGCATGCATTTCAGTGTTATTTCTTATTTATCAAAAACGAATTTTTTAACGTTTTCATTTGAAAATTATAAATAATTGGCTACATTATTTCTCTGAATTTATAAAACTACGATTAAAAAATACTTTAAGAATTATGGTATAATTATGCTATAAGAGTTATGACATTTTGATTTAATACAATTACTTTTGCTTAATACAAGTGTAGCTATTTTTATATTTATATGGACGCACATTGTCCTTTCTGCCTCAGGTGAAAAATTATCTTGGCACGGCTCTGATAAGCAATTAAGATTAGAAATATGCACAAAATTAGTAACAAGGCAATACAAAACTTCCTTTTCTGTTTTGGATTTCCAGAAAAAAATATCTTTTTTCGTCTAACCAAAGCATGGACACAAAACGTGTTCCTTCCTCCGTAAGGGCAAAAGAGCCCATCTGCTTACTCGCCTCTAGGCGGTAATCAAAGGACAGTAGGAAACCATCACTTAAGTGAAACGACTTGTTGATCGCCCTACAAGAAGGGGGGAAGAAAATCTAACAAAGGCCGTTTTCAGGACAATTTTGGTTCACACTAAATGAAAAAAAAATTGTAAACATGGTTAATTTTTACTGCAGTTTTCGAGACGTAAATAGATTTGAATGCGAGCCGCCCGGTGGGTTAATTCTGAATAATCGAGTTTGATTAGATTCATATGTTTAGAATAATTAATATTTTTAACTCAATATAAACAAAAAATAGGCTACTCACCTTAAAAATTGAATTACATTAATTGTGTGTTTATTATCTTTTATGCCATTTTCAAAAAGAATGTGTTCTATTACATAACAGTTATAACTTATTTGAGTAAATAATGTTGTGTCAGTCACAGAGATGGTGTCATCAAAGGGGTATCTAGGACATTAAAGGGCATTGTGTCATCAAAGGGGTATATAGGGCATCTGTGTCATCAAAGGGGTATCTAAAAATTCCTTCTTGTGAGTTCTTGATGTCTATTATTGTAAGAGAACCTGAGATTACGATTTAATTCTCAATAATCAAGTTTGATTAGATTCATATGTTTAGAATGAAGTATTTTTAACTCTATATAAACTATAAATAAGCTATTCACCTTAAAAGATACAATTATATCAATTCTATGTTTAGTATCTTTCATGCCATTGTCAAAAAGAATGTGCTTTGTTATGTAACAGTTATGACTTATTAGATTAAATGAAGTTCTGTCTGCTACTCATCAGATATGCGCACATAAAATGCAAATAATACACTGATCATAAACCATATATATGAGCAATTTCGTTTAGTTTTAATACTGAGCGCCGCCTGAGATAACCATTGACCTGACTTTGTTGTAAAAGTCTTACAGTGTTAATAGTCATCCTGGCAGAAGGAAATATTTCCTCCGTGTAAAAATATAAATATAAATATTACATGGGCATACAAGGCCTGTGTATAAGCATAGATATGTTGATTACAAACATTGTCTTGTACAAGTTACATATGATATTTACATAAAATCATGACAGCTATGTGTACATTTAAACATTATCTGAATTCATATTCACAATGCTTTTACTGAGAAAACTTGTAATTCATTTACATATTGACTGGATTTTCAATATCATTTAAACTGCTTTACAATATCATTTTTATCAAGTACATATAAACAGGATAGTAATATGCTTACATTACAATAGTTTTGCTCTTACAGTCCCGTTACTATTCTACGGGGTGAGCTATTTTTCTAGTGTTGATTTTCAGTTGTTGTAGTATTTTGAATTGCTATTAAAATTATACTGCGAAGATACAATTCTCAAGGGAGGGGGAGAATTTCTTAGTACTTTGCTGAGCATAGCCTTATCACCTCCTCTATTTTAGTTTTCGTCTGCTTGCTGCAGCAGGTATTCTCCAGCCATTGCGGCCAGTATTCCCTGCTTGGCATATTTAAATGCAGTTTATCGGTTTGTAGGCAGATAAAGAGGAAGTGATCTGCATCACCTACCGCACCACATTCACACAATTCTGATGCTCGTTTGCCGAATCACTTAAGATAATGTGTGAAGGGAGTTCTAATATTGAGAGAGGTTGAACAAGAACAATTAGGCATTCTATATGAACATGGGCTGCCGAGGTTCGCGTCGCAGACTACCTTGCCAAAGGCCCGGGTTCGAATCGCTGAGAAGGTGTGCGCTTTTGCAGCTGAGGATGATGGTTCGGTAAAGCCATCGAAATTAGTCCTGTGAAAATTTGAAAATATAACGCTGATTTTTGCTGTTTGACTTCTAAATTAAGTGTCCGTGTCGCATAGGGGCAATCTAAATATGCGGCTAGCCGCAAGTCCTCTCGAGAGGTTGTTGTTAGGGGAAGATTGGTGGGAGACCCTCGGACCCGTCGATCCCCGGCGTGCTCGGATTTTCGTAGGCCTGAGCTGATTATTGGTCAGACAAGTAAACATTAACAACAACAGCATGAACATGGAAATTAAGTCAATAGCAATTATTTTCTAATTTTTGATTTAGTATTAAGGAATTATATCGGAAGCAACTGCATATAATTGCCGAGCGATTAGAGTTTTCGCAATGATTAGGGAGTATTCAATGATCGAAACTCATCTTAACAAAACCTAGTATATTGAATTAAGTTACAAATGATTGATGCTGTTTCTCTTGTAATAAATTTGATGTATTTTGTGAAACTGTAGACCTATCGAGGAGTATCATGCAGAAGTATATTATACAAATCTTACATTCGAAAAATAAACGATTACATGCATACATAGCAAACCTTTTTATCCCTGAAGTTTGTAAAATATATTTAGATTAATTTATTCTCGGAAAAAAATATCCTTTTAGATTTAGTTTATGAAAGAGATGCAATAATCTTCGTGCTAATGGAAGACTTGTAA
Organism: Stegodyphus dumicola; assembly: GCF_044657685.1. Lineage (NCBI taxonomy): Eukaryota > Metazoa > Arthropoda > Arachnida > Araneae > Eresidae > Stegodyphus > Stegodyphus dumicola. Next base: position 184,369,184 of record NC_140774.1, read on the forward strand.
TTGTTTTTCTTTATAACTAGCAGATGTTTCTTTGTTAAAGATTTTTCCTTCTGTGTAAAATAGCTACATTAAACTTAAAAACTACATAAGTGCTGAAGATGTGAAGTCTACCTGTACACTCTGCGCAAGAAATGACGGGAAAAAATGTATTGGACAGTCTACTAGGCCGATTGAGTAAATTGAACTTGCACTTTTTCATGTCTCGAAAGCTCAACTTAGGATATGTATTAGATGCATACATAGCATTGTTCTAATCATAGATATCTTGACATAAAATCAGACTTTTTATGAAACCAGATATCGATGTTTTTTCCATATTTCGATCCTAGGAATAAAATTGTGCCAAATTGTCAGGTTTTGTAAAAACCGCTTGGTATATATTTATTAAAATTTCCTTTTTTATTAACCATACTTGATTCCTTATTTCGCAATTCGAAATTCGTGTTCAATTTAAATAAAATTTCAGATATTTCTGATTTATACTTAGGAGCTTATATTTTTTAGTCACTTTTGTATATTTTTTTAAACAAATTTGTATTATAACCTATACACATTTTACCATGAATTGGAATATTTCCAGCGCAAGAAATTAAAGATCATTATGCAAAATTTCCCAATTGATATATTGGCGCGTTTTGAAATTTGGCGTATTTGTTATCAGCGATACTAATACCAATCGTAGTTCACTCACTCTGTTAAAATTATTCGAAAAATGAGCAAAGCACCTTTTTTCCGCTCGTGCACAAAGAAAGAAAAAGGAAAATAGGTTGCCACAAATTAAGAATTTCGCCAAGGGAATTATGCAAGCTGAAAAAAGGGCGCCAAGATAAAGTTTTACGTTTATCAGTGATTTTTCACGAAATTTTACAAAATTTAATATTAAGACAGTTTAAGTCACAGAATCCCTGGATTATTCTGCTTAGTCTTCTTTTATATGTATGTAACCTCCACCAGTTCAGCCATCATTTTGCTTCCACATCCACACCCCACAACTCCTATTCCAGTGTTAACTCATTACACCACTCGTTGCTTTGTACATGCACTGTACCAACTAGTATAGCTCAGCATTATGGTCTTTAAGCCATAATGACAACTCTCATCAATCTCGTTGATGCCACCACAAACAACATATACTTGATTACCGAAAACTCTCCACAAACTATAATTCCGTCGCAATGAAAAGAAGTATCGGTATAGTAACAGCGAAATGCGGTGGAAGATATATTTTTTCGCTAACACACCACACACTAAGTTTAAAATCTTAATCTATTATCTGTGCTGCTTCAGTGATAGCGTTCTCTTTTATTGTGCTATTGTACACTGCGAAAAAACAAAACGAGGGGGGTGACAGTTCTTTATCTTCCGTTCTACAAGCGGATTGACGAAATTCAACTTGCGTTTTTCATGTCTTCGAAGTCGACTTAGGATATCTATTAGATTTATATATAGTATTGTTTTAATATAGGTATTTTGACACAAAATTGGACATTTTGTGAAATGACATGCCATTTTTTTTTCATATTTCGATTCTACGATTTAAATTATGCCAAACTGATAAGTTTTGTAAAAATCGTACGCGTAGTTTTTTTTTAGTCCAAAGGGATTTCAGTCCCGAAGGACTATTGCTTTCGTTTTGGCATTTTGCGTCGGACTCATAAACGTTGGTTAACTTTTCAAACTGTTGCCACAAAATGTTAGAGTCCTGCATTATATTTGAAGAAATTAAATAATGAAAAATCTGCATAAATGATTGTCTATTTCTCGCATTGTGATAAAACAATGGTACATAGAACCATCGAATTTTGAATGACGAAATCCTACTGCGAATGTGGGCATCTGAAATCGCAAATTTGGAATTTGTTTTATTATAGATTTTATATTTTGTAAAACTTTAACGAATTTTTAATTTACAAACTCAATGCTTTAAAAGCGAGAAATGGCAACGTTATATAGAAAAAAAATACTTTTATCTCCAGCTCGCGAGACTGTGTATATCGGAAATTCTAAAGATATGCTTAATTTAACATTATTTTGCGATATTGCTCTTGAACTGAATTTTATGGTTTAAGTGCAAAGAACATGATATTTAATAAATAAAGGTAACACTCAAAACGTTAAAAAAACGCCCCTTTGGACGAAATTTAAAATCTGAAAAATTTCAGATTTTTTTTTTTTAATTAGCTCTCAAACTTTTGGCTCCTCAGTGTTAATTGAATTTGATATAGATTTATTAATATCTCATTTTTTATTAAACTTGCTTGATTTCTTCTTCCAGAATTCAAAATTTAGGCTTAATCCAAATATAATTCACGCATTTATTTTTATTCAATTTAAAAATTTGCATTTTTAAATATTTTTTTAAGTTTTTCGAAAAACCTTCTGCATTATAACCTATAAAATTTTTAACATATCTCAAAGTAGACATATTTCTAAGCATATCTTAAAAAAATTAGAGTATTTTATTTAAAATATCTTAAGATATACAGGAATTTACATTTTGGGGCGTTTCGAAATTTGGTGTATATAATATAAGCGATAATAACGAAAATGTGGCTTGCGCTCTTTGTTTAAATTATTTGAAAGAATCAACTATGGACCATTTTATCGCTCGTGCATCAATGAAAAAAAATATTAAAATAAGTAGGTTATTCTAAATTAAGAATTCCGCCAAGTGAATTATTATTGCCGAAAACTGAAAAAAAAATTCGCCAAGATAAATTTTAAAATTTCTCCATGAATTTTTTTCCCCAAAAATGACAAAATTTAATATCTAGGTATAATTTGAGTTGTAGAATCTAAATATGAAAAAAAAAAGATATGTTGTTTCAGAAAAAGTCCGATTTCGTGTCAAAATATCTATGTTTGAATAATATATATATATATATATATATATATATATATAAATCTAATATATATTCTAAGTCGCGCTTTCGAGACATGAAAAACGCAACTGAATTTCGTCAATCGGGTCAGTAGAACGGGATGTATAGGAATTGTCTCCCCTCCCTTTTTTTTTCTCAGTGTACCAGCTAACTTAGTACTTGAGCTTATAAGATATTCTATGCCTCCTTTCTGCAAGCTTTCGTGGTGTAATTGGAAGCATAGATTCAGGGCTCGAGTCCCGGGGAAGGCAATGCATACTTTTCACCACTCCTGCTTCAAAATAACGTAATGGTTCTACAAATGGCACCCGAACTAAAAGGTTGTGAATGATAACTCGTTATCACCAAGATTTGGCGTTGGGGCCCCGAGATTTGGCAATGTGAATTAACTCAATTATCGAAAATATACGTCTCCCCCCCACAAAAAAAATATTCTTCTACGAGTGCGTCCCTTCCCTTAAACTGATACCTTTCCTGTGGTTTGTCGCATTTAAATAACCTAACCTTACTTTGTAGCATAAATGCTGACATTTCTCTATCAGAAACCATCCTTGAAGGCTTCCCTGAGAAAGCAAACGCATGGTCCCCGAATCATGCGTTTTAAATTTAATAACTTATAGAGTAATCATGCAAGTGAAATTATTTTCCGTGGGGAGACAGAAACATATCAGCATTCAGTGTCACACTGGAAAAACTTAAGTGTCTTATATTTCGGAGGTTAAATATTTATACTAAACTCTTTCTTATAATTTAGTTTAAGTCATTATTAATCAAAGTAAAAAAATTACATTGACCATTCTGAACGTCATGTGTCTTATTAAACCCATAATAGCTTAAGATGGAAATTCCTGGAATATTTGTGAAAGAGTTTTTATATAATAAATACGTCACTTCCTAGCTAGATCAGATGGATAAAAAATATCATCCCCCCTTGAGTTAAAAAAAAAAAAAAAAAAGAAAGAAAATTCAAGGATTCGCCATTCTTTCTTCAGACGGGGAGGGGTAAAAAATTTAATCTACTTAACGTTCTTAACTGCACTTTTCTGAAGTTGTGAACTTTCCCCGTCTACTCGGTGAACGTAACCAGAATCGACGAATATTCTAGAAAAATAAATAAATTTCGAATATTAAAAAATTACTGCGAGCTTTAAAAATTAAAAAAAAACGGTGATAAATTACTTCACTTTTAAGAGTTTCATAACATCGAAAGAAAAAATATTACATGTTTATAATGAGAAATACAGCAGCAACAAAAACAAGTGAAAGAATTATTTAAGCATGAATAATTTATGAATTTCACAGCATTTTGCTTAAATTTGGAATTCACTCCCAGCATTGTTCTTCGCTAAATAAAAAGATTCGGCTTACGAGTAGCACTCATTTTGTATTCCTAAGTGGCAGACCGCGTAATATGCATTAGTTGTTTATGCCTCAGTTGAACCATCTTCCTTAGCGTGCAAATAACATGTTTTCTGCTGCCTGTTGTTTATATGGAAATTTTAATGCGCGAATTTTAACGTTAAAAATGTATGAAGAATCCTAATTAATAAGAGTTTGAAATGCTGGGATTAAAGATACAGATCATGATATTAAAGTATATATTAGCAATCACGCTTTTGTTAAAAGAAATTAAATCTGTTGGGATTACAAAGTAAGACGATGATAATGCACTAAGTGTTTAAGAATGCAGAGAAAATTCGACAAAGGAATTCATTCTTGCGAGAAGGAAAGGAATTTTTAGGGAATGCTTATGCATCAGAAACGACATGAAAGTTCAGATTTTAACCAAAATATTTTTTAGTTAACCTGTAAAAATAATTAAAAATAAGTTAAAAGCAAATATTTCGCAAATCTTCAATAAATATCTATGCATATAAAGAAGAATGTCTGTTTTTTTGTTCAAATTTAACTCAGTCACTACTACAGCTATCATCACCAAACTTTCTACAATTATTTTCTGTATCCTGGGAAAGTTCGACGACCATTTTTTTCCCAAAAAAGTAGCTAAAATCAGAAATATTAATTTAAAAATTCTGAAAATGTTAATTCTCGCTCTTATTTTTCTGAGTGGCAACAATCTCGCAACGTTGGAGATAAAATCCTGCTTTATTTCAAGAAGTGTTGCCACAGCTCACTTTCAAATCATACAGTTTGTTAATAAAACATTTCTAAGTTTTACAATGAAATAACAATACCATTGCCAAAGATTAAATGCATTATTCCCAATTCCAAATATTCGTGGGAAGCCATTTCGTCTGTTCCCATCTTCCCACAACTTCAATCAGCCGAGATATTAATTAAAAGCTCTGAACACACTAATTTTCGCACTTATTTTTCCGAGTGGCAACAGTCTTGCGTTGGAGATAAAAATGCTTTATTTTGAAAAGTGTTGCCACTGCTCGCTTTCAAATCGTAGAGTTCGTTAATCAAAAATTCGTAAGATTTACAAAATCTATATAGTATGCAAAGAATAATGTCTGTTTGTTTGTTCGCGTTATTGATTTCTTATCAGTCATGATTAATTTTGTGCCACATTTAATCGATTAAATTGAATATATTTGAAATATTGAATGGAACTTGAGCTTTTACTATTATTTGATTACAGAGACGAAAATCATTAAAAACTGCGTGCCATTTTTGCTGATATAATGAGAGAGAATTAATCTAACTGCCATTTTTAAGGTAGAAAAAATTTTGTTTCAACTTTATGTTTTGCTTCTTAAGTTTTCAAACATTCCTCAGAGTGTTTGTGAACTTTTTTTAGTGTACCAATGTTTGAATTTACTAATCGCCAACTTTCTTAATATTGCTTTATTATTATTTCTCTCTATAGAAACGGATGTACATTAGTTATGCAGTTTCTTAATTCAAACTTATTATAATTATTAATATTAATAAGCAACACGTGTCAATTATTAATTAATGGTATGTGGAATTACCATTTTTAATAACACTAATAGCATACTTTAATAATAATAACAAATAAAAGATGCGTATAGAAAATAGATACGTAAGTTACGAAACTAAAGTACACATGTTTCAGCTCAATTGTTAAAAATAAAAGGTAAAATAGCTTTCTCGATATAAAAATTAACAATTCACACTTCTTTCTGTTAATTGGTATTAATAACAAATAATAAAAATGCACTTTTTAAAGAATTTTTTTATACAAGAGATTTATTTTTTAACGAGTGTTATCGCTTCGAATTTCTATCTCGCAAAATGTGCAAAAATATATAGGACGACACTTTTTTAAAATGTAAAATAGTTTTAATGTAAATTTACTCAATGAATGAAAGCTAATTGCTTTGTGTTATAACAAATATCTAAGTATTTTATATACAGGTGCTTGTACTATTGTGTCATCACCTTTATGCTAGTCGGTCGCTATTCAGAAACTCGCACATGTTCATAAACTATTGCCCCGGCATAAACTTGCCTGCAGTATAAAGATTAGCGTCTAATTTTTAAAAAGCAGTCTTCCATATACTTGCGGGCATCTTCATGCCAGGACACCGCTATGCAAGTAGAAATTGCATTTGTTTTTCTATCTAGCATAGCAAATTCAAACTTCACTTGCATATGCTCTTAATGATCTTACAAATATTTGGTCAATTGGCCTTTAATGTATTCATCAGTAACGGTCAAGATTTATGCTTAACTAGCCATTTCACCACTAAAAATATTACCCAGGATGCACCAGAAGAGAAGAATAAATTCCGCCCAACAGAGCCGCCCAACAGGAATAATAGTTAGTGAGTCTGACTACAATACCGAAAGGCTCGGATTCTAATCCCGGCCCTTTGTAAATGTATATTTTCTGCGCGGCACAGAGCTACTCTAAATATGCGACGAGCCGAAAGTTCCCTCGAAAGGGTGATGGTAGGAGTAGAGGGGTGGAAGATCATTGGCCGCGTCCCCTTATACAATACGCGTCCGATACGCGTTCCCGTCCAATTGGGATACTGGTTAGTGACTCTAACTGCCGTACCGAAGGGCTTGGTTTCGAATAGAGGCGAAGGCATGGATGGTTGTAAGTGTATAGTGTCTGTGCAACGCGGGACACTTTAAATATACGTTGAACAGAACTCTCGAGTGGTTGGTGGTAGCGGAAGATGGATGGGATACCTTCGTACCCGTTCCCCCGAGGTGCCTTTTTCTCAAAATTGGGGGGGGGCGGCGGAGCTGAGCTATGGTCGGGCTGTCACGTATATTATGCTCAAGGCTCTTGTCAACCACAAACTCATTTGACTCCTTACCACGATGAATGTCGTGGATTTGTCCTGAGCATTATCAGATAAGTGAGATTGGTGACAACACCAACACTACGGAGAAAGTGAGAGTTATGTTACAATTGTGACGAAGAACCACATAGACCCTGTGTACACTTACGAACATCCAAGCCTTCTCTGTGATGGGAGCCCAAGCGTTAAGAATCGGTAGCGAGCATCACTAATAGCTGTATGGATCAGAATTATTGGTATTCAACCTCTTAGGCGCTATATTGGACGAATATATTTATCTTTGGGAATTTATTAAAGCTGCTGCGTAACCACCATAGGACCAGAATTTAGTCCGAAAATTATCGTGGCAGTAAAGTGCTGAATGTAGTGCAGGTTTTCCCCTCGCGTACTAATATTTCATCAAAAAAATTTATCTGATTTTCTTTCGAAGTGGAATGCCAGTTAGATAAAACCACGAAAGTATAAAATTCTGGAAATTCACAAATATTTTGAAAGAGTAAATTAAAGTAAAGAATTTTAACAGTAGACAAGATCAGCTTATAACTGACTATACTCGTTTGAGGATGAAATTGACTCACATTATGAAATTTTTAGATGTTTTCTATTCTGTGATACCGAGGATCAGTCTGTTACGTTACAAAAGATAAATTTATTTAATTTGCATCGAATTTGTTTCCAACATCATCCTTTTGGTTTTCTCTTTGTGTTTCAGCAGTACGAGAAAATAAAATTTGAGAAATGTAGTTGCGTAACCTACAAATAAGAAAGATGATTAAATTTATGTAATTACGCAAAATGTAAAGCAAATTTGTAATTGCGCGAAGAGCGTTTTTCGCTATAGTGTGGCTGTCTATTCTATGAGTTGGTTTATGGCAAAGCACTCGAGAGCTATCTGCCTAAGGCGAGGGAGGCTTTCGTGGAGGAGTTTTTAATGAAGGAAACTGGTTCGCATACACGTTACAGGTGAAAAAAATCACTAAAACACACATGCAGCCGGCCCGTTCGCCGGGATTCGAACCCGAAGCGAACTACTAGCCTTCAGTGTTTTTACTGTTCAGCCACAGGTGGGCCGATATAGGAAGGAATGGAGAGGGAAGAATACACAAAAATACTATAAAAACAAACTATCACGCTACTTATGCTAAATGCAGTTTTGATCTAATACCGATTCACAATTAGAAGAAGAGTTAGCGAAAAAAATGCATTACACATTTATATTTATTCCTCCAAGGAAAAATTAAGAAATGTCTTGAGTTTGCAGATTCAAATTTGGTAACAGAACCATTGGATAGATGCATTCAGACACCAAAATCATGCACTATATGTAAGCCAAATGAAGGAACCTGCTGCACGTTTGTAAAGTCAGAATCAAAGCAATATTTTGGAGCTGTATCTTACTTAATTTCATCTTTTTAGCCCAAAGGGGCGTTCGCCCAGGAGGGCTATTAATATCGAAACGTTTTTTTTTGCGTCGAATCACTAAAAGTGTTGAATAAGTTTTCAAATTGTTGCCACCAAATATTACTGGCCTGCACCATATTTAAAGAAATTAAATAATGAAGAATCTGAAGGAATGTATGTATGGATGTTTCTCGTATTGTGAAATAACAACGGTACCTAGAGCCCTCAAATTTTTCTTCCACCTGAATATTAGGCACCTGAATACCAGACATTCGAACGAGTTTCAAATTTGGTATCTGTTTTGTTATTTGTTTCATATTTTGTAAAATTTTAACAAATTGATTAAAAACCTTAACGATTTCAAAGTGAGTAATGGCAACACTGTACGGAATAAAACATTTTTATCTTCAGCTCCCGAGATTATATATCAGAAATTTTAGAGATATCCTTTTTTTTAAATATTTTTAGCCCAAATGGTTTCGAAACATGTATGTGTGTGTAAGTTTAAGAACTTGAACGTAATATAAAATCTTGAACGTAATATAAAATCTGAAAGCTTTGAGATTTATTTATTTTTTTTAACATTTTTTACGCTAATGTTTCTTCATGACATTTTTATTGACATTCTCATTGACATTCATAAACTCTATAGAGGTTAAAAAACCTGCATCGACCCCTGTTTATATTCTGCTGAATATGTCGATCCACTCGTTGACCCACTTCAACTATTTTCTACGGAAAAAAAATTTAGAACAATACAGAGATCTTAATGATTAAGCGCCGCAAACATTGATGATTGCGATTTTTGATAGATTTAGAAACGCCAAACGGATTAATACATTTTAGATTTTTAATTACACAAATGAGCATCTTACTTTTTAATAGGCAAAAATGCGTTTTACTCTTAAAAATATATTTTTTTCCTACTGACTGTGAATGCTTTTTTTTTTTTTTTTTTTTTTTTGAATCACAAGCTAAAATCTAGGGTGTCGAGGTGTTAATGACCACTCAGACGTACGTTTTTTGATAACATTTTCTCCTTCTATCACGGATGATTAAATACGTTTGCTCTCAAATGCGATTAATCATTGTAATTTATAATTTTCTCATTTTTCTTCGGATGATTAAAAACATTTGCCCTCAATGGTATTAATCACTGATAATTTATGTTTTTTTTTTTTTTTTTTTTTTTTTTCCAAAAGCTGATTAGAAACATAGCTTTGCCAATGAAAGCAATCATTTATTAACTTTTCACAATACACTGAAAATGCTACAACGCTATTTATTTAACGAATTGTCAGTTTCAAGAAGAATTTCATAAACACCTTTATTATTTACTATATATTATTCGTTGTTACCTACACTATTATTTTTAGAGTATGCATAGCTATGTTTCTTACATTTTGATCATTTTTCTTTAGTTTAAGATCATAACTTAAAGCATAAGTTATCCAAAAAATGCTCTTTTCGATCTTACACTGAATTTCTGCCTTTACGAAACCTTTTATGCCACTCATAAACACGACTTCTTGTAAGTGCCTCTCCTGGATATGCTTGCTTGATCATGTTCAATGTTTCACTATGGGGTTTTTGGACCACTCAGTGTTCACTCTTTGCTTACAATCAGCATCCATTATGTCACCTTAACTAATGCGACAAGAATCCGAACAGTTTGTTGCTTAGCACAGCCCTGCCCCCTAGTAAGTGTGCACGGTAACATGGACAAGATCATGTCAAGTAAGAATACACGTCAGGTAAAATAAAAACAACATTTGTTCCTTTTTAGTACTGCAAACTCAGAAATAATAATAAAAAAAAAGTTCTGAAACTTTTCTGACAAACGATGTTGTATATTAACCCTTTCGCCGTCCTCTCTTGTCCGCGAAAATTTCCCTCCGGCGGCCGTCTGTTTTTCGTAGCTTGTAATGTTGTTTTCTCTGTACATCATAACTTTCCATACATAACTTTCGTAATGGATAAAGGTCAATGAATATTAAGTAAAATTGTAAGGAAATAAAGCATAATGGAAAAATAATAATATCTTTGCTTATTTCTAACATCAGGATGATTTGATAACATCTGATCCAGGCGGTCCACTCCTCCCATTTTGTTGTTGTAATCTTTTACAATTATTGGTTTTATTACAGTTCTCTTCCGTGTTCCAACATCAATCATCGAGTTATTATGAACTGTACTCATCAAACGTATATCCTTCTTGTCTTTCCAATTCGCAACCTCATTTTTTCTCCATTTCTGCTGAGTAGACGTTGAAGCCATCTCTCACTGTCTTGTATATTATGTAAAATGGCGCGAATATTCATAAAATCCGGGGCAAATTCAATTAGAAATAGAATTAGTACTGCCCTCTAGGAGGTATTAGAACAAACAAAAATAAAAACTCAAACAAATAAACATTTAGAAAGCGTTTTAAACGTTTAAAAGTTTTAAAATGTAGAAGAACGCTTGAGGCGCGTTACGTCCGTCCTGCGGAAGTTTCACTTGAACGCGTTAGACGCGTCACGGACTACGAAGAGGTTAAGCATGACTGTGAACGATAACAGAGTTACTGATACACACAATTCAACAATAATGCACAGGCTGTCTCAGCACTAATCCCGCCGTCATTTTTAAAAAGACAACTAAGAGACATAGGGAATAAACAATGGCAACACGAATGGGAGAATGGAGATACCGGCAGAAGGACTTTCGAATTCTACCTTGTAGTAGATAAAGAACGCTTACAGGCCATACCCCCTTTAGTAAACTATATCACGGGCATGGCCCTTTTCCCACCTTCTTTTATAAGCGTGCTATCTCCATGACAGAAGCGTGTGTGTGGGGGGGGGGGAATTGGCTCCTCCGACCACTACGTGTTCAACTGTAGCCTCACGACGAGCCATCGCCTACCATATCCCACTACGGATATAGTACCTTACAAGAGGTTCATCATCAAACACGCACCTGCGATAAGAAATATATGTAAAATTATACAGCAGCTGAGCGCCCTAGGGCAGGATGTCTGCCAACCAACATAGGAATAATAGCATACACAGCGCAATAATTCTATGTCTTTATTGTAACTTAGTAGGTGTTATGTCTAAAATTGTAAATATGTAAGTGTATAAGTAAATGTGTAATGTAAGTAATTTAATGAATGAGTGTAATACGTCGTACTATGTGTACTTTTAACATAACGTAATCGGTAATGTAGTCATTAGCGCGTGTAACGCGTGCCCCATGTGTATTATTTTAAGTAACGCATATATGATTATAAGGCAAAGTATGTGTGCCTATCTTGTTATATAGCATAATGTTATTTAAGAAGTAATAGCAATAATGTAAACTATAAGTAATCCAGTTATAAAGTAACTTAACAAGTTCGCAATACAATTAGCTTAACGTAGTATACAGTCAGGTTATAACTCTAATAAGTGTAGATTAATGTCATGCATTATGTATGTGTAGTCTAATGTCATGTGAAGTGTAAAGTATGTATTTACCAATTCATGCAAGTATTATGTATAAGTTTAATGTCATATCATATATCATGTATGTAATGTCATGTTTCATGTATGCATTATGGCCTATGAACACCCAGGTCAACCATTAACATAAGAATCTGTACAGAACCAATGTCAAACTGGAATAGCCCCTGTATGGCCATGTAAACTTTTTCATGAAGGCTCAGTAACTCCCGGTGCGCCCTTGTGGGACCCCAGGGAGTTCTTGTATCTATATAGTGGAGGGGGTGGGACATATGCCTGTTTACCTCCGTTATCAGGTGACAGGTGACGGAGGCGTCCCCGTCCTCCGTCACCTGTCACCTGATACACACAATTCAAGATTGGTCAACAGGAAATAAGAATGAACAGAAAACAACAGAAAAGGCTAACTTAAGATATATTGATTGCAAGTACAGAACGTACAGAGACTTACGTGAGATATTAACGCAATCGCACATGCGGGAAGTATAGCGATGTTTCGACATAACTTCGGCCTATGGATGGATATGGTCCTCTGCTGGCTGTCTAAGATGATGTTCTGCTTGCCTCTCTGCAAACGTCCACATAGTGACTTGAATTTCCTACCATCCCGCATGAAGACTGGTCATCGTTTTCACGTCGTCTAAAGCGATGCGAGTAAGTCATAAAACGCCCATGCATTGTTAGGAACTTAATAAAGTGAGGCGAGCCGCTTCTTGAAAAATCTGTAGACTTTTGCCACTATTCTCTGTCTCCCACAGATGTTGCCAATGCTTCAATAATTTGGCATGTCATTATTTTTTATTCAGAAGGGATGCCTTCGTGGCAGATTTTTAACAGAAATCTGGCTCGTATTAGTGTTACACACAAATAACTTCTTACCAATGGCTTTTCAGCAACTGAGAATAGAAGATGTGTGATTTTTCAGTAACTGCAACTCGATCACTGGTAGGCCTGAAAGTTACGAAAAGTTTGGTTTGGTTTGTTGTTGTTGTTAGTTATGCTCACTTGTTTGACAGTAACATCAGTCCAAGCCCACAAAATTCCTCCTGGCAAGAAGTGCAAGATACGTCTGTCGTTGGCAACCGCCTTGAGCAACTTAGAGGTGACAGACACACCAGACGAAGGACCTCCTACCCAGGTCCATATTCCAGAGGACCCATACAGAGTTGAGATATCCATAGTCCGTGTGACGTCATCCTCGCGAGCGCAACCCCCGCAGTCACCGCCCGGCTTTTACAAAGCATTGGGCAGACCTAAAACGTTTCTTTGATTAAAACTCTGTCACCTTGCCTCCGGTCACCACTCCATCGGCAAAAATTCCATTTTTGTGGGTGCTCTGTCCACTTTGTCAGTCCTCGCCGCGAGAACTGAATGGGGTCAAACCCCCGGGGACTTAGTCGACGATCTCCGATATAGCTCCACCACAGCCGAAGGAACAGACACGACAGTACCAGTACGGTCCCTACCAAGCCTGAACTAACCTGAGTACAATACTCGTGTTCTAGTCCTGAAGTCAAATTATATACCCCCGTGATTGAGACTGCCTAGGTACAGATCCTAACCAGTTCGCTTGCGTCAACCCTTCGGGGGGGCTTAGAGGTGACAGTGCGATTGAGTCAGTTCCAACCACAATTTTGATGGAGAGAATCGTCGGAGGGGACGGGTCTGAGGGCCTCTCACCCGTCTGCCTACCACCAAACCACACGAGAGGACTTTTGGCTCGCTGCATTTAGAGTGCCGCCATGCCGCACCAACACTATACATTTACAAACATGCATGCCTTCACCGGGATAAGAAATCGTGGAGGACTTCCGAAGGGAAACTTACCCGTATACACGTAACACATTGAGAAAAATCACGGAAACTCCAATACAGAGTCATTAGGATTTTTTTAGAGGCAGAAAAGATGAAAAATAGCAAACGCCTTCTCCGGGAATCGAACCACGGACCTCTGGAATACCGGTCCAGCGTGCACAACCACTACACCACGAAGGACGCTAGGAAAGTGGGAGCAATACCTTATATACTCCCCTTTTTAAAGGGCGACTAAGGTTTTAGGGGACCTAGTCGCCAAATCCTGGGTGCGGAGAATCATCTTCTACAACACTTTTAGCTCGGGCGCCACTTGTACAGTCATTAGTTTTTTTTTAAGGCAGAAAAGATGAAAAATATGCAACTGCCTTCGCCGGGAATCGAACCACGGATCTCTGGAATACCGGCCCAGTGTGCTACCGTTACACCACGAAGGCACGCTAGGAAAGTGGGAGAAATACCTTATAACCGCATTCGCGGTTTCGAACCTTGTACCGAACTACCAGTGTTCAGGAATTTTACCGCTCTGCCGCTAGGGGATCGAAGGGTACGGAAAGAAATCAACTGCAAAATATTTTACCTACCGCAGCACTATCATAATCTTCAATGACTGATTACGCAAGATATGTCAAACATTCCATTTCCTAAGAAAATAAATTACAGAAAATGTATGTAATCTTTAGCTCCTACGAAACATATCCTAGCGCTTTAAATGCCTTCTTTCGCGAATCTGGCGAACATTCATTTCGTTGGACTCATTGGCTGCTAATAGCCCACTTATAAGAACCCTCTAATTTTGTTCAGGGTATATAAACTAATAACTGTAGTAAAAATATTCCAGAGCATAGTGCTTAGGCGTTATGGCCACATAAACGAATACTAAGCCTCTCCGTTATTTTTCAAACAGCCGACACTTATTTTTTATTTCTCTTGAAATAACTAATCATTTAAGTGAATGATGGGTAATTATCTATGCAGCCTTTCATTTAAATAACCATTTTTGTGTAAGCAGAATATTTCACTAAACGTAGGTGTGTTTACTCAGCTTAAAATGAAATTTATACTTATGCATAAATATATTTTAATCTTCTATACCGGCTTCTTAAATAACACGTAATTCTTTTGTCCAATGCAACAATAATTATCCCTTTTTTCCCCTCTAGGGAATAGCATTTAATGAGTCTTATGATCATTATAGAGAACGATAACCTATAATGGCGGTGTTTTCATACAATTAACTTAATGTAAAAATTACGGATATGTTAAGTTACGCTATCCGTAAAAAGTAAAGCAAGGAAAAAATATCCATTTAGTTTTATTTCTTTTGTGGAGTTAATAAAATGCCGAAGGGGAAATTTCTGAAACATATTTGCAGTCATTTATTCTCAAAGTTTATGTTTTCATTACTGGATGTGAATACGTTGCTTGAAAAATTTATTGGGTTGTTTTTATCTCATACATGTTTTTAAAATTAAAAGTAATAAAAGGTGTACAATTTACAAATAATACAAATAAACCCGTATGTGTTCAGTCAATGAAAATACCCCAAACTGTAAAAATATTTATCATTGTAGATAACATTCATGTCATGTTTCCTTTTTATTCATGACGAATGCGCAACAATAGTAATGACAAAAGTATTTCGTGAAAAAATATCTGGAAAGGTTTCAGATTATAAACGGTAGCCCAAAAGGATTTGTTAAGGTTTTTCACGTTCTCGCTTAGCTTGCTGTCCACCCGTCTGCCGTTACACTCACTCCTGCAAACCCATTAATATTATTGTTATTATTATCATTTGTAAATTTTGGTTTTATTATTAAGCATCATTTTTTTGCACTTACGCCATATGCAGTTCAACAGCAAAATTTAAAAAATTTAAAACGCAGCGTAGCAGTATGCGTTTTGATTTCTCGATGCAGCGTTAAGTGTTGCCATATATTTTTTTGTTTTTTCACTCTTTCCTCAGTTCATATCAATGTTCAATTTTCTTACTGAGATGCGTTTACAAAACTTTTATTTTGTCTTTTTATTATATTACTTTTCCATTTCGCCGGCGGCAGCGATAAAGTCGCCAAAATAGTACAACCGATGCCAAACGGAATATCCTCGCTGGTAACCTTTTGCGCTTCATTTTCTAAACAAGTCGCAGCCATTTCTTATCAGATTGGCTGTTCTTTCTATACATAGAATTTTTACCACCTAGGTTCAATTTTATGCCCTAAGGCCATTCGCGGGATTTAAATTAATGTGTGTGTGTGTAATTAATTTAAATTAATGTGTGTGTGTGTAAATAATGTACGGCAAAGCCTCGAGGGCTATCTGCCTAAGAGGAGAGATGCCTTCGTGGAGGACTTTCTAAGGGAAACTGGCTCGTATACACGTTACACATGGGGAAAACCACGAAAACGCCCATGCAGCCAGCCCGTTCGCAGGATTCGAACCTCGGACCGAACTACCAGTGTTCAGCGACTTTACCGCTCGGCCACTGGTGGGCCCGGATTTAAATTAAATAAGATGCAATCACACCGCTCAACCGAAGGCGAAAATATAGAAAAGGTAAAGTCAAGGGTTAAATTTATCCATTCTAATGAGGATGCACTCGCGAAGTTAAGCACTGCGGTTTTACATAATTTCTGAGTAAGCTATTCGTATGAATTGAAAGAATTCTTGCATTTAAACTTGTATTCCAAATTAAGATATAACTTGAAATTAATGTAGATAATTACTGAGAAAATTAGATTTTTGTAGCGGAGTTTACGTGAGACGAGATCACTCGTGGTTACGTGATAAGAAACTACAAATCAGGATGTTGTTCTATGAAAGCATTGTAAAGTCTTAAATTAACGTCTTTTAACACCTTTATTGTCTTTTTACAAAATTTTAAATGATGTTAAAATGTTTATGCCTACAAAATAAAAATTTTTTAGAACTAACATTTGTTAACAGTTTTTATGTGTATGCTGTGTGTGTTAACATTTTTTATGTGTATACTGTGTATGTTAAATTTTTTTTTGTGTATACCGTGTGTGTTAATATATTTTATGTGCATATTGTGTGTGTTAACATTTTTTTATGTGTATACTGTGTTTATGTGTATACTGTGCGCAAATCTCGCCACTAAAGTCTGCTTGGCGAGATTTGCGCAAGCGAAACGGAAAAGTACTCCCCCCCGCCTTCCTGGCGTGCCTTCGTGGTGTAATAGTCAGCACATTGAGCTGGTATTTCAGAGGTCCATGGTTCGATTCTCGGCGAAGGCGTTGTTAATATTTCATCTTTCCGGCTTTTCTAAAAGCTGGAGAGATGAAAAATTCCTCTCCATTCCATTATTATTAATGTTTTGTGTGTTTGCATTATTTGTCAAATATTGCGTTTATGGTCCTTACGCGGCATAAAATTCGATTCCACAGCAAAATCACAAAATGGTAAAAGTATATTTACGCGTATCCCTTGGCGATTTTTGCCGGTGCATGGATACCGAGTTTGTGCAATTCTTTGACCTTGTTATTTTTTCTTTGTAGAGGAGCGATTTTTCAAAATCGCGCTTCACAAAGGCAAAATAACAAGTCAAAGAATTGCACAAACTCGATATCCATGTACACATTGACCTATTTTCACTTCCAAAAACATGACAGAATTGCACAAGCTAGGCATTGCGCACGCTCTTAACTTCATCCATGTACATGTAGATCTATTTTCACTTACAAAAACATCACAGAATTGCACAAAATTGGTACTGCGCACTCCCTTGACTTTGTCCATGTACACATCGATGTATTTTCACTTAAAAAGTCAAAGGATCACACAGTTCTAGGTAAACGTATATTTACGGAACATTCAACTACTCAGGTTACCGTAAAGGAAACAACAACTTGGCGATATCGAAACAACTTGGCGATAAATGAAACAACAACTACGTGTTAATACAAGGGGTACCCTTCAGTCTACTCCAATATATCCTTCAGTCAACCCACAAAATATTTTAAAAAGCAGCATATCTTTAGAATTTTCGGTAGACAGTCTCGCGCGCTGGAAAGAAAAATATTTTATTCCCCACCCCCCCCCCAAAAAAAGAACAGAGAAATGTATACCACTAACTTAACACTCACTCACTCCCCAAGGAACTGTAAACGTATAATGCTATTCTACTTTTAATTTGTTTCTGATTTTACTGTTGAATTGAATATGGCGTAAGTGCGAAGAAAATGATGCTTAATAATAAAGCTAAAAAGGCAACAAAAATGGGTTAGTTGTAGTGAGGGCACATCGGATTCTGAGATTGCGAAGTCAGAGAGAGGTTAAAAAAATACAAATCCTTTCGAGCGATTGCTAAAATCTGAAACCTTTCAAATTTTACTTTTTTAATTCAATTTTTTCTTAATTTACTCTTAAACACAACCATCTACGAGTAAATATTTTCTTATGCCATGGGAAGTATGTTGCATTATTTTCATTACAGAACTCATTATTTTCAGTATATTCCAATAGCTTGAAAATTCGTGTTTCGCACCTTATTACTCATATATTATAGCAACGAAACACAAAATTCAAAATGCGCTAAAGTAAAAATAATATTTTTCTGCACATATTTTAAAATCAAACCCCACCCGACAAACTATGCAAAAGTCTCTTAACATAAAACCGGCAAAGCAAGAATAAAAGTTGTAGTGGTTCAGATAGCGGTGCAATTTTTTGAATATTAGAATGATTGCTGTTATACCACTTTATGAGTAACATTGTCAGAATCTTTGGGGAGTGAAAATTGCCACTGCGATAATAATCATTTTGTTACATAAAAGCGTAACTTTGGGTAAATATTTTGTTTGCTTCCTCTGTTACTATGTTACGATATCGATAATATCATTTTCTGACACGTCTAGGTGTTCACGGGAGCTGATTTATAAATCGAATTGGTTGCTTCTATTGCTTTACGAAATCGATCAGCAGAGAGAAGAATTCGTGATTTGAAGGAAAATCGCAATAAAATCTGAACTGCTTACAGCTCACGATTGGGTGTTAAGAGATACCAGCAAAATTATTTGCTGCTTATAGCCTCCGTAACGTTGAGCAAGTACCCATTCCAAAAGAAAATACCAGTTATAAACAGCTCTGGAAATTGTTATTATTATGTCTTGCTATATGTTAATATGTTATTCGTATATCCGACCATTCTGCAGATTGTCAGTACCGTATTATGTTATAAAGTGCCACCATTTTAAAAATATTTCTTAGTCAAATATGATTGGGTAATTTGAAATTATCATTTAATTACCTCATGTTTCTCTATTTGTAACAAAACTGTTTATCGAGTCGTCAGGCTGTTTGACGCTGAGACATGAAAAATGAGCAATGCATTTGCCGGGACTCGAATCTGGACCTCTCGAATATGCGCCGAGTGTGCTACCGTTACACCACGAAAGCTGGAAGGAGGAAAAAATGCACACCTTTTTAAAGGGCTACTGGAAATCAGGGGAAATTCGCCAAATCTTGGTGATGGTAAATTATCGTCTATCACGTTTAGCCAGTGGTACACTGAAGAACAGGACTACAGATCCTATTGCCAAAAACGATTTCAGTCTCAGAGCATTTCAGACGCTATCTACGCCAACTACACCACAACCTCGGAGGACCTAGAAGAGCAGACTGCCCTACGACACATCTGAATTTGTTCGTTATCATGCTTTTTTAAAAAAAAACTCTTTTTTTAAAAAAAACATATGTCTTATAAAAACTGTATCTACTAAACCAATAGTTTAACAAAAGCTCTGTAAGTATTTTGCTTTATTATTAATTTGTCAGAATTTGAATTCGATCAATTTTCAGTGCACATTTTCTACTAACGGAAATGAATTTGTGGTCTTCACATAGTACAAAGTATCATATTTAAAACCAAAATTCGTAAATTATTTTGCATAAGTAACTGAAATCAAATGTAAGAGTCGCCCAAACGAAAGAATCACTATTGTTATTGTGTCATCGTTTTATTGTACAGAACACTACAGAGGGCACTAAGAATCCTACAGAGGGAGCTGTGTGCTAGGCAAGCATGTCATATCGTCAGAATACGACGGATGCTTGTGTGATACGTGTAGCGACGTGTGTAGCATAGGAGAACTTCAACAGTTCGTATCACAGATGCCCCCAAACGTTCTCAACGTGTAGTCGTGCAATTTTTAACGGCTGAAAATGTGAGTGCTTGAGAAATTTATCATCACATGCAAAATGTGTATGACACAGAATGAACATCAGGCAGATCAGTATTCGGATGATGCAGCGATTTTTGCAAAGGACAAAGCAGTACGGACAACAGGGCACGATTAGGTCAAGCGCACGTAGCTATCACCCAGTAAGCCATTGCATTGTGGCAGTCTCGTGCGAAATAATCGGAAAATCATCTCTCGCGAGAGAGTGGATGTAGCGTTTATGAGCAAATGAAGTGTTCATACAATTCCTGCATGAAATGTTGTAGTACCGAAAGGTTTGAGAGCAGTGGGTTTCAAAACATTTGACAGAGGAACAGAAGAGCTACCGCATGCGTGTTTCCATGAAACATCTTATGCGTTACTACGTAATGGGGAACCATTGCCTTTCTTCGATTATTCCCGCTGCTGAAACATGGTGTCATCACTTTGATCCGGGACCAAACTTATGAGCACGGAATGGTGACTTGGTGACTTCCTTTATTACCGTGGCCAAAGAAGTTCGGTTCATCCATAAGCGCTGAAAAAGTCATACTTACGAGCTTTTTCGACGTCGATGGCACAACTGTTAGTGCTACCAGCTACTGTGACACATTACATAAACTAAGAAAAATCAAGAAACGGCGAAGTAGTTATTCCCGCTTGCATGACAACACTTGTCCCGCATATGCTGTTACGAGCAAAACATTTTTAACGCAATTTCGCTGGGAGACTCTGAAACATCTTCTCTACAGCCCTGATCTCTTCTTACCTTGTGGTATGAAGCGTTGGCCGCTCAAGAAACCTCTGAAGGGACAGTGATTTGCAGACAATAATGAGGTCCAAGCGTCCGTTGGAAACTGGTTTCACAGCCAACCATGGAGTCTCTTCAGGGTATCCATCATATTGCGAACCTCTGAGACACCTGTTTCAGCCTCCAAGACAATTATGTCTAGCCTATATGTTCCGTACCTATTATTTATATTTTATATGCTTATTACAGCAATACTATTAAACCATTGTCACACTGACTGCAGTGCCACTTTCATTCAGGCGACCCATATAATTTGCGCTGATATAAAGTGTGAATCCAGAGTTTTTCAATAATACGAGTAAATCAGGTAATGAAACCTTTTTTAAAATTCTAAATCTGGCTTTCTTTAGCTCTGGAAAAAATGAAATTTTAAGAAACAAGGAAAAGTGATAATTCCCGTAAAAACGGTGAGATATTTATGAATGATTGTGGAAAGCAGATAAAAACATCGCCTTCGTGCGTCGGCGAAAACACTCCTTCCAAAAAATGACTTGTCAAATATTTGCATAAATCTGCCCCCCTTAAACCACGCAGGAATCTGCACTTCTCGAATCCATTATATAAATCACTTTGCTACCGCAAGAGTCCAGAAGGAAAAATGCCAAGTTGCAGTTTTTCTCCTGGTTATGGTTCGAGATAATGTATTTAAATGATTTATGCACGGTAAGCAAGCCCAACTGTTTCTTTTAAATTCCACCAGGCGTCGTGATGTATTTATGACGGGAGGAGAAAAAAGAGATGTTCTGTGTGACTGCTCGCACTCGCCATTCGTTCTCATCAAGAGTGACAACCATGTTCTGTTGTTTGGGGGAAAAATGTATTTGTCACTCTACAATCCCAAGGGCATTTATTGGAGGCTTCCCGTTCTTCCCCATCCTGTTTTTTGAAAGAGGAAAAATCATGTTCATGAAAATCGATTTTTCGCAAGGTGTGAAGCTTCCTAGTCTTTCTTCCGTTACAATGTTCAAAGAGACTTCTCAAATCCCTAAGTAGGCAACATGTTTTCCACGTCGCCATTTTTTTATATTTATGGGTGGCTGTTTATTAATGACCCTTACATTTATCACGTTTTTATGCTCCGTTCTTGAGTGTTTGGACAGGTCGCTAGAGACGTTCTGAATAAAATGAGCTGCGAAATTCAATACACACTTGTTATCGCTTTCGGGTGTAGTTGCATAATTCGAAAGAAATAAAAATTCTTCGAATCGAATTTTTTGAAATTCTTTGTATATAGTGAAGAACCCTTTCCCACTTCTTGCATCATCTGGGCTTTTGATGTAGAATTATATATATATATGTGATGTACCAGCTTTTGTCAGGAATAAATAGATTGTTGAAGAATCTTCAATGCAGTTGTAGCTTAAATTATCAGACGATAGTTTTAAAAAACAGGATCCATTTATTATATTTCAGCAGAAAATAGCAATTACAAAAATCTGATCTCCGGAGTAAATAAAAGAGAACTACTAATAACATTTTGTATGAAGGCTTTACTGCATCGTGACATTTAAGAAAAAGCCCCGATATTCCTTTTGCGAGTCTTTTTAAAGCCTCTGGAAAGGCGGAGCTTCCATGAAATGACGTCAGCCAATCCCGTTCGCTTGAAATATTTCCAGAATATTCTAAAACTGTCGTGTAGAAAAGGCGGGAAAAACAACTTGACTACGGGACTGTGGATTTAATTCTACGTACTTTCAAATAAGAGAACGTCGCCATTAAAAATGGAAAGAACGTACAGTTAGAATTTTAATTGTATTCTTGACTATGGAATTTTATTATTACATATATATATATATATATATATATATATAATTTATTTCCTAAACAGTATTGATTAATTGATTATATTATCTCCTAAGTTTAATTAAAGTAGAATTATTTTAATAGTGTGCATCCATACTGGTAAGTTATATTTTGAAAGATGTTTTGAAGTAATTTGAAAGCAAAATGTTAATAATGTTTTAACGGGGACTGGAGTTAAATCATCACGAAGAATAATATTTCAATTGTAAAAGTAAAAATTAAAACATGTAATCATTGTCATTGATCGGAAATTAGTTGACTTTTCAAGGGGAACAAACCAACTCCCGTTCAATGAACAATAATTGATAAAAATACGTAAATACAAAAGTGTTTCGTCTTTACTCGAGTTATAAGTTAAAGCCAAAACGGCAATTCTAGTCAGGCCAAATATTTCCGCGAATAGTAGGAATTATGAACCAATGCTGATACTCAAAGAACTTATTCTTATGAAGCATTTTAGTCAATTCAATTTGGAGTAAAAATCAATTGCGCAAGTAATAATAACTTGTATTCGCACTAAATGGATTTACGATTATTTATATATATATATATATATATATATATATATATATATATGTATGTATGTATATATATATATATATATATATATATATATGTACCCGCTCTGTTACTAGCCTCCGTGAGCTCAGTTTTCTTTATTCCTATATGTTGATAAATTGTGCATTTTTTGCTTTACAAATGATTGAATTATGTTGTTCTTATCTTCTAGGTAAGGTTTTTATGCCTTTAGTTTTTCTGCATGCAACAGTTGTAGAATTATCAACAATTTAAAAGTTAAGTGCTGCTAAGCCTATTTTTTTAACTGTAGCAGCCATATTTGATTACATTTGAAAGTTAGTAGAATAGTAAATTAAGTCATTTTCTGCACATTCAGTCCATTTTTGCCGAGTGGGAGCAAAAGTAAACTTTCAGTTTTGTGCACCGAAACATCTGCCCTCTTCCCTGCTGCCCGAATTGCTTGCTTTTGTGTAGAAACTCTAATTTTAATCGGAAAAATTGTTTTAATTGTAATTGGTGTTTTATGACTTTCTAAATTTTTAAATTTATAGCGAAGATATTTCGAGATTTTATCTATTTCTGCCGTGTCATGAAGTGAGGACTGAATTAATGGAATGAGAAATATATCTCTAATAAATTTCGATTAAATAAGTTCAAATGAAATGGAGCAAAATTGTGTGTAATTAATATTCCATACAATGAATTCATGTGATGTCTGCATCATACACTTATTTTTTAGTCCAAAGGGGCTTTGTCCCTGAGGTACCATTGTTTTCGTTTTGCGATTTAGCGTCGAATCACTCTGAATGATGTTCGTTTCACTTTCCAAACTGTTGCCACCAAATATTATCGTCCTGTATTATATTTTAAGAAATTAAATAATGAAAAATCTGCATAAATGTATGCATGTTTCTCGCATTGTGATAAAACAACGGAACCTAGATTCGTCCAATTTGGAATATGGGCATCTGGAAGCCCAAATTTGAAATTTGGAATTTATTTTATGATGGATTTCATATTCTATAAAACTTTAAAGACTTTTTCATTACCAGACTCAAAGATTTCAAAGCGAGCAATGGCAACGTTGTACAGAAAAAAGATTTTTTATCTCCAGCGCGTGATATTGTGTAACGGAAATTCTAAAGATATGCTCATTATTATTAAAATTATTTTGCAATATTGCTCTTGAAAGGAAGTTTATGGTTTAAGTGCGAAGAACATGCTATTTCATAAATAAATGTAACACACAAAATTTTAAAAAAACGCTCATTTGGACGTAATTTAAAATCTCATACCTTTCAGATTTTCTTTTTTCTTTGCCTTCTTTTTCGTTTTTTTTTTTTTTCTTCCTTTTTTTTGTGTGTGTGCAGAGTGTACGTGTAATATATAAACAGACGCTTTTCTTTCTAGTAACATCTCCATAACGCTGCAGTTGTTTCATGTGTAACGTAAATGTAAAATTGCCATTTCTTGTATTTTGTATAATTTATATGAGGTGAAAATTTTCCTCTGACAGCAACATTCGTACGACGATTAAATAGGAAGCATTTTGTGGCATTTAAATCTTTTTATTGAAACATTGCAGCAGCTGATGGACATTTAAATATCATTACGAAAAACATTTTCTTAAGATTAGAAATCTAAATTACTCGAAAATGAAAGCTTCAACGAATCCTCATCACTGTCACATTATTCTTCACGTTATTTATTTTTTTTTTAAGTTTCTTCGCACTTTTAGTTTTCCTTTGGGTTCCACTTGCTAACCTGCAGCAAGTTTAACGGTTTCAGTTAATTAAATTTTCGATCGGTTAGTTCCATTTTCAGCCGAAATTCCTACCATTACTTCCTTAATGCAACTAGATCAACTCCAGATAGTAGAAATGCTGTTAAACTCATTTTTCACTAAAGTGAATATTTTTACCTTTAAGTATAGTTTAAACAAGGACGTATTATTTTGCACGAATGTTGCCAGTTTGGCTTAGACAAGCATTTGGCATTTTTGGTTGAAAATGTATGTATTGGTTAAAAATGTATTAATATGGAAGTAAGAAAAGTATTTCATTTATTTTCTCTTATGCTTACAAACCAGTACGCGAAAATTCGCTTCAAATTCTTTCAGTCAGAAAATAGATGTCTACGATATTATCATCATACGGTGATTTGTAAGTGCTTTATTTTTTGATCAAGATATTCTCTAGGATGAGGTTTTAAAAGAGCCAAAGTTTTGCACCGTTTTATTTTCTATTATGATATTTTAAACTGCTGTGTTTCAGAATTTTGATGTTGCCTCCTTGATTTATTTTCTCCCACGATGTTTTGTATAGCGATGTTTTGCTTAGATTGTTTTTTTCCCGCCATATATTCGACGGACACCCATGGGTAGATGTGTGCACATACGAGTACAAATTGTTTTGTCTACATAATTTTACTCATTAATTATTAGCTGGAGTTTACTGAGATTAAATAGTAATTTGTTATCGAAATTAACGAATAACAATACATATATATATATATGTATGTAATAATAAAATTCCATTATCAAGAATACAAGTAAAATTCTAACTGTATGTTCTTTTCATTTTTAATGGCGACATTCTCTTATTTGAAAGTACGTGGAATTAAACCCACAGCCCCGTAGTCAAGTTGTTTTTCCCGCCTTTTCTACACGTACAGTTTTAGAATGTTCTGGAAATATTTCAAGCGAACTGGATTGGCTGACGAGGCTGACGTCATTTCATGGAAGCTCCGCCTTTCCAGAGGCTATAAAAAGACTCGCAAAAGGAATATCGGGGCTTTTTCTTAAATGTCACGATGCAGTAAACTTCATACAAAATGTTATTAGTAGTTCTTTTTTATTTACTCCGGAGATCAGATTTTTGTAATTGCTATTTTCTCCTGAAATACAATAAATATATCCTGTTTTTTAAAACTATCGTCTGATAATTTAAGCTACGACTACATTGATGATTCTTCAACAATCTATTTATTACTGACAAAAGCTGGTACATCAGATATATATATATTGAATTATACTGGTTTTGTATTTTTTCTTTTTACATCTTTACTATTCTCACAAATTTTGTATATATATAGATAATTTTAGGACAATTATACAGAAAATTGTATGTAGTATTTTTCTGTATAACGTATCATAAAAATTTAGGGAGATGAAGCCTGCCGGAAAAGTAAGAATACAAGGTTAAGTCTATTAAACATTAAACAAATGGCTGTCTCGTTAATTTAGCGAGATATCGCCAAGCTGGCAACTAATTTTTGTAGTCAAATTTGACGATAAATCGCCAAAAGTCGCCAAACCTGGCGATCATTTAGTGTCATTTCGGTCCTGTACAACGTAATGGATATTACAACTGAATAACTCCAACTGATGTTCTGTTACCTGTAACTGTATTCGGCACTCATGTACCATTCAGTAATTTCGAGAAGGAGAAAGTACTAGAAATATCTCGGCGGGAGTTTGAAAACGATATAAATCCGGGGAGAGCATCTTTTGTCAGTTATTAGTTCAGCATGAGCTTGGAGCACTGAGATATCTCCGAGTTAGCTTCGCTTTATACATGCGCTTTGCACTGCGTTGTGTGTAGCCTTCTTAGTTGTTTGAAGTGTAACTACGCATTGTACTCTGGAATACTGTGAAGATTTGTACAGATATTTTTGAGGAAAGTTGCAGAAATGTGATGTGCTTCTTTTGATAAAAATAAATTTTAATCACATATCATCGGAGCTGTGTGCATTCAATCTACCACGAACCCGTATGGAAGAAAAAGCATGAACTAATAGTATTATTCACTATACTATTAGTTCATGCTTTTTAAAAATAGAAAACGCTTTTTAAAACTATAGAAATAGCTGGAAATCAATGCATAAAAAGTGTTACAAAATTCTGTAAGGGTTTTGATGAATTCTGCAAAAGATTTGCATTTTTTTCGGTAAATTTCTCGTGAAAAAATGCATTCGTAGGATTTGGTTGCATTTTCCCTAGCACATAAACAAACAAGAATTTTCATATTCGATATAGGTCCGTGCTCAATTTTGTTTTATCTTCAAAAGAATCTATTTTAATGTAAATATTTTATTTCAAGGGAATCGGTAACATTTATTTTCTTTCGAAACTATTTTATATCGCATCATATTTCGTTGAAGACTGAGATAAAGCGTTTTCCATACGGGGTAATATTTATATTAATGTATGCGCCTAAAATTAATGTGTCACAAATGTATCAGTTGTAATAAAATAAATACCTATCAAAAACAAAACACAATTCTTTCCGTTAATGGTTTCCTTAAGCACAGAATTATTTCAAACTTAGTCTTTAGCAAAAACACACTGCCTTTCTCAAGAGAAAAAAAAATAAATAAAAATAAAAATCAGGCCTTCTCTGCATATGATAAATTTTGAGTTTTAGTCACTTTTTTAATTTTTTGTAACATGGTATAAAGCACAAACTAATAATTTCAAAGTTTTACTTTTGCATATTAGACCATACTTGTACCAATATTCTTTACTATTCAAGCTACTTTAAACAAATTTCTTACAATATACAGAAGACGTTTTACATTATTTCACTGTGAGCGTCGATCACCACTGACGAACTGATAAGTCATGCAAACACTGATAGTTTGACCTGACTTCGATTGTCAGTCAATATGCAGGCTGCTTTCGTCTTTTCATGCATTTTCCTACGTGCAGTTTGAAAACCATCCATTGTCTCTTAGAAAGCCTTTCGTAGTGGCATTCCCTTTAAACATACGTTTTTACTGTTGTAAACAAACTTACCTAAAAATCTCTTTTAAGGGGACTCATACACCTTAAAACCCATAAGATCTTCGAATATCTGACTGTTGCAAGGATTGGGATATTTTATTTATTTTAAAAGCAATTACTTCCAACTTTTTACAGCTGACTACATAATATAGCTGCTTTGGAAACTAGTAACCAGAAAGTTTGTGTTGCCACAAATATTTTTGTAATTTAATTCTCTTTGTGACAAAATATTTCGCCATGTTTCCACCTTGCGCGCATGATATTTTAAAAATGGCTAATGGTAGTACATACTTGAAATTGGATGGAATTCTTTACATGAGCACTATTTTCTAACTGAACCAACAATCTGATAAATATTTTAATATTGAAAAATTTTATGGACGAAAACATTAAAATTTTTTTAATAAAATACATTTTTTAAACTCAACTCCAAATAAAATAAAAATTTAACGTGAAATTTTTAGAATTTTAGGTTCACAGTAGTTTTCAAATGTTATAAAAGCTATATATTAAATATGGAATTAAATTATGAAACAGAATGTTTTAAACTGTGCGCGCAAGTTGGAAACATGATGAAAAATGTTGTCACTAAGCGGATTAAATTATAAAAATATCTGTGGCAACACAAACTTTCTGATTACTATTTCAGAAAACAGCTATATTATGTAGTCAGCTGTAAAATGTTGGTAGTAATTGCTTTTAAAATAAGTAAGTTATCCCAATTCTTCCAACAGTCACCTATTCGAACATCTTATGGGTTTTAAGGTGTATGAGTCCCCTTAAGAATGGTAGAAAGTTTACTGTTCCATTTTACAAAGCCAAACAAATAATGTAAGTTTTCAGACTAAGTCGCAGTCCATCTTGTTAAGATGTATATAATTGAATCCTTTTTACTGGTTTCACACAATGGAAGCGTTAATTAGTAAGTCTATCGTAACACTGTTAAAGGTTTTTTTTATTATTTAGATGAAAATATCGACTTAGTAATACGCAAAACCGGCGTAAAAATTATATGATTTAGTCACTTTCAACATATAAACAGATTTAGCAAAACATCAGGTTTGGAGTCGTATAAAATCTGAGTTTCATTTAGTAACGTTTTTATTTCCTTGTACAAAATAAGGGAAGTATTGTAATCTCGAAAAATTTCGGGTATCATACTTCAACGGAAATATCAATATCCATTTTGCGCGATCTCGAATTCATTTGAACCATGTTTTTGCGTAACGGGCGTACGGGCGAAATAAACGACTCATTTTTCAAAAATAGATTATAAATGGGGTCAAAAGAGTTTTTTTTCGTGACGTCTGCATGCACAAACATACCTACATATGTATATGTGCAATTCGCATAACTCAGAAACAAGTAGCCACAGAACGTTGAAATTTTGTACGTGAGAGTGTTAAAACATGTAGTTGTGCACCTCTCTTTTTTGTTGCAATGGCAGCACCAAACATGTATATGTGTTAACCTAGTACCCGGCTCGATAACTTCAGTATTTTTATTTTTATATGGATTGATTATGAAACTTCCTTCTTTGTCATACGTTTTCTCCCATATGTTGTTAAACTGAGCAAATTTTCCTTACAAAAGTTACACTTAATTGCTTTAGAATCGATACCGTAAACTTAGAAACGCCTTGTAACTCCTAACTTCTCAGGTTCAGACATTATTGAATATTTTTTTAAATTGTAGAGCCATTACCCTTTTTTGAATCAGGAGACGTAAAAAATGCTTAGTTGGGATTCGAACCCTGGATCTTTTGAACACTCGTCGAGTGTGCTTCCAGTCACACAACGAAGGCGGTGGAAAGAAGGGAGAAAATACCTTATATACACCCATTTTCCTTTAAGGAGTGACTGGGGATGAGGGGAATCAATCGCCACGTCTGGGATGTTATTTCCACGTAATCTGGGGGGGGGTAGGACCCGACGACCTGCTCTCGTGTGACGTCACAGGCTTCTCTGCTCAAAAGCAAATGCTTCCTTAGTGGTTTCTTTTTTCCTTTTTCTGTAAACAAGTGACGTCAGCGTTTTCCTTTAAGGGGTGACTGGAGATCAGGGGAATCAATCGCCACGTCTGGGATGTTATTTCCACGTAATCTGGGGGGGGGGGGGGTAGGACCTCGACGACCTGCTCTCGTGTGACGTCACAGGCTTCTCTGCTCAAAAGCAAATGCTTCCTTAGTGGTTTCTTTTTTCCTTTTTCTGTAAACAAGTGACGTCAGCGTTGGGAAGACCCTGACCTTGCTTGTCTATTGACCTTGGTAATTTGCTATTGGGGGGAAGACTAGAAATGCAGCAAGAAACCGCTTTTGAATGTTTAATACCATGTGAGAGAGAGAGAACACTAGGAAAATTCAGCTGGATTGACATACTATCGAAACGGCACTCGTGAAATTATATATCCTTTCTGTTTTTTCATTTTTAAATAATTTTGATATGTCTTCTGGAATAGTATTGTTACAGTATTGGTGCTATGGATTATCCAAAAGATACTTAATCTGCGAGATTGGAAAGTACCTTCAGAACATTTCCTCGAAAATTCAGAATTTGCTTTTATAACGTGTATGTGATTATGGGAAAGCCTCGAGGGCTATCTGCCTAAGGGGAGGGATGCCTTCGGGGAGGACTTTCTAAGGGAAACTAGCACGTTGCACATGGGAAAAACCACGAAAACGCCCATGCAGCCAGCTCCTTCGCGGAATTCGAATCTCGGACCGAACTATCAGTGTTCAACGACTCGGCCGCTGGTGGGCGCTTTTATAACGAACTCATTGAAAAGTCGTTTGTCAGAATCAGCATTATTTCTCAAAAAAAAAAAAAAAAAAAAAAAAAATGGCGTCTCTAGCTGAAAAAGCTGGCTTATCGGTTATTTGCGGAATAAATTCGGTGCATAGGCATGGTAAAGCTGAACATCTTCTAATTAAGCCAAATTGCGTCGATTAAAATGTTAAAGTTACAATCTTTATTGCATGTGTATTGCTTTATTGCTAGCTATTGCTTATTTAAATGGCCGTTTATCGATAACTGGTCATTAAAAGACGACCACAAAAATCTACAATAGTTTGAATTCCGTGACCATAAACCGCAGAAATAAAAATGAGTTCAAAAAAAGACAAAAACGTTGCAATTCGTTCCAAACAAGCAGTTTATGGTGTTGGCTGTTCTTTCTGTTTCTTTCTTCATTTCTTGAGGTTGAGCAAAAAGCACAGCGGAGAAACTAAGTCGCTAATGCCACGGCACGTGCTCTCCCGCAATTGGCCAACGAAAAAAAAAAAAAAAACATAGCTGTTATTTCTTTGGCTAGTATGCCCTTTTATTAGGTTCATTCCGTTCGCTTCGGCTTCTTAATGCTTGTGATTACTGCTGCTTGTTTTCAAATGGATACGCTGGCGTTTCTGTTTTCTTTTAATAAAGCTTTGTTCTTGGCGCACGAACATCGTCAATTTTCGTCGATCGATACAGGCTTCTGTATCGGAACAGATGTTTCTTAACGAACAACCCGTTCAATGATTCCTATATGTTCTTCACACTCAGTTATTTGTTTAAAGAATGGTTCCTTAATAAATAAGAATAAACCTTTTAGAAGATTTTTATGATTTTCAGTTAATGTGTTCCGTTTCCTTTCTTTTGAAAACACAACCAGATTTAAGAATCCTTTAGCCCCAGGCAGTGACGTATTTGATGATTCAGATCTTGATGTCTTTTTTAATGATTGCTTAGCGGGTCTGATGTAAGAGAAATAAAGGTATAATATCCAATTAAAGCATGATAGGAAAACGAACTGCATTTAATTTCTATGTGACTGCCAATTGTGAATGGAAACTTAAATATAATTTAATGCATAAGTTTTATTTTAAGAAACATAACGAAATAAACACACATCCTGAACAGTCAGCGTATCAAAATAGCAAAATAATTTATGAAAATATTTTATGCAGTCAAGTTTTAAGATGCCAAATATAAAACTTAAGTTTTTAACTTAAAATAATATTTTAAGTTAAAAACTAAGAACTTTAGTTTAGTTTTTAACTTATAAATTTAAAAACGTGCGATTAGTTTTAACCATATAAAGTTAAAAAACTAAGAAAGATAAATAAGATACGACTATTGTTAGATAAGATAAAATACGTTAAATGAATACGTTAGATAAGATAAAATAACTTGGTTTTTAACTTATAAATTTTTTAACTTTATGAGTTAACTTATAAAGTTAAAAACTAAGAAATTTTTATCTCCTTTATTTTTAAAAAGAAGGTGCAAATAAATTTTATTTGCTTTCACAAGGATAAACAGTTTCAACAGATATTGAAATTATCTTTCCTAGAATTTAATCTTCATTGTCAAAACAAGAAAACAACTGATTAAAAAATTAATATGAAAGCTTTCAAATTTTATATTACGCCCAAAAGGGGCGTTTTTTAACGTATTATGTGTTATCTTTATTTATTAAAAATCATGTTCTTCGCACTTAAACCATAAAATTCAATTTAACAGCAATATTGCAAAATATTTAAAAAGAGCATATCTTTAGAATTTGCGATACACAGTCTCGCGAGCTGGAGATAAAAATGTTTTTTGTTTTTCGTACAGTGTTGCTATTGTTCGCTTTGAAATCGTTGAGTTTGTTAATCAAAGATTCGTTAAAGTTTTACAAAATATTAAATAGATACTAAAAGAAATTTCAAATTCCATGTTTGGGCTTCTAGATGCCCATATTCGAGTGGAGGACTAAGTTATTCAAAAATTGATATCTATAGGTATCGTTGTTCTTTCACAAAGCGAGAACCATACATACATGCATTTATGTTCTTCATTATTTAATTTTTTTAAATATAATGCAAGGCTGTACTATTTGGTGGCAATAATTTGAAACGTGAAACGCCGTTTTATAAGTGGATGACGCAAAATTTCAAAAAGAAATTAATAGTTCTCCAGGGTAAATTGCCCCTTTTGGTCTAGAAACTCGTAGTCGGTTGCGACGCAAATAATTATTCTGCCCCAAAAAGATCACATCATTTATACCAACATAAATTTTATCAGTTAGATTTATCAAAAATAAATAAGAAATGTATGCTGCATACTACTTTTAAAGTTTTACTGTGTAGTTAGTTAAAAGTTACAGAAATGTAATTCGAAAGATAAATTTAACCATTTATGGAATTTAATTTGGAAAACAAACACACCAATGTAAAATTAAAAATTAATAGAAACAGCTTATTTCGGTGTTGATTTTGAATAAAACTTTATCGATTTCGAGGACGATCAAACAAAATTCCCTGCTTTCCACGACCCCCCCCCCTCCAAAAAAAAGTCTGCCTAATTTTAAATTAATGGGAAATCAATTGGCAACATTTGAAAACTAGGAATTTAGCAGAAGTTCATTATGCCTGATGAAATGGCAACACTTGCTAAACCATGTGAATCATAAATGCTTTAGAATCGTAACGTCACGCACAGCAATAAGCATAACAGAATACGAATAATGCAAAGATTCCCTAAATGAGAAAAGTCGCCATTTTGTACCGATTTTGTACGTAATACATTTATTACGTATGCTTTATAAATACTTTTATTATGCATGCTTTATAAATGCTTTTATTACTTAAATATTACAAATGTGTAAAAATTATATTAATTAGATATATGATAAGTTAAATATATCTTAAATTATATGAATTACATAATTTACTAAAAATAAAATAAATGTGTAGATTAAACTTTGTATATTGTTTTTGAATCGCAAAGTATACAGACTGATTATTAAATACCTTACACTATACCGAATTACCATAATTTGATATTCTTGAGGTAGGCCGCACAAACGGTATAATGGTTAGGGGAGCCGACTGCAATACCAAAAGGCCCGGGTTTGAAT
This sequence comes from Stegodyphus dumicola, assembly GCF_044657685.1. Classification (NCBI taxonomy): domain Eukaryota; kingdom Metazoa; phylum Arthropoda; class Arachnida; order Araneae; family Eresidae; genus Stegodyphus; species Stegodyphus dumicola. The sequence continues at coordinate 184,402,983 of NC_140774.1, forward strand.
CCCAGAGAAGGCGTAGTTGTAACTGTTCGTCCCTTCATAGGAGGTAAAGGTGGCCCACGTATTAGCTGCCTCCATAATAATGTGATCAGTTAGTATTGGCCAAGCCGAAACCGGCAGAAAGCCCGTCGTTGTTATATACATATTCCTGAGTTAAATTGAAGATAGCTTGAAGATCTTACATTTCGTGTAGACATAATAACATCATAACAACGTCTGCCATATTGGCGGTGGTCATAAATGAATGGCAGTGTAATGTAACAAAAATTGCTAGTCTAAATGTTTTGCCAAGCCTACACTAAAACATTTGTAACATCAGAATTAATTTAGAAGTCTGACCACAAAAATCAGAGCTATATTTGCAAATTTTCACAGGACTAGTTTCGATGGTTTTAGCAAACCACCATCCTCAGCTACCAAAGCGCAAATGAACGAGATAAGATATAATGATTAGATAAAAAATTTTGTTGTTTGACTTCTAAATTAATACATGTTCGGCGTGGTACTTTATATTAACATCAGAATTGTTTACCAAATAATGTAGTAGGACTGTAAACAATCTCTCCTCATCCAAAAAGAAAAATATACTAGAAATGTACGTTCACCTATTTATCAGCTGAATAAGTGGATGCGATTAAGAAGATCGGAACCACTAACGAAAATTTTCATTTAGTACATCAAGTTTTATTTTTGAAATTTTCCTTTTTCAAGCTCACATTTTATTCCTTTAGCAGCTTTGTTATATCACCTTTTACTCCCTTGTACGAAGTAAAAAGGAAGTATTGTAATCGCGAAAAGTTTCTGGCAGCATATTTCAACGAAAATATCCCATTTTGACCTCTTTCAAATGCAATTTAACGATGTATTTCCGTGATATATGTATGTAAGGACAGAATAAAACACTCGTTTCCTCCAAAAAATTATAAAACTGCTTTAAAATTAATTCTGAAGAGAATTTTTCGTGGCGTCTGTACGAACGTATGTACGTACGTATCTCGCATAACTCAAAAACGAGTAGCCTCAGAACGTTTGTATATAGGACTGAGGTAACATGTAGATGCGTACCTCGTATTTTCGTTGCTATCGACCGCACCAAACGTATATAAATATATTTATATATATATTCACTCTGTTACCCGGCTCAGTGATCTCAGCTGCTTTACTCTTATATGTTTGTAAATTGTACATTTTTTGCTTTAAAAGGATTGAATTATGTTGTTTTTTATCTTCCGGTTAAGGATTTTATGCCTTTAGCAAATCTGTATGCAATATTTTTAGAATTATCAACAATTTTAAAATTGTTTAAGTGCCGCTAAGCCTAATTTGATGGCTGCCATTGCTTTTGTTTACATTTGAAACAGCTGAGTAGCGGATTTGTTGCCAATCTAGAGAAACTTAGCTTCGCAACAACAAAGATAACGCCTTCATTTATTATTTAAATCATGCTTAATCATTTCTGGAATTTTTTTGAGGAAATAAGCGTTTAAGATTTGCTTCGTAATTTTTAATACAGATACTTTGAGTTTTTATGTATTTTTTTTTTTTTTTTTTGCCTTGTCGCGAAGTGAAAACTGAATTAATTGAATGAGAAATACTCAATCGTCTGTAAAAAACGGTTCGTTTTTTGTTTTGTTTGCTTAATTTCTTTTATACATCGTTCTAGCTTTGTTATAGTATTTGAATAGAACATGTGACAATGATTAGATAATTCTTTAAATGATATAAATTTTGTGCATTCCGAGTTATAATACGAACGAAATATAATACTGTTAAGTAAACCTAGCGCCAGAGTGTCGTTATGGTAAACGAAGTTTATTTTAAAGAATGCATTTATTCTATTGTGGTTTATGCGCTCTCGGCGAAGAAGGTTTAATTCAATCTAATATGTTTAAATGAAATGCAAGAAAAAATGCGTATAATTTAATATTCCGTACAAGGAAGTCATGTGGTGTACACATCAGATTTTTTATTTATGAACTATTGTAACCAGATCAAAGTATACAATATTTAACTTAAAATATGTCTTGGAGAACTTATTTTAAATTTATGCCTTAATTGTTTTGCAGTATATATATAAAACTATGACATTAACACACATAATCTCCCTTAGCATCTTAACAAAGAATCTCATTACTCTTTGAATCTGAATGACCATAATCTTCAGTGATCAAAGTTTCGATAAAACGGTAATTTTCAGCAACAGCCGCAAGGTAAACACCCCTATCTTTAGATAATTATATGTGAATATGTCTGGAGCTTTTAATTGATCTTAGAAGGACAAATCTTTTATGTGAGTTTTAATTAAAGACCAGTTACGATTCTTGTATGACGCAGTTGGCTGTAGCGCCGAATGAGAGACTTAAGCTTGTAGGGCCAAGTTAGCTTCTGAGTTAAATACTTATTTTCCATCTAACATATAATCGTTTACATATTACATTCACCTTTTTCTCACGTTTCTTGAAAATTTGCAGGCTGAATGCTTATAACCTGAGAACAGGTGAAGTATAAGACAGGTGAACTATTCACTATTAGTAGTACAAGATAAGATACTTCGGTATTTGGGATTTAGGCCAGCGTCAACGCGAACTTTAATCGCCCTATTTCCACCACCTTAAATAACCCCGGGTGCGGAATCCACATATACAAAAACTCAGTTGTGAGTTCTAATAAGAAGAAAGAAAAAAAATCTGTTCATTCCCCTAGGTAGTCGAGCTGACAGTCGAGTGAGAAAGTGCTATGGATTTCTGTGGGAATGGGTGGAATAATGCCTTAGGTTTGTGTCTGTTTCAAGTAGTTCGTACTTAAAATTGTCCACATGGTTTACTGCCTTGTTGATTGTTGCTTTTCTGTAGAAGTTGCTATTGAGTATATTTACAAAAGCTGTTAAATCCTAACGTTTAAGGTCCCTGTGATCCTGTCCCCGGTAATTTTGCGTATGGCGTTGTTCTGGAAGGCTTGGAATTTTATATAATCAGTATTGGAGGCAGTAATGATGATGACGATAGGAGTGGGTTCTTAAGCTTCCTAGAAACACCAATGCCTGTGGCCAATAAGATATGTGCTTTCAAGGTGAGGGGTCCGTCGTATTAGCTCCTAGCTTGATTAACCTTATAAGATATTTTCTCCCTCCTTTCTGCATGCCTTTGTATGTAACGGAACTCGACCCGTATTTGACAGGTCCAGGTTCGAGTCCAGGCGGGGCATTGCTCAATTTTTTACGTTTCCAGCATCAAAAACCCTAATGACTCTGCAGCCTTTAGCACCTTTGCGTTCAACAGAGTCAACTCCACACCAATAGTTTTCCTTCTGTGGAGTCCGATGAGTAAGAGTTTTGACTTTGAAGCTTAAATGCATGACCTTCACTTGCTACACCTGTTCTTTAGCTCATGCATCCTGGTTTGAATATGGGTAATGACATACTTTAGGTTCAGCTAGCTAAGGACAGTCCTGCCGCACTAAATAAGGGACTCGACAGGACTTCCGGTTCGCAGCGTATTTTAAGTGCCTCCTTGCCGCAACTAGACTATACATTTACAAGTATCAGTACCTTCTTCAGGGTTCCAACTTCGAGTTCTTTGGAATCCGAACTTCTTCTTGTTACTCTTGAACCAACAATGCAACAACCAAGAGTCCTAGCCACTGTACCACTCATGGTCGCAAAGTTTTGGAACAGTGGTTGATTTGTTCTGGATGAATTTTTGAAAGATGATGGCTGGGTTTACCTTCTCCCTTACCGTAATCGAGTTTCTTGAGCATCGGCTGTGTACTTCCATCGACATTTCCGGAAGAGTAGCTAGCTGCTTTATACCATTGATCAAGATTTTTTTGCTGATATAGTCTTTAGTTGCGTAGCAATCTAATCGTACATACTCCTGATGAACACACACTTCTATATAAATACAATTTATCTCCCATCAGAACCATGAGGGTTTCTTTCGCTATGTAGACACCTTTAAATATCAGATTTGACAAAATACTAAATGTTTTATTTTGAGGATTCTGCTACATATATTCTGAAATTAAATGTACGAAGATGCAACTAGTATACCATATCACCTATTACAAGTTGTTAAATACTAATACGTAAATTAGTATTCAAAGCATAAAAGGGAACTGCCGTATTTTACATACACTTAATTACCTTTACTCTGCTGGTACTGCTCGAAAGCAAATTTAATTATACTTTATCTTGTTTCCATTAGAATAAATATTCGTTTTAATAAAAAATCGCTTATTTAATGTTCATATATATAAACGTAAAATATAAAATGGAATCGAAGCAAGGCGATTCTTCAACACTATTAATAATTGCGTGTTCGAAGGCGTGTAGGGAAAATCCTGGTACATTTGAGATTCACTTTTTTCGGTTTTATGTAATATAAATTGGTTTCTTTTTTTTTTGGTTTTTGATCTCAAATTTACCTGGAGAACGAAACACGTTTTCGAAGCATATTAATCAACATTTATGAAGTTTTAATTCATTTTTCCCTGATAAGTTCTGAATTAAAGTTTAAATAAACGGAGATTGATGTTTATATTTTTATTATCTTGTGTATATTTTCCCTTTCTTGCATTTTTAGTTTTCCAATTTGTACGACTATGATCATTTTTACTTTGAAATGTTTTAATTTTATGTTTAACACATTTACAAGGATGCAATGATTAATACTGTTGAGGAATCGCCTTGATTTGACTCCATTTTTTTTATTTTAGGTGCTTTAAGTTTATTTTACTTCAATTCTGAAACTATAGCGTAGAACGGGTTTAAAATATTTTCTTCTTATTTTTGCCTCTTATGACGTTTATGTATTTATATATATATATATATATACAGTGAAAGAGATACAGAAATATGCATAGAAATTCGTAACGCCTGTCTTGTTTACCTTATGAGAAATTGAGATTTCTCATTACATAAGTTTTTAATATTGTACTTATGTTGGCTTTTGTGTTCATTAAAACCTAGAACTTTGGGGCAGCTTATGCAGAGAATTTTTATCTCAGAGCAGACTAATATTTGAATAAGCATTTCCATTCTCTTTGTGTTCAAATACTGAAATTTCGTTAAATCATCATACTTTTAGAAAGCTCTCATATACACAAAGATAATAGAAAACCGATATGTTAATTCTCTCTAATCACATTAACTCGCATTTCGCAACACATTAAAGCCTCTATGATAAGTTATAAGCTTAGAATATTTCTAAGGTTTGCAGACGACATGAAAGCTGCCATCGTTCATGAAATAGTCAGTTATTTTTAGTTTAAAAAAACGCTTCCTAAGCTTTGCAATAAGTAAATACCCATAAAGAATTTAATCTTATATGATAAGCTATTTAAATAAAGAAAAATTTGTGAAAAAAATAATGTTGATCTCGCCTTCCCAATACATCATATTTATATGCAATTAAAGAAAGAAATTTAGCAAAAAAAAATGTATTGTACAGGATGAAATTAAAGTTTTATACCGAATTCTTTATGATGTAAAACATTTAACTAACTTCAGAAATAATAAATTATATAAAGAAGGTAAAATTTAAACCACAGTTAATGGGAAGATTATTTCTATCCCCAATAATGCTTCTTTTGTCTCTTCGTAAAAAAATTTTGATGTTTGTTTACTCCAATTTCAAGGCGTTTTTCGAAGCATGCTTTTGTTAACTTAGGCGTAAGAACTAAATTCAGCCTTCGATTTTAATTAATATTAAAAGATATTTTCCATAGAAATTTAATTAACTTTTCAAAACGAATGTTTGAAATCGGCTTTGTCTTTCCATGTTTCAGAGAAAAAGGATAATACTAATAAAATGCGGGTTTATTTTGAGTCAGTGTTTAAATAGTGTCTCGCCAAATATTTTCTTGAAGTTTTTGAAGATTCAAGTACATAAATTAGTACTTTATGAAACAAAATCTGATGTGTACACCCCATGACTTCCTTGTACGGAATATTAAATTATACGCATTTTTTTCTTGAATTTCATTTAAATTGAGTGGATTGAATTAAATCTACTTCGTCGACAGCGCATAAACCACAATAGAATAAATGCACTCTTTAAAATTCACTGTATTTGTTTACTGTAACGACACTCTGAATGCACAAAATTTATATCATTTGAAGAATTATCGTTGCCACATGTTCTATTCAAATACTATAATAAAGCTAAAACGATGTATGAAAGAAATTAAGCAAACAAAACAGAAAAGAAATATTTTTTCACAGACGATTGAGTATTTCTCATTCAATTAATTCAGTTCTCACTTCGCGAGAAGGCAAAAATACATAAAAACTCAAAATATCTGCATAAAAACATTACGAAGTAAATCTTAAACACTTATTTCCTCGAAGAAATTCCAGGAAGGGTTAAGCATGATTTAATTCGCAATCATAAATGAAGGCGTTATTTTCGTGTTGCGAAGCTTAGTCTCTCTAGTTTGGCAACAAATCTACAATTCTGCTGTTTCAAATGTAAACAAATATGTCCAAATAACAAATATGTGTTAATAATAAACAAATATGTGTTATTTAAAATTTGACCGCACTTAAACAGCTTTTAAATTGTTGATAATTGTACAAATATTGCTTCCAGAATTACAAAAGCCATAAAAACCTTAACCGGAAGATAAAAACAACATAATTCAATCATTTTTAAAGCACATTCCTCGAAAAATTCCAGAAAGAATTAAGCATGATTTAATTGGCAATAATAAATGAATGCGTTATCTTTGTTGTTGCGAAGCTAAGTTTCTCTAGATTGGCAACAAATCCACTAGTCTCCTGTTTCAAATGTAAACATCAATGGCTGCCATTAAAACAGGCTTTGCGGCATTTAAACAACTTTAAAATTGCTAATAATTCTAAAGATATTGCACACAGATTTACTAAAGGCATAAAATCCTTAACCGGAAGATAAAAACAAATAATTCAATCATTTTTAAAGCAAAACATGTACAATTTACAAGCATATAAGAGTAAAGAAACTGAAATCACTGGGCCGGGTAAGAGAGTGGATATATATATAAATATATTTATATACGTTTGATGCGGCCGATTGCAACCAAAATACGAGGTGCACATCTACATGTTATAGCAGTCCCTATATACAAAATTTCAACGTTCTGAGGCTACTCGTTTTGGAGTTATGCGAGATACGTACGTACGTACGTACATACGTTCGTACAGACGCCACGAAAAATTCTCTTCAGAATTAATTTTAAAGCAGTTTTAAATTTTTTTTGGAGGAAACGAGTCTTTTATTCTGTCCTTACGTACAGATATAAAAAAAAATCGTTAAATTGCATTCGCTAGCGGTCAAAATGCATATTTTCGTTGAAATATGTTGCCTGAAACTTTTCACGATTACAATACTTCCTTTTTACTTCGTACAAGGAAGTAAAAATATGTAGCTGTTCATTATGCATGGCTTGAGTATATGTGATGCATTTTTCATATAAACTTTTACATCATGTATAAATAGAAAATTAATATTCTCCAAATAGTGGAAAATAATATAAACTTAAAATTTGAGATCCTTGACAGAGTAAAGTGAACTAAGCTGAGTCGCACTGTCACTTGTAAATTGGTCTAGGCTATATGCAAACGGCAATCGTTGCCAACATCAAGAATGCACTCCTTGCCACAAGTAATTTCCTTGCCATGGTCTGACTATAGGTCAGATAAGAGAACGTTAATCAGTAACAACAACACACTACCGCGCATCGTTATTCTAGGTTGCAAAGAAGTTACAAACATTTTTCTGACCCCTGTTATGCAGTGTGTTCAAAGCTACATTTGAAAAAGAACGGCTTTCCCTTTTTTATTGCGAGAAGAAATTTTCAGCTGCGTTGCCACATTTTCATTTCACTTAATCAAATAGTTTAAGGGGGCTCATAACCCTTAAACCCCTTATGATCTTCGAATAATGGACTGTTGCAAGAATTGGGATCGTTTATTTAATTTAAAAGCCATTGCTTCCAACTTTTTACAGCTGACTACATAATATAGCTGCTCTGGAAACTGGTAACCAGAAAGTTTGTGCTGCCACAAATATTTTTGTAATTTAATCCGCTTGATAACAAAAGTTTTCGTCATGTTTCCACCTTGCGCGCATGATATTTTAAAAATGGCTAATGGTGCATACTTGAAATTAGATGGAATTCTTTATATGGGCAATGTTTTCTAACTGAACCAAAAATCTGATGAATATTGTAATATTAAAACATTTTATGGACGAAACATTAAAAAAATTTTTAATAAAATACATTTTATAAACTCAACTCAAAATAAAAAAAAAAAAAATCTGAAATGTTTTAGATTTTAAATTACGTCCAAAGGGGCGTTTTTTTAATGTTTTGAGTGTTACCTTTATTTATTAAATATCATGTTCTTTGCACTTAAACCATAAAATTCAGTTCAAGAGCAATATCGCAAAATAATGTTAAATTAAGCATATCTTTAGAATTTCCGATATACACAGTCTGGCGAGCTAGAGATAAAAGTAATTTTTTTATATATAACGTTGCCATTTCTCGCTTTTAAAGCATTGAGTTTGTAAATCAAAAATTCGTTAAAGGTTTACAAAATATAAAATCTATAATAAAACAAATTCCAAATTTGGGATTTCAGATGCCCATATTCGCAGTAGATGCCCATATTTCGTCATTCAAAATTCGATGGCTTAATGTACCATTGTTTTATCACAATGCGAGAAATAGACAATCATTTATGCAGATTTTTCATTATTTAATTTCTTCAAATATAATGCAGGACTCTAACATTTTGTGGCAACAGTTTGAAAAGTAAACCGACGTTTATGAGTCCGACGCAAAATCGCAAAACGAAAACAATAGTTCTTCAGGGACAAAGCCCCTTTGGACTAATAAAAATTTAACATGAAATTCTTGGAATTTTTGGTTCACAGTAGTTTCCAATTGTTACAAAAGCTATATATTAAATATGGAATTAAATTATGCAACAGAATGTTTTAGACTGTGCGCGGAAGGTGGAAATATAAAAAAAAATTGTCACAAAGCGGATTCAGTTATAAAATTATTTGTGGGAACACAAACTTTCTGATAACTATTTCAGAAAGCAGCTATATTATGTAGTGAGCTGTGAAAAGTTGGAAGTAATTTCTTTTAAAATAAATAAGTTATTCTAATTCTTGCAACAGTCCCAAATTCGAAGATCTTATGGGCTTTAAGGTGTATGAGTCCCCTTAAATTTTCTTCAATCTTGGCATAACAAAAAAGCATAAAAAATAATACTCCATCCTTTATTCATATTGAAGCAGTTTGTTTTTGTAAATAATTTCCGTCGAGGGCAAAAATTGACTCAGTCTCAAAGGCATATCAAAGGTAAAAGGATATCTTTTTAAATTAATTAAATTAGTCCAATTGGGCATATTATTACTCCTTCACTTTGCATTTTTTTTTCTATCAATAGCAGTAATTAGCGCTTTCCATTACTCAAAGGGCCTCCGATCTAAGATGATACCAAACGGAAAAAAACCCTCCCAGTGGAAATTATTCATTGAAATTTTTACAGAGAGCTTTTATAATGAATATTTTGTAGTAGTAAATGTTATTTACAATTAACTTTGCATTTACGAGCTGGGTTGAGCTAATTTTAATATACGCAATTAAATATATATATTATGAAGTGTTACCGGATCAAGAAACCGAAAAAATTTCAATAATTCAAAATTCAATAAATCAAAAGTTCTAGAGTTCCAAAGTTCGCTAAAGTGCAGTATTAAGTTGTTTTGATGGAAGATTGTATTCAGTAATTCCGTAAATAAAGTTCGGTGTTTCAGATTATAGTAATTAAAGAGGGTCTCGATTGATGTATTAGAGATAAATAGATAGATTGATTGATATATTGGGAACTACTCTTATATGCGCCCTCAAGTCGCCAAATTTCTCGCCAAAAATGTTTGGCGAGAAACTACACGGTACCATGTTACCATTTAATTTTTTTGTCCACATTTCGAACTTTAAGTTTAAAATGTCTCCAAAAACGCGGTTTCCGCACATGCAAAAACCACGTTTTGAACACACAATTTAAGCTGAAAATCCGAAACAAAAACAAAACATTTAGATAGCAAAAACGTAAAGTTTCTAACCAAAAATATTTGACGAGAAAATCCATGTACACAGCGATGTGTTTTAACTTCAAAAAACATCTACGAATTGCACAATCTAGGGAGCGAAAGAATCTACGATCTACGCACACCTCGCTTTAATAAATTAACATAACAATAAATTTCAAAGAATACCATGTACACAGCATTCTGTTTAAATTAAAAAAAAACATCTACGAATTGCACAATCTAGGCATTGCGCACAAATCAACAAAATAAACTAGAATAAATTACAAACAATTCAAATAAGAACAGAAATTCACAGTAAAAAACAATGAATATAACGTTCTACAAAATAAAAACAATAAAATAAAATGCACTTACCATAATACATACGTGAATAAAATTTCGCCAGTCAGATAATGTCTGTGAAATGCGTAATTCATAATTTTGAAAGTAACGATAAAAACGTCTTCCAAAGTTAGCTTAATACACGAAAACCACGATCCAAATCTTAAACTCCGCTGACAGCCACATACTTTACCAGCAACCATTTGACTGCAAACCCACACAAATCTATCAGAAACGCCATTCTTCTTCCGACTTCTCATATCAGCTCCGCATTTGGGACACGCGAAACTCCGCTTTAAAAGTCCTGACTCCCACAGAAATTCCAAAAATGCACTTCTATCCGCATAAACACACCCGTGAACAAAAGACTCGTTAACAACTCCAACATCGTACCTTTTAATACTAAATTTACTTTGCACACAATCTAAAATACGCGATTGAAATCTTGCCACCATGTCACTCAAACATTTAAAACACGCACGCCTGCAACATTCAAAACACGCACGACGAACCAACGAGCAATTAAACCACTGCAGCAAAAGAGTTAAGTTTCAACGTCAAAAGTGTTGCCATACAAACATCATCGTCCACCAAACCATCCCACAGCGCGGAATTGCGCCAAAAACCAGCGCAGAACATATATCGCCACTTTTGGTGATCTTAGGGCGTATTTAAGAGAGCTGAAAGCTTGACTATATGTATCTATTGTATTGTTGCAAAAGTAAGTAAAAGTCGTAACTAGCACTGTAAAAGAAATCATTTTCGGGTCCGGAAATACAACTCTTATGATACCCTCATTGAAGTTGTCAAACTGGCATAACCTGGAAGAACTGTATCAACAAATTTTATTCCTGAGGGAAATTCAAAATTTTCGCTCAGTGAATGCTCTATTTAGACTAATATTTAATTTATAATATCAGTTTTTGTGGTCGATCTATTTTTTTATTTCATGGAACCAACAATCTCTCTCGTTCACCCTCAACACGGCTTTGACCATCTACAATGGTTCCGACTTGTATTACCATATAAACAACGATTAAATTTCCTATTCAAAACGATTTATGAACGGACACTACGAAATGCATTCAAATATATTAATGTTCAAAGAAATCATTTACAGCTAAATAAAATTCAAAGCGGCGGCTGGGTGGGAAAAAATAAAAGCCTATCAGTTGTATATTGCGTCTTCAGTTTGGTGTCATTAATCATAACAACCATACTGAAAAATGTTCATATCACAAAGCAGATATCAAGTAATTTGCAGAGCCCGCTGACATTTGTTGAGATGAGGCCTCTATCAACGTCTAAACCTGGAAATGCAGCTTATTCTAGGAGCAGATGACATAGCCTTGTAAAGTCACTAGGTTAATATGAAGCAGGAGACATGAAAAATGAGCAATGTCTTCGCAGGGACTCTACCGTGGACTTCTCGAATACGCGCCAACTGTGCTACCGTTGCACCATGATAGCATGCAGAAAGGAGGGAGAAAATACAGTATATATTGCCTCTTTTAAAGGGCGACTGGCGATTAAGGGACCCAGTCGTCAAATACTGGTGGTGAAGAATCATCATCCACCACCTTTCTTAGTTTGGGTGCCATTAGGTTATTTTGAAGCAAGACACATGAAAAATGATTCCCTCGCCGCGACTCGAACTTGGACCTCCTCGAATAGGCGCCGAGTGTGCTACCGTTACACCACGAAGGCATGCAAAATGGAGGAAGAAAATACCTTATACTTTAACGTAAACTTTCTTTAATAGAACAGAGCATTTTTTACACACGACAAAGAACATAGTACATCTTTTTCCAATGAGGTAAATATTAAAAACTGTTCTGAAAAACTTTCTTTTTAATAGAGGTAGTTTCCTTAGAAGTCTGTAAAGTTGAAATATCAGGTAAAGCAGCTACCGTTGAAACATCAGCTGGAAATTAATTTCCGCAATGCATTGTTGAAAAAAATCTAAAAGTACAAAAATTCGTAATGTTTAATGGTCAGACGGAGCAGTTAATTTTGATGGAACAGCTGAAAATGAATTTTCAATTACATTGAAAGAAGTGTTCATGATGAAAAACTAAAAACAAACACATGGGTAATTTGCAGATTCCAAATGAAGCCTCTTGTGCTGATAGGACAATTGAAAATGAATATTCACTTTATTAAAAAAAAAACATGTTAATGAAAATCAACAACAATAAGGAAATTTATAAGCATAAATGGAACTGAACTCTACTAGAGCATCTCATCGTACCGCTCGCGAAACTTTTGATCTTAAATTAAACCTACACAAGAGGACAATTAAATTTACTTCTAGTGTTTAATTTATTTTTATTCATGGTTATTTTAATATACTAGGTATTTTAATAATTGTCATAGTTAGCTAGTTTAATATGTTATTTTTAATACTGTTCTGTCTCCTCTTATTCCCGTCGCGCTTCCTCGTCAGTACGTAAATAATTTAGGGTGAATGAGTGTATTTAAACTGATATAGCGAAAAGTTTAGTCAGAGCGTGGTTTCACTGCTACGAGCGCACGTTGCTATTTTTACCAGCTGTTAACTTTCGGCTTCGAATTCTTGCTGCCGAATTATTATCCTACCAATGTAGGTTCTCAGTCAACCTCTTAGATTAATGAATTATATACTTTTGCAATACTCTTAACTTTAAATTTAGTGTTACGTTGTCTTTTAGGTTTTCCACCGCAAGTGGTCTGTAGCTCTAAGCATGTAAGTCCGAGGCCGTCTGTAAAGTATTGTGCTGAATAAAAAGGTTATTTATACCCTTCCCGTGTTGTATCCATCTTCAAGTATATGCAAAAAGTCGCAATATTAACGTTTAAGTAGGTCTAGTTATCTTACATGATAGCGAAACTGACTAGATCCCACTTAGTTCTACATAGACTGCATAATTCATAGTTCTTCATACATAGACTACATCTTCGGGATTTTCAGATTAAAGCCTTTCAGATTATAAATTAATGTTTTACTTAGAGACATCAGATGCTGAGAAGGAAATCCTGAAAATATAATTCTAGCCTTTTGTCTACTAGAAAGGGCAATTAACACAGGTTATTTATGATTGTTATGATATTTTTAATCGGCAGAAAACATACGCTAAGCATAAAATAGCTTTTCTCAAAACGTTTTGCTGCTCAAAAAATGACATTTTCCTCCTTGATTTAAATTATCTGAATGCCATCACGCATGCGTACCTTATTGTCAAAGAAAACGTCTGATTTAAACTCTATGTATCCATGAAATATCACTGTACTTACACCTTAAAATATTTGGGGGGGGGATTTCACGGCAATTTAAGCATCCTAGAACATCCAAAAAATCTTTCTGCGCTAGTTAACGATCCTAATTCCAATCCATCTTTGCCTTCGGCATTTAAAGAAATTATGTTTCAGTTCTAGTTTCATCAACAGATGGCGCCACTTGCGTATTCATGTCCAGGATTTCTTATCTTGTTTAATCATTATTTCCTATCTTGTTCATTTGCGGTTTTGCAGCTGAGGATGGTGGTTCGGTAAAACCATCGAAACTAGTCCTGTGAAATTTTAAAAATATAACGTTGATTTTTGTTGTTTGACTTCTGAATTAGTATTTGTTGGGCGTGTTATTGTGTCTTAATCCTAGAACATGTTTGGAGGTAACCGATAGAATTCATACAACATTATGAAAGGAAACCCTAGCACTTCTTCTACATAACGAGAAGTGAAAAATTTATTTATGAATTATTGTATGAATATTGTTGAGCAAAATGCTTAGAGTCGGTGTCTTCGGTTATGCACGATTTCCATGTTGTTTAGATCGAGCTGAAGAGAGTGTGCTCTTCAATACAGCAAAGGCAAATAGGCATGATTAATGTCGATGTTATTGATACAAATGATCTTTCTCCGAAGCATGATGAAAAGCTTTTGAAGATCTAGTCTAACATAATAACTGTGTACGCCGCCAACCGGAATAGTGGCTGACGTCGCTGACTGCCGTGCCGAAGGGCCTGGCTTCGAATCCCCAAGAAGGCATCGATGTTTTTAAACGTATAGTGTCCGTGCGGCATGGGGGTACTCTAAATATTTGGCGAGCCGAAAGTCCTGTCGAGAGGTTGGTGGTAGAAACGGGGGGTGGGAGACCTTCCCGTGGTGCTCTCCATCAAAATTGGGCGGAACTGAGTCAAGCCTGCTGCAAACGACACGCGTATCTTGCCCTCCTTGACACGCGGCTTGGGCTGACTATGGGTCAGACAAGTGAGCATTAGTCAATAACAACGACAACAATATTATGTATATCAGATGTAGGAAAAACGTAATGCTAACACATTGTACTGATTAGAGTTTATAAAGAAAACTGAAAATTAAACTAAAAAGTTATCGGTCACATAAATAGGGGTAACACCTTCTGCAAATACAGTTTTTAAGCGATTCAGACCAGATCCATTAAATCAGAAAAGCATTAAACGTATTCCTCTAAACAAAATAATCTGAAAATAATAAGAAAGAAAGCAAATAAACATACATCTGTTTTTCTTGAAATACTTTACCCGAAATCTTACAGATTAATTACCTTGAAATTTAAGAGTTCCTACGTTATATCCTGCTTGGGATTTCAAATGCAACGCACATGGGAACCTTGCGATATAAGAACTTTCGGGCTGCAATTTGCTCTTTCTTTGAATTAGGAACTAACTCGCGGCTGTTAGCTAAAAACAAAAAGAAAAGAAAAACAATTTCTTTTTTTTCAATCAAAGAATTAATATTTTACCACTCTATTGCAAATGTTCTTGATAATATTAAATATTGTTAGGTTTATGCCAAATTCGTGCTTCTTTTACTGATTTTACTTCGATACACAACAACATTTTAATTCTTTAGGGAAATTTCTTAATGCTTTTCCCTAAAAAAGTTTAAAGATTATGCTGTAGTCCCTAGTAAACCAACAGCAACTTCCCTTTAAGATAAGTAGATTATTGTTACAAATTAAGTAGCTTATGTTATTTATAAAAAAAAAAAAAAAAAAAAAAAAAAAAAACTCACACCCGTTATTTCCGAGCACCAGATAAGCAAATAAGAAAGCTACAAAGAATTCATTTCAGTAAAGATTATATCAACGCAGCAGAATAAATAAAAGCTTCAAACTTCTGTGTATAAATTAATAAATCATGAGCTTCTTTCTCTTTTGAGTATAAACTTCAAATCTTGAAAATATCCTTGTTGGAAGGGAAAAAACAACAAATAACAGCATTTGTTCATGCTTTAATTGCATTAGATAATGTTTCCATGCTTCGACACATGCTTCAGAATCAACACAAATAATATTATTCAAATTCATTCAATTAAATCATTGCTTATGTGACTGCCAAATTAGTTAATGCTACAAAGTGCTCGGAATTGTAAAGCTTTGAATTCGAAGGTGCACGCAAAAGCCCCATTGACGAGTGCTAAACGTTTGAACAAAAGAGTGAATAAAGAAAGAATGCTTTTAGTGTTAGGTTTTACAAAAGAATTTGTTTTGCATTTCTAAGTAGACTAATTCTTATTATCTGAATGATCTGCCTGTTGTTATCTAAAAGCACAGGCGAAGGGAGCCATTAAAACTCCATTAAACGTAACTAATATGTTTGAAAAAAATATTATGAAGAAAACACTTGGCTTTTAAAGACCCCCATTCTACCCATTCAT
Source organism: Stegodyphus dumicola (assembly GCF_044657685.1). Classification (NCBI taxonomy): domain Eukaryota; kingdom Metazoa; phylum Arthropoda; class Arachnida; order Araneae; family Eresidae; genus Stegodyphus; species Stegodyphus dumicola. The sequence continues at coordinate 184,419,089 of NC_140774.1, forward strand.
TAACAAGTTGAAAAGAACTTGCTTTATCGATTTGAAAGCAAGCTAAATATTGGGGAAAAGGATTTTGCCTATTCTGATTATCAAAATGGTGTGTTAATAAGAGATAATTCTAATCATAACATAAATGAGATGTGCCATTTCAATAATAAACATGTCTTACAGCATTTCTCTTACACGAAGAAGTATAAAAAATTGCAAATATATTTTCTGTATTCTTTACCTTTTGGCAGTACCTATATTTGTGAACAATTATTTTCAAGAATGAAGCATACAAAAATAGGACAAAGATTATAGACAAATATCTTGAAAATGCAATTAAGATTTGCAACCTCGTCTATTGAATCCGTTACCAATTTGCTTGTTCAACAAAAGCAAATTCATCCATCTCTCTAATTTGAATTTTTTCCATCTTCATGAAAGCCTAACTAACTCTTCCAAATTAATAATAGATATGTAACTATGCATATGTAATTCAAATTAAAATAATAATAATAATAATAATTTTTTTAATAAAACAACATAGAGCTAATTTTTTTTTCAATTTGTTAAAAAATATTGTATATGTAGCCCCGCAAATTTTTTGATTTGCTATGCGGCTCTCAGACGATCACAGTTTAGACACCCCTGGTTTAATTTTTTTTCAATGCAGACGAGCGAAGAAAAGGTCATCGTGTATACTTTCAAATAATTTCAACAAAGTGCGTAAACCACATTTGGCGTTATTAGCGCTAAAAAAAAAAGATGCCAAATTTCAAAACGCGCCAATATGAGTAAGTTTAATAAAAAAAAGATATAGTAATAAATCTATATCAAATTCAATTAACATTAAGGAGCTAAAATTTTGAGAGCTAATTTTCTAAAAACTACTCGTGCGATTTTTACAAAACTGGCACAATTTGATTCGTAGAATCGAAATATGGAAAACAATTGATATGTCGTTTCTGAAAATGTTCAATTTTTGTGTCAAAATACCTATATTAGAACAATGCTATATATACATGCGACATGCGACGGAGGACGTGGGCACCACCCCTTTACCATATGGTTAATTGGTGTAGCGCCACGTCCACCAGTGTCTATATAAATATCAAGGACTCGGACAGCTAGGTGCATTAGATTTCACTTATTGCGCCTGACTGGCGTAAGATAAAGTATTCTACTGTACAAGGTTATATACATGCAGGGGTAGGATATGGAAACAGTAAGATGATAATGCATAAAACAATTATATGTGGAGATATGCTGAAATATAACATACCAACACAGATATCATAGATACATTAAACATACGTTACATGAAAATCAATAACTAACATACTATTATACCTACATTAATCAAACATTACCTAAATATCAAAGACTGAGGCACTAGTTGCATTAAAATTTCACTTACTACTCCACACAGGGGCGCGTTAAAATATTCTATGGTACATAGTTATTTACATGCAGGGGTAAAACATGGAAAAAGTTACTTAACAATTATTAACACCAATATCATAAATACATTAAACTATTGTTACGTAAACATTAATGACTTGGATACTATGTTTACATTGGACAGACATTGCATGGATATCACTGACTCAGACGCCGTGCATTAAGCTTCACTTATTGCGCTACACAGTCACTTATTAAAGTATTCTATGGTACAAGGTTATATATGTGCAGGGGTAAGTAAGGCATAGAAAACAGTTAGATAATAATGCATAAGACAATCATATTCGGAGACATGCTGAATTATAAGATACAAACACAGATATCATAGATACATTACACATACATTACATGAAAACATCTTAGATACATTACACATACATTACACACACGTTAGATGAAAATTAATGTCTAAAATACTATATCTACATTAAAAAGGCATAGCCTAAATATCAAAAAATGAAGGCACTAGTTGCATTAAATCTTCCCCTAAGTGCACCACACAGGGGCACGTTAAAATAATCTACAGGGGTGGACAAAAATATGGAAACACCTTTAAAAAAACATGTTTCTTTGCTTAATATGGTGTAGGAAACTCGCTGGCATCCAAAACAGCTTGCAGTCTTCTCGGAATGGATAAATACAGTTCCTGTATGTTTGCCAAGGAAATATTATACCATTCTTCCTGCAAAACCGTGGCAAGTTCACATAACGATGTTGGCGGTGGATAACGAGAACGCACTTTCCGTTCCAATGTAGACCACAAAAGTTCGATAATATTCAGGTCTGGTGACTGTGGTGGCCAGGGGAGATGGGATAACTCATCCTCGTGCTCAGAAAACCAGTCCTGGACAATGTGAGCTGTGTGAACAGAGGCTTTGTCGTCTTGGAAGACACCATCACCATTGGAACACAAAGTTTGTACCATGGGATGAACTTGATCGGCCAAAATGTTCACATAATTCTTGGCAGTCATGTGCCCTGGCACAGTTATCACGGGGCTAGCAGAGAACCACGATATGGCTGCCCAAACCATAACAGAACCCTCGCCATGTTTCACTCTTGGCAACAAGCAGTCTGTATTATAGGCTTGAGATGGCGTTCTCCAGACGTAAACTCGGCCAGAAGTGGGAAACAATGTGAAAGAAGACTCGTCAGACCATATTACTCGCTTCCACTGCTCTATAGTCCAGGCTTTATGACTTAAACACCACCTTTTCCTGTTACGGGCATTAGCATCACTAATGAGTGGCTTCTCAATTGCAGTACGGCCGGCAATTCCCTGTTTATGAAGCTCCCATCTAATTGGTTTGATACTCACAGGGTTCGGTAACACAACATTCATTTCAGCAGTAACTTTTGCAGCTGTGGTCTTCTTACTTTTCGTCACAATTGCCCTTGATGATCGTCTGTCACGATCACTCAGGACACATTTTTGTCCGTGCTGTGATTTAGCAGATGATGTTTTTCCGCTTTTCAAATATGCGGAATAAATCTTCGATACAGTACCTCTTGAAACACTAAACACCTCGGCTACCTTGCTTACGGAAGCACCTACCATACGTGCTCCAACAATTTGCCCACGTTCGAAGTCTGTTAACTCTGACATAATGCAATGACAACCTCACATAACAGTACTCCGACAACGACTGAACTGTTTAGTACATTTACGAAGTTGTATAGGTGGCGTCAGTAGTCGAAAACGCCAGCGCCACCTACATATTTCATTAAAATCAATCTTTATTTTCAAACATGCATTTCACAAGGTGTTTCCATATTTTTGTCCATCCACTGTATGTACGTAGTTATTTACATGCAGGGATGAAACTTGTGGAGAGTTACATAACGATTATGGAAACAATATTATATAAACACTAAACATATGTTACATAAAAATTAGTGACTGAGATACTATGTTTACATTAACCAGACATATATCAAAGACTCAGATGCTGGGTGCATTAACTTCACTTATTGCGCTGCTCTGGAGCATGTTAAAATATTCCATGGTACATAGCCATATACATGCAGGGGTAAAGCATGAAAAACAGTTACATATTAATGCATCATACAGTCATATGTAGAGACATGCTTAAATATAAAATACAAACACAGATATCATATATACATTACACATACATTACATGAAAACCAATGACTGAGTTTGTCTACATTAAACAGACATTATATATATATATATCAAGGACTGAAACTCTGGTTGCGTTAAAACTTCACTTACTGCGCCTCACAGGTGCGTGTTAGAATATGCTATGGAACATAGTTATATACATACAGGGGTAAGGCACGGAAGACAGTTACTAACCATATGTGGGAGCATGCTACAATACAGAATACAGTCCCTGATATCATGGGTACAGTAAGCATATGTTACATAAAATCGGTACAATAAAACATTGGACAGTTATATGAAGAAACCATGCTAAAATATAAAAAACATATACAAATATCATAAATATAAAAAACATATACTGAGTACAGTCAATAGTTTAGACACTATATTTACATTAAACACACGTTACATATAAATCAATGACTTGAACACTGGTTACATTATAGCTTCGCTTACTATGTTGGAGTTACATCAATACATTTGAACTGTAGTATAGCACATTTTGTCTTAGACACACATACGCGCAGTTTGCAATTTGCAGATTACATTTGGAACAAACTTACAGATACTATTGCGTTTTAATATTACATGTGCCTACGTGGTTTGCATATTGGGTGTAAAATCAGACGCAGAGTTTAGGCGCCCATTCATTACAAATTTCACAGTACTTGTAACGTTATGCAGTTCATATTGCATTGGGTATATGCAAGTGTGCTTAGGCTGTGCGAACTGCTATATTTGGCATAAGTCTGTGTTTAGGTCTGCCAGCTTATCCATCATACGTCCAATTTTTTGGATTAAGTGGCGCTGCTTAATAAGGAATTTACAAAATGACTGTCTGTTAGTCGTTGGTATAGGAACATGTTGTCCCTCTGTGAGTGGACAAGAAGTTAGGTAGTGCTCCGGGAAGCCTGTGTGTCCACACGTACATTGATCTGAGGAACAGATGCCAAATCGGTAGAAGTATACTGGAAAAGGTCCATGTCCCGAAATGTACCTAACCAGCTGTGAATTGGCAATGTTCCGTTCTGTGCCCACATAGCTGATGTGGTAGTGGACACGTCTTCCAGTGGTACTGTCATCCCATTCTTGTTGCCACTTTTCAATGGCTTTAAGTCCTAGTGATTTCTTTAGAAATGTGACCGGCCATGGGATATTTAACTGCAAATCTGTCGGGCCTAACGCCGCTTCTTTGGCAAGTTGGTCCTTCATCTCGTTTCCGAGATGACCCGCATGTGCTTTGATCCATTCAAGCTTGATGTGCAGGTTGCATTGGCGCAGATTTGCTTGAATGCCCTGTACTATTTAACTGACATGGTTGGGGTTCATGATGGCATGCAACGACGACAAACTGTCGTTTTTGATGGTGGCATTATGGATGTTAGAGGAGAGCAAATAGTTAACTGCTTGGGCAATTGCTATCGCTTCTCCTTCAAAAACACTGTTATGCTGCCGCAGTTGTGCCGTCCATCTTGCTTGAATTGCATGACACAACAACATGGAGAAAAATAATTAATGTGATGAGAATATAGAGTTGAGATGTGGTATACTGAAGATGTGGTTGATTTTTCATTGTTAGAAGGTATTGTGGAAGACAATGTTGATTGTAATTCTGACACTTCAAGTAGTGGTTCCGAAATTATACTACCAAAGAGACGACGAATAGTAGTTATTGAAAGTGAAAGCGAAGAGTCGTCGGAAGACTTAGATGAATGGCGCGATTTCACGGAATAATTAGATATTCCGGATAGAATACATTTTAGTGTATCGCCAAAGGTCATTGGACCACAAATTCCTACAAATATTGTACAGCCGACACAATATTTCAAATTATTTTTCACAAACGAACTGGTAAGTGAAATTATAAAAGAAACCAACAATTACGCAGAAAATATTCTAAAGAATAAAGAAATGTCTAGTAATTCTATTTGGAAAACGTGGCGTGCGGTGGAAGAGGATGAGTTTTGGGCTTTTCTTGGAATTATTATCAATATGGGTACGATATCCCTGGCGAATATGCAGGATTATTGGTCAGTTAAGGAGAATAGTCACATCCCTTTCTTTGGTAAAATATTTAGAAAAAAGAGATTTATGCAGATATTCTGGATGCTGCATTTAAGACTCAGGCAACTCCGGCACATTTACGCAGCGGAACGAATGTGAAGAAGGCAGTGGTATACAAAAACGTGTTACGTGTACAAAAACGCGCTATACGGCGGTTAAATGTCATATTCATCGAACTTACGCCGCATAAAATTCAATTCAACAACAAAAGCCACAAAATATTTAAAAACAGTGTATCTTTAGAATTTCCGATAAACAGTCTCGCGCTCTGGAGATTAAAATGTTTTATTCTGTACACAGATGTCGCGGCTCAATTTCAAGTTGATGAGTTTGTTAATCAAAAATTCATACAAATTTCACAAAATTTGAGATTCCTCATTACTTAGGCATACTAGCGGCCGAGTGGTAAAATTCACTGAACATTCCTAAGTGCGGTCCAAGGTTCGAATCCCGTGAACGAGCTGGCTCGCTTAGGAAGTGGAAGAAATACCTTATAAAATATATGAGGAGAGTTGTTTGTATTGCTCGTTTTCATTTTTAGAAGCTGCATTTTCTGTATGTATCTCATTGACGGAATGCAACTCCTGGGCAGATTTGTTTCACACGCTGAGAAATTCAGTCTACTGAAAATGGATAGTTGAGAATAACAAATGATACTCGTGACTCAGGAGGGCTCGCTTCATAACTTCTGAACACTTATCATTGTGAATGATCCCGCGAGTCGTGCAATGATATTGAACTCATTCCGAAGTCCGCAGCGAAATCATTTCCAGTCCACGACTTTGGAAAACGATTATATTTGGAAATGATCACTTAATTATAATGTATAATACTCTCACTCTAAACTGTTTTGCTGTCGTAAAATTCGTACATTTAATTCGATATGAAATTATGTACATCTTATACACAAAGCCTTGCAATTGGTTTTGGAATATTGTCGACCCAAATCAGATTGTTTTTAAGTGCCCGGAACGATATTTAAATGGCACCGCCGCTCATAATTTCACAAAATTTGGTTAGATTACGCATCAGGTTCAGGTGGAAGTGTAGTGGGACATCCAATGTTTACTCTAAGTGATGTAGGTATAGTCCCACTACGCTTCGGTTTAAAGTTAGTATTTATAATAGTACATAATAGTATATTGCCATTATGATTGATATCATATCTATTAGATATAATTATTAGATCATGCATCATTAATTATCATACGAATTATAACAAAGCGGAGGTTATTGAGGCATTAAGTCTTTCTAATGTCAGGAAAGTGAAAACTGTGCATTTCCCTCGCCGGGACTCGAACCTGGACCTCTCGAATACGCGCCGAGTGTGTTACCGTTACACCACGAAGGCACATGCAGAAAAGAAGGAGCGGGGTAAAAACAATTTATACTCCCCTTTTTAAAGGTCGATGGGGATTAGGGGACCCTATCGCCAAATCCTGGTGGTGACAAATTATTGTTCACAACCTTTTAGTTCGGGCGCCACTGTAGAGTATTTAGGATATTTTAGACCAGAAGATGTGAAAAATGTGCGATGCTCTCGGCGGTACTGCAACCTGGACCTCTCGAATACGCCCCGAATATGCTACCGTTACACCACGAAGGGGCGCAGAAACGAGAGGCCTTTTATACTCTTCCCCCTTTATAAAAGGCGACGGGCAATAACGGGACCCAATCTAAAAGTAATTTTTTTTTATTTTATTTTATTTTATTTTATTTTATTTTTTGTTTTGTTTTTCTGGTTCTTTTCTGTATGTCATATTTTAATATCGTTTCTACTGCCTTCCTCTCACTGGTATATGTCTTTCTTTGTATTGACAATTTAAATTGCGTGTAAAACGATTCTGTTGCATGATGACTTACAATGCGGAAAGCCGACTTTACAGGTTGTATAGAAAGTTTAATTAATAGTATAGGGGAACATTCATTTATTTTCTTATATTATCATAAAACATTTGCTTGTAATTGAATGGTCATCTATCAATTTTTGCCTCAAGCACTATATCTAAATGTATTATATATAATTTAAGATAGGCAGTTAGTCATAATATTGAGTTTTTGATATATATCTTTTTATTGATATTAATGTATTGTATAATATAATATCAATTGAATGTCTGAGTTTTACAAACTTATTGGCTGCTACATTATACATTATACTGAAATACTATACATTCCTTTTACAATATAGTGTGTATTACATTACATACAATTAACATTCTTATCCTTATTTTGTCTTTTGGGAAGAGATTTATTTCCTTGGAATACAAATATATTGTTGGCATATTTAGTACTCTTTTCAATATTCATGCTGTTAAACTTATTATATATATATATTATTAATTATGTAATTGTAATCCTACTTTGTTGAGTTCTAATAACTACCATTCTTCATGTTTAATTGTTGTAATTTTATATACCTGCAATTCTATAATTTATTGATGCATTTTCCTTGTATGCTATAATATTTTGCAATATCCATAGATGTTCAGTATAATTATGTCACTTATTGCAGTATTTCAATAATTAATAATATAATCAACATAGTGACTCAGACAATCTTATATTTAAAGCCCTTTAGAAATTTTGAAATTTTGGCACAATTATTCTATTGGTAATATCTATTGTGTTATACCAATATTGAAAACATACTGCTTTGGACATTATTCAATGTGACATGTTTGAAATTATATCGTAATATATGTTTTCATCTGTGTATCTCCTGGTACTATTTTCATTAATTCTTAATCTTATCTAAAGTATTTTCCTTAAATATCTTTTTCATTCTTTTAGTTTTTATTAGTTAGTTTAGTTAGTTGTGTATGGTGTATTTGCATTTTATCATCAAGTCATAACAATTGTATTTACTGCTGTGCAGTTAAGGGCAGTTGTGTGGCCTTGTATCTTGTGTATTTATCTTAATAAATGCCCGGACGGTTGGATGTGTTACGTCTGGGGGACGCTTTTGGTCTGTGGACTGCTCTCTGGATGGCCCGGGCGCTGGGTCTCGCTTCCGGGTGTGGGGCGCCCGTGTGGCTCCATGTTTACGGCTCTAGATAGTGGTGGGCACGGTGCTTATACCGATTAACCACTATGGTAAAGGGACAGTGCCCGTGCGCCCCCCGTAACCTGTAACCTGTAACGGGACCCAATCGCCAAATGGTGGTGACAAATTATTATCCACCACTTTTTAGTTCGGGCGCCACTATAACGTATATAGGTTTTGTGAAAAATGAGTGAACAGTAGACGTGTGAACCGTTACACACGAAGGTATGCAGACCCCGATATTCCAGAGGTCCGTCCGTTCGATTTCCGGCGAAGGCGATGTTAAATTTTCATCTCTCTAGCTTTTCCAAAAATACTTAGTGTCTCTACAGTGACGCCCGAACTGAAAGGATGTTAGATGATGTTTCTCCTTACCCAGGATTTGGCGAATGGGTCCCGTAAAACCCCAGTCGCTCTTTAAAAGGGGGAGTATATAGGGTATTTCTCCCGCCTTTATAGCGTGCCTTCGTGGTGTAGTGGTTCTGACACTGGGCCGGTATTCCAGAGTTCCATGGTTCGATTCCCGGCTACGACGTTTGCTCATTTTTCATTCTTCTGCTTCCAAAAAGATACCAAATGTCTCTACAGTTGTCCTATCAGCATTTCCCACTGCCTCCCCAATGGGAGAACAATTCTGCACAAAATCACGTTCGATCAGGACAAGCGTTATGTGCTTTTTTTGTCCAACACGGCCTAGCAACGGTAATGTCATGTCACACACACAAATTGCATCCGTCATTCTTTTTCTGTTCTATTTTAATATAAGTTTAAATTTATGCATACAATTGCTAAATTATAGTTAACTTTATGTGCTGTACGTTTCAAAGGAAAAAATTTTTCCATCACTCTAATTTTTTTTCAATTCTTTTCAGTTCCATTATCCTGTGGTCAAGAGTTCTCCAGTGACGTCTCAAAGAACGGAACCTTCACCAGCCCTAATTACCCGGAACCTTATCCTGCGAATGTGTTTTGCGTCTACTCTTTTATGGGACGGGGAAAAGAAAGAGTACAGATCCTCTTCACGGATTTCGATCTTCATCTACCACATGAGCCGCCAAGAGAGTAATTAATGTTTCATATATTTAATATAAGCATTTTGTGTTGCTTATTTTGGCTGTGGCGGATTTAATCTGATTGTGATTAGCAATCGAAATTTTATGGAAGGAATACAACTCCCTTCCTTCTCTGAAAACATTGAAACTTTATTTTGGATACCAAAATATTAAACTAGTTTAAATGAAATTTTAGTTAACGAAAAAATAGCTAAAATACAATTAAATGCCTTATGTTCCTTTAGCATATGATAAAAAAATAATTATGTATGATGGGTGCCGGTCACTGTCGATGAAAGTTAACAGAGCAAGGATAAATGAGGTAGCCTTAATGAATTTTCTTAAATAAAAGAAAATAAAAGGTTTTATAAAATAGGGTTATATCTAAAACTCATAAAATTGTTATTAAGCTTATAAAGTATAGTTCTCTTAGGAAGCATACCATATAGACTTCAACAAGACTATTGAAGAATTATCTTCTAAACTTGGGAAACAAAACGAAAGTCAGAAGAACAGTGTTTAAGACCCTTTTATTCGAACTCAAAAATTAACAAAGAACCCAACCTCGATTTACACAAGCCAAGCACTTCTGATTTAACAGAAATACGTAACATTGAACAATGTAGAGATTAGCCTAACGTCTCACAGAATAATTTAAAACGCAGAAGAGGCTCTGGTTTTTAAAAAACCGGCAAGTCAAGCTAAATGGCTAGAACAACGCCATATAATAAAATCGCTAATAATCACGGCACAACGTGGCTTGGAATAGGTAGACACGCTCTGAAACTAACCTACGAAACGCTTGATTAAATAGCACTTCTTTCTACCTTAAATAAACGCTCGTTATTTCATTTACATTCTGGCATGAAAAGCGTGGGTGAAAAGAGAGCGATACTAAAATTTAAAATAACTATTATAAGGGGCCTCGTTTTAGATGGCGTCGTAAAAGAGTCCTTTATTGTGGAACAATAATTTATTAACAGGTTTAAGTTACACACGGACAACAGACATTACATTTAACTTTAAGAATTTAAGAAAATTACGGAGCAAGAGTCTGGTACACCCTATGAAGTTTATTACTTGGCTTTTTCTGAAGTACTTATCTGGCTGATCACCAGAGGGCTCCCTCGTCGTTACAGTTAGTCCAACAGTTAATATTATCAGCAGAGTTTATATTAAAAGATTGGTTACACTATTAGTTAAAAATAAACAGATAAACCTCAAAAGCTGAAAAATAAATTTATCATACAGTTTAATAAGAACAAGAGACCAAATAATTATCTTTACAAAATTCATCTACAATTTTATATCACAAATAATAAAAGAGTAGGACGCCCTTGATGACTTATGTTTCTTTTCGATTATTCGATTCTTGTTTCTTTGTGCTTAAGCGCTTACGCTTTTATTATTCATGATGTAAAACTGCAGATGAATTTTGTAAAAATAAATATTTCAGCTCCCATTAGGTAAATTATTTTTTACCCTTTGGTTCATAATGGTTCATGAATTTTAAATAAGAGCTTATTTTATAAAAATCTATATTTTAAATTTTCATCCTTTCATTCTCTAGTAAGAGTTATCAGTCAAATTATTCATTTGTAATGTTCCAACCTAGAATTTACAGCTAAATGTATGGAACCATGAGAACTGGTAAGCGAATGATCGCTTTAGTTCAGGAGACAGACACTTAAACTTGAGCAGGATTAATCACCCTTTATTACTTAAAATAAATCTCACAGATGGTCCTTTCTCAGGGCATGCATAAAAGCCTCCACTTGTGCTTGAACTCAAGAATAATAAGAAAGAAATCTTAATTAATGCTTAACTAAAAGATATACTCGAAGCTATGCAAATTCTACAGGAGTTGGCCCCTTAAACGTTAACTAAACAAGGAAGCTATTAAGCCTAGAAGCATAACCGCGATTCTGAAAACACATTCTGGTAGGAAATTGTAAGCAGAAATTAGGAGCGACAAGAAATTGGTTTTAATTGAAAGTAACTGTTAACAACTTAGGATAAACCTTACCACATTTGAAACCCTTTTCAACAATGAATAGTTACTCTTTTAGGATCATCATTAAAATTCCATATAAACTTCATTTAAAAGACTTTTCCCGTTTGGATGGTGCAAACAGTAAAATTCTGAGAATTTTAGTTCGTTCATTCAAGAAAGAAAATGTGAAAAAATAGTTCCGACATCCACAAACAATATGTGTTGAACTCGATAGTTTCTCAGGAAATACTTTAAAAGCGATGACAGACTATTGTCCCTAGTGATGCCAAAGAGCGTAAATGAACTAAGTGAAAGCTTGTGGTGAAATTATGTAGCATATATACATATTAAACCCCGTATGTAATTATTTTTTATCATTCGTTAAATGAGAATGAAGCATTTAATTATAAAGAACCCAGGAAAGAAAAGTTTAAAAAGAACAATAAATACAGATAGATATATATCAAAATTCAATGTATTTATTTCATTGTGATATATATGAAAATAAGAATATATATGCATAGATATATGAAAATAAGAATAAGAAATAATAAGTACTTTCTATATGAGGGCCATTTGCAAACCGGACTATGTCTGGACGATACTATATCTCACCCCAAACGATCGAAAGCATTACTGACATGTCATAGTCCTATCGTTTCAATGATTTGGACACAAAATCTAAAGAACTCAAGTCAGAACCAGTCACGAGACTTAAACTAACTTTATACTAATATTTTGGTATCCAAAAAATAAAAAGGAATGCTTGTTTGAATTTTTTATAATTTTTATTAAGTGTTTTGCTTTGTGCCATGCTTGTTTGAATTTTTGTTCTAATTTATTTTTAAGTATTTTGCACTATAGAATGCTTGTTTTTAATTTTTTTCTAATTTATTGTCAATTGTTTTGCACTATAGAATGCTTGTTTTTAATTTTTTTCTAATTTATTGTCAATTGTTTTGCACTATAGAATGCTTGTTTTTAATTTTTTTCCTAATTTATTGTCAATTGTTTTGCACTATGGAATGCTTGTTTTAATTTTTTTTCTAATTTGTTGTTAAGTGTTTTGCACTGTGGAATGTTTGATTTTAACTATATTTTTCTAATTTATTGTCAAGTGTTTTGTATTGTGGAATGCTTCTTTGAATTTTTCTACTATTCTATTATTAAATGTTTTGCAATGTATGGTCAAAAATGAAATCATTGTAATCGAAAGATCATTGAAAATTATGCAATGATGAATTGTGGTTTAAATGTAGGGGATAATCATAATACGTGTTTCAAGTCAATATATCAATAAGGATTTGAATATATTTTAAAACCGCATAAAAATTACACGAATATTTAAATGCGTTTCAGTATAACACAGGAATTTTGAACTTTTAGTGCTCTTTAGCCTTCCTCCTCAACACGTGTCTGAATATCTTTTCCCGCTTACAGAATTTTTTAATATTATTTTGTTTAGAAAATGCACTCTAAGTAATAGATAAGAAAACGGAGATTAATTTTAGTGAGCTATAGAGGAATGTATAAAATTAAGGTTTATTATATTTAATGTAATTACTCGCATTATTATATTTTATAAATATAATCAAGGAAATCTTTCTGTTAATTTCATCTCATTTTTATGGTGCCTAAATTTAACTTTTTTCAGTCCTTTTGGGTGATCAGTTAGGCCTAGTTGCTATTTGCCTCATAGTTGGAGACACATCATCTCACAGTTTTCTCACGCATGTTTTTTTTAAAGTGCATATTCAGTCCCCTAGTCTAAAACGGAATAGTGGGGTCTTTGATTCTCTAAAATTTCTCCTTTGATGAGACATTTCTATATGTTTGAGAATCTCTGATGTAGCATTTTATCACTGCTTGGCAGAAAACAAAAGGTAAAGAAGCTTTGCGAAAGTTGGGTAGTTTTATGCTTGAGACTAAACACTTCTAAGATTTCTCATATTTCAATATATAAGTAAACAGCAGCTGCCCTCTACAGGTGTTAGCCTGGACGATGCCCTCTACGCATTGTCCAGGGTCTTTTTGACTGTCGCTGAAATTTCGCTGCTTATGGTTTTGTATGTTAGGGAGTGCGTTGGTTGGGGCATAAAACATCCTTCCTCTGCCAGTCTGTCCGCCTGTTCATTTCCTGTGATGTCGCAGTGCCCGGAACCAAATTATACATGAATATTTCTTGTCTCCTGTAGTTTGAGGAGTCTTTCCTGGAACTGGGCTACAAGATGTTCTTCAGGGGTTTCTGCCCTGGCGATCGCTTTTATTGCAACCGTTAAATCCGAGAGAAAGATTACTTTTGTTTGATGTGTAGGTGGTAAAGGGCATTTGCTGCCTCACTTATAGACTTTATCGTCTCGAAGTTTGTCATTGATTTGCCAACAGGAAAAGCTTCTTTGGCGAGGATGGAGTAAAAGCCGCCCCACTAGTTTCGCTAATACACGTCTGTGTACACGTCTGTGTACGTAAAAGTCCGTTTGGGTCCAGGGTATTTTGTAGCGATCATTTCTAGTGTAACTACTTCCAGCACGTTTAGACAGACTTCTGTCTTTCGTTCATCTATACGCGGGAGAGGGATCCAAAACGGTATCTCAGATGTCTCATGGCTGATGCGGGTCTTCTAAAGGATAATCTTTGGCTTGCGTCTAAGTTATATTTCTATAAGAAGCCTTTAGCCTGTTCTAGCAATGTATTCTGAGATCAGTCTTCTGATGCATGGCGTTCCCAGAAGTGGTCCGGTATCCTTCGGCTTCTTTCACAATACTTCATAATTGCTTTGTCTCGGCCGTTTTTAAAATACTCTATTTGTGTCTGGAATACAAGAAAGATGATTGGGATGGATTTCGCAGCCCCTCAGATTATTCGTAGAGAATAGTTTCTTTTTTAGGGCTTCGCTAGTTTGGAAAAGGCTTCGCATTCACATTCCATCGGTGGTCTAATGTATGCCTTATAGGTGGTCGCAAGGACATCCTGCGTTGCACCTTGTTTGGTTTCTGTGAGTCATTTCAGTATGTATGTCCTTTCGGTGGCTCCGATGGCGATATCATCGATGTGTTTAGCCCAACTCATCCTAGAGTCCAGCTGTATTCCCAGATATTTGGCTGTAGGCTGTGCAGCTATTAGCGAGCTATCATAGTGAAGGTCTACGTAATGTTTTTTTGTTAACAAAAATAGCTGTACTTAGCTTTGTTCACAATAATGTCGTTTTCTGTGAAAAACAATTTATGCTGAAGCGACAGGTTTAGCGTTTTCTCAAAGGTTGCTGCTGGTGGCTGAGATTGTTACATCGTTCAGCGTAGCGCAAAATATCTTTACCCTGATCATTTTCAGTTCAGTTATCAAATAACTAATCATTAATTTAAAGAGTGTGCAGCTCAGGACATCACCTTAGAGAGACCACTTTTTTATTGGCAATACCTTGAGCTCACAATGCTGTATCTAACTTTCACAAAACTATGACCAAGAAAGCCAGCTAAGCATCTTACCACTTAAGCTTAGACCGCTTAACATGCTCAGCAGTATACATCAGCGTATTGTGTCAGACGTGCTCTGGAAATCTCTGAAGCAAACCAGGGGGGTGATTTTTCGATGAAACCTATCTTTCACAGATTGCTTCAGTTTTATGACTTAGTCCGTGGCACACCTGTATTTTCTGAAGCCGGTCTGATATTTGCTGATGATATTTCTCCTGTCTACGAAGGTTTGGTTTGATTTATTTAATATGGAAAGGCTCTCGAGATCTATCTGCCTAAGGGTAGGGTTTCCTTTCTTGGAATACACATGGGGAAAACCATGAAAACGTCCATGCAAGCCAGCGCGTTTGCAGGATTCGAACCTCGAACCGAACTACCAACATTCAGCAACTTGATTGTTCGGCTGCTGTCTAGGAAGACTTCTTAATTGGTAATAATCATGCTTTCGGCTACCTTACATAATAATGAGGTAATGCTCATAGGTCAGTGGTTTTCGATTAAAGCTGTTTTTTTTTTTTTTTTTTTTTTTTTTTTTTTTTTGTGAATGGGTGTTATATTGGCCTTCTTCCAAGTTTCTGGTATACCTAAGTACCAGGTTTATGGCTTGCAGTAAGGCTTCCTTTTAATAAATTCTTGGACAACTTCGTTCAGTTCTGCTTGCTTTGAGTGTTTTCATGACATGAATCGCCTGTCTCATTTTTGTTATGTTAAAATCATTGCCTCAAGCTCTGATACAGGCAGCATGGGTATAACGCTAAAACATGAGAATTATAAATTTTTGATTTGATTTGATCTACTTCCATCGCATAGTAAAATGAAGATAAAAGTCTGTTTTCCCTGAAAATGCAAAATTTCAGCTGTAAAATGTTCTCAATACATTGGCCTTCCATTCTTCAAATATTATAATTATTTTTATCTACAGCTTCATGCAGAAGTGCCTAATGCTTTTATTGCAGCAGGATCTGACACAGGAAAAATGAATAAATAATAATTTTAGCAATAACTTTAGATTTACAACTGCATCGTTAAATCCGTCCCAACAATTTAATCCTCGAGAACATATTGGAACCGGCACGATGAATGGGGGCAGGTCCTTGCTATCGTAGATTACATTAGATTTCGCCACCATGTAGCGCCATTACCCCGATAGGCTTTCCTTTTTCGCACCTCTATACCAGAGCTAGACTGGAAATAGAAAAGATCGAAAATAACCATAAATTTCGGTTTCAGGGGCCTGGCGTTTTCTAGTTTCTATTGACGTTAAGATAGATTAATGGCTTCGAATCTACCTTCGTTCTATTGAATTGTACCACAGAAAAATGACAATCGAACGAACATCCGGGTAACGAAATAATCAGTATCTTGTTACCCTGCCATTTCGCTATTTATCTTAATTTCAAAATTGTTCATTTTAAAGAACACAAAATCGTAATCCTCTCCCTCAAGTTTAGCATAGTTTCCTGAAACTGATAATTTAATAGGAAAATTAAGTTACCATTTACATTAGAGCATAAATATTATGAATACTTGAAGTGACAACTAATGAATGACATATTTTTTTTTGAAATAATGATAAGCTCTAATAATCCTTTGAACCATCTGAATTTCTGTAACAGTTATTAGCCCAAAGGGTGTTGACCCAGAAGGGCTATTAATTTCGTTTCGGCTTTTGTGGTGTTTCACATTCCAAATTGTTGCCACCAAATATTATTCCCCTATATTATATTTAAAGAAATTAAATTTGAAAATCTGCATAAATATATGTATGTTTCTCGCATTGTGAAAAAACGACGGTATTTAGAGACATCAAGTTTTGAATAACGTAATTCTCCACCAGAATATGGGTATCTGGAATTTCAAATTTGGAATTTGTTTTATTATTTATGTCATATTTTTTAAGCATTTATAAGGTTTTGACTAAGAAACTCAACTATTTCAAAACGAGCAATGACAGTACGGTTAAAAAAAATTATCTCCTGCGCGCGAGAATGTGTGTGAAAATTCTAAAGATATGCTCTTTTTAAATTATTTTGCGATATTGCTCTTGAATTGAATTTCAGGGTCTAAGTGATATTCAATAAATAAAGGTATCACATAAAACGTTAAGGGGACTCATACACTTTAAAATCCATAAGATCTTTGAATATGTGACCTTTGCAAGAATTGAGATTAATTATTTATTTTAAAAGAGTGTACTTCCAACTTTTTACAGCTGACTACATAATATAGCTGCATTCTGAAACAGTGATCAAAAACATTTTGTTGCCACAAATATTTTTATAATTTAATCCTCTTTGTGACAAAACGTTTCGTCATGTTTCCACCTTGCGCGCACAGTATAAGACATTCTGTTGCATAATTTAATTCCATATTTAATAGATAGCTTTTATAACATTTTGAAACTACTGTGAACCAAAAATTCTAATAATTTAATGTTAAAATTGTATTTTATTTGGAGTTGATTTTATAAAATGTATTTCATTAAAAAAATCTGTAATGTTTTCGTGCATAATATTTTTTAATATTAAAATAATCATCGGATTTTGGGTTCAGTTAGAAAACAGTGTCCATATAAAGAATTCCATCCAATTTCAAGTATGTACTATTAGCCATTTTAAAAATATCATGCGCGCAAGGTGGAAACATGACGAAACATTTTGTCATAAAGCGGATTAAATTACAAAAATATTTGTGGCAACACAAACTTTCTTGTTACTTGTTTCCCAAGCAGCTATATTTTGTAACCAGCTGTAAAAAGTTGAATGTAATTGCTTTTAAAATAAACAAAGTATCCCAATTCTTGCAACAGTCACATATTCGAAGATCGTAAGGAGTTTAAGGTGTATGAGCCCCCTTAAAAAGGCCCTTTTGGGTGTAATATAAAATCTGAAAGCTTTCAGATATTTTTTTTATTTAATTTTGTAAGTTTGTTATAACTTCACATACCATTTAACTCTACAAACGGGAAGATAAGAGCGCCAATTTAAAAATATTTTTGAAAAAAACCACCTTAGTTTGGCTTAATTTTGAATAAAACATTCTCAATTTCCATGCAATTAGATGATAGATTCTCTTTTTCAGGAAGAAAATATTTTTGCAATTTTCTTTCTGTTATTGCTGTTTAAATGAATTTCAGTAAACATTTGTTTATTCTTGAAGAAATGGACGTGTTTTAGATCGCCTTCGATATAGTTAGAATTATTTAAAATCTACCCCAATTTAAGGTTACTTTTAAAGCCTAGTTTTACCTCTTGCCCTGAATTATCAAACATTATGCATATTAAGTGTCTTCAAACAGTAAATTTAAATTATTACGATGGCTCATAAAATTTTCAAAATCAAATGAATAGTTAACTACCTTTACTTCTTGTTACTTACACTGATTAGATTTGTTTCAGAGCTTTGTGTTTTTGAAATTTTTTTCTGAAAAATGTAAATGTCTGATAAATGTTATAAAAGTGATTTTAAAATTTTATTTTATGTCGTAAACTTACTTACGAATTGTACTTACTTCAGACCTGTTTGTTTAAATATTCATATCGTTTGTTAAAACAAAATAATTTATTCAAACGTACTGTAAATACATTCCTAAAACATTCAGTCTCTTAGAATACACAGTTAATAGTTAACAAACACGTGCTAACAGTGGAGCATTTAAATATTTAAATGGATGTTCTTTAGCTAAAATTATACTTTTCATAAGCAAAGGCGCTGATTAAAGTAATTTTTCGTGTAGAAAATTTTTGTTGAGTTCCATTCGTGAATTATAATTACATTTAGTTGGGATTTTGAAGAAATTTGATATGTCATTTTTATCTTCTGCTGTTTACTCCATAGGGTTTTAAGTCCGCAGCGTATTGCTGAAGATTGACAACTTCTGTGCATTTGAGGACATTTAGAGGTGAAGGCTTCTGAACATTATCCTGAAAGAACTTAGATGCTTCTTGCATAGCGAGTTCTTGCGCTGATTTTTTTGTGTTATGATCCGCCATTTTTACTTCCTTGTACGAAGCAAAGGAAAGATTATAATCACAAAAATGTCCGGGTACCATATTTCAGCGAATATATCCTTTTTGCCCGCTATCGAATGCAATTTAAAAATGTTTTTGCGTGACATTTATACGTAAGGACAGAATAACGGACACTTTTGCCTCAAATCAGTTATAAAACTAATTTAAAATGGATTCAGAAAAGATCGTTTCTTGCAGCAGAAGAGGCGAATCATTCTTCATCATGGATAATGCGAGCTCTCGCACATTGGCTCAAAAAAGGAATTTTTGGCGGGCCGAAACATCGAATTGATCGGTCATTCGCCGTACAGTCCTGATTTGGCACCCAATTACAATTTTTAATCCCGCAAAACAAAAATAAACTACGTGGTCAGCAATTTGCGACACCCGAAGAAGCGGTTGATGCATTTAAATCGAATGTTTTAGAGTTACCTCAATCGAAGTGGAAAACGTGCCTCGAAAATTAGTTCGGACGCATGTAAAAGTGTATTGATCTTCATGGAGAATATTTTAGAAAACTATATAAACAATCTCGTTTCATTATTAGACCAAAAATATAAATAACAACCCTCGTATTTGGCGATGCACACATTATTACTGTTTGATCTGCCAGAACATAACATAATTAAATACACTCACTGTATATATTTAAAGAACTTGAAAACCTCTTGTAAAAAATTCATTGAATCTGGCATCACTCAGTTCTGCCTCCCGTTCCTTCCATTAATATTTTATGTACCAGTTAATTATTTTTCTTGTGAATTATTTGCTGCATTGTGTGATGCATATTTACGTGTTGGTAATCCTTGGTTTAATATTTCACCAGCGTGGTCATTATTTATTACTTACACACTTTTTTAAACTGAGGGAAAAAATGTGGAATAGTCTAAAAAAAAGTTACCTTTCTTCTTCTTCCTTCCCTTTTCTTTTTTTTTAAGATTTTTTACAGATTCGTTCACTTTTAATATTAACTTTCTCGCTTTTGTTCTTTTTTCTCATAATTATAAATTCCCTTAATTAGTTTTTTTATGAATTTTGATGTGGAGATGCAGCTTTCCATAATTAAGCATCTTTCGTCTTCAGTTTCTAACAAAAACAGGTTTCAATTTATTTATATTTTCAGGTTGGGGAAACTTTATAAAAATCGAAATGGAATCTCAATTTTCACTCTGTGCTATTATATTTCTGTTATGCTCGTTCATATTGCACTTCCCTTTATTACAGAATTAATTCTTAACTATTATATTATTATATTTCTTAAATTTCACTGTGGTTATCTCATTTATTAAATGCAATGTGCACTACAGTTATTGATACAATAACCACATTCTAGCTAAATATAACGCAAACAAGAATAGAAATACAATGCAATTTTTGCAAATACTTCAAGAATTCCTGTTAATAACTTAATTTACATGAAACAGAAACATCATGCTTTAATTAGTTCAAAGGGGAAATTTGCCCAGAGGGGTATTAATTTCGGTTTGGCGTTTTGCGTGGATTCACTATAAATGCCAGTTCACTTTTCAAATCGTTGCCACCCTATATTATCGTCCTGTATTATATGTAAAGAAATTAAATAATGAAGAATGTATGTATGTTTCTCGCATTGCGATAAAAGAACGGTAACTAGAACCATCAAAATTTTAATAACGTACATTTCCCATCGAATATGGGCATCTGGAAACCCAAATTTGGAATTTGGAATTTCTTTTATTATCTATTTCCCATTTTGTAACACTTTAGCGACTTTTTGATTGACAACCTCAATGATTTAAAAACGAGTAATGGCAAAACTGTACGGAAAAGGAATTATCTCCAGCGCTCAGTATCAGAAATTCTAAAGATATGCTTATTTTAAAATTATTTTTGCGATGTTGCTGATAAACTGAATTTTATGGTCTAAGTGCAAAAAACATGATATTTAATAAACAAAGGTAGCACATAAAACTTTAAAAAGCACCTCTTTGGGCGTAATGTAAAATCTGAAAGCTTTCAGATATTTATATATTTTTTCACAATTTATTATTATAATGATGATTTTAAAGGTACTTATATTCGCAGTTGCATATTATGTCTAATTATCAACGTCAATCAAGCTTCCTGGTATTACATAATATCTGTAATATTTTACCATATTGATTAGTTTTAAATCACCATTGCAAAATGAGAATAAATATCTCAGCACATTCCATTAGGACTTTTGCGCCGATTGCCAGGCATAGGTGCCAGCAAGAAACGCACCCATTTCCCGGGCGGCACACTGGCGTGCGTACCAGAGCTTTTTCTCGTTCAGTTCCGGCCGTCACAAATTTTTGCCAGAGTCTTGGAACATTTCAAAAACTGTAACTTTTGCCACAAGATGGATTGCATGTCCATAGGATTTGAGATACAGTATAAGGAAGGATATGTAGATCTGATTTTCAACTTGAAATAATTATAATGATGAGAAAATGACTCATTCAGGGCACGTGACTCGAGAAACATGACTTACGATTACATAATGTAAACAAACAGGGCTAATCTCTTTAACTTGCCAAGTGATATATAAACATTCGCGTTTCTGATATCTCTCCGAGTCCTATTTTTATTCTTTTTTCCTCTTCTTTCTTCCTCTTTAGGTTCTCTTACGGTTACTGCATGAAGTTATGTTACACTTGGCATTGCTTGCGGATATAATTAAAGTTTTCCCTTTTTATTTCGAAAAACCTTGACTCCAGTTTATTATTGCGAGAAAGCGTTATTTATCAGAGAAAAGATATACTCGCATAGTAAATAAGCCAATTAATGATATGGATCAGAGTGATGATTCATTTTCTAAAGTGATGTTTCTAGTGACTCTGATAGATGAATTTCTCAGAGACTGAGCTTCTGAGTGCCTGCTTCCACTTCCCATGAAACGTTTGGTTATTTCTTCTTGTAAACAACCTTTCTTGTACTTGTTTTAACTAATTTTTAACTTTATTAACGTGTTTTGTTAATTAAAACTTCGGAATAATTTCAATAGCTCATCTGAAAATTATTTTTTTATGTATTTTCACGTAAAGTAAAGAAAAACGAATATTAAATGCTAATGTTAACGTATACGATAACTTAAGTAATAATCTAAAATGGTACCAAGAGCAACTTACAATGTTACAACTTAACTTTTTTCTAAAGTTAGGCTTAGCGACTCAAAAGCTCCGTCCTGTAGGAGCATTTATTTCCACTGTCCTGGGGGACTCTAAAGGGTTTAATGAGACTTTCTAGGATAGATGATTTCATATTCGTAAATTTATTTTGAGTGACACTATAAGGTATTTCTCCCACTTTCCTAGCGTGCCTTCGTGGTGTAGTGGTTCTGCAGGCTGGGCCGGTACTCCAGAGGTTCGTGGTTCGATTCCCGTCGAAGGCGGTTGCTAATTTTTCATCTCTCCGGCTTCCAAAACATCCTAATGTCTCTACAACACAAAGAATAAAATTCTTCGCCTTCTGCTAGGATATGGCTGTTTTCAGGAATTCCCCACGATAAACATAAATAATATCCAGTGTGTTAGTCAGTTTGCAATTCTTGCATAAATCTCGAAATATGCAGATAGTTCCATTGAGTTAGAACGAACAAAAAAATGGTATTATCAGTTGAGAGTTCAAGAGGAGGGAGAAGACTGGGTGGGTGAAGTAAAATAGCAAATTAAATTGTTTCTGAGGTTGGCCGGTATTTTGGCTAACGGAAAATTGCGGTGTTAGTAATTGATTCGAAATCGAATGGCAGATAAATCATGGTAGCTTGCGTAGTGTCTTTCTGGAATAGGACACTTAAAAATCTGTTAAACCTAAATCCTTTCAAAAATCTGTCATCAGTAGAAGAGAAACCAGACCCACAGATTTGAAGCGTTGTTTCAGAACGGTGTACTTGAACCATACTTTCTCACCAAAATTTTCAATCTCAGAGTCGTATTAAATAAATTACGTCCATTATTTAAAAATGTGATAAATACGGTTTGAGCTGAATAATTTTTCTCATTTGCAAATTAATATTGTTAACTTCTCTGAGAACATTTAAATTAACTTATACTAAGCAAAAGTACAATCTAAATTCAGTTCTACTAAGCAAAAGTGTTCCATATTAGATGCTTTCTCGATTTAAGAACATTTCATTTTATTTTAACTTTATCAGAAATTTACATCAACGTTATTCGAGGTGGACCTATAAATAGTTTCATAATTAATGTTATCTTATTATTATTCAGTGTTCCGCGTGAATTCGTGAAACACTTTTTAATATTTATTCATTATGACTAAAACAGATGCAAACTCATTTAAGTTTTTCCTATATATTTTATAAATACCCAATTTGTACATATTTGTTGGTAGGGTATGTTGGACGATTTATTGCGCACATTGGGGAAGATTGGTACCTAAGTGAGAGCAAATGTTGGGACAGTACTAGGAAGATGCCTTCTGCCATAGTTGAATCATAACAGTGCGAATTACCTCTTTCAATACGATATTTGTTGCAGGTCAGTGTCACATATAGCATGTGCAAGGCGTATCTCGATCAAATTTTGCTATAAAAATAGATATCAGTCACAAAGATGCAGATTTTTTTAACTTCGTATCTCTGGTAATGTTATAAAACATGTTCATTAATGTACATGTCAGTCATTGCGAAAATAATCATTATCGCTACGATAAATAGAACACGCTTTCTTCAAAAGTTTACTGCTAAAATTTGTTATTACTCTGCCTTTGTAAATGACCATACATTTTACATAAATAAATTTCGTTATCCGTTATTACAACTACGTAAATTTGCAAAAACAATCATTGTTATCCCTCATTACAACTATGTAGATTTCGAAAACAATCATTATCAATATGATAAATAGAATACGCTTTATTTAAAATTTTAGTACTAAAATTTGCTATTACTTTGTGTTTGTAACTGACCATAAATTTTACATAAATAAATTTTGTTACCCCTTATTATTAAAACTATGTAAATTTGCGAAAACAATCATTGTTATCCCTCATTACAACTATGTAGATTTCGAAAACAATCATTATCAATATGATAAATAGAATACGCTTTATTTAAAATTTTAGTACTGAAATTTGCTATTACTTTGCGTTTGTAACTGACCATAAATTTTACATAAATAAATTTTGTTACCCCTTATTACAACTATGTAAATTTGCGAAAACAATCATTGTTATCCCTCTTTACTACTACGTAAATTTGTTACCCCTTATTACAACTATGTAAATTTGCGAAAACAATCATTGTTATCCCTCATTACAACTATGTAGATTTCTAAAACAATCATTATCAATATGATAAATAGAATACGCTTTATTTAAAATTTTGGTACTAAAATTTGCTATTACTTTGTGTTTGTAACTGACCATAAATTTTACATAAATAAATTTTGTTACCCCTTATTACAACTATGTAAATTTGCGAAAACAATCATTGTTATCCCTCTTTACTACTACGTAAATTTGCAAAAAAATCATTATCCATACTATAAATAAAAGGCGCTTTCTTAAAAATTTTAATACTCAAATTTATTATTTCTCTGTCTTTGTAACTGGCCAGATATTTTACATTAGTAAATTTTGTTATCTCTCATTACAACTCTGTAAATCACAGATATGGCTGTATTAAATAAGAAAGAGATTGCCAAAAATTAATATAACAAAATGTATTCTTGTATCTCTCGTAATTGTCGATTCACAGCGTTCATTGTGAACCAATCATTATGCGAATGTTGTTCTCGGTACATTAATTAGCTGTAGCTTTATTAACCGCTCCCGTGTCGTCTGGGACTAATTGTTGCTGGGCATTTTCCTCCTTTCTTATCACATAACAGCGAGCAAACCACAGTCCGGGTTAGTTATTCTGTGTCCCACCCGCTGTTTCTCAAAGCTGAGAGAAAGAGTTAATCATCATTAAGACAAAGCTCGTCGCTCATTAAACTTCAAACAGTTGAAAGGTTCCATGGAATAAAGTCTATGACTTTACAACGATGGAAAGTCACATAGCGAAAACTCGTTTATGTTTAAAAGTCAAGACGTGCTTTGCTTAAGGGTGCAATGGCGACCGAATTTTAATTTCCCCGGTATAGTATACTGAGAGAGAATGGAAAGCTGGCTTCCTCAACAGTTTCTTCTGCATTCTTATTCCACCTGTGGAAATAGTTTCTGGTAGCTATCGAATAGATATTTACGACTTATTATTTTAATGCTTTCTAATTATCAAATGTTGCCTATTTTAACCAGTGTGGAGCTTTTCAATGTAAAGCTCTTTTACTGAGTTAATAAAAATAATAGACAAGCTTATATGGAGTTATCAACTTCTTTCGTAATCGTTGTTGGGGTGTAATTGGTAATATGTCGGCTAGGATTAGAAATTCTTTACTTTGAATCTCGACAAGAACTTAACTGATTTCTCAAATTTTACAGTTATAAAATTTCAAACAGCTCTGAGACCTGACAAAGATGTGGAAGAGGCTGTTCGCACATTTTTTAAACGATTTTGGTAAGCGGTAATAAAACATCGTTTGCTGCAAAAGAAGTAATTGCAATTGCACTATGTTTTTAAAAGACACAATTATCGTCTGTGGCTTAAAAGTTTTGTTTTTATTCAAAATGGCGAATTTAACAAAGCAGTGGTTCGAAGGCTACATGTACGCTCTTTCCGAACAGAAATAGGCATACTCCATTATGCAAAACCGATGTCAGAGTTATGGTTTTGTGATATCTAAAGCGTCGATAGGTAATATCATCAACGAGAAAGGTGAGAAAACGTCAAATTGGAGCCTCAAGTGGGACAAAAATTCCAAACAAGTATCCAAGGAAAAAGCGGACATCTTCGACTATTTCAAAAGTACGTTGTTTAATTTTAAAAGAAAATCCCCCTAGTTAAAGGACAGTTGCAAAATCATTAAAATGCTCGGTCCTCTGTAAACAAAATGATAAACGTTGATTTAAATCTTAAGAAAGCGAAAAAACGCAATGTGCATCGTCTTCTTCCAAAGCATATCGCTCAACGCAGGACACGCTGCAGAATTCTATATGAGGAACACTATCCAAAGAAAAATGGAAAGTAATTGTCACAATAGATGAAGCATGGGTGTATATAAATGATTGTAACAAAAAAAAAGAGCCATTTATTATCATAAAAACGGAGAAAAAAATTAATCGAAAGAAAGTTTTTTTAAGGGATTCATGATTGTTGCTAGTTTTTCTTATAATGGCAAGTTAAAAATAAAGAGAATGCAAAAAAAAATGTCAAGATTAAGTCCAAATACTATCAGAAACATATTTTATCGGCAATTTTTCTGAATGAAATACCATCGCTTTATTTACAGTGAAATCCATCTGTGAGACTCCAACAAGACAAAGCTAGCAGTCACACATCAAAATCCACTGTAAATTTCCTAAAAGAAATGAAACAAAAAACTGGTATCAAGGCCATCACTGATATACCTACTAAATGTCCCGATGTGTTACCTATGGATTTTTGTGCTTTCGGACTTTTAAAATTGTATTATATAAACGTTGTCCCAAAACCCTAACAGGACTCTTTAAGGGGATAGAATGGAATGGAATAGAATACCTCTTCTGCCACTTCAAAAGGCATTTTTATCCTGGAAATTGCGGTGTCGAAAGATAGTTCAGAGTAAGGGATGTCAAATAGAACATTTAAAACAAAAGAATTTTATGTAATTTAGTTTTATGAATACAATATACTTCGTCTAAAAAATGTGTGAACAGCCTCTGTATAATTTGTAATCGTCTGGATTCGGCCGACTAGGTCTCGAACCTCTCTTTCCATTCATTCTTTAAACGGGCAGAATCTAAAAATTTTTCATCTTCTCTAATTTAAATTTTCGTGTTGTAAGTGCTTGTACGTCCAACTTGAATTTCAAAGATTCAGAGTTGGAACGCCGGAGACAGCAGTTTTGTTTACCTCAAAAGAGCATTAACTCAGAAGAGCTATTGGTCTCAAAATAAGATTTTATGTTGAATAGCTGTAAAAGGCTGAATCACTTTTCAAATTGTTTCCAACAAATATTATCTCCCTATATTATTGTTACGAAATATACAGGCGCGATAAGATGGCTTCCCGGCAAAGCAGTTTGAGGTTTGCCATAAAATAGCAAGGTGGGCAGGGTTGCCACATATGACGAGAAATCGCCCATTTGGAGACATTTGGCGATAAAATTGGCGATGTACCATGGACGGTTGGAGAACCTTCTGGAACGAATTCTGATCGGTTTAGCCCAGAATGTTCTCGAACACAGGCCTAAAGCTACATAAACCCTGCTGGTCCGCTGTCAGCTGGTGTGTCTCAGAAAGTGTGCCTCGTCTAGCGAGCAGTGCGGAGTCGATCGAGTTGACAGCCGGGCAACGAGTGCCGAGTGGGTCGTCGAGTGCACCGAAGGAGTTTGTTAGTGTATCGCGGTTAGTGCATCGTCGAGAGAGCGTGTTGAGCTCCGAAAACGACTGAACCGAAGAGTCGGGATCTGTGCTCCTGTGTCGTAGAGTGCATCGCGAGTTGTAGCGTGGAGAGTCTCGAGAGTACGTGGAGTTCCGAGAACGACCAAGCAGAGTCGGGAGCCGGAAAGCAGAGTCGGGTGCTTTGCAGGAAGTTGTCTCCACCGTGATAGCCTGATAACCTGAAGGCTGTGTCGCTGATCGTGTCATTGTGTTTATAGTAGTTCATCGACGAGTGTAAAACGCGTTTTGCAGCTGTCCAATTGCGTATTGTCTAAATGAACTGTGTTTCGATACTTCATCAAGTGTCGTCGTTATTCACTCCAAATCTACGAACTTCGTACGAACGTGAAGGAAGAAAATGACGAAACAACTGGTGTCAGAAGAATAGGAAAAACTGTAACACTATTATAAAAGAAATTAAATAAAGGAGAATGTGCATGAATTTAGGTATGTTTTTCGCATTGTAAAAAATATAAACGCCACGAATTTTAAATAACGTAATCCTCGACCAGAACATAGGCACCTGTAAGTCCTAATTTTGAATTTCGAATTTTTTTTATCTTTTTCACATTTTGTAAAAATTTAGTGAATTTTTTTAACAAACTCAAAGACTTCAAAGCGAGTAATGGCAACACATGGTGACTCAACAATGGGAGGCGGGAATTATCTCCAGCGCACTCCTTGTGTATTGGAAATTCTAAAGATATGCTGTTTTTAAATATTTTGTGACCTTGTTGTTGAATTGAATTTTATATGGGTTAAGTGCAAAAAACATTATGTTTAATAAATAAAGATAATACAAAAACGTTAATTCATTCATACATGCTGCCCGCGATGTTTTTGCAGGAAACATTACAGTTAGAATTTAAAAATACAAGTCTTAAAAAGAAATATATGAATTTTCAAGGTTTGTTCAGATTGAGTTTCACATATAGCTTTTAACCTAAAAATGCAGTCTCATTAGAATTATTTTTTTTTCATATCCGTTCAAAATCTATTCATTCTTAAGAAGTCTTAGTATGTAAAAAACATTTTTTTTTAATTACGAATCAAGCTAAAAGTATTATTTTTATCATGTCAAGCTTCTACATTAAATTTTTAATGTCCACTTGCATTCACTTGAGGCAAGCAAACTTCTGTTCTAAAATAATGAACATTGAAAGACGGCAATATTTACGAAATAGAAGTATATTGCCGTTCTTTTACGAAGAACCCTTGAATCAACATAAATCGCTGTTTTTAATCTACATTCATCGCCGTATTCTAATGGACGTATACGTGTCTGGAAGCTTCGAGGAGATCGCACGTCGGCTGCTTGCATTCCATATCGGCATAGAGCCAACCAGCGGGCGAGCGGTAAAGTCGCTGAACACTGGTAGTTCGGTCCGAGGTTCGAATCCCGCGAACGGGCTGGCTGCATGGGTGTTTTCGTGGTTTTCCCCATGTGTAACGCGTAAACGAGCCAGTTCCTCTTAGAAGGTCCTCCACGAAGGCATCCCTCCCCTTAGGCAGATAGCCCTAGCGCGCTTTGCCATAATTAAATACACCACACACCACACCATATCGGCATAGGGGGCCCTGCACCTGGTGTGAAGGTTTGGGCAGCCATTGGGTACATGACACGCACATCTCTAATTCGAATCGACGATAATTTGAACGCAGATAGGTACATGTCTGACATGTTATGTCCAGTAGTGTTGGTCTATTTTCCAGGCCTGCTAAATGCTATCATCCAACAAGATAATGCAAGACCACACTTGCATGTCGTGTTCTGATACACAGGTAAAGGTAAAAGTATGCGGGACACCAGCGATGTGCCATAGGTCAACTGGTAATGCCTTCCCATACTAACTCTTTGAAAAAGAAAGGGGGTGAATTGCAAGTTTTATAAGCCTTTAGACCTAGAGTTTGCCTTTTATGGTACATCGTGCAATCTCACAGTACGCCCCGCATCCAGTATTTATTAAAAATAATGATGTAGGGCATGAGTACATTACAAAATAGTCGGAATACAATTTGAGATTCACAACATAGATTGAACATCTGATTTGGTGCAACAAAAATAGGAGATAAACATAATTAATAAACAGATAAACGTAATGAGATAATTATAATTAATACTGGCAAAACAATGTTAAAATGAATTGTAATAATAATGCTAAAGAGTTGGGTGTCCATGGGTTATTTCAGATATATTGGTTTATTGCAATTATTATAAAGTTCACGAGCGAAGCCATTTTGTCCATAATCACAGCATGTAAAAGTTCACTAAGTTTAAACAGTATGTGGACTTACGCTTGACAGAGATCTTGGCTGTAGGAAGAGAGCCTTTGCATAATTTTCTGAAACTTTGGATACTGATGTTTATCTTTAATTAAAAACCTTTGGAATGCCAGGAGGTCAGTTCTTGGGGATTTTATGTGAATATCCTCAGTTAAGGGGTATGAGAAAGTGTAATGAGCAGGAGTTCCCTGTTCTCCACATATACAGATATCAGAATTTGCCAAATTTCTTGCTTAGAAATAAGTGGGGAAGTGTCCATGTCCCGTTCTAAAGTAATTTAGTGAAGGAATCGAGTACATTGATGCGAAGCTAGCATTGGGGATCAAGTTATATGTGCATATTCCCTGTGGAGCATTGTTCCACAAATCTTGCCAAGATTTTTGTTCTGATACACAGGGTATTCGACTCCTGCCCTGGCTTGCATGGTCTCCAGATCTGTCACCCATCGAAAACATCTGGTCATGGGTTGCTGAGAGACTGGCTCGTCAAGCCTCTCGAACTGATACGGTCTCTGAAGTGTGGTATAGACTTGAAGCAGCATGGAATGAGTTGCCGATTTCTGTCACCCAAGCCGAGTTCGTCTCCATCCCTAAGCCGACTCTATGCCATGGTTAAGGGCCGTGTTAGCTGTCATGGGTGGCAGGTGTTTCTACTAATTTCACACCCCTATAAACCCCCAAACTGCTTAACAAATTTAATCATTTTGTTTTCATGCCATACTGCTTACGTACAACAAATATCTTTTTTGTATTTGTTTTCGTTCATAGTGTTGCAAATTTAATGGCGAGCAGTGTATTTGAAGAACCACTTAGCGAATTTTATACTGGATCAGATTTCCATGTTATGTCAATAATAGTTGTTAGAAATGTAGACTTTAACTCAACGCATTTTGGTGTTTATATAACGTTTTGTAAACAAACTATTTTAAATAAAACCGAATGAAGAATTCAGATTCTGCTACACCTGCTGAATTCTCTTGATGAAAACAATTTCAGTAACTTTCTTGGAATGACATGCATTAATTTTCTAGTTAGAAAATACGAAACCCGAAAGCTATTACTTTTATGTAGTTCTGATCACAAACAGCGTGCAATAAAAACTTGGGAGGTAGAAACGACGTACAGGAAATAGAAATATATTTGGAAATGGACCCTTAATGCATTGTGACCATTACCAGTCACGTCTAGATGAAATAGAACTTGTGAAAGTCATTACATGAGAACTCAAATGTAGATGACATTTAATGAAGATTTAATGATCTACAGCGAAAAATAAAAAAAAATACACTTTTAAAGAAAACACGGAGCTGAAAGTAGAAAAGAACATCAGAATGATCTAGAAAAGATTTTGAAATCAGTGAACCATTTAATCGGCTTTTTCCGTGCAATACCTTTCCTGTAATGCATGTACAAATTGGCCTTTTATAAAGAGAGACGTAACGTTGTGTGTGGCAAAATCATCGTGAATTTCATTAGGTAAAAGCTCTTTGTGATATAAAAAGAATATATTTTATGTAAAAGGCCAGTGTAAATTAAGATGAGTGTAATAATTTAAAATACCCTTTACTCTCTACTGCTGTCAGTTTTTTTTATTCGGGGAAAAAAAGTATGCTTTTTCCTTAATTAGTGCTTCAAAGAAATGTTTTTAACTTGATCACTCGTTTCGCTTTGAAGTGCATTTTGCAATATTTTTAAAGAATCAGTTTTAATTTAAATTTTTAGCAAAAAGGTCTTATAAACACTTTTTTTTTTTTTTTTTGCTACAATATTTCTTGAAAACTGCTACATGCTTATTTCAAACTTTCGAAATAGTGTAAATAATAGAAGTAGTGTGTAATTGAATTATTAGAAAGTTTCTTTCTCTTTGTATCTATTAGCATTTCTATTAGCATAATTTTCACTGCGTCGAAATAAAATTTAGTAAATAGATTTTAACAGTATTGGAATGTGTAATTAGAATATGATTTCGAGTTTTATGCCTTGCCAAAAAAGGCAAAAATGTGTGAAAAATACACGATAAAACTTTATTATAGCTTTATTTACGGCTAGAAAACTCTGTAAATCACATTTTTCTAGACATAAGTTTATTTCTCGTGTTATTGTGATATGTTATTATGTGGGTGACATCGCTGAAAACCTTTGGAGTGGACAATCTGAACAAATCATTGAATTCCATACTGCTCATGAAAAAAAGAGTCAAAGGCATGATTTGATGAGATTGTAGTGGACCACATAGAGATAAGCATCGCAGAGACATAAGTTCATGACTAGTGCCAAGAGATTTTAACGTTCTGCATGGTGTCTGTCTTCAAAGCCTCTCAATTTCATCAAGGGTGACGAATAAATGATCTGATGTTTAATCTGATATCGTTCCAGATATACAGTAGCATTTTACATCCTCTGATTCGTCATAGGATGTAAAATGCTACTGTAAAATTAGGAAGACGTGGCTAATTCAGTTTGAAGATTTTCACCATGGGAGTAACATCAGATGAATGCTCCTGAACTTTCGACTAGAGAGAACTACAATGCTCTTGAGCAAAGAATGTCTCTGTAAAGAAGGAAAGACTCCATAGACGTAATTTAAACCAGTTTGTCTTCTACGCCGCTAGAAAAAAGAGAGAAAATTCGCCAAGGAATTTGGCGACATAACCTGTTGGCGAGAATTCCCTCCCCCTATGTGATGTACCGAACCTGGCCGAGATTTTCCTCCTCCGCCACGTGTACAGGAAACTGAGGAACAGGGTTAAGATGAAAAAGAAAAGTAGGGGAAGTTACACTTTCACTGGGTGTTGAACTTGCATTATCCACATCGCAGTTTGATGTCTGATTTTGGTAAAATCCTAGTATACGGTGCAGCCTTGGCGCGACTTTGAAAATTATCGCCAACACCAAAAATGATCCAAAGAAAGTCTGTATATATATATATATATATATATACGATACACTATATGCTATGTGTGTATATACATAGTATATATACTATATACCTAGTATATACTATGTTTAACTATATATTTTCTTTGAATGACCCGTTAACTACTCATCGTATATGTCCCGTTTTTACTGATCATAAAGTAGCCAAATCCCGTGTGCACCGGATACTAGGATTAAACCCTGATTTTATATCCGTCAATATGGAGGGGAAAAATGGAGTCACACAGCTTTAAACTCTTGATAAACGTGTCCGTCGAACCTGCTCGAACTTCGACATCAGCCTCGAGCTTTGGCGCTTTCTGCCGACAGATGTTTCACGCATGCGCAGCTGTTTCCCTTTTTCGTTCGAAGGGAGCCTCTCCTGCTGCTGTGAAGCTTTTTTTCTTAACAACACAAATTATTTGTCTTGAGCTCTCGACTAGAGAGATCTCAATTAGCAGTCTCTTCACACTGCGAGGACTATAATTCATTTAAATACTTATCTAAGAATTATATATATGTGTGTGTAAAGAGTTTCTGGTAATTGTAATAAATATGTTTTGAGTTTAAAATGCAGTAGGAGTACGTAACCTCGCAACCTTACCCAATCATTTTAAGGAGTCAGATACGCTACCTGCAGCCACCCAGCGCATGGTAACTTGACAGTCACTCCCACAGTAGTGACCCCAAACCTTCTTCTTGTGCAACGTTCTCACCAGAATTCAAAACCCAAACCTGCCTAATACGCATCGAGTATGTTTGCAGTTACATTACTAATGCATGAGGAAAGGATGGAGAAATTTATTTTATAAATTGTCAATGAAAATGAAGTGAAGTTCTTCATTCTTAAAGAAAATGCTTGATGTAGTTTTCAGAAATTTTCATTCTTAAACATATCTCGCATTAAATAATAATCCAATAATTATCTCTTAAGTTATAATATTTCATCTGTCTTGAAAAGCACCGATGTAGAGCTCTATATTATACATTTAAGTTCATGACGGCATCCGTATAAACATTTGGCGTAAACTTTGCAGGGTTATATTTGTATAATGGGTATAGTGGTTAGGGGAATCTGACTGCGATACCGAAGGCCCAGGTTCGAATCCCGAAGAAAGCATGGATGTAAAATTCCGGCCCTTCATAGGAGATAATGGTGACCGCCTATTAGGTGCCTCCACAATAAAACGGCCACCACTTATGGGCTTAAGAGTGACCTATGTCGTTATAAGCAAGTGTCCGCCATTGGAAAAACATAGTTCTGTAATACTAAAAGTCCATTCACACTGGTGTTTATCTGTGCTAATGGAGTCAGTTCCATGTGTCGACTAGCCCCACTGTATGTGAAGTTCAGATTTTGCAACTCCCTTCACTATGAGGTAAAATTGGTCTTGGAGCATCGTCAGCTATGTCAGATATCTCCGTTAGTTCAAGTAAGCCCCAGTATGAACGGCTTGTAACAGATATATAGCGAATTATCTCGATGCCTCAGACATAACGGTAGGATTTAGGGAAGTTGGAAAACAACCTTTTAATTTAAATAGAGCTTTGAGCATAAAGGCATAGCTGCAAATAAATTGAATAGTTAATTTAAATATAATGTTGGTCAGTAGTTGAAGATTGCAGACTTAAAAACTTTGTAACAAGCTGGTTCTATAAAATTAAATGTGCACCAGATTTAATGTATCGGCGGCGAGTGAATGCAAAGCCGAACAATTACATTTAACGTGAGCCAGCAGAAACTAACCTCGCAGCGCTCAATGTCGGAAACACTCTCCCTCTAGATCCAGAAACCTCAACTTCATGCCCAAACAACTAATTTGCATTCTGGTGATTAATACAGAATGGAAAGATAAAATCATAACAACTGGTTAATTAACGTAAAATACTCTGCAATATGATGCAGCTTTTAATATGCAGTGTTCTCAGTTTTCAATTACTCTACAGTGTATTATTATTATTATTTACGTGTTCCGCCCTAAGGCACTACACGGAAGGGAGGGATTCTCTACATGGAAAGGGAGGGATTCTCTACATGGAAAGGGAGGGATTCTCTACATGGAAAGGGAGGGATTCTCTACATGGAAAGGGAGGGATTCTCTACATGGAAGGGAGGGATACACGAAAGGGAGGGATTCCCTACATGGAAGGGAGGGATTCTCTACATGGAAGGGAGGGATACACGAAAGGGAGGGTTCTCTACATGGAAGGGAGGGAAACACGAAAGGGAGGGATTCTCTACATGGAAGGGAGGGAAACACGAAAGGGAGGGTTCCCTACATGGAAGGGAGGGATACACGAAAGGGAGGGATTCTCTACATGGAAGGGAGGGATACACGAAAGGGAGGGATTCTCTACATGGAAGGGAGGGATACACGAAAGGGAGGGATTCTCTACATGGAAGGGAGGGATACACGAAAGGGAGGGATTCTCTACATGGAAGGGATTCTCTACATGAAAGGGAGGGATACACGAAAGGGAGGTATTCTCTACATGGAAAGGAGGGATACACGAAAGGGAGGGACTCTCTACATGGAAGGGATGGATACGCGGAAGGGAGGAAGAACTCTTCATTGTGTCAAGTTCCATCAGGATAAGGCTCAAGCCTTTTCTCTAAATCTAATGCCCTATTTTTTTGAAAAAAATGAGAAATGATATCGAAATTGAAGCTATTCCCTTTAAATACATCCTGCGTATGTCCGCTGATGTGTCTGCTGTGGATTACTGTGCATATGGATTTTTAAAACAAGCCCTTTATAAGCGGCATCCCAAAATATTGAATGGACTCGGGAAGATTGTGAAGGAGGCGTGGAATAAAAATCAACCCTGGTGTTTTTAAGAAAATGACTTTTATCTTGGAAATGATAATGTAATATGATAGCTCAACAAAAGAACTATCAGATTGATGATATCAGAAAATAAAATTCTAAGGTAAGTTCATATATAAATCTCGCAAAATCGTTAGAAAAATATGTAAACACCCTCTGTAGATCTGAGTATTCATTCTCGGATCTATATATATATTGAACTCATATAGATAACCATATTGTTATTTGTAAAAAGACGCACAGATTGTATATTTCTGCTTCTATTTAGATACGTTTCTGGACTCTGAGTATTTTCTGAAGTTGAAACTTCTATGCCTTATTGTTCTACACAGCAAGAGTTGAAACTGCTCCACCTTTGACTGCATAAAGTCCGATCAATATTATACCCCGAAGTGAAGAGGCTTTCTTGCTTTTCCCTTTTATACGTCTCAACTTCTTCTCGAATAACGTAAATTTCAAGTTCTGGGCTTCAGGCTTTCGGGAACAAAAAATATGCGATATGCGACGTCCTTTTTGAGAATATCCTCTTTCAGATGTTCCCACTTTTTCTCTGCATTGGTACCTAAAATTCCAATAGCATATATCTTTGTGTTATAGAAGCAACAGTATGGTTTTTATTGTCTACTTTTGAAGTCCTGTACAACAAAGCTGTTTTCGGATAACCGACATTACTACAGAGGATTTCTTTATATACTTGAGTACTGTATTCTAAATCCCAATGTCCTGAAGTATATATATATTTTTTTAAGAAGGAATATATTAAACATGTTTCCATGTTTTCTAGAATAATATGCTTAAACGTTTTGCTTCGTATGGTGTTTAGAAGGATTTTATTTTACATTCTAGCGTCGAAATTTATGTTTAACGAAATAATGCAGGTACATTAGTTTAATTGAAATATCTTGAATCTTCTATTATTACCTTGGTGCAGTTTTGATATGTGCCATGTGCTTTTAAGAAAAAATATCTTTATCTGAATTCCTTAAAGCTTTGAAATATATATCTGAAAATTTTATATATTTTACGTACCTCACGTCATTTCCAAAACTTACGCGAAGAACCTGCATCTCACTGCAATAAATGAAATCTGTAATGCTATGTAAAATAAACTTCCTTTCTGCTTACAATAAAAATGAACGGTCAGTTCTAAATTGCTTAACGGTCCAAACTTTTAATTTCCACACCAAATCTCCTATAAAAGATGATTTTTCATTATGTTCTTGCAATGTGTACTAATTTTCTTATAGTTTAGATCTGAAATAACATGCACATTTTTAAATACACTTAAGTGTACAGCTCGTAATTTTCTGTCTACGATAGTTTATAAGGTATTTCTCCCACTTTCCTAGAGTCCTTTGTGGTGTAGTGGTTCTGCACGCTGGGCCGGTATTCCAGAGGTCCGTGGTTCGATTCCCGGCGAAGGCGTTTGCTATTTTTCATCTGGTCTGCTTTAAAAAAGATACTAATGTCTCTACAGTGGCACCCGAACTAAAAGGGTTGTGGATGATGATTCTCCGCACCCAGGATTTGGCGACCAGGTCCCCTAAAACCCTAGTCCCCCTTTAAAAGGGGAGTATATAAGGTATTTCTTCCACTTTCCTAGCGTTCTTCGTGGTGTAGTGGTTGTGCACGCTAGGCCGGTATACCAGAGGTCCGTGGTTCGATTCCCGGCGAAGGCGGTTGCATATTTTTCATCTTTTCTGCTTCCAATTAACCTAATGACTCTACAAGTGGCGCCCGAATTAAAAGGGTTGTGGATGATGATTCTCCGCACCCAGGATTTGGCGACTAAGTCCGCTAAAACCATAGTCGTCTTTTGAAAAGGAGAGTATATAAGGTATTTCTTCCACTTTCCTATCGTCCTTCGTTGTGTAGTGGTTCTGCACGCTGGGCCGGTATTCTAGAGGTCCGTGGTTCGATTCCGGGGGAAGGCGGTTGTATATTTTTCATCTTGTCTGCTTTCAAAAAATTCCTAATGTCTCTACAAGTTTTCTGAATAAAGATTAGAACATTATTAACTTTAAATGCAAAGCCCACCAGAGGCGGAGCGGTAAGGTCGCTTAACACTGGTAGTTCGGTTCGAGGCTCGAATCCTTTAAACGAGCTGGCTGCACGGGCGTTTTCGTGGTTTTCGCTATGTCTTACGTGTATACGAGCCACTTTTCCTTAGTCCTCCACGAAGTCATCCCTTCCCTTAGGCAGATAACCCTCACGCTTTGGCGTAACCACATAAACCAAACAAAACTTTTAAATGCATATAATTGCTAGCATAAATATTATCCAACTGATGATTCATATTCAGATATGCTTGGATAAAAATATGTATATTCAGATATATGCTATCCAATGATAAGAACGTTATCCAAACTAATGCAAATGCATGACTTATATCCGAAAAAAATTCCTTTTTTGCTTTCCTTAACATACATGGACAAATAAGGTAGGTAATTTGGTTAGCCCAAAAATTCGATGGTGAGTTTTCAATGAATAAGACAAAATCCGAGTCCCCAAAACACGCTCTACGCTCATACAATTTTTGCAATGATAGCTGTATGTGCATATGTGTTTATATCTCTTACCACAAACTTCTAAAAATTTCTACTTTCCGTATTTAAGTTTTCTGTATTTGTGTAAAGAGTTGACTAGATTTTGCTTAAAATTTGACAACCGGAAGTGACACTTTACTTAAAACCCGTAAGATTTTTTTAAAAAGAAATAAATCAAAATGTAATCGAAAATTTTTCATTTACAGTCTTAAAGACTTTTATATCAACGGGAGCATGTGTAGTAATAGTAGTAGTAGTAGTAATAACGGAGGACTTGGGCACCATCCCCCCTAACATTACGGTTAATAGGTTTTCCCCCACGTCCGCCCTTATCTAGTATTTATTTATTTTATTTAATACAAAAGTTTTTACAGTGTGGCTGATTTACAAATATATTCTATACAAAGCATACTTTTAAAACATAAGATTTTTACATTGCCATAAGACGGCTATTTTTAACATATTCTTTACACGATTCAAATTTTACATCAGTTTCAAAATATACAATAATACCAAATTTCTATCTATGTTTAACATAAACTTGAATATAGAATTTCCAACATATAAAAGAGGTACTAATAATCATAATGGATGAATACATAATAAATAAAACAATAATAGATATATGCATAGTAAAGGTGTAAATCCTAATAATTTCAATAACACAAATTTTGAACAAAACTTATAATGGCAATAAAAATAGTAAGTGTGAAATAAATACTATTCTCATAGTATATATACATATCTATCATAACTTACTTCCTAAATTTAGGTAAATCCTAATTTATTTTTGAATATAGTGCCGTGAATTACCTGTTATATCAGGTATGTAGTTCTCGTTAATGTCCTTCTTGCAGAACAGTGTTATTACAGTGTTAGTGTGGGAGCATCATTAGGACCTTTAGCAGCAGGAGGCTTGAAAAATGAGCAATGCCATAGCCGGGGCTCGAACCTCAGCCTCTCCAATACCCGATGAGTGAGCTAGGGCTACACCACGAAGGCATAAAGAAAAGAGAGAGAAAATACCTTATAAACTTCCCCTTTTAAAGGGCGACTGGAGACTGTCGCTAAATCCTGATGGTGAAGAATCGCCATCCACCACCTTTTAGTTCAGCCGCCACTATAGAGTCATTAGATTTTATATTTGAACTAGAAGTGAACAATGAGCAATGCCCTCGCCTGAACTCGAACCTGGATGTCTCGAATACTCGCCGAGTGTGCTATCGTTACTCTACGAAGGCATGCAGAAAGGAGAGGGAAAATACCTGGCGAGAAGCTTACCACTTAAGAGGACCCTCGAGGGCGGGAGAGATAAAACTAAAAAACAGGACGGTAGCCTAAACAAGAGCCGTAACCTCAAAAATAATATAAATGCTATATAAAAATGCCAAAACCCTATAAGCATATAAGATTTTGGCTAAAATTGGTAAATACAAGTGAGACTTAATTTGGAGCTCTGAACGAATGTTTGTGAAAAATATATTATGGTACAATCCAAAAATTTTCAAATTTAGCATTTATAACTACGAACTATGCATGTATAATCATGACTGAAAGCAACACATTATACTTTAATTATATATTTTAAACCGGAAATGGTACTGTATTTCGAACTCAATGAATTTTCGTGGAAAAGTAAAGCGTCTTTATGGTAAAAGAATTGGTGAATATAGTAAGCTGTTTTTAGTACAGTACAAAGTCCGTAATCTGGACTTGTCGGGACTTCGGCGATTCCGGATTAGGAGTTTTTCCGGATTATAGATCATCAATTTAAATCTGGTAAGATGGCATGCAGAAATTATACGATTAAAAATATGAAACCTCAATTTATGAAATAAAGAGCAATAGCAATTATGATGTAAAGGGTATCAAAATTTACAAAAAAAAAAGCTTAATATATATTTTTTTACTTTAGTAAACATTTCTTTGCTAATACTTTCTATTTAACTCTATAAACAGTTATAATTTCTTGTTCAGTTACAAAGTTCCACTGTTCAAATCCTGTAATTGCTGTGTTAAGAATACTGACTAACTTGTCAATCGAAATTTTTTCGTTTTCAATAATGTTCTCTGTTACTTTCTTCACTATCGGAAGCGCGCATGGGTAAACGCTTTACTGGCTTTACGCGCATGCGTTGCGGACGCGCGCATCAAACGCGCAGGCGTTAGTTTGTGGCTTTGAGGTCCGGATTACAGATCATTACGAATGATGGAAGTCCGGATTACGGATTTTGTACTGTATATCTACGTATGATAATTTTTTTTAAAGAGCGTTACATTTTCAAGGCTTCAAAACTCAAATGATGACATATTACTAAAATATTCACTTCTTATTTTCTTGCACTATTGATGATGACGAGGCGCAAAAGCAAAAACCAAATTCGAAAACATCTATTACTATATTACATTGATTCTTGACAGCAAGGTAGATACTGTTCTGCTGTCATTCTCAAAACTTAATAAGGTATTTTTCTCCCTCATTTCGAGGTTCTTTCGTGGTGTAACTGGAAGCACTCTCAGCTCGTGCTCGAGAGGTCCGGGGTTCGAATCTCGACGAGGGTATTGTACGTTTTTCTCATCTCCAGTATCAAAAATCCTAAACAACTTGAAAAACTAACTAGTATTGCTTACTAATACCTAAATATAGCATGGATATAGCTACTAATCAACGATGAGTTTAGGTTTTTGATATTTTAGAAATAACATAGAAGAAAATTAAATTAAATACTTAAGTTATTTTAATTAAGAACAATTAAATTAATATGTTGTTCAACTACCTAATAAAATATAATTTTTAAATTAAAAATAAATATAAGAGCAAACATTTGATTTTATTGATAATAAACTTAGAAAAACTAGTATCTATTCATGGGCAGTTACACCTAAGAAATTATAATCTAAAATTTTGAAATTTTGTTTATAGACTTTCCTTTTTATTTGAACAATAAATTAGATTTTATTCATAAACGGTCAATTGGAAGTAATACTAAACTATCTGTTTGCTAACAAATCAGAGTAATCACTTCCGTATTTTTAACAAATTTACAATCTTTTTCTATGTCATTTTATTTAATATTTCTTTAGTAAAAATACATGACTTTAGCATTTATTTTTGTAACTGTCTCTTAATGTCTTTTTCTAGTATTTATAACTAAAGGTAAACAAAAACTGATGAAAGTTTTATTTTTTAAACTTTGAATTTTTTTTAAACTTTAAAAAATAAAGCTGTTCCACAAAAGAGAGAATTATTATTATTAGCACCTATAGACAGTTAATATAATGTTTTTATTCAAGATTAGGTTTACCCATTGTCACTATTTTTAACCAAAAGTAGACAATTTATGGAACTAAGTATGTTTTCAATTTTTGTTACAAGAAATTAAAAAAAAATCTCCAAGCTTTCACATTTTATATTACGCCCAAAGAGGAGCTTTTTTAACGTTTTGTGTGTTATCATTAGTTATTAAATATCATGTTCTTCGTACTTAAACCATAAAATTCAGTTCAACAGCAATATCACAGAATAACTTAAAAAGAGCATATCTTTAGCATTTCCAATACACAGTCTCGAGATTTTTTTTTTTATTTGGGGATGGGAAGGGGGTCCGTACAGTGTTGTCATTGCTCGCTTTGAAATCGTTGAGTTTGTTAATCGAAAATCGTTAACATTTCACAAAATATGAAATCGATAATAAAATGAATACCAAATTTGGGCATCCAGATACCCATATTCGAGTGGAGGACTACGTTTTTCAAAATTTGATGTTTCTAGGTGCCGTTGTTTTTTCACAATGCGAGAAACATACATAGATTCATACAGATTTTTCGTTATTTAATTTATTTAAATATAAGTCAGGGCTCTAATATTTGGTGGCAAAAATTTGAAAAGTCAAACGCTGTTTACAGTGAACCAACGCAAAATGCCAAAATAGCCCTTCTGGGCGAACTGCCTTTTTGGGCTAGTAATAATAATGAAAAAAACACATATTTTTCTTTAAATCTGTAAAACAGGGCTGAATTATTGGATCTTCCACTTCCAATGAAAGCACGCCATTCTTTAAATTAACAAAATTGCAAAAATATATTATACATTAGGTTATATCGGTGCAGGATCGTAAAACACGTGCAATGTCCTCGCCGTGATTCGAACTCTGGACCTCCCAAACATGCATCGAGCGTGTTTTCAGTTCTCGAAGGCATGCGTTGTTGTTGTTTTTTACTTACTGCTCACGTGACTGACCTATAGTCAGCTCAAGCCCATATGCATTTTTACTTCAGAAATTCAAGAATTTTTTTATTTTATTACGCAAAATGCTTCGTTTTTTGTTTATTACTTTAATAATATCACATTGCTTTCATGTCTGTTGTTAAAAAAATACTATGTTGTCGTTACTGCACACAAAACATGAATCTACAAAATCACTTCTTCGAGATTGTTCAAATGTCTGACAGGTCTTTCGTTTTAAGAAAAACTACGTTTTGACTTCTACGTAATAATTCTTTCATAGGGTATCTCAGAGAAAATCTATTTCTTTTACATCACTAAATAACATGAGAAATTCGCGTATGTGGGAAAAACATTGCAGATTCTTCTATTTAACCTGAGGCTGATGATATTTTATTGTTACAGAAAAT
Organism: Stegodyphus dumicola; assembly: GCF_044657685.1. NCBI lineage: Eukaryota > Metazoa > Arthropoda > Arachnida > Araneae > Eresidae > Stegodyphus > Stegodyphus dumicola. The sequence goes on from NC_140774.1 coordinate 184,461,983, forward strand.
TTCTTAAAAGTAAGTAAATTCCAAATGCTAGTAATCTTTGAGGTTCTGAAAAACTTGTCACCTGATAATATTTCACTCAATAAATGTTCTTCAAATCCACAATTTTTTAATATAGTTTATTCACAAAAAGTATCAGTAAGAAGCCTCAGTTTTCATTTTTATTATAGGTGCTTGCATATAACGTCTGCGTGTGTAAAGAATTCTTAAAAAATAAAACATTTGCATTTTCATAAAAGAGTTGTTAATTTTGTTTTTCTTGAATGTAAATAAATAATTGCAGCAATTTCTATTCGGTAGTAATTTTAGAATGGCATCATAGTAATTGGTTTGAAAAATTCTGTAAGATGGTATTTCATATACTGCTTTAGTAGTAAGCTAAAACTCCTGAAATATAAGTGCACAATTGAGAATAATGCACTACTTTTAAAGGCTCCGAGCTGTATCAAAGTCTTAGAACGAAAGACTGAAGTTTATACTATTGTAAGTGCTTAGACTTCTTTGGCGCCAAGGGAAATGAAATCGAATATACTCTTACAAAGTCTGTTGTAGATATTCCTCACGCGATGCCCGTTGGGATTCCCACACAAATCCTCGAGTTAAAAGAATTTGATTTTCAGAATAGTTGTCTCCGAAATGGATTTAAAACGGAAAATCTAAGAGTTTCTGATTCGCTTAAACAGCAGGTATTGATAGTGAATTTACTGACAGAATAAGCGATGGAAATAAAATATAAGAGTCAATTCTACTTGACTGATTTAGCATATTGTTGAAAAATTCTGAGAACGTTCTAGACAGGATAGCTTTGTTATGTAAACATTAGAAATTATTTATTTCAATAAATTTTTATACAAAAAATAAGTCATTCAGAGTAGAATGTATAAAAACTCAGTGGCATAACAGCCCTAACGGAGCAAGGCCTGCTGTGCTCGAAAATCTGCTTTCTTGACCGTGGGCCTCGGGGTGCGTAAGCATATGCCCTAAACAAGTGGTCAGCTTCCTCGCAGGACCCCCCAGTGTTTAGTTCCCAAGCGAACTTGGTACTCATTTTATCGACCCAAGTGATGGAAATCAAGCAATGAAAGGCTGAGTCCGCCTTGCTCAGCCCGGGAATCGAACCCCGGACCTGTGGTGTTGCTGCGCGATGCGCTAGCCACTGCGCCACCGGTCCTCAGAATGCATAACAATAGAATAAAAAAAGGTCTTCAAGCTTCTGACATATGTACATTATTTTGCCCGATATGCTTAGTGACCAAATTCACAGCAGTTCTGCTAGATAAATTCATAAGTATTTTGAAAATTAGGTAAGATATATTTGTAAGCAGATTGTTGAATTGCTATGAAAAACTGATAAGTAAGGTTGGTAAATTGATAAGCATATAAGGTATTTTCTCCCTCGTTCTAGTAAGCCTCTGTGGTGTAACTGTAACACACTCGTTACGTATTCGAGAGATCTAGGTTTAAGTAGCGACTAGGGCACTGCATATTTATTACGTCTCCTGCTTCCAAATAGCCTAATGACTCTACAGTTGCGCGCGCACTAAAAGGTGGTGAAACATAATTCACCACCACCATGCTGGGTTAAAGGGCGACTGGTTCCCCTAATCCCCAGTCACTCTTTAACCCTTTGACTACTAACCGGTAATATATGTCCCACAGAAAGTTTAAAAATGACTGCTGGGTTAAAAAGCTCTTAGAATTTCCTGAATGTTGGGGATCATCTTCCAATAGTTGGAAAATCAAGACGCCGCTTAGTTCGTTGTACACAAATGAACATATAGAAAAGAACAAATATGAGTTGTCTTGTGTGTAATGCTGGGTTATGCAAAGAAAAATGCTTTTTACCGTGTACCATACGATATAAATATATTTCATACAATAAAATGTTCCAAAAAATAGGTGTGCTTGTAATAAGTCGATTGCTACGTGTTGGACATACAGGGGCTGGACAAAAATATGGAAACACCTTTAAAAAAACATGTTTCTTTGCTTAATATGGCGTAGGAAACCCGTTGGCATCCAAAATATCTTGCAGTCTTCTCGGAATGGATAAATACAGTTCCTGTATGTTTGCCAAGGGAATATTATACCATTCTTCCTGCAAAACGGTGGCAAGTTCAGATAACGATGTTGGCGGTGGACAACGAGAACGCACTTTCCGTTCCAATGTAGACCACAAAGGTTCTATAATATTCAGGTCTGGTAACTGTGGTGGCCAGGGGAGATGGGACAAGTCATCCTCGTGCTCAGAAAACCAGTCCTGGACAATGTGAGCTGTGTGAACAGGTGCTTTGTCGTCTTGGAAGACACCATCACCATCGGGGAACAATGTTTGTACCAGAAAGCTTCTACCATGGGATGAACTTGATCGGCCAAAATGTTCACATAAGTCTTGGCAATCATGTGCCCTGGCACAGTTATCATGGGGCTAGCAGAGAACCACGATATGGCTACCCAAACGATAACAGAACCCCCGCCATGTTTCACACTTGGCAACAAGCAATCTGTATTATAGGCTTGAGATGGCGTTCTCCAGACGTAAACTCGGCCACAAGTGGGAAACAATGTGAAAGAAGACTCGTCAGACCATATTACTCGCTTCCACTGCTCTATAGTCCAGGCTTAAACACACCTTTTCCTGTTACGGGCATTAGCATCACTGATGAGTGGCTTCTCAATTGCAGCACGGCCAGCAATTCCCTGTTTATGAAGCTCCCTTCTAATTGTTTTGGTACTCACAGGGTTTGGTAACACAACATTCATTTCAGCAGTAACTTTTGCAGCTGTGGTCTTCTTATTTTTCGTCACAATTCCCCTTAATGATCGTCTGTCACGATCACTCAGGACACACTTTCGTCCGCGCTGTGATTTAGCAGATGATGTTTTTCCGCTTTTCAAATATGCGGAATAATTCTTCGATACAGTACCTCTTGAAACACTAAATACCTCTGCTACCTTGCTTACGGAAGCACCTACCATACATGCTCCAACAATTTGCCCACGTTCGAAGTCTGTTAACTCTGACATAATGCAATGACAACCTCACATAACAGTACTCCGACAACAACTGAACTGTTTAGCACATTTACGAAGTTGTATAGGTGGCGTCAGTAGTCAAAAACGCCAGCGCCACCTACATATTTCATTAAAATCAATCTTTCTTTTCAAACATGCATTTCACAAGGTGTTTCCATATTTTCGTCCATCCACTGTATGTATCCTGCCATTAACTACTACGACGGGGTCATGTGTCCCAGCTTTTGGCTTGAAAAACTTTTGTCAAAAAATCCCAAATGCTAAATTTACCTTATTTATGACATATTTTGTTCACTTGGATAGCAAACGGGGTAATATTTTTTTTTAAATTAGTAGGCAAAGTATTTTTAGAAGGACTAGTTTCTTCCTTCTTTCCGCATTCCTCTGTGATGTAATTAGAAACATACTCGACGCGTATTCGAGAGGTGCAGGGTTCCTGTCCTGGCGAGGCCATGTCTACTTTTTCATGTCTCCCGCATCTATAAACCTAATGTTTCTACAAGCATGAGAGGTTACAGTTGAATTGTAAACCCTTCACAACTCTTGAATTCCAAATAAAGTATATGAGATGATGTCGCAAATCGAAACTACCAAGTAACCTAAGGGGCCCACCAACGGCCGAGCGGTAAAATCGCTGAACGCTGGTAGTTCGGTCCGAGGTTCAAATCTCGCGAACGGGCTCGCTGCATGGGTGTTTTCGTGGTTTTCCCCATGTGTAACGTGTATACGAGCCAGTTTCCCTTAGAAAGTCCTCCACGAAGGCATACCTCCCCTTAGGCAGATAGCCCTAGTGTGCTTTGCCATAATTAAATACACACACCACCACCAAATAACCTAAGTATGTTTCTACTTACATCACAGAGGAATGGGGAAAGAAGGAAGAAACTAGTCCTTCTAAGAAGAAACTAGAAACTAGTCTAAAAATACTTTGACTACTAATTTTTTTTAAAAAAATATTCCCCCGTTTGCTATCCAAGTGAACAAAATATGTCATAAATAAGGTAAATTTAGCATTTGGGATTTTTTTGGCAAAAGTTTTTCAAGCCAAAAGCTGGGACACATGACCCAGTCGTAGTAGTTAATGGCAGGATACATATATCCAACACGTAGCAATCGACTTATTACAAGCACACCTATTTTTTGGTTATCTCATGCAAAGGTAGGGAAAAAAAATTAAGCGTTTTGCACAGTGTTTGAGTATACAACAATGCTCGTTTTTGAATGTTGGAACAACTTTTTAAATAATGCAGATTGATTTTTTACGAAAGAAGAATTCTGTTTCGGCCATTTTTAACCTTACATATTCTTACTCCTTTTCACAATGGACCTTACTTATTCCAATGGTTTTGCATACATTTCTTCTAGGATATTATTTTATGCACTTTGTTTATGTCTTAGAATTTTTAATGTGTCCATCTCTTTATTCAGATATCCTGATAAAAATAACTGATGTAATTTAATTAATATTAATAATTAATATGTTCACTCAAACTTTTGTGTTTATTTCAAAATTATACATTCACTAAGTACATCTCACGAAAATATCAGATATATTCTGATTTTATAAAACAAACTTTTTTATAATTCCTTAGCGCCTTGAAATCTAAGCACTTACAATAGTATAAACATCAAAGTCTTTCTCTCTATAGACTTTTAGTACACCTTGGAACCTTTAACAGCAATGCATTGTTCTCAATTATGTACTTATATTTCAGAACTTACTACTAAAGAAGTATATAAAATGCCTTGTTAGAATTTTCCGTACCATTTGCTACGATGTCATTCTAAAATTACTACAGAATTCATTTCATGTTATAAGGTATTTCTCCCACTTTCCTAGCTTCCTTCATGGTGTAGTGGTTCTGCACGCTGGGTCGGTATTCCAGAGGTCCGCGTTCGATTCCCGGCGAAGGCGGTTGTTAATTTTTCATCTCTCTTGCCTCTCAAAAAATCCTAATGACTCTACAATGCCATTCAAACCTACTCCAGAAACGTAAATTCCTATAGTTATTTATTTATGTTCAAGGCAATAAAAAGTTAGTTTCTAACAATCCTTTCATCAACGAAAAAGGAAATGCAAATATTTTGATTTTTGAGAATAATTAGCAATATCTTTTGCTTCTTTGAAGCATATTCTTTGATTTTCTTTTTAACAAATAATCGTAGAGGTATTTTCTGTCAATATCTAACATTTCTTCATTTAATACTAATTTGTTTGTCGTTGTATTGTGTAAAGCCACAGTGACGTCTAGCTTTGGAAATTTTCTGCCAAAAATTATTTTCGGGGAACATTGTTACTGCATTAAAATGGCAAGAAAAAGCTTTTTGTGATCGATTAATCGATTAAGACTTTTAAAATGCAATTCTGAAAGTTTCAGCCATTGCTCAAGCCTAGATGTTTTGGTAACTACTTTCCAATGGTCTTCAATGATTTACAACTTGGAAAAATGAAATAAATGTTACGTTTTTATGCTAGCACTTTAAGGGATAGTGTCGCAAATAACCAGTATCGGGGAATATGCAGGAATCTTATATATTCCAAATTAAAGTATGCATTATTATTATTGCTAGCTAACATCATCACACAAATGAAACAGAGAAAGGACAGCCATTTGCATATCACGTAAAGAAGATCTTGCCTGCTGTCATGAACAAAGGTCTTAATCAACAGACGGATTGTATTGCTTGAAATGATTCCAAATTTCAATGCGCAGAAAATAAAACTTTAAACAAAAAGCATCTGAAAAGATTATATGTCGTTGACAGTCCTCCAGCAGACTGTAAGCACGTCAGCATCGAGGTGATGATGATGTCGTGTCTATGGAAAAATGCAATTATATAGCTTCGAAGCTGTCAAGGACAGCTTTTGCAACCTCGGAAGCTCTATCAGTATAAAGTAGGTCCACTGAGTCTTCAATGCCGATGCTAAACAGTTTGGCCTGGATTGCTGGGCAGCTGAAGATGTGATGGCGAGACAGTGGGATGTCTCTGGGCAATGAGGACAAATGTTGGTGTAACTACGCTGTCCGTCTGCAGAAATCCTCATCCCTTTTAAGTGATTTGTCCTAAGTCTAGTTATGATAGTCGATATGGCTCTGTCACAGTTCAATTCCGGGATGGAGTTTCCTTTAACTTTACCGATTAGTCTTTGGCTGGCAACTGCATTGGCGTCAACGAGGGTTGCATCGAGGTTAAAGAACTAATTGGAATTTCGAATAGTCCGAGTTGGTTATGCAGTAGTAAATCGTGCAGGATGGTTCATTAATTCAAAGCTCTAGCAATCTCATGATCACAGAAGCCTATAGGGGTAACGAAATCCTCTTGAAGCCATAGGAACTTCCTCTCTGCAAAAGAATCTGTAAACAACTCTGCGATGGCCCTGAATGCAATCTAGTTACTTTTATTGCTCTTTCTGGCTAATTTTAGATAACATATGATAAATATGCACCACGAAGACACTTTTGCAGACCATCAACATCCTTTAACCAATTTTAAGCACCCTGAGAATAAAAACGTATTTCAAGAAGACAACGGCAATTGCCACCACTGATTTATCCTCAGGAAGTTTGGAAGTTTGTAGAGAAATATCTCACAGAGACTGATGGAGTTAATTTGACACCCATAATCTCGAGATAAGCATTTCTTGGACAATTTGTAGAACTCAATAGATATAAAGTACTATCAGTGAATCCAGCCACACCTAAAGGCACACATTTATGCTGTATGTTAATAAACTCATTTGTCAGAAAAGCACAGACAATTCATGTGGATCTTTTTTTTTTTTTTTTTTTCTATGAGTTTTGAACTTTTGATAGCTGTTCTTAACTCTTAAAGTTTTCATGTGTAAAATTTTACATTATTCTTAGCTTTAAATAAATTCCAATAGTATCGATACATTATCTGACCTTTTTCTGTCTGAATTCCATTCTTTTTTAACCCATTTTTGTGGAATATTAAAACAAATATTGGCCAAACTCATTTACATATAGCAATCTGCTGAAGAAAAGTAAATAACATCATACATTTGCCTTTCGAATTCAGTAAACAAACTCACCGATTCAAAAGAAACATATTGCCACTATCCGAATTAAAATATTAATGTCTTTCACGCGGCCTTAGTTTGTCGATTAGCAGAGCGTAAGGTATGTAATTTTTCTTTGAAAATTATTCTGTTATTAGTTAACAAACTAAGCTATTTAAAAGCAAATAGAGGCGGATTCATTTTAGTTACTATTAACTACTAGTTGGATTTACTAAAACCTAAACTCGATTTACTAATTCTCTAAACTGTATTCACTAATATATATATATATATGAACTGGTGAATAGTATTGAGGAAATTCTGCACGTCTGACCTTCAAAATATGCAGGTCACTGTCTGCATAAGATTTCAAAAAGTACCCAAAGGGGATGTCTATTAAAACGTCGTGTTTCCTTAGGTTTCCGTCGCCGTTGTTATGTTCTCTCTATCAGTGATAGTGATCACACACGCTAAACCAAGGACTTTATAATTGCTATTTTCCAAAAATTAAATATTAATGTTTCTTTACAGTTTCAAATTTGAAATCACGTCATCCAGCTTAGGCTCACGCCGCCATTGTTACGTTATGAGTGGAAGTTATACATAGCATGTATGCTATTTATAGATGCAAGGAATTCATGATTATGTTTTTACAAAATTAAATATTAATATTTTTAACCAGTTTCAGTTTTGAAACCGTGCCACCACCTTAGGTTCACATCGTTTTTGTTTCATTCCCGCTATCTATTATTAGCAAAACTGTTAGATGTATGTGTATGCGATTATGGCAAAGTCTCGAGGGCTATCTGCCTAAAGGGAGGGATGATTTTGTGGAGAACTTTCTAAGGGAAACAGGCTTGCATACATGTTACAAATGGAGAAAACCACGAAAATGCCCATTCGCGGGATTCGAACCTCGGACTGAACTACCAGAAAGCCAAAGTAGATGGTTAATTTACTGAAAGCTCATTTCCGAAAAAAGACGTAAAAGATAGGAAACAAAGTACCAAAAGTGCTACATGCCGCGTTGTTTATTTCTACTCTTCTAGAGTTTTTATTCAAGCTTCGGAAAATTTTGGGCAATTTGAACCAAATAAGAGAAAAACCATTATCTGCTTGAGATGTCGAAAAAACTTTTTTTTTTTTGGAACTGAATGCCAGGAACTATTTCATCTTTTTTCATTTGGTTTTTTACATTTGGTGTACATTCATTTTTTTTTTTTTTTTTTTTTTTACATTTGGTGTGGTTTTCTTTTACATTTTTTTTTATAATTTTTACATTTGGTCCACGTAGTAAACGGCCAACTTTACCTCCTATGAAGGGAAGAGCAATTACAACCACGCCTTCTCCGAAATTCGAACCCGGGTCGTTCGGTATTGTAGTCAGCTTCCCTGACCACTATACCATCTGGGCTGCTCTTCGAAAACGCTACCCATATCTCCTAGTGTATAGATGAAACCGATTCACTCTGCGCATAACTCAAAAAACTTCGGAAACTTCAACTAGTTTATTACGCGGAGTTTATATGTATTATGCGAAGTTTCTACACATTTTGATTTTTCCCAAACTTTGAACTCATTTAAATTCCTATTACTTGAAAACCCGATTATCCAGATTAATATGCTGTGGCGGTATCAATGATTTATGTTAAGAACACCGCATCTACACTATTTACTATTTTAACTATTATATGTAAATTATTTCTGTAAATTTTCTGATGCATAAAATTTACATTTTTATTCAGTTTTCAGCTACTTGAATTTAAATAATCTTATTAATTCGGTCTGCTGGAGTTGATAAATTGAATAATGCAATTCATATTTTAAAAAGTTTAAGATTTAAAACTCAGTGAATTATCTGTGTTTAGAGAAAATAACGAAATTAGGAAAACGTATTGAATAAGCTAATTTTTAAAATATTTTTACTATAATTATATCAGTTTCCTAATCATTAATTATTTGTATAATACAGTAAATTTTAGAGGTTTCAGAAAAATAACTTCATATTATAAATTTTTCATTAAAGTGAAAGAATTATTTAAATATACAGATTTCATTTATCCTAAAGGTTAAAATGCTTGAATATTAGATTAAAATATGTTGTCTTGTACGAAATGAAATTTAACCAGTTTACGAACAGCCTAACAATTATATTTAAAAAATATATTAGATAATCAGAATGAAAAGTTTCGTGATCTACAACTTTTAAATTAGAGTTTTAGACTGTTTTGTAAAAAATATTTATTTTTCTTTAAAATTAAGCTTATCTTTAAATATGTGTTCTCTCTATGTACTTTCGTTGCTGCGCGTAAATATATACTGCGCGTTTCTTTGATCTTGCTTTTAATGTAAAACATTTAAAATATTGTTTTTATTCTTTTTCGGTATTGAAATATTCAAACTTTGAGGTTTTCATTGTAATTATGTGGGGATTTAGCATTTACAGTATTCAACAACGACATTACAAAATCTTTCTTACATATTTTATTTTATTTGGAAAGTCAGCTTTATCCAATGTCCCCTTACAACAGAAGGTATTATATTTAATCCGCTTCAAAACTGTTTCTGCCTAAAGAATATTTTCTAAGCACGCTGATGAAAAAGAAGACCGGAAGTAATCAGTTCCGGGCTTTTATTACGTGGCCTTGATTTGGCTTTCATGCATTATTTTTCAGAATATTGTGCTAATTATATTCTTATCATCACAGGGATTCCTCGGTTGAAAGAGCTTTAAAACTTTAAATAACTGCTCTTTTTATTTCAGTCAAGGTATAACGATTATCGAAAGAAAACAAAGTCATTAAATGCCTGACTTTAACCGTAATTAATAATGTTTGTGGAAAGAGGGATTGGAAATTTTATACCAATGAGGAAGATTGGTAGTTCAAGAATTTTTATTCCTGTCTGTTTAGATTCTTAAATTCCTTATAAGTACAGCTAAATGTCTAGACAATTTTAGATCAATAATATTTCGCTAAAGCAAACATAAAATTAGAAATCAAAGACAATTTGTTTGAGAATTTATTGGCATAACTTGAAATGAAAGCGGAAGGGGAAGGAATGATAATTTAATGTTTTGGTAAAAGTATAGTTTAGGGTATCCCTTGGCGAAACTTGGCGATGTTTGATGGTACATGGATACCGATTTTATGCAATTCTTTGACTCGTTACTTTGGCTTTGTGTAGCGGCGATTTTTGCGCCAAAAATAGCCGCTACGCAAAGCCAAAATAACAAGACAAACAATTGCACAAACTCGGTATCCATGTACACATCGACTTATTTTCACTTAAAAAAAAAACCTCGAATTGCACAAAAATGGCATTGCGCACTCCTTTGACTTTATTTGATTTTATCCATGTACACGTCGACCTATTTTCACTTAAAATCCCAGAAATGCACAAACTTGCATTGCGCACTCCCTTTACTTTGTTCATGTACACATCGATATATTTTCACTTAAAAACTCAAAAAAGCATCAGAGTCTACACTATAGGCAAACAAAAAATACATAATCTCAATAAAATACAGTTTTAACCAAACAATAAAATAACATAAAAAAGGAAAAACATGTTATACATTTAAGCACGACCAAAAGCAAATATTCACTTACCATAATTTTCGATTTCGCTTCGTACACCAGAGCCACGTAAAAATCAAAATATCAATCATACTCAAATGACTTTTTTCAAACCAGTTACTGTTTCTGATCGAACGCTTCACATAGTGACCATCTGAACCTTTCTTCCTACAAACCCATTCAACTCCATCTAAACGGTTTTAACACACATCACAGAAACGCTTACAAAACATCCCATGATTCAAGATTTCCCAGAATCATGCACCCGATTAGGTCACAATAGGGTTTCCATAACATTCAACTACTCAGGCTACCATAAATGAAACAACAACTTGGCGCTAAATCAAACAACAACTTCGCCATAATACAAGGGGTACCTTAAAGTCTACTCTACCCAATGTTTTTCCAACTACCATGCACAAGTAGGTTTAAAAATTTTCAGTATTTCTAATTTGTACAGAACGTTTTAGTCGTTAGTTTTAAGTTAGCAAAATTTTGCAAGAAGAGTTTCTCTTCTTCCGTGACCACTTACGTGCTGCTTCTTTTGTTGTCAATCCTCACTTGTCTAACATAGTATAGTCAGCCCAAGCCCACGAAATTCCTCGTGGGAAGCAGCGCAAGTTTATACTTGTCTTTAACAAGAGCCTTGAGCACCTTGTAAGTGACAATGCAATTTATCTTAGTTCTTCTCCCCCCAATTTTGATGAATAGCAACACGGGTAGGATGGGTTCGAAGGTCTCCCACCACTGTTCTCCTACTGTCCTCTCGAGGGGACTTTCGGCAAAGAATCTTTGCTTTCGGCTTGCCGCATAGATGCCATACATTTACAAACATCCATGCCTTCTTCGAGATTGGAACCCGGGCCCTGGGCATGGCAGTCGATGACGCTAACCACTATACTGGTTTTGCGGCCTTCTTCTCTGTTTTCATCAAATGTATACTCATTTTCCTGCACGGGATGCATTCTCTAGAACTCCATTTCTAAACCGCCTGCAGCAATCGACAGAAGTTTCAAACATTTGTGTTTCCCCCGACGAAAATATGTGAATTCCTCATCATAAGCATCTTTCCTCATCTGTACAACTGCTTCCAAATTTACAGCCTATCTAACTATTGTTCCCAAGCGTTATAAATACCGCACATCTATTGAGTTTAAGCGTCGTATAATATCTTAAGTTTCAAAACAAATAGCTTCTTTACTTCTTAACCTTCACTATATATTCTTTGTAAATGTATTAGTGCTTGGTGCATACATAAGGATGCTCGATTCTATTGCGGAATGTAACATCTCTTGGAATACTACTACTTAAGTCTCTCGTTAAGGGTTAGAGACTCTCTTCGATGCTATTAAATCACTGACATTTGAATAGAGATCACACGTTAGAGAACAGAAAGTAATCTGCAGGTGAATTATTAAATAAAGGCGGTTTGAGAATATATGTGAAGACTTTGTACCATATGACATTCACCGCTTATTCCAAAAAAAACCTTATGAATTTTCTCACAAACACATCATTTTCCGATTAAAAAAGTTCACCAGCATGGTATTTACCAATTTCCAAGGTCGCGATTAATCTTCTTCAGATCATTGGTGGTTTGTCTTAGGATAACAAACATCAAGTTTTATCTACAGTTCAGAATATGTTTGTAACAATTTGGTGATTTTTTTTTCTGCTTTACAGCAAATCTTTCTTCCTATTATTTGCTCAATTTTTTGAATTCATGACAGTAAATATTCGTTAGATGAAATCAAATTCATTAACATACATAGAAAGGTTAAAGAAATATAATACATAAAAATTCCTTTAAGTAGATGATCTTTTAGAAAAAGCCTATTGAGATACCAGCCATAGTAGATGATCTTTTAGAAAAAGCCCATTGAATATCTCAAATATACATTTCATTATATTAAGATACCATACCGAAAATACCTATTGAAATACGTAATAAATGCATGCTGTCAATTATCGTTTGGTAGGTTTGCTGGAATTTGCTAAAAATGTGGCATATTGGATATCTGCCTATTTCATGGATACTTCTGTGGAGGAATTCTTAAATGAAACTGGCACGTATACACGTTAGAAATGGGCAATATGAAAGATTCCACGCAGCCAGCTCGTCCGCGGGATTCGAACCTCGGACCGAGCTACCAGAACTACTTCAACGACTTTACCGCTCGGCCGCTGGTGGGCCTTCTAATTTAAAGGAATATTACCAATATATACGCCAAAACCTGGTGGTGACGAACTATTGGCCATCACATTTTAGCTCGATGGTCCCTTGTAGAGTCATTAGGCTATTTGAGAGTTATTTATTAATTTTATTTAATTTTATTTTTATTAATTCTATTTAAGAGCATAAAAACGGAAAATCAGAATTGCCACCGCTCGGATTCAAATTCTGGAATTCCTGATAGCTAGTCGGATCTGCAGTAAACGATAAAAAGAGTCATACAAGAAGATTAACTCTACTGTACAATAAAAGCTGATATATTTAAACAAAACCAAATAATTTTAAGTTATATTTTCAGTAAACGCCTTCTAACTACAGCATGTGATGTAATTTCCAGTTGCACCACGAAGACACGTGGTAAAAAGAAGAAATTTCCTCACGTATTACGCTTAATTCCTGAATTTTTTAACATGTTAACTATGGAAAATAAGACAGCCAATTACGAAAAAAGACACTCGTTATTTAGACTCTTTAAGATAACTTTGTAATTGAACATTTGAACATTATAGTGCGCTTTATGAATAATATAAGGGTTTAGAAAAATCCACATCAAAAGGTGCAAAAAAGGAAAGTACATCAAAAGGTTTGCGGTTCAACTTCAAGGCCATATACATAGCATGCACAAAGTTAGCCTACGTGTATACTCCTCTAAATACAGATGGCAGCATAATGTAAATTGCTTGTGCAGGTATGTGCTTCTTTTATGTTTGCCCCAAGTTCCCGCGTGGTGGTTCAGACTGCTGGATACTGTTTTTTTGATCGGGAATCGAACTCAAGCGAACGGGATGGCTGCATAGTTGTTTTCCGCATGTAACGTGAATGTAACTCCGTATGTAACGTGAATGTAACTCCGTATGTAACGTGAATACAGAATTAGTGGTTCCTACATTCCTACAAAGTCCTCCATGAAATCCTCTATCCCGTAGACACATAGTCCTTGTGTGCTTTCCCATATCGAAATAACCTAACCCTTTCAGCTTCATTCATTGTATAATAAACTAATCAACACTCCAAAAAAATGTATCATTGCAACGAATTAAAGAACTTTCGTGCACTAAATTCATAAGAAATTCAGAAACTTAAAGTGGTTCATAGTCACATGCTATTAAATGGTCTTATTTCGTGCTGTTGGTACATTTGATTAAAAGAGTCGAGACGAGAGCCATTTTCTTAAAATGCAAAGAACCATCACTGATGACAAAAGATGCGTGCAGTTTGGAAATACGACTTAGGTGATGACAAAACACGGAAGATTAAAAATGAATGTTTTTCAATGGCGGAATATAGAATTAAAATATCCAAGATGACATTTTTTATAGTTTTGCTAGAGTAAAAGGAGAAGACATTTACAAAATTATTTCACATTACTCCAACTATGTGGCATTTGCACGCAATTCCTAGATCACACTTTTATGTCCCAACAATTCTTATCATCTTTCCACCAAAGAATGTACTTTTATCAGACTTAAGAAATAGTTTTCACTCAGCGTAAATAGACTCCTATTTATCGGATTAAGCTTCTTTTTCTTATAACAAGCTTGAAAAATTGACTCTCGCACATCTCTCAGAGTGAGTTGATTAGAGCAAAAGTTAAAGAAATAAGTTGTTGGATATGCCTTTCAATAGCGATGAAAATTTGTCGTTCTATGCCCAACAAGCAGAATTGAGCTGTCAAGTTCGGCTGCTGCAATACTCAAGGCAGCTGATGGTGACATAAGTGTGCTCCAAATCTAGACCATGTATCCGCTTTCGCGATAATAACTTTGCACTTGAACCATTCAATGGTGGAAACATGTCAAGGAACAATGTTTGCTCTCCAGACTGCTGTCGGTCATTCCGCGTGCCTCTAAGTATGAGCCATGGTTTATTTTTGACACTCGCGCATAAATTTTGATACCTCATTATTCTTGAATTTAAGGAAAATTCTTTAAACTAGAGATTTTCTCTTTGAAATATTCAGAGTCCTCTTTGGAGTATTCAAAATTTACGATTGTGTTGCTAAGAGCTTAAAGATGCTGAATATTAACTAAAGAGATAAACACCAGACTCAACAGAGTAGACTGTCAGTAATAGTTCTTCACCAACATCTGGATCATTGATTTATAATTTTGATTTAGCAATAAATTAAATTGACATAACTTTCTCTAAAATATCTTGATTTGCTAATAGTTAATTAAAATTGAAATTACGAAATAAAGAATAAATTTTTGCTAATTTAAATTGCTATTAATAGCTGAATGAAGAAATTTTTAATTTTTAAAACAGAGGAAAAAAATGTGCTTACTTGATATGTTATTGTTGTGAAAAATGTTACTAAGAAAGCCCCGTCGATACCTCTTCCCCTGGAGATTTATCCTTTTCATAACGAAACTAAAGTCCAAATACATAGTATCTATGGCCCAGTGGCTAGCGCATCGCGCAGCAGCACCACAGGTCCACGGTTCGATCCCCGGGCTGGGCAAGGTTAACTGAGCTACGTCGTACTGTCTCCTAGTGCCAACGATAGGCACAATCTTGCATTCCTTGCCTCGATGAATTTCGTGGTGATGTTACTGTCGGACAAGGCAGATAGGTCAGACAGACATACTATCTGCTAGGTCTCATTTTTAGAATCTGGCAAGCACATAAATATTCGCATATAAAAGCAACAACTAGAATACCACACACTATTAGAGCATGCTTTTCCCAATTCGCGTAATGTTCCATTCCCATCCCCCAAAGAAAAAAGAACACCAGAGTGAATTAAAATAAGCCATAGCAATACTTTTTTAATGGTCAGACGCTTTATTTAATAGCCATTAGCTTTGCTTCACAACAAACGCCGGAAGTGGTGGCCATTTCATTATGGAAGCACCTAATAGGTGACCACCTTTACCTACTATAAAGAAATGGACTGCTGCAGCAACCCTGCCTTCTCCTGATTTCGAACCTGGCACATCTCTACGACATTCAGGGTCACTAACCACTATACTGGCTGGGCGGCGCTGTATCATTATCGCCGGACTGACTAAAGAAGCATTTCGGATATTCTATAAATTCTGGAGTTTCCAGCAAGCTTGTGAAATATTCTAAAATTAATGATTCCGCGGTTGTTACAAGCTAATGTTTGATATTAATTGTAAAACGATTTTCGCATAGTTTATTAATTACAATAAATTATGTCAGCATCTTACTATGTACCTATCTTCAAAGAATAGCTATAGAATGCTTACCTTCTTATATGCCGTCTTCTTTCTGGAATGAAACTTAAATAGTTCCTGTTGTTCCCGTGTCCCTGATGAAGCCTATTCAAATAGTGGCATGGTATCTCTGGCAGTCGAAGAAAATGCTATCATCACAGAAGTTCAGTCTTTTAAACAAGACCCCAATTCCTATCAATTCAACAAGGATGGCTGGACAGAGTGCAATTCTCAGTTCTGTGTCAGGGCAGTTATCACAGTTTCTGTAGGTTTTTCTACTCTCTTAGTCAATTTTCAATCATCTGCGATGGCCAGTTCTAAGCCTGACTATGGTTTTTAGTTGTAAGTCGATCCCCAATGATGTTATGGAGTTGGTCCTTTATTGGAAATTGGAATATTCCCTTAATCTGTATTTGGCTATGGCATTTGTATCCAAGAGCTTAACGTTTACATTATTATTATTGCTGAGATTGCTCCTAACTGTAACCTTGTAACGCAATAAATAATATATGAGTTAACTGAGAAACAGAAGGGAAATTAATCATTTAACGCTTATATATTACTGTATATTGTATGCATAGTTAAAGTTCGAAAATTACTTATGATATTAGGTAGTATGCGTGAGTAACTGCAAGCATAAGTACCTAATGGTGGGCAGTTGCCAATTGAGTACTGGTCACTCCTTAGGCCAGAATCGGTGCCCAGAAGCGGTGGCCATTTTATTGTGGAAGCACCTAAATAGGCGACCACCGTTGCCTCCTATGACGGAACAGACAGTTACAACCATCTTTTCTCCAGATTCGGGCCTGGGCCATTTCGATGCTGCTGTCTGTTGGTTGTTGACTAGTGCCCACTTTTTCGACATACAATCAGGCCAAGCCCACGAAATTTCTCATGGCACGGACACTATACATTTACAAACATCCATTCCTTCTCCCGGATTCGAACCGGGACCCTTCGGCACGGCAGTCAGCGACACTAACCACTATACCAGCTGGGTGGCAGGTATTGATGTAGAATTCCTTAACCACTATACCGTCAGGGTGGTGGAAGCATAAATAAGATACGGCTGAGCAAAAGATAAAATTCCTAGGATATTTAAGAATTCTTTAGTCCCCGTGAGTAACTAGGAAGCATAAGTATCTAATGTTGCCTATTCAGCACTTGCCAATCTTTAGGTTAGAAGTGGTGGCCATGTTATTGTGAAGGCGCCTGAATAGGCGACCGCCGTTGTCTCCTATAAAGGGCCGGACAGTTACAACCATCTTTTCTCCGAGAGTCAAACTCGGACCCTTCGGAACTGCTGTTGTTGACTAATGCTCACTTGTCTAACCTATAGTCAGGCCAGACCCACGAAATTTATCATTTTCAGTCATCCATTTCTTCTCTGGGATTCGAACCCGGTCCCTTCAGCGTGGCAGTCAGTGACGCTAACCACTATACTGGCTGGGCGGCTGGTATTGATGTAGGATTCCTTAACAACTATACTGCCAGGGTAGGATGTAGGATAAGTACGGTACGGCTAATGGAAGGTAGGGTAGTGGAAGCATAAATACGGTATGGCTAAGCAAAATGCAGAAATAAATTCATATAATATTTAAGAATTCTTTAATATTTTTGTAATTATCATTCAGTTATAATTATATTTATCATTGCAATTCACCCATCAGTGGAATCGTAATATCTGTAAGTAATTTGCTGGTTTCTATCTAAAGCCATATTTCTTTCAAATTCGCACTACTAGAGGAAAATAACTTCCATCTGATTCACAGAATAATTTAAAATGATTACCGTATTTTACTGGTATGTTTTTCTTCTCGCGTAATCCCATCGCGGGGTTGAGAATATAGTTACTGCCCTCCGTCTTCCCTCAATTTCAACATGTGGTACTTACTGAGACGAAGTATGCCCCCCGTGTTATAAAATGTTTATAGAATCTACTAACAGAATTCTACGGAAAATATTTATAGAAATTTGGGCAATAGTTTTAAATATCTCTAAACAATTTTTCCTTATTTTGATTTTCGGTAAAACATCCTGTACCAGATTTTTTAAAATTATAAAATAAAGAATTTTTTTTGCGATAAATTAAATTTTCGCTTTTGAATAGAATTTTTATTTGAAATTTTGAAATGATCTATGGTATGGAGAGGGAGTGTTAAAAATTTAGCAGTTATGATTTTTTGCTATGCTATTTTTATTAAAAAATATTTAAATAAAAATAAATACATTTTAAATAAATTTAAATTAAGTTGTATGAAAATTAATTAACCATTTTTTACCAGTATTACGTATACGATAATTAGAAACCTTAATTTCAGGGATTAAACATTTTATAACTATGAGCATCAGTTTAATCTTACGATTTAAATTCATTTTTCGCTTTGACAATATTTAATTTCTGTAGCAATACTGTAAAAAAATTGCCGCTCGGACGCAAAATAGCTTAGTGATTCTAATCACTGTAACGCAACAGTGGCCCAGTAATCGGTACCTCTATAAAAGAAATGCCATCACTTCCGGCTTTAGCAGTGGCCAATGCCTAAAATTGTTTGTGCCCGCCAAGGGAAAAAAAATACTTCACAAAAATTTGCGCAAAGTGCTACATAAATGCACACTTTGGTGATATTAATCTTGAAATGTAACTAAAAACATTAAGCTAGAAAGGAAAGAAAAAGTAAAAATTTCCATTAAAAAATTGTTCAACACTTAAGGAATAAAAAGCTTTCTATTTTTACTTTTCTATACCCTATATTTTTTCCATTCGCGACCACTTAGCCGACTTGGGCTTTGCCACTACTAAGGGAGCCAGCGTTACCTCCTATAGAGGAACGGATAATTACGGACATGCTTTCTTGGGGATTAGAACGCGGGCTTTCGGCATCGCAGTAGTCTTCCCTATTCACTATACCGTCTGGGCGGCGTTATATCCTCCATAGAATATAAGAAACTGAAAATTTGTTTGACTATAATCTTCTGATTTTTGAAAATTGAACAGAATTCTGTAAAATACCATTCCATAAAGTCTTAGTAAAATGTTGTACATTATTTTGTGAAACTCGAATCTGTGAAAACTTATACTTTATGGAGCTTTATCAACCTTCATAAAAAATTTTCGTATGAACGGCAACAAAATTCATACTGTAAATCTCTGTAAATACTTAAATTTGTTGTTTTTGTTTATTGTTTTAATACTGTGTATTTTTTAAACAAATTAATTGTTTTAAAATTATTTTTAAACAAATTAATTTTTTGCTGGTTTATTTTGTGTGGAACTCGATTTTTTATCTCATGCTTTGTATATCAATGTTTATTTCTTGTATAGAATTATAGATCTTTAAATTCTGAATCCAGCAACCATTAAATTGTTAAAATAGCTCAATTAGAACACGGAATTATCAATTAGGATACGACGTTCCTGAATGGCCTTGACGATATTCCGTACTGTTTGCCCCCTAACTTGACGATTCTGGGAATTTTTTGTAATACTCGTGAGCCCTCGTGAGCCTTTTTTGTTTATATGGGCCTTGCGCCACTACAAGGACGGGAACTTTTTATGGGCCTTGCGCCAACTACAAGAACGGGAGCTTTATAGCCGCTACCTTTTTGCCACTACAAGGGCCCAGAGTGGTTGTAATTCCATTATGGAAGCTCCTAATAGGCGGGCACACTTACCTCTTACAGTTACAGCCATGCCTTCTCCGGGATTCGAACCCACACCCATCGCTACGGCAGTCAGGCTCACTAACCACTATACAGGCTTCTGGGAAAATATATTTTTGAAACTGTACTAGCGATTTTTCCCAAAGACCCGTACAGCATCCTATTTACAATGTTTTTTGTTTATAGCATCCTATTTGTACTGTTTTTGTTTATAGCATCCTATTTATAATGTTTTTTGTTTATAAGATTTGAGATTGGCAGTTCAAAGATACTTTTAGCTGAATAGTATTTTGGAATTTGCGATATTTCTCGTACGCTAAGAAGGATTTGCTTAATATCCGTGTTCTTTTTGAGCTATTTATTTTACTGTGTGTCATTATCAACTTCAATAAACTGTCAATTTCTTTCTGTATATCTCGCATGATTATTTAAGTGAAACAGCCACAAACCCACACATCGCAAAAAATTAACAGCTATAGGAAATTTGATTTCAAAACTACACACGTCACCTATACAAAAAAGGAAGAGTTAAGACTGAGGGAGAGATACCCTCGTGGATGATTTACGAAGAGAACTGGCTTGAACACCAGTGTTCAGCATTTTGCCTCATGTTAAGTTACGAAAGGGATTTAAAATATCTAATTCACGCTTCGAACCTTATCACTTATATTATTTTCTAACTTTATGAATGCTATGAGTTTATACATGAACAATCTTATGCACATAGTCAATCCAAGATCAAATAAAACATATCTAGTCATTCAGAATGAAATAATTAAGTTAGCAGTATTATCAAACCTTTCGCAAATCATTAGGGCAACTCTTTGTAAATTTAAAAGTTTTCAAAATCATTTCAAGGTGAAATGAAAAGTTAATCAAGGACAAAATCTCTCTTGAAGGTTGAATAACGAGTTCTCAAAGTCATTTACCCTCACATTTTCTCAAAATTCTTCATTAAGATTTCCTTTGTATGTTCAAGGAACATTTCAAAGTCATTTGAAGGTCGAATCTAAAGTCATTCAAGGTCAGATAGTTGAAATAACACCTTTAATGAAATTAAGCTACGTGCTTTTTAGATGAAAATCTCTTTTGAAGGTTAAATTACGGGTTTTCAAGGTCATTTAGTATAAAATTTTCTGAAAATTCTTTCAGCAAATTCACTGAAGTAAGTTCAAGAACATTTGAAAGTCATTTGAAGGTCAAATAACTGGAATATAAAGTCTTTCAAGGTCAGTTGAAGGTTGACTAACGGTATTTAGCATCCTATACTCTCAAAATTCTTCATTGAACGAATTGTTTGAAGCTCAAGAACCTTTGAATGTCATTTGAAGGTCAGTTGAAGGTTGAATAACGGGATTTCAAGGTCATTAACATCCTGTTTTCTCTCAAAATGTTTCATTACAGCAATTTCTGTGAGTTCAAGAACGTTTCAATGTCATTTGAAGGTCAGTTGAAGGTCGAATAACGGTATTTAGCATCCTATTTTCTTAAAAATCATCATTAAAACAATTGCCTGTGAGTTCAAGAACACTTTTGAAGTCATTTGAAGGTCAAATAGGTCAAATTTAAGGTCATTCAAGGTTAAATTACATTTTAAACTTAATTGTTTTTAATGGATAGAGATTTTAAATGCGTTTCTAAGAGTAGAAAGGTTACTAAAAAGGTTGTTTTTGAGTTAAAATAAGGAAAATCTGGTGATTCAGGGAAAAGTAAGGAATTATATTTTCCTTTTATCCTTTTTTTTTCAACAGATGTAAAATATCAATTTTCAATTGTTTCAATGCTTCAAATATTGCTCCACAGCACCCTGGAGATAATTAGTAAATATCCTATTAAAAGATTTTTAATTACTGCAAATCTGAAATAATTAGTTAAATGATACTGTTGCACATCTTGATGCTCGTGATGATACATGTTCGTTTTTTCATTGAATGCACACAAAACCAATGATGGTTTAGTAAAATTTATTTTCTCAAAAGAAACATTTTACAATTCTAAAACTTTCCACAAAAGTACTTGTACAGCTGTTCTCAATAACACAGAGCACAATCAGTTGTTAGGTCTACTAACACCTATTTTGAGCCACGATTATGACTAAATGTAGCAGATAGGATCGTCAAGCACTGACACGTAACACTGAGTACGACTAAATGTCCCGTACATGAGAGTGAGCACTTGTAGTCCACGTGAGAGAATGAGAAAGTGCCAATGAGAAACTTGCTTGGAGAAAATCTCTTGATTTTGTCCTCCATGCAGTTATGTCTGTGAAAGTGGATATAGTCATATGATTATCTAAGCCAATAACTAAGTTTTGCTGGAGGATTTTAGCGATTTGTCCTTGCTGGTCATGTGATGAGATTTTCCATAATCAGCTTGAAGTTGGAATCCCTGTGGAGAAATGCAGAAATAAAAATAATACATTAGAAATAAACATAATATAACATGGATAAAATATTTATACACAATTTTTAATATAAATAGCTTCATTTGAAACTATAAAATGTTTATTTGCACTTCGGAGTTTGACTAAAATTAGGTAATGGAAATTGGTTGTCTTGTCCATATTACATGGAACAATGGTTGCCAGAGCCTACCCCGAAGAAAGATTGGACATCTATTTTCCACCCCCAATTTTGATGAACAGCACCCTCGTGGTATCTGGGGATCTCCCAACCCTCTCCTAAAAATAGAATAAATAAAAAAAAAGAATTCAATTCTTTTGAATTGACGCATACTTCTACAAGGAAAATTCATTTTTGATGTTAGAGAAAATTTAACTGAACCTGGTTGTGCAGATACTAAGTTTTCTTGTTTAAAAAGTCTTGTATTCTCTTTTTATCCTACATAATTAAATCTTCTCATCTCAAAAATCAATGAAGTTTCCAAGAAATGCCTGTTAAAAAGTATAGTCTTTGAAATTTTCACTAGTACAGCCTTTAATTTAGTTTATGTCTTGGAGATCTATAATTTCTGATCATTCTTTTTCACTTTTTGCGCGAAATATTTCACAGGCGCTAAAAGAATTTGTTATGCAATTGCTTATCCTTAAATAAATGCATGAAATCATCCTCAAATCCCAGCGATAAATGTATATAAAAGGAAAAGATATCATTTTATATGAATCAGAGTGAACTACATATGTGTCCAGGCACTGGAGAATATATATTACGTTACAAAACATTCAAACGACTTTACTGAAATGAAAATTCTAAAGATTTTTATTCTGTAAAATTTAATAAATTTACTTATCATTTATACACAGATAATATGTCGCGTCGGCAAGAAAGTAATTTTGTTTCTTTAGTGCGAAATAAATCTCAATTTTTTTCTGGACAAATAATGAACCTTAATCAGTTAAATATCACCCACTCTATTTGATGACCTTTTGACAATATTCTGGTATTTTCATCATGCCGCGCTCGGAGAACTTCTGTCTTTAAGACCAAAAAGGTCAACCCAGTGCTTATTAGGGTCATAGTAATTAATCAAATTTTTATCATTTAAGAAGTTTTTTACAATTCGAAATTAATAATAATCCGACGGCGCAACGTTGAAACTATATAGCGGATGCGACATCGCTTCCAAACCAAGCTCCAGTCGGTCATCCGGTATATAATGGTTAGCGTTCCTGACTGCCATTTCGAAGGGCCCGAGTTCGAACCCCGCAGAAAGCGTGGATGTTTGTAAATGTGTAGTGTCCGTCTGGCATGAAGGCACTCTAATTGTGCGGCAAGCCGAATGTCGTCTGGAGAGGTTGTGTGGTGGAGAAAGCGGGCTGGCAGACCCTCGGACCCGTCCTTCCGGAGTGCTTTCCATCAAAATTTGGAGCTGAACTGAGCTAAATCACACTGCCACCTGTAAGGTGCTCAAGGCTGTTGCGAACGACAGGCGTAAACTAGCGTTCCTTGCTACGAGGAAATTCATGGGCTTGGGCTGACGCTTCCGAGACTATAGTTACGCTTGCCGGATGTCCCGGTTAACCCAAACAGCCCCGGTTTTCAGTCAAAATCCCGGTGTCCACACCGGTTTGCTTCACGTCTCGGTAAAAATTAAGTTTGATTTTATAGATGACCAAAAAATCTAAAAGTAATTAACTATGAAGGATTATTTGGGATAATTACTTTGTCATTTGTTTCTATACTGCATGTAAAGCGAAAACTGTGGAAGAGTGAGGATCTACTAATAAATCACATTGCCATCGTATCGTCTTGTCTCGCCAATCGTGACCATGGGCGATGCGAAAGCCTCTCCGGACGAGTCCAGTATTGGGCACTAAGGGCTAGAAGCTTTCGCGCTAGAAGAGATTTCGCTGCACGCTGTACCCCTCGTGTGCAATAACATTGGACTCGTCCACCTCGGCGCTGCTCAAAATAGAGTTAAAAGTTAAAATTAATAAAGAGAAATTTTAGTTTTTATATAATCTAAATTTAAACTTAATTAAGTTTTATAATTTTAGCTGTTAATTTAGTTTTTATATAAACTAAACTGTTTAGTTTAATATAAATTTTAGTTTTGGAGTTTTAGAACTAGACCATCAATCGCGGAACGGCGGCTTTTGTTAGTTGGGCGAGTTCAATTTACGCAGGTAAGAGGAAGAGAAAGGAAGGTTGCCGGAATGGCTTGCAACGGAAAGTGTGTCGATCGCGGAATGACTTTTATTGGGCGGTAGAGGTATGCTCGCAGGCTTATTCCTAACCCGTGGAAAGAGTTCCATCGCGTTTATATGCTCTGTATTTTATTGAACATTTTGTTTAAGGACGGATTAATTTTTGTCAATTGATGAAACCAAAATTTACAAGAACTCTTGTTTCGGTAAAGTTCCTCTCCTCCTACCTCATTCCTACTTTCAAGTAACATACCTACACATCTTGGACTCTTCCAACAAACAAAAGAAGCCATTCCGGGTTTGAGCGCCTTTTCGATAGAGATAAATCAGTGAGTTGTCTGTCCCTGTCGTCGATGCCTGTTGTATTAGCGAGCTAGCTCTGTTTTAAATAAAACAAGTTAAAGTTCATGCATTCTCTGTTAAAATGCCAAAACGTTCGAGTAAATTCAGCGAGATTTTACAAAATAAATTTCCTTTTTTGGAGAAGGTATATACTGGTGTTGGTAATCAAGATCAAGATGATAGAGTTAAATGTTTACATTGTAATTCTGAGTTTTCGGTTGCTCACGCTGGTCGCTCCGATGTAAAATATCATTTGCAGTCTATTAAACACAAACAGAGTTTAGCATTTGATGCTAGCTCATTAAAACTGGCCAGTCCTTTTAAGACTGTGAGCTCTAATTACAAGGCTTACCATACGCTTACTATTGCTTACCACAGCAAAACATAGCCTAAGTTTCAATTCCAGTTCTTGTTCATCTTAACTATTTCTGATTTTTTTAACTTAAATTCTTCCTCGGAAAAACTAAGTGTGAGGTAATAGTTTTAAATCGCATAGCTCCTTTAGCTCAAGAAGAGTTTAAAAAAGGCATGACCAAGTCAAACTACCTATCTGTAAGTGTGAATGCATCAAACAGAAATGATATATAACTTGTACCAATTGTTGTGCACTACTTTAATCCTAATTCAGGTGTGCAAGTGAAGCTACTAGATCTCAAATCTGTGGTGGGTGAAACATTTGAAATTCTTACAAATCACTTACGCTCTGTCCTGTTGCAAAACGATTTAAGCAACAAATAGTTGGCTTTTGTGGTGATAACTGTAGCACTAACTTTGATGGTGTGAAACGAGCAGGGAAAAACAACGTTGTTCATAATTTTGGAAACACTGAACAGTTTTCATTGGTGAGTCTGACTAAAGCAAGTGCTGTTGATTGGAGAAACGCCATAACTTCTGCTGAAATTATTCATAGCAGTTTTTTGATGTACCCGATATGAAAATAAACACTGATCAGCTGTTTGACGAAGTGGTGCTTGCTAAGGAGTATTTGCAGTCAAACTGGGAACAGTGGAATCAATAAGGGACTACCAGAGATGTGATTATTTCAAGTGAGGAAAAATGGCTCAGGCTGTTTGGTCATTTCGAGGAGAATCACATACCAGCCGCCAAACTGATCAAGAATGTTGAGTTATGTTATGTAGAAGTGAGGGGGGGTCACCAAATATTTACCCTAAGTAAGTTGGTATTACCCCCACACACTAACTAGAAAACTAACAACATTCTGGCATCATTCCTCGAGTCGTGATGGAAATTGTGACTCCAGTGAGCACTATACTGCCACCGGCGGCGGTAGTCTGACTAATCACAGGAAATGCGCAAAACTTGTAGACACATCTACGCATGCGCAAATTTTAGCATCTCTAATTTGCCATGGCTTAGATTCTGTCTGGCAGGTGTGAAAGAAACTCCCGCATTTCATTCCTTATGATTAAACTTCTATGTCATTTATACTACCGTCTGAATGAAGGTAATGCGACACTTTCTGCCAGTGGATCTTACGGCTTTCCTCAGAGCTGGGGTGAACCGTGTTAATTTTATAAGTTACAATGTTATCATTGTGCCCAACGAATTTTCTCAGTTTATTCTAAGTTTTGGAGTACATGGAAAGTGCAGATGGCGTTATATAAATCCAAATTTTAAGACTGGACGTTGGTGTTTAAAGGACCATCAATTTTCGCCTCTGGTGACCGTTATGTTCTTTACGGTACCATATGTGATCTTAGATGCCTAATAGTATGTGGAAATGGTACTTTTTAACTAACGGCAAATAGGTGATGTGGCCCTTATTTCTTTCGTCACTTATCCTTCACTTAAAATATGACCGGTATTTCATGGCACTGTAGAGAGGTTGGAAAATAGAATGTTAGAAAATTGACTTAGGAATTGACTAGAATGTTAGGAAATTAAAGAAATTAATCAGCATTGTTTCGAAACTTTGCAAATATTTAAATCATTTTGATTGCGTTTTTGTGTTCGTATAATGTTGTAATAATGCGAATTGTTTTATTTATTTGTTTCTTTAATGTTTGCATTTAGGCTTATAACTTTACGGTTTATATTTGTGTGCTTAAATTTGTGGTCATATATTTTGTATATATATATATATATATATATATATGTACTTGTGCCATGCATAGAATCGTATATCTTCTAATTCTACATCCAACAACGTTTAAATAGTGAAAATGACTGAATTAGAACTCGATATATGAGCCTAAAAGTTTCTAACGCGTCATAGCGGCAATTTGTATCGCCAAGCTAACGGTATTTGGCGATTTCTTGCCAATTCGGCAACTTTTCTGAAGGTGCAGTGAATAAGTAATTTTTTCCCGAAGGTTCCAGAAGCCCGTGCAGTACTCAGTTGTTAGTCAGTTCACAGAAGCAATACGGTTCAAAAGGAGTTAGCTGAACTGCGCTTCACCTGAATTGCGTTCTTTGAGTAATATCGGAGTTATGCAGAGTGTTTCAGCATATCGGTTGCAGACTTTCAGGAGAGATAGAGTACATCTACACAGTGAAACATCATATAGCAATGCATGGTCAGAAATGCTTTCCTGGCTCGGTAGAGACGATACAAATCACAAGAAATCAAGGAACGAACGTGGTAAGATAATGTGTTTTTTATGCAGAGTACAGCAGAAACCATGAAATAGTAACAAAAACAGACTAAGATTGTCATCAAAGGACATCTCGGACAGGAACCATGCGTCATGCCTCTTCCATGCTTGATCTAGATCTTCCATGCGCCGGAGATGAGAGGTTTGCTTCATGGTAGGAGGTCGTAATTTCGAACGTCTTCCTTAATGACAATCGATGTCTATTTTTATTCTTATTTCTTGATTTCTGCTGTCATTAAGCATAATAAAAATGTTTCCTCATCCTGCTCGTGCCCTTCCTTTCTTGTGGTTTGTGACGTCACTACCGGACCAGGAAAGCGTTTCCGACCATGCATTGCTATGTGGTTTTCCATTCTCTAGGTGTACTCTATCTCTCCTGAAAGTTTGTAACCGATTTGCTGAAACACTCTATATATTTAAGGTGTGCTACGGGGAGATTTTCTTATTACCTGTGTTTTCCTTGAATTATTTACATCTATTTACTTTGGTGTGTGTTATTTTTAATACAGTGCCAACTGCTTACTGTTCTAATATTAGGTGGCAACAATTAATTAACATGAACCGATTAATAATTAACATGAACCGATATTTATAACGAACTGAAGCAAAATGCCAAAACGTAATTAATAGTCCTTCTGGGCAAATTGCCTTTTGGGGCTAATAACATGAAATATCATCAAATTTTAAAACCTGCCCGAAGAAATTTTTCAGTTAAAATGGATGAATAACTCGTATTATTAACTTATATGAATAACTCTGATTATTAAATTCAGCCATGACCATTTTCTTTTAAATGCAGCAAATTTTTAGAATTCGAATTACAATTAACCCACTTCGTTAGATTTTGTGCAGACCAAAATTTAATAAATAAAAATAAAAAGACGAAATAAGTTAACTGTTTGAATTCCATCCCTATTTTACACTCAAAGTGAACACGCGATTATACCAAAGAACTAACATTGTGTAACTGAACTAAAATCAGTAAAGATAACAAAGACATTCTAAGGTTAGCCTATCACCATTTCTAATCTGAAACATTCCACATTCTCCTATAGTTTCAGGAAATGCGAACAAGATAATAGGCGATACATGACTAAGAGAGTAGAGAAAAGAGGAGAACTGTTACACTGGCCGCTAATCAATACGCGTAAAAAAAGCGACTAAAGACCTCCAAAACTTTTCCTATCTCTAAATCTTTCTGATTCTCTCTAGCCAGCCCTCAATGCTTAAAGTTAAGCTCATTATTAAGGATCACGTTGCTGGTAGACTGACTAGAAGAATAAAGAAAGCAACGAAAGGCGTCCCAGAGGCGACTTTTTTTAGAAATGAGGACTACAGGACACATTGGCGACCGTTAGTGGGAAAAGGTCATATTTGGCGAGGTCTGCCCAGCCAATGATGTTCTGCGCTTTATTCTTATTGATTTCTATCGAAGCATGGAAGAATGTTTGTTACAGTAATACATTTAGATCATTCATAGCTGTTTTATTTGGATGGAATTTTCCAGCTAAGGAAACAATACATAAAGGGAATTTTTTTGCGCGTTTTGTAACTAACTCTATTGAGCATTAAACTACTTTTATTCTATTGAACTTAAAAAACAAAATGCTCAATATATGATGTAGTGAAAGATGTATGTATGTGTGTGTAATCTGAACAAACAGAAAAATAAGTTATACGCTATTTTCTCCCTCTTTTCAGCTTTCCTTCGTGGTGTAATGGTTAGCACACGCGGCGCGTATTGGGTAGGTACAGGGCTCAAGACCCGCCGAGGGCATTTTGGATTTTTTCTATTTCCGTGTTTTGAAAACTTCAAAGATGATTCTACAGTGGCGTCTGAACTAAAAAATTATAATAGTCCCGGTGAGGACATTGCTCATTTTTCACGTTGCTTGTATAAAAAATTCCTAATATCTCTACAAAGTTATTAAAAAAGATGAATAACAGTATCATTTTAACATAAAAGACGTCAATATTTTCTCCCAAATTGGTTAATGTATCATTACGAACATTTTAGTTACTACTCTACCAAAGGAAAAAACATTATTTTGTTATTACCCGCTACTTTCTACCCGATTAAGAAAAAACAAAATTATCTCTTATTATCGCCGGTCTGTGACCCCCATCGTAAATTTCAATCTTTAAGTAATTAGTTTTGATTCTCTGAACTTAATAAACGTATTTGATCATTCAATCATCTGGTGCTAAAATCGTTAAATAAATGTAGTGGCAGTATGTCGATAACTCTGAAAAGAAATTATATCAACAAAGGTACAAACACTTGCAAACTTTCGATATAATCGCCTGCAATGTCTACTACCGTCTGCTAAATTATAGTAGACGACATCATCGTCAGCATGTCCGCATCTATTGAAGATCCATAAAAATAATGGGGTGGCCATAACGACTATCCAAAAGCACTCATAAACTTCCTCCCAAGTTTTTGTAAATGATCCCTTTCAGTGGCTCTTTTTGAAGTGGCTCTTTTTGGTGAAGGTATTATAGTTACATGGACTCATATTGCGTAAGTATAGCGGTTCTGACAGAGTTTTCCGTCGCCATCGTCGCAGCAGATCCGTGACAGCTCTCGTATTAAGACACCACGCACTATCGGGGAGAAGGATGGGATTCATCACCAACGAATATCGTCACATTCTCCTGTATGCTGGACGCAGATGCTTTCTCAGGCGAAAAATCTTGCCATCCTCCATAACAAAGCGCATTGCCATGATATGAGAGCTGTCATGGATTTTCTGTGATGGTGGCTGTGTAGATATTAGCATTACCGCCGTATTTACCTGATATGAATTCTTGTGACCTATTATACCCACACCAAAATAAAAGAAGTGCTGCAAAGATCCACTCCAGAATTACAGCAGTCTCTAGCCTCCAGGCAATCCAAGGCACATGTAGTAAAAATCCACTCGTCAGGGCCATACAAAACACCTAAATACTATAGGTCTGAACTCCAGTGGGTACCTGCCCACACTGGAATACTGGGTAATGAAATTGCAGATGCAATAACCAAAAGAGCAGCAACTGACCCCCACGTTCTCACACTTGGCGGGCCTCTCCCGGGTTCGTTCTTAAAAGCTGAGCTCGAGAGAGAATTACTCAAACGTTGACAACATCTGTGGGAGACAGAAACCACCGGCAGAAGAGTTTACAGATTTTTTCCAAAAGTCTGCCGGCTTCTAAAATCTGGCTCGTCTCACTTCACTCAGTATCTAACAGGACATGGTCCCTTCATGACTTACCTGCATCGCTTCAGACGACGCGAAAACGAGCACTGCTCATGCGGGATGGTGGGAGATCCGGACTACTATGTGTTCGCTTGCAGAGAGACCGCCAAATATCATCTTAGACAACCAGTAGCAAACCACATCCATGCATGGGCCGAAGCTACTTCAAAAAATCGCAATGCATTGAAACGCATATGCGACTGCATAAACATTGCACGCATAATCTCAGACAGGCTGGAGTAATTCTCAGCCACCATCCTCGTCACCAGCACAGCCCCTGTATGCTCTGTACCTGTAGTGAACTAATTTTATCTTAAGTTAGCTTATTCGGCTTTTCTTATTCCCTGTATATATTTATCTCCTTGAACTGTAAACCTTGAATTATGAACCTTGAACTATGTATTTTGCCTTATTTTATGTTTTGTTTCCAGTGTTTTGCCTTTTTTTTATTTTATGTATTGTTTTACTTTCTTGTATTTTACTTCTTATTACTTTTAGTATTTGTAACCACCTATCCATAACTCTGTAAATATGTAACTGAAATTGTTCTTCACACCCGCAATGCACCCTTCTTCCATCATGCACTATCGTCTTCGTCCAGCATTTGTTTGTACTGCCCCCAGCAGTCGTCTTGAGCACAATATATATTTACAAGTGTGTTTTTTTGTTCAAGTTATTTCCGTCAGCGGGGCTACCTGGCCGATATGCTAACTATCCAGTGGACCGGCTGCCTCGCTGTCGGTGGAAAGAAAGAAAAGAAAGCAGATCCATTACAGTAGAAGGGAGATTACCAGTGTTTTAATTCGGTCGCTGGAGCATCAAAAAGTGGTCATATGAAAGTTATGTGATGTCTTCCAGTAATTCTCCAGTTCCCTTTGCACTCGAGATGTGACTTTCAATCACCACTTTATTTCATTCGATAACTCAAGAGGTGATTCTCGATCACCACTCGATTTAATGGCGATAATTCGGACGGCAAGGATATTTATTTAGGTTTGGTTTGGGCAATATCGCTTCATAATTGTATTCAACAATACATGCGTATAAAACATCTACCAATCTTTACGCTTAAATAGTTTTTCACGTTTATTGTTATACATGCGTCTTCAACGTTAGTTCGAACTCAATAGTCGTGGTAATAGGAACATTAATTTCAAAGTTACGGAGCCCAGTAAGTATGGAATATGATGAAGAACTACCTTTAAGTGAACATGAATTTCATTTTTCGTTGATGAAGAATGAAGTTACGTATATTCATAGACTACTTGGCGATAGAGTGAAGGTAAGCTGTGCTGAAGATAGCGATAGAGTGAAGGTAAGTAGTGCTGAAGACAGAGATAGAGTGAAGGTAAGCAGTGCTGAAGATGTAAAAAGTGTAAGAAGGCGAAAATTTCATGTATTACAATAGTGAAAATGAAAGCAACAGTGATTAAGAAGAAAAGAGAGAAAATTCAGAATGGATAACGTGCACAGAAACAGAAGAAATACGGCGAAGAATACCGTTTGTATCCTGCGAAATAACCACGAGATTGCAAGTATATTCAGACATAAAAGAACCATCATATTTCTTTGTGTGTGATATAACTTTAAATTAGCTCTAAGAAATTCATGAAATATGTGTAAAATCGTCTTGAGTTGCTGATTCATCCAAGCGAAAAAGGCCTCGAGTGCAGAGGGTTAACCGATAGCTTAAGCGTTTGCACATACGGCAATAAAATCTTTTCAGAACTATAGACCCGTTGCCATTAATTTTAACCAAGCCTTATAATTTCCTCTAGGTTCAAGTCCTGAAGAACGGCATGGTTGTATAGAGTCTTCCTTCGTCCTTGCTCCCTATGCAACGAGATTATGCGCCACTTTCAGTTAACCCTTTCCGGCACGCTACCTTTTAAAGTTGGAATTTACATAAAAAAAAGATAGGCAGTCTAATTAGGCTTAGAGGAGTACACAAGTAAAATTTTGTGAAGATAGCTCTTATCGTTTAATTCTGTGGGTGTGCCCAAAGTGGGCACACTGATTGAATAGAGCTTCGAAAAGAGTGCTGAAACGAGCATTGTTGTCAATGAACTGACCGATGAGATGCGAAGCATCAAAGAATACAGACACTCAGTTGTCTTAGATTATCGGTGAGCCCGGTCTGGGAATATCTAAGGTTCGCCGTTTGATTTTAGGCAAGATTCCAAGGTAAAAATTGAAAATTAATATAGAATACGGAGATCAGCATACAGCCAAAAACATAGAAATTTCTTTTCAAACAATTCTTTTATACCCTGAAAAAATTTGTAAAATTTCTTTAAAAAATGAGGGTCTTAAAAAAGAAAACATAGCTAAAATATATGGACTGGTTTGTGTTGAGCTGCCATCTACTATAAATAAAGAAGGTTCAGAGTAACTTATAGTAACCTATAAATCCTTTTTCATTCAAATTTTCTATGCGTACAGAAGGAAATTTTTAGATGTGTGCAGACCGAACACACTGACCTGTCTGGAGGACACTGCAAGGGGTTAAACGTCCTTCATGAAGGCACTTTTTTCTCTTAGGCCTTCGCGCGGTCTGTTATAAAATTGTATCAGACAAGAACTGTCTTGTTGAAACATACGTAATCCATAATTTTCCTTCGCTTACATTCATTGGGGATTTATTTATTACACCTAAATCACTCTAAGATTATTCAGACGATTTTTGATTTGCAATTTTATTGCGGTGCCACTAATTTACATACCGCAGTTTTACTCAGTAACTCTTGTTTGACAAGATATTTAATTTTTGTACGGATTGGATTATTTTTGAACGCACTGTTTTGAGAGTTTTCCTTAATTTTTAGAAACCAGCGTAATTAAATAATAACATTACAGAACGACACTGATAATCATGTTCACAAATTAGCCCATGTTTAGAGAAAATTAAAATCAATCTGTAAGGGTAGCTGATCGTTATGTGAATTCATTATACTTTGCATATACTTAGTAAGTATAAAATATACTAGTTATATTTGGAAGGGCTTACGTTTTCAGTCTTTTATAAATAAAACAAAGCGATCGTATGGTGTAATAAATATCTGTAGCTTAGTAATTATTTAAACAAGAAGCTGTACCGTTACAGCTGATTTTAATGAAGCGACATCACTAAAATGCACGTTTCCTCAAGACATAAGCTTTCCATTTCTATGGTAATGAGCTTTCTTAGGTTTGCATTTCGCCTCTCGTTAACCTTCGACATTCTTATAATTTATGCTTCTGTATTTCTTTGAGGTGAAGCCCTTCTTCGCAGCGAGGCTAAACTTAACCTTCTTCAGAAGCCTTTTTCACCATTCCTGTGCAAACTTCATTTACACGATTGCTTAATCTTTATGTTGTTTGAAAATTTAACAGTTTTCAAAAACAAAACCAAGCATAACATATTATTTGAAATATTTAAACCGATTTTATTTATTCCTTTTATTTATCGTGTGGTTTTATTTAACATAGCTTCTGTGTTAACTTATTTGCATCAAATCTTGAAATTGATTTGAGTTCTGCCAGTCCAATTTCTTTGAAAGTTTTACACTCGTATGTATATATATATGTGTGTAAGATATAAAACTTTAAAGTTTATAAAGCTGCTTTAAAGAATGATTTGCGACCTCAAAATTAAATTCTAAACGTGGCGCTCTCCCTCCTACAGAGGCTGTTCGCACATTTTTCAAACGATTTTGGTAAGCGGTAATAAAACATCGTTTGCTGCAAAAGACGTAATTGCAATTGTACTATGTTTTTAAAAGTGAAAATTATCGTCTGTGGCTTGAAAGTTTTGTGTTTATTCAAAATGGGGAATTTAAAAAAGCAGTGGTTCGAAGGCTACATTTACGCTCTTTCCGAAGAGAAACAGGTATACTCCGTTATCCAAAAACGATGTGAGAGTCATGGTTTTGTGATATCTAAAGCGTAGATAGTTAATATCATCAACAAAAAAGGAAAAAAACGTCAAATTGGAGCCTCAAGTGGGACAAAAATTCCAAACAAGTATCCAAGGAAAAAACGGACATCTTCGACTATTGCAAAGGTACGTTGTTTAATGTTAAAAGAAAATTCCCCTAGTCGAACGACAGTTGCAAAATCATTAAAATGATCGGTGTCCACAGTAAACAAAATGATAAACGTTGATTGAAATCTTAAGAAAGCGAAAAAACGCAATGTGCATCATCTTCTTCCAAAGTCAACGCAGGACACGCTGCAGAATTCTATATGAGAAACACTTATCCAAAGAAAAATGGAAAACAATTGTCACAATAGATGAAGCATGGGTGCATTTAAATTATTGTAACAAAAAGAGAGCCATTTATTATCATAAAAGGGGAGAAAAAATTTAAGTACCCGGTTCAAAGAATCGAAAGAAAGTTTTTCTAAGGGATTCATGATTGTTGCTGGTTTTTCTTATAATTGCAAGTTAAAAATAAAGAGAGTGCAAAAAAATGTCAAGAATAACTCCAAATACTATCAGGAATATATTTTATCGCCAATGTTTCTGAATGAAATACCATCGCTTTACCCACAGTGCCATCCATTTGTGAGACTCCATCAGGACAAAGCTAGCAGTCACACATCAAAATCCACTGTAAATTTCCTAAAAGAAATGGAACATAAACTGGTATCAACCTTCACTGATATCCGTACTAAATCTCCCGATGCGTCAACTATGGATTTTTGTGCTTTCGGACGTTTAAAAACTGCATTATCCAAACTTTGTCCCAAAACCCTAACAGGACTCTGGAAAGCTGTTCGAGAGAATGGGATAGAATACCTCTTCTGCCACTTCAAAAGGCATTATTATCTTGGAAATTTCGGTGTCGAAAGATAGTTCACAATAAGGGATGGCAAATAGAACATTTAAAACACAGAATGTTATGTAATTTACTTTTGTGTATACAATATACATCGTCTAAAAAATGTATGAACAGCCTCTGTAATATCATCTGTTCTCCCAAATTACAAAACACTACTTAAAAAAGGTAACTAAAACTAATGTTGACCATGCATAGCTTGGTTTTATAATTGCATCTACTTTGGTATAAAACCTCTGGCGATCTAACCACGTCATGCCCTAGTTTCCACCATGCTAATATCTTCTCACTTTGCTTCCCCGTCGAAAATGCCTGCGTCTTAATTTTAAGAATCAATGCACGTAGCAGTTTATCATATTTCGTTATGATTGAATCGAAAAAATGTCTCGGATTTCATTATGATTGGATAAGCATCTATAAAGATGATTTGATATTCGTGGAAATAAAGACTGGAAATTCGTCAAGTTCATGTTTTGTTATCTTCATACGTAGCTTTTCACTCTCAGCCACAACGGTTGCAAGAGGATTCCTCTTCTATGCTTCCCGGAATTACTACATACAAATAAATTGACCGCACACTTAGTATAATATATACAGGGTGATTCATAATTCATCATCAATATTTGGTGGGGAGGTAGGGCATAGGAAAAGAAGGATGTTTCACTTAGGAATGCATGGCCGCATATGTCATGTAGTAGGGCAAAATGATCCCAGCTCAATGATGGAAAGAACACATAAAAAGGAAGTACTAAGGGTAGTGATAGTGACGGAGGATGTGGCCACCACCCCTTTACTATTAAGTTAATTTGCATATAAGGCCACGTCCTCCCTTATACAGAGTAA
This sequence comes from Stegodyphus dumicola, assembly GCF_044657685.1. Classification (NCBI taxonomy): domain Eukaryota; kingdom Metazoa; phylum Arthropoda; class Arachnida; order Araneae; family Eresidae; genus Stegodyphus; species Stegodyphus dumicola. Next base: position 184,498,158 of record NC_140774.1, read on the forward strand.
AGCCAGAGAGGCCACATGGGAGGCTTGCACAGGGCGCCCAAACCCAACGCCTGGACCATCCGGTTGGCAGTTCCGCGAACCAAATGCCACCGGCTTGACACCCGTCCAAAGTGCCCCGGTCCAGTGATTTTTGAATCTTCAAGAATAGCATTGTACATGGCTAAACAAGGGCAGATATACATTAGTAGTTATTTACATGCTTCTGTTAATACATATTTGCTGACATGCAATCCAGCATTGTTACATACATATACTTTCTAAATACCTACATGACATTACCTTAATTTGCTTTGGAATAATAAGACAGAGCTAGTATATACACCTAGCACAAAAAAATAAGAATAAAAATAAAATAATAATAATAATAATAATAATAATAATAATAATAATAATGATAATAATAATAACATACATTAGGACACGCTTGCCCACACTATATACACACATCGCAGACATACCTAGATTACTTATGCTTGAATGATACTGATTTACATTGAAATTTGCTGACATACTGACCAATTATATTTACACATGGCATAAGTCTGGACCCATGTCCATTAGCTTATCAATTATAGAGTAATTTTGTTGGTCTGGTGTCGCTGCTTGACCATAAATCTGTTGAATGCCTCCCTGTTCGTCTGCGGGAACGGAATGTGCATTCCCTCCGTGAGAGGACATTCATGAACGTAGTGTTCTGCTGTGCCCAGATCGCCGCAGCAGCACTGATCCGAATTGGAGATTCCAAATCTCTCAAAATATACTGGAAAGGGCCCATGCCCTGTGATGTAATACACCATTTGTGGCCGTGCAACCAGTAGTTCCCTATCTACTTTAGGCCGGAAGTAGTAAGGAAGAAAACGTTTATCTTACATGCAACATTTCTTTGCATCGGTTTTACAGACTTACAAGAGGTGCTAGAATGCACGATTCATAACGGCGAGGAATCGGAGCAATGAGTCGATGGACCTTTTTATCTGCCCTTCAGACCATATCACACACATGCAGCGGAAGTTCACTTGCGCATGCCATTCGAACCCCTCATGTTGCAAACTCTTTCTTCTGTATTGTCTGATACTGCATGAAGAGGAATTTTAACATTATCAATTTAGTAATGCTTTTAAATAAATATTATTTTATTGTGTTACATGCTTCATGAGTGTTAAGATAACACGCTCCATACAGAAAAACTACCCCGCAGCATTCATTTTTTTATTATGTTCTAAATGTATTTGATGGCAACAAAAAGAAAAGATATTGGAATGTTACTAACTGTTTAGCCTTCCTTTTCATAGTTTCCAAAGTAATAAGTTAATTCCCTTTTTACTAATTTTAATCTACCGTTTATGCAGCTCTTATTGTTCAATGACAAAAAGACAATTTTTAAGAAAATTATATTGCGCTCATTAGATTATGATTCCCAAAATGCATTCCTTACAAATCCCTTCAGAACTTTAAAAATAAATAGTACATTTAAATAAATATAAAATTTATATAATTTTTATAATAATGACATTCATCTCGTTTTATCATCTGAGGTCATGTTATAAGCAAAGCATATATCCTACCAAAATTAACCCTTCAGCCACCCAAGGAATTGGTCTTAAGATCCAAAAATGAACATAAACGCATAGGAAAGATAAGTCTTTATAAAAGGTTGTATAGTCACTTTACACCACAAAGGTATGCTGAAAGGAGGGAGAAAATACCTTATATACTCCCCCATATAAAGGGCGACTGGGGATTAAGGAAAATCGCCAAATCTTGTGGTGACAAATTATCGTCCACCACCTTTTAGTTCGGGTGCCATTGTAGAATCATTAGGTTACTTTGAAGCAAGTGACATGAAACATAAGCAATGGTGTCTCCTGGACTCGAACCTGGACCTCTCGAATACGTGCCGAACGCTCTACTGTTACACCATGAATATAAATATATATGTTATATAAAGTGTTATATAAAGGCATGCTGAAAGGAGGGAAAACTATCTTTCAATGTTAACATCATTATAATTTCAAGATGCCACTGTTATATTATATATAGATTTCTATTTTTACGATATACTACTTTAATTGTTTGATCACGTTTTTAAATGCATTATGTACTTATGAAATTTTGTTAGAAAAGTATTGTTAAATATGTGTATGCAGTTTAGCTATCTAGACAGTCTAACTTGACGCCGTAAAATTTCGTGATCTAAAATACTTTGTCTAATTTTCTTCATGTCCACGGAAAAAAAATTGTAACTTCATTTCGCTGCTGAATGAAATTTTTTCCAAGCTAGAGTTTCTGACCTATTAGTATACACTTTTGACATCAAGAGCAAATTAGCTGAAATTTTAGGCCTGCGTAAGCATGTAAAAACCAACCCTGTTCACGGGATTGCGAATTTGGCTGCTGTAAACTTAAAAGCATTATTTAAAAGCAATAGGTAACTTATTGTTTACCCTGGAATTTTTACGAAATTGAAAAATGAAAGAATATTTACAAAAGCAACTGATTGCAGCATCATAAATTATTTACTTAGTTACGTAAATTAATTTATTCATAATCTAAATTGAAGAAATCCTTCTTTATAATAATATTTAGTCCAAAGGAGCTTTGTCCCTGAAGGGCTATTGTTTTCGTTTTGAGATTTTACGTTGAATCATTATAAACGGCGAATCACTTTTAAAACTGTTGCCACCAAATGTTAGAATCCTGCATTATATTTGAAGAAATTAGATAATGAAAAATCTGCATCAATGTATGTATATTTCTCGCATTGTGGTAAAACAACGGTACCTAGAGCCATCGAATTTTGAATGACGTAATCCTCCTGGACATGAATATGGGCATGTGGAAGACCAAATTTGAAATTTGTTTTATTATCGATTTCATATTTTGTAAAACTTTAACGAATTTTTGAGTAACAAACTCAACGATTTAAAAGAGAGCAATGGCAACACTCTACGGGGAAAAACCTTTATATCTCCAGCGCGCGGAACTGTGTATCGGAAATTCTAAAGATATGCTCATTTTAATGTTATTTTGCAACATTGCTATTGAACTGAATTTTATGGTTTAAGTGCAAAGAACATGATATTTAGCAAATAAATGTAACACACAAAACGTTAAAAAAATGCCCTTTTGGACGTAATTTAAAATCTAAAACCTTTCAATATTTTTTCTTTTAAAATTAAATTATGATGTTGTATATCAGCACCCACCTTTATGGTTAACCAGAGCAAATGCCTCACTCATTTCATCTTGTTCTTCCTTTGATGAATGTGTCCATGGAAGAACAGAGGAGAAAGTTGGGCCAGCACAATGTATATAACTTGCACCTTCTTAGGTAGCACTCTAGGACAAGCGTTTATTTAGCCAATAGTTCAGACTCCTAACATAATTCCAACCAGGAGCCTCATATCCATGATGAGATATTATCTGCCGTGGGCTGGAAGATAATGAGACACTTTAGCTTCGCTTTCGATACCGTTTTCTCCTAGAAGAAAACAGTATCTAATTAATTGATAATACAAGATATTTATGTAAGAGTTTCGAAGATATTGGACCGGAGAATTTTTAAAACATTTCTCTCAGTCAACTGATCTTTCTTAAAGAATAAATATTTCTTTATTCGTGTGGCGTTTCTAAGTGAAGTTCCAAAGTTTAATTATTAGTCCAAAGGAGCATTAGCACAGAAGGCTATAAGTTTCGAAAGGGTATTTTGCGTCGAAATTAAATGCGATATATCACTTTTCAAATTACATTTAAGGAAATTAAATAATAAAGAATCTATGTATGTAAAGAATATATCTATGTATGTACTTTTAATATATCTATGTATGTATTTTCTCACACTGCCAAAAAACCGGTACCTAGAGTTACCAAATTTGAATAACATAGTCTTCCACCCGAACATGGGCACCTGCAAGCCGGAATTTGGAATTTGTTTTATTGTCGATTTAACACCTTGTAAAACTTTAAAGAAAATTTTAATTAAAAACGCCAACAATTTCAAAGCGAGCAGTGGCAACACCGTAGAGAATAAAATATTTTTATCTGCAGCGCGCGAGACTGTCTATCGTAAATTCTAAAGATATGCTGTTTTTAAATATTTTTAGCCCAAAGTGCCGTTAGTCCAAATGATCTCTAAATATATGTGTCTGTAAATTAAAAAGACGCCAGTTAGGACCTAAGATAGCCGTAAGAGCTTTCAGATATTTTTTTGTTATTTAATTCATCATTTAATTTCTTCATCTAATAGTTATTCACAAATCTAGTAATTAATCACTGCCTGCCATGGTTTACTCATTAATAAAAAATGAAGGGGAAAAGTAGGTATCTAAATTTAAAACTTTTTCCCTGTTTTCTATTTCATTATAATAATTGGAAGGAAAATAGAGAATAATATAAATAAAATTGAGTAAATATAATCTCTTGGCTTATTATTATTAGCGAGCATTATTCATGAATACAGTTTCGCTGATGAACTTATAGTGTACGTTCTTAAGTCTGATTTCTAGGTAATCATACAATAAACATCAACTAATGATTTTTAATTTTGATTTTAATGATATTTAGTTTCTTTGTTTTCTAAGAAGGTAAAAACATACTATAAGTGATTTTTTTATGAATTCCCAAATCTGCAGAAACAAATATTTTTGAAAATGCATTTATCTCTAGCAGTTAAAGAAATAAATGAGTTATAATAGAAAAAAAAATTCTGATGTGGACACCACATGAGTTCCCTGTACAAAATATTAAATCATATGCATTATTTCCTGCATTTCATTTATTTATTATTATTTCCTCGAATTTAATTAGAGATATATTTCTCATTCAATTAATTAAGTTCTTACTTCGCGCAAAGGCAAAAATACATAAAACCTCAAAATATCTTTAGTAAAAATTGAAAAACAGAGAAAAATATGAAACGACAAATACAGTTAAAATAATTAAAAAACAATTTTTACAATTAGAGGTTTTACGCAAATGCAAGCTGCGTAAAACTAAAACTTTACCTTCAGTCTCACTCGGCAAAAAGACGCTAAAGATGCAGAACCTGACTTAATTCACTATTCTGTTAAGTTTCAAATGTAAAAAAATATGGCTCCTATGGAAAAAAGTTAGGCTTACCTGCACTTAAACAGCTTTTAAATTGTTGATAATTCTACAACTATTGCGTGCATATTAGCTAAAAGCATAAAAACTATAACCGGAAGATCAGAACAACATAATTCAACCATTGTTAAAGCAAAAACGGCACAATTTGCCACCATATAAGAATAAAGAATACTGAGTTCACTGAGTCCAGGAACAGACAGGTTATACATATTTGTATACTTTCGGTGTGACAGATTGCAACCAAAACGAGAGGTGCACAACTACATGTTATAGCAGTCCTATATACATAATTGGAACGTTCTGAGGCTAGTTGTTTTTGAGTAATGCGAGACAAATACATACATACGTGCGTACGTACAGACGCCATGAAAAATCTCTTCTAAATCCCTTTTAAACAGTTTTACATTTCGTTTGGGGATAAAGTAACCTTTATTCTGCCTTTAAGCACAGATGTCACTCAAAATCTTAGTTAAATTGCATTCGATAGCGGTCAAAATGGATGTTTCCGTTGAAATATGAAACTTGGAATTTTTCGTGATGACAGTACTTCCTTTACTTCGTACAAGAAAGTAAAATAAAAATTTAAATCATTCAAGCGTTTATTTTTATCTTGACTTATTGATTAACATGGGCTAAAACGATTAAGGTGAATCGAATTCTCTAATATTAATAATATAAATTACATTGACAAGGTTATCGATGTAGCCATTTCCTGTCTAAAAACAAATAATATGATAGATAAGACAATATTTCTTCAACAAGCATAGCATAAAATTTTCTATTTTTTATCTTTTGGTTTGTTGTTTTGGCAAACACACGAACTGAAATTGGAAGATAAATTCAAATCCGTTATTCTGACGACCAGAACACGGCTCCTTCATCACTCAAAATATTTCTTGGAAAAGGAAATAAAGAAATTTTTCATAATGTTAACTCACCTTGTTTCTGAAGCCCTTTTTGCTTTTCTTTATTCTTTTGCTAGATATTTGTCTTACAAAATTTTCATTTCGGAAACAAAACCATCTTTCTTTGCTGAGAAAATGGTGAATTGCGTTGTATTTGAATAGAATGCGTGTTCTTTAGTCTTCGAAAGGCAGTTTCAAGTTTCAAAAGAAATAGAATACTCATTGGAGAATATATTATACTTCGTCATTCCAAAAAAAGAACTTGTAGTATGCGATACTTAATTTTATTCCATAAAAGAACTTGATACGCGATAACATAATTGTGTACTATATCGGAAATTTTCGATTTTGTTTCAAAGCTAGAATTAGTGGAACTTCCACGTATGGACTGTGTAATTCAGTTGCGGTTGCAGTCAATATTAAATTACGGTAAACTAAGCTAAAATCAACATTAATGAAATTAGCATATAAGATGGTTTTGGAAGATTTGTTCGCGTGGCCAAAGATAATAAGATAAGTCTTGGCTTAATGGCATGGTTATTATCTTCTAAAGCTTCAGATCGTTTGAATGAACAGAACTTGAGCTTCAAGATAAGTTTGCATTAAATAAGAGACTTAAATAACTGAAAGTTGCAGAGGTTGGAAACAAAGGCATTTCAAACAATTTTCTCAATCGATTTCCTGAATTAACTTCAGCTAGTGCTAAACTAAACTAAAGAAATAGTTAATTGAAAGTTCACAAATATTAAATAATATCGGTTAAAACACAGAAATTGCGTTTTAATGCGAGTTGTGAAAATGGCTTTAACTCTGAGGCCTTTAACTTTTAATATTCTATTTAAGAAAACCGATTGATCAGTTATAAAACAATACGGATAAAGGATGACAAATGTGATTATTATTTGTTATTAAGAACACAGAAAGAGCGTAGAGTTCTTAAGATTATTTTCAGTTCCTTTGTAAGGTATTTCTCCCCGCCTTCTTAGCATGCCTTCGTAGTGTAGTGGTCAGCAAGCTCTGCGCGTATTCCAGAGGTCTGTGGTTCGGTTCTCGGTGAAAGCGTTACTCATTTCACATCATTCCTGCTTTAAAAATAACATAATGCCTCTAAAGTGGCGCCCGAACTAAAAGGGTGGGGGATGATGATTCTCCACACCCAGGATTTGGTTATTGGATGCCCTAAAAACTCCAGTCGCCCTTTAAAAGGGGGAGTATGTAAGGTATTTCTCCCGCCTTCTTAACTTGTGCTGAACTTGTCTTCGTAGTGCAGTGGTCAGCAGGCTAGGCGCGTATTTCAGAGGTCCGTGGTTCAATTCCCGGCGAAGGTGGCTTACCACATTTTACATCACTCCTGCTTTTAAAATAACCTAATGACTCTTAAAAACTCCAGCTTAAAACAAAGGAAGAACTAAATATAAACCTAAGATAAGTTCTGTAATCTGTTCTAGGTTTTGTGTGTACAAAACATAAAACTGATTTTGAGTAATATAAAGCGATATACAAGTGTGTTTCAATGCTCCTGGCCGATAATAACCAGCTTCATGTTTAACGCAGCACACCTAACACTATTAAATTAAAACCAACACCAGATTAAGATAAAAATGCAATTAAAAACATGAAACCAAAATTCCCAATATTGCTGTACTGCAATTTATAAAGTTCGTCGTATCGTTTAAAAATCTAAACTCTTTATTGCGGCAAAACTGATGTAGAATTTTCAACTTCAAAATTACGTATATCGCATACATTTACACACACATATAATGGTAGAGAATTTGCAGAGATTTATTTTAACCTACCATGTATGTGCCCAAATCAATGCAAAGTACATTAACAGTACCAAAAGGTAGAGGTATATGAGCCAGAATAAAGAAGATTTTAGGAATATTGCTTGTTAAAGTATAGGCAATAGATTTAAGGGGACTCATACACCTTAAACCCCTCATGATCTTCGAATATGTGACTGTTGCTTGAATTGGAATATTTTATTTATTTTAATAGCAATTACTTCCAACTTTTTACAGCTGACTACATAATATAGCTGCTTTAGAAACTAGTAACCAGAAAGTTTGTGTTGCCACAAATATTTTTGTAATGTAATCTTCTATGTGACAAAATATTTCGCCGTGTTTCCACCTTGCGCGCATGATATTTTAAAAATGGCTAATGGTACATACTTGAAATTGGATGAAATTCTTTATATGGGCACTATTTTCTAACCGAACCAACAATCTGATGAATATTTTAATATTGAAAAATTTTATGTACGAAAACATTAAAATTTGTTTTAATAAACTACATTTTATAAACTCAACTCAAAATCAAATAAAAATTTAACATGAAATTTTTAGAATTTTAGGTTCACAGTAGTTTCCAAATGTTATAAAAGCTATATATTAAATATGGAATTAAATTATGAAACATAATGTTTTAAACTGTGCGCGCAAGTTGGAAACATGACGAAAAATGTTGTCACAAAGTGGATTAAATTATACAAATATTTGTGGCAACACAAACTTTCTGATGACTATTTCAGAAAGCAGCTATATTATGTAGTCAGCTGTAAAAAGTTGGTAGTAATTGCTTGTTAAAATAAATAAGTTATCCCTATTCTTGCAACAGTCACCTATTCGAACATCTTATGGGTTTTAAGGTGTATGAGTCCCCTTATTTTATTGAATATGAGTCGCCTTTCTTCAACACCGGTTACAATGCATGCAAAAGTTTCAACTTGCAGAATCATATCTGCATACTGATTTAGAGTAATAAACAATAATTTTGTTTAATAGTTTAATTGGGAAGATTTAAAGCTTTTACAGAACAAGAAAAAAATTGCTAATGAAAGAGCGGGTAAGCCAACATATGTTGTAAAATTTTATGAAATGTGTGTGGTAAAATCTGATAAAGTGGTAGTCTTTTGATTCTACATAAGTCGTGTAAAGAGTTATACGGTATTTTCTTCCTCCTTTCTGCATGCCTTCGTGGTGCAACAGTTAGAACACTCGACGCGTATTCAAGAGTTCCAGATTCGAGTCCCGGTGAAGGCATTGCACATTTTTCCCTTCTCCAGCATCAGAAATAACGTAATGAATCTATAGTGGCGCCCGAACTAAAACAAGTGGTGGATGATGAATCTTCAAAAGCAAGATTTGGCGATTGTGTTTTCTAATCCCCATTCTCCCTTTAAAAGTGGAAGTATATAAGGTAAATTGCACCCCCCCCTTTTTTTAACATCGTCTCGCCCACCCTCGAGCGACTACTCAAGTATCAAGGAAGAAATGTTCCTCCTCCTTTCTGTATGCGTTCATAGTGTAGCAGTTAGCACACTCGGCGCGTATTTAAGAGGTCCAAGCTCGAGTCCCGGCCAGGCCACTGATCATTTTTGACGTCTTCCACTTCAAAAACATCCTAATAACTCTATAGAGTCAATAAGAGATTTCATACCGTTAGAATCTATTTCTCCAGCACGTCTTGTAATAATAGATTTTTTCCCTTCTTTCCTCTTTATCTTGTTAAGTTTGAAGAAAAATTAAAAATTTTCTTTTATTTTAGCGAAACATGACATTTCTATTTTTTAGTTTGCCTTTTTAAAACCTAATACAGTTCAACTGTTCACGTGTAAAAGTTAAAAAAAAAAAAAAAAAAAAAAAAAAAAAAGAATTAATTTGCGTTTGCTGCTGTATTTCTCTCTCATTGTTTAAATATTAATGCATTTATCTTGTCTCTGACTATATTTGCGATGAAATGATTTCATAATTGATACCTTATTTTTAATTACAAGTGGATCGGAACCGGAATGACTGAAACTTTTCATTTTATATGCTAATCTCATTAATACTGATTTGAGCTTAGTAAATTTATGTATTGTTTCTATGCATTTACTAATAAAATATGTTTCTGGCATATCATTTAATAATGCATGTCATAAACCTTATCAGCATTTCCGATACAAACAAGCGAATATATAAATGTCTACATACGTGCATAATTTTTACTTTATGCACGAATATTCTAAGAATTCTAAAAATATTATTTGCACTTCACCTCTCCGACCATTATATATTTAACTGCGGTCTCACAGAAGAACATCACGTGAATGCCCAAGCACAAACCTCCTGCCTTCTAAAAGGTTTTTAATTAAAACAAAACGACCGAGAGAAAACATAGGTAATAAAAGAACTGCAAAATATTAATAGAGATCTTTGCCACACAGAATAACTATGCTAAGAAGAAGATACGCATCGAAGAAATGCAAGCGAATGGTTGTACCACAGCGTAATCCGAAACTGACAGTTCTGACTGAGTGATGTGAATAGCATGTTGCCAAAGTGAACCGCAAAGATTCTCGTGTTGCTGCCCAGCCGGTATTGTGTTTGATGACACCGACTACCGTAACGATGAGCCGGGAATCGAATTCCGGAAAGGGCATGTATGTTTGTAAGCGTACAGTGTCTGTATCGCATGGGGGCACTCAAAATAAACAGCGATTCGAAAGTCCTCTCGAGAGGTTGGTGGTAGGGGAAGAACGGGAAAGAGACCCTCGGATCACCCCCTCGGGGTATTCTCCCTTAAAATTTGGGGAGAGGGAAGGAGACTAACAATTAGCTAGGTTCAGCAATACCTCAAATCACCTATGGGTCTACGGAGGTGTTGATCAAGCTTCTACCTATACCTGCACTTCATCTCTAATATGCTCAGGTATTTTACTCACACTTTATTTCACATGATTTTGGCCATGTACATTTGCTGTGTTGACACATGTGCATCAGGTTCGTTTTAGATTCTTGGGTAATATTTAGTGCACATCATAAAGCACGCATTATTAAGAAAAATCAATCAATGGACTATATTTTTCTGTTTTTTTCGCAGCATGAAAAATTTAATATTCTATTTATATGCGGTATAATATGATTTACATGGCATTACATTAAATACACTTGTAGAAATAATGAACTAAAACTAAGCCTTTTCTACTCCAAAAATATAAGCCTTATATAAATAAGCGGGAAAAATTGAAAATACTTTGCCTAGAAACCCCGAAAAAAAGAGAGAGACAGACAGATAGCTGTAACGAAGTACACACCTGTAGAAAATGGAGAGAAATTATAGATATATGTATGCAGAGTTGTTACCTTAATGTAACATATCTTGAAGTTAACAAATGCTAGCATTTTGTGAAGCTTTGCGTTGGTCAGATTAATGCTACACTGTAAGCAAATGGTTTATATACCTTTGCAAACGAAATCGGTATGCTAAGTTTAACCTTTTTTAAATTTCTTTCAAATTCATTTCCTTATATCGGGTGGAAAAGATCTAAATTTTTCCACGGTTTGCTGCGGAACTCTTTTTGTTAGGCAATTAAAATCATAAATTAAAATTAAATTTTTGCCAAAGCGCAGTTGTGTTAAAGGAAAAAATCTGATGTGTGCAGCACATGACTTCCTTGTGCGGATTCTAGAATAGAATAAATGCACTCTTTAAAATTCACTATATTTGTTTACCATATTTGTTATTCTGGCACTAGGTTCACTTACCATTACTTCCTTGTACGAAGTAAAAAGGAAGTATTAAGCTTCAGGCATCATATTTTAACGCAAATATCCACTTTGACCGCTTTCGAATGCAATTTAACGACGTTTTTGCTTGATTCTGTGCGTAAGGACAGAATAAAAGACTTTTTTCCTCCAAAAAAAACTAAAAAACTGCTTTAAAATGAATTCTGAAGAGAAATGTTCGTGGCGTCTGACGAACGTATGTACGTACGTGCGTACGAACGTACGTATCTCCATAACTCAAAAACGAGTAGCCTCAGAACGTTGTAATTTTGTATATAGGACTAATATAACATGTAGATGTGCACCTCGTATTTTGGCTTCAATGGGCCGCGCCAAACGTATATAAATATATTTATAAATATATCCACTCTGTTACCCGGCTCAGTGATCTCAGTTTTTTACTCCTATATGTTTGTAAATTCTACATTTTTTTCTTTAAAAATGATTGAATTATGTTGTTTTTATCTTCCAGTTAAGGGTTTTATGCCTTTAGTAAATCTGTATGCAATATCTTTAGAATTATCAACAATTTAAAAGTTGTTTAAGTGCCGCTAAGCCTATTTTGATGGCGGCCATTGCTTGTTTACATTTGAAACAGCACAGTAGTGAATTTGTTGCCAATCTAGAGAAAAGTAGCTTCGCAACAACAAAGATAAACGCCTTCATTTATTATTGCGATTTAAATCATGCTTAATCCTTTCTGGAATTTTTTCGAGGAAATAAGTGTTTAAGGTTTACTTAATTTTTAATCATTTAATTTTTAATAATTAGTAATTTAATTTTTAATAATTAGTAATTTTTAGTAGAGATATTTTGAGTTTTTATGTGTTTTTGCCTTGTCGCGAAGTGAGAACTGAATTAATTGAATGACAAATACTCAATCGTCTGTGAAAAACTGTTTCTTTTTTGTTTTGTTTGCTTAATTTCTTTTATACATCGTTCTAACTTTATTATAGTACTTGAATAGAACATGTGGTAACGATTAGATAATTCTTTAAATGATACAACTTTTGTGCATTCTGAGTTATAATATGAACGAAATATAATACTGTTAAGTGAACCTAGCCCTAGAGTGTCGCTATGGTAAACAAATAGAGTGAATTTTAAAGAATGCACTTATACTATTGTGGTTTATGCGCTGTCGTCGAAGTAGATATAATTAAATCCAATAAGTTTAAACAAAATGCAAGAAAAAATGCGTATAATTTAATATTCCGTACAAGGAAGTCATGTGGTGTACACATCAGATTTTTTTAACTCAGAATGCACCAAATTTATATCATCTTAAGAATTATCTAATCGTTGCCACATGTTCTATTCAAATACTTTAATAAATCCAAAAAGATGTATAAAAGAAATTAAGCAAAGAACAACAACAACAACAACAACAAAAAAAAAAAAAAAAAAAAAAAAAAAAAAAAAACAGTTTTTCACAGACGATTCAGTATTTCTCATTCAATTAATTGAGATCTCACTTCGCGACAAGGCAAAAATACATAAAAACTCAAAATGTTTGTATTGAAAATTATGAAGTAAATCTTAAAAACTTATTTCCTCGAATAAATTCCAGAATGGATTAAGCATGTTTTAATTCACAATAATAAAAGAAGGCGTATCTTTGTTATTGAGAAGCTTACTTTCTCTAGATTGGCAACAAATCTACTATTCTGCTGTTTCAAATGTAAACAAGCAATGGCTGCAATGGCAAAATTATTAGGTTCAGCGGCACTTAAACAACTTTAAAATTGTTGATAATGCTAGACATATTGCATACAGACTTACTAAAGGTATAAAAACCTTAGCCGTAACATAAGAACAGCATAATTCAATCATTTTTAAAGCAAAAAATGCACACTTAACAAAAATATAAGAATAAAGAAACTGAGATCACTGGGCCGAGTACAGAGGGGATATATATATACATATATTTATATACGTTTGGTGCGGCTGATTGCAAACAAAGGTGCACATCTACATGGTATAGCAGTTCTATATACAAAATTTCAACGTTCTGAGGTTACTCGTTTTTGAGTTTTGCGAGATACATACGTACGTACGTACGCACAGACGCCACGATAAATTCTCTTCAGAATTCATTTTAAATTAGTTTTACCATTTGTTTGGGGGGGAAAGAGTCCTTTATTCTGTTCTTACGAACAGATGTCAAGTAAAAAAGTTACATTGCATTCGATAGCGATGAAAATGGATATTTGCTTTGAAATATGATGCCTGAAACTTTTCACGATTACAATACTTCCTTTTTACTTTGTGCAAGGAAGTAAAAATTACTACTAAAATCCGTAGTTATTATGAAACTGGTTACTTTGAATTATTTGTAGTTATAAGTCAGTCTTGATGAATTTGAACTGAATTACATTTTTTTTTCTTTTTTAGCTGTGACAGTTTAGATGCGGTGATGGTATTCATAACTATTAACGGCCAGAAGGAGAGAGTCGATAATTTTTGTGGCAACAAGCTCCCTGCGCAACTGATGTCCAACGGACCTTCGATGTTGGTTGAGTTCCGATCTCTCCATTCCTCTCCAGAGGTCAAAGGATTCAGAGCCATCTACAAGTTCGTAACAGGTATGCTATTCTTATCTTCCTCACAATCAGAATATGATGGATCAATTTGTTATGATTCCAGCATCACCAAACCTCTTTTAAATCTTCTTTAAGAACACTATAAGTAATTTGTTACCTAAATTAAAATATTCAATGTAAATTGATGTCCAGAATGGGGCAAACATAAACACCGAATGGGCCAGTAAGTATATGCAATTAGCTCCCAATTAATTGAGGGCCGGTAAACTGGCCTGTTGTTTCATCGTGCCCTATTTAAAAACAATAAGTTTGTTTATTAAATAAAATAACACGCCGAAGAATAAGTACTGAATATACTTGAGCGATAAAAATCAGCGTAAATGCATACAACGTAAGTGCATACATATTAAGTTCATACATTTTGTGAGATTTGTTACAAAGGCTTGAATAGTTTATTTTTCAGCTACAGAAGTGAAAATGGCAAAAGAGAAGAGGGTGCTCACGCGATAACAATAAAGCAAAAAGTTTGAGAAAGCTCCTCTTAAGGAAAGAAATGAAGCAGGTAGTGTCATCCACTGACAAAATCAATGGTTTTTTATGAATGTTAAATTGCCGTTGCCACCGAAGATGGCATAGTGGTTAGGAGAGCCGACTACAATACCAAAGGGCCTGGGTTCAAATCCCGGAGAAGGCATGGCTGTAACTGTCTGTCCCTTCATAGGACTTAATGTTGGCCGCCTGTTAGGTGCCTCCACAATAAAATGGCCACCACTTCTGACCTTAGGGGCAGCTAGTGCCGTTATAGGCCAGTGCCCACCATTGGAAAAAAACATTCGATACGTGTTCAGATCCCTGGGAGTATCTTGGTTGTGTCGGCGTTTACAGTGTTAGCCAGTATTCTTTAAAATGTGTTCTCCACAAAGGTTCGATTCCGTCGGATCGATAGCCTTTGTGATAATCTAATACACCATAATAACCACTATAATGGTAGAAAGGACTATCAGTACCATATGATTTAGGATACTGATTAAGATTCATTTCCCAAAAATATGTAATCTATACATCGGTTGCTATCGCCACCTATCTAAAGGCTTCGACAGGTAAGTTTAACCCCAAAGATAAAAATTTTAGAAAATTTCCTATAGTCAAGACTTGGCCTTATAGGTGACCATTGTCGAAAAAAGACAAAATATTGCTCGGCATTCGAAAATCGAATGTTGAATGCCCATCCAGACGTATAGAGGTTAAGGAAGCCGACTGCAGTATCAAAAAGCCCAGATTCGAATACCGGAGACGGCATGGGTGTCACTGCCCGTGCCTTCACAGGGAACAGGGCCCCACTGATACAGGCTTCCAACCTAAGGTAATAATGAAATTTCCAAACGAAATTAGTGGCCGATCAGAGGAAAATATTTACTCCACTAGCAGCCGCCACAGCAACCACGCGCCCGGCAGATCGAAGGAATTTCTTGAAAACATAGACAAAAGTTACAGAAATATTGCAAGGTTTGACAAGCATGATCATCTCTGCACATAGTACCACGTATACATTCCTATTTAAAATACATTCGCGCGACAAAAATTGCTACATTGCAATTGATGAGATTTAACGCTGATTAATATACTTAATTAGTTATTAAAATTTCTAAATTCATATAAACTGACAATGCAAAATTTAGAAAAACTGCCTTCATAAACATGAAATAAAACATACTTAAGAAGAGTTGGAACCCCAAAAGCTTCAAAAAATTGTGATTTCGGATTTTTGCATTTTCAAATTCTCTACACTTTTATCTTTCTAAAAATACCATTTTTTAATCTCTATGAAAATTAGAACTGTAAAAAAATCTAGTTTTAATTTGTCATCTACTGCTTTGATCAATGAGGATTTTTACATGAAAACGTGATTTTCTCCAGACGTGATTTTTTTATACTCGATGTACCTTTTCTCAGGAACTACTGCTCAGAAGTATCTAAACTTTTTATGGCTTATTTATTAGGTTCCCTAATATTTACTGAAATGAGCTTTTTGTAATAAACTTAGAAATAAAACAAATTCTGAAATGTTTCAGATTTTAAATTACGTCCAAAGGGGCGTTTTTTAACATTTTTTGTGTTACCTTTCTTTATTAAATATCATGTTCCTCGCACTTAAACCATAAGATCCAGTGCAACAGCAATATCGCAAAATAGTTTTAAAACGAGCATATCTTTAGAATTTCCGATACAGAGACTCACGCGCTGGAGATAAAAATGTTTTTTCTGCACAACGTTGCCATTGCTCGCTTTGAAATCCTTGAGTTTGTTAATCAAAAATTCGACAAAGTTTTAAAAAATAGGAAATCGATCATGAAACAAATTTCAAATTTCAAATTTGGTCTTCCACATGCTCATATTCGTTGGAGGATTACGTTATTCAAAATTCGATGACTCTATGTACCGTTGTTTTATCACAATACGAGAAATATACATACATTTATGCAGATTTTTAGTCCAAAGGGATTTGAATCCCGAAGAACTATTAGTTTCGTTTTGGCATTTTGCGTCGGACTCATAAATGTCGGTTAACTTTTCAAACTGTTGCCACAAAATGTTAGAGTCCTGCATTATATTTGAAGAAATTAAATAATGAAAAATCTGCATAAATGTATGTATATTTCTCGTATTGTGATAAAACAACGGAACATAGAGTCATCGAATTTTGAATAACGTAATCCTCCAACGATTATGAGCATGTGGAAGACCAAATTTGAAATTTGAAATTTGTTTTATGATCGATTTCCTATTTTTTAAAAATTTGACGAATTTTTGATTAACAAACTCAAGGATTTCAAAGCGAGCAATGGCAACGTTGTGCAGAAAAAACATTTTTATCTCCAGCGCGTGAGTCTCTGTATCGGAAATTCTGAAGATATGCTCGTTTTAAAACTATTTTGCGATATTGCTGTTGCACTGGATCTTATGGTTTAAGTGCGAGGAACATGATATTTAATAAAGAAAGGTAACACAAAAAATGTTAAAAAACGCCCCTTTGGACGTAATTTAAAATCTGAAACATTTCAGATTTTGGTTTTTTTTTTTTTTTTTGCATTATTTAATTTCTTCAAATATAATGCAGGACTCTAACATTTTGTGGCAACAGTTTGAAAAGTGAACCGACGTTTATGAGTCCGACGCAAAATGCCATAACGAAACCAATAGTCCTTCGGGATTCAAATCCCTTTGGACTAAAAAAAATTTAAAAATTTTTTTTGTGTGAGAAAAGTGCTAAATTTTACTATGCCTAACATAATATCTTGTAATTTACTCTAAAATTCAGAATGTTTCAAAAGCTCATTTCAGTATAATCACATAGATATACTTTAATTACAGAAAAAATTTCAAGCTTGTATCTACAGCAGATTTTGAACGTGTATACGAGCCAGTTTCCCATAGAAAGTCCTCCACGAAGGTATCCCTCCCCTTAGGCAGATAGCCCTAGTGTGCTTTGCCGTAATTAAATACACACACACACACACACACACTACAGCAGATTTTGAGAAAAGGTACACTGAAAACGGCCAATTTAACATTGTCGGTGCAGGGGTTTCTGATACCCCTTAATAAATGTCCTTTGTTAACAGAGAGAAATGTCTTTAACGTGTTCATAACTCTTGGACGTGTTCGGTGAGATTGTCCAAATACTGAATAAAGTATTCACAGGTAAGATAGTAGAGATAATCAAAGAAATCACTGTTCGTATTGGAATTAAGCCATTCAATAATCTCTAGAATAAATCACTCTTTGCAGTAGTATTCATTGTTCAAGAATGTCAGTAGTCTTGATAGTTTCCAATATTGAGAAATTAGGACTATTTTCAAGCAAAATAACAATCAAATGAAAGTCAATGAAATCATTATTCATTCTAAAATTGAATTGTTCTACTTCCACTGATAGAGGTTTTGGCTTGCACAGAGATGAATAGCACAAATTATACAGTGGTTCACAGCTTAAACACTGGTAATATCCATTCAATTACATTATTCGCCGTTGCCCGTAAGCTCATACTTCTTGCATCATCTCTGATAGCACTGATCACATAACATAATGCATCGGAGACACAGACACATTACAATAACACAATTAAAAGAAAGTCAATGCTTCTGTGAAACTCACATGAAGAAAACCTTAAAGTTACGATATCAATTTCAATGGCGCTAGAATGTCATCTCAACGAAGTAGATATTCGCAAAAAAAAAAAAAAAAGCGACAATTCTGTATCTCTCGTTCTTCTGAGCTGATTGACGAAATTTAAATTGTGTTTTTCATGTCTCAAAAATACGACTTAGGATACGTATTAGATTTATGTATAGCGTTGTTCTAATATAGGTATTTCGACATTTTAGCTCCACAATGTTAATTCAGTTTGGTATATATTTATTAAACTCTGTTTTTTTATTAAATTTATTTGATTCTTCCTTTCACATTTGGAAATTCAGGTTCATTCCAAATAAAATTCACCCATTTTGTATGATTTATTTTTTTAATTTGTATTTTTAAATAATTTTTGTAACTTTTTCAAGAACAATTTTGAATTAAAATCTATAAATATTTTACCATCATCTTAAAGTAGATGTATTTCTAAGCATACCTGCAAAAAATTACAGTTTTTTATTCAAAATGTCCGTAGATATACGTCAATTTATATATTGGCGCGATTTGAAATTTGGCATATTTGGTGAAAGCGATAAAACATCAAATGTGGTTTACACACTTTCCTAAAACTATTTGAAAGAAGGAACGCTGTGCTCTATTTTCCGCTCATGCACACTGTAAAAAGGTAGGAACGACGTTCCTTTTTCTCAGCTCCGGCATAATGGAAGCGAAAGAAAAATCGGTTGCCATATATTAAGAAGTTCGTCAAGTGAATTATTAGTGGCGCAAATGGATAAAATTGTGCCAAGATAAATATTTGAATTTCTCCGTAAATGTCGAGCCAAATTTTACAAAATTTGATATCTAGGCATAATTTGAGTCGTAGAATCGAAATATGGAAAAAAAATTCTTTTGTTATTTCAGAAAAAGTCCGATTTTGTTTTAAAATACTTATGTCAGATCAATGCTATATATAAATCTAATATATATCCTATGTCGCGCTTTCGAGACATGAAAAACGGAATTTGAATTTTGTCAATCGGCCCAGTAGAACGGGAGATATAGAACTGTCCCATTCCCCCCCCCAGTGTATACTCATTCTGTCAATCTTGCCATTCACCAACCATTCAGACTGTGTATTTCAACAACTTGCACGAAAACATGGACTAAGAATATTGTATTTGTTGAAAATATGAAATCAGAATAATTGGCATGCCAACTCAGTTCTTTAATATATGAACAATATCTCACACTCTCCCATATGGGAACCATAGTTCTGTTGGAAGTCATATGAATCGATGCACAGCGTAGTCCTGAATAGTATCGGTTAGTGACACTGACACAATTAGTCTAATATTAAACAGTGTACAAACAGTCAATACTCAACGAGGTCCTCATTATTAAACTACAACTGTCACATTAGCAATTAATCATAGTGAACCACAAACAAAAATTTAATTAAGTTATGGTAAGTAACAACAGCAATTTAGTTATTTTACTAAGAAGCAGTCAAATTAGTTCAATCAAAATTTACACCTAAACGACAGAAAAAAATTCAAGAAAAGTGTTATTAATATTCATTATTCAAAAATTGTATTATTTTAAAGCAAAATTACTAATCTGGTCAAAATACACAGCCCGTAGAATCAGTTATTCAGCAGTACCCAATACTCCTACGTAAAAGGAACTAGTATTAGCTCTCTCGTCTATAAACACTTAAAATAAGCATTATACATGTCAGAGAGCATGTATTGCATTACTTTCTATCACGTAGATGTTATTTAAATAACAAAACATAACTCACATTTACAATGAAAGTTAATAGTTCATATGCCTAAAAGTAATTAGTAATCCAATACAAAATCCAATGTATACACAATTCAGGAACTTCATTTCAACTGACAATGAAAATTTTTAAAAAAATCTGAAAAGTTTCAGATTTTAAATTACGTTCAAAGGAGTGATTTTTTTAACATTTTACTGTTACATTTATTTATTAAATATCACATTCTTTGCACTTAAACTATAAAATTCAGTTCAAGAGCAATATCGCAAAATAGTTTTAACTTAAGCATATCCTTTAGAATTTCCGATATGCAGTCTCACGCGCTGGAGATAAAAATGTTGTTTTCTGTACAACGTTGCCATTGCTCGCTTTAAAATCCTTAGGTTTGTTAACCAAAAATTCGTTAAAGTTTTACAAAATAGGAAATCGATGATAAAACAAATTCTAAATTTCAAATTTTGGCTTTCACATGCCCATATTCGCAGTAGGATTACGTCATTCAAAAATTCGATTGATCTATGTGCCGTTGTTTTATCACAATGCGAGAAATATACATACATTTATGCAGATTTTTCATTATTTAATTTCTTCAAATATAATGCAGGACTCTAACATTTGGTGGCAACAGTTTGAAAAGTGAAACGGACATTTATAATGAATCGACGCAAAATCGCAAATCGCATAATCCTTCAGGGACAAAGCCCCTTTGGACTAAACATTTAAGCTGATTCAGCAATTTTCGCAGTTCCTCTCTATAGACCGGGCATTTTCTTGGACCACTGCTATGATCCAATTTAAACTCAGTGCCTCTATCCGAGTTATATTGTAAACAATTTATAGAAGAGGGACCCTCACTGCAGTTTTGTCCTGGAGTTTTATAATTCTGTGCACATTGTACGCAAAACGATTCTGCCTGACAATCGCGTATATGGTGGCCAAAGGGCCGACAACCGTAGCATTGTATATGAGTAACATATTTACGAAACGAACAGGCCGGAAAGCCAACAAAAATTTTACCTGAATTGTAATATTCGTCCAGAAAAAGCCTATTAGTCTTCACAATCCAATTCTCAGTGTCGCCATATTTTCCTTTAAATTGAAATATGAATTGCATCTGAAGAGGAAGCATTCCTTGTGATCTTGCAACCAAGGCTTGTTTTACAACTTCTTCAGTCGTTCCCATAGGAGCACCAATAACAGTAATTTTATCCATTCGTCTTCTTGGAGCACGCACTTTCAGTTTACTCTCAGACTCTTTAGCTATGGTACCCTGTAACTGTGTCACTTGTTCCGGACTTGAACACAGTATAAGTAATTCTTCAGTTGTAGTAGGTCAGATAGAGGTTATCCAAATTCCTAATTTTATGGGGTCAACGATCGAGGCCAATTCACCGCGAATTGTCTCAGGTGATTTTGTTCTGTCAAAAGAAGAAATAAGGAAGCAGGTTTTAATTTTTGTTTCGATTAAACTCTGTTTTTTATTAAACTTATTTGATTCTTCCTTTCGCATTTCGAAATTCAGGTTTATTCCAAATAAAATTCACCCATTTTTATGATTTATTTTTAAAATTTGTATTTAAAAATAATTTTTATAATTTTTTCAAAAACGAAATTTGAATTAAAATCTATAAATATTTTAGCATCATCTTAAAGTATACGTGTTTCTAAACATACCTGCAAACAATTCCAGTTTTTTATTCAAAATTTCCGTAGATATGCGTGAATTTATACACTGGTGTGCAAAACTTAAGGGGACTCATACACCTTAAACCCCTCATGATCTTCGAATATGTGACTGTTGCAAGAATTGGAATATTTTATTTATTTTAATAGCAATTACTTCCAACTTTTTACAGCTGACTACATAATATAGCTGCTTTGGAAATTAGTAACCAGAAAGTTTGTGTTGCCACAAATATTTTTGTAATGTAATCTTCTTTGTGACAAAATATTTCGCCTTGTTTCCACCTTGCGCGCATGATATTTTAAAAATGGTTAATGGTACATACTTGAAATTCGATGAAATTCTTTATATGGGCACTATTTTCGAAGTGAACCAACAATCTGATAAATATTTTAATATTGAAAAATTTTATGTACGAAAACATTACAAATTTTGTTAATAAAATACATTTTATAAACTCAACTCAAAATAAAATAAAAATTGAACATGAAATTTTTAGAATTTTAGGTTCACAGTAGTTTCCAAATGTTATAAAAGCTATATATTAAATATGGAATTAAATTATGAAACAGAATGTTTTAAACTGTACCCGCAAGTTGGAAACATGACGAAAAATGTTGTCACAAAGCGAATTAAATTATAAAAATATTTGTGGCAACGCAAACTTTCTGATGACTATTTCAGGAAGCAGCTATATTATGTGGTCAGCTGTAAAAAGTTGGTAGTAATTGCTTGTAAAATAAATAAGTTATCCCAATTCTTGCAATAGTCACCTATTCGAACATCTTATGCGTTTTAAGGTGTATGAGTCCCCTTAAGCAACAATGTAAAATTTAATCAGATAGCCATGAAATTGTAGAAAAGGGGCTCTTGCGTTCAGTACAATGAACACGCAATTCAGTAGAAAGGTCATGCGTATGCAAATGTCAAGAAAAAAAACGTCACAGGCTACGTGAGCGTACACAAAACGCGTACGGTCGGCGCGCTCAACTCGAGATTACCATAAAAGGAGGGATGGAGATGCAATTAAAGACATTCGCTGCAAGTACAAGGAGTTCTTTCGTGAAATATGGCTAGAAGAAATGATCTGGATGACTTCACACGTGGAAGAATGATCGAAAATTTGGAGTAAGAGCGAAGTATGACCAGTATAGCTGAAGAGTTGGAAATCAACAAAAGTGGCGTTTCGCGCGTTTAGAAAGCCTTCCATACCATAGGTACAGCTATTAGAAAGGTTGGTAGTGTCCGTCCCAGGAAAACAACTTCAGCAAATAACCGATATATAGTCCTGAAGACGAAAAGAGTCCAAAACCAGTCAGCAAGCGTCACATTTCAACAACTGTGAACAGCAACGGGCGACAATTGTCGTGGTTTACTGTGTCCAAACACCTCCACAAAGGGGGCCTATGTGCCTGCCGTCCTGAACGCTGCATCCCTTTGAACGTTGGCCGTCGGCATTTTACAGTTGTACAAAGAACGCAAAAACTGGGCATCTCATCAATGGAGTCGTATCCTCTTTACGGATGAGAATCGTTTTAGTGCCACAAGCGATTCTCAACACAAATTGATTTGGAGAGAAGTCAGAACACGGTTTAATCTGAGTAACATTACGGAAAGAGACCGTTACGGTGTCCTGAAGATCTTGTCTGGAGAGGCATTATGCTGAACGGGCGGACGGAGCTCCACGTTTTCGACAGAAGTTTTGTAACCGGAGATCGCTATCGTCACGAGGTGATCCTTCCACATGTGCGTCTGTTACGAGGTGCCATTGGAGTAGACGTTGTTTTTATGGATGATAATGCACGGTCACACCGGACTCTTGCTTTTCAGAAGATACTGAAAAGTGAAGATATCGCTCGAATGGATTGGCCAGCGTGCTCCCTTGATTGACACCCCATAGAACATGTGTGGGTTGCTTCGAGGAGACGCTTGTGACATGATTACATCCTCCGGGGAACACCCAGCAACTGAAACAGATGCTCATTCAGGAATGGGCACTCTTACCTCAAGATCTGTTGGACAATCTGGTGCTGAGTATGGAAATACCGTTCGAAACAACCATTGCAGTAAGGGTAGGGCATATCCCATACTAAGGAACACCTGCTTGTTGTTCTTCCTCTTGTACAGACAATCATGTGTAACGATACTATGAGTTCAATAAATCCTGTTCTTGTTTAATTCCATACTGTATGCATTGTATTCATTTTTAGGGCAATTATGCTTTCGTCATCGTTTAAATACAAAATGCTGTCTCTTAATTCTGAATTTCATGTCTCTCAGATGATTTCTCGTGGAGTTATGCTAAAAAGAACACCTGTTGCTTATATTTTGCACACCAGTGTATATTGGCGCGATCAGTTGGTCGACACTGTTGTGAAAGCCTCTATCTGCTGAATTTTTTCCAAGAACCTCCACCGGGGCCCTACCTTTTAAAATATCAACAGCGATTGTTATTTGTGAGATCTTACCTTTCTTACCCTTTCTGTGAGTTTGAAGATTCTTATCCAAACGTTGAATCTCAAGGAGCTGAGGTTATATAACAATTAAGTTCTGTTTGAAAGCCAAGATCCACAAGTCTATTCCGTAAACCCTGATTAACGAAGTTTTCAAAGAGAGAATCATCTGTAGATGTCATAGTAATGGTTATAAGTACGTGCCTGAACCTGTTGAGCCAGGGTCTCCATAGATTCTGCAATATGTTTATGCTCCTTCATCGACTCGAAGTAAAGAGTTGTACAATGCTGAAGTTTGTAAAAAGATTCTTAAGCCTTTTAGACTCTCTTTATTAAGTCTAAAACAGTCTTGTGAATTCAATTTATCATTACAGAATGCAAGATAGTGTATATATATCATATGTAAAATCTATATATGCCCCACAAGCGTAAAAAACTGTTAAAATTGAATTAATTGCAATGTGGAAACTAGTAAATTAATTGCAATGTGGAAGTAGTGGGCGTTCCCGCAAACAATGTCATTCGGCAGCAAAACTCGTTTTACAGGCAAAGTAGGAACCGTTAGTATTCAAGTATTGGCATTAAAAATGAAGAAAAGCTATTGTTATGGCAAAATACAACCAGCTGAAGTTAACTTTAAAAAATTAACTATTGTTGTTAGAACAAAAATACTACTATATTTCCCGTATAAGTATCTATCCTCTATATCATGACAATGATTTCAGAGTTGTTGTTAAATGCCTTCGGTATGAATTTAGAGCAAAATTTAGCATTAAGTCAAAGAGGTTATGCTAGTAAGAAACAGTGTGACCCCAAGGTATATAAATTTCTATGTGAACCAAAATATTATATGAATTTAGAGCAAAAATTTAACATTAAGTCAACGGGATTATACTAGAAAGAATCAGTGAGACCCCAAAGTATATAAATTTCTATGTGAATCAAAATATTATATGAATTTAGAGCAAAATTTAACATTAAGTCAACGGGTTTATGTTAAAAAGAACCATTGGGACCCCAAGGTATATACATTTCTATGTGAACCAAAATATTATATGTATTTAGAGCCAAATTTAATATTAAGTCAACGGGGTTATGCTAGAAAGAACCAGTGGGACCCCAAAGTATATAAATTATGTGAACCAAACTATTATGCTCAATTTAATTATAGAATTACATAATTTGCAAAAAATTCAGTTAAAACAGAAATTTTCAGGAACTTAAGAGAGAGGCAAAGGTGTCCCACCCACTAGGTGCCCCATAATAAAGTGACCACGACGTCTCTCGTTAGTAGTGGCAAAGCGGAAGTTGTCTGAGAGCCAATGAAAGTTAGTTCGGCAATGGAAGACGTTTATTGAATCTTCGCCAATGGAAGATGTTTTCTGTGCACTCTAGATTTGCTTTTCCAACTCTAGAACAAAAACTTCCTTAAGCGCAACTGAAATTTACAGACTTTAATTTAGTATTTCAAATGAGAGATTTAAAAATTTTCATGTCCACATAGTAAAAAGCATTTTTGTCGTTTTGAAAGATTATAAGAATTCTGTACTCATTCCCTTCTTTTTTTTCGATTGGTTACATAATTGCGCGTATTTTCGCGTTTTCTCCTATCAATAAAGTTCTCAGTTTCATAACAAAGGACTCCATTTCGGATATGAAGTTCTAGGATACGGTATTCTTTCCCAGTGAGGTTGGTCAAACTAAGAGCGTCTTAAAACTTCACATTGAGGAGAATACGACTTAGGAAAAAAGAGCGTCTTAAAACTTCACATTGAGGAGAATAAGACATAGGAAAAAAAGAAACACATAAATTGTCTATTGTTCAAATTTGGGGATTAAAAGAAATGCCTTTTCAATTTCAATTTTTCTGCATCCCAAATTATTCAAAAATCATTTTACTTTGGCAAATTAGATTTCCTATAGACCTTTCATAGTCATAAAAATTTGTCGCTTCTAGTTACGTAATTCTCGGTTTTATTCGTCCTACAGCTTTTAAATACATTATTTTTTCCATAGATAATTTAAATTTCTGAGAGCAGACTGCGCAGTAGCTTTGTTTCTTTCCTTAACTAGAACCTTCTTGAGTTTGGGATCTATTGTTTTCACGGTAGCATATGCATTCTCTTTGTCATTCTCACTTCTGCAGCTGAAGACGCAGGTTCTATAAAAACCTTCGAAACTAATCTCACAAAAGTAATGCAACTTAGCTGGTTTTTATTGCTTTATTATCTTCAACAAAAAATTCGTTTATGTCGAAACGATGCAAAAATTCCCATCACAAACAATCAACGTGAAACAAAACTTGTGAACAAAAAGTTCTCATATTTCATAGCTTGCAAAGTGCAAAGTTCTCATATTTCAAAGCTTTGAAAAATTCTAAATTTATAAACTCTCTATACAAAATACAAAAAGGAAAAAAAAAGGCAAACTGCAATGATAGCAGGAATGTGTCATTGTATTTGAGAACAGCTTTTATAAACAGCTGTATACAATTAAATTTTATGTAATCTGGAATAATAAATATTATAAATTAAATCTTATAATGTTTCCTAACCGAATTTTTTGTATGTGAGTTTGAACTCAAACGTACTGTTCAGGTTCTCTTGTAAATAATGTTCTCTAATGCCACTTATAATTTTTTCGTTACCTCCAGAGCATTCTCTTTATTTTGAATATTGATTTCATTTATGCAATCAAGCGAGCTTGTTCTTCAGATTAAAAGGTTTTAAAATACAGGAAGATTATTCAAAATACATTTCTGCTAAATATAACACAGGTTAATTACTATTATTGTATTTTTTTAATTGCTTTTGAGTTAACATCCATTTTAGGTTAACAGTGGATGACACTCACGTTTAATCCAAAGTTGACTGTATAAGGTATTTTCTGACGCCTTTCTGCACGCCGTTGGGGTGTAATAGTACGTATATAGTAGTAGAGTAGTACGTATTGCGCGTATTCGAGAGGTTCAGGTTCGAGTCCTGGCGAGGACATTGTAGATTTTTCACGCCTCCAGCTTCTAAAAAATCCCAATGACTTGTTCTTGATATAATTTATTTTTTGTGCGAAAATGTGCTAGTCATCTTTTGCAAATATATATTACTGACTGATAACATAATACTTTGCTATTTCCTTGTTATTAGGGCCCCTTGTTTTACAAATACGCAAAGATTATCGTCAAATCTTAATTAAGAAAATATTAAGGATTTAACTTCTTCAAGTGTAGTGGTTACCTAAAGTAACCACCTTTTCTACTGAATGTCTTACTCACTCGTGTGAGTGGTTTTCAAAACTGACCATTTCTGAGGTTTTCTTGTAACTCATTAGATTGCAATCAAGAAACATAGGCCAATAGTTGATGCAGCAATTCGTCTTAAAAAGTAAGCATCAGCCACCAACAACAACATCATGACGATGTGCACTCTGCAGCACCAAGAAAAAACATGTTCAACTTTCAATACGCCTGGTCTATTATCCATTATATCATTAGGAATTAGGTCCATCATGGAGGAAATTTCATCATTATATAATTACAGCAATTAGAATACAGTGAACGATTTCAATAATTGGTTCCAGTTATCGTTTAAAGAATTTTTTATTAATTCTTTTCCTCTTCAAAAATAGCATACTGTGCAATACAAAAGTGCAGGAATTTCTGAGTTATATTTTAAGTTATAAAAACCTATTTTTATAAACTATATCCTTAAAACACCCTAAAGAAAAAAATTGGAAATTTATGATTTGGTTATAGGGTACGAATGAGAGGAATACGATCCGATCCAGCCTGGTCTAAAATTCTTCTATGATTCTTCACCACCATCATTTGGTGACTGGATCCCCTAACTCCTAGTAGCCATTTAAAAGGGGGAGAACATAAGGTATTTCTTCCCTCCTTTCTGCATGCCTTCGTCTAAAAATGTGTAAACCACCTCTATAACAAATGCTTGTATTTTCCAAAGCTGTAAGCCTATTTGTTAAAATATTGAAATGATTTATTTTATTCTAAAAATTAAGTTCATTTTCTTTGTTATCTTACAGCATGTTGAAATCATTTCAAATAATAGTTACCTTTTGTCAAACTAGCTGAGGAAGCATGGATGTTATTCCTTTTACTTCTAAGTACATCTCGAAAAGTCGTTTGCAAAACTAGCTATCCGGAATTTAACGTTTACTTAATAAATCCAAAAACAGAGATAAAAGATAATCTTTTAGTCTGATCCTTAGAACTCTTATCTAACACGTGAAAAGGATTTCAGTCTAATCCGACCTGATGATAACACACTTATTTCCAGTTTTGCCAAAGAAATACCTAATAAAACTGTGAACAAAATTATATTGTTATTCATGAAGCGACAAAATATTTATAGTAAAAAAAAAAAACTATCGTCTGTAGATCAATAAGAACTACATTAAAAATATATATTGTTTCATTGTTAGTCAACTTTAATGGCAACAAGTATATAGGGATTTCTTTATCAATGCTGAAAGAACAATTTTTTAAAATAACTTTACAGATTAAATATAACAAGAAAAATTTAATTACAGTCCAAAATCTCAAAGAAAGATTTAAAGTTTCAAACTTTCATATTTTGTATTGCGCCCAAAAAATGTTTTTTTTTATTATTATTTACAGATATAGTATATACGTCTAAAGAGCATTCGGGGTTTGGGATAAAAATATTTAAAAACAGCATATCTTTAGAATTTCCGTACAGAATTGCTACTGCTCGCTTTAAAATCGTTAAGCTTCGTAATCAAAATTCCATTAAAGTTTAGAAGTATTAAATAGATGGTTTGGTTTATTTAATTACGGCACAGGACACTAGGGCTACCTGCCCAAGGGGAGGTATGCCTTCGTGGAGGACTTTCTAAGGGAAACTGGCTCGTATACACGTTACACATGGGGAAAACCACGAAAACGCCCATGCAGCCAGCCCATTCGCGGGATTCGAACCTCGGACCGAACTACCAGTGTTCAGCGACTTTAACGCTCGGCCGCTGCTGGGCTTATTAAATAGAAGAAAACGCAAATTCGAAATTCAAAATTCGGGCTTTAGGTGCCCATATTCTGGTGGAGGACTACGTTATTCAAACTTTTTTTTTAATCTCTAGCGTACTGTGCACAGTATGCTATTTTATTTCTCGCTGTGAAAATTATTTTTACACAGCGAGAAACATTCATACATTCATGCAGACTCTCCATTGTTTAATTTCTTTATGTATAATCTGAAAGCTGTAAGATCTGTAATGTAAGATCCGTAATGTAAGATTTCTTTATGTATAATCTGAAAGCTTACAGATCTTACATTACGCCCAAAGGGGCGTTCTTTTAACGTTTTGCGTGTTACCTTAAGTTATTAAATATTATGTTCTTCGCACTTAAACTATAAAATTCAGTTCAAGAGCAATATCGTAAAATATATTTAAACTGAGCATATCTCCCGAATTTTCGATACACAGTCTCGCGCGCTGGAGATAAGAATCTTTTTTCTGTACAACGTCGATAAAAAAGAAAATTGAAAATTCAAATTTGCGCTTCCAGATGCCCATATTCGGTGGAGGATTACGTTATTCAAAATTTGATGGCTGTAGGTACCGTTTTTTTATCACAATGCGAGAAACATATATATATTTGTGAAGATTCTTCATTATTTAATTTCTTTAAATGCAACACAGGGCGATAATATTTGGTGGCTACAACTTGAAAAGTGAAACGAACATTTAAAGTTTAACGCAAAATGCCAAAGCAAAATTAATAGCCTCCTGGGCCTTTGGGCTAATAAAAAATGTCTGGAGGCTTTCAGATTTTATATTACGCCTAAACGGGCGCTTTTTTCATTTACAGAAACATACACGTTTCGAGATCATTAGGGCAAACCTCACATTGGGATAACAATGTTAAAAAACAGCACTTTTTTAGAATTCCCGATAGTCAGTCTTGTGCGCTAGAGATTTAAGAAAAAGATGATTCTATACCAGTTATTTACCGTATGGCATTAAAACCATCTTTTATTAATTTCAATAAAATTATAAAAATAATGAACGAGATATATGATAAATTGTATGGGTTTTACTTAATCCGTTAGGTGCATTACTGAAGCAGGAAAGATGAAAAATGAGCAAATGCCTTCGCTGGGAATCGGACCGCGGAGCTCTGGATTACGCGCCCAGCGTGCAGACCACCACACTACGAAGGCAAGTCAAGATGGCGGAAGAAATACCTTATATACTCCCCCTTTTAAAGGGCAACTGGTGTTTTTAGGGCCTAATAGCCAAATCCTGGCAAGGAGAGTTATCATCTAACAAGAGAGTCATTATCCAACAACTTTTAGTTCGGGCGCCACTGTAGAGACATTAGCTTTGGAAGCAGACAAAATGAAAAATGAGCAAACGCCTTCTCCAGGAATCGGACCACGGACCTCTGGAATAGCACCTAGCCAGCAGACCACCTCACCACGAAGGCATGCCAAGAAGGTGGGAGAAATACCTAACAAATTAAGCTTGTGCATCACTGTAGTTTTACATAAGTATCATATGACAACTGTTAAATTAGAAATAAAGCACTTCAGAAAGCATGTCAGAATTTTTAAGACAGATGTGGAGTTAACAAATTAACAGGGAGACTTTGCAGACTACCGCAAATTAGAACTAAAACATTATATTGCATAGTTAATTACATTAAAACTTTATCTTACGTGTACACAACAGAATAACTGCTTCTCTTTCATGGAAAAAATCAAAATGATACTAATGTAACAAATTCATTAGAGCTAGAACTTGTTTGTATACATGTGTGCATTAAAGATAACATACTGTTACGAATTTGGTATTTAAAACGCTAATGTTAGTTCAATTAGAAATTAAATGGTTTTATTTCTCGCGCAGTGCAGCGCGTGACGAATATTAAAAGAAAGCTAAGCCGGAAAATTGAAAATACAAGAGCGCGTGCATTAAATAAATAAATATCTCTTTTTATTTCGAGAAAGTACTGGAAAATTCTAGCGCGTGATTTTAAAATCTTATAAAAGGAGGAAAACATCTCAGTTTGTAGTAGTTGCTTAGTTTGTTGTTGTTTAGAAAACTACTGTTGTTGATTGTAGCGAATTCGCGGATTAGCGTTCTTTAGCTGTTTTGAATTACGTTCTATTGGACATTTGAGTAGTTAAAAGAAAACTACTGTGAGATATTGTAATACTGCATGATAATTTGAGAAAATTTAAGCATTTTTGTTGTGATAATAATAAATTTTTGTTCATTTTTCATCGGACTTGTGCATTCATTTCATAACGAACCCGTACGCACGCAACAAATTTTTGGTGTCAGAAGTGGGATTTGAATGCCAATAACAAGAGCGATGGAAGAACAATTGAGACAGCTCATTAGTGCTTTTGCTGCATTCCAAGAAAAGATGGAAGCTGGCGAAGCATCATTTAAGGAAGAAATGAAATTGGGCCAGGAATCCGTTAAGGAAGAAATGAAATTGGGCCAGGAATCCGTTAAGGACGAAATGAAAGCCGTTCAAGCTGGTCAAGAAGAAATGAAAAGAGAAATTACTTGCATAATAGAAAATAAATATGAAGCTATGGAAGGCAGAATTGACGCAGTTGAAAATAAAGTTGGACATATTGAAGAAAGAGTTTCTTCGGTGAAAGAAGAAATAGAAGAAAGAGTTTCTTCTTTAAAAGAACAAATTGATGAGAGAGTTTCTGCAGTTGCCAAAGAAATGGATACTTTAAAGAAATTCGTAGCGTCGGCAGGGAGCAGGAGTGATGATTTTAAATTCTTACCAATGCCTGCTCGTCCACCTCTGAAGCTATCCACATATGATGGGAAGACCTCCTGGCAGGTGTATAAGACACAATTTTCTATCGTGGCGGATGCGAATGGATGGGATTCCCAAGCTAAGGCCTGTCATCTCGCCGCTTCTCTAACAGCCGACGCAGCGGATATCCTTCAGACTCTTCCCGAAAACAAAAGGTTAGATTTCGAAGCTCTGTCCGGCGCCTTGGAGTTGCGCTTTGGGGAGAAGTGTTTAAAAGACTACAGCAGGCTCCAATTAAAATCTCGTCAACAGAAGCCTACCGAAACACTTCAGGAGCTCGCCGCGGATGTTGAAAGGCTGTCCCATCTCGCCTTTTCGGAATGCCCGACAGAAACAAGGGAAATCCTGTCCTTGCAATACTTTATCGACGGCATCCGAGATACTGAAATACAGAAAGCTCTACGAATGGCGGACGTAAAAGATTTAAAAAGTGCTCTAGTGTACGCCATGAAATTTGAGGCAGCCCAGCAAGCCACTCGTCGAGACCGCCACCCAGTCAGAGCTGCTCAAGTTCAGGAGCCAGGGGATCAAGTCACCGCTCGACTTGACGATTTAACTAGACAACTGAACGCCTTGAGACGGAATATTGGTGAGAAGAAACCGACCGTTAAGTGTTGGAACTGCGGTGCTGAAGGACACATACGACGAAACTGCAAAACACCCCAGGGTACTGATGTTAAGACCGCTTCTAACAAGCAGCAGGGAAACTAATTAGTGGCCATCTCGCGGGGCGGAGGTTGCCAGATAATGAAAAGCCCCCGTTTAAAGCGCTTCAGATTTCTGCAGTGAGAGGCGGCAGTAATGGACTTTTCATAATAGGACATATTAACGGAGTTCCGTGCAATATGACTATAGATACAGGAGCCAACGTCACCATCATCCGAAAAGATTTGGCTCAACAACTAGGAAACAAACTTATCTGGACGCCGCCCTGCGTTACCCTCCAGACTGTGTCCGGTGAGAAGATCGACATCGACGGAAAAGTAAATGTTAACATCACGTTTGGAAGTGCCGCTTACCATCACACGGCATATGTAGCAGAGATCACTGATTCTTGCATACTCGGATTGGACTTTCTAAGGAAATACAATTTTTCCTTGGATTTTAAAAATAACGAATTGCATTCTACATCTGAGGACATAGTGTTATTTCTCGTTAATGATGAAGAAGTTAAATCTGTCCATAAAATCATAGCACAAGACTATATTACAATACCGGCAAGAACAGAAATTTTACTTCCTGGATCCATAGCCGAAAATAGAAATTTCCGCTACGGCATCATAGAATATCCCAATAACTGTAATATCCCAAAAGGAGTATTAGTAGCCTCAACACTCGTCGACCTATCCAGAACGGTTATCCCGGTGAGAGTCGCCAATGTAACTGAAAAGTCGAGAGTTATTAAGAAAGGTGAAGTGGTTGCAACATGTACTCCAGTAACCAGCGTTGAAAAAAAGAGTAACATCCCAGAATCCGTGTCCTCAGAGAGCATTACATCGGAGTTATTGCAGAATGCACAATTAAACGATAAAGAGAAAAATGCTGCCGATCGCGTCATTAAAGATCTTCAAGTTGTTTTCTCCCGCTCGTCTTCTGACGTGGGTCGAACTAGTTTGACACAACATAGAATAGATACTGGCGATCATCCCCCGATCAAGCAACATCCAAGACGTCTACCGTTTGCTAAACAGGAAGAGGTGCGAACACTGTTAAAAGATATGGAAGAAGGCGATGTCATCGAGCCTTCAGCGAGTCCATGGGCATCTCCCATCGTTCTCGTCAGAAAGAAAGACGGCTCAACAAGATTTTGCGTTGACTATCGCCGGTTGAATGAGGTTACGAAGAAAGACAGTTACCCTCTTCCTAGAATTGATGACATTCTAGACACTCTTTCTGGAAGCAAGTGGTTCTCTACACTTGATTTAAAGAGTGGGTATTGGCAGGTAGAAATCCATCCTGATGACCGAGAAAAGACGGCATTTACTACGGGACAAGGACTTTGGCAGTTCAAAGTGATGCCGTTTGGACTGTGTAATGCGCCGGCAACATTCGAACGTCTTATGGAGACTGTTTTGAAAGGCCTTTCTTACGAAGCCTGTCTGATATACCTGGACGATATCATCATCGTCGGAAAGAGTTTTGAAGAGCATCTAGAAAATCTTAGAAAGGTGCTTCAGAAACTGAAAGAGGCCAATCTGAAGCTGACTCCCGCTAAATGCAAATTGTTTCGAAAGGAAGTGACTTACCTGGGACATGTCATCTCTGCAGAAGGTGTGCGCACGGATCCTGAAAAGGTATCAGCGGTTAAATCCTGGACGCGTCCCGAAAATGTCCATCAGCTGAGAAGCTTCCTAGGGCTTTGCACCTACTATAGGAGATTCGTGAAGAACTTTTCTTCCATCGCAAGACCACTTCACAAGCAGACAGAGAGCAAGCAAAGATTCTTGTGGACAAAGGAATGCGAGGATGCATTTAACAACTTAAAGGAAGCTTTAACATCTGCTCCAATCCTGACGTATCCTCAGCTCGACAGACCATATATTCTCGACACCGACGCGAGCAATGAAAGTGTCGGTGCTGTTTTGTCCCAAGAAATAGACGGCCAAGAACGTGTAGTAGCTTACTGGAGCAAGTGCCTGTCTAAACCGGAGAGGAATTACTGTGTCACAAGGAAAGAGTTGCTCGCCATAGTCAAAGCTGTAGAACATTTCCATCATTATCTATACGGGAGAAAATTCCTCCTCCGCACGGACCATGCCTCATTGGCGTGGCTTTTAAATTTCAAAAATCCTGAGGGTCAAATAGCCAGGTGGATACAGAGACTCCAAGAATATGACATCACTATCCGTCATCGTAAGGGATCATCACACGGAAACGCCGACGCCCTGTCTAGAAGACCTTGCCAAGAAAACTGCCGATATTGTTCCAGGGTGGAAGCGAAATACGAGCTGCTGACTCCGGTCGCAAGACAAATTACAACATCAACATCGGCTGCTCGAGACCCGTGGAGTGATGATGAAGTCAGGAAAGACCAGCTGGAAGACCGCGACATTAAACCCATACTTGATTTAATAGAGTCATCAAACAGAAAACCTACATGGCAGGACATTTCTATCTGTAGTCCTACAACAAAACAATACTGGGCACTCTGGGATTCACTTCACATTCGAAACGGCGTCTTATACCGGAAATTCGAGTCGGATGATGGGAAGACGTTCCGATGGCAACTGATACTTCCAAGATCCCGGATTCCTGATGTCCTCAAAGAACTACATAACAGCCCTACAGGAGGTCACTTTGAAATTATGAAGACCTTACAGAGAGTTCGTGAGCGCTTTTACTGGAATAATGCAAAGAATGACGTGCAAAAGTGGTGCCGATCTTGCGATGCCTGTGCAGGTCGGAAAGGACCGAGGAAACGCAGCCGAGGCAGACTGCAACGTTACAACGTAGGTGCGCCTTTTGAACGTATCGCCTTTGACATCCT
The DNA here is from genome assembly GCF_044657685.1 of Stegodyphus dumicola. Lineage (NCBI taxonomy): Eukaryota > Metazoa > Arthropoda > Arachnida > Araneae > Eresidae > Stegodyphus > Stegodyphus dumicola. The sequence goes on from NC_140774.1 coordinate 184,533,633, forward strand.
GGGACCTCTCCCACGAACTGCTGATGGCAACAAATACATACTCGTTGTCATTGATTACTTCACCAAGTGGCCTCAAGCTTATCCTATTCCTGATCAAGAGGCAGTCACAGTAGCTGAGGTAATGATACAGCACTGGATTTCCAGGTTCGGAGTGCCTCTTCAGTTACATTCCGATCAGGGAAGGAATTTTGCCTCGGAAGTAATCAAAGAACTATGCAAACTACTTGGCATTGACAAAACTCAAACGACGCCATTGCATCTCCAGTCGGACGGCATGGTAGAGAGGTTCAATCGAACCATCCTTAATAACCTCTCATTAGTGGTTTCCAGAAACCAACAGGACTGGGACAAGAAATTACCACTCTTTTTACTGGCTTACCGCAGTGCTGTCCACGAGACTACCGGCTATTCTCCATCACAGATGCTCTTCGGTCTTGACCTTCGTCTGCCTTGTGATCTATTGTTTGGCCGCCCTCCGGATGCTCCTTCATCGTCTGAGGAATATATTCAAGATCTCCAGGCCCGGTTTGAAGTGATGCACAATTTTGCACGAGAGCGAGTCAACTTGGCGACGGAGAAGATGAAGACCCGATACGACACAAGAGCTACTGAACATCAATTCCACGAAGGAGACAAGGTGTGATTGTGGAATCCAACTCGACGGAAAGGACTTTGTGCGAAATTACAGTCACCTTGGGATGGGCCGTACACAGTCCTAAACAGGCTGAATGACGTCGTGGTTCGGATTCGTAAGTCTTCGAACTCTAAACCTAAAGTCGTTCATTACGACAGGTTAGCTCATTACTATGGCCATAGTACATAATGTAAATAATTGTAAATAGTATAAGACCATGGTCCATTTTGTTTTTAAATGTGTATTTGATTTGTATTTGATAGCATTTGATTTGTTTTATGTATTGCATTTATTGTTCATGTTGTTTATTATTGTAATGTAATGCTTATTAATGCATTTATGCCACAGTTGTAAGTTTTGCTTCCTGTCCAGGGATTGTACTGCCCGGGACGTGCAGTCCTTGGGAAGGGGGCAGTGTTACGAATTTGGTATTTAAAAAGCTAATGTTAGTTCAATTAGAAATTAAATGGTTTTATTTCTCGCGCAGTGCAGCGCGTGACGAATATTAAAAGAAAGCTAAGCCGGAAAATTGAAAATACAAGAGCGCGTGCATTAAATAAATAAATATCTCTTTTTATTTCGAGAAAGTACTGGAAAATTCTAGCGCGTGATTTTAAAATCTTATAAAAGGAGGAAAACATCTCAGTTTGTAGTAGTTGCTTAGTTTGTTGTTGTTTAGAAAACTACTGTTGTTGATTGTAGCGAATTCGCGGATTAGCGTTCTTTAGCTGTTTTGAATTACGTTCTATTGGACATTTGAGTAGTTAAAAGAAAACTACTGTGAGATATTGTAATACTGCATGATAATTTGAGAAAATTTAAGCATTTTTGTTGTGATAATAATAAATTTTTGTTCATTTTTCATCGGACTTGTGCATTCATTTCATAACGAACCCGTACGCACGCAACAATACGGTAGGGAGAAAAATGCCTTAAATTAAAGTACTGCATGCGGAGGTTTTCAGAGAGTTTCCAGATATAAAAAATGTGCTTGTGTCTGACTAAAATGTATGAGAAATCTCGGGGAATATAATAAAGATCCAGTGATGATATTTTTGCTTGAGAAAGGTATTTTCTTTTAAAAGAAATAGTTCAGAACAAGGATTTAAGGAATTTTAGTGGTAAAGTAGAAGAAAATGGTCTAAAAGAAATATAATATAACTCGCAGGATGCTTTTCGTGGATTGAACGAAAGGGGTTAAATTCTGACAAAAATAATTTATATTTTTTTTTTACGAATGCTGTGCCACTATAAAAAGTTGCAAACACAGAAATCCCTGAGCTTATGGGAGAAAATATTTTAAAGAAATAAAGAAATTTTCGTATAAAAAGTAAAGTAAGTCTCTGTTAAAACTAAAATAAAAATTAATTCATCCAAAAAAAGTAATTCAAGTATGCCATGAAGAAACTGCATCACATGAAATTTTAAAAAGTTTAAACTTGCAAAGGCACTGAACTGAAAAAAAAAATTGCAAATTCCTTAATATTTTAAATGCGAGCAATATACTGGCAGGAATACCACTCTGAAGTGCGAAAAATACACACAAAAAAAATTCAGTTTTTATGTTTGCAGAGTTTAAATGTCTTTTATTACATGCTTATTCACGTAGAGTATTTATTCATTCAACATGCTTATTATCTCAATCAGAATTTCATTGAGTCCATTCTATGTTTGTTATTCTTCCAAATTAACTGGAGTAAATATTTGTTTCATTATAAATTACAAAGAATCGTATAATTAAAGTAGCATATACGCAAAACTTAACATAAGCGAAGCATGTTAAACATAGAAAATGTCGTGGTTCGCAAAACAAATATTTATTACTGAGATATGCAGTGATACACGCAGAGTTTTGTAACACTTTAACGAACTCAACGATTTCAAAGCCAGAAATAGCAACACTGTACGAAAAAAACACATTTTTATCTCGAGCGCGCGAGACTGTGTATCGGAAATTCGAAAGATATGCTTATTTTAAAATTATTTTGCGATATTGCTGTTGAATTGAATTTTATGATTTAAGTGCAAAGAACATGATACTTAATATATAAACGTAGCACACAAAACGCTAAAAAAACGCCGCTTTGGGCGTAATGTGAAATCTGAAAGCTTTCAGTTTTTTTATTATTTATTTATTTTATTTTACATGAATTCTCTGATTACATGTGCAAAATGGTCATATAACTGTACCTACAGTTGTGGCACCTAGATGCGTGCGCATTGTAAAAAGAGATGCATATGGTCATGACGTAGTGGGGTGTTGTTTTTTTTTTTCGTATATTTAAAAATTCTTGCTTCTTTAGTGCATCTGCTTCTTACAAATATTCGTCATATTCAGCAACCCCCTTGAGTTTTATCTAAATTTAAAGAAACTCCCTTTGTTGCAAGACTTTTACATGTAAGATAAAAAAATATGAAAGCAAGCATCTAATTATAATTGGCTACAACTTCTTTTTTTATTTATTTAATTTGAAAATTTCATGTCTCTATTTTCAAAATAGCGCTATAAGTCTAAACTGCGTCATTCAAATTAATCATGTGATCATAAGTAACGCCTAATGCACATACCTTTTGAACAATCACTAAATTGTAAACCAAAAGTTTTTTATCTCGAAACTGAAACTTTCTTCCTCTGAATTGCTACTTCCTTTTTCTGCTTACGCTTTCCTCCTGTCAAGACGCTCATCATGCACGCTGTTGCTTATTTGCCTAAGATGATGTCGCGCCTTAAAACCCATGTACATGGAAATTAGTGTATTCAAATATGATTTTAAATATAGCTTGTCTGCTAAAAGGATGATTTTATATGCGTAAAAAGGACGATGCGTCATCATGCCTTCACCTACGCCTTAAAATATCACATACATACTTTACAAAGAAGATTTTACTCTTCCTAGACGTTTCAAAATAAATCAAAAATGTGACTAAACTTTATTAAAAAGATGCCTTAAAAATTATTTAAATCTTTAAGGTGGTAGGGTTTATTATTTTAAGTTTACTTAAACATGGTTGTTAAAAGAGATATATGGTCACAGCATACAATTCGACGAGATTTGGTCTTAGACAGTCAATAAAGAGGACAAATTTATCCTTTATATCAGAACCTTTCAGCACGATTTTGGGCACTCCAGATCTCATTTCATTCTGCACATTCTCTCTAGATATCATTCCCACCAGCCACCGTCGGTTAAGACCGCTGAATATGAGGAATTTGATCCGAGTTCGATCCCAAGCCTACAGCAGAATGGTTTATTTGTGTAGTTTTCTCATGTTTAACGTGAATACGAGCCGGTTTTCCTTATAAATGCTCCATGAAGTCATCCTTTCACTTAGTCAAAGAGCTCTCATGTGCTTTGCCATATTCCAATAAACTAACACTCTCATTATGTATTTGGGTTTGATGAAAGACATTGCTTCAAATGCTGATTCTCATAAAAATGGAAAGAGTATCAACGTCCATAAAACCCCAGTTAGATAAGGCGGGATATTTTTTTTGCCAGTGTTCCAAAACTATGGTAGAGAAAGCTACACAGATTTAGACTCGAAAGTGGGTTCTAATAAAATATCAGTTACGTACTCTAACTATGCAACTGAAAATGTTGAAAGAGATTCATTGTTAGATCTACTTTTACTGCTCAGCCTCTTCTGAAGGAGCATGACAAATGAACAGCGGAATGTGATAAATGGTTCTCGACCACATAACTTCTGTGCCTCATTCATATTGCAGTGATTTCTTTCAGAAATGTGGCACCGATGAAAAGAAACCGTTAAAAAAATCTTTCTTGTCTTCCGCCAAGGGGAGCATTTTATCCTTTGGAAGTCAAGTTTCATCTAATAACTGTAAACTACAATTCTCATAAATTTGCAGAGACATATTTAACAAAGTGAGCTTTTCTAGAAACATCACAGAGATAAAAACGCGACGCACAATTTAAATACCATTGCATTAAGATATACTTTAACAGGCCGAACTGAGCTTTTCAACGTAAAGAAAAAGGGGTTTCTAATTCCATTTCTTAACTTATCCTTAGTAACTAACGTTAATGGATAGTAAAGTAGTATATATTTCTTTGATTTTTCATTAAATTCCAGTTATTGACTTAGATTAATACTAAAAAGTGCTAATTGAAGAGGAGCTAAACCATAAAACTCTTTGAAAATAGTTCTGCATATACACTTTTTTGGATAGCAAAATTATGTATTGGATACTTTGTGAATGAACTATCTCTCTTCTTAATATTAGCCCAAAGAGACTTAGGCGTGAAATCAATTATGCCACCAGAGCAAAAATTGGGTACTGGATTTGCACCTTAAGCACGATAAAAGAAGAGGTCATCCCGAGCTTCAGAAGCAAACTGGCAACGGGAATCAAGCCTGGAAAACGTTCAAGTATGTACTGTTCAAGCCCGTTCGTATGAAACAAACGAGTAAAGGGAAGCAAGATTGAGAAATATTTGAGTACTCACTGCTCGACCTAAACGAACACTGCACGCTGATTTAAATCTTAGTGCCTTCCATTACGATGCTAATTATGATTACAATTTCTTAAATGTGCGGTCATTGGGAAAATGGATAAGTTACTATGCATTACAGAGACCTCAAATTTAAGAATGTAGGGTACTTTTCCGTTTTGCCGACACAAATCTCGCCAAGCAGATTTTATTTTCGACAACATATAGTATACACATAAAAAATCTTAAAATGTTAGTTCTAAGACATTTTTATTTTGAAGGCATAAAAATTTTAATATCGTTTAAAATTTTGTAAAAAGACAATAATGAAAGCCGATAAATTTGTAAAAAGACATTAATTTAAAAATTCACTAGATGTTTTCATGGTACAACATCCTGATTTGCCGTTTCATATCATGTGATCCCAAGTGATCTCATCTCACGTAAACTACGCTACAAAAATCTAATTCTCTCAGTAATTATCTACATTAATTTAAAGTTAAATCTTAATTTGGAATACAATTTTAAATGCAATAATTATTTCAATTCGTACGAATAACTTACTCTGGAATTATGTAAAACCGCAGTGCTTTATTTCGCTAGTGCATTTTAATTAGAACTGATGAATTTAACCCTCGACTTTACATTGTCTATATTTTCGCCTTCGGATGAGCAATGTCATTGCATCCTAATTGACTAATTACAGAGAATGGACTTAGGACATAAAATTGAGCTATCTGGGTAAAAATTCTATTAATTGTATGCCTAGTATTGAAAGAAATAATTAATTTGATAAGAAATGGCTGCGACCTGTTTGTTTTGAAAATGAGCCATGAAAGGTTACCAGTGAGGATATTCTGTTTGTTCTGTTTGGCTTCGGTTGTACCACTTTTGGCGACTTTATCGCTTGCGCCGCCAAAATGGGAAAGTACCGAATGTAGCCCAGAAATGTTGCTATGTGGGTAAAAGCTGAAAGTGCCCGAAAGATGAGAAAAGTACTGTGTATCCAAAAGCATTCCAATAAACAGAATTCAAACACGAATACTTTCTTTCCTTTAAGTAGCACTACAGCGCATGCCGTTGTACGCATGTTACGCCATGCCGGGTTATGCATATTACGCATGCCGAGCAACAGCTAGTACATAATACAAAAGAATGCACCTAAGAATTACGATACTAAAAATCCACAAGCTCAACCATATATTTAAGCTTATTAATACAGATTTGACGATGAAGGTAAAAGAAGTTAGATAAGACATCCTTTAAATAACGCTTTACGTTTTTGCACTTAAATTAATTAGATAAAGTAATGCAATGATATATAATAAGTTTCAATTTGAAATGACTCACATTATCAATTTGCAGATTGGCAGATCATCGCAGTTAGCTGAAAGTAATTATACGAAAATAAGATTAACAGTAGAGTTCTTATTACTCATCGCCCGAGCACGATTAATCATTCAGTAGTTAATCAGCAGCAGTTGCGTAATTAAGAGTAGAAACCTGTTATCTGTAGAGTAAATAAGTACGACCTTTCTACCTATCTACCACACCCAAATAGACACAACCACGATCATTCACTAGCTTAAACGTGGCCTATTAAGACACTTCCATTCGAGCACGTCAGATCACGACATGTGGGGGAATTTCGAAGGATGACACATTGATGAGAAGAGAGGGATATTTCGCGAGCAATCTAAATGGATTGCTAGGCAATGTGTTAATGCAAATTATTGAATAACATACAAAATCAATGGTGCATCGCATTGTTTTTGTATGTTAAAAGCTGCACCGCATTTATGAAGATTTGGTTAAACAAAAAAATATATCTTGAGTCTAACAAAAATTCCAATCATATACATTTACCTAATTATTGTTTTAGACTTTCGTTCATAAATCTGTTAAATTTGGTATTAGAAAGAGGGCTGAAAAAACTCGGTTTCGGAAAATTCTACGGGTACAAAAAATGATACAAACCCAAAAAGTTATCACCGAAACCCAAAAAGTTTCGGACACAGCCGTCTGCAGGGAAGGTTATGCTGACCCTCTTTTGGGACGAAAAGGGCATCATCTTGGAACACTACACGCCATTAGGAACCTCTGTGACGAGTGCTACGTACTCGGACCTCCTAAAAAATCCTCTCCAGCCTGCCATCAAAACGAAACGACGTGGATTGCTGTAAGCCGCTGTGCTGCTGCAACGCGACAATGCACGGCCCCATACGGCACGTGCAACGGTTGCGACCATCACAGACCTGAAATTTGAATATCTCCCACATCCCCCTTACTCTCCAGACCTCGCACCGAGCGATTTCCATCTGTTTGGTCCGCTCAAAGAAGCAATGGGCGGCAGGAAGTTCCACTCCGATGAAGAGGTACGCAACGCGGTGCACGAGTGGTTGCGCCATCACTTTTTTTCTGCAGGTATTCAGGCTCTTCCGAAGCGCTGGCGGACTTGCATTGAACGAGGAGGGGACTTTGTTGAAAAGTGATTTACTTCTGTACCCTGTGTGACCAATAAATAATATTTTAAAAAATAATTATGGTTTTCATTTGACTCCCCTCGTATATATATATATATATATATATATATATATATCCTGCTCATTGCAACCAAAATACGAGGTGCGCATCTACATGCTACAGCAATCCTATATACAAAATTTCAACGTTCTGAGGCTACTCGTTTTTGAGGTATGCGAGATACGCACGTACGTACAGACACCATGAAAAATTCTCTTCAGAATTAATCTTAAAGCAGTTTTATAATTTTTTGGAAGAAAAGAGTCTTTTTTTCTGACCTTACGTACGGATATCATGCAAAAACATCGTTAAATTGCAAATATCATGCAAAAACATCGTTCGTTGAAATATGCTGCTTGAAAGTTTTCGCGATTACAATACTTCCTTTTTACTTCGTACAAGGAAGTAAAAATGAAATAATTTTGAATAAGAACACGATGTTTACAATTTATTTAAAAAATTTTCATCTCAAAAGTTAATAAATAATGAGCTAATAAATGTAAAAAGACTTTCAAGCATGAGTAAAATCACCTAGATTCGACGTTAAAAGAATAATATTACATAAAATCTAGGTAACAGTAAAATAACAAATTATCACAGAGACTGAACAAATTCCTGTAACAGTTTCAGTCACAAAGAAGGTCTCCATTGGTCACTGAAAGGTTTTTCTAAAATAAGCAGATATATTAAGAATATTATTGAGGTTACATTCGATGCAGAAGACGTAAAAAATGTGCAGTGCCTTTACGCGATTCGAACTCTGGGCTCCCAAATTTACGTCGGGGGTGCTTCTAGTTACACTAATAAGGCACGCAGAAAGGAGAAAGAAAATACCTTATATAATACCCATTTCAAAGGGCGAATGGGAATCAAGAGACCCCCCTCCCCATCATCAAAGCCTGGTTGTGATGAATTATCGTACACCGTCTTTATTAGTTCGGGCGCCATTTGTAGAGTCATTAGCGTTTTCGATGCAGGAGACTTAATAATTCGCTAGGATTCGACATTTGGGACACATGGATTGTGCTCCCGCGAAGGCATGCGGAAAGGTGAGAGAAAATACCTTATAAACGTTATATTTTATCCTATTTCTGTGGCTGCATATACAACCTTGATTGTAAAACAATAACCGTTAAATATTTGTCAAGTTATTTTACACAGTACCATGATAAAAACATAGTATATTTAAATATTTTGTCCACTTTAAAAGAGTTTAACTTACTGCATTTATCGATAAGTATTATTATTTACTACAGTAGATAAAATTAAAAAATATTACTAGTGTTTTATTATTTAAAACTGAAATGGAATTTGTTATTAAAATTTTTGCTGGATATGTTTCTGCATAATTTTTAGCTGTTTTTTACATGATTTTAGTCTTATTTAGTTTTTTAAATTTTTACATGTTACATTTTACAGTTTTTTACATGTAAAAAATTTAGTACAAAATTTAGATTTTTTACTTTTTTACTTTTTTACTTACTTACTTTATTTAGATTTTTTACTAAAAAAATCTAAATTTAGTAAGGAAATAGTAAAGAAAGAAGAAATTTAGTAAAAAATTTAGATTTTAGTTTTTCACATGATTTAGTCTTTTTAGCTGTTTTTTTACATGATTTTAGTCTGATTTTTAACTTTGCACTTTTTACTATCAATGTTAATTAAATGTAATTATAAAAATTCAAGTTATATTAGAAGCTGGATTTAATGGCTGTGATCGGTTATATTGCTTTTGATTATTTTGAAAACCTTAAATCATTTATTTTAATGAATATATTTTATTTTTATGGTCATATTTCAAAACTTTTTATTAAATGCAATTTACTATACTATTTGATGCCGTTTATAATATCTTGTTTTTGTAATCTCTTTAATTATGATAGAACTCCAAATATCCAAACTACTTGCAATTGAGCAGTAACTCCACTTTATATTAAAAAAATTTGGATGCTTGGGTAGTCATTTTTCTGAAGCAGGAATATATATGTTTATTGTGACCAAGATGGGAAATTTTATTTTGCGTCTAAAGAGAGAATTGAGTAACATCTGCTCGATACGTAATTAAAGAAGTTTCATATATGCCAGGTAAATGTATATTTGAGTTATGTTATTGGCGAATATTGTAGGCTAAGTCTCAAAAATATTCATATGAGTTAATTTAATAACATTAATATAATTTTTTAATATATTCTTAAAATATTTTTGCGTTCTACGGGTTCGTGGATTTGGAGCGATTGAGGACAATACTTAATGAAATATCAAAAAACAATTTGCTTATCAGCACTGCACAGGATAATTCCAAAGACGTGTTACAGTCGTCGAAAACTACGACAGACACGTTAAAACAATCAGCAACACAGCCTTCAGGCTATAACGGCGAAGATAGCTTCACGGCAAAGTACTAAAGTACAGCTCCCGACTCGGTCGATCGCTCCCGAGCAGATCTCTGAACTCACGACACTACTACTGAACTCAACATGCCCTAGATACTCTCCTACTTCGCGTATGGAACGTAGGATATGTATAGCTTTTAACCTGCCTCCGAGAACATTCTCGGAAAAACCAGTAAGAATTCACTCAAGAATGTTCTCACACCACCTGTGGCATATAGCCGATTTTGTCGCCAAATGGGCGATTTCGGGCCAAATATGGCAACCTTGCCTTACCCTGCCACTTTCTGGCAACCTAAAGTACTACTTCCGACTCGGTCGATCGCTCCCGAGCTGATCTCTGAACTCAAGACACTACTACTGAACTCAACATGCCCTAGATACTCTCCTACTTCGCGTACAGGTAGGGTATATATAGCTTTTAACCTGCCTCCGAGAACATTCTCGGAAAAACGGGTAAGAATTCGCTCAAGAATGTTCTCACTCCACCTGTGGCATATAGACGGTTTTGTCGCCAAATAGGCGATTTCGGGCCAAATATAACAAACAATCTTGCTTTTCCTTGCCACTTTCTGGCAACCTTCGCTTTGTGGGGAAGCTATCTTACCGCAACTGGACATCTGGTAACAATATGTATTACGATGTATTATATTTTTCGTATTATTTTAATGTACGAGAAAATTAAGCACATAAATATATTAACAAAAATGTTGATTCTGCTTAATCTAGACACAAGAACTTAGAGTTCGGATAATCGGAGTTCTTCCATAATTAATGCTAAAAGATAATATAAAAAAAAAGATATGTTCTTTTATCTTAAAATATTTGGGATCATTGCTAAATTTAATCTGTAACATCACAACATAGAAATTTGCTTAAGTTACCTTAAACTTCGTCACAGGCTTTGAAATTACGGATCATTAAGCATGTTTTGGAATGCAGCCAAAATTCTGCTCCTTCTTTTAACGAAACGTGAGAGAAAGTAGGAAGATTCTTCCTATTCAAAGTGGTATTCTCGTTCACTAATGCTTTCCAAATTACTTTCTTTTTCAGATTTCGGTATATCAGCTACGAGGCAAGACCCATCGTCAGGTAAGGACGAAGTTTCAACTTTATTTAAACTTTGTTCGATTTTTTTTCCTCTCACAGTTTCCGATGTAAAGGGACTGTTGTTGTATCTAATTAGGCATAGTTTATGTGTATATTTGCCATACTATCAAAAGGATAGCAATCGCAGAAATTTTCGAGCTCGCAAATTCGACAGAATTTTGCATGTGTTCTCGAGATTGTCTGAAATATTCTGATAATGATACTGACACTCTCACTTGCAATGAGGATAGTGGACGTATCTGGTGATTTATTTTTTTAATTAAATATAATTTAAAGCTTTTTCATGATATGTTATAACTAAACCTATGGCAAAAGTTAGAATTTATTGAAATGAATATCAAAATTGAGGTAAAAGGGGTTAAAATTAAATCAACTAATGCTTTATAGTAATTAAAAAACTTAACAAAAATTGAAGCAGAACTTTTAAAAAAATATATTTAGTTAGTGATTTTTTATAATTATATTATATATATGTAATAATAAAATTACATATTCAAGAATACACTTAAAATTCTAACTGTATGTTCTTTTCATTTTTAATGGCGACGTTCTTTTATTTGAAAGCACGTGGAATTAAATCGACAGCCCCGTAATCAAGTTGTTTTTCCCGCCTTTTCTACACGTAAATTTATACAATGTTCTGGAAATATTTAAAGCGAACTGGATTTGCTGACGAAGCTGACGTCATTCCTTGGAAACTCCGCCTTTCCAGAGGCTATAAAAGGACTCGCAAAAGAATATCGGGGCTTTTTCTTAAATGTCACGATGCAGTAAACTTCATACAAAAAGTTATTAAAAATTCTTTTTATTTACTCCGGATATCTGATTTTGTAACTGCTATTTCTCCTGAATAATAATAAATTGATCCTTTTTTTAAAACTTATTGTCTGATAATTTAAGCTACGACAAAAGCTGGTACATCGCATATATATATATATATATATATATATCCTGTTATTAATAAATATATTTCAACTATCTAATGAGAGTTTGTAAAAACGTAAAATTACACCTTTTCATATAGCATTAGCTTAAATTGGGAGAAAACAAATAGTTTAGTTGCTTAACATTAGCAATAAAATTTGATTAATTTTTCCTGATATGACAAGAACATGGTACCCAAGGCCCACCAGTAGCCGAGCGGTAAAATCTGCGAACACTGGTAGTTCCGACCTGGGTTCGAATTAAGACAAACGAGCTGGCTGTATGGGCGTTTTCATGTTTTCTATGTGTAACGTATATACGAGCCAGTCTTCCTTAGAAAGTCCTCCACGAAAGCATCTCTCCCATTAGACAGATAGCCCTAGTATGCTTTGCTAGAATAAACTAAACGAAAGGGTATGGTTCTCAAATAACAATAGGTTCTTTCGACAGGCTGATACAAAGCCTTTTAATTGAATACTTGAATAATTTTATTAAATTAAATAATCCAGTTAAAAATGGAAATCAATGAAAATACCGCCTGATTATTCTCAATTGTGGATTAAAATGATTTCCTCAGCACAAGATTGGCAGTCACTGCATTACGACTGATATTTTTTGTTTGTCCGTTTATATGATGGTTGAAGAGTACACCTGTAATGTTTAATGGGGTCGAGTTTGAATTACCATACCATAAGACAGAGGCGTTGATGATGTTTGCTGGTCTTTTTATGGTACCCACTCTTGGCAATGTTCTCAGTGCTAAAACTGTAAATTATATAATTGTCCGATATGGCTATCACACGAATGCATCAATGTCAAATGAAAATATTTAAAGAAATATGTAATTATGCACCTTAAAAGAAATAATGTAATACACATACGTGGGTAAAGGTTCATCAATATTTAGACTTCATTTTTCCAAAGATAGAGATAGGAATCATACCACTAGATCCAGCAAAAGAGGCAAACAAAGTTTAGTTCCTAGGCAAAGAAACTTTGTATGCGACTATATGTAATATGTTATCGATTTACACATATGTAATAAAAATAAATTTAGAAATACTGATGTAGGAACATTGATACATAGAGACGAAGAAATACAGGTGGCATAAAACGTAGAATTGAATCCGTAATGACTAGGAAACTTAGCAACCGAGTAAGATTAAATATTCATTTGTTTTTCAATTGACATGTATGACCACAATTCACTTGGTATTCTAATCATGCCTATTTATCAGACTATTTGCATTATTGATGATTTTGCGATAGAACGAGAGCACAGCTAGATAGCTTTTGCGATAGAACAGAGGAAGCTAAGTAAAAGCAAAAGTGCGCAAATATGGAATCTCAGCAGGAGAAAATATTGGCTTAGGTTAGAGAGGTTTTCAAAGTTTCGAGTTTAAGTTTCGAATTAGCTACGTTATTAGCGTTACGCCAGCCATGTGACATAGATTACTATTTTTAAGACAGAAAGGAGAAATATCCAAATTAAAATAAAAAATAAAAGGGGCTATTGCCAATTAAAATTAGAAGTTTAATATTTTTTATCTCACATACATAGATATATGTATCGCAATATTTTATTATTTAACAAATAAATATATGTAACACTGGAGTGGCAACGCCGTATTTGTATCATTTAATCGTTCCTCAGCAACGTAAGAAATTGTTTAAAATTGTTATTCTGAAATTTTAGCAGCTAAAAGATGTATGAAAAAATTGTAACTAAAATACGATATTCAAATTATCTATCACAGTAAATTAAAAATAAAATTTATGTTTTACTAAGAAGATCATCTGTTATTTTGTTAACCCTCTGAGCGGCGAGGATTTTCGCTAAGAAAGCACAAATTTCCCAAAACTACTATGAGAACAAATTATTTTTTTGATTTTAATGTAAAACCTCTACTGGTATTTCATACCTGGATTTGATTTCTTTTGATAAATTGCCTTAATTTCGTTGACATATTTTAATATGCACGTATATATACGTTCTTACAGATATCACGATAAATATTCTAGGCCGTATATACACGGCCTTGCCGCTTTAAATACTGCAAAATACGTTACAGTATACATATGCATAGATTCTATATATACATATACAGTAGTCTTAATTTAAGCACACCATTCACGTGAAGGGAGTTATGCATTCGTTTAATACCTTTTATTAACATACCAAAATTCATTTCGATACACCACGCTGTTGCAATTAATATTTTTTGCGAAACATTCCCCAGAACAACATTTATTAATACTTCTTTAAATGACAGCATAATAACGTCTCATTAGTTGGATTTGATTAATGTAACTTTAAAATGTCATAGCATAATTGTGTTTTTAAATTGAAATGATCAAATTTTCTAATACTTTAAAAAAAACATATACCAAACAGCAATTTAAGTAAATTTTTATCCGATCAGCCTAATTTCGTGCACTTAGAAATGAGAATTAAATTAAGCATACGCACTCTAAAAAGCGAAAGGCAGAATAGCTCACTTTCAACAGGGAAGAAGATAACATTATTTTTAATTTAGTTTTAATTACAGTAAATACATTATAAAAGGAAGCATTTTAACTTTGTACTAAATGCCTTCATCATCCTACTCCTTAAAAGCTTTTGAATAACTTCAAAATTTAAAAAATAAGGCATCGCCAATTATGACAATGATGGAAAAATAAATGAATTAAAACGGAAGGCAAGAAATATGCAATCATTTGGAAATGATGACAAAAGAAAGCAAATAGCATGAAATTTCTACGCTACATTTATTCAATTGTATTGATTTTATTCTCATTAAACATGCATTTTCGCTCTTAATTTCAGACGCGAAGCATATTATTATGTTGTAAAAATCGATTGGTGCTAGATTACAAAGAAGACGGCCCGATTTATTGTTTATTTAAATCTTCAAGTTATTTCCTTATCCTGTCCAATTAAAAATTTATGATTGCCGTCATATTTTAGTTAGTTCGATTAGATTTATTACCAGGTATTTTTCAACACGGAATTCTTGAATTTCTGTAATTCTATCAGAGTTAATCATTCTTTAATATAATGCTTTAGCATTAGCCTTTTCGCTGTGTAAATTTTTAATCTGAGGTAATGATATGATCTCTGCGAAGATAGCGCAAAAAAATGTAATTTGATATAAAGACGTTTCAGTTTAAAAAGAAGGATTAAGTCAAATGAAAAATGGCTAAGAAATTATGACTCTATTGATTATTATTACAAGACTTAACGCTATGAATAAGAAATTTCTCTGGTTCAAATAAATGTCCAGAAACTATCTTCCACTGCTTAAGGATCTAATGAATAAAGGAAATGCAAGAATGTTTTGATATATTTTTAGTCCAAAAGGGACGTTAGTATCCAAACGCCATTTTGTTTCGAAACTCTTAAATGCCCCGCCCAACAGGTATAGAGGTTAGCGTCATCATGGAGGTCATCATGGCGGCACTCTAAATATGCAGCGAGCCGAAAGTTCTCTTGTGTGGCTTGCGGAAAGGAAGAGGGATAGAGATCCTCGGACCCCCCTCCTGGGGTGCTCTTTATCAAAATTGGGGCGGAACTGAGCTAAAATCGCACTGTCACGTACTAGGTACTCAAGGCCGTTGCCAACGACAGGCGCAAATTTGCGTTCCTTGCTACGAGGAATTTCATGGGCTTGGGATGACTACGTCAGACAAGTGAGCATATATAACAACAACACACTTTAAATGCGTTGTATCACTTTTCAAGCAGTTGCCACCAAATATATTATATTTAAAGAAATTAAATATTGATGAATCTGCATGAATATATTTATGTTTCTTGCATTATGATAAAACAACGGTACCTGGAGCCATCAAGTTTTTGAATAACGAAGTCATCCACCCAAACCCAGGTAGCTGGAACCCTGAATTTTTAATTTCGAATTTTGTTTTATTATCTATTTCATACACTGTGAGATTTTAAGGAATTTTTCATTAACGATTTCAAAGCGGGCAATGGCAACTCTCAAATATAAATACGGAATAAAACATTAAAACTCTGTACAGAATAAAGCATTTTTATCTCCAGCGCACAAGACTGTCTAGCGGAAATTCTAAGGATATGCTGTTTTTAAATATTTTGTGATTTTGCTGTTGAATTGAACTTTATGTAACGTAAGCGCCAATAACGTGATACGGAATAAATAAAGTAAACATACAAAATGTTAATAATAAAAAAAAAGTTTTGAAAAGCTATCTGAGTTAAAAAAAACTGAATATTAAACTGAGAAAAGACTGGAAAAAAACGTATGCCGACACTTATAGCTGCATCGGGAATTCTAAACGTATGCTGCTTTTAAAATTTTTGTAATTTTGTTATCGAATTCTATAGGCGTTAAGTGCGATGAAAATTATGCTTAATAATAAAGCTACAAAGACAAAAAAAATGGATTACTTGGAGTGGGTTAAACAACAGACTGGTAGATCGCGAACATAAGCGAGAGCATAAGAAACCTTAGCAAACCTTTTTGATTGACCATTAAAATCTGAAACCTGAAGATTATTATTTTTTTATTAATATGTTTCCTGAAACGGAGCAAATGGAAAATCGTACTCCAGCCCTGACTTAAATACATCTGTCTGAACTACATTATCGAAATATCTGTGGGTAAATGCTTTCTCAACTGAGATTCTAGAACATTTTAAAGGCTATGTATCATTATAATTCTCGGAACGTAAAGTGCAGCGTAGATTAAATATTTAGATGTTTGATTTGGTTTGGTTTATGTGATTACGGTAAAGCCTCAAGAGCTATCTGCGTAAGGGTATGGATACCTTCGTAGAGGACTTCATAGAGGACTAAGCGAAACTGGCTTGTATACACGTTACACATGGGGTAAGCCACAAAAACACCCATTCAGCCAGCTCATTCGAGGATCTAAACCCTCAGACCGAAATACCAGTATTCAGCGACTTTACCCGTTGGGCCACTGGTGGGCCCTTTTTAGATATATGAATAAATGCTTTAGCAGTTTGGATGTTGCGACCTTTTCTGGGTTACATAAGTTCGCACTTCTTCAAAGGTAAATTGTAAAAATTATAAAAATAAATATACAGACAAATGATTTTAAACTGAAGGAATAAAATTTTCTACGTTGCATATATTCCCAGTTCTTGTTGACAAAGAGTACAGATCAAAGTTGACAGAGCTGTACGCTTTTATATTTAATTAAATTTAAATTCACATACTCTCAGTTTTAACCCTCTGCGGCACAGTGTGTCCGGTCTGGACACACCTAAAAAATTCCTTCTGCACGCACAGAAAAATTCAATGAAAAAGGATTTATAGCTTACTATAGGTTACTCTGAACCTTCTTTACTTATAGTAGATGGTAGCTCAACACAAACCAGTCCATGTATTTTAACCATGTTTATAGTTTTTTAAAACCCTCATTTTTCAAAGAAATCTTCCAGAATTTTTTAGGGCATAAAAGGAATTGTTTGAAAAGAAATGTCTATGTTATTTTTAACATAACATTATTGTTTCTTTATTCTATATTAGTTTTAAATTTTTACTTTGAAATCTTGAATTAAATCAAACGGCGAACCCTAGGTGTGCCCAGACCGGGCTCACCGATAATCTAGGACAAATGAGATTCTGTATTCTTTGTTTCTCCGCATTTCATCGGTCAGTTCATTGACAACAATGGTCGTTTCAGCACTTTTTTCGAAGCTCAATTCAATCAGTGTGCCCACTTTGGGCACACCCACGGAATTAAACGATAAGGGCTATCTTCACAAAATTTTACTTGTGTACTCCTCTAGGCCTAATTATACTGCCTTCCTTTTTTTTTATCAAAACTCCAATTTTAAAAGGTAGCCTGCCGGAAAGGGTTAACTCTTTAATTTAGTTAAGTTTTAGTACTTATCATTTTGGCTTTCCTATATCTCTTCTTTGTTAATTTCATTATACTTTAGTTGTGAAGTACATTTACCTTGAATTTATGTTAAAAAGCTGTTATTTTCTGTTATGTTACCGGAATGTTTGCAAAACTCTGGTTCTGTGGACGTGTTTTTACTTCCATGTACAAAGTAAAAGAAGTAATGTTACCCTGAAAATATCGAAATTATCCATTTTCACGGCTCTCGATTCCATTTGAACGATGTTTTTGTGTTGCATCTGTACGTGCGGACAGAATAAATGACTCTTTCTCACAAAACGGATTGTGAAATGGATTTATAATGGATTCAAAAGAGATTTTTCCGTGACATACGTACGTGTGTTTGTATCTAGCATAACTAAACGAAAATCTCAGAATATTAAAATTTTGTATATGGGACTGCTATAACATGTAGATGTGCACCTCGCTTTTAGCCGCAATCGGCCGCACCATTAAGTATACAAATATATGCATACATATACCCACTCTGTGAACTAAGTTTTTATTTTCTTACATGTTCGTAAATTTGACATTTTTTGCTTTAAAAATGGTTGAATTATATTGTTCTTATGTTTTGG
Organism: Stegodyphus dumicola; assembly: GCF_044657685.1. NCBI lineage: Eukaryota > Metazoa > Arthropoda > Arachnida > Araneae > Eresidae > Stegodyphus > Stegodyphus dumicola. The sequence goes on from NC_140774.1 coordinate 184,552,158, forward strand.
TTAAGGTTTTATACTTTTAGTTAATTTTCATGCAATAGTTGTAGATTTATCAACAATATAAAAAGACACAAACACGCCGAATAAATGCTGATTCAGAAGTCAAACAACAAAAATCAGGGTTATATTTTCAAAATTTTCACAGGACTAGTTTCGATGGAGGTTTTACCGAACCACCATCCTCAGCTGCAAAACCGCAAATGAACAAGATATTAAATAATGATTAGATAAGATAAGAAAGCCTAGACAAGAATAAGCGAGTGGCGCCATCTGTCGGTGAAACCAGAACTAAAACATAATTTCTTTAAAGGCCGCAGGCAAAGATGGATTGGAATTAGGATCGTTAACTAGAACAGAAAGATTTTTTTTTTGAATGTGAAGTGCCTCTAGAAAATCCAGTTCTCCAATGGAAGATGTTTTTTGAATAATTTTGGCAGCAGAAAAATTGAAACCAGACTTCGCGTGATTTTCGGTCCAACAATGTTGAGCAACAGAAGACTTCTGTGTTTCCTTTTTTCTAACATACGCCTCATGTTCCTTGACGCGAAATTTTAAGGCTCTCCTAGTTTGGCCAGTGTAAATCAAACCACACTGGAAGGAATCCTATAAATATCCCAAGAATTCATGTCCGGAATGTGGTCCTTGAGTATGGAACTCGGAATTTTATTGATGGGAGAATAAACAACCCGAAAGTTAAATTTCTGCAAAATATGTGCAACTTTATAGCTAATTAATGGAAAGAAGGGAAATGACAACAGAATTTTTATAATCTCCTAAAACAAGAGTGTGCCTTTTAGTGTGTTAAGATGAGAAGTTTTCAACTGCTTGATTAATAATGTTGGGTGAAAAGCCCCTGTTTGTGTCTTAATTATAGAAGCTCCAAACAGGCTTATTTTTTGCTTTCTTTTCTGCACGTGGTGTGGCCGCCATATTGTGATTGCATGATTTTCGATCAGTACTTTTTTGCAATTTTGGAGTTCTGTTTAGTTTCGTTATATTTGGATATTGTGCTTTGCTTGTCTGATTTTATGCATTTTGGTTACAAACGTTTTGTTTTCTGTTCGTTTCAGTGAGGGATACTTCTGCTGTTTTGTGTGTGTTTTATTATTGCTTAGTTAATTTAGTTTGATTTTCTGCATTTTTTATCATGCCTTCATCCGTTAATCGTTTCACTAAATTACGCCTGTAACGGCGAAAATTTCTGAATCATATTGACTTTTTACTTAAATGTAAATGTAAAAAATTGATCCCCAATTTTATTCAAATCAAATCTAATCAAAAACCTTCCAGTCGCGTTTCAAGAATTCTGTTAAATTGCAAGCTTGCCTTACTTCGGTCCATCATAAGGGATACACGTCAACAATTGTCCAAAATTGAACATGAACTCTATAAGCTTCATCTGGAACTCGCTAATTCATATCCAAAATTCACTGCCCTTGAACAAAAGTCTTGGTCTAGAACGCAGAATGCAGTTAACCGTCATAAAAACACCCTTGAAGTTAAATTCGAAAAACTTCTTTTACAGTCTTCCTGTTCAAGCAGTTTAAATAGTCTTCCCATTGTAAACATTAAGCCAATAGTTAATATTTCTAATGTTAGTCTTTCAGAAGAGCAAGAGAAAATTCTAAAATATAATTTTAACTTCTCACAAACCTGTAAACCCTCGATTCCTAAGATTTTGACTCCAATCGAAAAAGCTCTCAAATTCAGTAAGGTTTCAGATTCACAGAAAGAAATGATTAGCCATCTTATCGCTGATAATGTGAAATTCAATAATAAACCTTTGAAACCAAATCTAACTGCGAGAGAAAGAGCTACAATGCGCGAAATTCATTCTAACCTGGATATTATCATTTCAAAGGCCGACAAGGATGGCCAGATAGTCGTCATGGATAACAACACTTACATCGATGGTGTCACTAAACTCTTAAACGAAGCACCATATAATTCGATCCCTAAAGATCCTTCACCTTCGGACCTGTCAAAAGTAAAAAACTGCGATCAAATCTTCACAAATCATTTCAAGCAACTTAAAACAATCGCTTATCCCATCTGTTGCGAATTGTGCCAGATTATATGCTCTTCCCAAAATTCATAAAAGTGGTATTCCTTTCCGCCCTATTGTATCAAATTTAGGTACTGCCTCGTATCCCTTAGCAAAATATTTAGTTTCTAGATTTTCAACTCTATTAGACAATAAAATTTACACCATAAAAATTCAATAGAGTTTGTAAAAAAGGTTAAAAACATTTCTCCTAGAAATTTACTCATGGTTTCTTTTGATGTAAAATCATTATTCACCAATGTTTGAGTGGAGGGAGCATTAAGATGTCTAGAAACCAGACTTCGCGAATTTCATTTCTCTTGCATCGAAATTGATGAGGTAATTTCTCTCGCGCAACTCTGTTTGAAACAAACACATTTTGTTTTCTAAAATAAATATTACAAGCAAATTGAGGGATTCGCCATGGGAATCCCCCTCAGTCCCATCCTGGCTGATATCTACATGCATTATTATGAATCAAAATTGTTAGAAACTTTAAACTTTCCGGCATGGTTCCGCTACATAGACGATACTTTTATCCTGTTTGAAGGTAATGAAGAATAAAGTTCTTTCAACAATGAATTCTATTGATCCTGCTATTCAGTTCACTTTTGAACTTGAGACTTGCAATTCTCTTCCGTTTCTCGACATTCTGGTCACACGTAACACATCCAACTTCAGTACTGCGGTTTACCGTAAACCTTCATCGGTTTGCCTTCCACCACACTTTAAATCATGTCATCCGACTAAACAAAAGTTAGCTTCATTATATTCCTATGTTTTCCGTGCTCTTCAAGTTTGCTCCTCCAAACTAGCCCTTGAGGAAGAACTAAATTATTCAAAAGCAATAGCTATTGACAGGGGATTTTCACCTAACATTATTAATAAAGCAGTTAAAAAATTCTCATCTCAACACACTAAAAGGCACACTCTTGTTTTAGGAAATTATCAAAATTCCGTTGTCATTCCCTTCTTTCCATCAATTAGCTATAAAGTTGCACATATTTTGCAGAAATTTAACTTTCGGGTTGTTTATTCTCCCATCAATAAAATTCCGAGTTCCATACTCATAGACCCTATTCCGGATATGAATTCTAGGGATATTTATAGGATTCCTTGCCATTGTGGTTTGATTTACATTGGCCAAACTAGGAGAGCCTTAAAATTTCGCGTCAAGGAACATGAAGCATATGTTAGAAAAAAGGAAACACAAAAGTCTTCTGTTGCTCAACATCGTTGGTCCGGAAATCACACTTTCAATTTTTCTGCTGCCAAAATTATTCAAAAAACATCTTCCATTGGAGAACTGGATTTTCTAGAGGCATTTCACTTTCAAAAAATCTTTCTGTTCTAGTTAACGATCCTAATTCCAATCCATCTTTGCCTTCGGCCATTAAAGAAATTATGTTTTAGTTCTGGTTTCACCAACAGATGGCGCCACTTGCTTGTTCTTGTCCAGGCTTTCTTATCTTATCTAATCATTATATCCTATCTCATTCATTTGCGGTTTTGCAGCTGAGGATGGTGTTTCGGTAAAACCATCGAAACTAGTCCTGTGAAAATTTTGAAAATATAACGCTGATTTTTGTTGTTTGACTTCTGAATTAGAATTTAAAAAGTTGTTTAAGTTCCACTAGATCTAACGATGTCGCCATTTGTTTGCATTTGAAACTTAGTAGCATAGTGAATTACGTCAATTTATGCACAAACTTCAGGGTTGAGTTTTGCTGAGTGGGGCCAAACGTTTTTTACACCGATAAAATGTTTCTCTCTAATTTTAATTAATTTAAACTCTAATTTTAATTGTAAAAATTGTTTGTAACTCCATTTAGTGTTTTAGGTTTTTCTCTGTTTTACAATTATTAATGAAGATATTTTGAGTTTTTATGTATTTTTTTTTCCCTTGCCACGAAGTGAGAACTGAATTGATTGAGTGAGAAATATATCTCTAATGAAATTCGAGGAAATAAGTTTAAGTGAGACGCAGCAAAAAATGTGCATAATTTAATATTATGTACAAGGAAATCATGTGGTGTCCACATGACATTTTTCAATAAATACTTTTATTTGGTTAGGTTAGGTTAGGTTATTTAATTACGGCAAAGCCTTAAGCGATATCTGCCTAAGGGGAGGGATGCCTTCGTGGAGGACTTTGTAAAGGAAACTGGCTCGTATACATGTTACACGTGGGGAAAACCACGAAAACACCCATGCAGCCAGCCCGTTCGCGGGATTCGAACCTAGGGCGGAACTACCAGAGTTCAGCCACTTTACCGCTCGGCCGCTGGTGGGCCACTTTCATTTGGCTTTTGCTTTATCTGTGCTATATATAATCTAAAATTTCAGACGAGATTAAACTTCGTTCGACAGTCCTTTTACGGTTAATGGTTGTTGGTGTTGGTGTATTTAATTATGGCAAAGCACACGAGGGCTATCTGCCGAAGAGGAGGGATGCCTTCGTGGAGGACTTTCTAAGGGAAACTGGCTCGTATACACGTTACACATGGGAAAACTACGAAAACGCCCATGCGCCCTCGGACCGAACTACCAGTGTTCAGTGACTTTACCGCTTGGCCGCTAGTGGGCCCTTTTACGGTTAATGAATGGTTATTTAGTACTCTAAATTTAATTGCACAAGCATAAAGAATAATTTAAACTCGTTCATTTTTAATTTACTCTTGTACTTTTTTACCTTCAAAACATCGTAAATTAAATTATTTATCTAAATTTTTAAAAATTACTTGACTACCTGCACAATGTGAATACAAGTCAGGTTCCTGAATAACGTCTTTACATAAAAATATTTCCTCTAAGCCTTCCCGTAGTCTAAATAATAATAAAGACGGTGATAATTAAAGACAGTACATTATCCAAGGCAAAGCAAGGCTTACATATGCAAATTATTATATTTCATAAAATTAATTTTGGTTAAAATAACATTTAGAGTAAATTAGTGAAGACAAGCAGTATTTGTAAATTTCAGCGTAAAGATAACGTTCCCAACTAAATTAATAATTAACTAAGGAATACAGTTAAAATTGAATATGCATGTATTAAGAGCATTTTTTTCTTGTTGTTTTACTTCCTTTACCTGTGAAGGCAGGACATCAAATATTTACGAGAATTTTTCTGATTGGAAAATTGTTAGAATTGTGTAATTTGACCGTTTCTGGATTGATTAACGTAAAATAGTCTCTCATTTGAAAACAGGAACAGTTTCGTCTATGAATGTGTATTTTAAAGAATGAGCTTTCCTCTAGTTTCAGCATTTCGAAAGGGAATGAACGCATTTATATCCGCAACAGTTACAGTTTGGAATTGGATGTCTGCGATGAATTAAATTTGACAGGTTAATTAACAATCGTTTCTAGACGGAAACAATTATTTCTTTCTTTATTCGGGAATTTTTTTACGGGCACTATCTGTAATTACTTAATTAACGGAGACTCTATTAACGAGTGGAAAATCTTTCATTTTACGTAAGTGCAATATGAGTCCCACTTTAGTGAAGTTCCCATATGACCTACAGCCCACCAGCGGCCGAGCGGTAAAGACGCTGAACACTGGTAGTTCGGTCTGAGGTTCGAATCCCGCGAACGGGCTGGCTGCATGGGCGTTTTCGTGGTTTTCCCCATGTGTAACGTGTATACGAGCCAGTTTCCCTTAGAAAGTCCTCCACGAAAGGCACCCCTCCCTTTAGGCAGATAGCCCTCGTGTGCTTTGCCATAATTAAATACACCAACACCCATATGACCTACTGCAATACTTTAAGAAGTCTAACTTTAATCCTTTGCGGCGCATTGTGTCCGATCTGGACACACCTAAAAATTTCCTTCTGTATGCACAGAAAAATTAAATGAAAAAGGATATATAGATTACTATAGGTTACTCTGAACCTTCTTCATTTATAGTAGATGGCAGCTCAACACAAACCAGTCCATATATTTTAGCCATGTTCAGTTTTTTAAGACCTTCATTTTTCAAAGAAATCTTCCAAATTTTTTTAGGGCATAAAAGGAATTGTTTGAAAAGAAATGTCTATCTTATTTTTTGGATGTATGCTAATCTCCTTATTCTATATTAGTTATACATTTTTAACTTGGAATCTTGCCTAAAATCAAACGGCGAACCCTAGGTGTGCCCAGACCGGGCTCACCGATAATCTAGGACAACTGAGCGTCTGTATTCTTTTTTTCTCCGCATCTCATCGGTCAGTTCATTGACAACAATGCTCGTTTCAGCACTCTTTTCGAAGCTTTATTCAATCAGTGTGTCCACTTTAGGCACACCCACAGAATTCAAACGATAAGGGCTATCTTCACAAAATTTTACTTGTGTACTCCTCTAGGCCTAATTAGACAGCCTACTTTTTTGTTATCAAAACTCCGACTTTTAAACGTAGTGCGCCGGAAAGGGTTAATAATATTTTATTATGACCTTTCAGCTCTAGCTCCTAATGTTTAAAACATTAGTTTAAGTTAGTTTAGCTGGTTTAACATAATTTAGTAAAACATATTTTGAAAAAATCTGAAATGTTTCAGATTATATAGTATTTCCAAAGGGGCGTTTTGTTTACATTTACACACATGTTTGATAGCCGTTTCGAGCGCATTTAGGCTAACGCTTCTTTGGGATAAAAATATTTAAGAACAGCATATCTTTAGAATTTCCGAGACACAGTCTCGTGTACTGAAAAGAAAACTATTTTATTCCTATCAGTGTCGCCACTGTTCGATTCGAAATCTTTGAGTTTCTTAAGCAAAAATTCGTTAAAATTTATAATATATAAAACAGATAATAAAGCAAATTCGAAATTTAAAATTTGCGCTTCCGGGTTCCCTTTTTCGGGTGGAGGACTACTTTATTCAAAATTGGATGGTTCTAAGATCCGTTGCTTTTTCACAACGCCAGAAACATACATACATTCATGCAGATTCTTCATTATTTAATTTCTTGAAATATATTTGGTTGCAATTATTTGAAAAGACATTCAACGTTTTTAGTGATTCTACGCAAAATGCCGTTTCGATACTAATGTTTCGATACCAGTGAAACCGTAGCCATAGGCACACATCGTTGCAAAAACTACATTTATTGAATGCGCAACACACAAATAGTAACACACAGAATACAGGAAAACGCAGACAGTGTGAACAGCATGAACAACTAGTACTTATACATACATTTGGCACAGCTTGGTATCTTAAGCACGCCAACTAGCGCTTAGTTTGGCGTGAGCATAAAACATCATTAACAATTAATAGCCCTACTGGGCTAGCGCCCCTTTGGGCTAAAAGTTTAATTTGTATTTTTAGTCCCATCCCTCGCCAAAAAAATATGTTTTTCTAAAACAGTGCTTGATAAGCTGAAATTCGCCATTTCAGCAAAGCCAAAGTGTCTTAAAGTGATTATTTACCAGAAAACATAATTATTTCTAGTATTATACAGAATCATAGTATTAAAATTAAAAAAATAAAAATAAATCTGAAAGCTCCCAGAATATATATTATGCCCCCAAAGGGCGTTTTTTAACATTTTGTGTGTTACATTTATTTATTAAGGGGGCTCATACACCTTAAACCCCTTATGATCTTCGAATAGGTGATTGTTGAAAGAATTGGGATATTTTATTTATTTTAAAAGCAATTCTTCCAACATTTCACAGCTAACTACATAATATAGCTGCTTTAGAAACTAGTAACCAGAAGGTGTGTGTTGCCACAAATATTTTTGTAATTTAATCCACTTTGTGTCAAGAGTTTTCGTCATGTTTCCAACTTGCGCGCATGATATTTTAAAAATGGCTAATGGTACATACTTGAAATTTCATGGAATTCTTTATATGGTCACTATTTTCTAACTGAACCAAAAATTTGATGAATATTTTAGTATTAAAAAATTTTATGCGCGAGAACATTACAGATTTTTTTAATAAAATACATTTCATAAACTCAAATTGAAATTAAATAAAAATTTAACATGAAATTCTTAGAATTTTAGGTTCACAGTAGTTTCCAAATCTTATAAAAGCTATGTATTAAATATGGAATTAAATTACGCAACAGAATGTTTTAAACTGTGCGCGCAAGGTGGAAACTTGACGAAATATTTTGTCACAAAGCGGATTAAATTATAAAAATGTTTGTGGCAACACAAACTTTCTGATTACTATTTCAGAAAGCAGCTATATTATGTAGTCAGCTGGAAAACGTTGGAAGTAATTGCTTTAAAATAAATAAGTTATCCCAATTCTTGCAAAAGTCACATATTCGAAGATCGAAGTTTTAAGGTGTATGAATCCTCTTAAACACCATGATTTTCGCACTCAAACCATAAAATTCAATTCAACAGCAATATCACAAAATATTTAAAAAGAGCATATCTTTACGATTTTCAATGCACAGTCTCGCAAGCTGGAGATATTTTTTTTTCCTTTCCCCCTCCCCTCCTGTAGACTGCTGTTGTTATTGCTCGCTTGAAATCCTTGAGTTTATTAATCAAAAATTCGTTAACGTTTCACAAAATATGAACTAGATAGTAAATCATATTCCATATTCCAAATTTGGGTTTCCAGATACCCATATTCGAGTGGAGGACTATGTTATTCGAAATTCGATGTCTCTAGGTACCGTTGTTTTTCACAGTGCGAGGAACATACATACTTTTGTGCAGATTGTTCATTATTTAATTTCTTTAAATATAATACAGAGCTCTAATATTTTGTGTCAACAATTTGAAAACGCCGTTTATAGCGAACCAGCGAGAAATGCCAAAACGAAATTAATAGCCCTTCTGGCCCCTTTGACCCAACAATGATTTGGTTCCATAAATTGGAAAAAAAGGCATTTCATTTATTTAAGAAGGAAAAAAATATTTGTATATGATTTTAACATTTCAAAACTTTTTACAGTTTCAAACATTTTAAGTTTTGAGTAAATAGATGAAACATCGATCAAACAACTCTAATGAGATGTTAAATTGCAATCTCTTATATTCAGATTGCGAATTCTTTGTTAGTATATTTTTTCCTCGAGAATTTCGGTACCTATTGTCTGCTAAAACCATTAAGAAATTAAAAATGATAAAAATGATTCTTAATAATAAAATGAATATGGAATCTCTGGAATTAGTCCTTACTAATAAATGATATAATATAAAACAGATTTATGTAGACAAATATGCCTCATCATCAGGAAGTAAATTGCTAAGATTTCGGTAATATCATTTTACGCACAGATCTTTGAAGAAAAGATTATAATCTCCATTAAATTGGCCATTTGTGTACATTTTGTTTTTCTCTGTAAGAGGATTTGAAGATTTCAAGATATCTGCCATTTTGCAGGTTATATAGACCCCTAATTTCCAGATATAATTCCTTAGAGGGATGATAAAGCTCTCCCTTTGAAATAACAGCCGTTCTCATTGTCGTAATCCATCTAATCTGTTGAAGTTTACCAGATGTTTCTGTACTTGAATGGCTTCATCCATTATTTTAGGACATCATCATCCTTTTGTTTCAGAATCCTTGCTTCAACAAATTAATTTCGAGAATTAGACCTCGGAAGCACCAATTTTTGAGACTGTAATCATTGCAAGCATTATAGGCATCCTGCTTCTCATGACTTATTGAATGTTTCGCTTCTTAAAATAAAACATTGTATGTTGTATAAATTCTTTGAAATCTTGCTAATCAACTGTAAAAAAGTATGGTATTTGAAAAAGATATTTTTAGATTTTATACCAGGAAATACAGTAATTAGAAATTAAACCTAGTTTCCTAGAATTAGTTTCCTAGTAATTAGAAAAAAAACCTAGTTTCGGGAAAGATTAAAATGTCATGTGCTCTTTTTCCAACGTGAGACGATTTTTTTTTCTTTTACTGCAAAATTTCCATTCGCTTGTTTGCATAATCTAATGACTTTTAAATGATTTCAAAGAACATTTGAAAATTGAATGATCATTATAATAAACGTGATAGTCAACCATACTCGTAATGCCTGAATTAGTCAGTAGAGACATTAGGATTTTTTAGAAGCAGAGAAGATGAGAAATTAGCAGCCGCCTTCGCCGGGAATCGAACCACGGACCTCTGAAATACCGGCTCAGTGTGCTGACCATTACACCACGAAGGCACGCTAGGAAAGAGGGAGAAATACCTTATATACTTTCCTTTTTAAAGGACGACTGGGACCTTTAGGGGACTCTAGCTAAATCCTGGGAGTAAAAATCCTTTCCTTATTTCAATATATTGGATATTGAACCTTGTAGGAAGAACAAAGCTAAATTTCAGAATGAACAAAATACTTTTATTTGAATTTTAGAACAGAACCAAAAAAATAAATGCTGCAGTTCTTAACTATTAAAATTTTATACTCTTAACTACTACAGTTAAAACTCTTACGACTATTAAAATACTAAAAAAAAATCTTAAACTCTCCAAACAAAATATATATAAAAATCTTCCGAATTCTCTTCTTGTTGCCACACCGTAAAACGCAAGTTCTTGTCCTATTATTTATATTTCACGTTCTCTTTAAGTCAGATCTTTACAAGGTCATGATCTTCACAAGTCACGATCTTTACAAGTCACGATCTTTACACTGGGTGAGGAGAATCATCATCCAATACCTTTTTTAGTTCGGGCGCCACTGTAGAGACATTAGGATATTTTTGGAAGTAGGGAAGATGAAAAATTAGCAGCCGCATTCGCCGGGAATCGAACCACGGACCTCTGGAATACCGGCTCAGTGTGCTGACCACTACACCACGAAGGAACGCTAGGAAAAAGTGAGAAATACCTTATAATCAGCCATAGTCGTAATTATAATAGCCGTAATAGTCAGTTATTATAATAAACGTGACTGAGTGAGTGCTTCAGATTTACAAGCAACTGTATCTTTGCATCATTCATATTTCTGGATGCAGTTAAACTTAAATAACTGCATATTTCTTGTTTCACAGTACTGCTCAGCATCATATTTGTTCATCATCAACAAATATTTTTTGGGTGCGTATGTTTCGTAATGTATTGAATACACACATAATCGATGATAGCTTGATAAAAAAGGTATTTTACCAAAGGAAACACTTTACAGTTCTGGAATTTTCCACAAAAATACTCGTACGGCTCTTTTTACTATCGCAGAGCACAGTCACGAACTACATTTCACTACTAAAAGCACTAAACTAACTACATTTTACTACTAAAAGCGTTAAACACAACGCAATGCAAAACGCATCCAAACGCGAAATTCTCACGGAGATTTCACTACTCCGATTTCAACTCTGGACTAACTACTGAGAAAATGAGGCTGTCTCAAGCCTTATGTAGTTCCCCCTCCCCGGAGAAATAGCTGATACCTTCCCTTTTCGAAATTACTGAAAGGAATACGGTTACAGTTACATATAGTAATTAATTACAGTTAGTCAGTTACTATACCAATTACAGTTGGATATACCAAGTTGTAGCCAAATGGTCTCCAAATTTGAGTCAAATCGAGAGATACTTACTACACTAATTCTTCAATGTCTTCTTCATTGTTATCACAAACATTTTCGAATTCACTCATATCGACAATACAATATAACTACAATAATCGAAAATCAAATGCATTTTTGCAGTATTCACCTAGTCTCGCCGGGCATCATTTTGTGCAGCATTTGACTTAATGACCCATTTTGTGCAGTTATTTGATGTAATTTTGTATATGTAAATTGTTGAAGTCATTTTGTCAGTTTAAACTGCTAGGCCTAACGGAGAAGATACTGTTTCGCGCCCTTTCCCTTTGCTTTCGACGTAAAGGTGTTTGACTTTTGATATGCAGTTGTTACTTTTGACCAGATGTTCTTTGGCACCGTTTGTCGTTTTGCCCGGCGAGACTAGGTGATCTGCTTTTATTGGTAGCACCGTCTTCAAAGACTTGTATGCCCGTTGGTCAGTTTGTTCGATTTTGGTCATTAAACTTCGATTGATTTGTAGAACTGTGTGTTTTTGTTTGTTTTTCCTTATTTATGAATACTTTTTATATATTTATGTGTGCTCTGATAATAGTTCTACAAAGCAATCGAAGTTTAATGACCAAAATCGAACAAACTGACCAACGGGCATACAAGTCTTTGAAGACGGTGCTCCCAATAAAAGCAGATCACTTAGAAAAATAATGTTACATCACCACAATCCAAAGCCGAAGAAAATACAAAAAGTAGTTCAGATCAAACACATTAAATAAACAGAAATCCTTCCTTAATGGCGGGCGCTTGGCTATGCCGACATCGGCTATTCCTAAGGCCAGATGTGGTGGTCTCTTTATCCTGGAGGAACCCAATACATGGGCCACCTTTGCCTCTTATGAAGGAACAGACAATTTACATCCATGCCTTCTCCGGGATTCGAACCCGGGCCCTTGGGTATCGCAAGTCAGGCTCGTCTAACCACTATACCGTCTGGGCAGTTATAAAAAGAAATAGTAAGAGAATAAATAAATTCCGTACAGAATCTTAAAAACACATTAGCAGAGCACACATAAATATATAAAAGGTATTCATAAATAAGGAAAAACAAACAAAAACACACAGTTCTACAAAGCAATCGAAGTTTAATGACCAAAATCGAACAAACTGACCAACGGGCATACAAGTCTTTAAAGACGGTGCTCCCAATAAAATTAGATCACCTACTCTCGCCGGGCAAAAAGACAAACGGTGCCAAAGAACATCTGGTCAAAAGTAACAACTGCATATCAGAAGTCAAACACCTTTACGCCGAAAGCAAAGGGAAAAGGCGAAGCAGTATCTTCTCCGTTAGGCTTAGCAGTTTAAACTGACAAAATAACTTCAACAATTTACATATACAAAATTACATCAAATAACTGCACAAAATGGGTCATTAAGTCTAATGCACGGTTGATAAAGAGAAAACCAAATACAGAATTTCAAAAATTTATCATGTTATCATTATTAATTTTATCATTTTTCGTATTTGCTTTAACTGTTTCTAGGATGTGAGTTACCATTATTAACATATCGAGTCAACGAATCATAGTGTTTATTACCATTTCACTAAAAGTAAACTTTTCGATTTCCAAATGAATCCAATACAGTTTTTGTTTTCTAAATAAATGAATTTTACAGTATTTGTATTGCTTAAATTAGAGAAGTAGTTGAATTTGTTTCTGTCGCACAGTGATTTTTGACAAATATATAAAATTTATGTGATCATATATGGATCTATATCTGTATCGAAAAGGAAATCACCTAATAGGTTAAAGTATCGGATCTGCTCTTACGTTTTCGAAGAAATATCACATTCAGCAGGCATTCTAAACTAAACTGCAATGGTCGCAAACTCTTTTCCTCAGCACCAGAAAGTTTTTGACAAAAAGACGCAAATCTTTTTTTTTTTTTTTTTTTTTTTTTTTCTATTTTAATCAGGGAAGAAATGTAATTGGGAATGCCAAAACAAATTTTAAAATCTTCTGTTTCCATAAATCTGCTTTTTAAAACTTTCTCCTCCCAGTATTTCCTCAGGAAAGTTTGCAAACATTCTTGGAGGACTACCATGTAACTCTTTCTATTAATAATTGAATTTCTGACCTAGAAATTATTTCCTTATTTATGATCTTTCGAAAATACTCTCGCAATTCAGTGTCCATTTATTTTGAGAACCTATTTTCGCGGTTTTAGGAACTTAATCCTTCATATCTATTGCCTCAACGAAATTCGAATACAGCTCTATCTTTATGTTTAGCGGAGGAAACTACATACTTCCAAAAACCTAGGAGTTTTTCGCTAGTGATATGAAACTTTCCTGGGTATAGGGATACTAGTTTCGGCAAGTATTAAGTTTAGGCAAATATTTCGGCAAGTCATAATATTTCTGTCACTGATAACCTATTTGTCAAAATAAAAAATAAGAAGAAGAAAAGAGAGAGAGAACAATCCTTTAAATGGCTGGAAAATTACGATTAGCTTCAAAATCGCTATTAATATGTTATTAATAGCTTTCTTACTGTAGCCCGGTGGCGCAGTGGCTAGCGCGCAGCGCAGCAGGACAACAGGTCCGGGGTTCGATCCACGGGTTGGGCAAGGTTGATTCAGGCTTTTATCCCTTGAGTGGGTCGATAAAATGAGTACCAAGTTCGCTTGGGAACCAAACACCGGGAGGTCCTGCGACAAGCCGAGCACTTTTCCAGGGTGCTGTTACCGTAAGAGAGTTTCCCTGGACACCTGTCCAGGGTGCTGCACACATGCGCAAGCACCCCTGAGCCCACGGTCTAGAAAGCAGATATCAGGGCAATGCCGGCCATGGCTCTCTAAGGGCTGTTTGTGCCGCCAAGATTAGTTTTCTTATTCAAACTTTTGTGAAAGGACTCTTTAAATTTCCATAAACTTCCTTTAACATCTAAGGGCATAACTGAAATAAGGAACCTGAGTTCTCAGAAAAAAAATCTAATGTATTCTGTAACTAAAACTTTGTTGATAAATGTAATTTTGATTTCATTGTAAGCAGTTTTTTATGATCGCATAAGCAATGCCTTTTCCCCATTTCCGTTATGAGTAATATCACCACGAAAAAAAAATAAAATTAAAATAAAATCTTGAAACGGAATAATCGGATCGAAACTTTTGTTTACATAAATATTAATAATTTCGATTTGGAGTTCATTTTGTTGGTAGTAAATCAATTCGGGTCAAATATCTGAACTCCGTATGCATATTACTTATACATGCAATCTTCGATAGCTTAATTGAAATGAAAATATTGAGAGATGGCTCTAACTTATTTTAATTCTGGTTTCCTAATCCTAGCCCTTATCCCTTGTGGACAAGAAAGTGGATGATGAGCGGCAGTTTATTTAGCTAATTAAGAAGTCACCTCGGTAATAATTCTGATGTTCCCAGTGGAGAAAATCACTTGCTTTGTAGTCCAGTAAAGCTATACTGTGGGAAGGGAAGCCTTCATATCAACAAGTACAGCAAAGAAAATCTATTTTTAATTTTAAATATTTGAAACTCGTAGGTAAATATGTTTAGAGTTCTGCTGAATGTTGAAGCAAATGTGAGAAAGTCATAAAACGTACAAGCAAGCATAAGTTTTGTAGTAAAAATGTTGCTTAGCTTCCTCTAGCCCTTCTATGTTTTGGTCACAAATGGCTTCAAGATATGAATTTTGCCCCCCCCCAACAGGTATAGCGTCGCTGACTGCCGTGACGATGAGCCCAGGCTCGAATCCCGGAGAAAGCATGCGGCCCAGCGGCACTGTAAATATGCGATCACCCGGAAGGTCCTCTCGTGTGGCTTAGTGAAAGAGGAGAAAGTTGGGGACCCTCGGACACGTCTTCTCCCTCCGGGGTGCTCTCCATTAAATTGGAGGCGGATCTGAGTTACATTCACTTTTAAAAGTGTTGCCACCAAATATCATCGCCCGCTGTTATATTTAAAGAAATTAAATAATGAAGAATCTGCATACATGTATGTATGTTTCTCGCATTGTGATAAAACAACAGTACCTAGAGCCATCCAATTTTGAATGACTTAATCCTACTGCGTATATGGGCATCTGGAAGCCCAAATTTGAAATTTGGAATATATTTTATTATCGATTTCACATTTTTAAAACTTTAGCGAATTTTTGATTATCAAACTTAGGTATTTGAAAGGGAGCAATGGCAACGTTGTACATGCGACATGCGACGAAGGACGTGGGCACCACCCCTCTACCAATACGGTTAATCGGTATAGCGCCACGTCCACCACATACGTGTTCATTGTGCTAATATACTAATACATAAGCATACGTACAAATTTGGTACTTAATACAGTGGCGTTAAAGCTAATTAATGTTAGATACTGGATAATACATTGCCATGTTAGGCAACGTCGTACAGAAAAATTATGATTTAACCCTTTCCTGCACGCTACCTTTTAATGTTAGAGTTTTAATAAAAAAAAGGTACGCAGTCTAATTCTGCCTAGAGGAGTACAGAAGTAAATTTTCGTGAAGATAGCACTTATGGGTTAATTCTGTTGGTGTGCCCAAAGTGGGCACACTGATTGAATAGAGCTTCGAAACGAATGCTGAAACGAGCATTGTTGTCGATGAACTGACCGACCGATCAGATGCGGAGAAACGAAGAATACAGACTCTCAGTTGTCCTAGACTATCGGTGAGCCCAGTCTGGGCACACCTAGGGTTCGCCGTTTGATTTTAGGCAAAATTTTAAGATAAACATTTAAAACTAATATGGAATAAGGAGATTAGCATACAGACAAAAAATAAGATAGAAATTTCTTTTCAAACAATTCCTTTTATACCCGAAAAATAATCTGGAAGATTTCTTTAAAAAATGAGGGTTTTAAAAAACTATAAACATGGCTAAAATACATGGACTGGTTTGTGTTGAGCTGCCATCTACTATAAATAAAGAAGGTTCAGAGCAATCTATAGTAACCTATAAATTCTTTTTCATTCAATTTTTCTGTGGGTACAGAAGGAAATGTTTAGGTCTGTCCAGACCGGACACACTGTGCCGCAAAGGGTTAAGCGCCAAAAACATGATATTTAGTAATTAAAGGTAACACACAAAACGTTAAAGAACGTCCCTTTAGGATGTAATGTAAAATCTAAAAGCTTTCAGGATATTTTTTTTAATTATCTGATAAACCTTAGCTCATCTGATAAAAATCATTTTAGCTAGCTGGCTTTCCTATTTCATACTCAGCAAGCTAGTCAACTTTCCTATTTAATTTCCTTTTAAATTTCACTTCTTAGAAGTTATTTACACATATTTTAAGACTGTTATCAATAGGTATTACTAATATTCAGAGGTGGAAAATAATTGTTCAGAATGTGAGCTCATAATACAAGTACATTAATCCTAATACTCATAATTATCTTATCGGAAATGAAATATTAGTATATCCTAACATTTAGTGCTTGGAAGAAATATATCCCTGGAAAGGCATCATAGGAAAAATACACATAAAATATATACGAAGATATATCTCCGGGAAACAAACTATCCCTAGAAAATTTAATGACTTAAACACTATGCCATACATTTACCGAATGTTATTAAGTCGCACAATGCATAAACACTTAGCTTTTGTTCATGAAGCCTACCTTTGCATTTAATGAGTTCTGTTACACAAAATTCTTTGAATAGTGTGATTCTATTACTTGGATTTGGAATTAATATACAGGATATGAATGGGACACTGAATGGGACAAAAAGAAAAGAATAGCATAGTACAAATTGCGTAGTTGATTTATTAAGTCGAAACGAATTAATTCTGAAATCACAGTTATACAAGTTTCATCTGGCATCAGAGAAAAATCTTCCTGTTAGGAGATAGTCGCGAGAGGCACAGTTATTCAAAATGCCACCATCCATGCAGGATAAAGCGTATTGTGTTTTGGAATATGCCAAAACACCATCGTTCAAAGACATTGTCTCACGAAATTTCGTAAATAACCAGCACATTTTCACAATATCGAATAGTGGGTGAAGCAGTTTGAAACCTTGGGCTACTTGTGTAGGTAAACTAGCCCAGGACGAACAGCAGGGAAAACCGAAGTGGTTGAAAAAATTCGTGAAATTTTTACGAAGTACCACAAAATCAACGCATCGTGCGAGTTCTGAACACAATATGGCTTATGTAACGGTGTGGCGTGTGTTACGGTAACTCCCACAATTCCGGCCAACCACTTTTCAAATAGTGCTGGCGTTGAAACCCTCCAATATACTCTTGCGTAAAGTTTACGCTGTATTAACAAAATACGAGGCATAAGTGCGCCCTGTGGCGGTGTTCTTCTCAAGACGGTTAGTGTGAAGGAGCGACACCTGTTCTGCCAATGGCGATGTGTTGGTTCTTACCACAATTAGTCCTGTCCTGTTCTGTAGGTAGACGGTCTTGCGAACAGACTTGTGTTTACGGAAGAAACCACTTTTATCATTTTGGGCAAAGCTAATCGCCATAATTTACGATTTTAGGGCACGGAAAATCTACATAATGTAATGGAATATGAGCGTGATTCTCCTACGGTGAACTTTCTCTGAGCCATTTCCAACAGTTGTGTTTTTGGTCCTTCTTTCTTCGTGGAAAAATCGATTAACGGGTGCATTTACCAAGATCTGCTATGCAAAGTGGTTGTGCCTTCAGCTCTAGGAAGCAGTTCCTTGGTTTCATTCTGGAGCCAGGCGGTGCTTCACGATATTGGCATAAAAAGTACGCCAGTACCTGAACGACAGTCTACCTCGCCGCTGGACTGGCCGTACTCGGTCAAATGATATGTCATTGTGTCTTTAGCCAATTAACGGGTGCATTTACCAAGATATGCTATGCAAAGTGGTTGTGCCTTCAGCTCTAGGAAGCAGTTCCTTGGTCTCATTCTGGAGCCAGGCGGTGCTTCACGATATTGGCATAAAAAGTACGCAAGTACCTGAACGACAGTCTACCTCGCCGCTGGACTGGCCGTGCTGGGTCAAATGATATGTCACTGTGCCTTTAAGCCAATTAACGGGTGCATTTACCAAGATATGCTATGCAAAGTGGTTGTGCCTTCAGCTCTAGGAAGCAGTTCCTTGGTTTCATTCTGGAGCCAGGCGGTGCTTCACGATATTGGCATAAAAAGTACGCCAGTACCTGAACGACAGTCTACCTCGCCGCTGGACTGGCCGTGCTGGGTCAAATGATATGTCACTGTGCCTTTAGCCAATTAACGGGTGCATTTACCAAGATATGCTATGCAAAGTGGTTGTGCCTTCAGCTCTAGGAAGCAGTTCCTTGGTTTCATTCTGGAGCCAGGCGGTGCTTCACGATATTGGCATAAAAAGTACGCCAGTACCTGAACGACAGTCTACATCCCCGCTGGACTGGCCGTGCTGGGTCAAATGATATGTCATTGTGTCTTTAGCCACCGAGATCCCCAGATCTAAACCCTTGTGATTTTTCCTATGGAATTTCATTAAAAACAAAGTATCCGTGCTTACATTTCCCCAGAACTTACAGCAAATGAAGCAGCAGATAACTGAATTTCTTAAATCATTAACAAAGGATTTTTCTATTTCAAGGGTAGCAGGAAATGGAATACCGCATAGACTTGTCATGTGGAACATCTATAACTAAAGTTTCACTGAAAATTCGATTTATTAAAATAAATTTATTGCAGGTACACTTTCGTTTCGCCCCATTCAATATGAAACGCCCTGTAATTAATCTTAAAACGATGTAGGATCAAAATTATCTTATTTACTATACGAGAAACTTCCGTGAAATGATTTACGAAAATAGTATATATTACTTCGGTTGTTTGTTAATAGTTTATGACGAATGAGCTCAATTTTAATTCGAAAAAGTTTCAAGTCATGTATAATTATTTAATATATCATATTTATTCTTTAAAAGGTTGTATGTATTATAAATTAAATTATATTTTATACTTTTCCTTTTTAGTAAATTTATTAATTTCTTTGAGCTAGTTAAAAACAAGATTATATTTAGCTTGAATGTTTTTCACCGCAAAACCTCT
The DNA here is from genome assembly GCF_044657685.1 of Stegodyphus dumicola. Taxonomy (NCBI): domain Eukaryota; kingdom Metazoa; phylum Arthropoda; class Arachnida; order Araneae; family Eresidae; genus Stegodyphus; species Stegodyphus dumicola. Next base: position 184,571,729 of record NC_140774.1, read on the forward strand.
TTCAAAAGAAATTATTAATGTAATGAACTGTTTACACCAAAAAGATTAATATCGACGAAAAACGTGGTATACTTTATAAATAACACATAAATAATAAAAAAAACTAAAAATTGATGTTCTTTATAAGCATATATAATAAATAGAATCAATTTTCTAAGTATGTTATTTTTGTTGACGAGAAATATTACTGTACAATTGAAATAAATATCTAATAATGTTTTTATAATTTAATTATAACAATCCAATGTATTTCATTCTAAAGTACAAAAGAGCCTAAACAACTGGGATATTTCTTCCACGGCTATATTTTTCTGAGATAATTTCCTCAGAATATTTTACCAGATTTTGACATTTCCTGTATTTCTAAGTAGCTAAGTTCTGCAAACCTAAAAGTTAAATGTATTTCATATCTAAAATTAATATTAAAAACCGCTGATGAAAGAATAACTATAACAACAAAAAATCTGAAAGAATTCAGATTTTATAATACCCATTGCTTTTAACTTTTTGCATGTTACCTTTATTTATTAAGGGGACTCATACACCTTAAAACTCATAAGATCTTCGAATATGTGACTGTTGCAAGAATTGGGATAACATATTTATTTTAAAAGCAATTACTTCCAACTTTTTACAGCTGACTACATAATATAGCTGCCTTCTGAAATAGTCATCAGAAAGTTTGTGTTGCCACAAATATTTTTATAATTTAATCCGCTTTGTGACAAAATCTTTCGTCAAGTTTCCACCTTGCGCGCACAGTTTAAAACATTCTGTTGCGTAATTTAATTCCATATTTAATACATAGCTTTTATAAGATTTGGAAACTACTGTGAACCTAAAATTCTAAGAATTTCATGTTAAATTTTTATTTAATTTCAATTTGAGTTTATGAAATGTATTTTATTAAAAAAATCTGTAATGTTCTCGCGCATAAAATTTTTTAATACTAAAATATTCATCAAATTTTTGGTTCAGTTAGAAAATAGTGACCATATAAAGAATTCCATTAAATTTCAAGTACGTACCATTAGCCATTTTTAAATTATCATGCGCGCAAGGTGGAAACATCACGAAATATTTTGTCACAAAGCGGATTAAATTACAAAAATATTTGTGGCAACACGAACTATCTGGTTACTAGTTTCTAAAGCAGCTATATTATGTAGTCAGCTGTAAAAAGTTGGAAGTAATTGCTTTTAAAATAAATAAAATATCCCAATTCTTGCAACAGTCACATAGTCGAAGATCATAAGGGGTTTAAGGTGTATAAGCTCCATTACATATCACGTTCTTTGCACTTAAACCATAAAATTCAATTCAACAGCAATACTACAAAATATTTAACAGAGCATATCTTTAGAATTTTCGGTACACAGTCTCACGCGCTGAAGATAATTTTTTTTTTCCACAGTGTACCCATTGCTCGTTTTGAAATCGTTGAGTTTCTTAATCAAAACCTCATAAAGACTTATATGAAATAGATAATAAAATAAGTTCCAAATTCAAACTTTGGGCTTACAGATGCCCATATTCGTGTGGGAACGTACGTTGTTCAAAATTGGATGGCTCTAGGTACAGTTGTTTTATCACAATGCAAGAAAAATAGGTTTATGCAGATTCTTCATTATTTAATTTCTTTAAATATAATACAGAGCTTGGGTGGCAACGCTATAAAAAGTGATTCACCGTTTATAGTGAATCAACGCAAAATTCCGAAACGAAACTTCTTCGCAAGTCGCCTTTTTGGGCTAATAGCTATAAAATTAGATAAACAAGTTCAAGTGAATAATATGCTGCGATTTTTTTAAAGAAGTTGAAGAGAGTTGAACATTGCAAATCCGCTTTTGAAATATCGCACGGCTCAACGAAGGATGTTAAATTTGATGGGGTAAATATAAAGCTTCTTTTGTTAAGCAGGACTGATGCCTTTAAAAAAAAGGCTCAATCAGGGAAATGGCACACGAGTTTAAATACAGAAAGCATTATCCTCGCCATCTTTGGCATTTAGAGGAGAAGATTAGGCGCCTGCTTTCTGCCATCTTCCTTGGTCATGAAGTTATTTATTTCCCTCGGATTCTAGTTCTCGGTTTTCTTCTAATAACAAAGAGAATGAGCGCTGTGTCCTTTGATGACCGGAAACAAAGGGGAGTACTGGCAGATTCTTCATTAGCCGGAGTGCTTGGAGTCCTGCGTTTCATTATATGTGGACATGGGTGGTGCCGTGTTCCCTCTGAGGCCTCCTTCATCATAGCAGGCATCTCTTCTGCGTGATTTTGGACAGGCGCTAGCCATCCGCCCCCAGTGGAACATCCCAGACGAAACAGAACTGGCATAAGTGCCTTAGGAGAAGATTAAAAATGTTCAGGGAGAGTTTTGGGTGTCTGGGATTGGAAATAAGTGTCTCTGATTGCGATCTCTAAGGAACAGAAAGCTTTTAGAAGGAACTTCTCATCCCGATATCTTAAGGCATGATGAAAATGAATTCCCAGATCTGATTCCTAATTGAAATTGGTGCTAATAAACACAAGGAATTCCATTAGGCTTTATGGCGTCTAAGCATATATCTGGCAGATTTTTTAAGAGTAAAACAGGCTACGGTTATGCCACACTAAGGTTGATTTTTTAATTAAGTTTAAATATATATGTGTATGCTTAACATAATTTAGAGCACTGAAGTTTATTTCTAATTTATCCACCTAGTGTTAATTCAAATTATTCAAAGGAAAACTTACTGCTTAAAAAATACTATTTTATTTCTAAGCACGTAATTCCGGACTTGTTTTACACAAGATTTCATGCAATATTTCTATAATATCCTAAACCACAGTATATCGAGTAGCTTTACAATGTATACTGCGCAAAAAAGGGACAGTTCTTTATCTCCCGAAATTCAAATTGCCTTTTCCATGTCTTGAATACGCGAATTAGGATATATATTAGATTTTTATGTAGCAGGGCTCTAACATAGGCATTTTGACGCACGCAAACTCGAACTTTTTCTGAAATAACATACCAATGTTTTTCCATATTTCGATTCTACGACTAAAATTATGCCTAGATATTAAAGTTTGTAATTTTTGATAAGAAATGTATAGAGAAATTCAAAAATTTATCTTGGCGCATTTTTTTTTTCAGTTTATGTCAAGAATAATTCACTTGGCGAACTTTTTAATTTATAGCAACCTATTTTCCTTTCCCCTTTTTTTTTCATTGCACAGGAGCGGAAAAAAAGTCATCGTTTGTACTTTCAAATAATCTTAACAAAATCAGTAAACCAGATTTGGCGTTATTATCGCTTATAATAAATAAGACAAATTTCAAAACGCGCCAAAATGTACATTCGCGTATATTTTAGGAAATTTTGAATAAAAAACTATAATTTTTTGCAGGCATGGTTACAAATACATCTACTTTAACATGACGGCAAACATTTTATAGGTTCTAATTGAAATTCGTGTCGAAAATTTTATAAAAATTATTTTAAGATACAAATTTTTTAAATAAATCACAAGAATGGGCGAATTTTATTCGGAATGAACCTAAATCTCGAAATTTGAAAAGAAGAATCAAATAAGTTTAAGTAAAAAGAGATCTTAATAAATATACATCAAGTTCAAATACCACTCTCGCGATTTTTACAAAACTTGGTAGTTTGGCATAATTGGAGTCGTAGATTCAAACTGTGGAAACCAATTCGCATGTCATTTCTGAAAAAGTCCAATTTTGTGTCAAATACCTATACTAGATTAATGATATATATAAATCTAATACATATCTTAGTCGCGCTTTCCAGACATGAATAACGGAAGTTGAATTTTGTCAATCGCCCCTATAGACCAGGAGATGTAGAAATGTCCTATTGTTTTCGCAGTGTACAAATTATGAATTTATAAAACTAGCTAGGGGTAAGAAAGTGATTATCACTTTGATAACTTTACCATTGATATCTTTAACCCTTTAATTGAGGTTTCAAGTTCTTGCATTCTATTGAGCGTTCCGTTTAAATAATTGAATCATCTAAATTCATTAGTCCTTCTTTAATAGTAATTTTAAAGCTTCATTATCCTTACCAATCCTAGCTGTTGTGCCACGAGTTGATACTCCCCAAAGAATTTCTAAATGCAAGTTTTTTCTGCGTAAACAATTTTCGACCAGACGTGGAAAAATGTTCTTTTGAAGTGTCCTTCAAACTGACCAGGTGTAACATTTGTTCAGTTACTTGTAACGGTTCATTTATCTGAGGAGCCTGAGTTGCGTCCGAAATGGCTAAACTTTTGTCAAATGCTAAAGAGAAATATTTGAAATATCGAAATATTGATAGCGAAGATTTGCACCATTTCATTTGAAATGTCTGTAATGCTACAATGTACTCTTTGCGTGAATAAACTAATATTTAAAAATAGTTAAATTATATCAAGAGTAATCTTTTGCAGAAACTCTTAAACATTCTTTTACAAACTCACCATCCGAAAATGGTTTCGTATTTTTATCAATTATACAAAATCTGATGTGTACACCACATGACTTCCTTGTAAGGAATATTAAATTATACGTATTTTTTCTTGCATTTTATTTACACTTATTAGATTGAATTAAACCTACTTCGCCGACAGCGCATAAACCACAATAGAATAAATACAGTCTTTAAAATGTCACTCTGTTTGTTTAACATAGCGACACTCTGGCGCTAGGTTCACTTAACACTATTATATTTCATTCATATTATAACTCAGAATGCACAAAATGTATATCATTTAGAGAATTATCTAATCGTTGCCACATGTTCTATTCAAATACTATAATAAAGCTAGAACTATATATAAAAGAAATTAAGCAAACAAAACAAAAAAGAAACAGTTTCTCACAGACGATTCACTATTTCTCCTTCAATTAATTCAGTTCTCATTTCGCGACAAGGCAAAAATACATAAAAACTCAAAATATCTATATTAAAAATTACGAAGAAAATCTCAAACGCTTATTTCCTGGAAAAAATTCCAGAAAGAATTAAGCATGATTTAATTCACAATAAGAAATGAATGCGTTATCTTTGTTGTTGCGAAACTAATTTTCTCTAGATTGGCAACAAATCCACTAGTCTCCTGTTTCAAATGTAAACATTAATGGCTGCCATTAAAACAGGCTTAGCGGCAATTAAACAACTTTAAAATTGCTGATAATTCTAAAAATATTGCACACAGATTTACTAAAGGCATAAAATCCTTAACCGGAAGATAAAAACAACATAATTCAATCATTTTTAAAGCAAAACATGTACAATTTACAAACATATAAAAGTAAAGAAACTGAGCTCGCTGAGCCGTGTAATAGAGTGGATATATATATAAATATATTTATATACGTTTGGTGCGGACGATTGCAACCAAAATACGAGGTGCACATCTACATTTTATAGCAGTCCTATATACAAAATTTCAACATTCTGAGGCTACTCGTTTTTGAGTTATGCGAGATACGTACATACGCACGCACGTACGTACATACGTTCGTACAGACGCCACGAAAAATTCTTTTCGGAATTAATTTTAGAGCAGTTTTATAATTTTTTTTTAAGGAAAAAGAGTATTTTATTCTGTCCTTACGTACAGATATCACGCAAAAACATCATTAAATTGCATTCGGTAGCGGTCAAAATGGATATTTTCGTTGAAATATGCTGCCTGAAACTTTTCGCGATTACAATACTTCCTTTTTACTTCGTACAAGGAAGTAATAAAACAGAATAATTTGCCTTCGAGATATTAGACATTTTTTTAATCCTGAACTAAACATTTACTTACTCTTTTGCATCTTTTTTAAAAACCATATAATCACTACGTTGCATGTTTTCGTTCATAACGTCTTTTCACCTTGTATTCTTTAAATACGGCGACAGTTTCCTGACAGTTTAAACACATTAATTTTGAAAACTGAATAATAAAACTGTACTTTTCTTCCCATTTTTCACTATACTATCGGATTTCATCAACAATTTTTTTTTCTTTTCTTTGTACTCATACTAAAAATTGACTGCACTGAAAACATCTATTAGTGAGTAGGCCTGTACCCATTCCCATTCGGGCCGATTGTTAATAGTGATCGTCACACGATCCCTCATGCCTTGACGTTTTTTATTTTTCGAACAATCAGAAGAATTCACGTCACACCAATAAAATGCTTTTGTTGACAGCTACCATAACCATCCACGTTGTTTTCACTAGTCAGAAAGGATTTAATAATTTTTGCTGTATTAACAGAAGCTATGAAGTTATAAATTTCGTGAATTCCAGCGTAGGCTGCAGATGTTTACAGGATGGACCGCGGGTTGGCTATCTGTGGTCTTAACTTCTGCAATTTGGAGAGGATAAATGCAAATAAAGTACTACATGACCATGAGAAAGTTTTGTTGTATACCAGAAGCATTATTCTGTTCCATTACTTTTTGTCTTTTCTCCTGCACTTGGAAAATTTCTTTTTTACTTCCTTGTACGAAGTAAAAAGGAAGTGTTGTAATCGCGAAAACTTTCAAGGAGCCTATTTCAACGAAAATATACATTTTGACCGCTATCGAATGCAATTTAGCGATGTTTTTGCGTGATATCTGTGCGTAAGGACAAAATAAAACACTCTTTTCCTCCAAAAAAATGATAAAACTGCTTTAAAATAAATTCTGAAGGGAATTTTTCGTGGCGTCTGTACGAACGTATGTACGAACGTATCTCTCATAACTCAAAAACGAGTAGCCTCAGAACGTTGAAATCTTGTATATAGGACTGCTATAACATGTAGATGTGCACCTCGTATTTTGGTTGCAATCGGCCGCACCAAACGTATATAAATATATTTAAATATATATACACTCTGTTACCCGGCTCAGTGATCTCAGTTTCTTTACTCTTATATGTTTGTAAATTGTATATTTTGTGTTTTAAAATGATTGAATTATGTTGTTCTTATCTTCCGGTTAAGATTTTTATGCCTTTAGGAAATCTCTATGCAATAGTTTTACAATTATCAACAATTTTAAAGTTGTTTAAGTGCCGCTATGCCTAATAATTTTTTTGATGGCGGCCGTTGATTGTTTACATTTGAAACAGCAGGATAGTGGATTTGTTGCCAATCTACAGAAACTTAGCTTCGCAACAACAAAGATAACGCCTTCATTTATTATTGCGAATTAAATCATGCTTAATCCTTTCTGGAATTTTTCGAGGAAGTGTTTAAGATTTACTTCGTAATTTTTAATACAGATATTTTGAGTTTTTATGTATTTTTGCCTTGTCGCGAAGTGAGAACTGAATTAATTGAATGAGAAATACTCAATCGTCTGTGAAAAACTGTTTCCTTTTTGTTTTTTTTTGCCTTATTTTTTGATACATCGTTCTAGCTTTATTATAGTATTTGAATAGAACATGTGGCAACGATTAAATAATTCTTTAAATTATATAAATTTCGGGCATTCTGAGTTATAATATTAACGAGGCATAACACTGTTAAGTGAACCAAGCGCCAGAGTGTCGCTGTGGTAAACAAATACTAGAGTGAATTTTAAGGAATGCATTTATTCTATTGTGGTTTATGCGCTGTCGGCGAAGTAGATTTAATTCAATCCAATAAGTTTAAACAAAATGCAAGGAAAATTGCGTATAATTCAATATTCCGTACAAGGAAGTCATGTGGTGTACACGTCAGATTTTTTTATACTTACGATAGGGTTTAATTTATTTTGCTATCACACATATAGTAGTCCTGCATACGTAGGGCTTGGAGTTTCGAATAAATTTTAGATTTTCGGTAGTAATTAATGTTTTTTTTTTTGGGGGGGGAGGATTCACTTATAGAAATTATTTTTTTGATTAAAATACTGCCCTTTACTCGCATTGAGGAAAGCTCTTGTGACCAGTTTAGTTTATTCCTTAGTTTATGTAACATCCATCCTAAGTATTTCATTATTAAGTCATTCTTCTTAATTTATTTCTACTTATTATTAATTCTTCGAGAGCTATTAAATTTAGTTTTTATCTCTATAATTCAGTTACGAATAGCAGTTTTATTGCATTCATTATTAGTATTATCATTTACACATTTAAGCCGAGTGGTAAATTTGTTGAATACTGGTAGTTCAACTTGGGTTCGATTCCAACTTGGGTCCGAACGGACTGGCTGCATGTGCGTTTTCGCGGTTTTCCTCAAGTTTAAAGTGTATATAATCCAGTTTCTCTTAGAAATTCCTCCACGAAGGCATCCCTTCCTATCGGCAGATAGCCCTATTGTGCTTTTCCATATTCTACTAAATCAAACCAAATCATTTACAGACTTATTAATCGTCAAGTGACTAAATTTATTTTCTATAGGAATTCCAACATTGTATTTCTACAATTTTTGTTGATCTGCCCGTTACGCTTAGCGAAATGAACACGTTTTCAAGCCTATTATTAGTAACAGATATTTTTTGCGCTTTCTTTAAGTCTTTAGGAGGCCTATTAGTGCTTGGTATTACGCTAACATTCATATTACCCGCATTACTACGTATTACGTACTATATGAGGTACTAAAATCTATATGTACTATATGAGGTCTCGTATGTAGAAATATGACTCAACAATTTCGCAGTCTCAATAAATCGTACATTTTGCTATTATCGGTAACACGTTTATGTTTTCAATAGTAATAAATTAGTTTTGTAGTGAGGTCAGTTCTTTCTTTTTTTTTCTATATGTTTATAACATTAAAGAGACAATTTCAAAATTTATGTTGAAAATTTCTAGATAGGTAATTTACTACAAGCAAGAAAAATATCCCTTAGTAATTTGAAAGTCAACTTTAAAGTATTATTTTAAAGCGCTTAACGAACAAATAGTTATGCGAATTTCAGTCTTGCAACATTAACTTGGAAACAAACGCTTTAGAAATTTATGTATGGCATCTCTGCTTAACTGCGTTGCCCAGAATAAAGTATTTCAATATGCTAATTAAGTTAAACCATTGTTTACTATCCATTCTCCCTGTTTCTTTCTTCAGGCTTTCGCCTTTATTCAAATGAGTTCAATTATACATTAGGGCTTTCGAAAGTGTCAAGCGCTTGGATATCACCTGTGCAGAGTAATCAGAATCATAATCCCGCTATCCACCATTACCAATTCCTCATTTACGCTTAGGTATATTCTCGTAATGGACTATTGAACTTATTCTGCTGATTTCGAAGTAAAATTAATAGGCTGAATTTGCACTCGAGTTTCAAAGCTTATAGATTCATACTGACTGACGGTTACTACTTGATAGATCGTTAACTCAGTGCCAGCATTACTTATTAATAAATGTATTGGGGGTTATATAGTTGCAAAATGCTATTTGATTCACATACAAATCTGTTAATATATCTGGTAAAGAAATATCTTAATTTTCTTATATTTATGTCAGTACGAGTAATTTAATTGATAAACTAATAGAAATTATTTTTGAATTGTTATCTATATATACAGTGGTGGCCAAAATTGTGGACACTTTTATGTTTTTGAATTTTGTATGCTTATAGAAAACGTTACGTTTCACAAAATGCAAACTTGTATATATCATTTTAAAGAGAATTTATTACTGAATTCAATACAAAATACAAAATTCAGTTATTTACAATACAAAAAAGTCAAACGATAATAGTTATCGATATACATTACATAGTGATGATTGCAGTGAGTTATCAGTACTTAGTAGGGTAACCTTTATTTTTGATTACAGCTTCACATCGAACGTTTCATTGAGCTTACAAGAGCTTTAAGCTCTTCTTTCGTTATTACATGATGCCAGGAAACAATGATAGCCTCAATTAGTTCCCTTTTATTTGATGGGCGCCTCATTCGGACAAGAGTTTTCAAACGATGCCACAAATTTTCGATAGGATTGAGATCGGGACTGTTTCTTGGCCATGACAACAATTTAATGCTCTTTTTACGAAACCACTCTTTCGATATTTTCGCCGTGTGGCAGAGAGCAGAATCCTGCTGAAAAATAAACGAAGCATTGTTGGGAAAGAGATCTCTGACGGAAGGTAGAAGTTTTTGTTCTAAAATAGTGTCAATGTATTTGCTGGCATTCAGTGTCCCATCGATGATATGAAGGCGACCAATACCATCTGCTGACATGCATGACCAAATCATAACACTAACTGGGTTCTTCACAGTTGCTTGAATGCAGTCAGGATGTAGCTCTTCTCCTATTCTACGTCTTACATATTTTCGCCCATCACTACCGAATAACGATATCTTAGTTTCATCACTCCGTATAACTTGTGACCACTGATAATCTGTCCAATTAATGTGTTTCTTTGCCCACTGTAGTCTTTTTTTTTTTCGTTGCTGAAAATGAAGATAAGGCTTTTTTCATGGAATTCTACCTCTCAGTCCAACATCTGTTAATCTTCTCCTGATTGTTCTTGAACTGACAGAAACACCAGCATCATTCAGATCACTTCTGATGGCCGCTGATGACATTTTTCTATCTTGGAGACATAGTCTTTTTATTCTTCTGTCATCAATAGATGTGGTGCACCTTTTTCGGCCTTTTCCTTCTTTGTTTTTTATTGAATTTGTCTCCTCATATCGTAAACAAAACTTTCGGACTCCAGATGTAGTCACTGAACCACCCACCTGTCTTGCAATTTCAGCATAGGAAAGACCACTTTCTCGTAACACAATAATATTACATATCTTTCTAGGTGTCCAATCTACTCTTTTATTTGATGTCATTGCTTCTTGACTAAATATTAAAAATTTTTACAAAAATTCCTACTTGTAATTGCAGTGTATAAGAAACAGGTCCTCCTTCTACAGAACAAAGCAAAATAATGAATTGTTTCAAGTGTAAACATGATGTCATCTTCTACTGGCAGTTACTAACATTTGAATGGTTCTCAGAACAAAAACAGTGATTTCCCAGGAAAGCTAGACATTACAAACCACTTCATAACTGTGTTTTTTATTTATATTAAAGTACATACAACTTTTTTGTATTGCAAATAATTGAATTTTGTGTTTTGTATTGAATTCAGTAATAAATTCTCTTTAAAATGATGTATAAAAATGTGAATTTTGCGAAACGTAACATTCTCTATAAGCGTACAAAGTTCAAAAACATAAAAATTTCCAAAAGTGTCCACAATTTTGGCCACCACTGTATATATATATATATAAAGAAGAATGTTTGTTTTCGCGATTAACCTAGGCACTACTATAGCTATCTTCACTAAACTTCCTACAATTATTTTCTGGGTTATGGGAAAGGTCCACGTCCACGTTGTTCCAAAATAAATCAGCTAAAATCAGAGAAATTAATTTAAAACCCTGAAAATGCTAATTTTCGCACTTATTTTTCCGAGTGGCAACGCTCTCGCACGCTGGAGATAAAAATCTGCTTTCTTTCGAGCAGTGTTGCCATTGCTCGCTTTCAAATCGTAGAATTTTTTAGTAAAACATTTGTAAGTTTTACGAAGAAATAAAAATAGCATTGCCAAACGTTAAATACATTATTCCAAAATTCCAAAAGTTCGTGGGAAGTCATTTCAATTGTTCCAATCTTCGTACGACTTTAATCAGCCGAGATATTAATTAATAACTCTGAAAACGCTAACATTCGCACACATTTTTCCGAGTGGCAACAGTCTCACGAGTTCGAGATAAAAAATGCTTTATTTCGAAAAGTGTTTCTACTGCTCGTTTTCAAATCGCAGAGTTTGTTAATAAAAAATTTGCATGTTTTACAAAACCTACATACGTCAGTTTGTGTGTGTGTTTGTTCGCGTTATTCGTTTCTGATCAATGATGATCAATGTTTTGACACATTTAATCAACTCAAATTGAATCTAGGTGAAATATTGCATAGAATTTTAGATTTTACGACCATTTGATTAGAAAGACGAAAATCATTAAAAAGTGAGTGCCATTGTTGCTGACATAATGAGAGAGAATTAGTTTATTTATCTGAATTAGTTAGTTTATTTATCGAAATTTTTTATGGGTTGCATATCGCATCAGAATGAAAAGTCTATGACTATGAATTGTATTTTTTTGCATCGTTATTAGAGAAGGATTACAATGGTATCGTTCTCTCTGTTTTTAGATACATTATTCTCATTCAAACTCATGTGGCATCTGGTACTTGCGCTGTCATCCCTATCCCAGTATAACAACGTCGAAGAATTTCTATTACTAGTTGTGAGTTTCTAAGGCGAGATGGCAGTAGAACGTACCGTCTCATAAGAAACCGTTCTAGAACTGTCTTGTCTGCTCCTTGGTTATGGGGAACGTTACATGGATGTTATCGCAGTTTGTCCGATAGGTATGGGTTTCCTTTGGAGGTCAACCTTGTGACTTTGTTTATTTTTGGTGGATGCTAATCGTCCACGTTGTGCTTGAGTTCATATACTGTGCCTGTGTAACATCTAAATGGTACCTCGCGTGTAACAGTCGGTCATCGTCCACTCCGTTGGTCAGTCCCTTTGGATTGACCGGTGGATGCTTCCTTGGAGAGCCTCTGGAGGCTGGGGCATTCATAAACCGTGTTAAGGCGGTGTTTAGCATGCCAGGTCTGGAAGCCTCTTCCTCTGGTGACTTCACTATCTCATAAGAGATAAACAATTATATGGTAGCTAACACTACGGTGAATTTTCGATGGTGTAATATAGAACTGACCGAGACAAAATTCGCTACACCGAGCTACTGCCCGTCAAGTCCAACGTATAGAAGCTGCTGAGATGCATGGGATATGTACAGTGTGACAGTCATTTATCGAGTAGAGATAAAGAAATTCCAGTAATCCAAAGCTGAAACTTACAACAAATTATAGAAATAAACCGCATACAATCTATTAAGTAACAATCATATGATTTAGGGCATATTGCAGAGTGGTAAAATAATAGCAGGAGCTGTGCCAGGTAGCAGGCAGAAATTCATCAGTTATCATAGGCATCTTTTGCAAAGCGAAGTAGTAGAAGCAAATATAACAGTTACCATAGATGCACATGGAAAGCATTTTTCAATGTCCATAAATCTTCAAGGAGATCTGTCACTGACCATGATGGAAAAACCTCGTTGCCAGGTAAATTTCTGTGGAAGTTCATATTTATAAATTATGATTGTTGTTGCATTTGCAAGCCAACCAGGCTATTAGCACTTGGATATAACCATCCAAACAACTTACGAGGCCCTTAAGGTTTGACCTCGCCACACGTACCTCGAGTTGTTCTGCTATATCCGAGTATGGTGAACAGCGAAGACAAAATAATGTCGTTAAGGCATTGTCGTAGCCATTATCATTAAACGGACAAAATCAAGAGCTGCTTCACTTTATGCCTTTGTACCATATGTAGGTGCTTTATGCTGCATCGTACAGGAGTGGCAGCCACACGTTTAAGCAATGGGGCCAGAAATGGATTGTACGTCGTCGAAAGGAGTCCGAAACTCTGAATCGAACGACAGAGTGCACTACTTGTAGTATCTGTGACATATTACAGGGCTGAAGGTATTTTTCGATGTATATGAGATGTTTCCAATGCTTCAAAGCCATGCGGACAGTATTGTGACGATTGGCTGATGGAGTTTTGTTTACTTTTTAAAGCTTCCGTCGTTTTCAAAAGCTTCCATTATTAAAGGCCCGTTGACGTTAGCTCAAGCAACGGTGTCTCAACAGAGTTTCGGGGAATGATGGATGCAAAAATGCAGTCTTCAGAGAATAAAATTGCTTCAGCTTCACCAATGATAATCACGTAGAGATGACTTAGCCACTGGAAGGGTGTAGATTCCGTTTCTGAGAGAAGCACGGAGATGATAACTTGTTTTGGTGCACCATTACTGCCAGCAGCCCCTTCATCTCTTCTGGACATTATAAGCATAGCATTAACGGAATACCTTTCTACTTTTCATCTCCCGCGATCCTATATTCTTCGGAATTTTTAGGCTATCCAAAACACTATTTTGAAACAAGGTAATGCCTAATCATATTTTGCTCTGCTCGCACGTAATACATTTCAAAGTCTACATGGCCCTTTTGGCCAGAACTATCCTCTAATCTTGTCCCAACTAAGCATTTGTGGGACGAAATCGGAAATGGATTGAATACCTCCACTGCTTCACGAAACAAAGAGGATCCACCGTGGGGAGTAACCTTACCAACGTGTGATGCACAGCACCTCAGGACATAATTTGGGCACTACCTGATTCAGTGGAATGATGTATTCAAGAATTTGTTGCCTGAAATGGCGCTTTAATGTTTTGTTGGTGCTTTGTTTATCAAAATTTCGTCACTGTGCATCTTTGAAAATTAAATCATTTGTTAAGCTTTCCATTTTTTTTTAAATCTGTGTACTAAATTTGGTCTAACTATTCTTTCTTAGTGGGGCCTTCTCTCTGTCAGGCAGCGCGGAAATAACATATGTTTATTAATATCAATCCGAAAACTTAAAATGAGCCAACTACACTTTAAAACTTTAAACTGAAGGCCGCGACAATGGTACTATGGTGGTTTTACTTTAGTTGTCTCGATGGTAAAAAATACATGATCTTATAGATTCTCTGTTAATATCTTTTGAAACTACCCGTTTATTCCACAGTAAAGATAAGACAATAAAGACAATAAGATCTATTTCATAATGTTCCTAATAAATTCATTGCTATTTACAATAAATGAGGGAAAAATTGCATTTTGCAGCATTCAGTTATTCATGCTTAACTCGATAACTAGTCTTTTATGGAATGGTCAGGAAATGATTCCTTTATTTGGTCACGAAAAACTGAGAATCTCTCGCAAATTATTTTTAATGAGAATTTGGCCAGAAATTAAAGACAAAAATTCTCATATTTATAAGTTGTTCAAAATGGCAAGACCAAGAGAAAATATTACTATGATATTTGGACATTTTGCTTCTGCTTAGTAAAAGAAAGATTAAATTATTCAAAAACATAGATTTGAAATTCCTTCATTAGATCATTCACGCACGATGCCTGCAACAAATGCTTCTGTCAAGTGGTAATATTTTCTATTTTGCCAGAACTCCAATCTGTGAACGAAAATCAATAAGCACCTCGAACAAGTTACTTTTTTTAAACGCTAGCAGTTTAAACGAATTCTATGGAAGAACTTAAATCACATGAAATGAACAATCTTAGACGCCCGATTTTATTAGTGCTTTGCTTTTATTATTATCAGAAGTAATTGAATGGTAAGACGAAATTCTCGAAAGTTACGAAACTGATGGATTTTTGAAATTTTCTATTTAAAAACTTTAAACGTCTCGACACTGTCAAAAAGTTTTATTTTAAAACTGCACATTCCTCTATTTTGTTTCCAAAATAGTTATTTTGTTATACTGGAGCAAGAAATGTGAAAAATGTCCAGTGGCTTCCTCGGGACTCGAACCGTGGACCTATCGAATACGCGTCCAGTATGCTTCCAGTTACACCGCGAAGGAATGCAGAAAGGATGGGTAAAAGTACTTTTATACAGTTATATAATATGTAACATGCCAATACGCTTTGAAATGCTTAGTTATTCGTTCCTAATTAAAGTAAATTCGGTTGGCCTGTAAGCTGCTCATTTTTCCTTAAATGATAGGAAGGTCCAATCTAAAAATAAGGTCTCACTGCATTAAGCAAGTTTAAACAAATGAATATCGTCGAATTATAAACCTGAGGAGGTTAAATTATATATTCAGTTCCAAAATAAAACTCAAAATAAAACGAAATGTCAAGAAATTCTGAGGGAAATATACCATTCTATGATTCTCAGAAACAAGAATGAATTGATTTAATAACTTTAATTTATGTTTTTGCAATGTTGAAACGCAAGACAATCATACTAATTATATTAATACAGCTCAAGTGCCAAATAGTTTATTTTGGTAAGAGGCGTTACCGGTAAAAGAAATAAAACAGCTCAGAAACAATTTATGTTTTTGTTTCGAAATAACATTTTTTTAATGCTGCCAACTGTATGTGATCAGCCGATATTCAGTGATTTAGCAGATGCTAACGTCTATCTTTACTGGATAAAATAACTCCTGTCTTAACAATTTTTGAACAACACCTGAAGACATAAATTGGCCAATAGCTGGCTTTTAAGACAAGCCTTCTACACTCGATATATTTCAAGCTTTTTCTTCGATGCTCTTGAATCAAGATTGATTCTTTTTTTCTCTCTTCTACAACAGCCCCATCTCTTCTGTTCTCTTTTAGAGAGTGGGGCATATTCCACCTCTGTATCTGTAGATATCCATCCATCAGCGGGGGGCATGAAGATACAGACAGCAGTAACCAAAAAGAAATCTCTTGTGAATGCAATAAATCATTTCCTCGAAGATATTTTGAAATCACTCTTGGTATGGACTGAAACAAAAAGGCCCTCCACGTCTATTTGCCGTCCATGTAATTCGCTGCAGAAAACATTCCGATTTGATCAATCAAATGTGATTGAAACTAATTCAAGTTTTGCTGGGAAAGGGGAATGGAACTGACCAACTGTCTGTTATATTCTAGTGGGCAATGTATAAATAAGTCTTCGTTCTTATTCTCTGTTTCGTATAGCAAAACGGGAAAATCGTAACTACGATGTCAAATGCACAGGGAACTTAAAATTGTAGTTTGCCAAACATTACAAATCTGATGTATATACCACACGACTTCCTTGCACGGAGTACTAAATTATACGCATTTTTTCCTGCATTTCATCTAAACTCATTTCCGCGAATTTTCATTAAAGATATATTCCTCATTCAATTAACTGAGTTCTCACTTCGCGGCAAGGCAAAATGTACATAAAAACTCAAAATAGCTTCATTAAAAATTAAAAGATAGAGAAAAACATAAAACGCCAAATACAGTTAAAAGAAATAAAAAAACAATTATTGCAGTTAATAATTAAGAGTTTCTATGCAAAAACAACCAATTCAACCAGCAGGCAAAAAGACGGTTTTTTCGGTGCACAAAACTGAAAGTTCACATTTGGTCCCCCTCGGCAAAAACACACTGAAAGTGCAGAAACTGATTTAATTCATTATTCAGCTAGTTTCAAATGTAAACAAATATGGTAAAAAAAAATTAGGTTTCGCTCCAATTAAATAACATTTAAATTCTCCATATTTCTTCAACTATTGCATGCAGATTAACATAAAAACCTTAACCAGAAGATAACAATAGCACAATTCAATCATTTTAAAGCAAAACTGCACAATTTACTAACATATAAGAAAAAAATCTGATGTGTACACCACATGACTTCCTTGTACCGAAAATTAAACTATACGCATTTCTTCTTGCATTTCGTTTAAACTTATTGGATTTAATTAAACCTACTTCGCCGACAGCGCATAAACCACAACAGCATAAGGGCATTCTTTAAAATTCACTCTATTTGTTTACCATAGCGACACTCTGGCGCTAGGTTCACTTAACAGTATTATATTACGTTCATATTATAACTCAGAATGCACAAAATTTATATCATTTAAAGAATTATCTAATCGTTGCCAAATGTTCTATTCAAATACCATAATAAAGCTAGAACGATGTATAAAAGAAATTAAGCAAACAAAACAAAAATGAAACAGTTTAAGCTTGACGATTTACTATTTCTCATTAAATTAAATCGGTTCTCACTTCGCGATAAGGCAAAAATACATAAAAACTCAAAATATCTGTATTAAAAATTACGAAGTAAATCTTAAACACTTATTTCCTCGAAAAAATTCCAGAAAGGATTAAACATGATTTAATTCGCAATAATAAAAAAAGGCGTTAACTTTATTTTTGCGAAGCTACGTTTCTCTAGATTGGCAAAAAATCCCCTACTGTGCTGTTTCAAATGTAAACAAGCAATGGCCGCCATCAAGCAAATGATTAGGCTTAGCGGCAATTAAACGATTTTAAAATTGTTGAGAATTCTAAAAATATTGCATACAGACTTACTAAAGGCATAAAACCCTTAACCGGAAGATAACAACAACATAATTAAATCATTTTCAAAGCAAAAAGTGTACAATTTACAAACATATAAGAGTGAAGAAACTGAGATCACTGAGCCGGGTAACAGAGTAGATATATATATAAATATATTTATATACGTTTGGCGCGACCGATAGCAACCAAAATACGAGGTGGACATCTACCTGTTATAGTAGTCCTATATATAAAATTTCAACGTTCTGAAGCTACTCGTTTTTGAGTTATGCGAGATACGCACGTACGTACATACGTTCGTACAGACGCCACGAAAAATTCTCTTCAGAATTCAGTTTAAAGCAGTTTTATAATTTTTTTGGAGGAAACGAGTCTTTTATTCTGTCCTTACGTACAGATATTACGCAAAAACATCGTTAAATTGCATTCGATAACGGTCAAAATGGATATTTTCGTTGAAATATGCTGCCTGCAACTTTTCGCGATTAGAATACTTCGTCTTTACTACGTAAAAGGAAGTAAAAAACAGCTGAGCTCACGGAGTGGATATATATATATATATATACTTTTCGTTCAGCCTATTGCAACCAAAATAAGTGGTTAACATCAACATGTTATCGCAGTTCTGTATACAAAATTGCAAAGTTCTGAGGCTACTCGTTTTTGAGTTACGCGAGCTTCATACGTACGTAGGTACGTACAGACGCCATGAAAAAAAAACTATCTTCTAAATCCATTTTAAATCAGATTTTTAATTCATTTGGCGAAAATGAATCCATTATTCTGTCCTTAACGTACAGACGTCACTCAAAAATATAGTTAAATTGAATTCGATAGTCGTCAAAATGGATATTTTCTTTAAAATATAATACCTGGAATTTTTCTTGATTACAAGACTTCCTTTTCTACGTATAAGGAAGTAAAAATATATAAAACAGATGAAAACGAATGATGGAGGGCTCCTTAAGCCGAGAAAGTGCAATTTTGTCTTTTCACTCTTTAAGCCAATACTTCGCTTAAATACACAAGGTGAATCTGAAAAATGGCCAAATCTTTCGAGTGTGATAGAAGAAAGCTATACGATCAATATTCGTCACAGAAAGTATGGTCGGAATGAAAATATTGAGTAGTTAAAGGGTAGTTTTCCACTGACACATTTAAAATATTTACACAAGAATGAGAGGAGATACTTTAGAAGACACGTTTTAACAGAAATGTAATTGATCTACATTCTCAAAGAAATTTCACAAAAGACCTTCTGCCACCTGTAACGCAGGCATCACACCTGAGGGATAGGGACTGGCGCACATCTGCGAAGACACCAGGTATTACCCGAGTACCGACGGCAACCAACTGCGATCCTGGTCTTTAGATCCATGTTGGTTTAAATGGGACACTCACAGATAGGCTTTCCCCATGGCCCCACAGGAAAAAGTCCAAATACGAGAGATCCGGTGATCTTGATGGCCAAGCTATGGGACGCCTCCACCAATCCATCATCCTGGAAATTTCGTGGTTACTATAACCAGCAATCCATGATTGAAAATGCCGTTGGGTGCGAGAACTGACCCTTTTTTACTTCCATGTACGAAGTAAAAAGGAAATATTGTAATCGCGAAAAGTTTCAAGCAGCATATTTCAACGAAAATATCCATTGTAACCGCTATCAAATGCAATTCAACGATGTTTTTGATTGACATCTGTACGTAAGGACAGAAAAAAAGACTCTTTTCTTCCAAAAAAATTATAAAACTGCATTAAATTGAATTCTGAAGAGAATTTTTCGTGGTGTCTGTACGTAGGTATCTACGTATTTATCTTGCATAACTCAAAAACGAGTAGCCTCAGAACGTTGCAATTTTGCATATAGAACTGCTATAACATGTAAATGTTCACCTGGTATTTTGGTTGCAATCGGCCGCACCAAACGTATATAAATATATTTATATATATATATCCACTTTGTTACCCGGCTTAATGATCTTAGTTTCATTACTCTTATATGTTTGTAAATTGTGCATTTTTTTGGTTAAAAATGATTGAATTATGTTGTTCGTGTTTTCCTGTTAAGGCTTTTATGCCTTTAGGAAATCTGCAAGCAATATTTGTAGAATTATCAACAATATAAAAGCTGTTTAAGTGTAATTAAGAGCAATTTTTAAATAACATGGCGAACATGTTTATTTACATTTGAAACAGCAGAATAGTAATTTTGTTGCCAATCTAGGGAGACTAAGCTTCGCAACTACATAGATAGCGCCTTCTTTTATTATTCGGAATTAAATCATGCTTAATCCTTTCTGGAATTTTTTCGAGGAAATATGTGTTTAAGATTTACTTCGTAATTTTTAATATAGTTGTTTTGAAATTTTATGTATTTTTGCCTTGTCGCGAAGTGAGAACGGAATTCATTGAATGAGAAATACTGAATCGTCTGTGAAAAACTGTTTCTTTTTTGTTTTGTTTGCTTAATTTCTTTTCTACATCGTTCTAGATTTATTATAGTATTTGAATAGAACATGTGGCAACGATTAGATAATTCTTCAAATAATATAAATTTTGTGCATTCTGAGTTATAATATGAACGAAATATAACGCTGTTAAATGAACCTAGCGCCAGACTGTCGCTATGGTAAACAAAAATATTGAATTTTATAGAGTGCATTTATTCTTTGTGGTTTATGCGCTATCGAGGAAGTAGATTTAATTAAATCCAATAAGTTTAAATGAAATGCAAGAAAAAATGCGTATAATTAAATATTCCGTACAAGGAAGTCATGTGGTGTACACATCAGATTTTTTACCAGTCACAATGCCATCTAGCAGCCCGCCGTTTGCATTGCGACTATACATTCTGTGACGAATATTCCTCGTATAGCTGCCTTTTGTCAACCCCCTAAAGTTTTTCCCACTTCTTCAGATTCACCTTGTATTCTAGTATTCACTTTAACAGTTTGGGGGAGGGGGAATGAGCAGCTGAATACCGTGTTGGACCCAAGTCCGATACCAGATTAATGGTTTGCTGCATAGCTGGATTTCGTGGGTTTTGTAACGTGTAATGACAATACGATCCCGTTTCAAATAGCTCTTACATGTTTCGTCATATTTTAATAACCAAACCTAAACATTATAGTATTCAGCAACTGAGCGTTAATTGATGTAGTAGCCAGCTGAAAAAGGCCACAGCAGGGATACTCAACCTGTGGTACGCTTACCACTGGTGCAAGTCGTGCACAAAGCCGTGGTTTTGAAGTGAAAAATCGAAGACTTAAATCGCATTTGCTTTAGTTGAAATACAGTTGATCTAGTACACGCTGCTGGTTTCATGCGAACGCCATTCATTTTGCGAAAGAAAGCGAAAATCTTGCTGCAGGAAGGATGTTTAGTGTTGGGAGAAAATGGAACAGATAATGGTGATTTATTTATGGATCAAAATAACAATGATGATGAAGATGAAACAAAATTTGACGATGAGCCTGAAGATATAACAGTAAACGAGCATGACGAACTCTTCATGTTATCCGATAATGAAAATGTTTAATTTCATAAGCTATGTCATTTCTTTTAAGTAAGCAGCATATTGGTGCATGAAAAAATCTATTTCTTTCCTGATTTTTAAGCTATCATTTTTATAACCTGTATCTAACGCGCACCCATAAATTTCAGTCCTATTTTTTGTATTAAAAGTGCGCGTTGCACACCGGTATATACGGTAAACTTTGTGGGATTCCAACCTTTTCTCTTACTACTAAGTGTGTAAGAACCTCGTAAAGTGCTAAGCAAATAATCGCTTTAGTTCAGAAACAGAGGAGTAAACTCAAGAAGTGTTAATTACCCTTTATTACACAAAATAAGGATTTCACAGTCGTCTGCTTACTCAGAACGTACAGAAAAGGGCTTGAACTCAAACTTAAATATGAAATCAAACTTAACTAATGCTTAACTAAAACGATATAGCCGAAGCTAACAAAATTCGAAGTAGTTGGCTCCTAAATATCAACTAAACTGGCAAAGCTATCAAGGGCCTGAATAACGGTCGAGCGTAGTAGCTTAGAGAGAGTATAGCCAAAAGACAAACGCGCGCTAGTCAGAATCTCTGGCTCTCTGAGGAAGTCAGTGGAACTTCGACTTAAATACCGCTCTTCCTCATTTGCATTAACCGCGATTCTAAAAGCACACTTTTGCAGGAAATTGTAAGCAGAAATTAAGAGATATAAGAAAGTAGCTTTAACTAAATATAACTGTTAAAAACGTAGGATAAAACTTAAAACTTTTAACGGACAACATAGCATGGAATGTTGTCAAATGAATACATACCTTTGATTGTTAAGGGGCTTCATACACCTTAAACTTCTTAAGCTGCTATCACACGTCTGTTTGTTTTGTAAGAATAACTGTTTGGAACAATTTTTCTGCTTTGTCACAATAGCCAATCACAATATATCGCTTTGGGGTTAACACAAGGGAAACTGGTACCCCACTACAAACGAGCTGATAGCTGATTGGTTGAAAGCGAACAACTTGCAATTTTTTTGGAAAGGAAGGAAAAAGTCGCACGTCTTTCTTTCAATAGTAAACCAGGCAGAAACATTGTCCGAAACAGTTGTTTGTGTGAAACAAACGCAGTGTGATATGGGCCTTATGATCTTCGTGCATTTGATAGTTGCAAAAATTCGGATCTTTTATTTAATTTAAAAGCAATTACTTCCAACGTTTTGCAGCTGACTACACAATATGGCTGCTTTCTGAAATAGTAATCAGAAAGTTTGTGTTGCCACAAATGTTTTTGCAATTTAATCCGCTTTGGGACAAATGTTTTCGTCATGTTTCCACCTTGTGCGCATGACATTTTAAAAATGGCTAACGGTACATACTTGAAATTGGATGGGATTCTTTATATGGGTACTATTTTCTAACTGAATCCCAAATCTGATGAATAATTTCATATTAAAAAAATTTTATGCACGAAATCATTACAGATTTTTTTAAATAAAATACATTTCATAAACGCAACTCCAAGTAAAATAACAATTTAACATGAAATTCTTAGAATTTTTGGTACACAGTCGTTTCCAAATGTTATAAAAGCTATACATTAAATATGGAATTAAATTATAAACAGAATGATTTAAACTGTGCGCGCAAGATGGAAACATGACGAAACATTTTGTCACAAAGCGGAATAAATTATCAAAATATTTGTGGCAACACAAACTTTCTGATTACTATTTCAGAAAACAGCTATATTTTGTAGTCAGCTGTAAAAAGTTGGAAGAAATTGCTTTTCAAATAAATGTATTACTCAAATTCTTGCAACAGTCACGTATTCGAAGATGATATGGGTTTTAAGATGTATGAGTCCCCTTTCAATCTAATTTCAATTAGCATAATTAACATGTCCATGTTAATTTCGTAAAGTGTACCCATAAAATCCAACAATCAAGTTTGCCAAATTCGATTCTTAGCGATATCAAACCAACTCCTTTTAAATGGAAAACGATTTACGCATTTAATAGCATAACTGTAAAATCATTTTAGACTAAAGAATAAATTTAATGCATAGCTTTACGCCCATACATTTAACAGCTTCGCTGGAGGCAAAAAAAAAATGAAAAACTTTGTTTATCTCCGATGATAAATTGCTGTTTGCATAACAGCAACTTGACGTTTCACAGCCTGCCTAGGAATGCTTAATTATGTAGTATTAAAGCACTCCGTTATCCAGAAAATCGTGAACAATGAAAAAAAAGTATAAATTGTAGGCGCTGAGCCAAATTTGTCAACTTTCTTCTAATTGCAGCCCTAAGCTTGACAAAAAGAAGTTTTCGATCTCGTAAATGGGAGATCGGGAGATTTTTACTCGCTTCCAAAACTTAGGTTCACACAAACGCGACACTGACTTGTTTGATGTCTGAGCTTGTTATTAACCAGTGCTTCGACTTGTAAAATCACCCTCAACAAATATCGTTCATAACTCTTATAATAGCTGTCAAATTTCACTCCTCAACAACGGTGTTTCGTTTTTGTTTTGCTCAAATCGCAGCTTGCTAAAATAAACATATCTTATACACTCAATAATTTACTAAGGCTCTATGAGACGAAAATGTCAATGGAATGATAATAAGTTTGAACAGTGTTGGATCCAAGTATCATTACGGAACACATTTTCATATATTTACGAAGTTAAATATATCGATTTTTAACTATTCGATACTCTTAAATGTGTTCTTGCTTTTCATCCCTAAATATATATAGATAAGTATTTTATATTTAAAAAAATGAAATTATTTTTCGCATGTCAAAATCTGTATTTAGTTAAACTTCGCACCTTACACGATAGTGATTTTTGTAACATATTAGTCAATTTTAATCTTTGCAGAGTATCTTCTTGGACTGTTTCCATGATAGAGATTTAGATAGGAATTTTAATAAAAAAATCTGATGTGTACACCACATGACTTCCTTGTACGGAATATTAAATTATACGCATTTTTATAGCATTTCATTTAAATTTATTGGATTGAATTAAATCTACTTCGTCGACAGCGCATAAACTACAATAGAATAAATTCACTCTTTAAAATTCACTATATTTGTTTACACTCTGACTCTAGGTTCCCTTAATATTTCGTTCATACTCAGAATGCACAAAAGTAATATCATTTGAAGAATTATCTTATCGTTGCCACATGTTCTATTCAAATACTATAATAAAGCTAGAACGATGTATAAAAGAAATTAAGCAAACAAAACAAACAAGAAACTGTTTTTCACAGACGATTTAGTATTCTCATTCAATTAATTCAGTTCTAACTTTGCAAAAAGGCAAATATACATAAAAACTCAAAATCTCTGTATTACAAATTACGAAGTAAATCTTAAACACTTATTTCCTCGAAAAAATTCCAGAAAGGATTAAGCATGATTTAATTCACAATCATAAATGAAGGCGTTATTTTTGTTGTTGCGAAGCTTAGTCTCTCTAGATTGGCAACAAATCTGCAATTCTGCTGTTTCAAATGCAAACAAATATGTCCGCCATGTTATTTAAAACTTAACCGCACTTAAACAGCTTTAAATGTTTTGATAATTGTACAAATATTGCTTCCAGAATTACGAAAGGCATAAAAGTCTTAACCGGAAGATAAGAACAACACAATTCAATCATTTTTCAAGCAAAAAATGTATAATTCACAAACATATAACAGTAAAGAAACTGAGATCACTGTGCCAAGTAACAGAGTGGTATATATATATATATGTGGGGATTTTAAAATATGAACAAATTAATTAACGAAAGACATTTTAATTAGACAAACGATTATTACATAAATTTAACATTTAAGAGAATTAAACAAGTAATGATTCGTCAAAGTTCTTTTTGAACAAAAGCAGCGTCTCTGCTGTCACGTCCATCGTCTATCATCTCAAAACCGTAATTTCCCTAATTTTTGCTTGGCGCCTTCGGAGCTCGTAGAGAGAATGACGTCACGGCATCTGGTTTTCATCACAGCTCCAAGCGATCGGCACTACATTTCGGCCATCCGAGGGTGGACTGGCCCTCCAGGACACTGCAAAATACAAACAAAAAAAAACAAAGCAACAAGCAAGAATATACAATAACAGAAATAAGTGTTCGTGAAAAATTTTAAAGCGCCGTCCATTTCTTGAGGAATTCGGCACATGTGGTGGTGCATATGGGACCCTCATGGCATCCTTCCTTTATTACGTCATAGGTGTTGCCACCCTTAACTTTCTTGATCTTATAAGGTTCGAAATACTTCGCTCTTAATTTTAAGTGTGGTCCGAATTGAGTCCTTTTGATTGCCACTAAGTCACCAACTTTGTACGGCTGTGCTTGTCTTCTTTTGGCATTATATGTCTTTTTATTTTCCTGTTGGACTTGGAAAATTTGCCTCTTGGCTTGCTTTCGTAATTCTTCTCTTTGAGACTCGAATTGAGATTGAAACTCACTTTCTATCAGCTCTTTAAGCTGATCGGTGCCCTTACTGTTCATTTTAGTACCGAAGAGTAATTCGAACGGAGTGGTGTTAATGCTTCTTTGATATGTTAAGCGTCCTCTGAACTTCGTGTGTGTGTTTATACTATTCGGTTGGTTTTTTTAAGGACAGTTTCGCTAATACTGATATAATGACTTGGTTGATTCGTTCGACTTGTCCATTTGCTCTCGGCAGGCCTGTGGTGATTAGATGATGTTTAATATCTTCTTTAGCACAGTAGTCAGAAAACTCACTGGATGTGAAAGCCGTTCCTCTATCAGAAATGATCTGACAAGGGTTTCCAAAAATGGCCTTCTGATTCTCTAACTTCGCTATCACCTCGGCTGAGGTCGTAGATTTTGTTGGATAAATCCAAGTAAATTTAGTAAAGGCGTCGACCACTACTAATAGGTGCTTGTAGTTTTTATGGGTACTTTCCAGAGGACCCAAGTGATCTATATGATAAGTATGCAACGGAATGTCCTCCTTGAATCGCGGATGTAAAAATCCTTCCTTTTTCCCTGCTTTGCGATTTATTAAGATGCAATGAACGCAATTCGCGATAACGTTTTCTATCTTCTGCCGAAGTTTGGGAATAAAATAGTATTCATCCAAGTGTTTCTCTGTATGTTTGATACCGGTGTGCCCTTTCTCGTGAGCATCTTTTATGATTTCAGTCTGCATACTTTCCGGTACGACTATCAATTCTTTACCGTCAATAAACTTGTATAGTACGCCATTTCTATTACAATAATTTTCATAACTTGAGGTTTTCAATAATTCCTTAATGGTTTTTATTTCAGTGTCATTTTCTTGAGCAAGTTTTAATTTAGGTAAGATATTTTCAACAGAAATACATAAGACGTTTACAGGAGCTCTACTTAGAGCATCTACATGTGGCATTCTACACCTTTACGATGCTCTATAACATAATCGAATTCTTGTAACAACAGAGCCCAACGAGCAACACGCGTCGCTAAATCTCTTTTTTCCATCGTCCGTTGAAATGCTGAACAGTCCGTCACTATCTTAAATGAAATTCCCAAAAGGTAAACACGGAACCTTTTCAGTGCTTCTACGATCGCAAGGACCTCCAACTCGTAACTTGAGTACTTTTTCTCTGCATCAGAGGTTTTCCTACTCATAAAATAAGTGGGGTGAAAACTGCTATCACCTGGAGGTTTCTGCATTAGAATCGCCCCATATCCTTCTATACTGGCGTCTGTGTGTAGTTCGGTTTCATAATTAGGGTTATAAATTGCAAGTACAGGCTTCTCAGCTAACGCTGATTTCAAACGATTGAATGCGATCTTTTGTTCTTCACCGAATTCGAACATATTACCCTTTTTTAGCAGGTCGCTAAGTGGCTTGGCAATTATAGAGTATTTATTAATAAATTTTCTGAAATATCCTGTCAGCCCAAGAAAACTTTGGATCTGTTTTAAATTAGATGGTTCAGGGAAATTTATAACAGCTTGCGTGTTCAAGGTGGATGGGAAAATTTTACCCTCTTCTATGACATGACCTAAAAAGTCAATTCGTTTCTTTAAGAATTGGGATTTTTTTAAATTTATTTCCAATCCGTATTCACTCGCTAGATTTAAAACTTGACTCAGCCTCTCGATTCCCTCTTCGTATGAGGCGGACAAAATGATGATATCGTCCATGTACGGCAAAACGATGCCATCGTTAACTAACGGTCGGAAAATGGTATTTATGAATCTCTGGAATACAGCTGGTGAGTTACAGAGTCCAAACGGCACTTTCAAAAACTGGTACTGTCCTTCATGCGTAACAAATGATGTGTACTTCCGACTTTCCTTTTCGACGTCCACGTGAAAAAAGCCATTTTTGAGATCAATAGTGCTGAAAACACGTGCTTCTTGAAGGCGGTCTAGGATATCCTCAATCAGGGGAAGGGGACATCTATCCTTTACGACAACTTTGTTTAAACGACGATAATCAACGCAAACTCTTGGTGTCCCGTCTTTCTTTTTAACGATGACCAATGGGCTGGAATATTCCGAAGAACTCTGTTCTATAATTCCTGACTTTAGCCACTCGGATATTTGGGTTTCAACAATTTTCTTTTCCGCAAACGGTAATCTACGCGGTTGAAGCGATACTGGTTCGTTATTTTTAACGCAAATTTTTAACTGTATGTCCGTAGATTTGGTCTTACGTGGCATATAGTTCGAAACTAACTGTTGAACAGTCTCTTTAAAGTAGTTTGGAACACTAGGTGCAATGTTTATTTCGTCTTCGTTACTAGCTAGGTCAACAGGTAAAACAGATATAATATTTACTTCTCTACACTTTGTGACTTACTTTTTATGGTAACCCCATTTTCATTTATTAATATTTCACCTTTTAATATTACGTTTAAGCCTAAAATGGCTTCATGTGTCATTACATTGTTGTCTACAACACAAATATCTGCAGTACACTGGAAATCATTAATTTTAATATTACCTTTAAAGAAACCTAGAGGTTTTACTTGACATTTACCAAACCCACTCAGCGTTGAACTTACGGGCACGAGGCCTTCGATATTCAGTTTATCAAAAGTCGATCTACATAACAAAGTAATTTGACTTCCTGTGTCTATTAACGCGGTTACATATACATCATTAATTTTTACTTCTTTGGTCAACTTCGAGACTATATCAATATTCACGGTTGATACTTCTGGTTTCGAATTCGTATTTGAGCATTCGAAACTTCGGTGCCCAAATTCTTTACATTTAAAACACTTGACTCCCTTATCTTTATGAACGCATTGTTTGGAAATATGACCGCTTTCACCGCAGTTGAAACAGGTTGTATTGCGTTTAATTTTAGGAATTGTTCCTCGACTATCGGTTACTTTACGCTTTGTTTGGTTAACAGAATTTTTTGTGTCATATTTATGTCTAGAATCAATTTTTGTTTACTTTCAAATTTTGTTTTAGACGTTCGCGACTTTTCTTCATCATCACATATCTGTTGATAAAGCTTCAATTTGTTCTTAAAATCAATTAATGTTTGTGACCCATACAAGCAAGATTTTTTAAACGCGGAGCCTGGTATACCATTTATAACATATCTTATTAAAGCAACATCTTCAATTTGACCATTTTTAGCAATTCTTTTCATATTTAAAAAATACTCATCAAATGTTTCATTGCTCTTCATTTTTTGTTTTGATAATAACTCATGCAGTTCGGCCGAATTGCAGCTAGACCGGAATTCATCAAGAATGGCATTCTTAAAAGCTTGCCATGAGTTCAACTTTGGTTCACTAAGAACAAATAGTTTTGCTTTGCCTGTCATCAGGCGTTTAGCAAAAATCAGTTTTTGTAAATCATTTAACTGAAGAATGGTAGCTGCATCTTCAAAACTTTCGACCCAACTACTGACATTTTCGTGGCTTTGGCCATCAAATTGAGCAACAAAAGATTTGATGTCTTCAATAGTAACATTTATACTACAGTTATGAAATACATTCGACTTGTTTTCAATTGTACTAAGAATATTATCATTAGCACATTGGGAAGGAAGTTGTCTCACTGTGGCACCAGAATTGTTTCTTAGTTTCGTTTCATCTCGAACATTATCATCTACTTCATTTTTATCCCCACCATCCACACCCTCTAAATCACTTTCGTTTTCACTTTCTTCTAAAATTACATTATTTTTAAGCAATTCTAAATTATTCAGATAAGAAACAATTCGGGTTGCTAAGTCATCTTGTGTGCCATAGCTATCAATGCATAAAACATTGGCAATGGAAATTAATTCATAAGCCTGAAAATCTTGTTTGATTTTTTCGAGTTTTTCATTAAGTTCTTTACTATTCTCTTCTAAAGAGAAACCACTAAATTGTCTTAACCTTTTTCGATTATTTCTGTCGCCCACATCGTTAAATATTATTTTGTGTAATAATTTTATATTATGCGCTTTTTCACTTTTTAGGACATCTTCCATTCCCGGCACATCAATTAGAAACATAGTTAATAAAATTGAGAAAATCACTCACTTCATATAATGGTAATCCACGATGTTCCTGGCTCTATAATCCGGAAACAGAAACGAAACAAATTACTTCCATACCATCCAATGGATCACAAATGGTGTCGACAAAAGGCGAGTGGAAACAGGTTATGTCCGATGGATTTTTGGCCACAATTCACGTCTTGACACTTGACATCCAGTATTATTAAAATTAATTCCAGTCTTTAATAGAGCCGCACACTATTTACTCACTATTACGCAGTTTCAGTTCAGGTAAATCAGCATACATTCCTAGGAGTTTGATGAGGTTTTTGTTCGAAACATAGTTGATTATACATCGCAAAACAGTCCAGCACAGCAACAGTTGTTCTTCAAAACCGGTAGTAATCCAGGAAAGCAGGTAAAACTACAGTTCATTCGAGTGCTGAAGTGCTATCCCACTTCTGAGAAAATTTTTGTGGGGATTTTAAAATATGAACAAATTAATTAACGAAAGATATTTTAATTAGACAAACGATTATTACATAAATTTAACATTTAAGAGAATTAAACAAGTAATGATTCGTCAAAGTTCTTTTTGAACAAAAGCAGCTTCTCTGCTTTCACGTCAATCGTCTATCATCTCAAAACGTTAATTCCCCTAATTTTTGCTTGGCGCCTTCGGAGCTCGTAGAGAGAATGACGTCACGGCATCTGGTTTTCATCACAGCTCCAAGCGATCGGCACTACATATATATATATATATTTATATACGCTTGGTGGGGCCGATTGCAACCAAAATAGGAGGTGCACATCTACATGTTATAGCAGTCCTATACAAAATTTCAACGTTCTGAGGCTACTCGTTTTTGAGTTATGCGAGATACGTACGTACGTACGTGGATACGTTCGTACAGACGCCACGAAGTATTCTCTTCAGAATTCATTTTAAAGCAGTTTTATAATTTGCTTGGAGGAAAAGAGGCTTTTATTCTGTTCTTAGGTACAGATGTCACGCAAAAACATCGTAAAATTGCATTCGAGAGCGGTCAAAATGGATATTTTCGTTGAAATATGCTGCCTGAAAATTTTCGTGATTACAATACTTCCTTTTGACTTCGTACCAGGAAGTTAAAACACAGGCTACTTAGCGCCTTATTATATTTGGCATAAGACCAAAATTATGTTTAATTGAATTAAAATTCTTGACTAAATATTTTATTTGTAATCCTCTTAATTTTACCATTTGGATAATTATTGTATTTATTTATATTTTCGTTCATGCGTTTCAATTCGTATTATTTCATTATCTGAACCGGTTTATAAACTAATCGAAATTTTTCATTTCAGCCCTATTTATCAACAATTATATAGTTTTTTTTTTTTTTTTTTTTTTTTTTTTTTTTTGCTGAATTTAAACCAATGAGTGGAAAATAGTGTACTTTATGCTAATTTTACAAAAGGCTCTTTTTCCTATTTAAGTCATTGCTAAACAATATAATTTAATCAAAATTTTTCTTGTTTTCAAAATGATAGCGGGGAAAAATGTTTAAATACATATGAAAATAAAAGACATTTCAAAAACTTTTATAAAATACGCTTTTATTTAAAATTCACAAAATATTTTTTGAACTAAAGTAAGAAATTAATTTATCGTACAGTTTAATCAGAATAAGCGACTAAATACATTGGTTATTATAAATTAAGGGAAAATCACAAAAATTACGATTACTGAAAAAGTTACATGTAGAATTTTATGAAACTTACCCACAATATACAACACATAGTAAGGTATCAATAACATAAAAAGAAATTATCAGACAATTATGGTAGTATAGGAATTAGCACATGTATAAAATGAACAAATCGAAGATGTCAGTTTGCTATGGTAAAAGTACCTTGAATATCGAATATAATCGCCTCTAGAAACAATACAGCATATTCAGCGATGTGTGATGCCTTTCAGTTATGCGGTCTATCAGTTCCATAGGCAGCGAGAGCCATTGCTCTTGCAAAGCAATTGCAAGAGCGGCAAGGGTCTAAGGGGGCGGATTGAGAGCAGCTAAACGTCTCCCTAAAGCATCCCAAACGTGCTCGATAGGATTCAAGTCCAGGGAGCGACCTGGCCACTCCATGCGCATAATTGTTTCCCGTTGAAGATAATCATATACGATGCGAACTCTGTATGGTCTCGCATTGTCGTCCTATAACAGGAAAGCATCACCTATTGCCCCGGCATATGGGCGCACATAAGCATCAAGGATGTCATCTCTATAAACATGAGCATTCACGGTTTCCCTTGGAAAAACATGCAAGTCTGTGCGTCCACCCAAAGAGATGCCACCCCAAACACAGACACTGGCTTTTCCGTATGCCTCTCTTTAACGGATGTTTGACGGATGATAACCGGTTCCAGGTTCTCTCCATATCAAATAATGCCTACTATCGCGTTCTAGACTAAACCTGGACTCATCCGTAAAGAGAACAGCCCTCCATTGCTCAGGCGTCCACTGGACATGTTGTCGTGCCCACTGCAAACGGTCCCTCCTATGGCGTGACTTGAGCACGCAAATGGTTGTTCGTCCCGCATAAAGACCGCCTTCGTGAAGCCTTTAACGCACAGTTGACGTTGACACCAACCTTCCTGTGGCTGCAGCGAGGGAGGATCTAAGAAGAGTCGGAGTAGCGCTTCTATTCCTGAGTGCACATAATGTCAAATATCGCTCATCGGCGCTCGTCGTAGCAGTTGGCCGTCCTTACCTGAACCTCCTAGGTGCCGAATCTGTGATTTGAAATTGCCTCCAAAGTCTATGAACCACTGAAGGACTCACATTTAGCCATCTGGCCACTTCTTTGTGACTTTGTCCTGCCTCTAGTCTCCCAATAGCTTTTTGTCATAGTTCTGCAGACAAATGATGCCTGGAGATCATTGTTACGAATTGGCTATCTCAGATTTCTGATGTCACTATCACAGTGAAATACGTGGGCTTGCTCTCAAACATGGACTTTTATGCTCCTCGCAGATGACGTATTCCGAGTGCAGCGCCACTAATTTGCATATTGGAGTTTTACTCAGCTACACTTACTTGGCAACATATTCAAATTTTACACGGTGTGGCGTATTTTTGAGGGAGTTATCGCTATTTTTGTGAGTTTTCCTTAATTTATGATAATCAGTGTAACTCTTTACAATATTCGTATACAATTTTAAATCACGAATAACAAAAGCGTAGGATACCTTTAATAAATATATAAAAATTATTATTTGAACTTTTGAAAATACAATTCAATTAATTGATTTTATTATTCCGATGTAGAATTATAGATGAATTCAGTGACTGGGTACCAGTCTACTGAGATTGTATAGGACTGGTTTTGTTCGCTGTAAAACTGAGCTCGCTATCTGCCAGTCTGCTCTTGCAATCACTGCTGCTAAACCCCCTCCTTTTTTATTGTCTTTTCCAGTTTTAGAAATAAGCATCTTTTTCTTAGTACTTACACCACGTAGATTTCAATAACAAAACACAAAATTTTGAAAAGTTGCACAGCAGCATATGTTTAGAATTCACTATGCAGTGTTAAGTTTTGGCATAGATTTTATTTTTTTTTCCAGCCTTTCTAGGTTCATCATACCAGTATTTAGTTTTCTGAGCAAGGTAGGTAGGTAGGTTGCGGAGGACTGGAACGCCTGGTGTCTAACAGAAGTAAACAGGCATGTGTTCCAAGCCCTCCTCTAACTACAAGCTAACAATTTTTTTTTTTTTTTTTTTTTTTTTTTTTTTTTTGTCTTTTATTATTAACTTTTTATGTACTAACTTTATTTTGCAAATATCGCTTTCTTCGCATTTATGCCGAATATAATCCAATTCAGCAGCAAAATCACCAAATATTTAAGAGGACTCGGTATCTTTTGAATGATTTTTTTTTTATTTAAGAACATTCATCTACTTTTTATGTATTTTAATTAATTAAAGAGTTTAATGTAAAGAGTTTTGATGAAGCATAGGGAAGTTGACTGATAATTCACATATAAATATTTGCTAAGCTGAATATATACATAAACCTCCCTGCTAAAAATGCCCCATAGAAACCAGTAAAACTTTTTATGGGTACCCATAAGATATTATGCGTTTTTATTGACTTTTACTAGTTTCTGTTGGTCTGTGTGGGTTTTTCTTACTGGTTTCAAAATGACCCATAGAAACCAATAAAACTTTCTACTGGTACCTATAGAATTTTTGATGGTCTCTACTGACTTTTACTGGTTTCTATTGATCTCTGTGGGTTTTTCTTACTGGTATCAATTGACACCCATACAACCAACATTTCAATGGCAGAACTTTGTACTGGTTTGTATAGGTTTATATTGACTTTTACTGGTTTTCTTACTGGTATCAATATAATAATAAATATTCTGTTGGTTTATATGGGTTTATGCTATTTTTTTATCTGACGTTAATAGACTTCTTGTAAACAATAAAATTAACAGAATGAAAATATGATCTCTTTAAAACCATCAAAGTAACCTGGAAACGCAGGTGGTCGCTTTAGAGAGGGTTTTTACTAAATATGCTTATTTATTTGATTTAAAAATTGTTTGTCGGTAACAATAACAGTAATCATATACACCACACACAACGAGGTCTCTCTAAGGCGACCAGCCGCAAATAAAAATGCATCTTTGCAAGTGGTCGGCTTAGAGAGGTGATGCTCAATACCAAGATATACTCACGTTCTCAGAGATACGTTTATCTTTTAGAGGTGGTCGTCTTAAGGAGATTGCATCTACGGAATGAATCTCTCTAAGGCGACCAGCCAGACTTGCAGAATTTTCTTTGTGAATGGTCGCCTTACAGAGGGAATATTCAATACCAAAGTATACTTATGTTTTCAGA
The DNA here is from genome assembly GCF_044657685.1 of Stegodyphus dumicola. Classification (NCBI taxonomy): domain Eukaryota; kingdom Metazoa; phylum Arthropoda; class Arachnida; order Araneae; family Eresidae; genus Stegodyphus; species Stegodyphus dumicola. Next base: position 184,606,538 of record NC_140774.1, read on the forward strand.
AATACTGGTCTCTTTCAGAGGTGGTCGTCTTAGGGAGGTGTTTTTTGCTACGAGTTGGTTCTCTGAATTCACACACATAAAGTTTAAAAGCGAAAAAAATGTTTTTCCTAACTTCACTTTGTATCCAAATAAATCTGTTTGGACATATAAACAGAGTTGTTGATAGTTGCAGTCATACTTAATTACATTTCTCTTTTCTTACACTGATTTTTAATAGGTTACTGAAATAATTAAGAAGTAAACAAAATTAAACACTGAGGAGGTGTGGCATTTAAAGAGCAGTGAAAACTTTTAAAAGGCATTTTATACGATTAAATCTTCAGATCATTTCAAAATTTCTCTTCAGTATAGTGAGGTATTTTTTTAGCTAAAAAATGACAAATCGGTACTGTCATCGATTTGGGAATACCAAGTCCCATTACGAACATCATATTTTTAGAATTCCCTATAAAGCGTTAGAGGGTTGCCATACGTATTTTCATATTCACTATATTATTTCTTTAAAAACAAGCCACTTAAAATAGTTATCATAGAACAGAAAACATATGTAATGATTTTAGTGAATCTAGCCAGTATAATTTAATAAAAATATTGAATATTTCTAATTAGACACCTCATATTAATACATGTTTATTTAAATCAATCACATTAAAAAATATAAAAAATCTGATGTGTACACCACATGACTTCCTCGTACGGAATATTAAATTATAAGCATTTTTTCTTGCATTTCATTTAAACTTATTGGATTGAATTAAATCTACTTCGCCGACAGCGCATAAACCACAATAGAATAAATGCATTCTTTAAAATTCACTCTAGTATTTGTTTACCATAGCGACACTCTGGCGCTAGAATCACTTAACAGTATTAATAATTATATAACAATTAACTTATATAATAATTATATAACGGAAACTAAGTTAGCTGTTATATAATTCAATAATTATGTAACAGTAAACTTATATATTTCGTTCATATTATAACTCATAATGCACAAAATTTATATCATTTAAAGAATATAATTATCAAATCGTTGCCACATGTTCTATTCAAATATTATAATAAAGCTAGAATAATGCATAAAAGAAATTAAGCAAACGAAACAAAAAAGAAACAGTTTTTCACAGACGATTGAGTATTTCTCATTCAATTCATTCAGTTTTCACTTCGCAACAAGGCAAAAATACATAAAAACTCAAAATATCTATATTAAAAATTACGAAGTAAATCTTAAACACTTATTTCCTCGAAAAATTCCAGAAAGAATTAAGCATGATTTAATTGGCAATAATAAATGAATGCGTTATCTTTGTTGTTGCGAACCTAAGTTTCCCTAAATTGGCAACAAATCCATTAGTCTCCTGTTTCAAATGTAAACATCAATGGCCGCCATCAAGAGAAGTATTAGGATTAGCGGCACTTAAACAACTTTAAAATTGTTGATAATTCTAAAAATATTGAATAGAGATTTACTAAAGGCAAAAAAACTAACTGGAAGATACGAACAACATAATTCAATCATTTTTAAAGCAAAAAATGTACAATTTACAAACATATAAGAGTAAAGAAACTGAGATCACTGAGCCGGGTAACAGAGTGGATATATATATAAATATATTTATATACGTTTGGTGCGGCCGATTGCAACCAAAATACGAGGTGCACATCTACATGTTATAGCAGTCCTATGTACAAAATTTCAACATTCTGAGGCTACTTGTTTTTGAGTTACTGAGTTATGCGAGATACGTACGTACGTACGCACGTACGTACATACGTTCGTACAGACGCTATGAAAAATTCTCTTCAGAATTCATTTTAAAGCAGTTTTATAATTTTTTTGAAGGAAATGAGTCTTTTATTCTGTCCTTACGTACAGATATCACGCGAAACCATCGTTAAATTGCATTCGATAGCGGTCAAAATGGATATTTTCGTTGAAATATGCTGCCTGAATCTTTTCGCGATTACAATACTTCCTTTTTACTTCGTACAAGGAAGTAAAAAGGTATTTGTAAGAACTGTGTTTATTGCTTTTAAGTCACTTAGTTTATTACTTAGTAAACTCTTTAGGATTAAATTCGAAAGTACTTTGGACTTTATTGCATGGCTACACGCTGGCGCGTAGAAGATAAAAGTATTTTATTTCTGGCCGCTGCAGCATATTGTTTTCTCAGAGCCGAGTTTGTTAATTAAAATTAAAAGATACGTATCTTACATTTTTTCGAATGGCCATTGTCTCACGCGCTAGAGATAAAAAGTTTTAATTCGAACAGTGTTGCCACTGCTCGCTTGCAGATCTTTGAGTTTGTTAAACAATTACAATTACAATTTTATTGTACTTTTTCAATTGCTATTTTATTAATATAATTTTTACAGATTTAATTTTATTAAAAGTAATACAATTACTATTTTATTGTACTTGTAATAGGACAATAAATATGCTACGATTTGTGATTCCAAGTTATTACTTCGAAGATTATTTTGTTGTCACTGTTCATATAATTACTTTCTTGTACGCAGTAAAGGAAGTATTGTAATCGCGAAAACTATATATGTATATATAAAAAACGAAAATATCCATTTTGACCACTCTCGAATCTATTTGAACGATGTTGTTGCTTGAAATCTCTATGTATGGACAGAATAAAGGATTCTTTTTTCCAAAACGGATGGTAAAATTGATTTCAAATGGATTGAGAAGAGATTTTTTTTGGTTACGTCTATACGTACGTGCGTATGTACGTATCTCGCATAATTAAAGAAGCATAGCCTTGGAATGTTATATATGTATATATATATACCGCCCACACTGTAAATAGCCGAGTAACAGAGTGGATCTTTCTCTCTCTGTACATTTATTTATTACACCGAGCGAGTAATCCATTATAATTGTTGCTGGCTTGGTGAGCTCGGGTTTTTCATTGCTATATGTTGTGAAATTGTGCATTTTTTGCTTTGAAAGTGACTGAATTATGTTGTTCTTATGCTCCGGTTAAGAATTTTATGCATTCAAAGTTGTTAAAGTACTACTAAATCTAACGAAGCCTCCATTTTTTACATATGAAACTCTTAGTAGAACAGGGAGATAAGTCAGTGTCTGTACCAACTGCAGCGTCTTTATGTCGCGTGGGATCAAAAGCAAACTTTCGTACTGTGCACAGAGAAATCTGTCTTCTTGCCCGCTACCGAATGAATTGCTTGTTTTTGTGTAGAAAACTCTAATTCTAGGTGTTGTGTGTTTTAAATTTTTTAAGGAATATGTTATGAGATTTTATCTATGTTTGCCTTGCCGCGAAGAGAGAAAATTAAATTTGAATGGAAAATATATCTCTAATGAAATTTGAGGAAATAACTTTAAACGAAATGCAGCAAAAAATGTGTAATAATTTAATAGGCCGTACAAGAAAATCATGTGGGGACTACGTTATTTTTTTTGGTATTGCATGCATTTGCCATTTTACTTTTAAAGGAAAAATCTAATACGACTCTGAACCCTCATAAGATAAATTAATTCTACGAAAATCAGAGCCTTTTATTCCCCTCTTGCAAGACACATTTTATTCGAGAGTTGCGCTGTCAGAAATGCATCGCAGTTGCATTTCTTCTAAAAATTTCACCTCTTCCAAATCTTCACTTTCTGTGGAAAACTTTCTAGTACCTAAATTTTTCAGAAGATTATGCCTTTTCTGCTGCTTAAGTACAGTTTGTCGAATATTTCGCTGTCTAGAGACCTAGTACGAAGGGGAAAAAAATTTGAATTCCTCTGAGATAGGGAGAAAAAAAGGTCTTTCTGGAGCCCTGATCACGAAAAGGACAAAAGAAAAAGTTTTCTAGTTTTTTGACAGATGTCGATATTTTTGTCAGATTGCATCATGTCCAGTTGAAGATGACGGAAGATTGTTTTCTTTCTTGCAGTGTGCGGGTTCATCTTTCAGAGCGACGACAGAAGTAATGGTACTTTTACATCTCCCAACTTCCCCGGTTTCTACCCCCGTGACACAGAGTGCCACTATTTCTTCCACGGAAGGCCCAAAGAAAAGGTCCACATTACCTTCAACAAGTTTGACGTCGATGGAATTCCTCCGTAAGTTTTTTTTTTTTTTTTTTTTTTTTTTTTTTACTTTGTTTGCGCATATTGTTATATCATTGATTAAAATGTCCCAATATTTATTTTTAGGTAACGTATCCGCATTTAATATTACACACAATAATAATGATATGTTATCCAAAATGGAAACAAAAAATAATAATGATATGTTATCTAAACAATAATAATGATACGTTATCCAAAATGGAAACCGTAGTAAACAGTAATAATGATATGTTATCCAAAATGGAAATAAAAATTATCGATATATTAACTAAACAATAATAATAAGTTATTCAAAATTAATAATGATATGTTATCCAAAATCGAAATAAAAAATAGCGATACGTTAACTAAACAATAATAATAGGATATTCAAAATGGAAAACGTAGTAAACAATAATAAAGATACGTTATCCTAAACAATAATAATGATACGTTATCCAAAATGGAAACCGTAGTAAACAGTAATAATGATATGTTATCAAAAATCGAAATAAAAAATAGCGATATGTTAACTAAACAATAATAATAGGTTATTCAAAATGGAAAACGTAGTAAACAATAATAATGATATGTTATCCAAAATGGAAATAAAAAATAGCGATATGTTAACTAAACAATAATAATAGGTTATTCAAAAGGTAAAGTGTATTAAACAATAATAATGTTATCCAAAATGAAAGCGTAGTAAACAATAATAATGATCGCTAACCACTATCCCGTGAGCGGCGTCATACACTATAAAATGTATACCGAGATAAACATAACAAAGCAATTAAGATCTGATAGATCAATTAAAGATAAAATTCCTTTGATGTCTTATTTCCTTTACGTTACATTTATAGGGAAAATGTGACATATTTAATACAAAAGATTTTTTCGTTTTAATCCTTCGTGGTGTAATTGAAAATATGTCCACCTAGCTATCGAGTCTGGAGTTCGAATCTCGTTTTTGGTTTTTAGTGTTTCTTTATCCAAGAAAAGCTCTAAGAATTACAAGTAGGGCCAGAACTAAAACGTAGTAGTCATTAATTCGTCCCACCTGGACTTGGAGATTAGATCTCCTCCTCCTCAGAAGCTCTTTAAGAGAAGGACAGTGTCAGAAATTTTCTTCTTCCTTTCCGTGTGACTTCGTAGTGTAATTAGAAGCACGTCCGGCTTGCAATCGAGAGATCCCGGGTTCGAATCCTGGAAAAAGCATCATTGATTTTTTGCGTTTCATACTCACAAGTAATTTTAATCACTAGGCAGATCGACAAAATTCAAAGTTTCTTTTGCCTAGATAACTATTCAGCTTCTAAGCATTAATTTTTTATTAAGCATAATGTCTCAAAAATTAAATAATTTTGCGACAGTTTTGGTGATTCAGAAGCAAGATGATTGTCGCTGGCTGCGTTGCATAGGACAGAGTTACAGCATATTTTTCGACAATGTAGTTTTAGCAGCAGACACAACTCGACGTCCAGTATATTTAACAATAAGTTTACTATTATCAGTGGTAACCGGATTATAAATAAAACGTTTGTTACCTAAACTACCTCTTGATTTAAAATATTAGTAATTTTATTAATAGTAAAATCATTATTGACCAACAAATATAAGATATGTCTATAGCTACACTTAGTGCAACTCGAAAACTTAGTTACTATTGTTCAGTCCCGGTTGTAACAAAATTCTGCAGTACTGCAACCGTCTATTGTGTAACATTCTAAGGTTCCATTCTTCACTTCCCGAACATTCTGACGAACGCATGTTTGAATATAATTATGCTTAATACAATTAATACGAAAAAAGTAAAATGCACATTTTTCGCAGTATTGTTATTGTGACTTATCTCAAATGCCTGACAGTAACATCACAACAAGCCTTCGAAACTCATCGCGGCGAGGAGAGCAGGATTGTGCCTATCGTTGGCAACAGCCTTGAGCACCTTACAGGTAAAAGAACGACTTCGTTCAGGTCTGCCCCCAGTTTTGACGGAAAGCACTCGGAGAAACAGCTCCGAGGGACTCCCACCCCTCTTTCTCTACCCCAACCTCTCGAGAGGACTTTCGGCTCGCCATATAGTTAGAGTGCCCGCAAGCCGCAAAGATACTATACATTTAAAAATATCCAAGCCTTCACCGAAATTCGAAACTGGGTCTTTTGTTACCGCAAGAGGCTCCCCTAACCGCTATACCGTCTGGGCGTTTATTTTGTTCACACTCATTGTATTGAGTTTAATAATGAGTATTGTCAAACTCAGAAATAGCATTGAAAATATAAAAAATTGCTATAATTTTAGTTCCGGAATAAATACTTATTAGTTCCGGAATAAATACTGCTGCATGTTCCAGAATAAATACTTATTAGTTTCAGAATAAATACTGCTGCATGTTCCAGAATAAATACTGCTGCATGTTCCAGAATAAATATTTATTAGTTCCAGAATAAATATTTATTAGTTCCAGAATAAATACCGCTGCATGTTCCAGAATAAATACTTATTAGTTCCAGAATAAATACTGCTGCATGTTCCAGAATAAATATTTATTAGCTCCAGAATAAATATTTATTAGTTCCAGAATAAATACCGCTGCATGTTCCAGAATAAATACTTATTAGTTCCAGAATAAATACTGCTGCATGTTCCAGAATAAATACTGCTGCATGTTCCAAAATAAATACTTATTAGTTCCGGAATAAATACTGCACTAGCATGTTCCAGAATAAATTCTGCACTAGCAAAGACACATTTGAAAATACGAAAATAATAATTATTCAGGGACAAGTTTCACAACTTTTTCACCGAGATAAAGTTTAAATTTTCTGTTCAACTTCATGGGCGAGATCCTTCTCTAAAGAATTCGCAAAAGAAAAGGAAGAAATATTCAGAATTTCCCGAAACTGTGAACTTGAAAAAGCTTAAATAAAATATTCTAAGATGATTTCGAAAGTCTCCAAGTTTGATAATTTTATTTCCAAATGCCACATATTTATTACCAAATTAAAAAAATTTCGAGAACAGTTTTTTAGATTCTTCCACATTTGTTTCCACAGGTACAAATGAATGAAGGAATTATATAAAACGATTCCACTATATAAAAATCTCATAAGCTAAGATGTTATGAGGAAAGCGTACATGTAAGCTCAAAATATTAACGAAAAATAAATAAATTATGAAACATAAAAAGGAAACATGCAGATATTTCCACAAATTTACAAGAAAGCAAAATAAAGAAAAGTTCTTAATTTACAGCGATACAAAATAAATGCAAATAAATATTTAAAACTAATTACTGCCGTATTCAGTTACATAATTTTATTCAAAGTTTGAATATTATTTTGACACGCTGTAATGCAGGAAAATTAACTATTTTGAAACTTTTCATAAATCATCCTATTGACAAAACTTTTATCTCCCCCTAAAAAAAAGTGAAAACTTATTTCTTTCTAATAAAAAATTATACAAGATTTGAAATCCTTTATCTCCTCCTAAAAAAGCGAAAATTAATTTCCCTCTAATAAAAATTTACGTAAGATTTAATATTCCTTTATGTCATCCTAAAACAACCGAAAACTAATTTCCTTCTAATAAAAGATTATCTAAGATTTGAAATTCTTCGTCTCCAAATAAAATCGAAAACTAATTTCTTTCTAACAAAATATTCTGTAAGATTTAAAACACTTTATCTCCTTATAAAAAAGCGAAATATAATTTCCTTTTATTAAAAAATTATGTAAGATTTAAAATACTTTACCTTCTAAAAAGCGAAAACTAATTTCTTTCCAATAAAATATTACGTAAGAATTGAATTTTTTTTCTCTTCTGTTAAAAACGGCGAAAGCTAATTTCTTTCTAATAAAAAATTACGTAAGATTTAAAATCTTTTATGTCTTTCTAAAAAAACCGAAACCTTATTTCCTTCTAGTAAAAAAATTATGTAAGATTTGAAATCATTTATCTCTTTCTATAAAAGCTAAAACTAATTTCTTTCTAATAAAAAATTATGTAAGATTTAAAATACTTTAATTCCTTCTAAAAAAAGCTAAAACTAATTTTTTTCTAATAAAAAATTATGTAAGATTTAAAATACTTTAATTCCTAAAAAAGGCTAAAACTAATTTCTTTCTAATAAAAAATTATGTAAGATTTAAAATACTTTAATTCCTTCTAAAAAAAGCTAAAACTAATATTCTTTCTAATGAAAACTTTTTAGATTTCCTTCTAAAAAAAGCTAAAACTATAATTTCTTTCTAATAAAAAATTATGTAAGATTTAAAATACTTTAATTCCTTCTAAAAAAAGCTAAAACTAATTTCTTTCTAATAAAAAATTATGTAAGATTTAAAATACTTTAATTCCTTCTAAAAAAGCTAAAACTAATTTCTTTCTAATAAAAAATTATGTAAGATTTAAAATACTTTAATTCCTTCTAAAAATAGAGAAAACTAATTTCTTTCTAATAAAAAATTATGTAAGATTTAAAATACTTTAATTCCTTCTAAAAAAAGCGAAAACTAATTTCTTTCTAATAAAAAATTATGTAAGATTTGAAAGCCTAGCTGTTATGTACTGTGAGAAAATAAAAAAATCTTCACTTTTAATATACATTCCGTAATGAAGCTTAACCAATTCTCGGAAAACAACTCTAGTAGGCATGTTAAAACATAATTATGCGTAATGTTTTTCGTTCTAATGTTCGAATTGGATGCCTCCAGTTTATCATGATTATCATTTCACGTGACACGATGTTCTCGAGTGCCACGTACCACAACCGTAGACTCATAAACATGTGTCCTATAAAGCTCCACTACTATAAATTACGTTGCGCAGATTGATGCTTACATTAACGAAACTTAAATTACAGCTCTGGGCATACGTGTTATGCTATCAGGAATGCGTGTTATGTCCACATGAAAATACAACTCAACCGAGATCCCGTCTTTTTTCTTTTGCAACAAGCTAATATCGGGCGTTGGCTTATGTGATTCATGCGTTTACAAATCTCACATAAATGTAATTACATTAATGGCAATCAGTGCTTCATGTAAGTGGAATACTGTTGCTTTTCGCAATATTTTCATGCACGACTTTGTGTTACATCAAATGCTGTATGCTCGTAAAGATGCCTATTGCATCAATAACATATACTATTGATGTATGTATATGTTAGCACACTCGGCGGGTATTCCATAGGTCCACGTTCGAATCCCGTTGAGTGGATTGCTTATTTTTCATCGCATACAAAAATACTTAATGTATCTACAATGGCGCCCGAACTAAAAAAGAGGTGACGGATGATGATTTTTTACCACCAGAATTTGGCAATTGGATTCCCTAATCTTCAGTCGCCCTATAAAGGAGGACTATGTAAGGTATTTTCTCTCTCCTTTCTGGATACCTTCGTGGTGTAACGGTAGCACACTCGGCGCGTATTCGAGAGGTCCAGGGTTCGAAACCCGGCGATGGCATTGCTCACTTTCAACTTCTTGAAAAATGAGCAATACCTGCTTCAAAATAACGTAATGTGATAAAGGAGAAAAATGTATACGCTGTAACAATGGAAGAACAATCCACCAGACTCTCATAAACATAAAAATCACTAAAATCAGACTAAATCACCAACATGTTGCGGCAGTATACATAAAACAAGGTAACATTAGCTGCAGAAAAAGACATGATTATAATATATTGACACATGTAATATATGACGTAATGCACTTTTATTAATTGCAATAATGTAGTAAAAAATCGCATTTATCAGTAGGAAAAATCCTAAATTAAATATATTTTAAACTACATCAATTAGAAGCTTAATTCCAAAAATAAAATAAAGATTTTAATTATAAGCCAATTGCTTATTTTAGGCTTTCTCTCGGTTACTTCAATTTTTAAGCAGTTATAATTTAAAAGACAAATTAAAGATTTTACATCCTCTCAAATGAGAATACTCGGAAGGAATTTGCCATTTTTCAGGCTGTTTTGAAGATAAATCAAAATTCTTATGCCTCACGTATTGTCAACACTTAATAAAAGTGGGGATTCTACAAGGAATCAACAAAACGTAATGGCAGCATGCTGATAGTTCCCAAATGATTGTTACCATCGACTGAAACACTTACAATTCTTCAAGCCTGCCATGTCTATGTTACCGTGAAAGACCGAAATTGGAGAATGTCGACTTTCACCGGAGAATATCAACATTCACCAAATACGTCAGTGAAAGATCGAATATTGCACTACATTCTTGTATATTCGGACCCTCACCGGTGTATGTCAACAATCACAGATATGCTCTGGTGAAAGTCGAAAAGAGAGGTCATAAAGTGCCATAATAGTTTAAGTTGTTGCAATAAATAAGATTTGAATCACATAATTTAGTAAGTGTTTTATTACTGTTATTTTATTTTCTCATTTAGAACGTACTGTATAATTAATTAAGTTTTTAACTACTATTATTTTCCTTTCTCATTTTGAATGCATTGTGTGTTTTAGGTTCTCATGTTCTTATTTCAAGTTTCAGGTGCGTTTATTCGCGACTGAATAACGGAGAAGAAAATATAATATTGTTATATGTTCAACATTCACCATTAGTACATGGTGAATGTCGACATTGACCGGTGTAAGTCAGAAATAAGAGTATTTGGAAAATATTTCGGGCATACACCAAGAGACTATGTGAATGAAAATCGTAAAAACAACCTTGTAATTAGCGTAGGTATAATGAAACACTCAATCGATTTCGAGGGCAGCTAAAGGTCCCTCCTCATCAGGAGAAAGAAATACATAGAAAGAAGAAAATAAAGGAGAAGGAGTCACAGAAACACGTGGTCCTTATCAGCACTGCACGTGGTTATAACTAGATTTTTAATCAGAGTTGCACTGGCCGCCTACTTTTACTGAGCCAGGCTATCTGATCGAGCATGAAAAATTAGCGAAGTTAAAATAGGGAGCGAGGGACAAATGCACCTTACGCTCAAAATCTGAACTTAAAATAATGGAAAGCAACCAGTGAACGGATTTTTATACCCTCTGGTAGTACCAAACGCGAGGAGGTAACGCCATATATCGGCAAAAATAACTGAATTAAGATAGTAGAATTTTAAAGGCATTAGGAAGGACTGGATTGGACTTCAAATCATTAACTAAACCTGCTAAATCTTTGTGAATGTGAAAAGCCTCAAGAAAATCCAATTCACCTATGGAAGAAGCCTTTTGGATAATTTTTGCAAATCCAAAATCAAAATTATGGTTAAAAGTCAACTATGATACGCTACTGAAGACTTGTTAATTTCGCCTTTTCTGACATAAGATTCATGTTCCTTGATACGAAACTTCAACGCTCTTTTCGTCTGGCCGATATATCTTAAACCACACTGACACGATATACTATAAATTCCCCAAGAATTCAAGACAGAAACGCAATCTTTTAGAATCGAAGGGTGAATTTTATTAATAGGGGAGAAACCGACTTGAAAATTGAATTTCTGGAGAATCCGTGCAATTTTATAGCTAACAGAAGGATAAAATGGAAGCACGACAAGGTCATTAATATTATTTCTAACAGTGGAATGTCTTTGATGGGAATCTGAAAATTTTTTAACGGCTTTATCAATAATCACGGGAGAAAATCCACGGTCAATCGCAACTGCTCTCAAATAATTAAGTTCATTGGTAAGCAAAGATTCAGAGGAACAAACTTTAAGCGCGCGAAATACATAATAGTAAAAAGAATCCATTTTTTTGCTTAACAGGGTGGCATGACTTGGCATGGGGTGGTAAACAAACTGCAAAGGGTTTACGGTACACAGTGGTGCTAAAATCAGTTTCATTGCGGATTATAAGAATATCGAGGAAGGGGAGGGAATTGTTGAATTCAATTTCAAGAGTGAATTGGATGGCTGGATCATTTGAATTCATAATAGATAGAATCTGGGATAAATCCTCTTTATAACCGTCAAAGAGTGCGAAAGTGTCGTCAACATACCGAATCCAAAGACGAAAAGATAATTTATCAAATAATTTCATCTCAAAATAGTGCATATAAATGTCAGCAAGTACCGGACTGAGAGGATTACCCATAGTCAATCCTTCAACTTCACGAAAATATGCATTTTGGAAAACAAAGTGGGTTTGACTTAGAGAAACTTTAGTAAGCGAAACCAACTCATTAATTTCAGTATGTGTGAAGTGAAATTCCCGAAGCCTAATTTCAAGACAATTTAGTGCTCCTTCGACCGGAACATTAGTAAACAGTGATTTGACATTAAATGAAACCATAATGGAACGAAGAGGTTGGTGTTGGTGTGTTGGTGTATTTAATTATGGCAAAGCACACGAGGGCTATCTGCCTAAAGGGAGGGATGCCTTTCGTGGAGGACTTTCTAAGGGAAACTGGCTCGGCATACACGTTACACATGGGGAAAACCACGAAAACGCCCATGCAGCCAGCCCGTTCGCGGGATTCGAACCTCAGACCGAACTACCAGTGTTCAGCGTCTTTACCGCTCGGCCGCTGGTGGGCGAGGGAACGAAGAGGAGTAATATTTTTAAGTTTATCAATGACTTCAACAGAATTTTTTACAGTGTGAATATTGTTAGCAAGTAGAGGAGAAAATCTGGAAACTAAATATTTGGCCAAAGGATATGAAGCAGTACCTATGTTGGAAACAATTGGTCGAAAAGGAATACCGGTTTTGTGGCCTTTTGGAAGAGCATAAAGTCTAGCGCAATTAGTAATAGGTGGAATAAGTGATTTCTTCTAGTCTAGACTATGTGAATGTTGACATTCACCGGTGAAAGTCGACATTCTCCAGATTTCGGTGTTTCACCGTAACATCTATAATCTTCCAGCATGTCCACTTCTGTTGATGCCCGGCAACGACTGCCCTAAACCTTAGATAACCTTCTGTGTACTATCGTAATGGTTCTTTCTGTTTGGCAAAGAGCTCATACTTGTGTGGACTCATATGCTATGAATATGGTCAACATCCAACGACAGAAACTTTGGTACCCAGCCGTCGCAGGAAATCATGACATCGCTCGCATTTTCAAATCATACTCTATCATGGAGGAGAATGAGATCTGTCATTTTAAGACATGAACTGCGTGCGTGTAATACTCAGAGCTACCATACTTGTTGGTGACGAATTCCTTCATCTTCCATGATTCTGCGAAGCGCCATTAATACCAGTGCTATCATGGATCTCCTGCAACGATGATAATGGAAGGTACTCGAACACTCGGCTACACTCATTCTATAATAAGTTAGTATGATTGCGATCTTTTCTCCAAAATGAAAGAACCACTGTGAAGGAATCCATTACAATAGTAGAAGAAAAGGTTAGCCTTGTAAAGAAATGGTTACTGGGCTACAACAGAAATGGATATGCTGAGAGTAATGCGAAGTCATCCAGTAGTTTGATGGATGGGGACAGACTTGTCAAACAATTATATTGAGGGGTGGTAAAATTCTTTTCAAGCCTACCTATGTACTGCTACTATAGTTTACCCAACTCTCGTAAATGTGTGTTATGTAGCATAACATAACAGTCCAAAAATTTGAGAAATATGCTTTTTAAAACATTACAAAGGTGAAAACACTTTTACGTTAAAATGTACATAGGTATTATTATAAAATATACTATAATAAACAAAAATATGAAAGCTTTCAGATTTTATATACTATTCCCAAGGGGCGTTTTTTTAACGTTTTATGTGTTATTTTTATTTATTAAACAGCATGTCCTTCGCACTTAAACCTCAAAATTCAATTCAACAGCAATATCACAAAATAATTTAAAAAGAGCATATCTCTAGAATTTTCAATACACCGAGTCTCGCTCGCTGAAGATCAAAATATGTTTTAGCTTTAGCACAAAGAAGCAATTTGCCCAGAAGGGCTGTCGTTTTGGCATTTTGCGCTGAATCGTTACAAACGGTGAATCACCTTTTTAAATAGTCGCCACCAAATTTTAGAGCCCTGTATTATATTTAACGAAATTAAATAATGAAGAATCTCCATAAATGTATGTATGTTTCTCGCATTGCGATAAAGCAACGGCACTTAGAGGCATCACATTATGAGTAACGTACGCCTCCACCCGAAAATGGGCATCTGGTAGCCCAAATTTGGAATTTGAAACTTGTGTTATTATATGTTTCATATTTTGTAAAGCATTTATGAGTTTCTGATTAAAAACTCGACGATTTCAAAGCGAGAATTGATAACACTGTACGAAAAAAAAAATTATCCCAACGCGTGAAACTCTGTATCGGAAATTCTAAAGATATGCTCCTTTAAATATTTTGTGATATTCCTGTTAAATTGGATTTTATGGTTTAAGTGCGAAGAATATGATATTTAATAAATAAAGGTAACACACAAAACGTTAAAAAAATGCCCCTATGGGCGTAATATGTAATCTGAAAATTTTCAGATTTTTTTTCCAGGCACAATGTTGTTATTGCTCGTTTTGAAATCCTTGAGTTTGTTCATCAAAAAACCTTTAATAATTTTTAATTCTTAAATATATAATAAAACAAACTCAAAATTCTAAATTTGGGCTTCCAGATGCCCCTATTCGAGTGAATGACTACGTTATTCAAAATTTGATGTCTCTAGGTACTGTTGTTTTTCACAGTGCGAGAAATATACATACATCCATGCACATTCTACATTATTTAATTTTTACTTCCTTGTACGAAGTAAAAAGGAAGTATTGTAATCGCGAAAAGTTTCAGGCAGCATATTTCAACGAAAATATCCATTTTGACTGCTATCGAATGCAATTTAACGATGTTTTTGCGTAATATCTGTACGTAAGGACAGAATAAAATACTCTTTTCCTTCAAAAAAATTACAAAACTGCTTTAAAATTAATTCTGAAGAGAATTTTTCGTAGCGTCCGTACGAACGTATGTACGTACGTACGTACGTGCGTCCGTACGTATCTCGCATAACTCAAAAACGAGTAGCCTCAGAACGTTGAAATTTTGTATATAGGACTTGCTATAACATGTAGATGTACACCTCGTATTTTGGTTGCAATCGGCCTCACCAAACTTATATAAATATATTTATATACATATCCACTCTCTTACCCGGCTCAGTGATCTCAGTTTCTTTAATCTTATATGTTTGTAAATTGTGCATTTTTTGCTTTAAAAATGATTGAATTATGTTGTTTCATCTTCCGGTTAAGGATTTTATGACTTTAGTAAACCTGTGTGCAATATGTTTAGAATTATCAGCAATTTTAAAGTTGTTTAATTGCCGCTAAGCCTGTTTTTAATGGCGGCCATTGATGTTTACATTTGAAACAGGAGACTAGTGGATTTGTTGCCAATCTAGAGAAACTTAGCTTCGCAACAACAAAGATAACGCATTCATTTATTATTGCCAATTAAATCATTATTAATTCTTTCTGGAATTTTTTCGAGGAAATAAGTGTTTGATATTTACTTCGTAATTTTTAATATAGATATTTTGAGTTTTTATGTATTTTTGCCTTCTCGCGAAGTGAGAATGAATTCATTAAATGAGAAATAATCAATCGTCTGTGAAAAACTGTTTCTATTTTGTTTTGTTTGCTTAATTTCTTTTATACATCATTCTAGTATTGATATAATATTTGAATAGAACATGTGGCAACGATTAGATAATTCTATTGTTTAAATGATATAAATTTTGTGCATTATGAGTTATAATATGAACGAAATATATACGTTAACTGTTATATAATTATTGGATTATATAACAGTTAACTTAATTTCCATTATATAATATTTATATAAGTTAACTGTTATATAATTATTAATAATGTTAAGTGAATCTAGCGCCAGAGTGGCGCTATGGTAAACAAATACTAGAGTGAATTTTAAAGAATGCATTTATTCTATTGTGGTTTATGCGCTGTCGGCGAAGTAGATTTAATTCAATCCAATAAGTTTAAATGAAATGCAAGAAAAAATGCGTATAATTTAATATTCCAATTTAATATTTGAATACAAAGAAGTCATGTGGTGTACACATCAGATTTTTTTAATATAACTCGCGGAAGCTGTAATATGTGGTGGCAACAATTTGAATATTGAAACGCCATTTATAGTGTAAAGCTACAAAATGCCAAAACGAAATTAATATCTTCTTTGCCTTATTCATTAATGGTAAAGAATGCATCCAAGCGCTATCTACCTACGGGGAGGGATGCTTTCGTGGAAGAATTTTTAGGGGAAATTTGCTCGTACCCATGTTACACATAGGGAACCGCTGATGCAGCCAGTCTGTTTTCCACAAATCAAACCCAGATCGAACTACCAGTTTTCAGCAGCTTTATCGCTCATCCACTGTTGGACTAATAAAACATAGGAAAGAAAGGCTGAACTACGTTTGTATTTTTGAAATATTTACAATCGGGAGGACGGAGAATAAAATAATATTATTCTTTTATTTTCTATTTAAACTGTTTTATAATTTTAATGACTTTTTATATAAAACTGATGGAATTCGTTGAAACTATGCTATCTGAACATTTTAATAGTAAACGTTTCCATATTTTTCTTTATTTTACTTTAATTTAAAAAAGATAATTTAATTTAAACAAGACATTTTAATTTAAATAAATGTTTTTTTTAATATGTTTACTCGTGATGCTCATATTTTCATATGGCAGTTGGCAGCAGCTTGGAATACAAAAATATTTGAGCAAACCTTTACAAATTTTTAACAAGATCAACATAACTGAGTTCACTTGTTATGCAGAATTTGTGAAATAATCTGTGTGCAATATTTTTAGAATTATCAGCAATTTTAAAGTTGTTTAATTGCCGCTAAGCCTGTTTTTAATGGCGGCCGTTGATGTTTACATTTGAAACAGCAGACTAGTGGATTTGTTGCCAATCTAGAGAAACGTAGCTTCGCAACAACAAAGATAACGCATTCATTTATTAGTGCCAATTAAATCATGCTTAATTAAATCATGTGAAATCAAAATTTATTTACTGGTATAAAGCTAAAACTGCTTTATATAAGTTGCAAAACATAAATTTGCTGTTAGTATTTTTATTTATGCTTCTTGAACGTCTTTAAAAATGTAATTTCATGAGTCAGCAATTCTTTTAAAATATGTATTACTGATATTTAATTTTTAAATATATGAAATTTCACGCCCGTACATTAATGCTATTTATTGTCTTGCTTTAAAAATACTTCTCTTTACATCATTGAGTTTTCATAACCAATAATGGAAACTTTCGCTTAAATGCTATAAAAATATTTTCAAAAGTTTGCTTCAGTTTCATCTTTTTTCCTCATTTCTCCTCCCATTTCGCATTTTAAGGCTAAATAAAATAAGTGATAAATAAGTAATAAAACTACGAAGTATTCGCTGTGAAAGAATTTTCCCACTTATTATATTACGTAAAAATAACTTAAAATTTAGTCGTGGTTAATATGACAGGAAAAAATCGTTTGAGAATTTTTCGGTTTTTCATATCGTAGTTTTAATATGCAAACGATTTTTTTCCTTTGCTGTGTTAACACAACGAAGCAATGGAATTCAGTCCTTTATACGAGTAAAATTGAACTAAAAGCGTCTGAAATGAAATTTCACTACAAAAAAAAAAGAAATGTATTTACCGTCTGTATGATTAATTCTGTTTTTCTTATTGACTTTTTTTTAATGTCTCTCTTCTCTTTTTATCAGAAACTTTATGAAGTTTATTTATTCGTTAATAAAATCTTTTACTTCCTTCGGCTGTTTAATTTAGATCGAGTATTGTGACGGCCGTTTATTAATAAAACAATTTTCAATTATAAACTTTCATTACGAGAAACAAATATAAACTCTGTTTTCTAATTAGATTCTTATTTTCCCCCACCTACGAGGGAAAAAAATAATTTATTCTTTTCTTAAAATTCATCTGGCTCGAAATTTATAAATTTAGCAGGCATCATTTATTCTCTTTCTGTGCTTTTTAAATACAATTGAAATGCATAGCAATCGGGAAAATACTGGATTTAATACTTTACAGATATGAAACAATAGTTGTTTCTGTTTAATTACAACTAGAAACATAGACCAAAGTACATAAATATATATATACATATATATATATATATATATATATCCATTCTGTTACTCGGCTCAGTGAGCTTAGTTTCTTTATTCTTATAAGTATGTAAATTGTGCTTTTTTGCTTTAAAGAATCATTGAATTATGTTGTTCTGGTTAAGATTTTCATGACTTTAGTTAACTTGCACGCAATAATTATGGAATTATAAACAAGAAAAGCTTTTTAATTTCGGCTAAGCCTAATTTTTGAATACCCTAGCAGCCATGTTTGTTTACCTTTTAATCTTAGCAGGATAGTGGATTTGTTGCCAATCTAGAGAAAGTAAGCTTCGCAACAACAAAGTAACGCCTTCTTTCATTGTTGCAAATTAAATTACTCTTAATTCATTTTGTAATTATCATTTAAATTATTAGTTTATTTTTGCTTAGAAACTGTATATTGTAAAAACTGTTTTCAAATTCTTTTAACTGTACTTGGTGTTTTATGTTTTTCTATATCTTTCAAATTTTAATGAAAATATTTTGAATTTTAATGTATTTTTGCCTTGCCGAGAAGTGAGAACAGAATTAATGAGTAGCGCATGCGCATTTTGTAAGCGGCGTTGAATCGTCTGCGAAAAGATGTTTCTTTTATAATTGTTTAATTTCTTTTATACATTGTTTTAGATTTATTATAGTATTTGAATAGAACATGAGGCAACGGTTAGATAATTCTTAAGATTATATAAATTTTGTGCATTCTGAGTTAAAAAATGAAGGAAATATAGCACTGTTAAGTGAACCTAGGGCCAGAGTGTCGCTATGGTAAATAAATATAGTGATTTTTAAAGAGTGCATTTATTCTGTTGAGGTTTATGCGCTATCGACGAAGTAGATTTAATTCGAAATTCATTAACTGTTAATTCAATATGTTTAAATGAAATGTAGGGACGTTGCGTATAATTTAATATTCAGTACAAGGAAGTCATGTGGTGTTTTATTTAGGTATTTCTCCTCTGTGTTCTAAAAATAGTAGTAATTATTTCTGACTGCGTCATTTCTGGATCAATCCATTTCATATGACTTGCATAACGGTAAGGACGTAGCTAATTCAAAATTTAAACCGACATCTTTTTTATTATTAAGCTGCTATATTCGATAACTTCGCACTCCTGCTTCTACCTCTGTTCTAGCCGAAACGCTGCCTCGCTGTTCTCTTCCTATCGCAGCAATATCAAAAATGTAAATGTTTTTGAATAAGCACGATTAGAGTGCCAAGCGAATTGTAGCCACAAATGTTAATTGTGGCTACAATTCTCCTCGACTGCCAAATTTGCTGTTCATTACGGTTTCAACATTCTACATTCTATGCTATCAATACTTTCAAATCGTTTGAGTTAAATCTATTGTTTCATTACACACATGCAATGACACAGTTTGAACAGTTCAGTTTGTTCAGTGTAATATTCAATTCATTCTTGAATATATTCAATTAGAAAGAAAGATTAAGAATTAACATAAATAATGTCTTGAAAGCATAAAGCAATGATTGTGCCTTTTTCCCACAGCTACCAACTGAGATTGATGATACTTATGTGCTGAACCTTTCCCATACGAATATGAAACTTTCGACGAAACCCAAGAATATTTTAAGAAACATAATGCAAAGGCGACATATGTTTCTTCTAAAACCAATGAAATAGGGTTTTTTATGTATCATTAAAGCCGCTTAGCAGAACTTCAAAGAATAAAATTTTTGGTTTGCTGTATTCTGGTTGCACTGCATCTAATCAAGTAAGAAAAATTTATGACCTCACAAAAATCACGAAAGCCACTGATTCATAGCAACCCTTATAAGAGATTTTCTTCTTTTTCATTTGTTTGTTTGGTCGATTAGAGTAGCATACGGAGAAGCTCTCTTCTTAAAAGAAGAAATGCTTTCGTGGGGGGAATTTTTAAGGGAAAAACTGTTTCTACTGAACTAAAAAATAAAATAATTTCTAATTAGAATCATTCGAAAATACCTTAAAAAAAAGATAATTCTGTTTTATAATATGATAATTCTAT
The DNA here is from genome assembly GCF_044657685.1 of Stegodyphus dumicola. Lineage (NCBI taxonomy): Eukaryota > Metazoa > Arthropoda > Arachnida > Araneae > Eresidae > Stegodyphus > Stegodyphus dumicola. Next base: position 184,626,738 of record NC_140774.1, read on the forward strand.
TTTATAAAAATTGAAACCGAAAGTGTAAAAACAAAATACTTCAATGAATAATTTTAAATCAAAATGCTTACTTTTAAACAGATAATCCAATGTATCAAGATGTGAGAGAATTTATAAAACACTGTTAAAAAAACCTAATTAGAACACACAAGAAGTAATTAAGAACTTCGAGCACTCTCATTAGACTCCAGTCTTAATTACGAGATGTGATCTGTCCGCATGTACAGGCGTCACGCATAAAAAGAATCTTCCAAATGGATTCAGGGACGGTCAATATGGATATTACTGTTGAAATATGATACACAAAATTTGTCGCGTGTACAACACTTCCTTTACTTTGTTCAAGGAAGTAAAAGGGCACTTATTTAGGTTTTTTTAGTTGTCCGGATGGGCGGTGTTCCTAGATAATTGGAATTTTTTCTGTCTTATCAAATAATAAAGCAGTTGTAAAATTACATTTACTCTGTTTATGTCAATAAGAATCACAAGAAATAAGAAATACATTGATTGTCAAATAATATTAACAATCTTATATTTTCAAATACCTGTAGCGAAATATTTCAAACTAAATTTTCGTGTATTGTTCAGTTTTTAATTATTATTATTTTGTGTTACATTGCATGGTTTTGTGTTTTGTGCATTGTTTTCTAAATTCTCGTGTATTGTTCAGTTTTTTAATTATTATTATTTTGTGTTACATTGCATGGTTTCGTTTGGTGCTACATATTATTTGCATTTCGTGTTACATTACATTATCTGTAATCATAAATGAAAATTGGGAAAAAAAATCTGATGTTTACACCACACGATTTCCTTGTACGGAATATTAAATTATACGCATTTTTCTTGAATTTCATTTAAACTTATTGGATTGAATTAAATCTACTTCGCCTACAGCGCATAAACCACAATAGAATAAATGCATTCTTTAAAATTCACTCTAGTATTTGTTTACCGTAGCGACACTCTGGCGCTAGATTCACTTAAAAATTATTACTGTAACTAAATTTGTATTACTGTCAGTTCGCGCGCAGTGCTTCAGTACAAATTTTAAATTTCCGGAAAATACAGTTAGTTTTTTCTTTATAAAACAAATTCTTATACACTATTAAGTAAAATAAATCAAGAAGGATAATCATCTATGTATAAAGATGATACACTGAAAATTTCATATATGTATGACAAAAACAATTTGACTCATTAAAACTCGAAAATCAGCTAAAATTCTCACTTTTTGTGTAGCGCAAAATTGATGACTCCCCTTCAGTATTATATTTCGTTCATATTATAACTCATAATGCACAAAATTTATATCATTTAAAGAATTGAATTATCTAATCGTTGCCACATGTTCTATTCAAATACTATAATAAAGCTAGAATGATGTATAAAAGAAATTAAGAAGAGAAAATAAAAAAGAAACTGTTTTTCACAGACGATTCAGTATTTCTCAATTAATTAATCCAGTTCTCACTTCGCGAGAAGGCAAAAATACATAAAAACTCAAAATATCTATATTAAAAATTACGAAGTAAATCTTAAACGCTTATTTCCTCGAAAAAATTCCAGAAAGGATTCAGCATAATTTAAATAATAAATGAAGGTGTTATCTTTGTTGTTGCGAAGTTAAGTTTCTCTAGATTGGCAACAAATCCACTAGTCTCTTGTTTCAAACGTAAACATCAATGGCCGCCATTAAAAACAGGCTTAGTGGCAATTAAACAACTTTAAAATTGCTGATAATTCTAAAAATTTACTACAGATTTACTAAAGGCATAAAATCTTTAACCGGAAGAGAAAAACATCATAATTCAACCATTTTTAAAGCAAAAAATGCACAATTTACAAACATATAAAAGTAAAGAAACTGAGATCACTGAGCCGGGTAACAGAGTGGATATATATATAAATATATTTACATACGTTTGGGGCGGCCGATTGCAACCAAAATACGAGGTGCACATCTACATGTTATAGTAGTCTTATATACAAAATTTCAACGTTTTGAGGCTACTCGTTTTCGAGTTATGCGAGATACGTACGTACATACGTTCGTACAGACGCGAAGAAAAATTCTCTTCAGAATTCATTTTCAAGCAGTTTTATAATTTTTTTGAAGGAAAAGAGTCTTTTATTCTGTCCTTACGTACAGATATCACGCAAAAACATCGTTAAATTGCATTCGATAGCTGTCGAAATGGATATTTTCGTTGAAATATGCTGCTTGAAACTTTTCGCGATTACAATACTTCCTTTTTACTTCGTACAAGGAAGTAAAAAAAAGAAGAGGAAGAAGTTCGTTACTAAATATTTAAAAAAAAAAGAAAAAGAAAAGAAAATTTCTTGTCCACTTCTATAGTTATTTTTGGATAAGATCTTACACAAATGTAAAACTTGTTTTCTTTAGAAAGAGTTGTAGCAATAGAGTATTCCCAGTTGATTTTCAGAAAAAAAAAAAAATTATTCCTGTAGCACATAAAAGTTGTATGTGAATTTTAAGGCCTTCAGAATAGAACTTTGGCATTCACTTTATAATGGAAGAAAAGAAAACATCTTAACTTTAAACTCTTCCTCTTCTTTAAGACAAAAGAGGAAAATAAACTTCAAGCCGATCTTGACTAGAACCATCAATACCAATACCCAAAGAAAGGTGCCCCACGCCCATAAATTTTGTTTTACCCTAAATAAGAAACCAGTAAGAATAAACCTGAAAAAAATATGTCTGGGAAGCCTAAAATCTGACTCCTCGCAGAGCTGAAACTTTCCTGCTTTCCATATTTGTTATTACTTTATTACCATGTACAAACTTAAATTATTTCGCAAAGGTACATTTTTATCGATTGATTTCATTTAATTTGAAAATCCTTATTTGAGGTCACAAATAAAATTAATGCTAATCCAAACACTATACCATTTTCATTTATTACTTCCTTGTAAAAAGTAACGGATGCATTGTAATTGCAAAAATTTTGGGGTATCGTATTTCAACGAAAATATCCATACTGACCACTATCGAATGCAATTTAATGATGTTTTTGTGTGACATCTGTACGTAAGGACAGAATAAAGGATTCTTTTTCTAAAAACGGGTCGTAAAAAGAATTAAAAGTGGTTTCGGAAAAGATTCTTTTCGTGACGTCTGTACGTAGTATGCATGTATGCATATAGCTCGCATACCTCAAAAACGAGTAGCCTCAGAACGTTGCAATTTTGTATATAGCAGTGCTATAACATGTAGCTGTGCACCTCCCTTTCCGGTTGCAATCGAGTTCACCAAAAGTATATAAATAAATACAATATATATAGATGTATGTGATGTACCAGCTTTTGTCCGGAATAAATAGATTGGATATAGATGTAGATGTAGTCGTAGCTTAAATTATGAGACGATAAGTTTAAAAAAACAGGATACATTTATTATTGGTCAGCAGAAATAGCAGTTACGAAAGTCATATTTCCAGAGTAAAATAAAAAAGCATTACTGATAACTTTTTGTATGAAGTTTACTGCATCGTGACATTTAAGAAAAGCCCGCGATATTCCTTTGCGAGTCCTTTTATAGCCTCTGGAAAGGCGGAGCTTCCAAGAAATGACGTCAGCCTCGTCAGCCAATCCAGTTTGCTTTAAATATCTCCAGAACATTCTATAACGAGACAGCATCTGCTCTCAGTTGCTTAGTTATTGTTGTTGTGAGCTGTTTACTTCCGCATGAACTGAGAAATTCAAGTTAGCTTTCTCTTTAGATGCCTTTGCATTGCCTTGTGTTTAACGTATTTAGTAATTTGAAGCATAACTACTGATTGTACTGTATGATACGAGTACGAGTATTTCTGCGAAAAATACCAGAACTTTGAAATTTATTTTGATAAAATAAATTCTATTCAGTCTATTACGAATTTGTACACACGCAACGATATTATAATTTATGTATTGCTATAGAATTGTATTTTAGAGACATTAGGTCTTTTTTGTAAGCAGGAGACTTTAAAAATGAGCAATGCCTTCTCCAGGAATCGTACCACGGACCTATGGAATACGCGCCCAGCGTGCTGATCACTACACTACGAAGGCATGCTAAGAAGGCAGGAGAAATACCTTATATACTCCCCCTTTTAAAGAGCGATTGGAGTATTTAGGCGACCCAATCGCCAAATCCTGAGTGGGGAGAATCATCATCCACCATCCTTTTAGTTCGGGCGCCACTGTAGAGACATTAGAATGTTTTCGAAGCAAGAGATATGAAAAATGAGCTACGCCATCACCGGGAATCGAGCCACGGACCTTTGGAATACTCGCCTAGCGTGCTGACCACTACACTACGAAGGCAGGCTAAAATGGAGGGGAAAATACCTTACAGTATAATTATAATCAAAGTTTATATTTAAAGCAGATGGTAAAGTGAAGACAGAATATTTAACAACTGAAATAAAATTGCAGTTTACAAACTATATTAGTGTTAGAAATGCTAATCAAATTCGTTGAAAAATATTAATAAACGTGCACATTGTCTTCCACTGATTCCCTTTGCCTGCTTTTGTGAAACAGAAAAGAAATAAAAACTCATATTCTACACAGATTAGCAATGACTCCGTTTTCGGCATCGGATACGACCTAAGCGAAACAAAAAACAGTGAATCTAAAGAAATTCCTCCGTTACTAATCAAAAGAAGTTGCGTAAAATTAAATTAATCTCTAACTATTCCTTTAACTATCATATTCCATAGAAGTACATACACAATGGCTTTATAAACTTCTGTATATGTAACTTCATTTTAACTAAATCATATTCAAGACCTCAAAACAATGTGCAAGTCTGGAGTTTTTTGAATTAAAATAGCTCTGCGACAAAGAAAAAAAAATTTGCTTTCATCTAATATTCTTTTATCAAATGTACACCGAGATTATTTGAATAAAACAGAGACAGACACATATTCTTGGGCAAACAAAAATAGGATCTAATTTTACTAACTTTATTTAGTAGATGAATTTTGCTTAAAGATGAAGTGTACTGTGATATGTTTTCTTTAATTTTCTCTTTCAATATTGTGTTTGAGCAAGTTCCAATGAAGGAAGTTAGAATTACATTTAATGGAATTATGAAATTTGTTTTTAAACCTTGATTCCTTGCCAGTCGAATCGGAAGGTTGCCAAAAACATAATTTAACGAACGTTTTTATTGTTAAATCTAAAGAAATGAAAAATGCCTTTCACCCTGCTAAGTAGGAAAAATCGGAATTTTTTTTTCCGAATAATTTAGTCTATTTTAAAATTTGAAGTACATTTACATATAATGAATAATTAAAATTTTCTATCGAATAGTTTTTACTATCTATTTCATTCAGAATTAGAGTTATGTATTTTTTCGTTTACTGTACTTGCTGTATTTAATTAACATTTTATTCTCTTAACTTATTTATATTTGTTATAATCCTACTTATATTTGACATTATTTGCTTAAATTGTAAAATCATAAAACAGTTCATATAGTTCCCACAAGCTCAGAATTACCGTTAACTGTAAGTAATTAAAAAATAAAAAATCTCATGTGAAAACCACTTGATTTTCTTGTACGGAATATTAAATTATACACATTTTTGGCTGCATTTCATTTAACCTTATTTCCTCGAATTTCATTGCAGATATATTTCTGATTCAGTTAATTTAGTTCTCATTCCGCGGTAACACCAAAATACTTGGTTTGGTTTTTGGTTTATTTAATTATGGCAAATCACACTGGGGCTATCTGCTTAAGGGGAGGGAGGCCTTCGTGGAGGACTTTCTAAAGAAAACTGGCTCATAAACACTTTAGACATGGGGAAAACATGAAAACAGCCATGAAGCCAGCCCGTTCGCGGGTTTCGAACCTTGGACCGAACTACCAGTGTTCAGCGACTTTACCGCTCGGTCGCTGGTGGGCCCCACCAAAATACTTGAAAAATATAGAAAAACACCAAACACAGATAAAAAAAAAATCTGATGTGTACACCACATGACTTTCTATTACGGAATATTAAATTATACACATTTTTTTTTCCTTCATTTCATTTAAACTGATTGAATTGAATTAATTCCACTTCATCCATAGCGCATAAACCCCAACAGAATAAATGCGTTTTTTAAAATACACTATATTAATTTGTAATAACAATATCCTGGCGATATCCATCACTCAACAGTTTTACATCTCATTCACTTTATAACTCAGAATGTACAAAAATTATATCATCTGAAGAATTATCTAATCATTGCGACGTGTTTGTTCTATTCAAATACTGTAATAAATCTAAAATACTATAATAAATTAAGGTACTTTTCCGTTTTGCCGGCGCAAGCGATAAAGTTGCCAATAATGGTACAACCGATGCCAAACGGAATATTCTCGCTGGTAACCTTTTACGCCTCATTTTCAAAACAAGTCGCAGCTTTTTCTTATCAGATTGATTGTTTTTTTTTTTTTTTTTTTTTCAATACTGGCATATAATTGCATAGAATTTTTATCAGATAGTTCAGCTTTATGTCTAAGGCCATTTTCGGTAATTAAGTCAATTAGAATGCAATCATAGTGCTTACCTGAAGCTGAAAATATAGAAAAGGTAAAGTCAAGGGTTAAATTCAATTCTAATGAGAATGCATTAGCGAAGTAAAGCACTGCAGTTTTACATAATTTCTGAGTAAGCTATTCGTACGAATTGAAATATTTCTTGCATATAAACTTGCGTTCCAAATTAAGATTTAACTTGAAATTAATGTAGATAATTACTGAAAGCATTAGAATTTTGTAGAGTAGTTTACGTGAGATGAGATCGCTTGGGGTCACATGATATGAACCGGCGAATCAGGATGGTGAACCATGAAAGCATAGTAAATTCTTAAATTAATGTTTTTTTTACAAATTTATTGTCTTTATTTATTGGTTTTTTATAAACTTTTAAGCGATATTAAAATGTTTATGCCTTCAAAAAAAGAATTCTTAAAACTAACATTTTTTTAATATTTTTTATGTGTATACTGTATGTTGTCGCCAATAAAGTCTGCTTGGCGAGATTTGCGCCGGCGAAACGGAAAAGTACCTAAATTAATTAATTTAAAACACTATAATTTAATACTGTAATAAATTATAAAAGAGGTTAAACAAATAAAAAAAACTTTTTTTTTTTTTTTTTTTTTTTTTTTTTTTTTTTTACAAACGATTCAGCGCCGCTTACTTAATGCGCACTGCTTATTCGTAAACATTCCTCTGTCCGAAACAGACTCTCGACTGTATTTTCTGTTAATATGAAACACTTAATACCACGAATTTCATTAGAGATGTATTTCTCATTTAATTAATTCATTTCTCACTTGGTGGCAAAGCAAAAATCATAAACACACAAAATATCTTCATTAAAACTTTAAAGATACAGCAAAACATAAAATACCAAATACAGTTAGAAAAAACGTTTTTACAGTTAAAGTTACAGTTTCTGCGCAAATACAAGCAATTTGGCCAGCGAGCAAGAAGTCAGACTTTCCGGGGCGCAAAACTGAATGTTTACATTTCGCTCCCACTCGACCAAAAGACACTGAAGGTGCAGAAACTGACTCAATTCACGATTGTGCTGAGTATAAACAAATATGTCGGCTTAGTCGTACTTAAACAACTTTTAAATTGTTGATAATTCTACAACTAGCGCATGCAGATTAACTAAAGGCATTACAACCTTAACTGGAACATAATAACAACAATTCAATCACTTTTAAAGAAAAATATGGACAATTTACTAAGGTATAAGAATTAAAAATTCTGATGTGTACACCACATGACTTCCTTGTACGGAATATTATATTATACGCATTTTTCTTGCATTTTATTTAAACTTATTAGATTGAAATAAACCTACTTCGCCGACAGCGCATAAACCACAATAGAATAAATGCATTCTTTAAAATTCATTTTGTTTACCATAGCGACACTCTGGCGCTAGGTTTACTTAACAGTATTATATTTCGTTCATATTGTTACGAATTTGGTATTTAAAAAGCTAATGTTAGTTCAATTATAAATTAAATGGTTTTATTTCCCGCGCAGTGCAGCGCGTGACGAATATTAAAAGAAAGCTAAGACGGAAAATTGAAAATACAAGAGCGCGTGCATTAACCATTAAATAAATAAATATGTCTTTTTGATTTCGAGAAAGTACCAGAAAATTCTCGCACGCGATTGAAAAATCTTATAAAAGGAGGAAAACCTCTCAGTTCGTAGTAGTTACTTAGTTTGTTGTTTGTTTAGAAAACTGCTCTTGCTGACTGTAGCGAATTCGCGGATTAGCTTTCTTTAGCTGTTTTGAATTAAGTTCTATTGAACGTTTAAGTAGTTCGAAGATAACTACTGTGATATATTGTGATACTGCATGATTATTTGAGGAAATTTAATCATATTTGTTGTGATAATAATAAATTTTCTTCATTTTTCATCGGACTTGTGCATTCATTTCGTAAAGAACCCGTACGCACGCAACAATATGATAACTCTGAATGCTCAAAATTTATATGATTTAAAGAATTATCTAATCGTTGCCACATGTTCTATTCAAATACTATAACAAAGCTAGAACAATATATAAAAGAAATTAAGCAAACAGAACCAAAAGAAACAGTTTTTCGCAGACAATTGAGTATTTCTCATTCAATTAATTCAGCTCTCACTTCGCGACAAGGCAAAAATACATAAAAACTCAAAATATCTGCATTACAAATTACGAAGTAAATCTTAAAGCTTATTTCCTCGAAAAATTCAAGAAAGGATTAAGCATGATTTAATTGGTAATAATAAATGAATGCGTTATCTTTGTTGTTGCGAAGCTAAGTTTCTCTAGATTGGCAACAAATCCACTAGTCTCCTCTTTCAAATGTAAACATCAATGGCCGCTATCAAATTAGGCTTAGCGGTACTTAAACAACTTTAAAATTGTTGATAATTCTAAAACTATTGCATACAGATTTATTAAAGGCTTAAAACCCTTAACCGGAAGATCAAAACAACATAAATCAATCATTTTTAAAGCAAATAATGTACAATTTGTAAACATATAAGAGTAAAGAAACTGAGATCACTGAGCTGGGTAACAGAGTGGATATATTTATAAACGTTTGGCGCTGCCGATTGAAACCAAAATACGAAGTGCACATCTACAGGTTACAGCAGTCCTATATACAAAATTTGAACGTTCTGAGGCTGCTCGTTTTTGAGTTATGCAAGATACGTACGTACGCACGTACGTACATACGTTCGTACAGACGTCACGAAAAATTCTCTTCAGAATTCATTTTAAAGCAGTTTTTTAGTTTTTTGGAGGAAAAGAGTCTTTTATTCTGTCCTTACGTGCAGATATCACGCAGAAACATCGTTAAATTGCATTCGAAAGCGGTCAAGGACTTCGTACATGGAAGTAAAAAACTGAGTTCCTCGATCCGTGTAACAGATATATATATATAGAGAGAGAGAGAGAGAGATTTACATACTTTCGGTGCAACTGATTGCAACCAAAAAGGGAGATGCACAACTACATGTTATATCAGTCTCATATACAAATTTTCAACGTTCTGAAACTACTCATTTTTGAGTTATGCGAGATACATTCGTACGTACTTTACGTATGTACAGACTTCAAGAAAAAAAAGTCTCTTCTGAATACATTTTAAATCCTTATTTTAATCCGTTTTCTGAAAAAGAAACCTTCATTCTTTCCGTACATACAGATGTTACGCAAAAATATATACATCGTTTGGTTACGAAAGCAGTGAGAATGGATATTTTCGTTAGAATATGATACCCGAAAATTTTCGAAATTACAATATTTCCTTTACTTAGTAGAAGGATGTAAAAATTAAATATCTGAAAGAGTTCATATTTTAGCTATCACCCAAAAGGGTTTGATAAGGTTTTTACGATCTGGCTGAGATCGCAGTCTACCAGTCTGCTATGGCACTCACTGCCGCTAGTTTTATTATTAACACCATTTTCTTCGCACTTACGCCATATAGAATTCAACAGCAAAATCACAATAATTTAACCCTCTGAGCGGCTAGGGTTTTCGCTAAGAAAAGCATAAATTTCCCAAAACTACTATGAGAACAAATTATTTTTTCCATTTTAATGTAAAAACTCTTCTAGTATTTTATACCTGGATTTGTGCACTTTTGATATATTGCCTTAATTTCTTTGACATATTTTAATATGCACGTATATATACGTTCTTACAGATATCATAACAAATATTCTAGGCCGTATATAAACGGCCTTGCCGCTTAGAGGGTTTTGAAAGCACCATAGCAGCATGTATGCTTATAATTTCCTATTCAGTGCTAATTGTTGGCATACGTTTTTCTATTTTTTTCAGGGTTTTCTCAATTCATGATATCAATATTCAGTTTTCTTAGTAAGGTGGCTTACAAAACATTTTTTCTGTCTTTTTATTATTAATGTTGTGTTAACTTTGTTTATTAAATATCACGTTCTTTGCAATTAGGACACATGAAATTCAATTTAACAGCAAAATCGCTCATTATTTAAAAACAGCATTCCTTCAGAATTTCCGACAAACAGTCCCATGCGTTGGGGATAAAAATATTTTATTCCGTAAAGTGTTGCCACTGCTCGCTTTCAAATTGTTGAGTCTGTTACTCAAAATATTCATTAAAGGTTTATTAAGTATCAAATATAAATTTCGAAATTCAAAATTTGGGCTTCCAGGTGCACATGTTCGGGTTTAGGACAACGTTATTCAGAATTTAATGGCTCTAGGTACCGTCATTTTTTCACAATGCGAGGAACATACATACATATACACATGTAGGTTTTCATTATGTTAATTTCTATGAATATGTTATAGGGCGATAGTATTTGCTAGCAGCAACTTGAGCTATTCAGCCTAACGCCCTTTTGAGCTAAAAAAAGTAGACAGTTTTCTGAGTTTATAGAATTTCAATCTAGTTAACAGATGAATGCTGAAACAAATTAGCCCTTAAGAGAAAAAGAGAGTTTCTAGAGTAACGTAGGTCTCAACTGTTTTTAAAAGCTTCAAACAGCGTCAAATCATTACATGAAAGAAAACACAAAATCTTTCGAGTTACTAATTACAGTAATTTTTCTTTCAGCCCAGCTTCGATTGCCATACTTTCAAATTAACACATTTGTTAACTGCAATCTATTTTTGCTTAATAAGGAGTAGATTTCAATCATAGCCCTTCATTTAATACCTTTATAAAGGTTACAATTACAACTAAACAACGTATAATTTTCAATTTTTATGCTTAATCTTAAAGGCCGTCTTGTCGTCTTCTACTGTTATTATGATTGGGTTTGTTTTTTGGTATATGTGATTACGGGAAATCCTCGAAGGCTATTTGCCTAAGGAGAGGGATGCTTTCGTGGAGGACCTTTCCATCGGAAACTGGCTCTTATGCATGTTACACGTGAGGAAAACCACGAACACGTCCATGCAGGCAGCCAGTTCGCAGGTTTCGAATCTCGGACCGAACTACCAGTGTTCAGCGGCTCGACCGCTTTGTACCCCCCCCACACTTTGAGGGCAACAGTCTAAAAAGTGCCTTTGCTTCTCGGTGCAACTGATTATGTAGGGTGTATTCAGCAGGTGAAATTGCAGCCATTGGACATCATTCAAGTTTAAGCGATATTAGACTCGCTAAGCTTAATTCGTAAGTGCACACCTGTATCGAAAACGTGGGACAGGCTTCTAGAATAAACCAATGGGATTTAAAGAGCATTTGCTGTTATGACACGTGACCCTTATCGGGCTCAAAGAGAGATGCTTGAAATGTTGTGTCCCCAATTTTCTTTATAAAATAAAATAATTAAAACATCGTAGATTTCTTGTAAAATTTTTCAAAGCAAAGTCATATCAAATATAAGTCACTGTAAAATCTGGTCGAAAGGATTTGAGAAGAAAACAAAAACATGCCTGATACTTCAAAAGAAAATTTAAACAACAGCTGTCAAATACTCAACCGTACAAGAACAGTAAAAGCCCATTGGTCCGTACTCGAAGCCCCTCCCTCGGTTGCAATACCAATGTGCACTTAGCAAGCATACTATTGGCCAGAGGCATTGGAATAGTTCTACATCATATCGTGTAGAATTGAGTGATCTCGGCAACATCGATGAACAGAAAATACATGAATTTGTTGAAGATGAATATATTGATGAAGGGAATTCTTTCAGAGGTGAAATAATTAGTTGCAGAAAACATTTTGCGATGCTGAAAACTTGAAAACATAAGCAAGGACCATACAATATTAAAATTCGCCAATCTAAGAAAAATATCAAATATAAATCTAAAAAAAAAACATATGAAATGCAAATATCAAGTTTTGGAATGAAGTATTCAAATTAACCTCATGACCCATAATATACTGAGAAGATTACATTTTCTAAAAAAATGTATAAATTAAATTCCACTTGCATAACAAGAAAATTGTATTGCTCCATATTTCATTTTACTTCCTTTAACTTTGTATGACTGATTATATCGAAATATTTAGAGACAGGGTGTATAAATATTTTAACTAGGTGTAAACATGTTTGTATATTTGATTAACAAGATTTCATTTCATTTGATGATTCACAGGGATTAATTATGTGCTAAGCGAAAGATTCCTGTATGTGTACTTTGAGATTCTATGAGACCAGAATTCTTGGAGAGAAGTGTTCTTTCCTAAGCTGTCAGACTCTGCATTCATGTAATAGATTTCCGATTACTATCAGACCGAATGTAATTACCCTGTAGAGTCAATAAAACCGAATGTAATTACCCTGTAGAGTCAATAAAACCGAATGTAATTACCCTGTAGAGTCAATAAGACCGAATGTAATTACCCTGTAGAGTCAATAAGACCGAATGTAATTACCCTGTAGAGTCAATAAGACCGAATGTAATTACCCTGTAGAGTCAATAAGACCGAATGTAAATTACCCTGTAGAGTCAATAGGACTTCTTGAAGCAGAAGGAAACTAACTGAATACGTGCCTCGTCAGCTTAATGACACTACACGACTGGTACTACCCCACTCAATCCCCCCGATATTAGGCACGGGGCAGGCTACCTAGCAAAAAGCCACCATGGAAATGGTACAAATGCTCCAACTGAGGTACCGGTGCCCGCATCACCAGGAACGACAACTTCAAAAAGATCTCCACCTTCAAAGCAGGCCCACAGCTACACTGGTCAATGAAGACCACCGTTCCAGCGATCAGAGACCACGATGAGGTGGGCTGAATGACTGGTGCTATGACTGGTCGTCTGTAAAGCTATCCGCCAGTACTACATGGGCTAACCCTCTCTCCAGGCCTTACACGGAATGCCAAAGACAGCGGTGACTGGACGCTCAATGGCCCAAGCGCTATTTGGCTACCGATGCCCTAGTTACGGTGATTTACACCACCCGACTCGTGAAGAGTGGAGATAAGCCCCACCTCACAGATCATTGGGAACCGCCAGGCTCAAAAATATTATACCCCGTGGCCGAGACTTCAGATCCTAGCCAGTACTTCGAAGAGTACTCTACGTCGACCCCCGGGGAGGCTAAAATTTGTTGGTCCCACACCCCCGAGACACCAACCAATTTCAGACTCCCTCTGCCAAACACTAAAGCTTAGCGTGTCCCACCGCTAAACACGGGCCAGTCAGAACACCGTCTCGGCCGGACTGAGACCACGGTGGGATGGGCTGATGACAACTTGGAGCGATGACTGGCCGTTCATTTTGGCTGCCTACCAGCACTGCACGGGATGCCCACCTCCTTAGGCTTTACATGGAATACCAAGGACAGCAGTGACTAGACTCTCAATGGTCCAGTTTGCTATTTGGCTACCAGTACCTTGGTGGATGAGGAGTTACACCTCCCGGCTCATGAAGAGTGAGTATAGACCCACCCCATGGACCATCGAGAACTGCCAAGTTCATAAAATTTATACCCCCGTGGCCGAGAATGCCTAGGTACAGATCTTAGCCAGTACTTCGCAGAGTACTCTACGTCGAACCCGGGGGGAGAGCAGGAGGAAAGAAAAATGAGCAATGCCCTCGTCGGGACTCGAACCATGGACCTCTCGAATACGCGCCGAGCGTGCTGACCATTGCACCACGAAGGCATGCTAAGAATCCGCGAGAAATAGCCCTCAAAATAGCTTATTACAACAGAAAGCAATATTGCAATCGCAGATGAACAGTTTGCAAAGGTTTTTTAGGTATCCTTAATCATGTTAAAATTTCATTTTTGCACAGTGGACTCTTTGCGCAGCAGACCTTGCTAAAATTTCGTTTTTGCGCAGTGGACACCTTGCGCAGCGGACCATGCTAAAATTTCCTTTCTGCGCAGCTGACTTCTATTGTGGTAGGTAAATAGACGTACTAGCATGTTAAAATATAAAACCAGAATAAATACCGGCTTTAGCTTAACCGAATAAAAGAGTTTTATCAATGCAGTTAAGCTTATCATCTATCTTTACTTCCAAAGAGGCTTTCTTTTTTGCGGAGACGGCGAAAAGCGTTGCACAGTTTGGCGTGCGAAGTAAAAGAATGGATTTTGTTCGCTGCCTCCAACAGATGATGATTACTAAAGTAGTCTAGCGGGAACAATTCAACTGATGTTGAAAATTTTATTTCGTTTCATTCGCAGAGAAAGGTAATAAATAGAATTGTAAAACTGCTTCTTTATTTTTCTTTTTCGGGTGAACTTTACGCTTCGGGACGTTAACATCAAATTCTTCTTTCTCATTTTGAATTCCTAGCCTTTTCCCTATTTGAGAAGTTATACTATAAGTCACTGGTGCAGTAAACTTTGTTCTGGCTGGCTTTATAGCCGCTCTAGCGTGACCTCAGGATATAGGAATCTGATTCTTTTATCTCAAAAGCATCGACTTGTTAACATTGAATCCACAGCGTACTGAAATGGATATATTAATTTCCAAATTATTTTCAGAGTTACGTTCGCAAGTTTGCATATGGTATTAGCCAAAACTGTTTGCTCCTGATTTAATTTATTTATAACTAAGATAAATTTTATTAAAAAGTAAAAATAATAATAAAAAAAGCTAAAAGCTTTCAGATTTTATGTTACGCCCAAACGGCCGTTTTTTAACATTTTTTGTGTTACCTTTATTGCTGTTGAATTGACTTTTATGGTTTAAGTCTAAAGAATATGATATTTAATAAATAAAGGTTACACAAAAAACATTGAAAAAACAAAAATATAAAATCAGAAAACTTTCAGATTTTGTTTTATTTTGCATAATAATTTCATAATTTCTGTTTATTTTTCACGAACGTCTATCGAGGTTAGAAAGGAATTTACCTAGTTTTGGGAGAAGGCCTGCATTTCCCAAGTGATCTAGCACAAAAAGGAGTCCATCATGTAGCATAAACACTATATAAGCGTAGTTCTAGATATTTTAATAATTATAAATCAAATTTCAATTGCATAATATAGCACTATATGACTTATTACATTAATAAGGCTTCTAGCCAAAACTTTATGACTTCGTATTTCAATATGTAAAGCTTTTTCTTGTAATGGGATTCAAAAACAAAATTTTAACTTCCAACAGTCTCTTAAAATGTTTTAAAAATAACTTTAATTATTCATTTTAGTTTTTCCTGCTTCAAAGTTCGATCAAAAGTTTTAACAATCGAAAATATCCAGAATTATTTGCAGGCATGCTGTTCCCTCATTTCATAGCAGATCTTACACAGGATAGAATTATCATGAATGTAATAATGTTTTGTGATTCTATAATACGCAAATGAAAGCATGCAACCTAAACATTTGCATAAAATAAACATAAATTTCATTGCAGTTATGATTTTTATTCTTTTTTTGTATCGATTTCCTTTAAAAATTTTTGCGTTTGCCTTTTATACAAAATAGGCTAGTTATAATTTTTCTTTTTAGCTTCAGCCCACCAGCGGCCGAGCGCTGAACACTGGTATTTCGGTTCGAGGTTCGAATCCCGCGAACGGGCTGGCTGCATGGGTGTTTTCGTGGTTTTCCCCATGTGTAACGTGTATACGAGCCAGTTTCCCTTAGAAAGTCCTCCACGAAGGCATCCCTCCCCTTAGGCATATAGCCCTAGTGTGCCATAATTAAATACACACCTTTTTAGCTGCAAATAAATTATTTTATAGGACACCTCATTACGCCAATTTGTAAATATTTATTTTTTCCGAATACACCATTTGAACCGGAATACAAAAACATTCAGGGCCCACCAACAGTCGACCGGCAAAAATCGCTAAACACTGGTAGTTTCGGCACGGGTTCGAACCAGTCAAACAGGCTAGCTGCATGGAAGTTTTCGTGGGTTTTCCCATATGTAACCTGTATACGAGCCAGTTCACTTAGAAAATCCTTTACGAAGGCATCCCCCTCATCTATTATCGCAGATAGCCTTAGTGTGGTTTGTCATAATAAGCTATACCTATAAATAGATACTATATATCTATACGAACTAGGGCAAACAAACTTTACATTCAAGACGTCGCTTCTAGAAACCGTAACTTAACAAAATATGTAATCTATTTCTATTTAAATGTTAAAAGGTAAGTGAAAATTTATCTTAACATGTGTTTAGATGCTGCTTAAGGGGACTCATACACCTTAAAACCCATAAGATGTTCGAATAGTTTACTGTTGCAAGAATTGGGGTAACTTATTTATTTTAAAAGCAATTACTACCAACATTTTACAGCTGATTGCATAATATAGCTGCTTTCTGAAATAGTAATCAGAAAGTTTGTGTTGCCACAAATATTTTTATAATTTAATCCGCTTTATGACAACATTTTTCGTCATTTTTCCAACTTCCGCGCACAGTTTAAAACATTCTGTTTCATAATTTAATTCCATATTTAATATATAGCTTTTATAACATTTGGAAACTACTGTGAACCTAAAATTCTAAACATTTCGCGTTAAATTTTTATTTTATTTTGAGTTGAGTTTATAAAATGCATTTTATTAAACAAATTTGTAATGTTTTCGTCCATAATTTTTTTCAATATTAAAATATTCATCAGATTGTTGGTTCAGTTAGAAAATAGTGCCCATATAAAGAATTCCATCAAATTTCAAGTATGTACCATTAGCCATTTTTAAAATATCATGCGCAAGGTGGAAACATGGCGAAATATTTTGTCACAAAGGGGATTCAATTACAAAAATATTTTGGCAACACAAACTTTCTGGTTACTAGTTTCCAAAGCAGCTATATTATGTAGTCAGCTGTAAAAAGTTGGAAGTAATTGCTTTTAAAATAAATAAAATATCCCTATTCTTGCAACAGTCACATGTTCGAAGATCATGAGGGGGTTTAAGGTGTATGAGTTCCCTTAACGTAAGACAATGGAATGTTCAGAAGTGTATTTTCAGAAATTCATCATCGCGCTTCGCCATAATAACATTGTTTAACATTGTCTTATATTTATACGGTACGTTATTTGTGTATGACTATACACCCAAATTATAAAATGGCGGGATTTAATTAATTTCAGATTATATTAAATTAATTTAATTAGCTTGTGATAATTAGTCACACTCATTATAAATAATTATTATTGATTTGAATTTAGTTATCCCAGACTACAGAATGGTAGGTTATCTAAATTTAAATTATATGATCTACAATTGAAGCAGTTTATGATAAACTTATTTATTCATTATCAATCATTATCATGTATTTGAATCATCATTATCATGTATGTTTATCAATCATTATCATGTATTTGAACTTAGCTATTTATGTATATTATTTAGAACTAATACTTTTCTTTTCCTATTGAAAGCTATTATTGACTAAAATTTTTTTCTTCCTCATCGCGCGCGGGATGAATATCTGTTTTGTATAAAGTATAATTAGGTTCTAGGTTATTTATCAGTCCAAATGGGCATTAGCCCAAATTTGTTTGTAATTTTGTTTTGGCGTTTTGAGTTGGTTCACTATAAATTGGCTTTTCACCTTTCAAATTGTTTCCGCCAGATATTATATCGCCCTCAATTGTATTTAACTCTTTCCGGCACGATACCTTTTAAAGTTTCGATAAAATGAAGAAAAGGAAGGCAGTCTAATTAGGCTTAGTTGAGTACACAAGTAAACTTTTGTGAAGATATCACTTATAGTTTTAATTCTGTGGGATGTGCCTAAAGT
Source organism: Stegodyphus dumicola (assembly GCF_044657685.1). NCBI lineage: Eukaryota > Metazoa > Arthropoda > Arachnida > Araneae > Eresidae > Stegodyphus > Stegodyphus dumicola. The sequence goes on from NC_140774.1 coordinate 184,644,934, forward strand.
GTCACACTGATTGAATAGAGCTTCGAAAAGAGTGCTGAAACGAGCATTATTGTCAATGACCTGACCGATGAGATGCGAAGAAACAAAGAATACAAACTCTCAGTTCGTCTGGGCACACCTAGGGTTCGCCGTTTTACTTTAGCAAGATTTCAAGGTAAAAATTTAAAACTAATATGGAATAAGGAGATTAGCATACAGCGAAAATATAACATAGAAATTTCTTTTTAAACAATTCCTTTTATACCCTAAAAAAAATCTGGAAGATTTCCTTGAAAAATGAGGGTCTTAAAAAACTAAACATGGCTAAAATATATGGACTGGTTTGTGTTGAGCTGCCATCTACTATAAAAAAAGAATGTTCAGAATAACCTATAGTAACCTATATATCCTTTTTCATCCAATTTTTCTGTGCGTACAGAAGAAAATTTTTAGGTGTGTCCAGACCGGACAAACTGTGCCGCAAAGGGTTAAAGAAATTAAATAATGAAGAATCTGAATGAATATATGTATGTTTCTTGCATTGTGAAAAAACAACGCTACCTGGAGTCATCTAATTTTGAATAACGTAGTCCTTCCCTCGAGAATTGGAATCTGGAAGCCCAAATTTGGAATATACGGATTATTTTATTATCTTTTTCACGTTTTGTAAAACTTTAACGAATTTTTGATTAACAAACTTAACGATTTCAAAGAGCTCCATTAAGATTAACATCGCATGCATCTTCAAGCACGGATATATCATACGCGAGGTTTCTGTGTATTTGCTTACTGGTGTTATGTTGGTAGCCTAGCGGAGGTAAGACGTTACAATGTTTAACGGTATTTTGCGTCGAATGATTTTGAATGTCTGTATCACTTTTTAGGCCGCCGAACAGGTATATTGGTTAACGTCGCTGACTGCCATGCCGAAGGACCTGAGTTCGAATCCCGGAGAAGGCATGAATGTTTGTAAATGTATAGTGTCGTTGCGGTATGGCGGCACTCTAAATATGTGGCGAGCAGAAGTGGTTTGGTGTGGTTGATGGATGGGGAGAGGGTGGGAGACCGTTGGCACCTACCCGAGATGCATAAAAATTGGGGACGGAACTGACGTAAATCGCACTATAACCTATAAGGTGCTCAAGACTGTTGCCATCGACGGGCGTATCTTGCGCCTCTTACCGCGAGGAATTTCCTGGGCTTGGTCCGATGTTACTGTCATACAAGTGAGCATAAATAACAACATTTTTAAAATCCCGTTTTGAATCTTCCTTGGAAGCAAAACACCCCTTTCAGCATTAATATAAGATATGAAATCTTTCAGATTTTTCTATAACATCCTTTCAATTTTGAATGTGTTTGTATTTTCTACAAATAATTTTTATTTAGTCTGAATTAATAAATTTAATATAGCTCTCATGTATGTGTATGTACATTTCATGCCCGGCTTATTTAGATATTAAATGACATTTTGCGAAATTATTTGATCTACTTAACATTCATTATCTGATTCTTTACATTAGATGCACCACAGAAACTGCCAGTGATTATGTGGAATTTTCCAACTTCCGTTCTGTCGACCGCAAGATACCGCGTCACTGCGGCGTCAAAAGACCCAAAGTGATCGAATCTGATGGAGATTTCTTCCGCGTCACTTTCAAGTCCAACGACAAATTTGACGGCACGGGATTCGAAGCACTCTATCACTTCAAACCATATATCGGTAAGCAGCATGGACAACTAAATCCTTCTTTTCCTTTCTGCCATTTTATAAAAGTACTAAGCAAAAATCTCTGTATTCAGTTCAGTAGTTCATAACAAATACAATGTCTTTCCCCAAAGGGTATATAATACATTACATTGTAGGCTGAAGATCTAAATGATGTTGTAAGCAGCAACTGCATAACACACACACACACAAAATTATTATGAATTTGAATTGAAAATTTGTTTTATTATATTGCGTATGCATCCAGATGTGTTTAATGTCAAAACAATATCCTTCCCGTGAGTTAAGTTTCATTTTGAATGAAAGACTAACTTTAGTTTTAAAAATGAAATTTCAGAAATTTATTTAAACTTTGCTTTCGTTTATCGATGTGCCATCATTTTCCCAGTTGTACGTTCTACATGTGATCCTGATGATTAAGTGACCTTGATAGAGTTTCAGACGCCCGCCCACCTTCAAATAAAAAAGAAACCTTTACACACCTCGAAGGGTATCGAACCTGTGAAGGGGTGTTGAAACCCCAAAATCTTCAAAGAATTGTGATTTCGGATTTTTGCATTTTCAAATTCTCTACACTTTTATCTTTCTAAAAATAACATCCTTAATCTCCATGAAAATTAGAAATGTAAAAAAATCTAGTTTTAATTTGTCATCTACTGCTTTGATCAGTGAGGATTTTTACATAAAAACGCGTTTTTCTCCAAACGTGAATTTTTTATACTCGATGTACCTTTTCTCAGGAACTACTGCTGATAGGTATCTAAACTTTTTATGGCTTATTTATTAGGTTCCCTAATATTTACTGAAATGTGCTTTTAGTAAGAAACTTAGAAATAATTTTTTTTTTTTTTAGGTTTTTGTGTGAGAAAAGTGCTAAATTTCACTATGCCTAACAAAATATTCTGTAATTTACTCCAAAATTCAAAATGTTTCAAAAGCTCATTTCGGTATAATCAGATAGGTATACTTTAATTACAGAAACCATTTCAAGCTTGTATCTACAGCAGATTTTGAGAAAAAGTACATCGAAAATGGCCAATTTAACATTGTCGGTATAGGGGTTTCTGATGAAAGGGTTATTATATTAGGGGTTTCCCCCCTGAAGTTGGTGAGAGACGTCGGCAAATTTGCCACTTTCCAGACGGGACTTTCCATATGGATTCCCTAGTGGGCATACCAATTAATTGAACTGCAAGTCATATGTTCCTTGCGCACTGTTTACAGGAACTCAGGTTCGTGTATCTTACATCCTCAGAGCCGAATCTCTCACAATACAGATCTCACCCAGTAAAATAACCGACCCTTGGTGTAGTGGCAGTCTTTGCAAAGCACGTCTTGATTGCTAAATTGTTTCAGAAAATAAAAATACCTTTTTGCTGTAAATAATATTTTATTATATCAAATATCGATTTAACCCGCGGGAAGGCGCGTGGGGTGTATCATACCCCACCCTTACATAAAAGTGGAATATTCCTATCTTGAGAAACTGAAATTCTGTGCTGCATTCAGTAGCTGAGTTTCTAGTTGTGGTTGACTTTCAGAACCGCTTTTTCTTTGTCTGTGTGTTTCAGAAAAATATTTATCGGTATTTTGTTGGAACTGGGGTATGACACACCCCACGCGCCTGTCCGCGTAAGTGTTTTTCTGACCGAATATTTAGTTCAGAAATTTAATTCTAAAGTGTAACTTTAAATATTTCTACTCGCAAGTGATTTTAAAGTACTTGACATTAAATTCTTGAAAATTTCTAACCGCGTTATGGTAAAGGTAAAAAGAATGACTCCCTATGAATTGGAGATGCAACGCCTGTGAGATTTATTAGAAATATTTGAAAGCGAGGAAGATTACATTTCGGAAACTGAAGATGAAACTAGGAATATTTTCTACACTGTTTTGGTTTCGAAAAAGATAAAACATTAATTCCTAATGTCCCTAAAAAAGGAAAAACTGTTCTTATGCTTTCAACATTATACAACGATCATACTATAGATGATACTATTGGAGAAAATAAAACGTCAGGAATTACATGTTTTTATAATATGATTAAAGGAGCAGTGGATATGGGGTATGAAATGTCAGCCAATTATTCAATTGCCAGAATAACAAGGAGGTTAGAGATGTAATGAATCTTAGAAGCATGATGTTTATTTTTTTATATTTTCATTTATCTTAATTTTTGGAATTTAATTTTTTTCAAACCTAATTTTTATTCACGCATTTATAATACACGAGAACAAGGAAAACAGCTTTAAAACTAAATAAAACTATTTTTATCGTATTTTAAATATTGGGGTATGTGATACCCCACGCGCCCACTCTAGTAACTTTTCTTGGTGCGACTTCCGCCGGGTTAATTAACTAAACCTTGCAGCATAGCCTCCCGAATATTCCCGGGAATGGGTTATACACTGTCGCTGCATATATTATTTGGCCTTGATGTCTAATTATAAGATGACATTCATACTATATAGAGTCATTAGGCTATTTCGAAGCAGGAGACATGAAAAACGAACAATGCCCTCACCGGGACTCGGACCACGGACCTCTCGAATACGCGCCGAGTGTGCTGACCACTACACCACGAAGGCGCGCTATGAAGGAGGGAGAAATACCTTATATACTCCTTTTTTAAAAGGGCAACTGGGGATTAGGCGAATCAATCGCCAAATCCTGGTAGTGGAGAAACATCATCCACCACATTTTTAGTTCGGGCTGCACTGTAGAGACATTAAGATTTTTCGAAGCAGAAAAGATGAAAAATAAGCACTGACCTTCTTGGGACTCGAACCACGGACCTCTCGAATAAGCGCCGAGTGTACTGACCACTACACCGCGAAGGCATGCTAAGAAGGCGGGGGAAACTATATTATAACTAGTGTTCCATTCTGAATCCGACGAATGACTTAACCTTTCTTTTAACCTCTGTCATCAAATCTTATCTATTGCTCACGCTGAATTGCCCACTGAATTGAATCAAGCTGAATTACAGTACAACGCAATTTGCTCTTTCTTATTACTTTTAGAAAACTCAGGAAATTGATGAAAATCTTATGGCCTGCATCTCCACGCAGTTTTTTATCTCTTCACCTTCATCCTGGAGCAGTAAACGGCGGGATAAAAATAATTTCCATATTCTTAAAAGTGTTCCAAAATTTAGTTTAATAGATTAAAGCTTCCTCTTTTATCGCATTATCAAATAATATCAAAGATAAAAATCTTTGAAAGTTTTCATAATTTTCTTCTCTGATATTTAACTTGTACGATGCTACAGCAAAATTATCATGATACTTCGTTTCTCTATATGAAATACTGTATCACATATCTGTACTACAGTACTTAATAATTACGGAAGCTCAATGACATTTATTTCACTATTATAATTTAAAAAATACTATCAATAAAAAAATCTGAAAGCCTTCGAATTATACATTACGAAGGAGCGTTTTTTAACGTTTTGTGAGTTAACTTTACTTTATTTATTAAATATAGTGTTCTTTGCACTCAAATCATAAAATTCACTTCAAGAGCAATATCGCAAAATAATTTTAAAGTGAGCCTATCTTTAGAATTTCCGATACACAGTCTCGCAGGCTGGAGATAATTTTTTTTTTTTTTTTGGTACAGTTTTGCAACTGCTCGCTTTGAAATCGTTGAGTTTGTTAATCAAAAATTTGTTAAAGTTTTACAAAATATGAAATCGATAATAAAACAAATTCCAAAATCCAAATTTGGGCTCCGGGCGGAAACGTACTTTGTTCAAAATTTGATGGCTGTAGGTACCGTCGTTTTATCACAATGCTAGAAGCATACATACATTTACGCAGATTCTTCATTATTTTAATTTCTTTAAATATAAGACAGGGCTGTAATAATTGGTGGCAACAGTTCGAAAAGTGAACCGACATTTAAAGTTTTCAATACAAAATGGCAAAACGAAATTACGTAGCGTATTCCGAAACTAAGTACCGTTTCATTCTAGCGCCGTCGCAGCGCTGTGGTAGGCGTCCCGCGCATGCGCACTGGTCTTTCTTGTTCACTGACTTTCAATTGTCGCCATTTTGGTTGCTCTATGTTGTGTTTTCATTTTGCTGTGAACATTCAAAATGTTTAAGACAATTAGTTCTCCCGCAGACTGCGAGATTCGTGCCGTGATTAAATTTTTGAACGCGAGGAATGTTAAACCGGCCGAAATTTATCGTCAAGTGACAGAACTTTACGGTGAATACGCGATAAGTGATGGAATGGTGAGAAAGTGCGTAAGAATGTTTAATGCAGGTCGAACAAATGTCCACGCCGAGGCTCGGAGTGGTCGGCCTTCTGTTGTCACCGATGATTTGGTAAGGAAAGTCGATGAAGCAATTCATGAGAACAGATACTTCACAATGACAACTCTTTCAGAGGCATTTCCACAAATTTCACGTACTGTTTTGTTCGAAATTGTGTCTGACCGCTTGAATGATCGCAAACTGTGTTCCCGATGAGTCCCAAAAATGCTCACTGATGTTCAGAAAACAAAGCGACTTGGTAGTGCCCTGACATTTCTCACGCGGTACAGTGATGAGGGAGAAAACTTTTTAAACCAAATTGTGACAGCTGATGAAACTTGGGTGTTTCATTTCACGCCAGAATCGAAACAACAATCGATGGAGTGGAGACACACTCATTCTCCGAAAAAACAAAAGTTCAAAGTGACAATGTCATCACAAAAAATCATGTGCACTGTCTTCTGGGATAGGAAAGGCGTTTTGCTTACTGTATTTCTTCCCAGAGGTGAAACCATTAGTGCGGCACGATATTGTGAGACTTCAACAAAACTAAGGCGTGCCATTCAAAACAAACGAAGAGGAATGCTCAGTAAAGGAATTGTGTTGCTCCATGACAATGCTCGGCCCTATACTGCTGGTGTCACTCAGTCGTTAATTCGACAGTTTCATTGGGAGCAGTTCGATCACCCGCCGTACAGCCCGGACTTGGCGCCGTCCGACTATCACTTGTTCCTGCACATGAAGCGCGAGCTTGGTGGCGAGCGCTTTGGATCTGACGATGACACGAAAAATGCTGTGGAGTCGTAGTTATCGAAGCTGGCGGGAAGTTTCTTTGACGATGGTATACAAAAACGGGTCACCCGCTATGACAAGTGTTTGATCATTGGCGGAAACTATGTTAAAAAATAGTTTAAATCTGCTTACGTTCGGAGCACTTTTTTTTAAAAACATAGAATTATGATGAAATATATATTTATTTAGTCAAAATATGATATCAAATCATGAAAATAGGTAAATTTTTAGGAATATTTTTATAAATTTTTGAAATATATGCAATTTTATGCAAATTTTTAGGAGAATTTAACACTTACGTTAAATGCCGTATATTTTTTCTCACAGCATATATTTCAATTTTTTTTATACTGTATACTACTACAACACTTATCTGTGTTATGAACTAAAATGTATATGATATTTCTAAAATTTACAAAAATATGTGTAATTACATGAAAAAACACAGTTTTTTGTAAAATATTTCTTATCGTTTTATATAGAAATACTTATAAAACAATCAAATTAATAAATATTACTTAGATTGTAGCTTAAAACCTAATAAATAATATAGAAAACATTTTAGTGAAATTTAATAGAGATATCTTTAGAACATTTTGAGTAATTACATTTCTTGTATGTAAAAACACTAGAAAAATTAGTTTTTCAGAAAACGCATTTAAAGATTTCACATTAACAGAAAAACTGTTCTGTTGTATTTACACACTTAAAATTCTCCACATTTGTACATCACACCCTCCATATCTTTATACTTAAGTAATTTTGATTTCCTATTTGATTTTAATTTTTTTCTGGCTATTTTCGAAATGAGCGACGAATGAATTTTCGAGTTCTTTATTCTTTCGTTATCAATTCCAAAGTAATTTTTAATCATTTCTTGTTCAATTGATATGCCTAAATGTTCAAACACAGGAAGTAATCCAAGATACCCTGAATTAAAAATTAAAACGGCTATATATGCACCCAGCAACATAGTCTTCATACCTAATCGAAATGTTGCCAAACCCAGTTAAAAAAACCGCAATGTTGCCAGTCCCAGTTCAAAGAATTAAGGCAAATAATTATTGCCAGAAACAAAAAAAGTACCCAGAATTAAAATGAAATGTTTTAGCACAATTTTACACACAAACAGTTAAAAAAAAATACGGATAACAACATAGTTTACCTTTAAGTTGAGCCTTTTAAATGGCACTTCCGGTCTTTCTGCTTTCACTTCCAGTGCAGTTAATTGGCTATACCTTCTCTTCTAATTATCACAAATGTAAAAATGAACCATTTTCGGAATCCTACAAAATTGACCTTTCAAATTGGGAAATAAAAAAAAAATCGAATTTTTTCGCCGAAATCGTTTTTTTAACGTAACCTTAAGACATGTATTTTCATGTAAAAATAAAATTGGATTCGAAAAAATTGTTTTACTATTTTTTTTTTCAAATTTAGTTTCCGAATACGCCTTGTAATAGCCCCTCTGCGCTGACGCCCTTTGGGCTAATAAAATTGTACTTAAAATCTAAATGAAATGACAATAGAAATATATGACCAAAATTAAATATAACAAATCTCGTGACTCTAATATACAAGTTTTTACCATCTATTTTTACAAGGTACGAGTTTTTAAGGGTTATTAAATATTTTAACTACTCGTATAGCAATAAACATCTGCATCCTTAAATAATGTGAAATAATTTCGAGCTATGTGAAAAAAATCTGAATATGCAAGGAATTTTTATTTTAAATTTAGAAATTATTTTCCCCACACATTCCGAAAATAAATTTTATCTGAAGTATAATGAAGTTTTTTTCCCCCATCTCGACGCATTCCCAGTTTTTCTAAAATAGCATGAAGCATATGCTTTTACAAAATAGTTATTATCCATTTTAATTACCTGTTTGACAAAAAATGATTAGGGATAAAAAAAATTAAAATTGCTTTCTAATAAAGTCTAGCAAAACATGCATCTTTCAAATTAGACAGTTATAAATAAAGAAATAAAAAAAAATTGTGTTGAATAGTACGAAATAATAAGAAAACTTGGAGTCTGCTTTTAAAAACAACTCTGCGTGTATTTTAAAGAATGAAAAAATAAAAGTTTGGTTGTATGTTTGTCCTATTGTAGAAGATAGTAATAAACTAGTTTTTTGTACAAAGTTTTTCTTTATTAAAAGAAAACCTTGTAATTATCATCTTGGTTTTCGTGCTACATTTTGTAAATTTTCCTTCATGTCATATGTGGATAAGTTTTTACGATGGCTAAAAGTTAAAAGTTTCATGAAACATATACAAGAAATTTTTTACGTATTTTAAAATGAATTTCAGCCTCTTAATTGATTATCTTAGACAAAAACGGTAATTTTTTAAATCTTCAGCCTGATAGCACAACTCTCTCTTTGGTTTCTCACTTTATCTAAGCTGTAACTTTATATCTTCATTTATATTTATCTAACTTTATATCTTCATTGCAAAGCTAATAATAATACAGGTAGGCCTCTTACAACGCGGTAGATACGTGCCTTGAAAATACCGCGTTGTAGGAAATTGCGTTATATGAGACACCAATTTAATACAAGAACTGGGATTCGGTTCTAAAAAGAAAAAATCTCATGTGTGTACCACATGACTTCCTTGTACGGAATATTAAATTATACGCATTTTTTCGTGCATTTCATTTAAACTTATTGGATTGAACTAAATCTACTTCCCCGACAGATGACCAACAAACCACAAATGAATAAATGCACACTATAAAATTCACTGTATTTGTTTACCATAGCGACACTAGGTTCACTTAATAGCATTACATTTCGTTCATTTTTTAACTCAGAATGCACAAATGTTATACATCATAAGAATTATCTAATCGTTGCCACATGTTCTGTTCAAATACTGTAATAAATATAAAACGATGTATAAAAGAAATTAAGCAAAGAACAACAATAACAAAGAAATAGTTTTTCACAGACGATTCAGTATTTCTCATTCAATTAATTCAGGTCTCACTTCGCAATAAGGCAAAAATACATTAAAACTCAAGATGTCTGTATTGAAAATTATGAAGTAAATATTATTATTAACTTATTTCCTCGAATAAATTCCAGAATGGATTAAGCCTGATTTAATTCGCAATAATAAAAGAAGGCGTTATCTTTGTTATTGCGAAGCTTACTTTCTCTAGATTGGCAACAGATCTACTATTCTGCTGATTCAAATGTAAACAAGCAATGGCCGCCATGGAAAAGATTATTAGGCTTAACGGCACTTAAACAACTTTTAAATTGTTGATAATTCTAAAACTATTGCATACAGATTTACTACAAAGGCATAAAAGCCTTAACCGGAAGATAAGAACAACATGATTCAATCAATTTAAAGCAAAAAATGCACAATTTACAAACATATAAAAATAATAAAACTGAGATCACTGAGCCGTGTAATAGACTGGATATATATATACATATGTTTATAAACATTTTGTGAGGCCGATTGCAACCAAAATACGAGGTGCACATCTACATGGTATAGCAGTTCTATATACAAAATTTCATCGTTCTGGGGCTACTCGCTTTTGAGTTATGCGAGATACATACGTACGTACGCACAGACGCCACGAAAAGGCACAGACGTACAGTACGTACGCACAGACGCCAAGAAGAAATTCTCTTCAGAATTCATTTTTAAATTAGTTTTGCACTTTTTTTTGGGGGGGGGAAGAATCCTTTATCCTGTCCTTACGTACAGATGTAACGCAAAAACATAGTTAAATTGCATTCGATAGCAGTAAAAATGGATATTTTCGTTGAAATATGATGCCTGAAACTTTTCGCGATTACAATACTTCCTTTTTACTTCGTACAAGGAAGTAAAAAACTGCCTTGCTGTAGGTGTAACATTTTCACCATTATTTTTAATTTATGTAATTAAAATATTTCATAAAAACGTAAATAAAATTCGAATGATATAAAAAGTAAAAAGATTATGATTTCAAGTCAAAATAAGAAAGAAGCATAATGTTGTATTCACAAATTTATTCTTCATCGTCAGTTATTATAGCTGTTCGGGAAAGTTTCATAGAAACATCAGGTTATTTTGAAGAAGGAGACATGAAAAATGATCAATGCCTTCACTAGGACTCGAACCCCGGGCCTCTGGAATACGCTCCCAGTGTGATCACCGTTACAGCACGAAAGCATGCTGAGAAGGAGGCAGAAATACTTTATATACTCCCCTTTTTAAAGGGCGACTGGTGTTTAGAGAACTCAATCGCCAAATCCTGGTGGTGGAAAATCATCATCCCCCACCTTTTTTAGTTTGGGTGCCACTGTAGAGACATTGGGTTGTTTCAAAGCTAGAGACATGTAAAATGTGCAGTGCATTGCGATTGTGCTGACTATTACACCACGAAGGCGTGCAAAGAAGGTATGAGAAATAACCTTATAGGTTGACTGGCTTTATTTGAAGATCTGAGCTCGTTTCATTGACGAGTTCCACTGCACTTCCGATAAGTTCAGGTTTTAAAAAAAATACGTCATTAAAGATTGTTTTTCTCTTGCTTCGCAAATCTTTTTACTTCCTTGTACGAAGTAAAAAGGAAGTATTGTAATCGCGAAAAGTTTCAGGCAGCATATTTCAACGAAAATATACATTTCGACCGCTATCGAATGCAATTTAACGATATTTTTGCCTGATATCTGTACCTAAGGACAGAATAAAAGACTCGTTTCCTCCAAAAAAATTATGAAACTGCTTTAAAATTAATTCTGAAGAGAATTTTTCGTCGCGTCTGTACGAACGTATGTACGTACGTATCGCGCATAACTCGAAAACCAGTAGCCTCAGGACTTTGAAATTTTGTATATAGGACTGCTATAACATGTAGATGTGCACCTCGTATTTCGGTTGCAATCGGCCGCACCAAACGTATATAAATATATTTATATATATATCCACTCTGTTACCCGGCTCAGCGATCTCAGTTTCTTTACTCTTATATGTTTGTAAATTGTACATTTCTTGCTTTAAAAATGATTGTATTGTGTTGTTTTTATCTTCCGGTTAAGGTTTTTATGCCTTTAGTAAATCTGTATGCAATATTTTTAGAATTATCAACAATTTTAAAGTAGTCTAAATGCCGCTAAGCCTTTTTTTAATGGCGGCCATTGATGTTTACATTTGAAACCGGAGACTAGTGGATTTGTTGCCAATCTAGAGAAACTTAGTTTCGCAACAACAAAGATAACGCATTCATTTATTTTTGCCAATTAAATCTTACTTAATTCTTTCTGGAATTTTTTCGAGGAAATAAGTGTTTCAAATTTACTTCGTAATTTTCAATATATATATTTTGAGTTTTTATGTATTTTTGCCTTCTCGCGAAGCGAGAACTGAATTAATTAAATGAGGAATACTCAATCGTCTGTGAAAAACTGTTTCTTTTCTGTTTTATTTGCTTAATTTCTTTTATACATCATTGTAGCTTTATTATAGTATTTGAATAGAACATTTGGCAACGATTAGATAATTCTATTCTTTAAATGATAAAAAATTTGTGCATTATGAGTTATAATATAAACGAAATATATAAGTTAACTGTTATATAATTATTGGATTATATAACAGCTAACTTAGTTTCCGTTATATAATTATTATATAAGTTAACTCTTATATAATTATTAATACTCTTAAGTGTATCTAGCGCCAGAGTGTCGCTATGGTAAACAAATACTAGAGTGAATTTTAAAGAATGCATTTATTCTATTGTGGTGTATGCGGTGTCGGCGAAGTAGATTTAATTCAATCCAATAAGTTTAAATGAAATGCAAGAAAAAATGAGTATAATTTAATATTCTGTACAAGGAAGTCATGTGGTGTATACATCAGACTTTTTAATTTCTTGGTAGGCAAATAATCAATTTTGAAAATTTCTTTTAAATATTTCTGCTCTCTCCGGCAGAGGATCGTTCTCTAAAACGTAAGTTCTCTCCATCGGTTTTGTCATATCCAAACACTTTTCTATACCTTTCAGAGTGAAGTTTCTTGGTTACTTCATTGAAAGGATCTTTAGAATTATCTTCAATCGGCAATGTTTTGGATATAACAGTAACTAAATCTGCTTCGTCTATTTAATTTTTCGCAACTAATTCTAGAATATCCTCAACAGTTATTTCAATGAATTCATCGCCTCATATTCATGTGCAAAGCTTACTTACTATGTTATTATATTCACGTACGAAATTGTTATTCAAGTATTCTTGTCAAATTACATCTGAGAAAATGAACCCCCAATTCATTTTCTACATTTTAATTGCATATTCTTTGCAATAAATATAGGTAGATTTTTAAAAACTGTTTTATCATTTTTTTATATTTAACTCAGATTTGAAATTTTCCTTTAATTAAAATCATTTAATGATTTTTTTTTTGTCTTCTTCTTATTATTCTCATATGAAGAATACAAGAAATTTAAGAAACTTTTGAAAATCGATTCAAATTTGAGAAAATTAAATATTTGGTCTAGTCTTGTTCTATAAATTTGGGAATGTTTCTTAAATTTATTTATGTGTTGAGTGAAATGCCAGAAAAGCTAATACGGATCATCTTTACACAAAATTTTCTTTGGATAATTATAACGAAGTTTAGGGGTTTCCTCCTCTTCTTTCACAGTAGGGAATAATTTTTCTACTACACTGGTTATCATAAATTAAGGAAAAATCACAAAAATCACGATTACTGAAAACGTTACATATCGAATTTAAGAAAACTTACCCACAATATACAACACACATTAAGGTATCAAATAACATAAAAAGAAATGGTTAATCTTTGGATTATGGTAACTTGGCGATTTTTTGGCGAAACGTGTGCGCCCAACCCTGCTACAGCAACCTGCTAGTTTTGTTTTGGACGCCATTTTGTTTTCACGAAGTAACGGCATTTTTTATTTATTTTTTTTTTTAATCAACATTTTTTCCAATAATCTGCTAGCCGAATTACGCTTATACTAGAACTTTTATGGAACAAAAATGCTTAATCATGACGAAGATTAGGTACGAAATTGGGAGAAAGTGCAGAATCGCTAACTGCTTGCCGCGTTTTTAAGAATTCCACATACACGGTATCCGTATACACGTCGACCTATTTTCACTTAAAAAAAAATCCCAGAATTGCACAAAAATGGCATTGCGCACACTCTTGACTTTATCCATGTACACTGCTAAAGTCCTAGCTAGTAACCTTTATCGCCTTACCAAAATGTCGCCAAACTACCTGTTACCATATTCCAAAGATTAGCCAAAGAAATTACCAGACAAATATGGTAGTATAGAAATTAGCACATGTATAAAATGAAAAAATTGAAGGTGTCAGTTTGCTATAGGAAAAGTACCTTCAATATGGAATAAGATCTCCTCTAGAAGCAATACAGCACATAGAGCGATGTGTGATGCTTTCAACTATGCACTCTATCAGTTCCATAGGAAGCGAGAGCCATTGCTCTTGCAAAGCAGTTACAAGCGCAGCAAGAGTCTGAGGGGGCGGGCTGAGAGCAGCTAGACGTCTCTCTAAAGCATCCCAAACGTGCTCGATAGGATTCAAGTCCGCGGATCGAGCTGGCCACTCCATGCGCATAATTGTTTCGTGTTGAAGATAATCATCTACGATGCGAGCCCTGTGTGGTCTTGCGTTGTAGTCCTGTAACAGGAAAGCATCACCTATTGCCCCGGCATATGGGCGCACATAAACATCAAGAATGTCATCTCTATAAATCTGGGCATTCACTGTTCCCCTTGGAAAGACATGGAGGTCTGTGCGTCCACCCAAAGAGATGCCACTCCAAGCACAGAGTAACTCCAAGCACTGCCCCTTCCGTATGCATCTCTTTCACGGATGTTTGACGGATGATAACGGGTTCTAGATTCTCTCCATATCAAATAATGCCTACTATCCCTTTCTAGACTAAACCTGCACTCATCCGTAAAGAGAACCGCACTCCAATGATCAGGCGTCCAGTGGACATTTTGTCGTGCCCACTGAAAACGGTTCCTCCTATGGCGTGACGTGAGCGGCACACAAATGGCTGGTCGCCTCGCATACAAACCACCTTCGTGAAGCCTTCTACGCGCAGTTGACGTTGACACCAACCTTCCGGTGGCTGCAGCAAGGGAGGATCTAAGAAGAGTCGGAGTAGCTGTTCTATTCCTGCGTGCACATAATGTCAAATATCGGTCATAGGCGTTCGTCGTAGCAGTTGGCCGTCCTTGGCTGAACCTCCTAGATGCCGAATCTGTGGTCTGAAATTACGTCGAAAGTCTATGAACCACAGAAGGACTCACATTTAGCCATCTGGGCCACCTCTCTTTGACTTTGTCCTGCCTCTAGTCTCCCAGTGGCTTTTTGTCGTAGTTCTGCACACAAATGATGCCTGGAGATCATTGTTACGAATTGGCTTTTTCAGATTTCTGATGTCACTATCACAGTGAAATTTGTGGGTTTGCTCTCAAACATGGACTTTTATGCTCCTCGCAGATGACGTCTTCCGAAAGCAGCGCCACTAATATCGCAGTTTTACTCAGTTATTCTTATTTGGCGACATATTCAAATTTTACAAGGTTTGGCTTACTTTGGAGGGAGTTATCGCTATCTTTGTGATTTTTTCTTAATTTATGATAACTAGTGTAAATGCATTAGTTTATAAACATATCAGCAATAAACGTATTGTATTTTCATTTCTCTTCTTCTTAATCATCTTCTTTAACCATAATGCAACGTCTCTTGCAATTAGGGTCATGTAAGAGACGATGAATATTACACTTTTAAATTTTGTTAAAATTGAAATCGCTTTTTCGTATTTAGTTAGGGATGGGGTGCCTAACGGACTGCAAAGTTTGATTGAATGGGTAAAGTTTGAAATCATAACCTTTGCTTTAAAATAGTTAAAAAGGTATGTACTTTCTTCAGCAATTTGTTCGCTGTTTTCTTTTTAATTAAAAATATGTGCGTGATGCTTTCGTTTTTAACTTAAATAATATTATTTATCTTTAATTTAGTAAAGCATCAGAAATTTTACAATTATATAAATTTTAATAAAAGAATTTCTTTTTTGTGAAACTAAAAACATAGTTTTTCGTTCAAAACTTACTTACATAAACCATTCTAATTTTTTTTCACATTTATTCTTTTTTTTAAAACCATTCTAAATATATGAAAATACTGTATTTAAATCAGAAAATGGTGAAGGGAGTGTTGATGAACAAAATGTTATCCTCTCGATTTAAAATAGTTTTTAATTCCATTAATCAAAATTCACTTTAGATTAATTAATTCCTTTCAGCCATTCGTCATAATTAAACAGAACACTGCTGGTACGCAAATAACATCTTTGAAAAACGGCGTTATTCTTTGAATTCCATTTTAATGACTCATTAAAACTGAATGATGGTTTCCTCTTCCATACATTTACTTTTAGATGTAAATCGCTGCATTTTTAGCCATCGTTATTTTAGCTTTTCATAATGGATGTACAAGTAGTCAGTCAGATTTAATCATAAGTGAAAACAAATCTTTTCTTTCAAATTTAATCCTCGTGATGTCCTTTGGAGCATATTAATTGAAACACCCCACACAACCACAAAAGGTTTCGCAATTCATTTTTTAACAAGGTAGCACATCTATTCCTTTCTTTTATTAACTTTGATGATCAGGTAGTGAGCATTTGTTGGGAATGACATCTTATCACCAAAACCGATATTAAGAGCTTACCACATGAGAAGAAAGAACAGATTTATCCCTCGAGAAAGGGGGACCACCGTCCCAATTTTGCAGGTAAACACCCTGCAGGTCCTACTTCTGTTACCCAACCATCAACCTCTCGAGAGGACCTTTGGCTTGACAATATTTAAGATATTATAACCGAGCTTATTTGGGGGGAGGGGGGGATTCGAACCCGGGTCACAGATTACAGCAGCCAGCTACCGCCATACCACCATAGTAGTGGGTAATATAAATTACTATGAGTAGAAAGATACTCACAACGAATAAATTTGCTTCTAAGCACTTTACTAGAATATTCCATTTACCTTTGCATAAGTGAGGCCCTTGTTACTTCCTGCTTCCTTTTACGACGTAAAGAATGTATTGTAATCGCAAAAATTTCCGGGTATCATATTTCAACGAAAATATCTATTTTGCTGCTATCGAATGCAATTTAATGATGTTTCTGCATGAGATAGACTAAAAGACTCTGTAGAGACATTAGGATTTTTTGGAAGCCAGAGAGGAAAAATTAGCAACCGCCTAAAAGGCTCTGTAGAGATATTAGGATTTTTTGGAAGTGAGAGAGGAAACATTAGCAACCGCCTTCGCTGGGAATCGAACCACGGACCTCTGGAATACCGGCACAGCGTGCAGAACCACCACACCACGAAGGACGCTAAGAAAGTGAGAGAATACCTTATATACTCCCCTTTCTAAAGGGCGACTAGGGTTTTAGGGGACCTAGTCGCTAAATCCTGGATGTGGAGAATCATCATCCACAACCCTGTTAGTTCGGGCGCCACTGTAGAGACATTAGGATTTTTTGGAACCCAGAGAGAGGAAAAATTAGCAACCGCCTTCGTCGGGAATCGAACCACGGACCTCTGGAATACCGGCCCAGCGTGCAGAACCACTACACCACGAAGGCACGCTAGGAAAGTGGGAGAAATACTTTATAACTCTTTTTCCCAAAACGGATTGCAAAAAAGATTTAAAACGGATTCAGAAGAGATTTTCTTTCGTCTCGTCTGTACGTACGTACGTATGTATGTATGTACGTATGTCGCATAACTCGAACATGAATAGCCTCAGAACGTTGAAATTTTGTACATATGGCTTCTATAACATGTAGTTGTGCACCGCTCGGTTTGGTTGCAATTGGACGCATCAAACATATATAAATGTATATATATATATATATATATATATATCCCCTCTGTAACGCGGCTCCATGAGCTCAGTTTTATATTCTTATATGCTGGTAAATTGTGCGTTTTTTTTTTTTTTTTTTTTTTTTTTCCTTTAAAAATCATCGTTGTTCCTATCTTCTGAGAAAGGTTTAGTTAATCTGCATGCAATAGTCTGTCTTTAGTTAATATGCATGCAATAGTTGTAAAATTATCAATAATTTAAAAATTGTTAAGTGTGCTAAGCCTATTTGTTTTTTACCATAGCAGCCATATATATTTGCAATTGAAACTTAGCAGTATAGTGAATTATATCAGTTTCTGGATCTTCAGCGTGTGTTTGCCAAGTGGCACCAAAAGTAAACTTTTAGTTTCGTGCACCGAACAATTTGCCTTCTAGCTACTGGCCGAATTTTGAAAGAAAATTCCGCTGGCCAAATTGCTTCTTTTTGCGTAGAGACTTTAAATTAATTTGTAAAAATTGCTTTTTTAATTTTTAAACTGTATTTGACGTTTATGTTTTTCTATATTTTTCAATTTTATTAAATATATTCTGAGGTCTTATGTATATTTTTGCCTTGCTATGAAGTGAGAAATGAATTAATTGAACGAGAAATATATCTCTAATAAAATTCGAGAAAATAAGTTTAAATGAAATGCTGGAAAAAATGCGTATAACTTAATATTCCTTACAAGGACGTCATGTTGAATAAAACACTAGACAGTAAACAATTTTCTCAAACAAAAAAATAGCAAAAAAAATTTATAAATTCTATGTACGTTTCTATGTACCAAACAAAAAATGGTGTTTTAATTGCGTAATTGTTAAAATAGTTCTGTAAATGAAAGCAGAGAAACCCTTGCAAGATTTCCTGTTATACCACTCAGTTTCTTTTTCAGAATTAAATTCAGAAGTTAGTTTATAAGCTTAGGTTCAGTCATTTTTCATATACAACGTTAAAATTTTTTTATTAAATTTAAAATTTAAGTAATCAGTGATAAAATTATAACTTCCTTTATATTTTCACTAAATCCATAACAGTCTTTCTTCTAGGTAAATAATCGACTAAATTACATTTCCTTGTCCTGTGGTGTATTTAATTATGGCAAAGCACACTAGGGCTGTCTGCCTAAGGGTAGGGTTGCCTTCGTGGAGGATTTTCTAAGGGAAACTGGCTCGTATACACGTTACACATGGGGAAAACCACAAAAACTCCCATGCAGCCAGCCCGTTCGCGGAATTCGAACCTCGGACCGAACTACCAGTGTTCAGCGACTTCACCGCTCGGCTGCTGGTGGGCCTTTCCTTGTCCTGACTGCTGAATTCTGTTTAAGTTCATTTTTGCATTTTACCTTAAAATTTAAATCTATTTTTAAAACACTACATACGTCATAACTTGACCTCCCACTATCTATTGATTATTTTCTTCTCGCTTATTAGATTTACCATTAGTTAGTGAACTCTTATCCATAACCGTCAATGCAGAGGCTTTCGCATATTTTTTAAACGATTTTGCTTTGCTATAAAAAAATCGTCTGCTTTGGAAAAATGTTTTTAAGTGCAACTATATTTTTAAAAGTGTAAACTATCATTTCTATTTGTCGATTTTGTTTTCATGCAATATGGTGCTTTTAAAGAAGCAATGGGCGAAAAGCTATGTTTATGCTCCTTCCGAAGAAACGTTTTCGTATTTTGTTATTAAAAATGCTAAAACTGGGTAAATTTTGAAATCATAACCCTTGCTTTAAAATAGTTAAAAAAGTATTTACTTCCTTCAGCAATTTGTTCGCTGTTTTCTTTTTAATTAAAAATATGTCCGTGATTCTTTCGTTTTTAACTTAAATAATATTATTTATCTTTAATTTAGTAAAGCATCAGAAATTTTACAATTATATAAATTTTAATAAAAGAATTTCTTTTTTGTGAAACTAAAAACATAGGTTTTCGTTCAAAACTTACTTAGGTAAACCATTCTAATTTTTTTCACATTTATTCTTTTTTTAAAACCATTCTAAATATATGAAAATACTGTCTTTAAATCAGAAAATGGTGAAGGGACTGTTGATGAACAAAATGTTATCCTCTCGATTTAAAATAGTTTTTAATTCCATTAATCAAAATTCACTTTAGATTAATTAATTCCTTTCAGCCATTCATCATAATTAAACAGAACACTGCTGGTACGCAAATACCATCTTTGAAAAACGGCGTTATTCTTTGAATTCCATTTTAATGACTCATTAAAAGTGAATGATGGTTTTCTCCTCCATACATTTACTTTTAGATGTAAATCGTTGCATTTTTAGCCATCGTTATTTTAGCTTTTCATAATGGATGTACAAGTAGTTAAATATCAGTCAGATTTAATCATAAGTGAAAACAAATCTTTTCTTTCAAATTTAATCCACGTGATGTCCTTTGGAGCATATTAATTGAAACACCCCACACAACCACAAAAGGTTTCGCAATTCATCTTTTAACAAGGTAGCACATCTCTTCATTTCTTTTATTAACTTTGATGATCAGGTAGTGAGCATTTGTTGGGAATGACATCTTATCACCAAAACCGATATTAAGAGCTTACCACATGAGAAGAAAGAACAGATTTATCCCTCCGAGAAAGGGGGACCACCGTCCCAATTTTGCAGGTAAACACCCTGCAGGTCCTACTTCTGTTACCCAACCACCAAACTCTCGAGAGGACCTTCGGCTTGACAATATTTAAGATATTATAAGCGAGCTTATTTGGGGGGAGGGGGGGATTAGAACCCGGGTCACAGATTACAGCAGCCAGCTACCGCCATACCACCATAGTAGTGGGTAATATAAATTACTATGAGTAGAAAGATACTCACAACGAATAAATTTGCTTCTAAGCACTTTAGTAGTATATTACATTTACCTTTGCATAAGTGAGGCCCTTGTTACTTCCTGCTTCCTTCTACGACGTAAAGAATGTATTGTAATCGCAAAAATTTCCGGGTATCATATTTCAACGAAAATATCTATTTGACTGCTATCGAATGCAATTTAATGATGTTTCTGCATGAGATCAGTATATAAGGATAGACTAAGAGACTCTCTAGAGACATTAGGATTTTTTGGAAGCCAGAGAGAGGAAAAATTAGCAACCGCCTTCGCAGGAAATCGAACCACGGACCTCTGGAATACCGGCACAGCGTGCAGAACCACCACACCACGAAGGACGCTAAGAAAGTGAGAGAATACCTTATATACTCCCCTTTCTAAAGGGCGACTAGGGTTTTAGGGGACCTAGTCGCTAAATTCTGGGTGTGGAGAATCATCATCCACAACCCTGTTAGTTCGGGCGCCACTGTAGAGATATTAAGATTTTTTGGAACCCAGAGAGAGGAAAAATTAGCAACCGCCTTCGTCGGGAATCGAACCACGGACCTCTGGAATACCGGCCCAGCGTGCAGAACCACTACACCACGAAGGCACGCTAGGAAAGTGGGAGAAATACTTTATAACTCTTTTTCCCAAAACGGATTGCAAAAAAGATTTAAAACGGATTCAGAAGAGATTTTCTTTC
This sequence comes from Stegodyphus dumicola, assembly GCF_044657685.1. Classification (NCBI taxonomy): domain Eukaryota; kingdom Metazoa; phylum Arthropoda; class Arachnida; order Araneae; family Eresidae; genus Stegodyphus; species Stegodyphus dumicola. The sequence goes on from NC_140774.1 coordinate 184,666,185, forward strand.
GTCTCGTCTGTACGTACGTACGTATGTATGTATGTACGTATGTCGCATAACTCGAACATGAATAGCCTCAGGACGTTGAATTTTTGTACATATGGCTTCTATAACATGTAGTTGTGCACCTCTCGGTTTGGTTGCAATTGGACGCATCAAACATATATAAATGTATATATATATATATATATATCCCCTCTGTAACGCGGCTCCATGAGCTCAGTTTTATATTCTTATATGCTGGTAAATTGTGCGTTTTTTTTTCCTTTCTTTAAAAACTATTGTTGTTCCTACTTCTGAGAAAGGTTTAGTTAATCTGCATGCAATAGTCTGTCTTTAGTTAATCTGCATGCAATAGTTGTAAAATTACCAACAATTTAAAAATTATTAAGTGTGGCTAAGCCTATTTGTTTTTTACCATAGCAGCCATATATATTTGCAATTGAAACTTAGCAGTATAGTGAATTATATCAGTTTCTGGATCTTCAGTGTGTTTTTGCCAAGTGGCACCAAAAGTAAACTTTTAGTTTCGTGCACCGAACATTCTGCCCTCTTGCCACTGGCCGAATTTTGAAGGAAAATTCCGCTGGCCATATTGCTTCTTTTTGCGTAGAGACTTTAAATTAATTTGTAAAAATTGCTTTTTTAATTTTTAAACTGTATTTGGCGTTTATGTTTTTCTATATTTTTCAACTTTATTAAATATATACTGAGGTCTTATGTATATTTTTGCCTTGCTATGAAGTGAGAAATGAATTAATTGAACGAGAAATATATCTCTAATAAAATTCGAGGAAATAAGTTTAAATGAAATGCTGGAAAAAATGCGTATAACTTAATATTCCTTGCAAGGACGTCATATCTCGCGCAATAGACTTTGAAATAAGTGAACGTAAAAGTAAATAATCTGTAAAATCTTTAATTGGTACTATATTTATTTTTTAAGCAGCCTATATTTATTGATGCATTTTTATTATCCTTGTTGTTATTATTTTCAGTATTACATATGATTGAAATACTCAACCTGAAAATAATAATAATAATACGCTTAGCAGATCGTAAAAAAGCTATGAGTTTTAAATAGTATATTGAATAAAGACTAGACAGTAAACAATTTCCGCAAACTAAAAAATAGCAAAAAAAAAATGTATAAATTCGATGTACGTTTACCGAACAAAAATGGTGTTTTAATTGCGTAATTGTTATAATAGTTCTGTAAATGAAAGCAGAGAAACCCATGCAAGATTGCCTGTTATGCCACTCAGTTTCTTTTTCAGAAATGCGATAAAATTATAACTTCCTTTATATTTTCACTAAATCCATAACAGTCTTTCTTCTAGGTAAATAAGCGACTAAATTACATTTCCTTGTCCTGTGGTGTATTTAATTACGGCAAAGCACACTAGGGCTGTCTGCCTAAGGGGAGGGATGCTTCGTGGAGGACTTTCTAAGAGAAACTGGCTCGTATACATACAACGTTACACATGGGGAAAACCACGAAAACACCTATGCAGCCAACCCGTTTGCGGGATTCGAAACTCGGACCGAACTACCAGTGTTCAGCGACTTTACGGCTGCTGGTGGACATTTTATTGCCCTGACTGCTGAATTCTGTTTATGTTCATTTTTTGCATTTTACCTTAAAATTTACATCTATTTCAAAACACTACATACGTCATAACTTGACTTCCCACTATCTATTGATTATTTTCTTCTCGCTTATTAGATTTACCATTAGTTAGTGAACTCTTATCCATAACCGTCAATGCAGAGGCTTTCGCATATTTTTTAGACGATTTTGCTTTGCTATAAAAAAATCGTCTGCTTTGGAAAAATGTTTTTAACTGCAACTATATTTTTAAAAGTGTAAGCTATCATTTCTATTTGACAATTTTGTTTTCATGCAATATGGTGCTTTTAAAGGAGCAATGGGCGAAAAGCTATGTTTATACTCCTTCCGAAGAAACGTTTTCGTATTTTGTTATTACAAAATGCTGTGAAGGCCATGATTTTTTAGTATCTAAAGAAATGATAGATAGTATTGTCAATAAAAAAGTTTGGTTTCAATTGAAAAAATTATTCCAAATACATAGCAAAGGGTAAAAAACAAATGTTTCGAATATTGCGAAGGTAACAAGACTTTTAATGTTGAAAGGAAAATCCGTGAAGTCAAAAGACACTTGCAAAATCATTAGAACGTGAGTGATTATTGCCAATGTGAATCTTAAAAAGGCGAAAAAACATAATGTGCATCGTCTTTCTCCACGATACATCGCCGAAAGCAGAATTCTTTATGAGAAAGAATTATTCGAAAAACAAAATGGAAACGTGTTGCCACAATAGATAAATCTTGGGTGTATTTAAATGACTGCCATAAAAAGATATCCATTTATGATCATCAAAGAGAAGGAAATATCTTAAAACGTGGTTCAAAAATTCTAAAGAAAACTTTCCATATGACTAATTCAGAAGTCAAACAACAAAAATCAGCGTTAATTTTCAAAATTTTCACAGGACTAGTTTCGATGATTTTACCGAACCACCATCCTCAGCTGCACAACCGCAAATGAACAAGATAGGAAATAATGATTAGATAAGATAAGAAAGCGTGGACATGATAAGCAAGTGGCGCCATCTGTTGGTGAAACCAGAATTAAAACATAATTTCTTTCCATAGGAGTTTATGATTGTTGTTCGCTTTTTCTAAATTCTTTGTCAAATTAAAAGAAAAGAGAGTGGATAAAAATGTTAATATAAATTCCACATATTATCAGAAACATATTTTATATCAAATTACAGTGTAGAAAGGTACGGAAGTATAAGGTTATCAAACGGAACATTTAAAACACAAAACGCTTAGGTAAAATATTTCTGTAAATACAATGAAAATGTGCGAAGATCTTTAATATTTAAAGCATTCCAACAATATCCGACAGCATTTTGCTTTGTTACTATAAGACATTTTGAGAAAGAAAGAGAATTTAAAACTAAATATAAGCCGACACTCAAAGCTAAAAGCTAGAAATAGGTTTATAAAGCAATATCTGAGTGGGAAGTGCAAAATCTGATAGCACATTTATACGTTTCCTATGATGTGTCTAGTTAACAGTTTCTTCTAAAAGTTATATTTTTTTGAATTAGGCTGCTTTAAACTATATTACCTAGAGGTGTTCTGATCGCGTGCCGCTCTCTTAAATATTAAAGTCTCAAAAATTTTCTCATCAATAAATAAAATGAATTATAAAAAAAAAGATGTTTTAGAATCGAGTCTTAAATAATAATTAAATGAAATTTGCTCTAAGGCTGAATTTTACTTAGAAGCATTTTAAAGATTCAAAATATGCTGTCACATTCTGAAAAAGGCTAATGAGTTAGTTTATTGAAAACAAAATGAAGTTCTTTTTAAAGCAAAATAAATGAAATAAAATAAAATCGTAGTAATAAAAAAATCTGAAAGCTTTCAGATTTTACATTACGCACCAAAGGGGCTATTTTTAACGTTTCTTGTGTTGGATATATTTATTAAATTTCATATTCTTAGCCCTTAAACCATAAAATTTAATTCAACAGCAATATCGCAAAATAATTTTAAGTGAGCATATCTTTAGAATTTCCGATACACAGCGTCGCGCGCTGAAGATAAAAATGTTTTTTTTTTACTCCGTGCAGTGTTGCCATTCCTCGTTTTGAAATCTTTGAGTTCCTTAGAAATTCTTAAATGTCTGACAAAATATGAAATCGATAATAAGATAAATTTCAAATTCCAAATTAAAGCTTCCAGATGTCCATATTCGGGTAGAGGATTATGCTATTCAAACTTTGATGGCTCTAGGTACCGCTGTTTTTTTTTATCAGTGCGAAAAACATACATACATTTATGCAGATTCTTCATTATTTAATTTCTTTAAATATATTGCAGAGCGATAACATTTGGTGGCAACAAATTGAAAAGTGATATGCTATTTATAGTGATTCAACGCAAAGTGCCAACACTAAATTAATAGCCCTTCTGGGCTAACACCCTTTGGGTTAATAATGTCAGAATTTATTTATTATCGTCTTAAATTAGTTTATCACTGCTGTATTTATTCAATATGCCCTGCATCCTCATAAAATGGCAGATTTTCGGAAGCTCTGCTTGTAAATCTGCTACTCATTTACATAGTAATATTCTTATCCAATATGTGAATATAATTTTGTCCACAGCTTATACTACAGTATAAAACATAAATCTATAAAAAAAATTTTAAACTAAAATGCCAATATTTGCATCCTTCATGCCACTCGTAATAATGTAAACATGAAAAAAAAAAGCATTTACAGAACTGAACAGAAACACGAACTATTGTGAAATGCTTTTAGAAATAATGATCCAAAAGCATCAGTTCTTGATGAAATTATAGGTTTATCATAAAGGTTCTGGATTAATAAATTTCAATTATCTGTTTCGACAACGGCTGAATTTCTCCCGTTAGTTACTAAAGGTACTTCAGGGTAGGAAAGTTGAGTAGACCGAGTTGTCAATTAAGTTGTAAGACGATTATTATCTGCTGCAGTTGTTAAGCTTAACGGGAGGATATTACCACATCCAGACAGCTTCAGAAATAAATGGACCCCAGGTCAGATAATTTCTAAATGGCCAGTCGCCAAAAGGCTCAGAGGAAGACGAACTCTCTATTAATTACAACAGAAGTGGACGCAGTCACGGGAAATCTCAGTGGGAGAACTGTTTATTATTTTATACGCAGATAGCTGCAAAGTTTAATATAAGGTGGTGGTTTCTTATGAGATTTAGATTTGAAAAGGATACCAAAAATTAGGAGACATCATATAAAACATTAAAAAAATTAATCTGGCCAGAAATTGATAAAAAAAATATGAATGATTTAGAAAAATGTCATTCGCAATAAATAAACTGATTTATGTATTTTGAAAAAAACTGTTTGAACCAGGCCTGTCCAACTCGGAATGTTATATATACAAGGTGTCCTAAAAACATTGACCTCGGCTTTTATTTCCTAAAAATGATCGTAGGCATATACCTTAAAGGTGAATCTTTACATTATCGTAACTTGGCGATTTTTTGGCGAAATTTTGGCGACAAACCCTGCTACAGCAACCTGCTAGTTTCGTTTTGGACGCCATTTTGTTTTCACGAAGTAAAGGCATTTTTTTTTTTTTTTTTTTTTTTTTTTTTTTACTCAACATTTTTTTCCAACAATCTGCTAGCCGAATTATGCTTATACTAAAACTTTTATGGAACAAAAATGCTTAATCATGGCGAAGATTAGGTGCGAAATTGGGAGAAAGTGCAGAATCGCAAATTGCTTGCCGCGTTTTAAAGAATTGCACATACGCGGTATCCATGTACACGTCAACCTATTTTCACTTTGTAACGTTGCGCGCCTCCAACTTGCACGCAACCAAGGGGTGACTGTGAAAACTGTATAAAAGATAGAGTCTTGTGAAGGGTTTAAGTCCCTTTTTATTCAACGTAATAAATTACAATTGCGTGCTCTTGACGCTCACAGACTGCGCCAACTCGGCGGTCAAATAAAAATAATAACCTGCAAATAAACTAAAGACAAGACTCTAACTACGAGGCTCTCTAAAATAACTAACTCACCGCGTTTTACAATACCGCTGCTAATTCAGCAGACTTGAAGCTCACTTGAACGATTAACACTACTTCCCGCCAAGCACATAGGCCGAAACGCGGGGTTCTTCAATTTCTCGCTAACTACCTCCGCGCTCGTGAAGTAAGAATATCACACCCGGAACTCGTTTCCTTTCTATTTAAATCATAATACTTCCGCTGATAATTTGAATCCTTGCGCGTTCTACTAAAATTTACATATTCTGGCATTGGCAGTTCCAGGGGAAAGTAAGGCTTGACAGGAAAGATAGTTTAAACTTAAAATAAATGTTAGTTAAAATAAATATAAACCCTACAACTTAAAAAAACATCCCACAATTGCACAAAAATGGTATTGCGCACACTCTTGACTTTACTGTACGCATCGACCTATTTTCCCCTAAAAAGTCAAAGAAAATTGACAAAAATCCAGTTCTTCTTACTCTTGTAAAAAGCGCCAAACAAATGAGTGGGCGATTCTGCACTTTAGCAGCGAAATTGTTTCTAAGTGCTTATTAGCTAAAATCATGATCGGAATTTTCCGGAAAATGTCACACTACATGTCTCATGATCTCTCATTTCTCGGAGACAAAATAATCTGTGATTCGAACTGTGTACTTCTCAGATTATTTCTAAAGTCCTAGCTAGTAACCTTCATCCCCTTACCAAAATGTCGTCAAACTACCTGTTACCATATTCTAAAGATTAGCCAACATAAATTACAAGGTTACGCAAAAAAAAAAAAAAAAAAGCACAGAATTTTACGAAATCAATTAAAATTTTGCAGGAATTAAATTCAAAGAAATACAAAATTTACATTTATATATGGCCCCCGTGCAGAAAACTTCTCAGTTGACGAAATGTGACCCATGCACCGATAAGGTCATGAATAAAATTTCAGCATTTGGTCATAAACATTCGCAGACATGTGTTTAAACAAAGCTGGTAAGGGGCAGCGCAGAGTTCTTTGCAGGGGGGAAACTAAGGAAAGGAATGACGTAATTAACTTGCGTGTGGTATTTATACCGAAGTAGATGCAATTGTAAAGACAAGCTATGATTGGTTAATTTTAGTTACCTTTTTCAAGCAGTGTTATATAATATGAAGAGATCTCGAATTTGGGAGAACAGATGAATTTAGGGGGAGAGCACCAAATCTAGAATAGTTAATTTTGAGGTCGCCAATTATATTTAAAGCAGCCATCGTATTTTGTTATATCTTACACACATATATATATATATATATATATATATGTTAGGGGAAATTTTAAAGCAGAATACATTATTATTACTCATAAATAAACAATAGAACAGTTAAACATTTATGACTACATATAATTAATTAATTGAATAAGTTCAATAAAACAATGGAATAATATTATATCTACTATAATCAGGTGATATCTGCCTGTCTTTTCTTTCACTTAGCTAGAAAAATGTTGGCATAGTAGCACTTTTGCACATAATATTACGCATGTGCGTTTTCATGTTTAAATCTGCTCTAATGTCACCATAAATAAACTTCTTCCTTTTCTATCTAATCTCTAAATTCAAAATAGCATGTAAATTACGACAAGAGTAAAAGGATGTAAATTTTAAGGTCAGATCTAATTGTGTACCTGCTTGTTAGTCCTCGCTAAAGCGTACCTGATTTTCAGTTTAAAATGTACTGTATACCTATTCATCCAATTAAGATCTAAGTTTCGAATGTTTATAAATCTACATTGAACAATGTTCAGAATAGAAGACATATGACAAATCATTTATGTATGAATCACTTTAGCAAGGTCGTGTTAACAGGTACGAGACTAGTTCGTGTAAGAAATGAAATCGGGAGCACTATTCAGGAAACTGGTGAAATATACGTGCAATGTACAGCGTTCTGATACAAGAGCTTTCTGGTGCTCATTATCTATTCATTCTAAATTGCCGCAATGTTCTGCTAACGCTTGAAGGAATTGGACGCACTGGCTGAAATATCTAACAAAGAGGAGCATTAAGAATTCCATAAATTAACTCTGAAATGTTCACTGCAAAGTTACTGCAGCGAAACGCTGGCATTGTTCAGATTCATCATTCGAAGAACGTAAATTCTCCTCTAATTAAATGATAAAAGAGTAAAATAGGTCAAACTTATGGAAGAACTCTTTGCTATAAAATCTTTGTAAACTAAGTTAAAATAGCCAAACGAGAAATAGTTAAGTTAGTAGAAGAACTTTTATTAGCCCAAAGGGACGTTAGCGCAGAAGGGCTATCAATTTCGTTTTGGCATTTTGTGGAGTTTCGCTATAAACGGAATTTCACTTTTCAAATTGTTGCCAACAAATATTACCGCCCTGTATTCTATTTAAAGAAAATAAATAATGAAGAATCTGCATAAACGTGTGGGAGTTTCTCACATTGTGATAAACAACGGTACCTAGAGCCATCCAGTTTTGAATAACGTACGTCTCCGCTCGAATATGGGTCCCTGAAAGCCCAAATTTGAAATCCGGAATTTGTTTTATTATCTATTTCCTATTTTGTAAAACCTTTATGAGTTTAATTAAGCTACAATAACACGCCGAACAAATATTAATTTAAAAGTTAAACAACAAAAATCAGCGTTATATTCTCAAATTTTCGGAGGAAATGTTTCGATGGTTTTACCGAACCATTATCCTCAGCTGCAAAAGCGCAAATGAACGAAATAAGATATAATGATTAGATAAGATAAGAAAGCCTGGACAGAAGCTAAGCTACTGGCGCCATCTGTTGATGAAACCGGTATAAGTTATTTCTCCCACTTTCCTAGCGTGCCTCCATTCTGTTGTGGTTCTGCACGCTGGGCCTGTATTCCAGACGTTCGAGGTTCGTGATTCGATTCCAGGCGAAGGCGGTTGCTAATTTTTCATCACTCCTGCTGTAAAAAAATACCTAATGTCTCTACAGTGGCGCCCGAACTAAAATATGTGTGAATGATGACTCTCCATACCCAGGATTTGGCGATTGGGTCTCTTATAAAGGGGAGTATATAAGGTATTTCTCCCACTTTCCTAGCGTGCCTTCGTGGTGTAGTGGTGCTGCACGCTGTGCCGGTATTCCAGAGGTCCGTGGTTTGATTCCCGGCGAAGGCGGTAGCTAATTTTTCATCACTTCTGCTTTAAAAAAGTTCCCAATGTCTCTACACCAGAACTAAAAAATAATTTCTTTAAAGGCTGAAGGCAAAGATGGATTGGAATTAGGATCGTTAACTAGAACAGAAAGATTTTTTTGAATGTGAAATGCCTCTAGACAATCCAGTTCACCAATGGAAGATGATTTTTGAATAATTTTGGCAGCAGAAAAACTGAAAGTGTGATTTTCGGACCAACAATGTTGGGCAACAGAAGACTTCTGTGTTTCCTTTTTTCTAACATATGCCTCATGTTCCATAACGCCAGTAGCTTGTCTCCTGTCCAGGCTTTCTTATCTTACCTAATCATTATATCTTTTTTCGTTCATTTGCGCTTTTGCAGCTGAGGATGATGGTTCTGTAAAACCATCGAAACTAGTCCTGCGAAAATTTAAAAATGATAACGCTGATTTTTGTTGTTTAACTTCTAAATTAACTTTATGAGTTTTTCAGTAGGAAACATAACGATTTCAAAGCGAGCAATGGCAACTCTGTACGGAAAAAAAAAAAAAAATTAATCTCGAACACGCGACACTGTGTATCGCAAATTCTAAAGGTATGTTGTTTTTAAATTATTTCGTGATATTGCTGTTGAATTGAATTTTATATGTTTTAAGTGCGCAGAACATGATATTTAATAAGTAAAGGTAGCATGTAAATCGTTAAAAAAAGCCACTTTGCACGTAATATAAATCTGATAAACTAAAGATTTTTTAATTCATTTTTAATAATTGAAGGTATGTTAGTGAAAAGCACCAGAATCACAATGTTTTAAATCCCTCTTTTATTGCTAAGAGTGGGAAGTCCGTGAGTTGAGAGACTAGTAATAAATTTCATAAAACGTCAGTTTTGGAAGAAAATGGTGACACATTATTGCCAAATGTTATTTCCAAACTCTGAGATTTTCAGCTATAGTACAGTACGCACAGTATTTGAATATTACTATTGTCTTCTTGGAAAATCTAAGAGGAGAACATATACTTTTACTTCCTTTTTACAATTCGAAGAAGTACTGTAATCGCGAAAGATTTGGGGTATCATATTTCAACAAAATATCCATTTTGACCGCTCTCCAATAAATTTGAATGATGGTTTTGGGTGACATCTGTCCGTACAGACAGAATAAAGAAATTTTTCACAGAAGGGATTGTAAAATGTATATAAAATGGATTCAGAATATATTTTTCCGTAACGCCCGTACGTACGAACGTATGTACGTATTTGGCATAACTCAAAAATGAGTAGCCTTAGAACGTTGAAGTTTCGTATATGGGACTTCTATAACATATAGCTCTGCACCTCCGTTTTTAGTTGCAATCGACAGCACGAAAATAAAATATATGTATATATATAAATATATATATATAGATATAGATATAGATATATACCCCCTCGGTGGCCCAGCTTGATGAGCTTAGTTCTTTATTCTTATAATTTGACAAACTGTGGATTTTTTTATTTAAAAGTGATTGAATTGTGTTGTTGTTATGTTCCAGTCAAGTTTTTTTATGCCTTTAGTTAATCTGCATGCAATAGGTGCAGAATTATCAACAATCTAGAAGGTGTTCTAGTGCTACTAAGCCTAACGAAGCCGCCGTTTATTTGCATTTGAAACCGTTAATAGAATAGTGAATTACGTCAGTTTCTGCACCCAATTCAGTGTCTTTTTGCAGAGTGGGACAAAAAGTTAATCTTTCAGTTTTGCGCACCGAAAAATCTGTCTTCCTGCCACTTGGCCGAATTGCTTGTTTTTGATTTGAAGCTCTAATTTTAACTGTAAAAATCTCTTTACAACTGTTTTTAACTGCATTTTGTGTTTTATGTTTTTCTGTAGTTTACAATTTTTAATGAAGATATTTTGAGCTTTCATGTATTTTTACCTTCCCGCGAAGTGACAAATATATCTCTATATCTACAGAACTGAATTAATTGAATGAAAAATATATATATCTAATTAAATTCGAGAAAATAAGTTTAAATGAAATGCAGCGAAAAATGTGTATAATTTAATAGGCCGTGTAGGGAAGTAATGTGGTGTCCATTTCAAATTTTTATTATTAGCGTTAGGCTATATTTTAGTAAATACTTTTTTTTATGTTTATGCGTAAATTGATATATTATGTTTTTAAGTAATAACAGTTCTTTTAATATATATTTTTGAAAATAATTAATGTTATTAAAAATTTTTAAATATATGGTAAAGTAAAGCGGCGCAAACAATTATTTTATAAAAAAAATGTTCCATAGGACGAAATAAAATTGCACATCAGTAGCCAAAAATTAAAAGAAATACTGTTCAAACTAATATTAATAAGTAATAATAAGTAATAGGAGTGAGTTTGATTTATAGTGGTTCTAAGACGATACAGCATTGAATGCATTGATACAGCATTTAGACATCTAAATGAAGGAGCAATCTGAATTTACTATTGAAATATTTATTATTATTATTTCGAATGCTGAATCTATAGTTAAGGGTCCGTCTAAGTTAACATTAATATTAAATGGATATAATGGTGAAACTTTTGTTAAATCTCTCAAAGGTTTTCTTAATTTTAAAATCTCAAATGTCAGACAAAACATAAATGCTGATGCTGCTATGTAGGTCCAGAAGGAAATTGTTTTGAACTTAAGGAGGAACGTTTTCATATATAAAACTTTCCAAAAATTGCTTGATTTATTATGTGTTTTTTATAATTAGCTTATTATCTACATTTTGCTTACATATTATTTATGTATATTTTTCGCAGACTATTTTCTGATATCGATGAAGTAAATTATCAATTTTATTTTCATGTTAAATTTACAGCAAAAACTAGCTAATCAACAGTTACTGTAAAGATTAATTCTTTGAATTTCCTGAGTTTACGAAAGACAATACACTTAGTGTATTTTGTATTCTCTCATTATATCGGCAACAATGTCACACAGTTTTTAATGATTTTCGTCTTTCTAATTAAATGGTCGTAGAAGCTCACGGTCCATCCAAAATCTCATCTATATGTTCAATTTTAGTCAATTAAATGTGGCAAAAGATTTATCATAATTGATCAGAAATCAATAACGCAAAAAACACACAAACAGACATTCTTTTTTATATGTATAGATTTTGTACAACTTACAAATTTTTGATTCACAAACTCTACAATTTGAAAACAAGAAGTGGCAACACTTTTCGAAAAAAAGCATTTTTATTTCCAATGCGCGAGACTGTTGCCACTCGGAAAAATGAGTCCAAAAATTAGAGCTTTAAGAGTTTTTAATTAATATTTCGGCTGGTTAAAGCCGTACGAAGATGGGAGTGGTCGAAATGGCTTCCCACGAATTTTTGGAATCGAGAATAATGCTACTTTTATTTCATCGTAAAACTTCTAAATTTTTATTAACAAACTCTAGGATTTGAAAGCAAGCAGTGGCAACAACTTTCGAAATAAAACAGATTTTCATCTCCAGCTTATGAGACTGTTGCCAATCGGAAAAATGCAAAAATTATATTTTTCTGAGTTTTTAATTAATGTCTCTGATTCTAGCTAATATTTCTTGGATAAACGTAGACGTCGATCTTTTCCAGGACCCAGAAAAGAATCGTAGAAAGTTTGGCGACGATAGCTATAGTAGTGACTGAGTTATTACAGAACAAACACACAGAAATTCTTCTTTATATATTTTATTCTATATATATAGATAATACACAATGTAACTGTAGCTTCAGTATAGTGTGTTTTTAGAATTAGTACTGGAAATCATCACTCCATCCAAACTTAATTAATTCACACATAATTTGGAGTTGAAGGTCTCATTATTATTACTAAATATAGAACTGCAGCCCTATTTTCATGTTGGTAAGTGAGCCCGCTTCAATAACCATGCATCTTGCTTCGAGTTCTGAAGAAGGCATGGATCGTTTTAAATGTATAATATCTTTGGGAAATGGGGGCACTTAAAATATTGTCTAGCTCTCAATCTTATCGAAACGTCGAGGGGAAAGCAAAACGGAATGAGAGATCCTAGGATTCGTCTCCTAAAGAATTTTGCTTCAGAACTGGGGCGGAGTAAGCTAAAATTCGTAGACGTGGTCTAATATTACTGGTACACAATTGAAATGAATCCCAACAGCAAATATAGAATTAATAATTAACTCATTAATCTTAAACCTGCTGTTCTTCTAGAAATAATAATTTCCATAAACTGTATTGCCCTGTAAAACATCAATAAATTTAAGAAAATTTATTTTACCAGAATCTAAATTATTTTATGGAAATCGTTTTCTAATTCATTAATATAAAGTTGTTTCAGAAAGAAGTTCTGAAATCCGTATTAGACATCCTGTGAAAATCTACATGATTCATTCAACTTCGAAACCCCTCTACCTTAAATATTAAAATTACGGAAATTAACTGATAAATTATCTTCTTCCAGTTCCTCATTAATTTCTGTCCGAGCAAATTAGTCACGAATCTTATCATTAAAGACTTCAATAATCCCAATTAATTGGCTTATTTTTCTTCCTAAGATTCTGAAAGAAGTTGCATAACTAACTACTAATTAAAAATCTAGCGCAGAAATTTTGCAAAAGAGAACTGCAATTGAAAGTATTTAATGTTAAATAAATTAAAAATTCTGTGTACGTCAGACTTTTTCATATTTTTACATAAAGGAAGTACGGTTCTATTAAACCTTTCATCCCTTTTCGAATGAATGGGTGAAATTATAATATATTTCCAGGCCTGTAGGATTAAAAAGCTTAGCAAATTGTTAAACTTACGTTCTTAGATTCAGAATGATGAAGTGCATTCATTTTACAGATAAGACATTGTCACATTAATTGGATTTTCCCCATGTTCAGAGATTTCTGAAGAACTTTTCCAAACCTTCATTTGATATTGTGGCTTGCGTAATGGATTGAATGCCAAAGTCCAAAAATATGTTCTTCATTCAGCCAGCTTTATGATATTCAGTTCTTTCTGTGCTAGCAAACAGACGGTTTTAATATCAGCGTATATATGTTACCGTGAAAGACCGAAATTGGAGAATGTCGTATTTCACCGGAGAATGTCAACATTCACCAAATACGTCGGTGAAAGATCGAATATTGCATTACATTCTTGTACATTCGGACCCTCACCGGTGTATGTCGACAATCGACAATCACAGATATGCTCTGGTGTAGGTTGAAAAGAGAGGAGTATATGTACACGCTGTCATTGCAAAAGGAAGTGTTCCACAAATAAATGCAGTTGTAAAAGCAAGGGCATCTTGTGCAATTCAAAGTGTCATAATGGTTTAAGTTTTTGCAATAAATAAGATTTGAATCACGTTATTTAGTAAGTTTTTAACTTCTATTATTTTCCTTTCTCATTTTGAATGTACTGTGTGTTTTAAGTTCTTATTTTAAGTCTCAAGTGCGTTTTTTCGCGACCGAATTACGGAGAAGAAAATATAATATTCTTATGTGTTCAACATTCAACATTAGTACATGGTGAATGTCGACATTGACCGGTGTAAGTCAGAAATAAGAGTATTTGGAAAGTATTTCGCACATACACCAAGCGACTATGTGAATGTTGCCATTCACCGGTGAAAGTCGACATTCTCCAGATTTCGGTGTTTCACCGTAACATATATATTAGCGCCGCACAGACGGTGTAGGGCAGTGGAGCCCAACCTTTGGTCTCTCGCGAGCACACTTTGGCCTATAGCGAGCACATTTTGGCCTATGGTGAGCACATTTGCAAGACATCAACATTTTTGTTACACATATTTCCAATCTTATGTGATACATCTGAAATATTAATTTCGGCAAGTGGGTTTGAGATGAATAATAATATTGGTTGAACTTTATGGAAATCAAAGAAGCGGAGTTCAAAATTATTTTTCAGTGCATTTAGGTTTACCGAGTATTTCTTTGTTTCAATTGCCTTGTGGTTATTAATATGGCTTGACAAATTCTGAAAAATGGTGAAATGTTTTTCTTTCATCTGATTTATCAACAAATTTAACTTAACTTTATCTGAAAAGCAGTTACAGTCCCAGTCAATTGAAAAAGGGTTATTTCTTTAAACTGGAGATCTTCGTTCAGTTTGTTCAGTTTAGCTGTCATATCCGCGAGAAAATACAGATGGGATAACCAATTATTATCGTCCAATTCTTTATAACTTTCGTTACCGGATTCCCAAAGCTGCTTTATTGGCGAAAGAAATTCTACAAATCGTTGTATGTTTCCCCTGCTGAGCTACCTAAACATCGGAATGGAGCAATAAGATTTCAGGTTCGCTATCAAGTTCATGAGTCAGCAATCAATTATTTTATAACGTCTTGCAAGATATATCTTATGACTGTAAATGCTTACCGTATTTTTACAATTAAGAAATGTAAATGAATGGTTATTTTTAAAACATTTTTTGTTTGTAGTACCTAATCGAGCTTGCGAGCACATACAAAAAGATCAGCGAGCACAAGGTTGGGCACCGCTGATGTAGGGGCTAGGAGATTTTACTGCGATACCAAATGGTTCGAGTTCGAATCCCAGATGAGGCACCGATGTTTGTAAATGTATAGTTTCATTGCGGCATGTTGCGCATTCTAAAAACATTGCGAGTGGAAAATCTTCTCGAGAGGTTGTGGTAGGGAAACAGTTGGTAGGAGACCCTTGGACCCGTCCCTCTGGAATGCTCTCCATTAAAATAGGGTCGGAAATGAGCGAAGTCACACTGTGCCCTGTAGGGCGCTGAATGCCAACGAAAGCGTAATCTTGCTATCCTTGCCATGATGAAATTCGTAGGCCAGTTATGATGATACTGTCAGACAAGTAAGATAAACCACAACACCAATTGTTATCTCTGCAAGTTGCTGAGGGCAAAGTCAGGAGAATATGGGGAATGCGGATGGGAAAGTATTACCTATTTTGATTGAAAACTTGAGACGTGATCTGTGAACGAAGCATTCTCGTGTAACACTTATCTGCGATTTATTGATATTTTAATTGATACTCAAAGTGAACAATAATTTTGATAGCTAAAATATCCTTGTAATTTCAGCCGTTTTCCAGATTGTTTGTTGTGTCTTACAGGCTCAATCAGCAGCGAATACTGGGATATTTGTCGCATCATTATAAGTATCATCTTCAGCGTTATCTCGTATTTACGATATTAATGGATGTCATCGTAGTATTTTGAACTGTGTTATTGCCTCGAACCTCCTGCAATTTTTTTAAAAGTTTAAACTGGACATTATCCTAAACTTCCATTAAATTTAATTTTCATATGCTACTGAACAAACGCCGTTATTCATACATTACCACTTACTATAAAACACTTGTTTCGGAGTATTCTAATTTACCTGAAGAAGCTGCTCAATGTAAATAGTTTGGTTTGGTAGATTATAACAAAAAAACACCAGGCCTATCTGCCTAAGACATGCCTTCGTGAAGGAGTTTCTAAGGGAACCTGCAAACTGCTTCGTATACACGTATACACCTGAGGAAAACCAAGAGCAGCCAGCCCGCTCGCCTGGAATCGAACCCAGGTCAGAACAACCAGTGTTTAGCGATTTAAACTCCTCGGCCACTGGTGGGACCAATGTAAATGGGCAAGCTAGGTTTCGGTACAAGAGGATTATACCATAATTCGGTCACTAAAATGGTAGGTAAGATACGGTGAAGAGTCATTAGGTTAATATGAAGCAAGAGACATAAAAAATGAGCAATGCCGTCTCCGGGATTCGAACCATGGACCTCTGGAATTCGCGTCGAGCGTGCTGACCACTACACTATGAAGGCATGCTAAGAAGGCGGGATAAATACCTTATAAAACATGTGCTGTCTCTTATGCATACATGGATATTTCCATGTTTTTTCTGTTCTGTAAGGTGACTAAGACCTGGTTTCCATTAGAAAGTCCTCCCTTTCCTTGAGCAGTGTTTCTTGGGGTCTTTCATTTTGCAGGTCTCTAATAGTCTCGGTCTCCAATAGTATTTTGCAGGTCTCCAATAGTCTCGGCTCTGGAGGCACAAAATACCCGAAACGGTTCTTAATTTCCACCTACCCGTGTAGATTATGTGGCAGTTAGTCACCAACGTTAGTTCATTCATCTTCAATAATCTTAGTAAGTTGAGATCTTAAAAAGGGCAACTTTCCTAAAATAAGTTGAAGACGGCAAGGCTTTGAACCAGATGATTTAGAGTTCTGTAGAGGGCATTTCTTCCTAACCTACTTCTTCTGCCTAGTAAGAAGTCGTGCCTGAAGTAATTAACTCATTAATTACTCATTAATTACTTCATTAATTACTTCAGGCACTTACTTCTCATTTAAAGATACACTACCTATAGGCACTGTCTTCTTACATAAAGATCTTTAAGTAAGATTAGATCTTTTCTAGAATTTTCTCCCGTGTAGTGGATAATTTCAGATCTGTAACACTATACAATTTTTCATCTTCTTTTTCCTTTGAGGAGATATCATTACAATCTATACCATAATCGATTTAAAAACAACCCTCAAAATTTTGAATCTCACCATTGCAATTCTAAATCATCGCTTTCTGTATATATATTTGCATGCTTTCTTTTATGAAAAGGAAAGACTGTTTGGAAAATGCTCTAAATGTTTTTCAAAAATGCTACTATTTCTGTTTTAAAGTCTGCAAATTTTAATGCTATTTTATTTAATTATATTAGGTTAAAAACTATGAATTCTCAAATATCTGTAGTTTTAATTCAGTATCTTTAAATTAAAAAGTTATGTTACATTGAAAGCTTTTATTCATTAAAGTTTAACCAACATAATTTCTACATTCACAGTATGCTTACCAGAAATAGGAATTATTTGGTGGTAAGTATAGGTAAAAGTATGGGGGACACCAGATATTTACCAACAGGTATTTTCCCTTCCTACTAGCCTAGCTTGAAACAGAAGATGCTCGCTTCACGCTACATCGTAGGCCCTTCCAATGCCAGCAGTGCATTAGAGGCACCTCGGCATGTCCCGAGTACTTCGTTTCTATATTCATATATATAAAATGTTGCATTATGCATGGTGGTACATGAATAGTATTTCAACATGGTGCTACAAATGATTTTGGAAGAGGAGTGGGAGACTTTTAGACCTTCCCCGGGGTGTCCTTCCTCAAAACTGGAGTGGAACTGGGCAAACACGTACCACGCTAGTGGCTGCTGTTCAATCTCTTGCCAATGACAGACATAATTTTGCACTCCTTACCATAATAAAACTCGTGACATGTTCTGATTATGTCGAAAAAGTAAGATTAGCCACAACAACATGACATTTTTCTGTTCAATTATATTTCCTCTTTTCTAGACTTCTAAATATCAATGAAATCTTTTACCTTTCGGAGAATAATAGGTTATTAAAATCATTTTGTTTTATTTATAGATCCTGCTACAGTAAAGAGGATATCTAGTACCGATACAAAAAGTAGCTCTAGTAAGTATCCAAAGTCTCACTTAAATTTTCCTAGTCAAATAGATTTTAATAGTAAGTATTTGGTTTGATTATGATATGCGTATTGGTTTTAACGAATAATTGTATCTTTAATGAAGTTTTATATTTTATAAGTCTTTTTGAATGTATTTTATATCATAAAAAGGTGTATGTATTTACTTTTTTTCGTAAATTGTGTTACGAATCTATTCTGTCGTATATTAATACTTCAGCAAGATTATTAGCAATTTATGTACTATAATTTACGAAATAAATGCCCTGAATTAAACAAAATCAAACATTATAGTGCAAAGAATTGATATTTTAAGAATTATATTTTTAGTATCATATTGAATTTTGGAAACGTTTTTCAGATGACAAATGAGCAAGACATTATACGTGTCAGTAATGAACACAGAAGCTTTTTGAACATTTTTAGACGATTTTGATTCCCTATAATAAAATTACCTGTTTGAAATGTTTTTAACTACAGCTACATTTTTCAAAGTACAGTGTCTCAAGTGATGGGATACTTGTGCTTAACAAAAGGAAACTGTAATAAAATTAATTAAAAAACATGTAAAACTTTTTTGTGGGTGTGTTTCATACTTAAATTTAGTAACAATTATTACATAACATACATTTTCTCAAAATATTAAAATAATAATTTAATAAAAATACAATTGTTTAGAGCAGAGCAAAAAATGGCTCACATAAGTGATGGGACGTCATTAGATACTACTACGTATTACAATAAAAATATTTTTGGGGCTTTATTTTTACTCAAAAGGAATTAGCAATAATTTATAAAACCGTCTGCAGTCTTTCTCTCCAGTTTGTTTTGGAATTTTTGTGTTTTTAGCTCTGTGCAGCCATGAATGCTAAACGAAAAAAAACTCTTCCTGAAATTCGAAAATTAGTTATTAATTTGCATATTGAACGTGAAAAATCTATTAGAGAAACTGCTGAAACAGTTAACATGAGTTTTTCAACAGTTTTCAATATCATTAAACGATATAAAAAGAATCATATGTTTCCGGATAAAAGAAGACCTGGCCGACCATCAAAGCTATCCAATGAAATAAAGCGAATTATTGTTCAAAATATTAAAAAAAGTCCAAAAATGAGTGCTGCTAAAGTTGCTGCTGATTTACAAGCATTATATGGAATAATTGTTAAAAATTGTTAAACCTGAGATTATTAGAAGAGTAGTTCGATCTGCTGGATATCACAGTAGAGCAGACAGGGAAAAATTCTTTGTAAGTGAAAAGAATAGAAAACTCAGACTGGCTTTAGCAGAATCCAACATAAATAAGAACTCTGATTACTGGAATGAAGTTATATTTGCTGATGAGAGTAAATTTAATATATTTGGTTCTGACGATAGAATCTTGGTGTAGAGAAAACCCAGGAAAGAATTTCACAAACAGAACTTGGTGCCAACAGTAAAACATGGTGGAGGAGGATTTATGATATGGGGGTGTAAACGTCCGCTGAAGTTGGTAATCTTGTTTTTATTGACAGATAATGGATCAGTACAAGTATATTGACATTTTAAATCAAAATTTGAAATCTTCAGCACAAAAACTGACCCTTCATAACGATTTTAAATTCTACCAGGACAATGACCCCAAGCACACTGCTTTAAACGTTAGACTCTGGCTGCTGTATAACTGTCCTGAAATAAAAACACCATCACAATCTATAGACTTAAATCCCATTGAGAATATTTGGCAAGAATTGGAATCAAGAATTCGCAAACACACCATTTCTTCAAAACAACAATTAAAATCATGGCTTCAAGAAGAATGGGGTAAAATCACTCCACAAAAAAATTAGTCGAATCATTCCAAGAAGATTAAATCACGTTTTAAAAATAAAAGGAAATCCAACAAAATACTAAAACATTTTAAGAAGTAAAATTTTTGGATAAATATTTGATGGAAAAGTATGTGAGCTTATCCCATCACTTATGTGAGCCATTTTGTGCTCCGTTCTAAACAATTGTATTTTTATTAAATTACTATTTTAATATTTTGAGAAAATGTATGTTATGTAATAATTGTTACTAAATTTATGTATGAAACACATCCACAAAAAATTTTTACATTTTTTTTAATTTATTTTACTACAGTTTCCTTTCGTAAAGCACAAGTGTCCCATCACTTTTGTGAGACACTGTATAAATTATCGTCTGCTACTTGACAGTTGTGTTTTCATCGAAAACGCGCTATTAAAGAAGCAATGACTGATACTTTTGGGCTCTTTCTTAAGAAAAGTATTCGTATGTAGTTATTACAAAAACGTTGTTAAAAGCCGTGATATTTCGGTATCTAAAGCAACGATCAGTAATATTAGAAAGTAAAAAGGAAACAAAAACTTCAAAGGAGCAAAATCGAAATGTTTTGAATGTTGCAAAGGTAAGAAAGAAAATCCGCGAATTCGATAGAGAGTTGCATAATCATTGAAATGCTCCGTAAATTGTAAACAAAGTGATTATTGATAATTCGAATCTTAAAATGGCGAAAAAACTTAATGTGCATTGTCTTCCTGCACGACATATCGCCGAAAGCAAAACGCGTTGCAGAATTCTCTATGAGAGAAGCAATTATTCGAAAAAAGAAAGGAAACATTATCTCAATAGATGAATTTTGGGTGTATTTAAATACCCGCAATAAAAAAAGATCTATTTATTATCATCAAACAGGAGAAATATATCTTAAAACATCGTTCAAAGAATCTAAAGAAAGTTTTTTTAAAGGCTGATTGTTGCTGGCTTTGCAAATAACAAAAATGAAAATATGTTGTCACAACAGATGAATATTGGGTATATTTAAATGACTGCAATAAAAAAAGATCCATTTATGATCATCAAAGTGAAGGAAATATCTTAACACGTGTTTCAAAGAATCTAAAGTAATATTCACAAAGGAATTTATGATTGTTGTTCATTTTTCCTATAATGGCAAATAAAAAATAAAGAGAGTGGGAAAAAATTTATGGTCAACTCCACATATCATTAAGAACATATTTTAGACCCAATTTTCAAATATGAAATACCTTCTTTGTACCCACAGTGCTATCCAATCAGTAGAACTGCATCAAGACAAAGAAAGAAGTCACAAGTCAAAATACATAGTTAATTTCCTGGAAAAAAAAGAACATAATGCGGATATCAAGATCGTACCAATTACTCATATTCCTACTAAATGTCCTGGTGTACAGTACGTGTATTTTGGTGATTTTGGTCTTCTAAAAGGGACCCTCCTTGGACTTTGGGAATCTGTTCAAGAGGAATAAGATAAAATACCTCTTCAGATACTGAAAAAGTGATTACGTATTTTCTCTTAAATCACGTTGTAGAAAGATAGCAAAGAATAAGGTAATAAAAAAAAACATTCAAAACACAAAACTTCTACTTAAAATATTTGTGTAAGTACAATGAAAAATCGTCTAACAATTGTGCGAATAGCCTTGTAGACGGTTACAGACGAAAACATCGAGGCAAAAACATCGCGGAAGAAAACGTCGCAGAGAAAACAACGCAAGGAGAAAACGTCGGTGTATAAAACATCGTGAGATAAAACAGTTCTAAAACATCGTGGTACAAAATATCGTGGCCGAAAATAAAGCGGTTCGAAAATTTCGCAGTTTAAAAACATCGTCATCGAAAGAATAAACGGAATAATCGTCATTTAAGAATAAACGGAAACAAAAAATATGTAATTTTCATTAAAAAAATATCAGATTAACACATTTGAAAGAAAATAATTTGATCAACTAAGCAATTTTTATAGAGGTAACCTCATGCAGTTATTAATCTTTTTATCTTCCTTCTTCTAAGCACATTTAGACTGTATTTTTCATGAAAACTTATCAAACTTTATAAAAAAGCTTAATTCATTAATGACCTTTGTTAATTAACTAAATAAATTTAAAATTCTATTAAGTTTTTAAGGTGCATTAATTTTCTATTCAGTTTTAATTTTTAAGTACTTAAATTTCTTTTTTATTTTTTCAGCAAAAATTTATTAGTTCATTCATGAAATATAGAAATAAAAGAATTCATCTTTCTTTCTTGTGCTCTATAATCATTATACGAACATGCATTTACAACTTTCAAAACCTGAAAATGCATGTGTGCGATGTTATTGTCATGCGATGATTTGTAGGTACTTTAATTTTACCGCGCTATTTTTGACGACGATGTTTTTAAACTGCGAAGTTTTTGAACCGCTTTATTTTCAACCACGATATTTTGTACCACGATGTTTTAGAACTGCGATGTTTTCTCTTTGCGATGTTTTGTACCACGACGTTTTCTTCTTGCGTTATTTTCTCCGCGATGTTTTTCATCCGTGATGTTTTTGCTGCGATGGTTTCGGCGAACACCTTGTAGACATCATTCTCAAGTCAATTCTTTTAATAAATTAATTTTCCGTAAGTACATTCTTCTGAAATTTCAGCATACAACATTTACCATTTCGTAATTATTAACAGCATATTTATTATTAACATGTTGTGTATTAAGCTTGTTCCCCAAAACCTGTTGGCTACATTATTCAAAAGTGAATATTCCTCAATTAGAAAATATTCATCTAAACTAAAACAAATGCACTTCCCGCTTTGAAAATTATTAATGTACATCGCATCACCTAATCATCAGATCAATATAATATAAAAGGACTTTGAGAACTGTCAGTTCTAATTACAGTATCAGTTGTTGACTACAAATATTTATGTTTGTGCAAGCAGATTATGGAGATTGATCTTCATAATCCGATTGCGCGGTACTATGCTTTGTAGGGTTTAGCAATTATAGGAAACAACTACTGTTGTTTAGGTAATTGCTAATAATAGGTAAGCGCCTTATCTGATAATATGTCGGATCGGAATATTTACTTGCATATTATGCTTAATAGTTTATTATGGTGTTCATCGTTATTGCGGTTTCACTTCACATACATTCTGTCAACAAGATTCATTATTTCTGTTTTTAGTGGATTCCCTATCTTTTAATTAATACAAAGTAATTAAATTTTGGAACTCTTCAAATAATTGAATGTGGAAAATGTTCTAAATCTGATTATACCAGATTTAAATTATTTCATACAATTTCTAGTTTTATTTTTATTCATTTTTAGCAACATACATAATTCATCCTAAATATTAGCTATTTCTTATACATTTTTATTTCTTCTTCTAACACAATCTGATCAATTGTAAATTTTCAAATTTTTCCTTTTTTGGGGAACATACTCAACCTATACAAGAGAAAGCTAAATGTTTATCCATAAGAACTTTATGGGACTCTCTCAGGATTATCTTCTTGTTTAGAATATCAAGAATATCACTCCAAAAAAAAAACTTTTTTCTTAATATATGGCTTTGTAGGCCGGTTCATAGTGTTCTCATTTCGTCATATTTCCGTTTAAGTTTTAAAATCGAAGGATTTAAATGTTTTACCGAAAAATATGCTCTAAATCATATTTAAAATCTCAGAATGCACTAGATCTAGATATCTGCAGTACTGTCAGCAAAGTGATTTGAAATATACATTATTGTTATAAGGTATATTCTCCCTCCTCTTCGCATGCCTTCGTGGTGTAACTGGAAGCACACTCGGCGCGTATTCGAGAAGTCCAGGGTTCGAGTCCCAGCAAGGCCACTGCACATTTTTCACGTGACCTTCTTCAAAATAACTTAATGACTCTACACTATTATTTTGAAATAATAACTTCAGCTTATTCTTATAGACTCATTCGTAAATACTGAGAAATTAAACACTCTACGCTCTGCTTGGCGTCAACATATATTTTTTACTGTCATTTGTCTGTGCAGATATCTGGCCACCTTAGATTTAAATTATAAAATACTTCAGTTATCATAATTGTAAACTATAGTTTTGTAGATATTAAGTCTTGTAACAAACTTAAACAATATAAATACAAATTAAGAAATCCTGAATAAAAAAAGCATAACTTGCCATAATATTAATTCTAATAATTATTGAAAGGCCTAACTGTACAATAACCGAACAAAGAAAATATACAAGGTGGTTAAAATTAAAACACCCTTACTCTGATCTCTATAGACATCGAACTACTGAATGTAAAAGCAACAAAATTGTTAAACGTATTACTCAAGACAGGGGCAAACGGATTACGTGAAAAAAAAAATTAGTTCCAGAAACACCGATAGGTGGCGCTGTACAACAGATCATACGCTGAAAAGACACAAAATGCACTTTATAACACATTTTATTCGAACGTACCAAACATTCATATCACAAAGACCTTACCGATGCAAGGGAAACTGCTCAAAATAGTTTCCTTTTTCAAGATGGAAAATCTGCAGTCTGTGGACAGCTTGTTCAACTGCGGATCGTAATGGGTCGATTGAGATGCTTCTCACATGCAGAGTGAGACTGTCTTTCAAATCTCCCAAAGTACCAGACGTCGTCAATAAACAACATTTTTTAAGTAACCTCACAGCCAAAAATAACATGGATTAAGATCTGGAGAACGAGATGGCCAGAGAGCGAAATTGCAATTACAATGACAGTTTAAGTTTGTTAACTTTTTTGTGTTCTTTATTTTCATATCAGCAATAGAAATTAAAATTTTCCATACCTCATGTATGTTTTCTTTGTGATTATTTATGCCTTTATGGCATATTTTCCATCACACAGCGCTATATATCGGTGTTTCTAGAACTAATGTTTTTAACGTAATCCCTTTCTCCATGTCTTTAATAGTAAGTTCATCAAATGTGGTACCTTTACACTCAGTAGTTTGATGTATAGAGAACTCAGAGTAGGGGTGTTTTAATTTTAACCACCTTATATAATAGTTATTTTACTTTTAATCAAAGTTGACTCATTAACTTTTCAAATTTTTTCAATAGCTGCGGCTCTAGATTTATATACAACTTGATTATACACCGTATCCGTGAGCTCTGGTTAATTGATTACTAATGCAATTAAATTTTTATCTTGGAAATATGTCACGTTTTACTGTAAAATCCCATTAGTGTAAGATATATATAAAAGAATGATGTAAATTTAAATTGTAAAACGTAAAATTATTGATAAGGGGTAGTGTTTTAATTAATTAGTTTAATGTTTCATATTTTTTTTAATTTATTACTTTGTATTCTATTCTTGCAATGACATATGAAATTGTCAGGAATTTTCATTTTCCTATTCGCGTACTTTAGTAAGTAATTCCAGGCTAACGAAAGGAAATTTCGGATTTCGAATCCTGATGATAGCATTTCTGATTTCTTATGTTTCTTCTCTGACAAATACCTAATGACTATGCAAAACATTAATTAAATAAATAAATACAATTTGATCATATCGAATAATAATTTAAATAAATACAAAACATTATATTGTAATAACATAACAGTAAGTAATATATACAATGAGAATTAATTAAAAAAATATATACAAAACAGAATCATAAATTACTGATATATTAAATACGAGAAAAGCACAAAGCATTTTATTTTATTTAAATTTTATTCGCGTATGTTTACGATTCTCTTCCGTTCACACTGTGAAACAGGGTCTAAGCCGTAACCAATTAGAAAAAGTTAATCTGCGCATGCGTAGATGCATCTACAGCTTTCCCGCTCAATAGGTTTCCCGCGGTCGCTGTGATTGGTCTCCTCTTATACCACGTTGGCATAAGGTTTGAAAACTCCAAACTTTAGGCGAAACGCCTTAAGCCATTTTTGTGACGTAGCAAGATCTGGTTACCTAGCAACAAAACTCGACTTAAACCAATTATGACACATGGAGCCTGTTCCCTTCTAAAAAAGCTCTTAAAAGCTGTACTCATAAAAAGGACATATTTTACTGAAATGCGTTATAAGAAAACCATTCACCGTATTTCAGGCTAATACAACAATCTTTTATCAAATGAATATTGTAAAACTTTCGGAAATACTAATTTAATCATATTTCACCTAAATATATATATGCAAACAGACATAATTTACTTACATATTTGAGATAAATTTCATGAGGTGTTCATTTAAAGTGATATTTAGTAAAATATGGAAACGGTAAACAATTATTAAATCATTACTTCGCAGAACAGTTTCAAACGTAAAAAGATTTTCTTCGTATGCATAATAAAATAATTGTGTTAATTCGCAAATTTGGGCTAAATTTATTTAGCAAAAACAGAAATATTATGCGTTTATTCAGTTATTTAGCTTATTTGAAGAACTTCAAATGTAAAATAGGAATGCGTTACACATTTTTAACATTATAAGTACTTGAAAACTGACAACATATGTCGTAAAGGTTTTAAAAATTCAGTTTAAAGTATTAAAAAATATTTTACAGGAAGTTTTAGACCTAATTAGTTTTAATAATGCAATGAAAATAATTATTTATTAATTAAATACAGTTTATTTGCACGCAAATGCTTTGCATTCAACCAGCAGACAACTGATATGCAGTTAAAACAAATGATGGATATTTATGGTAAATTTAACACACTAAGTAAATTTAATATATTAACTAAAATGTATAATAAACTGTCTTTTGGTACTGTAATTTATAATCAAACATTTAGCTTGCGTTTACTTTTGCATCTTTACATAATTTCAAAGATGTAATTTTACCCACTCAAATTATTACATTACATTTTTGTTAAAAGCGCAGACTATTGTAGAGACATTCAGTATTTATTTGGAAGAAGGCAAGATAGTTGATAGTTGACGGGGGACGTGTGCACCATCCTTTTACCGTAATGGTTAATTGGCATATGCAACACGTCCACCTCTATCTTGAGCCAGACGGGCCACACAGGCGCCTCGCACCATACACCGAAACCCAGCGACCAGGCCATCCAGGTGGCAGTCCAAAAGACCAAAGAAGCCCCCAGAGGTATGTTCAAACCAACCGCCCGGGCCTAGTATTTATTGAGTAAAAGTGCAACAAATACATGGCCAGACAAGGGCTCAAAAAAATAAAATAAATAGATAAATAAAGGGTACATTTGTAGTTTTGACAAAGCATAAGATTACAAAGGTGCAAGTGCCAGTTTTGGATAAATACTATAATCACATAGACATAATTAGAACAAAACACAAACAAATAGCGATAACAATAGAAAACCAAAGGAGTAAACACCACTACAAATCTACTACTGTTCAATACAATAGTTAGTGTACAAAGCAAGGATAAAATACATAAATACATTATGCAACTATATAACTACCAATACAAGGTAAAAAGGATACATTATACAACTATATATATATATACATATATATACATACACACACACATATATATATATATATATACACATACACACATATACACATACACATATACAGATATATACCAATACAAGGTAAAACGATACTAATGATTCTGTACGAGATGCAAGACAAGATAGATAATTCAACAGAAGATCAATATCGAACCACGAACCTCTGAAATACCGGCTCAGTGTGCTGACCACTACACCACGAAGGCACGCTAGGAAGGCGGGAGGAATAACTTATACTATCATTTTGCGCAGACAATATGCTACAGTCAATGAGTCATGACTTCAAGATCTTTATTCCGAGGACTATACGAGAGAGTTTCTTTTAGAAAGTCTTCCACAAATGCTCCCTTACCTTAGGCATATAGCTCTGGAGTGATCTGCCATAATTAAATAAACCAAACTTAAGTTTACCTGAGTTTAGGCATATAGCTCTGGAGTGATCTGCCATAATTAAATAAACCAAACTTAAGTTTACCTGAGTTTCAGCTTAACTAAAAATCATCCAAATCTAAATATACAGGGTGATTCCAAATTCATGGTACAGACGTTTAAGAGAGGTACAGAACAAACATATGAATAAACATAGGATTCCAAGTCACAATGCATTTATTTTGCCATAAATACAGTTTAAAACACATTTATAATTAGAAAATTCTAAAAAGAGAATGAAATCACATAACACCTCATAAGAACTGCTTCATACGAAGAACAGCGAACACATTCAAAATGATCTTGCTTCAAATTACGTCACGAAACACATTGGCATAAAAAGAAACTTTCAATCAAACAATATGACTCTTGTTATTAAATGCCCGTCATATTATACAGAGAGAGTGTATATACTAATTAGTTAATTATTGAAGAGATGAAATATAGCCTATCATCTGCATATGTAATTAATTATTAGAAAATATTTTATATAACACTGTTCATCATTGTCCTATAATTAGTACTCGATGAAAAAAGTCAATCACTTGCATATGATGCTTGTTATCATAAGAAATTGTATTTGCCAATTAATTATTTGCAAATATATTATTTAAATTGTCCATCATCGTTCTGTACTTTGGACTCGATGGCAAATAATATATCCCTTGTTTATGAAATCACATTGTTAATTAATTATTAACAAATATATTATTTATCATTGTCATCATTGTCCTCTATGGCGAAAAAATCTACCACTTGTATATGATGTTCGTTATTGTAAGAAATCATATTGCCAATTAATTATTAGCAAATATGTTACTTAAATTATCTATCATCGTGCTGTATTTAGTACTCGAAGGCAAATAATCTATCACTTGTTTATGAAATCATATTATTAATTAATTAATAAAAAATATATTATTTATCATTGTCATCATTGTCCTGTACATAGCTATGGCGAAAAGATCTATCACTTGCATATGATATTCATTATTGTAATAATCGAAAGGTCTTAATTAATGCATATTTCGAGGTACAGAATTCAGATAAATATTATTAGTTATATATGGCGTGGTAAAACGGATTTCTAAGTAGAGTACAAATTTTCTAAGTGATAGCACATATACACCATAACAATCATATTGCATTAATTTATTAAAAGCTGCAATTTGCAAATGGCATAGTTCGTTAAAAAAGATGGTCGATTAATCTAAATTTCGGTAATACAATAAACATTATAGCACCTAAGAAATTTTAAAAAATAATAGCACACATATACCATAGCAGTCAAAATATCAATCAAGGTAACATTCAAGGGACCGTAACAATCAAAGTGCCATAATTTCAGCTAAAAGTTTAAGATATAATGCCCTACAAAAATATTAGTAATATAATTGACATACTAATACAACAGATATTTTCTAGAAGAATGTAATATTTTAACTCTTCGACAGGCGTTAATAATGAAAAGTCAACAAATAGCATTGGTTCAAAAATGGTATCTCAAGCATTGGTTCAAAATTGGTATCTCAAGGTGGAGTGAGTGTACATGAAATAATAGTTACATAAGAATTAGTTAATACGTCATTGTACTGATTTAAATACCTAAACTTAACTATATTTTTGTATAGTTTATTTTACAAGCATATAAGTTCGATTTCCAAATACATTCAATCAGTTTTCTATAAGGTAATACCATCATGTTATCCAATATTCACAGTATCAGTTGGAGATATTGAATGAGTTTTCCTGCTGATACACTATTTGTGCAGTAAAACTCTATTTACAGTCATTGAAAACATTCACGTGCAAAAGGATCAAATGAAACCATTTCAATACTAACTATACTAACTTGAAGTCATATCATTAATTTTCTGTTAAAAAAAGCAACTGTAAATGAGCAAATCCAAAATTATTATATTTAACACAAATGTAATAAATTAAATAAAGAGTCTAAAGGTTTGTTTGCGTAGATGAAAAGGGCTAGTAAATACACGAAAAGGCGTAACATCAGCTAGAATTAATATTAAAAACCTGAAGTAAATATTTACTGTATTATAAAATGCACTCCTTGGTTTTAAATAACTTATTCTCTTAATAAATACGATTATAAAATTGAAAATTAAAGCAAGATCTGTTTTTCATATAGAGGCAAACCTTTTGCAGAATTGTTATCAATTAATGGCTAGACCAGTAAAAAAATCCTGAACTGAAACTGGAAGAATAATCGTTATATCTTGATGAAAATTGGCCAACTGCGTGTCATCTACGTTATATCACCACTAACACGCGTGTCATAAATTTAAGGTAAGATAAGATCTTGACTGTAGCAGACATCATCCTGAAATATCTGATGGTATTTTCGGATGCCACCTCTACAGAATTTTAGAAAATATATAAAGTACTTCTCCCGCTTTCTTAGCATGCCTTCGTAATGTAATGGTCAGCACAATGAACGCGTATTCCAGAAGTCTGTGGTTCGATTCTCGTCGAAGGCGTTGCTCATTTTTCCTGCTTCAAAAATACCTAATTGTCTCTACAAATATTGTTTTTAGTGCTTCGTGATTTAGTACGTAATATTAGTATCTCTTCTGCTGCAATTGCTGCTAATTTTAGGTTATGAATTTCACTTTATAAATTTTACAGAATAAAAATGCATTTAACTCATGAATCATCTGGCGAATAAAATCTGGATTAAATCTTCTGTTAATTTAATTTCAGACTCAAATTGTCAATTAAACGTCTGGAGAATGCCGAAAGTGTGCCAATCGTTTTACGTCAGCAAATTAAAAACAAATTCCCTTATCTTTTAGTTAAATATTTTTTATCCCTTGGCGAAAAAATAACCAACATTTTATAACTTGAAAGAAATTTTGAAAAACGTTTGATTCTTTCAAAGAATAGGAATTATTTAAGAATGTAACATTAGATAGGACTTTGATTTCAATCTTAGCAAATAATTCATCTCTTTTTTATGTCTTAGAATATATGTTCTTAATGCGAGAGTTTCGTTTTACGTACGATTTTCATCATTAATTTCATAATCACTTTTCATTACTCACGAAAAATGTTTAAGCATAGTCTTTTTTTTTTCTTTTTTACCTCGGGCTATTATTTTTTCAACACTTAAAAAATTTTCTTTTATTTCGCACGTATATATTCCTGCCATATTGAAAGCTAATTGAAATTTTTATCTCAAGACGTTTTCTTAGATATAAAAGCTATTATTAATATTTAATTTTTATTGATGGTTTTACGAAGAAGAGATAAAGAAGTCTTTTTTTCCCCCTTTCTTTTTATCGAAACGCTTTTCATGAAACAAAGAAAAATCTTTCATTCTGATTAAACAGCATATTGAAGAAGAATAGGATATATTATGAATAATTCATTTTCTTATTATCTTCATTTAGGATTCTCGATTATTGTTACATATTTTTGCGCAGTAATCGAATTAAAATAAATGTAGACTTCGGTCTTAAGCTGACTCTGATTTTTTCAGCATTTTAATTTACGTACTGAAGGATCACTATGATTTAGAATCACATAAATCAGGTTTTAATTTCCTGTTTGAACTGTTTTAAAATATATCGCGTGGGACATATTTTAAAATAAACTGGTTTCCTTATCTTCAAGTACACTTAAATATATATATATGTAATAATAAAATTCCAAATAACCAACATTTTATAACTTGAAAGAAATTTTGAAAAAACGTTTGATTCTTTCAAAGAATAGGAATTATTTAAGAATGTAACATTAGATAGGACTTTGATTTCAGTCTTAGCAAATAATTCATCTCTTTTTTATGTCTCAGAATATATGTTCTTAATGCGAGAGTTTCGTTTTACGTACGATTTTCATCATTAATTTTCATTCTAGTCAAGAATACACTTAAAATTCTAACTGTATGTTCTTTTCATTTTTAATGGCGACGTTCTCTTATTTGAAAGAATACGTGGAATTAAATCCACAGCCCCGTAGTCAAGTTGTTTTTCCCGCCTTTTGTACACGTACAGTTATGGAATGTTCTGGAAATATTTAAAGCGAACTGGATTGGCTGACGAGGCTGACGTCATTTCTTGGAAGCTCCGCCTTTCCAAAGGCTATAAAAGGACTCGCAAAAGAATATCGGGGGCTTTTTCTTAAATGTCACGATGAGGTAAACTTCATACAAAAAGTTAATTAGTAATTCTTTTTATTTACTCCGGATATCTGATTTTGTAACTGCTTTTTTTCCTGAATAATAATAAATGGATCCTGTTTTTTAAAACTTATCGTCTGATAATTTAAGCTACGACAAAAGCTGGTACATTAGATATATATATATATATATATATATATATATGAAAAACTGTAGAAACTCAAATTTTTAAATATACCGGTTGGGTTAAATAACAAATCAGTCCCTTTTCTTAGCACAAAGGGGCAATTAACCCACAAGGGATATTAATTTCATTTTGGTATCTTGCGTGGATACATTTTCTGCGTTGATTCACTTTTCAAAACTTACACCCACCAAATATTACAGCCCTGTATTATATTACAAGGAATTAAATAATGTAGAATCTGCATAAATGTATGTATGTTTCTCGCAGTGTGATAAAACGACGGTTCCTATGGTCATGCAATTTTGAATAACGTAATCCTCCACCAAATATGGGCATCTGGAAGCTCTAAGTTGGAATTTGGTATTATCTATTTCATCAGACATTAATGAATTTTTGATTTACAGACTCAACGATTTCAAAGCGAGAGATAGCAACACTTAACGAAAAAAGAAATTTTTATCTCCAGGGATCGAGACTGTGCGTCGGAAATTCTAAAAATATGCTCTTTTTAAATTATTTTGTGATATTGCTGTTAAATTTATTTTTATGGTTTAAGGTCAAAGAACATGTTATGTAATAAATAAAGATAACAGACAAAACGTAAAAAAAATTGCCGTTTGGGAGTAATATAAAATCTGAAAGATTTTTTTTTTATAATTTCTAATATTATAATTTCTAAAATCAAACTTATTTACTTGTATGCAAGAAAATGTTTCATCTGGTTCAAGGACTATCAGATAAGCGAAAATTCTTTGTATCCTTTGTATCTCCGCTTTTGTATCCTGTTTAACTCATGTTCTCTTAATTTAATTTTTGTTGTTGTAAATTATACAATTATATAATATTATTGAATTGGCTGTTACAATCTCTCTGCATTATATTTACTACATTTACTATGTTTTGTCCCGAAATGTTACATTTACTACATTTACTATGTACTGTTCATTTACTATGTATTTTGTATATTTACTATATGCTGACCAAAACTTTCTGCAAATTGTTGGATGAAGTTGCTCTATGTAGCGTAGTCGGAAACTAAGTACCGTTTCATTCTAGCGCCGTCGCAGCGCTGTGGTAGGCGTCTCGCGCATGCGCACTAGTCTTTCTTGTTCACTGACTTTCAATTGTCGCCATTTTGGTTGCTCTATGTTATGTTTTCAGTTTGCTGTGCACATTCAAAATGTTTAAGACAATTAGTTCTCCCGCTGACTGTGAGATTCGTGCCGTGATTAAATTTTTGAACGCGAGGAACGTTAAACCGGCCGAAATTTATCGTCAAGTGACAGAAGTTTACGGTGAATACGCGATAAGTGATGGAATGGTGAGAAAGTGGGTAAGAATGTTTAATGCAGGTCGAACAAATGTCCACGCCGAGGCTCGGAGTGGTCGGCCTTCTGTTGTCACCGATGATTTGGTAAGGAAAGTCGATGAAGCAATTCATGAGAACAGATACTTCACAATGACAACTCTTTCAGAAGCATTTCTAGAAATTTCACGTACTGTTTTGTTCGAGATTTTGTCTGACCGCTTGAATTATCGCAAACTGTGTTCCCGATGGGTTCCACAAATGCTCACTGATGTTCACAAAACAAAGCGACTCGGTAGTGCCCTGACATTTCTTATGCGGTACAGTGACGAGGGAGAAAACTTTTTAAACCAAATTGTGACAGGTGATGAAACTTGGGTGTGTCATTTCACACCAGAATCGAAACAACAATCGATGGAATGGAGACACACTCATTCTCCGAAGAAACAAAAGTTCAAAGTGACAATGTCATCACAAAAAATCATGCGCACTGTCTTCTGGGATAGGAAAGGCGTTTTGCTTACTGAATTTCTCCCCAAAGGTGATACCATTAATGCGGCACGATATTGTGAGACTTTAACAAAACTAAGGCGTGCCATTCAAAACAAACGAAGAGGAATGCTCAGTAAAGGAATTGTGTTGCTCCATGACAATGCTCGGCCCCATATTGGTGTCACTCAATCGTTAATTCGACAGTTTCATTGGGAGCAGTTCGATCACCAGCCCGGACTTGGCGCCGTCCGACTATCACTTGTTCCTCCACATGAAGCGCGAGCTTGGTGGCAAGCGCTTTGGATCTGACGATGACACGAAAAATGCTGTGGAGTCGTGGTTATCGAAACTGACGGGAAGTTTCTTTGACGATGGTATACAAAAACCGGTCAACCGCTATGACAAGTGTTTGATCCTTGGCGGAAACTATGTTGTGAAATAGTTTAAGACATGTATTTTCATGTAAAAATAAAATTGGATTCGAAAAAATTGTTTTACTATTTTTTTTTTTCAAAACGGTACCTAGTTTCCGAATACGCATACAAATGTCGCTTTTGGAAAACACAAAAAAGTTTCTTGAATCCCATAAAAAAATTATCATTTTATTCTATGACTTTCTGGCATTTCTCAGACAGCTGGGATTTACCTTCTTTATGGAAGTCATTAGGTTTATTCGTAAAGAAGTTATCAATGTACTGTTTGAAAGAAGCCAAAGACATAAAACTCCAGATCATTCAGAGCGTTTTTAAGTGGCTTAAAAGATAAATTCGGAGAGGGCAATGTCTAGCAAATTTGAAGGTTAGCGCAAAGCACATGAGCCATATGCATAAGTGTTTATCTAATATTAATCTAAACATTTTCTTGATAGAACCCAAAATGTTCTTGATGGAAGACAACACCCCGAAGGTTTAGTTCTGAGCGCTCTGCATCAATTTCTGCATTTAAAACTGGCATTTGGGCAAAATATTTTCCCAGGCTAATTGTCTAATTAGGTGGCAAGTATCCATAGTATATACTATTTCCTTTATAGCCAACCATATTCATTTGAAATGCATCCCTCTTTCGATGTTACTACAGGAAAATATTTTGGCTTATCCAATGATTTTCACTTGCAGCATAGTTATATAGTATCCACTTTTCATCTTCAGTAATGATCCACTTCAGAAAAGTATCATTTTATGTCCTTCACCCATTCGAATTTGGGTTTGAATAATTTTGGCTGCAGAAAATTGGTAAGACTGGTTTTTGGACCAACAGTGCTGGACGATAGAGGATTTCTGTGTTTCCTTTTTACTAATATATGCCTCATATTCTTTAACTCGAAATTTTAAGGCTCTCTAGTTTAACCAATGTAAATTAAAAGGCAAGAAATCCTGTAAATACCCAGGAATTCATATCCGGAATGGGGTCTTTAAGTAAGGAAATGGGAATTTTAGAGGAGTTTCACATTCAAAATAATCTTTTTTTTTTCCTAGTTAACGACCCTAATTCCAATCCCTCTTTACCTTTAGCCTTTAAGGAAATTATGTTTTAATTTTCTTTCTTCATCACTAGATGGCGCCAGTAGCTTAACTTCTGTTTAGCCATTCATTTTCTATCTTATCACCGTATCTTATCTCATTCATTTGAGTAGCTTCTAGCTGTAGCATGGTTTATGATTTACGCATGCACAATAGGCATATGTTCAGCAGTAACCTTCGTCGCTTGCCCAAAGAAATGTTGGCGAAGCGATGTTGGAAAGAAACGTTGGCTTGTATGTTTGGCTTGGCAATGAATTCACAATTCAGGCTTCAGCGATGCGTAAGTGAAGTTCTGCACTTACGCATCGCTGAAGCATTCTGAATGTGTGAAATTTGTTCGCTTTGTACCCAAATATGTTAGAATTTATTTACTGGGGACTTGAAAAAGTGTATGTGGAAATATACTTTATTCTTTTTTCACTCGTGTTGATGTTTATGAACTGCTTAAATTAATGCTGTAGGTTTCTGTAACGTACAATAATCAATTAACTTACCATATTTTACATCTACTTCCAAATGTATTTTTGTATGATATTTCATAGTATGTTACCATAAAATTCCTTTTCAAATTCATGCTTTTCACAAAGTAATGTCTCATCCTAGGTAAATAATTCTTGAGAGCTTAACATAATTAATTAGTTTAACCTCATTTTGTAAATTGGTTTTTATTTCATATTTAGAGTTATCATAAAAGTTCATCTTTTATCATGCATTCAGCAAAATAACATACTTTGGTCCTTTCTTTTCGCAGTCTTCATTACATTATCTTACCTTAGTGATAATCCAAAAGGTAATCGAAAATAGGTCTTCAAACATTCCAAATATACAAAATTACCTTTCATACTAATCACAGAAATCAGTAAGAGCTTAGCTTCTTCAACGCTTCAAGCTTTTTTATTCAGGCTTAACTTCTGCAACGGGACAAAATTTAGTGGAATAAAAACATGTCTTTAGTTGCCAATCTCATGATACATCGCCAGTTTTGTATAATGGACGCCGGCCATTAACGCCAACCAAGCTTGTAATTGCGCATGCGTGAAGCATAAACCATGCTAGGACTAGATTTTGCTTATCCTATCCCATTCGTTTGAACTTAGACAACTGTGGCAGATGGTTCTGTTGTTAAATCATCGAAATTAGTCTTGTATAATTTACAAATATTACGCTGGATCTTGCTGTGTGTCTTCTCCAATAATAATTATTCGGCATGTTGTTTTAACCTAAACCACTAGATAAGACAAAATAAAAACATGAAAAAGTAACAATGGCATCACTGCATTTCGAATAACTAAGTTCACTGTATGTGTAAGATGAAAATCCTTCTCCCATTGTTATTTATCTTCTCTTTAATTTAGTTTATTTATTTGCATAAATAAACTAATAAGAATTTTTCGATCATTTTTGTAAGCTTTATACAAAAACGTCATGTCTGGTTACAAAACGCATAGTAAGTAGAATGTTGGACGTAAAAGCGATTTTGTTGGGATTTCAACAAATAATAATTTTATTCTTTGCGACGTGTACAGCGACGTTTTTTTTTTTTTTAATTAAAACAGATAACTCCACTATTCGTCACCTGCCGTAATTACTTCATTTTCTCTATCTGTCTGATTTCGTTCATTTCCTTTTCTCCGTATTTTTCCTGATTACTTCATTGCCAAAAAATTAGAAAATTAATGACATCCGCCAAAAAGAAATGAAGACTTGAATTTGCGAGAATGAAAATGAGAAAAGTTTAATAAAGGCTAGTGTGGATTTATTTAGGCGGGACTGCAAAGGGAAAAGAAAAAAAAAACTTGAACTTTTTATGGCGGCATCAAAAATCGTTTGTTAAAAGTAACAGGTTACTTAGCAGAATTACAATTATTTCACTTTGTTACTTAGAACTTTCAATTTTGATGCTGCACAAATGGCGTCTGACAAGTTTTTATACAAATCATTATTTTCTTAAAAATAAGTAAACTGTTTGAATAAAGTAATGTATTTTGTAACATTTAATTTTGTTTTTTGTTAATTTGCATCTAGTTTCTTTCTTAAAATGTTATTAAACTTCAGTTACTAACATAACCTTTTGTTAGATCGATTTCAAAAGCACTTTTCACTAAGATTTCTTTACTATGCTATGTAAGTGAATGTATTTAAAAAGATGTTTTCATTAAGTAAAGCACATTAAGTTAAATATTAATTAAGTAAATTGTTTTTCCTTGCACATAACTTAATTAAATAATGCGTAGTTTTTCTTTTCTAAAATATTACTTACTTACCAATTTTGTCTTCAATAAACAAATTATTTTGCAGCAGAAATCTACTGAAGGAGCTTTTTCATTAAATAAATACATTTTACTAATTTTTAAATATCATGTTCCCGCACTTAAACCATAAAATTCAGTTCAACAGCAATATCGCAAAATAATTTTGAAATGAGCATATCTTTAGAATTTCGGGTACTATTCGGTTTCGAGGGCCGTAAAAAATCGCCAAACTATTGTTGATGCCAATGCTACCAAAAATAATTGCGGCAACCCTAATAATTGCAGGAAGAAAGGAAGTATAATAGTAAATAACTATCTAAGATTGATGTTTTAATTTTAGATGAAAGGTTAATTTCATATAATACATTTTTATTATTATAATTTATATGAAAAAGGCTAAACATGACTGAATGGAAGCATAAGAGTAAATAACTATTTCAGATCATTATTAATTTATATAAAAATGGCTAAACATAACTGAATGGATGCCTGCATCGCTATTTCGCTACCGACATATCCCTAATTCATAATTTCATCTCGTTCGTTGTTGAAATGTAATTTTCTATAATGAATGATGACTTTTCTTTGAAAATATTCTCGGTAAAGTGCAGAATCGCTCACTTATTTGTTTGCCGCTTTTTACAAGGGTAAAAACAATTAGATTTTTGTTAATTCTCTTTTACTTTTTAAGTGAAAATAGGTCGATGTGTACATAGATAAGGTCATTGTTAAATCCATAGGATACCAAAAAAGGATTTAAAATTAGAAAAGGATTTAAAAATTAAACTAGTATTTCAATAGCGTCTTAAGAAATATAGAACTATCTAAATTTACGCAATTTGAAATCAGCATGTACGCTAGATTTGGCACGTTGTTAAATCGGCGCGTTTGCTAGTTTAGGCGCTTTTGCGCATACAATACTTTCGATTTTTACTTTTGTTTCGAACCTTTTATTGAGTTTTAGATATTAATAGTTTCAAGTTTTGCTTTTGTTTTGAAAATTTGTTGAGTTCTAACTATTAATAATTTCTATTTTTACTTTTGCTTTGAACCCTTTGTTGAGTTCGAGCTATGGATAATAACTTCGATCTTTACTTTTGTTTTGAACCCTCTGTTGAGTTCTAGGTATTAATAATTTCGATTTTTTACTTTTATTTTGAACACTTTGTTGAGATCAAGCTATTAAAAATTTCAATTTTTTCTTTTGTTTTGAATCCTTTATTGAGTTATGGATAATAATAATTTCGATTTTTTACTTTTATTTTGAACCCTTGAGGTCTAGCTATTAATAATTTCGATTTTTTTCTTTTGTTTTGAATCCTTTATTAAGTTTTGATATTAAAAATTTCGATTGTTTTGTTTCGAAACCTTTATCGAGTTTTAGATATTAATAGTTTCAATTTTTGCTTTTGTTTTGAAACCTTTGTCGAGTTTTATCTATCAATAATTTCGATTTTTACTTTTGTTTTGAACCCTCTGTCTAGTTCTAGATATTAATAATACTGTCGATTTATTATTACATTCGATACTATACGGTTTCGAGGGTCGTAAAAAATCGCCATAATATTGTTGATGCCAGTGCTGCCAAAACTAATTGCGGCAACCCTAACAATTGCAGCAAGAAAGGAAGTATAATAGTAAATAACTATTTAAGATTGATGTTTTAATTTAGATGAAAGGTTAATTTCATATAATACTTTTTTCTACTATAGTAATTTATATGAAAAAGGCTAAACATGACTGAATGGAAGCATAAGAGTAAATAACTATTTCAGATCATTATTATAATTTATATAATCACTAAAGCATAATTTCATCTCGTTGGTTGTTCAAACGTAATTTTCTATAATGAATGATGACTTTTCTTTGAACATATTCTCTGTAAAGTGCAGAATCGCTCACTTATTTGTTCGCCGCTTTTTACAAGGGTAAAAACAATTGGATTTTTGTTAATTTTCTTTTATTTTTTAAGTGAAAATAGGTCGATGTGTACATAGATAAAGTCAAGGATGTGCGCAGTGCCATTTTTAGCAATTCTAGGATTTGTTTTTAAGTGAAAATAGATCGATGTGCACATGGTTACCGAATATGTGCAATTCTTAAAAACGCGTCAAGCAGTGGGTTATTCTGCTCTTTACCCAAAATTCTATTGCCGACTTTTCGCCATGGACAATTCCCAAATTGTTAAATCCATAGGATATCAAAAAAGGATTTAAAATAAAAAAAGGATTTAAAAATTAAACTAGTATTTCAATGGCGTCTTAAGAAATATAGAACTATATAAACTTATGCAATCTGAAATCAACGCGTACGCTAGATTTGGCGCGCTGTTAAATGGGCGCGTTTGCTAGATTTGGCGCTTTTGAGCTTACATTTTCGCTGCAATTTTTTTACGGCCATCGAAACCGAATAGTACCGAATTTCGGATATGCAGTCTGGAAAATTGGAGATAAAAATGTTTTTACTTTACAACGTTGCCATTGCTCGTTTTCAAATACTTGAATTTGTTAATCCAAAATTCGTTAAAGTTTTACAAAATATGAAATCGATCATAAAACAAATTCCAAATTCCAAATTAGGGTTACCAGATACCCATATTCGGTGAAAAATTAAATTATTAAAAATTTGATGGCTCTAAGTACCATTGTTTTGTCACAATGCGAGAAACATACATACATATATGCAGCTTCTTCATTATTTAATTTCTTCAAATATAAGACAGGGTGATAATATTTGGTGGCAACAATTTGAAAAGTGAAACAACGCTTTTGGTGAATCGACGTGAAATGCCAAACCGAATTTCGATTTTTACTTACTTTCGATTTTTACTTTTGTTTCGAACCCTTTATTGAGTTTTAGATATTAATAGTTTCGAGTTTTGCTTTTGTTTTGAAAATTTGTTGAGTTCTAACTATTAATAATTTCGATTTTTACTTTTGTTTTGAACCCTTTGTTGAGTTCGAGCTATGGATAATAACTTCGATCTTTACTTTTGTTTTGAACCCTCTGTTGAGTTCTAGGTATTAATAATTTCGATTTTTTACTTTTATTTTGAACACTTTGTTGAGATCAAGCTATTAAAAATTTCAATTTTTTCTTTTGTTTTGAATCCTTTATTGAGTTATGGATAATAATAATTTCGATTTTTTACTTTTATTTTGAACCCTTGAGGTCTAGCTATTAATAATTTCGATTTTTTCTTTTGTTTTGAATCCTTCATTAAGTCCTTCTGGGCAAATTACCCCTTCGGACTAATAATATTTTAATAAAAAAAAACCAGCTTTTTCAGAAATTTTGAAAAAATATACTATTTTTTTGTAGCCAGCAGTATAACATAAGTCCTTTTACTAACACCTAGATGTGCTTCACCTCGTACTGAGACAGTGTATATGATAAATGTATTTAAATAGTCACACATGAATAGTTAAAATTTCTGTACCCTCCCCACACAACGATAAACGTAGTATTCGCACAATGCTTTATGTTGATTGTTCATGATTGTTAGCCCAGAAGTCTCGAAACGACATTTTGCATTATTTTTTAATTCAAATTTGTTTATTCATTTATATATATATTAACGTCTATTCCACTAACAGCGTTATATTTATTCATGAATCATTAATATTTGTAGCTTTGGAAAGTATATTTAATAGCCAATTATAATTTAAATTTACTAAATATATTTTTATATTCTTTTCCAGACACCTGTGCATCCCAGGTCGATTTGCTTCTACTTCTATGGGTGACGAAAGCTGTTCTGTCAGTATTGCTATACTAAACTTGGTTGTAGAGAATTGAATGCTGAATTTCGCTAAAAGGACATCTGAAGTTGACAAAAGCTGGGCACTTTGAGAATGTTATATACGACTGCTGGCTATCGAATCACAATTCCTGGAGAAATTTTATAAACTGCTTTCTTTTTTCTCCTCGTGTGTTGTTCCGACTGAAAATAAAATTACTGCTACTTACCTTCGTGGGAAATGACTTCACATTCTTTCTACCGGTGCTGCCATCTATTGCCAGATGTTTGAAACTTCGTCTGAAAACTAATTAATGTGTGGAAGAACTTTTTCGTGCTTTCGAAGAATGAGAAATTCTCTTCGTTTTCTCTACGATATATTTATTCGCAAACAAATTTCTATGAAGTATCCCTAATTCCATTTAGGGGGGATATTTGATCCTGAGAATTATTATGGAAACTGCTTCTTGCAAAATATTCTTCGTGAGTGTAAGATGCATTGTTGTCTGAAATCTCTGAACTTTCTGAGAGAGAAAACAATGATTCGACGACGATGGGAAAATTTCATTTATAAAAGGAGAAGACTTTATGGGCACTTTTGGTGATACATCACAGTGCATCGCAATTTTTTTTAAATTACAGCAGTCTTTAAATGAGCGTAGATCAATGGATAATTATTAAAAATGGATACATATTTTTACCATAAAACTCATTTAACAGGCCAATATTATTAGAGAAGAAAACAACTGTAATTGTTCCTGACTATGTTCTAAAGCAGTAAGAAGAATTACGCCTAGATTATTGATACTTTGAGTTTTCGAATTG
Source organism: Stegodyphus dumicola (assembly GCF_044657685.1). Taxonomy (NCBI): domain Eukaryota; kingdom Metazoa; phylum Arthropoda; class Arachnida; order Araneae; family Eresidae; genus Stegodyphus; species Stegodyphus dumicola. The sequence goes on from NC_140774.1 coordinate 184,708,587, forward strand.
CAATTTGTATTTGACCAGATGTAATTGAACGAAAATATTTATTAATTTTAGAGAAAATATTATAATTCTGCTTCACTTACCTTCGCAACACAACAATACTGTATTCGTAAAAAATTCCTAAAAGACTAAAATGTTAACTTATTTATTCAACTTCATCTATTTCAGGTGGCATTAAAAAAATAATCATTCAAAACACCGTACTCTAATTCGCTGTGAAATTCCATCCACTCGTAACATATTTCTTACTCCCATTATAAAACATTATTATTCATTTCGAGCACTGGCTTTCCAGATTTATATTTAAGTAAAAGTCCTTTTAATAGTCTTTGATCTTTTTAAAGTATAAGTCATTTAAATGAATTCCAAAGAATCGACAAAATAAGAATTTAATTTATTTAAATGAGTTCCGAAGAATCGACAAAATAAAGATTTAATTTAATAACATAAACAGGTTCCTCACAATTGCGTATTTTGAAGAAACTGGCATTAACTAAACACTAAGCAATTCATCATCTGAAAGTTTTTTTTTTTTTTTTTTTTTTTTTTTTTTTCCCGGTCTGGCATGCTAGTTGTTCATAACAGTCCAATCTTAAATTGAGGCTGCTCTTTCTAAAAATGAATCGTGCTTCTTAACGCGCATATAACTATCTATCTGCATTTTGGCATTCCATTTTAATTTTTAGCTTCTCGCTAGATATCAAAGAGGTAATTAACGTCCTACATTTCAGACCTTTTCTTTTATGGTCAGAAGCGTGAAAATAAACGTTAAACAACTAATTATTTATTGAAAATTGTTTGATCTGCTATGCTTGTTGTCATTAATTTGTTACCTTTTGAAAGAATCAAAAAGCTGGCTTTGCAAAGAAATAATTTTCAAACTCTTGGAACCGTAGCGGAAATAAAATTTCCATTTTTATTCTCAGGAACGGCAATGCCCTGCCACTGAATTAGAAACCTTTTAGTTTTCCTTCCTATTATCTATTAAATAAGTGTGGAAGAATCTAGTGAACTACTAAGCAAATAATTGCTTAAATCCAGCAACAGAAAAGTAAAACTCAAGAAGGGTTAAGTACCCTTTATTGCTCAAACTAAATATGTAAAAACGGCCCCTTTCTCAGGACGTACAGCAAAGCCTCCACTTGGGCTCAAACTCAAATGTGTAAGAAATAAGAACTTGACTAACTAAAGAGATTTATCCGAAGCTAACACAGATCTAAACCAGTTGGCCCCTATATATTTATTTAGCTAGCGAATATCGGTTTAGCTAACGAAGCTATCAAGGGCACGTAACACGGCCTAGCGTAGTAACAGATTAGAGAGACGTGGCCAAAAGGCAAAAGCGTGCTAGTCAGAAATTCTGATTCTCTCTTTCGAGGTCACTGAAACGTCGACTTCAATACTTTACTCCTTCTCATTTGCATTAAACGTAATTCTAAAACCTCATTCTGGTAGGAAATTGTAAACCGAAATTAGGAGAGGTAGGAAAGAAGCTTTAAGTTAAAAATAACTATTATAAACTTAGGATAAACCTTGCAACTTTTATTCAGTATCAAGTTGGTCCCCTTTAGTTCGCATGCCAGCTGTTATGTTCGCTGTTATGGGAATAATTTTTTTAAATTTCCACATAGATCTAAAACCTTAAAAGTAGTTAATAGATTTAGCATTAAATCAGTGAGGTTTGTTACTACTGAACCTCTTCTGTTCTGTATGAACTGAATGTTAGAACCAAGGATCTCTTTTTCCAACATTTGTCATACGTTCTTTACAAGGATCAGACTCTAAACTATTAAGCCTCCTATGAAGATTCAAAAATTAGGTACCTGAGTCAATCATTCCTTGAATTGAAGGAGTTCTGTACAAATTTACACGATGAAAAGGACTGTGGTTGTTCACGAAACATCAAGTCTTTCTGGATAAAAATGTGCTGTTTCAGAACGGAGTTATGCGCTACAATAGTTACATGTGGGTTTATAGTATTTTCTAGCAACAATAATGGGCATATTCCCTGTTGAAAGAACTTATTGGAATACCTCCTCAAACTTTTAGACATCAAACATCGGAGGAACTGCATACACTGCTTCATATGAAGTTGTCGCTAGTCTTTGCTTACTTTCGGAGTAAGTGTGACATATTCCGAAATAACATAAACAGGTTCCTCACAACTGCATATTTTAAAGAAACTGGCATTGACTGGCATTTAAAAATTTAAAGAAACTGCCATTTTAAACAAACTAAGCAATTCCTCATCTGAATATTTTTTTCCGGTCTGGCATGCTGGTTGTTCATAACAGTCCAATCTTAAATTGAGGATGCTTTTTCTAAAAATCGATCACGTAGTCGATTTTTTGACTACGTGACGTTTGTTGAGTGACGTCCTTTCTTGTATCAGTGAAAAAAATTTTTTTTTCCTTTGCAGAAATCTGTAACTTCATTTTTTAAAATTTGTTCTTCAGAAGCCTCATCATAGGATGTCTGTCTCATTCGTGGCGTACTAATTTTGGAAAAAATAGTTACTACTCTTATCCAATTAATGTGCGTCATTTTTACAAGCACTAAATATTTCGCAGGTCTTTTACGTGAATCCTGTCAACTTCGCAGTTTTTAAAGCAGTAATTTCATCATGATAGGTTCTCGCTATAAATTTGTTAACAGATTTTGTTTGATTGATCTTAGATCATGATTCATACAAAAAATTCTCAGAATGGTCGATCAGCTTGTATTCACCTTCTTACTCTACTGTCTGTCTACGAGAAGAAGAGCCCCCCCCCACCGCAGTACCTGGCGGGTGGCTGTCGTTATGGCAGCAGGGCTAATATATTTCAAATAGGGTAGTACCAAGAGTTGCTTTATTGTTATTTTGTTTTTGGCGACTGTTGGCTGAGGGGAAAAGAGTTTACCATTTTCCTCAAGTCACCCCTACGGAAAATGGGTTAAAGCTCGTTTCTACAAGAACAGAGAGCTTCAGACTAATTGGCGAGAGCTTTTTTTTATGCTAGACAGACTGTAGGCCTCTAGACCAATCATGGTACTTGAAAAAGAGAATTGTCAAGTTATCGTCTGATGGTATGAATGATAACGTTCTGAGACGAATTATACACGATTTTCATTGCTTAAATATTGGTAAAATTCTAAACACTATACTTAATTTTCTTTCGCAGTTTTCTAGAATTCAAGTTTCAAGTCATAGTTTCAAGTCTGAATTTAGCGTCCACAAAACGATTCAGTTGCCCTAGTAACTTTTACTTTAGCTTAAATGAACGAAGTTCTCAGAACCTGTCGTCTTAAATGAAATGAAGTTTTTCTTGATATCATCAAGTATCTACATAGTATTTTTTTCATTTCCTGTAGTCTCATATATTTTATTGCTCCTTGTCCGCTTGCAGAGTAGGAAAGTATAAAGTATTCACATATAAACAAATTATTATTTGTATTTTGAATAATTTCCTTACTTATTTATGTAAGAAAGTTGGATGCAAGCTATCAATACATTTTGCATTTTCTTCTGTCGTGAGGCTTCTATAATGATATTCATGAAATCCTACATAGCTGAAACAAAGTGGAGAACTGTAGCACCATCTTTAAATGCACATGAATCTTTGGCAATTAAGTAATTGTGTCAGGTAAATGTTTCGTATACAAATTCAACAAATGTGTGAAATTACAAATTGCTTTTCCAATACCCTCTCTACAATTATTTTTTAAAAATTTGCTGGCAATACTTCGTCGTATATCGACATTTACTGCTTTAGAATAGTTTTAAAAGGAAGCGAAGATCATGTGAAAACATACATCATCAAGCACTTTTCATTTATACGACATGAATGATGGCTGTGTTCCTTTACATCAAGATTTCTAATTCATTGCCTGGGCAGTGTAACATTTCGAAATAAAATAGATTATGCACGCTAATTTCTGATTAGAAATATTGTTTATGTAAAAACTATAACCCAGTTTGTGAAGTTTGCTCAGTTCAAGAAACACAGGTGATGTGCACATTTGATTAAAAAAAAACTGCTATTAATGTAATAAGGCATTTTAAAAAAAATGTTTTTAGTCTTATGCATCTAGTAGAAGCATATTTATTCATATAATCATAAACGGATGCATACGATAAAATAATTTTAGCGGTAGTTAACCTAAAATCTGCGCATATTTTAAGAGCATTTAGCAAATCAAAAAATCATTATTTTAAATATTAAAAGAGTATAAATTTGTCTGTAATTTATACGCGCTTAATATTTACCGTTAAAATGCAAAACATGCCACTTAGGAAGTGCAACTTAGTCTGATGTAATATTAATATTTGGCAAGAGTGTCTAAATTTGCAAATCCATTGTTTTTCTTATCTTAGCTGTTAACTTATTGATTTGTTTATTTCAAAATATGCGTATATTTAGTCTTTAGTTTACTATACCTCAGACCAAGAAAATAAATACATTATAAAGATCTAAATTCTTTGAGATTTTTAGTAACAGAGAAAGTATTTAGCAATACTGGAAGGGAACTGATTTTCTTTTAAAGAATGAATTGGTAAAATGGGTACTGAATAATTTACATTTAAATGTGATTTGCATTTCGAAATGAAAATGCAATATTGCTTTAAATCTATGTCTGTAAAACAAGCACGTTTCTGAAATGTGTTATTATTAATGTGTTACGTGTTTATTCTTCAAATTTCTTTAGTTCTGTCAAGAGTTTCGTATTGAAAAAACTACAAATTCTATTTTTTTTTATTTTTTTATGACCATAAGCAGTTAAAATAAAATTGTGCAGATTTTACAAAAATCTAATAATTTTAGAAAATTTATATGTCATCATTTTTCTTTATAATATGAATTTTGCACATAACCGAAACTGAAGAAAGCTCTAGAATTGCATTTTGAATTCTTTCCCTTCAAAAACTATCTTTAATAAAAATTTTAAAAGCATTTTAATTTTGGACGAATAAAATCCATAATAATTCATCTACAGAGATATTTTTTGATAAGAATATGTGTAGGAAATCCGTTCTTTCCTCCTTTAGATTTTTAAAAACGAATACACGGAAATCAACAAAACAGATTCATAAATTTATTTTGGAAATTAAATTTAGTTTTATTGATTATTGTGCTTTGAAAGGAACTAAAAATTAATTTTCACTTCTCATTTTATTTCAGCTATAATAAAACTAACTCATTTACTATTTTTATTAGCTCTAATTGAGCAGGAAAATAGTCAGTTTCTTAATAAAAATTTCTATAATTGCAATTGAGATGTAATATAAACAAATATCATGCTTTTTTAAATAAATCCTGTTACATTTATCTTAAATTTATTATTATCTGCTTTATAAAGTTATATATTAAGGTAAAAAAATAATTTAAATAACCTTTTATTATTTTCGGATCCCGTCATTACGTTTAATGAGATACATTCCGATGACATCAGAGATCACGTGACTTATGCATAGCTAATGTAAACAAACAATGCAGACGACCTCAGAGATCACATGACTTATGTATAGCTAATAAGGTCATTCTTCCTGTTCTTCTCTTGCGGAATGTATCTCATTGAACGTGCTATTTATAGCTCTTTTAAAATTTTAATTAAGAGCACCTGAGTAGACCCAAAATCTTGTTACTTTTGCGGAAATAATTCATGTAAATAACTATTTTCTTTGAGCAAGATCAATACAACTGAAAGCAATTTCTGTCATTGTCTTCGAAATATAGATATATTCTTTGTAATACTCAGGGCCAGGATCATTGTATCCAATGAATAATTTGTCAGTCAAAAATGATACTGGTTCAAATTAACTCGATTCTCCTCAGTTTGAGTGTTAGTGATATTTGGCGTTTATTGAAAATTCAGATTCTTGCATGTGAAGAAAGCTAGCAGGACTAAGATGACGTCATCAGACAAATTCAGGAACAGTTAAATAAAACGGAAAATAATCGTTTTCATGAGTGTTATGGGTAGTGGAATTTTTACCTAAAAAATAAGCAATGATTTGTTGAACGCCTTTGAATTATTCATTTCCAAAAATGGAAAAATTACAAAACCAAGCACCTCAACCATTTCTCTGAAATTAAGTTAACCTATTCATGTATGTAACATAAATAACTCTAAATTCTTAAGGATCCTTGAAATTATAAAAATGCCAGTAGGTAAATTTTGTTTCATATAAAACTGAAGTTTAATAATCATACACACTCCCATTGCTTCATATTTTAAGGATAATTTAATTTGTTTTCATGAAATTTTAATTTAACATCTGGAACCTCTAATGTTTATGTCCTTGCCTGTTCAAATTATTCCTTTAAAAATACAAGAAAAATCTCCTAATCAATGAAACCCTTAAATAATTACATAAATTTTAAATAGCAAATACGGAAACTTAAAACTGTAAACATTATATAAAAGTGACTTAGGATTAGAAGAATATAAGTACAGGAATTTTTCTCATATTATTACTGTTTTTCTAGAAAACATTCAGATATTGCCATTGCGAAATACCGTGATAGTAAATCACGTTGAATCTATTTTTGAATGCGCAAATAGTATCAAAAACATCAAACGGATAAAAGGTACCATGTATGTATCAATAAGAATAATGATACTTTAACAACCGACTGAAATACATATAATCCCTGTATAACACGGCCGTTATGTTGTAGAACTATGTTTGGAATCTAACGGTTATTTGAAACTATTAATCTTACTATAAAGTATTTCTACAGGTAAGAAATAATAAATCAAGTTTTAAAGTAAACCAGAATGCTTGCTCATTTGGGAAAGTTAAAAATCAACATAAATTACAAATCAAAATCGTCTGTTCTTTATAGAATTCAATAATAATTAAGTTAAATAATTCACTGGAACATTTTTTAACCAGAATGCTTGCTCATTTGGAAAGTTAAAAATCAACATAAATTACAAATCAAAATCGTCTGTTCTTTGTAGAATTCAATAATAATTAAGTTAAATAATTCACTGGAACATCTTTTAACCAGAATGCTTTTTCATTTGGAAAGTTAAAAATCAACATAAATTACAAATAAAAATCGTCTGTTCTTTTGTAGAATTCAATAATAATTAAGTTAAATAATTCGCTGGAACATCTTTTAACCAGAATGCTTGCTCATTTGGAAAGTTAAAAAATCAACATAAATTACAAATCAAAAATCGTCTGTTCTTTGTAGAATTCAATAATAATTAAGTTAAATAATTCACTGGAACATCTTTTAACCAGAATGCTTGCTCATTTGGAAAGTTAAAAATCAACATAAATTACAAATCAAAATCGTCTGTTCTTTGTAGAATTCAATAATAATTAAGTTAAATAATTCACTGGAACATCTTTTCACATTTGAGCTGAACAAGTTAAAGGTTTTTCTCATTTAACTCATAAAACTTTGCTAGTAAGTTTTAGATCAACTTACCCAATATTCATTCTTTTTCAACCTTTTTGTTTGTATGGAAAAGTGTCAAATCGTACTGGATCGAGCAAATGCACATAAATACTATATACCATCTTCTACCTCTAAATCTTTCTCGTATTGTTTAAATTTTTGCCTATTTTTAATCGGCTGACAGAAGTTGAGTAGATGCAAGAGAATATAAAGAAATAATTATTTCAGATTTTATATTTCAGATTTTATATTAAGCTATTTCAGCTTTCAGATTTTATATTACGCTCAAAGGGACTTTTTAATGTGTTATGTGTTACCTTTATTTATTAAATGTCATATTCTTCGCACTTCAACCATAAAATTCAATTCAACAGCAATATTGTGAAATATTTAAAAGAGCATATCTTTAGAATTTCTAATACACAGTCTCGCACGCTGGAGACAAAAAAGTTCTTTTCCCTTACAATGTTTGTTGCCATTGCTCGCTTTGAAATCGTTGCGTTTGTTAGTAAAAACGTCTTTCTTTAAATATAATGCAGGGCTCTAATACTTGGTGGCAACAATTTGAAAAGCAAACCGACATTTATAGTGGACGCAAATTGTCAAACGAAATTAATAGATCTTGGAGGCAAATTGCCCCTTTGGACTAATAATACTGGATTTGTTCCCTCTGGGCGGCCAGGGTTTCGTTAAGAAAGCACAAATTTCCCAAAATTACTATGAGAACAGATTATTTTTTTGATTTTAATGCAAAAACTCTCCTGGTATTTCATACCTGGATTTGTTTTCTTTTGATATATCGCCTTAATTTTGTTGACATATTTTAATATTCGCGTACATATACGTTCTTACAGATACCACAATAAATATTCTAGGTCGTATATATACGGCTTTGCCGATTAGAGAGTTGAATTTAAATATGTGTCTTGTCCTAGTATGGTAAGGCTTTAATTTAAATGTTCAACAAAAGAACCTCGTTCATGAATTTTATTGAAGAAATGCTGTGTTATATGGGGCATTACTTTGTTCTCTGATCTCCTTAAAGTGAAACCATATTGTTGGAATGCTGTGTTAAACTAAGGTGACCTTTGATCAAATTGGAGAAAATGGATAAAACAAAGAACTATTCTAAAAATTTCAAAACGTTAATATGGAACTTAAAACTTTTCAGTAACTTATGTTTAATACACGTTTAATATTCTCTAAAAATAATACACGCATTGAAGTATGATAAGAAAATCGTCCTTTTCCTCTATAGCTTATGTTTATCTTCCTTTCCCAAAACTAATGGCTAATTATATTTACACTAGATTATATGCAAGAAAACAAATGGTAAAGAATTCGAATGGGCTGTAGTAACTCTTGAATGTCAGTGTTTGCTATTTTTTATTTCATGAAGGAAAGGAAAGGAAAGGAATATAATGTTCTAGGAAAGGAATATAATGTTAAATAATTGTTTTTTTGTTTCTGAAAAATTGAGCAAAACGTGTTTGAACTTTATAAACTTTGTTTCGTCATTCATAAAAAGAAATTATTTGTAAAATATATATATATAAATATAATAAAATGTTTATTGACTATTCGCTGCCTCTTTTTTGTTTCTTTGATGAGTGAAACATTTTAATTTTGACTGAAATACAATCACCACATTTATTTAAATATTTTTCCAACCCTTTTTACTTCCTTGTACGAAACAAAAGATTTATTCTAATCACGAAAAATTCTGGGTATCATATCTTAACGAAAATATTCCTTTTGACCGCTATCGAATGCAATATAACGATGTTTTCGCGTGATATCTGTACGTAAGGACAGATAGATTCAAAAATAGATTCAGAAGAGATTTTATTGACGTCTGTATGTACGTATGTATGTATATATCTCGCATAACTCAAAAACGAGTAGCCCCAGAACGTTGAAATTTTGTACATAGAATTGCTATAACATGAAGTTGTGCACCTTTCTTTATTGTTTGCAATCGGGCGCTGTGTTCTTGTCTGCTGTCCGAATTGCTTGCTTTTGCGTAGAAACTCTAATTTTAATTGTAAAAATTGTCTTAACTGTATTTGGTGTTTTGGGTTTTTCTATATTTTCAATTTTTAATGAAGATGTTTTGAGGTTTTATGCATTTTTGCCTTGCTGCGAAGTGAGAATTGAATTAACTGAATGAGAAATATATCTTTAATGAATGTCAAGGAAATAAGTTTAAATGAAATGCAGCAAAAAATGTATATAATTTAATAAGGGAACTACGTGTATATAATTTTACAATGTATATAATTTTACAAGGGAACTACGTGATGTCCGAATCAGATTTTTCTTACTTATTTCATTCAATTTTTTAAAATACGTCTTCCAGCATAACTGTTACCGAATAATTAATATACTGCAGCATATGGATTGACACAGATAAACTGCAATTCTTACTACAGTAATAATTGTAATTAAGGTTATTCAAGCATCATTTAAAATTCTAAAATCGATTTCATGAGCAATTTTTTAATTTATGAATAACCGTTTCTAATGCTTTTTTTCGTTTAACTATTTAAAATAAGCTTATTATAATCCAAGTTTCGGTCTAAAACGTTTTCCAAAGCTTTCTAATATTTTAAGAAATAATTCATATTCAATATCTAAATTCTTTCAATAAAAATTTAGTTAAAATTTTACTATAGTATTACCTTTACCTATACTATAGAATTACCTTTATTTATTATTATTTACTATACTATTATTATTTACTATATAGTATTACTTTTACCCTTTTTATTACTATAGTATTACCTTTACTATAGTATTACCATACGAACGGCTCAGTCCATAATACATCAAAACACTAGTACAGCTCGATTCTTGTTTCATATTCCACCCAATGGTCTAGCTGCATGAGCGTTTTCATGGTTTTGCATCATGTTTGACATGAATACGAGCCACTCTTCCTTATAAAAACCTTGCGTTAAATATTCTTCTGTTTCCTTAGAAAGTGTTCTTTGCTGTAAACAAAATATCCATTCCGACTTTTTATTGGGTTGCAGATTAAAAATCAGGAAATGAAATGAATCCTAGGACACAAAATTCTGAATCTGTCGGATCAAATTCTTCTACAGATCAGTTTTCTACAGATCAAAATACTGGAAAAATCTCGTTTCAGAGATCAAAATCTGTACTTTTCTATTAAAGCCGCCTCCGAAGTTGAATCGCCAATCAATCAAGTCATCTCGCCAAAATGCGGTTACTTGTTCTTATACCTAGTCACGCGATAGTATATTAGCAACGAATGCGTGTTCTTATACCTTGCCACGTAATCTCATTATAGCGCCGTGTTGCATTTTTGCTGTCGCAGCGTGTTCTTCTATAATTCAATTTTGATGAGGTTTTTCGAATTTACATTGTTTATTTAAAAATACACTGCTGGACATTGAAAATGCAACATCAAAAAGGAGTGGTCAGAAATTTATGCAAATTTTAGAGTAGACGCACGTCACTGAGTTATGCGAATGATGTGAAATGCGCACCTCTCGGACACACTTGAAGTAAGATATAAGGGAAGGAACGTGCAGAATGGGCAATATTTGTGTCGTTATTTCTACCAGACGAATTATCGAAGAAAGTTTCTTTTTGTCCCGGAGGATAGTTTAATAGGAGAGAATGCCAGGCCGCCGTCAACGAAGGAACTTCCAGCAGATAGACGATTTTACGAGGGGTATGGTGATCGGACTGAGAAGAGTAGGTTGGTCCTTACGTCAAATCGCAGCTGATACCCACATGGATGCGAGCACGGTGCATCGGCTATGGCGAGCATGGTTGGAACAAGGAAATGTGGAAAGAAGGAGGGGTGCAGGTGCAGCCAGAGTGACGTCAGCACGCGTGGATCGACGCATCCGCCGAGAAGCTATGGCGGTCCCGCAAGTCACTTGTAACGCGATTCTGTGCAAGATACCCCGGATATTCCCGTGTCGACCAGAACCATTTCCCTTCGATTGGTTAAACATGGCCTGCACACACGGCGTCCGTTAAGAAGACTGCCATTGACCCCACAGCATTGACGCCAACGTTTAGAATGGTGCCGGACTGGAGCGATGTGGATGACAGAATGCCGAAACGTCGTGTTCTCAGGTGAGTCACGCTTTTGTTTATCCAGTGACAGTCGCCACATACATGTGTGGCGTCGACGTGGAGACAGATCTATTCCGGCAGTAACTGTGGAACACCCCACTGCGCGACAACGTGGCATACTGGTTTGGGGCGCTATTGCCTACGATTTCTGGTCACCTCTAGTTCGCATTCAGGGCACTATGACGGCCCAACGATAGTTGGATATTGCACTGCGGCCGGTGACAATACCCTACCTTCAGGGGCTGCCTAATGCAATTTTTCAGCAGGATAACGCCCGACCACACAGTGCTCGCATCTGCCAACATGCTCTGTAAGGTATACAGATGCTTCCCATGGCCCTCGTACTCTCCTGACCTGTCATCAATCGAAATGTGTGGGATGTGATTGGACGCCGTTTGAAGACTCTGCCCCTGCCTCGTTCAGAAGACGAACTGTGGTAAATGGTTGAAAGGGAATGGAGAGCCATCCCTCAGGACACCATCCGCAATCTTTAATTTACCAAGTAATAAGGTGGATGTCATATCATTTTTTCATGAAAAAGGTCTTTTACCTGACAAGCGAGTATGAAAATAGCCATAACAGGAAAATTTATGTCGATTGTGAAACCATTTGGAGGTGCAATGTTAAAAATTGCAAATGAAGAAGTGCCTTCGTGTTGGAAATTGGGTCAGAATTTCCAGAGAAATCGTTTGTCTCTGCTATTCTATTTAAGTATTCTTGGGCAAAGGAGATAACATCTATGAAATTGTGTAACAGATAGCTTAACGTATGTGCGTATGTGAAAGGGCTACAGCTAGAAACGTCGCAGAGAAAACAAGGCAAGGCGAAAACCTCGTGGTACGAAACATCGTGGGAGAAAAGTAAGCAAAGAGAAAACATCCCAGTTCTACAAAACATGGTAGTACAAATAATCGTGGTCGATGATAAAGCGGTTAAAAAACTTCTTAGTTAAATAACATCGTCGTCGAAAATATCGTGGTAAACAATAATGTACCTACAAATCATCGCATGACGATAGCATCGCACACACGCGTTTTTCAAATACCATGCTGACATATTATGTAACTGACTTTCGCCATAACTAACAAATAGACATTCAAAAAATTCATTGCACGCTACACATGAAAATGTTAACGAAACCTTAACAATAAACGAAAACAAAATAAAATATTATGTTCACTAAAATAGTATCAGATTAACAAATGTGAAATAAAATAATGTGATAATTAACTAAGCAAATTTTATAGAGATAATCACATACAGTTATTGTGCTTCCTTTTTAAGTATATTTAGACTGTAATTTTTTTTTAAAATTATCGCTAAAACTTTAAGAAACTATTAGTTGACCTTTGTTAATTAACCATGTAAATTTAAAATTCTATTAAGTACTATAAGCTGCATTAATTTTCTACTCCTTTTCGATTTTTAAATGCTTACGTTTCCTTCTCATATGTTCTGCAAATTTTATTAGCTCATTCAAAAATATGAAATATAGAAGTAAGCGAATCCCTCTTTCTTTCTTGTGCTCTCGAGGCCCACCAGCGGCCGAGCGGTAAAGTCGCTGAACACTGGTAGTTCGGTCCGAGGTTCGAATCCCGCGAACGGGATGGCTGCATGGGTGTTTTCGTGGTTTTTCCCATGTTGAACGTGTATACGAGCCAGTTTCCCTTAGAAAGTCCTCCACGAAGGCATCCCTCCCCTTAGGCTGATAGCCCTAGTGTGCTTTGCTATAATTAATAATTAAATACACACTTTCTTGTGTTCTCAAATCATTATGCGAACATGCATTTACAAATTTAAAAAACTGAGAAACACGTGTATGCGATGCTATCGTCATGCGATGATTTGTAGATGCTTTCGACGATGATGTTTTTAAACTGCGAAGTTTTTGAACCTCTTTATTTTCGACCACGATATTTTTTTACCACGACGTTTTAGAATTACGATGTTTTTTTCCTTTGCTTTCTTTTCTCCTATGATGTTTTGTACCTGGACGTTTTTGCCTTGTGTTATTTTCTCCGCGACGTTTTCGTCCGCGATGTTTTCTGCGGACACTGCCAGTTGACTGGAACAATTAAATGCGATAAAGTAATAATAATAAGGATAAGAATTCTTTAAAAATATTTTTAGGAAACGTCATGTGAGTATTATCATTGTTATATATTGTGTTATTTATTTTTATATTCGCGCTTCACGAGCTTGGCGAAATTACAACTGAGATGATCTTGGCGCGAAATTAGATCGCCAAATATAGTTGGCGACTGCTGTAACAAAGAAGTTCCCAAAATCATTAATTGCAAGAATGCTTTTGAATGATGAAGACCCCCCTAATATAAGCTCTGGAAGAATGCAAATAAACGTTGAGGAATCTCAGGAGATTTTAGTGATTACGATTACCTTACAACCATTGAGTTTCAAAATGAAATTTTATATCGATTTACGTAAAGGCCCTGCGATCTAGAAAGAAATTTGAACGGAAAATCTTCTACCATTTAATGTAAATTTAAAATCTGTAACCTAAATACCTCGGAATAGGTATCTATCACACAAATTTTTAATTTCGATGTATAATGAATTTTCTATCATTTATAGTAGGAGAAAGGAAGGAGAACAAAGTACTTACCTAACAGGAAAGAAGTAGCACAGCAGCCAGCTGCAAAGAAATCTGAAATGAAATTTTTTAAAAAAATTAAAACACAATGAAGAAAATACACAAAACATATTATTTTAAAAATCACAGTAAATACAAAAGTTATTTAAATAAATATAATTAAATAATTAGTAACTTTACTTGAACTAATAGTTGTTTCTCGTCATTTAAAACTTTAATAGTTTAGAAAATAAATAGTTTAGAATTAAACTATTTAAATAGTTTAGAAAATAGTTTAGAAATATAGTTTAGAAAATTTAATACATATAGAAATAAAATAGTTTAGAAATTTTAAATTAATTATAAAATAAAAAATTTAGTAATAATTAATAGTTTAGTTTTAATAAATAGTTTAGAAAAATAGTTTAGAAATTAATAAAATAAATTAATAAATTAATTAAAATAATAGTTTAGAAAATAATTAATTAAATTAATTAAATAATTTAAATAATAAATATAAATAAATAGTTTAGAAATAATAGTTTTAAATAGTTTAGAAAATTTAATTCTGTTCGAAATTTGTTCAGAATTAGGGCCATATTTTCAACATAGTTATACCAAATTACTATAATTCATTGTGACTAAATTATTGATAAATATTTTTTTCTGCTTTTTGAAAATTCAAGTTGTTATTTTTGTGGTTCCGAATAAAAATTTAACCCCAAATTATTCTTGCAAATTTTATTCTCCTGAACATTAAAAACGTATTTTTAAAAACTGCATAGCATAAAATATTGACCTTTTTTTTGCAGCGAAGTTAGAACTAGACCAGGCTTCACTACTATGCATTATACCATTTTTTTTAAATTCTAATCTCATAATTGTGCATTTTTGATTGAAAGTACTAGACAATGCAAGCTTGAATGCTCTGAACACAACAATATATATATATATATAAATAGATGTTAAAGGTTAAATATACGTAATTTGAGATTACGAACTATAACTCCGATCTACCGTTCTTCCTAAGCATTGTTGAAAGCAACATTTTCATCACTAAAGCTTGAAATATTGATTCCCAGTAACTTTCCGGGCAATCTCTTTGCGGGTTTGTGAGCAACAATGTTGCTTAGTGGTTGTGATCTTAACTAAACAGAAGCGATACAGTGAACTGAACATACAGTTCTTGCGACATTTTGACTACACAGAAGATAAAACTAAACTGACCATTCCAAGATTAGTTGATTAGTAAGTAATTAAACTACAATACGATTGCAGTTTCAGTTAATGAGAGGCAAGTTTCAATTACTAAGTGCTGAAATTGAATTGCACTGCAATTGCAGATGGAAGTGTAATTCAGTTGGACCGCAGTTACTGTTACGATAAGCGAAACTGCAATTAGATTTTAATTTTAATTTCAGTTAATTCAATTATAGTATATTTGCGATAATGATAAAATCTTCTTCTTTGTGCTAAACTATAATCAAGATTTTACAGGTTGCAATTGCAATAATGCAATTAGAAGTAACTACAGTAACACAATGACAGTATACTACCTTCAGTTTCAGTTAAATTATGTATGTAGAGATATTAGGTATTATTTTGGAAACAGGCAAGATGAAAAATATGCAACGCTTTCGCCGGTAATCGAACCACGGACCTCTCAATTACGCGCCAAGCGTCCAGACCACTACACTACGAAGGCTCGCTAAAAAGGCGGGAGAAATACCTTATATACTCCCCCTTTTAAAGGGCGACTGGGGTTTTTTAGGGAACCCAATCGCCAAATCTTGGGTGAATATAATCATCATCCAACGCCCTTTTAGTTCACTGTAGAGATATTACGTAGTTTTGAAAGCAGGCTTGATGAAATATACGCAACGCCTTCGGCCGGGAATCGAACCGCGGACCTCTCAGTTACGCCCTGAGCGTGCAGACTTCCAGCCTACGAAGGCATGCTAAGAAGGTGGGAGAAATACCTTATATGTGGAGATATATTTTTTTACTATTAATTTTTAGTATGTAGCACATGTACTACTTCTAATTATCATTAAAAAAGACATATTTTCTTTCCTAATTATCTAAAATTTAACCCTTTGTCTACGACTTCAAAAAAATAACCTCGTTTTCTATCCAAGTGAATAAAATATGTTATAAATAATGTGAATTTTGCATTTCGGGTTTTTTTTTTTTTTTTTTTTTTTTTTTTTTTTTCAAACGGTTTTCAAGCCAAAGGTTGGGACACGTATGTCAAAGATGTAGTTAATCGTGGGATGCATACGTTCCACACATAGTGATCGACTTATTACTATAAGCACACCTATTATTCTGGAAAACTTTCTTATATGAAATAAACTTGCATCGCGTGGTACCAGGTAAAAATGCATTCTTTGCATAATCCAACATTGTGCAATTCATATTTGTTCTTTTTTCTGTGTTCATTTGTGTAGAACGAGCACAACGACGTCTTGATTTTCCAGCTAATTGGAAGACGATCTCCACCGTTCAGGAGATTCTTTTTAACCCAAGAGCAATTTTTTAACTTTTAGTGAGATATATACAGAGTCTGTTCGCACATTTTTTAGATGATTTTGGTAAGCGGTAATAAAACTTCGTTTGCTGCAAAAGAAGTAATTGCAATTGTACTATGTTTTTAAAAGTCGAAATGATCGTCTGTGGCTTGAAAGTTTTGTTTTTATTCAAAATGGCGAATTTAACAAAGCAGTGGTTCGAAGGCTACATTTACGCTCTTTCCGAAGAGAAATATGCATACTCCTTTATCCAAAAACGATGTGAGAGTCATGGTTTTGTGATATCTAAAGCGTCGATAGGTAATATCATCAATAAAAAAGGAAAAAAACGTCAAATTGGAGCTTCAAGTGAGACCAAAATTCCAAACATGTATCCAAGGAAAAAACGGACATCTTTGACTATTGCAAAGGTACGTCGTTTAATGTTAAAAGAAAACCCCCTATTCAAAGAACAGTTGCAAAATCATTAAAATGCTCGGTGTCCACTGTAAACAAAATGATAAACGTTGATTTAAATCTTAAGAAAGCGAAAAAACGCAATGTGCATCGTCTTCTTCCAAAGCATATCGCTCAACGCAGGACACGCTGCAGAATTCTATATGAGAAACACGTATCCAAAGAAAAATGAAAAACAATTGTCACATTAGATGCAGCATAGATGTATTTAAATGATTGTATCAAAAAAAGAGCCATTTATTATCATAAAAGGGGAGAAACAAATTTAAGTACATGGTTCAAAGAATCGAAAGAAAGTTTTTTTAAGGGATTCGTGATTGTTGCTGGTTTTTCTTATAATGGCAAGTTAAAAATAAAGAGAGTGCAAAAAAATGTCAAGAGTAACTCCAAATACAATCAGGAACATATTTTATCGCCAATTTGTTCGAATAAAATACCATCGCTTTACCCACAGTGCCATCCATCTGTGAGACTCCATCAGGACAAAGCTAGCAGTCACACATCAAAATCCACTGTAAACTTCCTAAAAGAAATGGAACAAAAAACTGTTATCAAGGCCATACGCTTCACTGGTATCCCTACTAAATCTCCCGATGTGTCACCTATGGATTTTTGTGCTTTCTAACTTTTAAAAACTGCATTATCCAAACGTTGTCCCCCAAACCCTAACAGAACTCTGGAAAGCTGTTCGGGAGGAATGGGATAGAATACCTCTTCTGCCACTTCAGAAGGCATTATTATCCTGAAAATTGCGGTATCGAAAGATAGTTCAGAATAAGGGATGTCAAATAGAACATTTAAAACACAAGAATTTTATGTAATTTAGTTTTGTGCATACAATATACATCGTCTGAAAAATGTGTGAACCGCCTCTGTATATCCCGTTAGTGTTCAAAGGGTTTAATGCTTTCTTCATCAAATGACTTTGCTTCTTAAATAAACGTTTGTTGTCTATAAAGTTTAATTAAAGTCTAATGTATCGAAGAGGAACACATTATTAAAAATTTCAAACTGTTAAATTTCTTGAACAACCTAAAAATATAAAATCATAATTTTTATGCTGCGACTGGTGTCATTCAAATTTCAGTTTAACACCTAAATCTATGCAAGCTCCACCAGGCCAAGTGGTTAAAACCACTGGGTATTGGTAGTTAAACTTGGTACGGAACACAGGCGAACGGGCTGTGAAATTTCGTGTTTCTTTCCCCCCCCCCATGCGTAATATGAATACGAGCCAATTTCCATAGGAAGTCTTCCCCGAAGGCATCCCTTCGCATAAGCAGGTAACCCCTATGTGGTTTGCCACATTCAAATAACCTAACCTAATCTTAAGGTAAACAATGAAATTCAAATATGTGCATTATTCATAAAAAGATAAGGTTAAAAATCAATCCCCCATACAGAAAGGTACAGAAACATAATACATTTAGAAATAAAAGTATGCATTCTAAATAGCAGTCTCACACGGTAGGTAGAAGACAAAATTGTCATGTATTAATTAATCATAATGTTACGTTACGTTATTTTCTGACACCAGCTGTTAGGTGAGAGCACACTGCCTAAGCTGTATATCAGCTTTTTCCATCTATGCATCACATGCACTTTCAGATGGTTCCACACTTGCTGCTTGCGACTTCGCAATGTCACTATCAATTTCAACGAACTTAAACAGTCGCATTTTCACTTTCGTCCACTTCAGGCACTTGTGAATCAAAAACTTCTTTCCCGTCTTTTATTTCTTCATGTTTTCGTTCTTTTTCTTTAATCCCGTTAGATGTTTCATCCTTCATTTCTTGATCTTTCTCAGACACTCCATCAGCTTCTCCATCCTTCGACTCTTTGGACGCCACTTCGGTTATTTCCCCATCTTCTTGTATGGCTCCAGTTTCTTCTGCAAGATCCACTTTCATCTGTGGAAGATGCTCTCACCGCTTTTCTTGGTCGACATGTATTTTTTCTCGTCCGTCCTTCTTCTCTTCCAGTCTGGCTTTCATCTCTTCCAATCCGCTTTCATTTCAGCTCTTATGTCTTCATATCCGGCTTTTATCTCGGCTCTCATCTCATCCTGTCCGGCTTTCATCTCAGCCTTCATCTCGGCTGAGAAGTCCATCAAAATCTTCGTTTCCTCCGCCATGGCTTTTCTCTGCAGGTTAGTCACTGGCATTCACTCGCAAATCCCACTTCTGACAACAGCTGTTACGTTAGTTTTCTTCTCTTCCTTTACGTTACATACGTATGGGGTTAGAAGTGAATAACGACGATAATATTATCAAAGAATGCGCGGCGACCTAGGCAGGTAGCATTGCTTGGCTTGCACAGACAACCATGAACAAAGATATTACTAAATGGTACAACAAACAGCGTTATTAAAAGTAATACTACTAAAAGCTCGTGCTTAAATGAAAGTTTTTATCCTGAATGTGCTTTTGTCTTACTTCATAATCTCTTTCTATGAACCCTTACAGCAAGAATTTTCAGGTCATTCTATTAAGTAAATATTTTAGAGCAAATAAATATGTAAAAGAAATAAAAGATTTTAAACCTGAATTCGCTATTCTTTACTTTATACTCTCTTTGTATGAACCCTGAACCCTTACAGCAAGAAATTTCAGAACGTTCTAGTAAACTGAATATTTTCTAGCAACTAAATAAGTAAAAGAAAAAATCTGATGTGTACACCACATGACTTCCTTGTACGGAATATTAAATTATACGCATTTTTTCTTGCATTTCATTTAACTTATTAGATTGAATTAAACCTACTTCGCCGACAGCGCATGAACCACAATAAATGCATTCTTTAAAATTCACTTTGTTTACCATAGCGACACTCTGGCGCTAGGTTTACTTAACAGTATTATATTTCGTTCCTATTATAACTCAAAATGCACAAAATTTATATCATTTAAAGAATTATCTAATCATTGCCACATGTTCTATTCAAATACTATAATAAAGCTAGAACGATGTATAAAAGAAATTAAGCAAATAAAACGAAAAAGAAACAGTTTTTCACAGACGATTGAGTATTTATCATTCAATTAATTCAGTTTTCACTTCGCGACAAGGCAAAAATACATAAAAACTCAAAATATCTGTATTACAAATTACGAAGCAAATCTTAAATACTTATTTCCTCGAAAACATTCCAGAAAGGATAAAGCATGATTTAATTCGCAATAATAAATGAAAGCGTTATTTTTGTGTTGCGAAGCTTAGTCTCTCTAGATTGGCAACAAATCTACAATTCTGCTGTTTCAAATGTAAACAAATATGTCCGCCATGTTATTTAAAACTTAACCGCACTTAAACAGCTTTTAAATTGTTGATAATTGCACAAATATTGCTTCCAGAATAACGAAAGGCATAAAAACGTTAACCGGAAGATAAAAACAACATAATTCAATAATTTTTAAAGCAGAAAATGTACAATTTACAAACATATAAGAGTTAAGAAACTGAGATCACTGAGCCGGGTAACAGAGTGGATATATTTATAAATATATTTATATACATTTGGCGCGGCTGATTGAAACCAAAATACGAGGTGCACATCTACATGTTATAGTAGTCTTATATACAAAGTTTCAAAGTTCTTAGGCTACTCGTTTTTGAGTTATGCGAGATACGTACGTACGCACGCACGAACGTACGTACATACGTTCGTACAGACGCCACGAAAAATTCTCTTCAGAATTCATTTTAAAGCAGTTTTTTAGTTTTTTGGAGGAAAAGAGTCTTTTATTCTGTCCTTACGTATAGATATCACGCAAAAACATCGTTAAATTGCATTCGAAAGCGGTCAAAGAGGATATTTTCGTTGAAATATGCTGCCTGAAGCTTTTCGCGATTACAATACTTCCTTTTCACTTCGCACAAGGAAGTAAAAAGAAAGTTTTTAATCTGAATGTGCTTTTGTTTTACTTTATACTCTTTTTCCTATGAATCCTCACAGAAAGAATTTTCAGAATGTTCTAGTAAAGCAAATATTTTCTAGCAACTAAATAAGTTAAAGAAAAAAGAAAGCTTTTAATCTGAATGTGCTTTTGTTTTAGTTTATACTATCTTTCTATGAAATCTCACAACTAGAACTTTTAGAACTTTCTAGTAAAGCAAATAATCTCTAGCAAATATGTAAGTAAAAGACGAGGACGAGTGAGTTGAAAGATGTTTATAAAAATAGAAATACTTCATGTGTCTGCTTACATCATGTTAACGAAGAAAGATTTCCACGCCTTTTGGTATGGTATAATACTGCAACAAAACTCTCGTTCTATGCATGAACCCCTTTATATGAGTGGTAGTATCTGAAAGTTGATTCCCCCCCCCCAGTGGCGGGTCTTCAGCCGACCTCATCTTGATACCCTATTAAGGCCAGAAGTGATGATCACTTTATTATGGAGGCACATAATAGGTGGGCCACTTTTGCTTTCTATGAAGGGACGGACAGATAAATTTAAATCCAAGTCTTCTCAGGGATTCGAACCCGGGCCCTTTGGTATAGCAGTCGGCGTCTCTAAACACTGTACCGTCTGGGCGGCCTGGAAGTTACAGTAGAGTTGAATATTTCCTCAAATACGAGCAAGCTTAGGATTGCATGACCACAACAGATGCAGAACAAAATGTTCTCGGTGGTTTTAGTTCTCGAAACTTCCTTTGATAATTCAAGCATTTGATACCTAACACGTAATTCTTTCCATGCTAAGTATTGCCAGTCTTCATGTATTGGATCAGTCCCAGCTTCAAAACACATGTATGAAAATAAAAAGTACGTAAAGATGGGAGCAGAAAAAAGAAAATGAAGTGTTACAAAAATAATGGCAAAACAGAGTAACACTTAAAATTAATTTTTGGATAAAGCAGAGACAATTATACGATAAGGAAAAAAGACGGAGCTAAGGAATTCTGAATTTCCTTCTAGAATATGATTGTCACTTGAAATACCAAGCATAAAACTAAATTTGAATAACACATTAATGACAAAATTCGTTATCGTAGTTAACATGAATAAATATAAAACTCACCGCTGACGACTTCAATTTCATTGAAATCCACTCCAACTTTATCAAAGCTTTTCTATTAATCCTTATATCAGTAGTAGAAACTGTCGTACCGCACGTTGTCAAAAGAAAAGAGTTGTAAGCAAGTTTTTGCACGCTTCCCCAAGAGGTAAGATGCCCACCAGCCGGCCGAGCGGTAAAGTCGCTGAACACTGGTAATTCGATCCCAGGTTCAAATCCCGCGAACGGGCTGGCTGCATGGGCGTTCTCGTGGTTTTCGCCATGTGTAACGTGTAAACGATCCAGTTTCTCTCAGGAAGTTCTCCACGACGGCATCCCTCCCCTAAGGCAGATAGCCCTCGAGGCTTTGCCATAATCCCACACACCCCAACAGGTAAGAAACGGAAACTACATCTTTTACGAGCTTGCGAAAACATTTTGGAATTTCCTAAAGAATTAAAATTAAAAGCAAATTTATGTAAGCGACAAATTTAACATTATAAAGTTACCTTTAAAAGATAATTTTTCAAATGATTAAAATTGAAAGTTCTGATAGCTATCATATCAGTGGAATATAAATGGACATTTTTACTTTTTTCATTACCCGTATCAGATAATTTCTCCCATACTGAATTTTAAAAGTCTGCAAGTTTGCCTTAGACATGCAAAATCGAATTCGTAAAGGAAATCTATAAACGCTCCATGAACGAAGATCAGGTATTCCACCTTTTTGGTTTATTATGGATGTTTCAAGTACCCTAATATTCAGAACAGTACAGTGGTCCTCATATACAGTAGTCAAACTGATTTTAACTAGTTAACTGTGATTGACGAGTATACTCGTCATGGAGAAGCGACACAATTTTGTGTATTGACGAGTATACTCGTCATGTGTATAATGAAATGGAGAGATAAAAGGGAGGTTTATTTAGTAAGTACTATACATAATGACAACGTAATAGAAACAGAGAAAAGAAAAATAATAACAAAGAAACCGGAGCTAGTGATTGATTATAATAAAAAAATGGGTGGAGTGGATATGAGCGATGGAATGAGCATAGCGTACTCCACAGCAAGAAAATGACTCAAAAAGTACTACAAAAATATATTTCTCCATTTCTTAGACATTATGTGTCTGAATGCATTCATATTATGTAAAACAAATAATGGAACATGATCGCATATCGACCTTGTGCTCAAATTTATTGAAGACACTTTTGTGACGTATGCAATTGAAAGAAATAAATCGACACAAACTCGGTATTTTAGACCTAATATAAGCCAGTTAGGCGAGAATCATGTTCCGGATTATATACCCGGAACATCGAAAACAACAACCCTACGCGAAGGTGTTCGCATTGCTACAAACGTAAGATCAGGAAGGAATCGCGTTACTGGTGTTCGATTTGCAAAGTCCCATTGTGTATAGTACCCTGTTTCGCTGAAAATCACTCCACAGCAGGAATTTAAATTCTTACTTTTATATGTATGATATTTAATTTAATTTATTGCCTTTTTAGTTTAATATGTATGTAATATATTCTTATGTTAACCCAATAAGTAAATATTAGTTATAAAATTTTCAATTTTATAAAATAAACCCATATTCTTCATCCAATATCTTACCAACGCAACTTACTCTGTGATTGACGAATAGACTCGTCATGGCTCGATTCTGGCGACACAAAACGGTGCGCACTCTTACACGAGGGCGCCACAGTTAACTGGTTAAGAACGCGTCTATTTGATTTGTAAAATACAAACTGAAAGTTGTAAATTTTCCCTTCACTAAAATATAAGAGAATGGTACATATATTGAATAAATATACTTTTGAAATATTTGGCATAACAACCATCTAATGTTTAAAACAAGCTATACAAGTCTCTGAGCAAACTGCCAAGAAATTTAACGCTTCGCTGTTCTGCAAATCGTTATGAAATATGACAAATCTCTCATAAATGCAATCTTCTTGATGTGAAAGGGAAATAAATTGCAGCTTTCAGCTTATCTCGAGAACAGATTTTCATTGCGTTTTCGCTATTTCTACAATCAAAATCCTGAAGGAATGGAAATGAATGATTGTTTGATTACTTTCCTTATCTCACAATAAATTCACTGATTTGAATATCGTAGTCTCTTAACAACATTCATAAAGGGAAAAGATAACAGCTGTTGCAAGTTGGTAAAATTATTCTTAAAAGCTATTATAAACACAACAAAAAAGGATCCAACATTGTTCAATCTAGCCAAGGAACACATCTTTCTGAGTAATTTATGTGACTTTTACCTTCAAATACTTTTAATGCTCAAGGACTTAA
The DNA here is from genome assembly GCF_044657685.1 of Stegodyphus dumicola. Classification (NCBI taxonomy): domain Eukaryota; kingdom Metazoa; phylum Arthropoda; class Arachnida; order Araneae; family Eresidae; genus Stegodyphus; species Stegodyphus dumicola. The sequence goes on from NC_140774.1 coordinate 184,732,990, forward strand.
GTCACACTGCGAGATAACTTATTCAGAAACTGGACGAAATCAACACTAATTACATTCTGGAAAACGACTGAACTCAAATATGTACAGTGTACAAGGTATCCCCCCAAAACATTGATCTCAGCTTTTTTTATTTTCCTTAAATATGATCCTAGACATATAATATAAATTACAATGTCACATAAAAATGGTACAGAATTTTATGAAATCAATTAAAATTTTCATGGAATTAAATTTAAAGAAATACTGAATTTACATTTTTGTATGGCCTCTGTACAAAAATTCTCAATTAGCAAAATGTGACCCATACACACCGATAAGGTCATGTACAAAATTTCAGCATGTTGTCATAAATATTCGCAGAGACGTGTTTAAACAAAGTTGCTAAGGGGTTGATCATAAATTAAAATGTAAACGCTTACAACTAGATTGCAAATGACGGGATATCATAAGCACATTAAATATGGTTCCCCCCCTGTAATTTTATTTACAAATTTATAAAATTGTGCTTCACGAAGGCATAGAAAAGTGGTTTAAGTCAGCATTTATGTAATTGCATATCTCTACGGCTTTTTGTGATAAAATGCAGATATTTTGTACATGACCTTATTAGTGTATGAGCGAAATTTTGCTAACTGAATTTTTTTCTGTACGGGGGCCGTATAAAAATGTAAGTTTTATATTTCTTCAAATTTAATTTCTTGAACATTTTAATTGATTTCATAAAATTCTGTGCCTTTTTTAAACTTCGTAATTTATATTTTTAATCTACGATCATATTTAAGGAATAAAAGCCTAGGTTAATGTTTTCGGGACACCCTGTATATATGCAGTACATGTATGTCTTGAGCTGTTCAAGGTTGTAATAAAATTAATTGCGTCAAAGAGCAGGCAAATATCATATTTACATATGACAGTAAAATCGAAATAGAAGAAACTCATTTCTTAAAACTGGTAAATTAATAGCTCTGCAAACTGTTCAGTTCAAAGCAGTATAAAATTAGTATTTAGTGTAAGCTCAGGTCGCAATTGAAAACATAGCTGCCAAAAAACATCGCTGACAAAAGCATCGCAGAGAAAGTAACCCAAGGAGAAAACATCAACATACAAAGCAAAGCTGGAGTAAAGAAAGCAAAGAGGAAACAGTTTGCGGTTTTAAAACACCATGACAGAGGAACATCGCAGTTTTAAAACATCGTCGTACAAAACGTAAAGGTAGAAAATAAAGCAGCTACAAAGTATCCCATGAAGAAAACATCGCAGACATGCGTTTGCAGACACATAGAGAAATTTTTGGAAGCAAGAATCATGAAAAATGCGCAACGCCCTCGCCGAGAAACGAACCCCGGACCTCTGGAATACGCGCCCAGCATGCACACCACTACACCACGAAGGCGCACTAAGAATGCGGGAGAAATACCTTATACGTTCTCTGACTTAAAAGTTTGAAGTTTAAATTTGCTTCATGAATTTTTGGTACAAGAACGATTACGTAATATTTTTTATCTCTATCCTTCATATTGTTTCGATTTTCTTCTGACACCAGTTGTTACGTTATTTTCTTCTTCACGTGCGTACGGGGTTCGTATGAATTTGGAGTGAATAATGACGACACCACGTGATGGAGTATCGAAACACACTTTATTTACCAGTATTCATCAGGACAGCTCCAAAACACTTTTTACAGTCGTCGAAGATCTACTATAAACACGCTGATATGATCAGCGGCACAGCCTCCAGGTTATCAGGCTATCACGGTGGAGACAGCTTCACGGCAAAGCACCAGAGTACAGCTCCCGACTCTGCTCGGTCGTTCTCGGAACTCCAAGTACTCTTGAGACACTCCACGCTACAACTCGCAATGCACTCGACGATACACAAGAGTGTAGCTCTCGACTCAGCACAGTCTAAGACAAAACTCGACGATGCACTAATTCGCGATACACTAAAAGACTCTCTCGATGCACTCGATGACCAACTCGGCGCTACACTTCGAGACACTCGCTCAATGGCTGACTATCAGCTCGCTAGACGAGGCACATACACTCAATACTACTATCTCGCACTCTGTGCGAGGCACACACTCTCACCCTCTCGACGAGGCACATTGACTGACTGCGGACCAGCAGGGCTTATATAGCTTTCGGTTTGTGTTCGAGAACATTCTGGGCTAAACCGGTAAAAATTCGTTACAAAAGGTTCTCCATCCGTCCGTGGCATGGCGCCAAACGGCCGATTTATCGCCAAATGTGGCAACCCTAAAACTGCTTTGCGGGGAAGTTATCTTACCGCTCCTGTACATTTCGTAACAATATTTTTGTGTTAACTAATGAATTTTTCCAGGAAAAGCGAGAAGTAAATGTAAACTATCAATATCTGGAAATTAGTAAAAATTACTGCTACACTTACAGTATTATTTTATGAAGGTAATATTATTTTTTGAAGGTGACCCGCAGATTAGTAAGGCTTCCTATTTTGACAAAATATGAATTTTGCTTTTAATGAAACGATAACTGAGCCTTTAATTAGAAAACATTACACTTACTTGAAGATGTTAAACGCAAAGAGAAAGGATTACTAAAAAAATGCTTTTGATCTTAGTTTAATTAATAAAATTTTAAACTTACGTATCTCTCTCTTCCTGAACGTTTTCATACTATATTTAGCATGAAAAATCTACTAACATGTCTTCTTCGGAAGAGTCATTCAATAATGTCTTTCACCACACCCCTGATTAGACAACAAGCAACAACGAATATAGAATCCAACAAAAGCTATTTAATGAATATGCGTGAAACTGATCCAAGAGGTCGGTGGCACATTACTAGACCACGTAGCAAACAGTAAAGCGCCCTTATGGGGCCACAGGGAGTTGTTGCGTCTGGATAGCGGAGGGTGTGGGACATATGCCTGTTTACCTCTGTTAGACGCCAGGCGTCCCCGTCCTCCGTCACCTGTCACCTGTCACCTGGGGATTAGGGAAACCAATAGACAAGTCCTGGTGGTGAAGAATCATCATCCACCACCTTTTTAGTTCGGGCGCCACTGTAGTCATTCGCCTATTTTGAAACAGGAGACATGAAAAATGAGCAATGTCCTCCCCGGGATTCAAACCTGGACCTCTCGAATACGCGCCGAGTGTGCTAAACGTTACACCACGAAGGTATGCTAGAAGGACTGGGGAAATGCCTTATAAAGTCTAATTAAAAATAACACTCAAATTTGTCAAAGAACGAAATACGAATCATCTGATTTTGAATAAAATAATCAGGCTACGCATTTTTAATAGCATACTCTATTGTAAGCTTTTTCTAATTAACAATTTCCTTGTTTCATTGTTCACAGACAGAGGCAAATGTTTCAAATTCAATATAATCAAGTGAAGAATTCCTCATACGATACTAAAGCAAAAAGAAAATTTTGAAGAGACATTTTAAAAGTCATTAGAAGAACAAATGCTTTTATTAAAATTTAGTAGTAAGGAAATTACTGCAGCGAACGATAACATCATCAGAACTGAATTGGATTGCTTAATTATATTAAAGGACACTTAAGGCAGTGTCGTACTTCGTATCAAACGGTACAAATTGAGCCATTTAAATGGTGATATTGAAGTTAAAATTCACATCTCATTTATTTCAAAATACTGAACGAATTTTAATTATTCGAAATAAATATTTTATCTGTATTATTAAATCTAATTTTCATTGCATAAAAATCCAATGCATACTATTATAATAAATTTTAACATTTCTTTGAATAAAATATAGAACTGTTTGTTTCACAGCAGAATAATGAACAAACATCGAATTGAAACGAATGAATTCGTTGAAATAGATACGTGAAGAAAGCTCATCGTGAAAAAATTTAATTCAATTTTTTTTCAGTTTCGTTAAGTTTTTATTCACAATTCAGTTTTCATTTCTTTTTATGAAACTTTATGCAAAAAAACATTTACATCTCATCTTAGATTTAGAGGATTTTATTTTTATTTTCAAATTTCGAATTCTTTAAAAAACAATTTTCTTTCCTTTTGTGCACACAGTAATTCATTTAGGTTTATCACCTGAAAAAGAATAAATTAAAATATACATGAGTTAAATCACAAAAATAATAACCAATTCTTTATTATAACTTCTTTCGTAGAACACAACACGTGCCTAAATTTAACCATTTTTCTCCAATCTAACTTTCATTTGGCTTTACTAATATATTAATCTGAGTAAATTATTTTTAAAAAGTTATATTTGTCTAATTTATAGAATGTTGCATTATAAGTAAGTTTCAAAAAGGCATTTAGAAGACGAGATTTAATTGAAGATATAAACTGAAAAAGAGAGTACAAGAGTTAAACTGCATTAAAATTAAAGAATTACATTAAAAATTTAAAGGCTATATTATTTTTACCTACCTCCACAAAAAAAAAAAAAACTAGAGTAATAGAAAAATATTGTAAATTTTACATTTATGTGTGTGTGCACGAGTATGGCAAAGCCTCGAGGGCTATCTGCCTAAGAAGAGAGATGCCTTCGTGGAGGACTTTCTAAGGGAAACTGGCTCGTATACACGTTACACATGGGGAAAACCACGAAAACGCCCATGCAGCCAGCCCGTTCGCGGGATTCAAACCTCGGACCGAACTACCAGTGTTCAGCGACTTTACCGCTCGGCCGCTGGTGGGCCAAATTTCACATTTAAAACTCGAAACTAAAAATTTTCTTTTAACCATGTACCTGCAAATGTTTTTTTAACTGAAAACACTTTAAAAAAACAAACTATAAAAATGCAATTAACTGCTCTTCAGATTTTGCACAACAATTTATTTATTTTAATATTTAAGAAAAACTGAATTTGAAATAGTTTATTTTAGTGAATAATTAATTGTTCGTTTCTTATTCTTCGTAACGCGCACCTATAATTTCAAACTCCTTTTTTTTTTTTTTTTTTTTTTTTTTTAAATTTTTAGGTGTATTCGCCGTATATCCTGCACCAAGTTCTTCACGAAGAAACCTAAAAAATACATGTGCAATGCTCTTATCATTTGAGGTCACTTAGTCGAACCTTTGTCCTAGCCTTTCGAACAATGAAAAAACGGACTGACAAGCGATAAGGGGAACAATATGTGTGTGAAAATCTGTGTAAAATAGGAAAAAACACTACAGATGTGTTTTACTAAATGCTATTTTTTCTACTATACGTGGCTTTTTCGTTAAATACATACAAGAGATTGTTTTCTATATGCTTAAAATTGTATAAGGTTATAAAGGAAGTACTGACTATTTTTAATAGCTTTTGAAGAACAATTTTCCTTACAAAGGAATTCGTTTATCAGTCATGCATTCAAACTGAAGAAGAAGCGTAACAATGTAAATCTTTAAATTAGTTTGCCGTAAGTAAAACTTTATCCATTTCAGATACAGGTCTTTCTTCCTCAGAAGCAAAACAAAATTTCATGAGAAATTTTTTGGGATTCTGGCAACTCAGAACAGGTTTACGTACAATGAACATCAGTGCAAATTTACGATTCAGATTGTCTGCTTCCTTCAGTAAAATATGTTAATATCGTTCCCATAAATATTGAATAATGTGGCCCTAGCAAGTAGCCCTGTGGGACACAACGGCTAGAATAGCTTAGCGAAAGATATAAATATTGGAGATGTGAATGACCAACGTTTTACCTGCTGAGTAGGCTTTAATAATGTTCATGATGTCCTCAGGGAATTCCAGGGTGAGTAATTTATAGATATGTGCGTGTTCAATATTGTTAAATATTTATTTGAACATTTTTCATATTGCTACACTGCACTAGCACTTTACGTAGATTAGAACAGCCATCCTCTCACAATATACTTTTCTTCGTCCACCGATTCAAAGAATAAAAAGCCACATCCCTTCATTAGACACCTAGCTTGTGAGATCCAAAAAATGAAATCGACATGGACAAGTTTACTGCTGTCCATTTCATGAAAAAAATATTATAGAAGCCTGAAAATGTACGGAATGTTTCCTCTATTTTTCTCTGTGTTTCTGCGTTTTAGTGCAAATATGTTTTCAGGGTTCCATTATGAAATTGAAATGTAATATTGTGCTTCGTACAAACTGAATGATGGCCGTGTTGATGCACGATTGTTAATCTTTGCTATTGTACCTCCAATTGTACGTAAGTATTTCGTTTTACTATTATAATCACTACTACAATCATATTACCCCTACTTTATAATTAATGCCCTGATCTTTCTAAATATGTTTTTCTTTTGGCATTATATTTTCCTGTTTTGGATTTTCAGTGGTGGCAAAGTTGAAAAACCCTCGTTTCGTGTCCTGCAAAACAGTATTAATAAGGGTTCTAACAGACAGATGATTCATTTTGTAATGAGCAAAACTTTGATATCGACGATTTTAGCACTGTGCTATAAATACTGTAGAGAGAGATAGGTAATACTCTATTTTTAAAACTTTCTCTCTTGAAAAATTCTATTTCATTACTTTTTATTACGATTTCCAGACCACAACTATTTAAAAGATACATTTCAAGCAGAACATTCAAAATACAAAACTTCAGGTAAAATATTTCTGTAAATGCAAGGAAAATCGTCTAAAGAATGTGCGAACCGCCTTGTAGTATCAAGGGAAACCTTAGACCTGATAAGGAACTAAGCTATTTGACATATGGAGGTCCCTTTATAAGTCCAAATATTATACGTCAATGCCAAATATGATTTTCGGATAACTAGAGGGTTTTGGGGGGCATAAGAAAGAGCGGACCCTAAGCTATGGCATGTGAAGTTTATACGTAAATCCTTCGCTGTGTCCGTTTATACGTAATATTGTTTATACGTTTACACGTATTACGTATAAACGTAATACGTATAAACGTATATTATAATTATAAACGTATATTATAATTATAATATACGTTTATACGTATTACGTTTATACGTAAATCCTCCACTGTGTCTTCACAAATAATTGTATATAATAATAAATGTAGATAATAATTAATTTAAAAGGAGGTAAATGCAACAATTTTAGTTAAGATCAATTCAGATATATTTGCTCTGTAGCCTAAACTTAAATTCACCAAGAAAAGAATCAAATATAGCGTACCAATTTGTACTTTTGTTCGAAATTATTTCGCGCTTGATATCGTATAAAGAAAGAGATCCAAGGAGGAAAATCTTTAGCAAGAAATCAAATCATACGCATTTTGAAATTAAAATTACATTTGTTAGCTATCAGTTCCACTGACTGTTTACGAATACATTCTGTTCTCGCAATAAAAATACTGAAAATACAGACACAGTTTTCAGTTCTTTGGAAACGCGTCTGAATTTATCGAAAAAGAATTAAATTATCTTTTACAATTTTACATCCATTACATTTACTGGCGAGTCTAAATGATTTATTTCTCGCTGAAAGATTTTCTTCCTTTCTGTCAGCACATGCTCTGATTAATCTTCAAAATGGAGAAAATGGGATTTCTTGAAACTTTGTCTAAAGTCCATCATTTATATATTACATTTAAGTAATTGCATAGCGAAAGAGAGTGCAGCTTTAGTATGAAAAACAAATCATCCTATCGACAAAAGAAGCAGAAGATTGTCCGATGGCTTTAAATAATACTCGAAGTGAAACATCTTTTAATGCTTTTTTTCTGAACATTTCTTGCCATTATGATGAAATGGACTATAACTAAGACGGATATAATTCTTTCAACTTAACATTACATGTTATGTACTGTTTTCACAACTTCATTTAATAAAGCACGATTCTTGAATATTAAAAATATTGCAGTGTCTTGTTTAAAATGGATATTTAAACTTTTATATAAAAACGACTTTTTCTCTTTTTGATATATTTCTAGTAAATGCCGCTTCGTGCAAAATTCTAGTTTCTTGTGTTTTTCGAGAATTAATCTTTCCTTATTGATATTTAATCTCAAAAACATTTTGAATTTCGGACAAATTTGTACTGAAAATAATACATTTCTTATTTCGTTGAGAAAGAGAATAAATAGGCTTAAATCTTTAAAATTTTTCCCTTCGAAAACTTAAACTGCAAATAGCATTTACGTATGCTTCTATCATTATTATAATGATTTTATAGTATTTGCGAATGAGATAATAACCAGAGTGTTTTAAAACAGAGACAGCAGATTTAATTTGCTTGAAAATTGTCATTTCTGACAGTACTCTTAATTATAATAATTAAATTTTTATTAAAAGCACGTTATTATATATTTCCTCTGTAGTATGACGTAATAAGAAAACAAGGGATATTTTTTATACAACTGTTCTAGTAATTGAACATTCTACGCCTGCACATTGATAAGTTGGCATAATCAAATTAGTAGTCAAATTCGTGCCTAAGCGCGAATTATGGATCTTATGGAGTATACTGTACTAAGTACCTTAGTATACAGTACTATAAGAATTCTATGGCATTGTTCGCTTTCTTTTAATTTGGCAACTGTGTATCGTTAAAAGCCAAATGGTTCACAATTATGGTTAATGATTAAAGGTTCAATGGTTAATGACTTAATGGTCAATGGTTATACGATTGATGATTTGATGGTCAGTGGTGTTCATGGTCAAATTATGGTTAACAATTACCAAAAACATTCTTGTAATTCCGTTTTGTTAAACCGGCATGTTCTTTTATCAGATTGTCCGGAAATATAATTGCATATGTTTATGCCTAAAGAAGTAGAAACCAAGTGTATAATATACGGTCACCTTGGGCACATCCAATGGCGAAAAATATTTAATTTGAGATAACACACTGAAACAGAATTGAAGAATGAGAATTTAAAGCTTAATTATTTTTATATCAAGTGACGTACATTTTGTAATTTTACAACATATAAATTTCGCAAGCCATTAACAGCTTTTTTTTTTAAAACCAATGGCCAGTATTTTCTGGTTTCTTTCTCATTCGTTGATCCTTATCGAATTAATTTGCAACTACCATTAATCGTCAGCAGAAATGATCATTTATAATTTAATAAAAAACGTGTGGTGCATGCTTTCCTGAATACAGGGCAGTTGTAATAATCGCATTATCTGCTGTTTCTGTGACATATCTCACTTCTTTAGCAAAAACATCAGAACACGCCCAAGAAATTCATCGTGGTAAGGATTCACCGTTGGCAACAATCATACAGTGACAGTACGACTTCACTCAGTTCCGCCCCCAATAAAACATCAAAATTGTTTTATCTTTGATGAAGAGCACCTCGAGGGGATGGATCCGGGGCTCTCCCACCCCTCTTTCCGTACCAACAGCCTCTCGAGAGGACTTTCCGCTCGCCATGTATTTAGATAGCCTCCATGCCACACGGACACTATATATTTACAAACAATCATGCCTCCTCCGGGATTCGAACCCGGGCTCTTTATAAACACAGCTGCATGCTAAGTATATTTTGTATAACATATTCCTTTTTCCTAACTATTGTTGTGCTATAGGGATTGAATGCGTACCGAGATCAAATTATATTGTACGCTACCTACTTCTTCTGTATCACATCACTACCTGCGGTATTGTAACATGACTTTGTCATAGCGAATATCTAGTTTATTACACTGACTCTCAACATGTTGCTTTGTCAAATATATGTACTTGGCTATGCAATGTATCCCGATCCAGTTGTTAGTCTTCTGAATTAAGTCGAATTCTGAATGCTTTACGCATTTCCCATGTATCAGTACTTCCAGTCACACACTGATGGCTATTGTATTATTTTATTTTTATTTCTTTTGGTATATCCTCTGTGTATTGCTGTAATCATTTACATTCATTATGTCACTATGTTCTCTATTTTTATGTTATATTGTCATTAAGTCTAATTCTACTGTCTATATTTTACTCATTATATATTCTTGGGCTGCCCAACATCAGACTGTACTTTAGCCTATGTATATTCTATATTTGTGTGTATTACACCTTTGTAAAATTTTCGCTTATTGTCAAAACTCGCCCTTGTTTGGCCCTGTATGCTTTTGTTATTTTATTTAATAAATGTAGGGCCTGGGCGATTGTTGGGACTGTCTTTCGTGGGCATTTGGTCTGTTGGACTGCCCCCGGTTTGAATTTGGCTTTGGGTTTGGGCGCCCGGTGCGTGGCGTCTTATGATTCCTCTTTAGGCTCTAGATATAGGTGGACGTGGTGCTATACCGATTAACCTTTTGGTAAAGGGACAGTGCCCACGTCCTCCGTTGCTTATCGCTTAGTACCGCAATGGGTTCCCTAACCACAGCATAGTCTGGGCAGCTCCTAATCACACTATAACAATCTTTATCATTAATAACACTTCATTAAGAACTTAATTGTATATTAAAGTCAACCTAGATATTTTTCTTATACACACATTTTTATTTTGAGGAATTGAACTTTTATAAGAAAACTATGCATAAATGTCAGAGCTTGACAAATAATTTAAAACCGTGGGTTGTTTAGAATTAGACAAGTCTGACCAATGTTAAAAAAGGTTTGGTTTAGTTTATTATGGAAAAGCATCTGGCGAAGGGAAGGAAAGCCTTCGTGAAGGTCTAACTAAGGAAAACTGGCTCATATACACGTTACGCATGGAACAAGCCACAGAAACGCTCATGCAGCCAGTCCGTTCGCCTGGATTCGAACTCTGATCGGAACGACCAGTTGTTGACGTTGTCTGGTCCATATTACATGGAATAATGTTTGCCAGAGCCTACTCCGAAGAGAGGTGGAACTACCAGTGTTCAACGATTTTACCGCTCGGTCTCTGGTAGACTCATTGGCAAAGAAGATTAAGGCCTCAAAAAATCTGCCTATATTCATTTCCTCAAGAACGGGTTGGCTGGATGGTCTTTTCCTAATAGATACTATAAATACGAGTCAAATTTCCACAGAAAACCCTCCAAGAAGGGATCCCTTCCCAAGCAGAGAATTATTGTGTAATTATTATGTATCAATAGTTAACGAAATAGCTGATCAATCAGTCAACTAAAAGTGGGAAAATTTCAACTAAGGGATTATTTTGTTATTTTTACAATAGGCTAAACGAATTTAGTATTTTTAACTTAATTTAATTTCCTCCTTTTACATTAAATATTAGTACAGTAAGACCCCGCTTAACGCGGGGGATATGTTTCATCAAAGTAGAGCGTAATGCGAAACAGCGCTAAACAAGGCTATCTTTACATGTAAGTATTGGGGTTAGGGGAAGATAGCTAGGAAATTGGTTAGGTATTAAATTTAAAAAGTATGTTTTTTTAATAAAAATGAAACCAAACATTTATTTCTTAAAGCCCAAATTAATACATTATTATTTCTTGCAAAAATAAAAACAAAATATAAATAACAAAACGAATATTCTTAAAAAAAACAAATAAAATTCTCAGTCAGTCATATTTAGTTAGCCTTCCGCGTTTTCAGTGTTCTGCCTTTTTGTGACAAAAGCATCTAATGTTGTTTGCCTTTTTCTTTTGCGTTGTTCTCTTAAAAGTTCTTCATAAACGGATAGAGCATCTCTAACACCACGCCTTACTTTTGAGCTCCTGTCAAAATTCGGATCATTTTCAATGAATTGATCCATTATTTCAGTTATGGTAGACAAACTCCTTTTTACAAACGCCATCGAAAGTTCTTTTTGCTCTTCTTCTGAATCACTGCTGCCAACATTTTTGTTTTCTTCTTGTTCAGTTAATTCCTTGAGCTCATCATTAGAAAGACTAACCGCTGCTTCTTGAATTATTTCTTCGACATCTTCCACATTTACCCCTTCAAAATATGTCTGTACAATACCGCACCAAACAAGAAATACAAGTACACTCTTTCGGATATGTATTTGAAACCTATCGCTGCATAATATTTCGAGGAATCCCCGTATGCTGCGAGCGATTTCGTGGAATCCCCGGGTTGAAATAAAAGAGCGCTAAACCGAAACAGCGCTAAACGAAACAGCGTTAAGCGGGGTCTTACTGTAGCTTACAACAGCATTATATGTTTTTTTAACTTCCAATAATGAAATTTTTCAGAAAACTGTAATACCAGTATCTCAAATATTATATTTTCATGTGCCGGAGCACTGAATAACGCAAATTTCTTTGAGCTTATTGCAGTAAGATAATCCGAAATAAATTGCTTTCGTATACCGTTGCTTAATTCCGAAATAACATACATTGAATGAGGAACTTAAGGAATTGTTCTCAGGAACACAGCAGAGAAACACCTGCCAATCTTTGCAGATACAATCAAATCCTTTAACAGAATCAACATTTTGCAAATGAAAACTATTTTATTATCTAGGACACAAAATGAATCTGTAAACACACTGTCTTCCAAACGTTCAGCATAAGACCGTAAAATGAATAAATATTAAAAAAATAATCTTTGATTTACACCAAAATATACGTGAAGATAGAAAATGTATTTATGCATGAACGAAAGCATGTATTAGGTATATAAGGTTTTTTCTCCCTCCTTTCCGCACTCCTTCGTAGTGGAACTGAAAGTACGCTCGACGGGTATTCGGGAGGTGCGGAGTTCGAATCCGGGGGTTTGCAATGCATAATTTCCACGTTGCTGTACCGATATAAGACAATGATTCTAGTGGCTCCGAAGCACACCAGCGGCCGAAAGGTAAAGTCGCTGAACACTGGTGATTTGGTTCGAGGTTCGAATCCCGCGAACGGGCTGGCGTTTTCGCGTTTTTTCCCCTTGTGTAACGTGCATACGAGTCAGTTTCCCTTAGAAAGTCCTACACGAAGGCTTCCATCCCCTTAGGCAGGTGACAGGTGACGGAGGACGGGGACGCCTGAAGTTTAACAGAGGTTAACAGGCATGTGTCCCGCGTCCCTGGAGTTTATTTAATAATTAAAAGTGTGGATACATGGCCATACAGGGGCAACTGTTGAACATCTGGCATTTGAAGTACATTTGAATTAACTTGTTGATACAGGCACGGTTTAAAAAAAAAAGAAAAGAAAAGAAAAACAACACTTAATAGGTTATAACAAAGGAGAAAATTAAACACCTAAACATATAACATAAAACACGTAATAAATACGAGCACATAACACTTAGGATCACAAGACATAAACGAGGCTTTGCCATAATCACACACACACACACACACACACACTAGTGGCGCCCAAACTAAAAGCATGAGGGCGCCACTGGTATTTGGCGATTAGGTCCCCTTGCCCCCAGTTGCCTTCTAAAAGGGAGTGTATGTAAGGCATTTTTTCCCTCCTTTTTCCCCATGCCATCGTGGTGTAACTGAAAGCAAGCTCAAAGCGTTTCGAGGAGGTCCGGATTTTGAAGCACGGCGAAAGCATTGCACATTTTTTCACGTTCCTGCATCAATACAACAGAATGACTCTACCGGTATAGAGATAAAAACAATATTTAATTTTCGTACATTATATTTCGCCGCATTTGTGTCATCACAGATGCTAACAGTGAACATTCCTGGACAAGGGCATTTTCCAAATGCCTGAGACTAGCTGGAGAACTAACTAACTAACTAATTTTATACCTGACTCGCTAACTTAATGGCATTACAGGGACTGATAAAATCAGTCAGAAAACCACCCTATAGGTGGCTAGAACACTCCTGCTGGGCCCGGGGTCCCACACCCCCGAGACACCAACAATTTTATGGAACCCTCTGATGATCGCTCAACGATCATCGAGCCCACCGCTAAACACGATCCAGTCAAGACCACCGTCCCGGCTGGGCTGAGACCACGGTGGGGTGGGGGATGACAACTTAGGGTCGATGACCGGCCGTTAATTTGGGCTACCTGCCAGCACAACACGGGATGCCCTTCTCCTTAGGCTTTACATGGAATTCCAAGGACAGCAGTGACCAGACTTTAAAATATTTGATATTTGGCTACCAATACCATGGTGGAAAGGACTTACACCTCCCGGCCATGAAGAGCAAATATAGACTTACCCCATGGATCATCGGGAACCGCCAAGTTCAAAAATTTTATACCCCCGTGGCCGAGACTGCCTAGGTACAGATCCTAGCCAGTACTGCGCAGAGTACTCTACGTCGACCCCCGGGGGGAAGACTAGCTGGAGAAGGAAAGCTGCTGAGGACCAGCTGCTACAAATTCTCGTAGTGAGATGTGGGACTTCATCTTGACATCGCGCAGCCCTCACAGAACCGTCTTTATAGGTGTGCAGCTTGGTGCGACATTGCACTGAAATTACAACCCTTACCATATTGCTCCTATCTCTGAATGTATCATGTTCGATGATGTTCAGAAACTGATTCTGTATGTCTCGTTTTCTCCATACCCCTACAGGCTTATAATCTGATTTCAAGCAAATCTGGACAATTTGAGACAATTTGAGATGCCACTTCAATCTTGCCCTTGTAAAATGGACGAATAGTACAGTTCCTTCATGTGAAACCTTCGACCCAAAGTACTGGCAGATATTGTCTTATCAAGTGATGCTACAACAATATATGTAACAGTTCTGGAGGTCGCTCGCCGATGCGGACTACTGTAGGCGTTTACATATCTTCAGAAGGGGTGGTAACCCTTAATAAACTGTACGGAGGTTTCCCGAAAACTGTTTGGCCTTGTTGGCTTCCGCATTCGAGAAACTACTGAATGTTGGACGCCCATTAAAAGAAGCGGGATAAGCTCTAATTATCTGTTACTCATCTTCTTTCAGCCATAGAAACACAAATATCATCAATAAGTGTCTTATAAAAGTTTCAAACATTTCGTATCACGATTTAAATTAATCTCTTCAAACCCTTCAGAATGCTTGGCGTCTTTAATGACTACCTAAGTAGCATATGTTTAGACAGCCAGTCGTGATTGGCTGTAAAATTCAAGAACAGTATACTGCTACCTACGGCCGTAGCGATTTTCAGTAACTCAAATTCAGTTACGCTTTCGAACATTACTAATTTGCATTGTGTACTTAAAATCTGGAAGTCCATGTACTTAAAACATTTGATAAAATAATAAATACATGGATTACCTTAATGGAATCAGAATTGTTTAATACAGAGGATGTTCGCACATTTTTTAGACGATTTTGGTAAGCGGTAATAAAACATCGTATGTTGCAAAAGAAGTAATTGCAATTGTACTATGTTTTTGAAAGTCAAAATTATCGTCTGTGGCTTGAAAGTTTTGTTTTTATTCAAAATGGCGAATTTAACAAAGCAGTGGTTCGAAGGCTACATTTACGCTCTTTCCGAAGACAAATATGCATACTCCGTTATCCAAAAACGATGTGAGAGTCATGGTTTTGTGATAGCTAAAGCGTCGATAGGTCGTCATCAACAAAAAGGGAAAAAAACGTCAAATTGGAGCCTCAAGTGGGACAAAAATTCCAAGCAAGTATCCAAGGAAAAAACGGACATCTTCGACTATTGCAAAGGTACGTTATTTAATGTTAAAAGAAAATCCCCCTAGTCAAAAGAATTGCAAAATCATTAAAATGCTCGGTGTCCACTGTAAACAAAATGATAAACGTTGATTTAAATCTTAAGAAAGCGAAAAAACGCAGTGTGCATCGTCTTCTTCCAAAGCATATCGCTCAACGCAGGACACGCTGCAGAATTCTATATGAGAAACACTTATCCAAAGAAAAATGGAAAGCAATTGTCACAATAGATGAAGCATGGGTGTATTTAAATGATTGTAACAAAAAAAGAGCTATTTATTATCGTAAAAGGGGAGAACAAAATTAATCGAAAGAAAGTTTTTCTGAGGGATTCATGATTGTTGCTAGTTTTTCTTATAATGACAAGTTAAAAATAAAGAGAATGCAAAAAATGTCAAGATTAATTCCAAATACTATCAGGAACATATTTTATTGCCATTTTCCTTAATGAAATACCATCGCTTTACCCATAGTGTCATCCATCTGTGAGACTCCATCAGGACAAAGCTAGCAGTCACACATCAAAATCCACTGTAAATTTCCTAAAAGAAATGGAACAAAAAACTGGTATCAAGGCCATACCCTTCACTGATATCCCTACTAAATCTCCCGATGTGTCACCTATGGATTTTTGTGCTTTCGGACTTTTAAAACTGTATTATCCAAACGTTGTCCCAAAACCCCAACAGGACTCTGGAAAGCTGTTCGGGAGGAATGGGATAGAATACCTCTTCTGCCACTTCAAAAGGCATTATTATCCTGGAAATTGCGATTTCGAAAGATATTTCAGAATAAGGGATGTCAAATAGAACATTTAAAACACCAGAATTTTATGTACTTTAGTTTTGTGAATACAATATACATCGTCTAAAAAATGTGTGAACAGCTTCTGTACATAGTTTTTAAATACAAATTCATTAACTACTATTTTCAGACTAGCATTACTATAATTACTATGGTTTTCTTCCAACAAAGTTTTTGCCTTGCTAGCAGCGAAAACCTGTCACATCCAATTGAAACGATAATAAATGGCAAAAAGTGAAGCAGACTAGCAAAATCTTTTAAAATATTACGTTAATTTTTATTAATACAATATATTAAGCGCTTTGGTTTAAATTAGTACCAATGCAAAGTTATTTCAAGAATTATATTAATTTATTTAACTGAAGTCAAAGTTTACAAAGGAAAACAGTGGTAAAATGGCTCACGATTCAAGATGGCTGGAGTAACGTCATAAAGGCCTGATTATTGCTACCGATGTTCATGATAGTACTGAATACATTTTCTTTATAAAGGGAAGGTGTTAAAAGACTATAATTTATTTTGCACAAAGAGCCAGCAGTAAGAAAAAATAAGAAAGAAATAGAAGTTTAAATAAACATTCCTGTAAATAATAACGAGTGCCAAACAGAGTGGATGAGAAAGGAAATTCACAAAAATGGTACATTCAGAAATACCTTAAAAATCATTAAAAACAAGCTATTTAAATCAAAAAAAAATCATCCAGGTGATGTGAAACCACAGGGACTTCGTGTAAAACGGAATAGCCCGACTACTTGCCTAGAATCCTTTATTGGAATTTATCCAAGATAAATACAAAGACGCACGTGGTACATTCAGAAATACCTTAAAAATCATTACTAACAAGCTATTTGGATCAAAAAATCATCCAGGTGCTGTGAAACCACAGGTCTTCGTGTAAGATGGAATAGCCAGACGAGTTGCCTAGAATCATTTATTGGAATTCATCCAAGATAAATACAAAGATGCACGTAGTACATTCAGAAATACCTTATATCATTACAAACAAGCTATTTGGATCAAAAAAATCATCCAGGTGCTGTGAAACCACAGGTCTTCGTGTAAGATGGAATAGCCAGACGAGTTGCCTAGAATCATTTATGGGAATTCATCCAAGATAAATACAAAGATGCACGTAGTACATTCAGAAATACCTTAAAAATCATTACAAACAAGCTATTTGGATCAAAAAAATCATCCAGGTGCTGTGAAACCACAGGTACTTCGTGTAAGATGGAATAGCCAGACGAGTTGCCGATAACCACTTATTGGAATTCGTCCAAGATAAATAGAGCCGCCCAACCGGTATAGCAGTTAGCATCGCTGACTGCCGTGACACTGGGTCCAGGGTTTGAATCCCGGAGAAGGCATGGATGTTTGTAAACGTATAGTGTCCATGTGGCATAAGGGCATTGTAAATATGTGGCGAAACGAGGCGAAGTCCTCTCGAGAGGCTGATTGTAGGTAGGTGACGGAAGAAGGGGACACCTGGTGGCTACCAAGCAGGCAAGTGTCCCGCGCCTTCCACTATCTAATGGCAACAACTCCCTGTGGCCTCAAGCGACCACGCCGGGAGCTTATTAAGAGCGCAGGAGTTTACATGGACAAACAGGGGCGACTTATTGACATTGCTTGACCAATTACATAATTACATGTATGAGACTTGTGGGACGAGGTGTGGGAGACCCCGGACCCGCCCCCCACCTCAAGGGCTCTCTCCATCAAAATTGGGGGTGCAACTGAACTAAATCGCACTGTCGCCTGTAAGGTGCTCAAGGCTGTTGCCGACAACAAACGTAATCTTGAGATCCTTGCCACAAGGAATTTGTGGGCTTGGGCTGAATATAGGTGAGACAAGTGAGCATCAGTCAACAACAACACCAACAACAGATAAATAGAATCGCTTTTCCTTTTATTCTATTTTCTTTCATTTTATTAAAAAATACTTTAATCCATTCTTCAAGTTATTCCGCTGTTACACGCGCATTAGTCCTTCATCTGTTATAATTAATAGTTCTGCATTTTAAAATCTTCACAAACATTTTAATTTACCAGTTACAGTTACTCTGTTCTCTTATTAGAACTGGTATGCAAAACTGTTAATTTGACTTTTAAAATTTTACCGCCCACGGTCATTTTGCATCAAAACGGTAATGTCCCTCTACACAGTCGTTCTTAAGATGAGAAAGATTTCATACATTTAAATCATCACTGCCATTTTAAATTATCAGTTACAAAGGCAAATATTTGATACATTCCGTCAGCTTCCTAAAGCACAGAACTGTTATCTCGGAATGTTAATGCCTGCGGTGATTTCACATCGAAATGATAAGACACCATTAGGTCTTTCTTGGGAATAAAAAGATGCTTGTCGCAATTTTGAAATGAAAGGAAAGCTTTATTAATTTGTAATAATTGGTGACACATCACTCTTCAAAGTAATCCCAAGTGACAAGTGAACACCATTAGCTGCACTGGAAGTTATATGAAAAAATGTATGTTGTTTCCCCATTTCAGCGACAGACATTTGTAGCTCTAAAATCTGCAACTTCTCATTCTTAAGCAATTTCTTCAGACTTTTTAATAATCCATTGATAGGAGCACTTTCAGTTGGTTTGCCAGTAAATTATCTTGAAAGGGAATCGTCGGTTTCGCCTTCTTTCAAACTATGCTTTCATTTATATTCATATCCCTCTATTTAGTAAAGCTTTCTAATCGCTCAAAATTATTTCTTCATTTTTAGCAAATCTGCTAATTTATTATTAAGAAACATAAAATCCACTTCGCAAGTTCAATTCAGGTGCATTTATCTTCAGAAACAGAATATTTGTAATTATTTTTTTTTTCAAATTAACAACATCATCGCTAATGAACGGCCTTCTGCCTCGACCGTAAATCAGAGAACTGCATAACAACATGCAAAAAAGTGTGTTATAAGGTATACTATCTCTATTTTCTGCATGCCTTCGTGGTGTAAGGGTAGCACACTCGGCACGTATTCCAGAGGTTCATGGTTCGAGTCTCGGCGAACCCACTGCTCATTTTTCGTGTTTTCTCCTTCTAAATAACCTAATAAATCTACAGTGGCGCCCGAACTATAAGGTGGTGTATGAGGATTTTTCACCAACAGGATTTGGAGATTGGGTCTCCTAATCACCAGTCGCCCTTTAAAAGGGGAAGTATGTAAGGTATCAGTATCAGTAGCGGGCACAGCTCGACCCGCCTATCCAAACAAGTTGGTCTTATGGTCATGACAGGCCATGCACATTTCAACAAATGAAAAAATGAGTACGTAAGGTATCTTCTCCCTTTTGTCTGCATGCCTTCGTGGTGTAACGGTAGCACACTCAGCTCGTATTCGAGAGGTCCAGGTTCGTGTCCCGACGAGGGCACTGTACATTTTTCACGTTTTCCTACTTCAAAAATCCTAATGACTTTACAAGGTAAATATTCGCCGAAATTGGCATCTAAGTCAGAAGTCAGAAACACATTTCCAATAAAATAACCATTACAACTCTATTTCTGGCATAAATACGTCAGAAGTCGGAAGTCGCCGAAATTGGCATCTAAGTCCTAAGTCAGAAACACAGTGTGTCTCTGACTTGAACAGTATTAAGTCATACACCACGTCAGTTTTACACAGAAGAAAAATTTTAATGCATACGAAAAGATTGTTTAAAAAAACATTTTCTTCTAATAAACAAACCTTTTATTGAAGTAAAGAAAAAAAATCAACAAAAGGAAAATATCAACTAACTAAATAACAACTTGTATAAAGAAATATAACCCCTCACCAGCATGAAAATATACACACAAAATAGAATTCTTGGAAAACTTGATGTTCCCAGGCACTTAATAAAAGAATTCTCTATTTGAGGAAGACAAATGATCTCTTTCTGGGTTTGTTCGCTTGATTCCCAGTAAAACTCTTAGAATTGCAATCGAGAACAGCTGCAACGCTTTCTTCATTTGCTAAAAATACCTTCAAACTGCATTAATGGATGATATCCTATCCAATCGAAAATTCTTTTCAAAAATATTAATTGTTATAACTTAAGACATACAAAATCCATTCTGCAAATCTGGATACCCGGATTAGCATAGCGTTTAGCAGTGCTGGTTCGTGCTGCTGGACACCAGCTCGAGTTCCGAGGAAGGCATGGTTGTTTGTACGTGTGGTAATACTGTGCCGCACTTAAAATGGAACCTAAAATCCTCTCTAATGGTTTGCTGTTAGGCTAAGAAAGGTGGAAGATCTTCGGATCAGCCCTTTAGCCCTTTGCGGCACAGTATGTCCGGTCTGGAGACACCTAAATATTTCCATCTGTACGCACATAAAAATTGAATGAAAAAGGATTTATAGGTTACTCTGAACCGTCTTTATTTATAGTAAATGGCAGCTCAGCACAAACCAGTCTCTATATTTTAGCCATGTTTAGTTTTTTTCAGACCCTCATTTTTCAAAGAAATCTTCCAGATCTTTTTTAAGATATAAAAGGAATTGCTTGAAAAGAAATTTCTTTCTTATTTTTTTGGCTGTATGCTAATCTCCTTATTCTATATTACTTTGAAATTTTTACTTTGAAATCTTGCCTAAAATCAAACGGCGAACCCTAGGTGTGCCCAGACCGATAATCTAGGACAACTGAAAGTCTGTATTCTTTGTTTCTCCGTATCTTATCGGTCAATTCATTGACAACAATGCTCATTTCGGCACTCTTTTCGAAGCTCTATTCCCAATCAGTGTGTCCACTTGGGGCACACCAACAGAATTCACACGATAAGTGCTACCTTCAAAAAATTTTACTTGTGTACTTCTCTAGGCCTAATCAGACTGCCTACCTTTTATTTTATCAAAACTTTAACTTTAAAAGGTAGCGTGCCGGAAGGGGTTAAGGCGTTCTCCATCAAAACGGAAGCACATTTTGTACAATGATATTAGACCTGTATGATGAATGTTGAAATACAGATGCCCAACCCACTTCTACACGTACCCTCAGTTGTCCTCCCCTATGGTCGAGGAAGAGAACTCTGCAAAGCAACTGGCTAGCATCTATGCCTAGGCAGTCTCGGCCACGGTGATATACAAATCACGAACCTTGTCGTTATAAAGGCCCCGCTAAGATCACTTATTGGTCGGCACGGTAGTCTGGCAAGTCTTAGAGCTCAACGCTCTAGTAGCTTGGGTATGCTGGGTAATGTCCTTGTGCGAAGGACAGCCCGTGTGACTGGCAAAACAACATGCAAAAAAAGAAGGTTATAAGGTATATTCTCCCACTTTTCCGCATCCCTTCGTGGTGTAACAATAGCACACTCGGCGCGTATTTGAAAAAGCTCAGGCTCCAGTCCCGACCAGGACATTGCTCATTTTTCATGTTTCCTGCTTCTAAATAACATAATAAATCTACAGTGGCGCCCGAACTATAAGGTGATAGATGAGGATTCTTCACCACCAGGATTTGGAGATTGGGTCCCCTAATTCCCAGTAGCCCTTTAAAAGGGAGAGCATGTAAGGTATTTTCTCCCCAATAACTCATAGGCAACTAATCAATAGCCAACGATCAGTGTCGCAAAAGCGATGCGTCTCTCTTTCTAAGGTGCGAGGGCAGGGGTTTAACCCCTGGGCCTGGTTCGACGAGGATGGGGGAACTCTTAATCTCATTTAGTTACCGGAAAGAGGAATGTCCATAATTATGTTATGTACCCTAAGTTGTGAATAATCTACGTCAGCAATGAAACGCTAAGTTAATCATTAATTATGTTAATGTGAAGATTCAAAATTTATCAATTAATTAAGAGTTATATACATTTTGAACACAATTTGAGACAAATATTCGTGATATCCATTTAAAAACACATTAAACATCCCTGCCTGTTAAGTTTGTCTGTTTTTTAAGAAATAAAGAATCGGGTAAGGGACTTCTTTACAGATGTTACTTCGTAACAAATACAGCATTTCCCCATGCGGGTGCTTTTGGTGTAGCTGGTTAAGGGGACTCTGTAACTTAAGAATGATTTTTTTTTATTTAAGAACTTTCATCTACTTTTTATGAAAAATATTAAGTGGTTTTATGAGACAAAATGATTTTAAGCTGAAAAAAAGTTTTTTTTTTCCTAGTAATATTTGTTTAACTACATTTTTTTTAATTCAACAATTAAAAATTCTTTCTTCAGCACATTTTTATATAAAAACTTTAAAAAAATATGATTTCAATAACATTTTCACTTCCAATAATTTTTCTTTTCACTATTTTTTAAAACCCATCCTTGATTCTGTTAAGTATATAATTTTAAATAAGCAGTAAAATTATATACTTGATTCTATTAAATATATAATTTTAAATAAGCAGTAAAATTATTAAATAATTTAGTCCATATCTGTACAAGTTTTAGGACTTTAAGTAAAAGGATGTATTGAAAAATTGCAAACTGAGAAAACGCAGCTTAAAGAATGTAAACTGTCTGAATAGTCATTAAATCATTTCAAATTTCTTAATTTTATTACTGAATTTAAACACACATATATATATAATAAAACTTAGTACTGCTCAGTTTATTAATATGAACATAAATTACAAGCTTTTGTTTAAAACTTTATCTGACTAGAAATATTGCAAAAAAGTCATAAATTGCAAGTAGAATTTTTCTTTACCTGTTTTGGTTTTTTAAACCACGCTCAAAACAATTTTAATGCATTAATTAATTATAATATATTTTCTAAAACGCTTATAATCAATATTAATATTATTATTTTGTCGTTTTATTCATTTTTTTAAAAAGCAAAATTGGAATTTTTAACAGACATAAAACATTTTATTTAAAACCACTCATTAGCTTATGTGATTTCTTCTCTTGTTTTATCCATTTGTTCTCATATAGAGATTAAATTTTTAATTAATATATGTAAATTTTAATTAATTAAAGAGTTTAATGTTTGTTTCTGCACTATTTCAAAAATGCTACGGTCAGAAACTTGATCACTTTCATTACACCACCTCTTTCTGTTCGTATCTAATCAAAAATAATTTCAACTTTTGAATAAGCATAAAGCTGACTGATAATACACATAAAAGTATTTGCTGAGATTAATATAAATATATAACCTTGCCAGTTTAATGGTGAAAAAAATTTTTTTTCCAACTTCAATTTGTATTTAAATAAATCAGTTTATACACATAAACAGGGTTTTTGACAGTTGGAGTCATATTTAATTACACTCCTTTTCATTTACGCTGATTTTTAGTAAGTTACTGAAAAAATTAAGAAGTAAAAAAAAGTAAACACTGAGGGGGTGGGGCATTTAAAGGGGTGGCAAAATTTTTAAAAACCTTTTTATAACATTTATTATCGTCAGATCATTTCAAAATTTCTCTTCAGTGTAGTAAGTGTATTAAGGTACTTTTCCAGCAAAAAATTGAAAAATCGCTAATTTCATTGATTTTGAGGTACCGAGTCCCTTTAAGGCATGCAATTAGCAAATAGAAAATCCGTGGTTCCATTCTTGGTGATTACCAATATTTTACGGTTCTCGCTCCAAAAAAGCGAATAATATCCACAACTTCTATGATAGAAATAATAAATACAGGTAAATGCGTAAATAATACAAGCAATGAAATGCTCGTACGGAGCCAAATCTAGATTAGATGGTGCTTGAAGAAAATAATCGTTGCTATTTTTGACCAACAAATTTCGTGTTACAAAATTTTCGATCCCTGTTTTGTATTCATGAAAATGCTCATGTTTGCATTCATCGGTCGTCTGGCTCCTGAGAAGCCAAGGATCTTCGAAATGTTGCAGATCAAGACAGTGCAAATTCAAAATAGCTTTCACTTTTGATGATGGTCCATAGTTTACTTTCACTAATGTCATTTATGCTGAATTTAGTTCTCTAATTAATGTGATAAACATAAGGCTGTTTAAAAGCAAACCTCTGCTTCGACTACGAAACAGTTCCACCGAAAAACTCTCCTAGTCATTCTTTACTAAATTGCCTTCGTATATGAAATCTGCTTCAATTGTATTATAAGGTATTTCTCCCGCTTTCCTAGCGTGCCTTCGTGGTGTAGTGGTCTGCACACTAAGTCGATATTTCAGAGGTCCGTGGTTCGATTCCCGGCGAAGGCGATTGCATATTTTTCAACTCTCTTGCTTTCAAAAAAAAAATCCCAATGTCTCTACAATATTATGCATTGCACCCTAGAATAGTAACTTCGTTGTATCGGATTTTTCACTTGTTTTTGATTAACGTTTGGTTTCTAAATCTAAAAACAACCTCGGCTTTTTTTTTATCACGTCAACTGTTTAAGCTACAGGGTATCCTTTGTCTCAAAAGTCATACAAGTCACATAAAGAAAAATAAAAAGGAATTATTTCCAAATAAATGCTGCTCACAAAGAATAGTTTTATTCAGGGTTGTTTATTAAAGGATATGGTTAAAATTCCATAATCGGGGTGAGCACCAAGCTTGGCGAGAATTTTTTATTTGGCGCGATTTTAATTTGGTTGTAGTTTCCGGCTGTATGTTTTCTTGTGGCAAACCTAGAGCTTTATTTCGGTAACTGTAAGAGTGCGAATTTAGTGTAGACAGATTTTTTTAGAATTTAATTTTGAAATACTGTGTTTGTTTTTAAAAGTTTTACTGTTTAATATTATTGTTATATATATGTTTAATATTATATTTATATAAATATTTGCAGAGGGTTAAGCTGTTGCTGGTGGGAGAATGTTGGATTTCATATATATAAATGATATTTCATTCATTTTCATTTAATTTTATTCAGTTGATTTTTTTTTAGTTTTGCTTCTTGCATATGGCAACCGAAAGATGTGGAATATTTAAAGCTTTGAACGAAAGTTGTTTAGTGTATTGAATTCCACGATGATAGTAACTTGAATATTTTAGTTAGTTTATGATCCTGAATACGCATAATTTGCTATTCTGTTTACGTGTAAAACTGACTTCGCAGTGCTCTGATCTGATAAGTGATTGAGTTAATAATTATTGAGTAAACATTTATTTACTCAATAATTATTTACAAGAATTGTTCATTCTACTATTTTATGATGAATTACATATATATAGGACTATTCGTTTACTTGGAAAGCTGTTGGACTTTGCTTTACTCATCTAGTATTTTATCATCTCATTTTACTATTCTGTTTACATAAAATAACAGCGTTTCAGTTCTGCAAAACTTAAAAGTTACTATTATGTTTACGTTTAAAAATCACATTTTAGTACCTTCATTTAGCGCGCCTAAAAAATTCGCCAAATTTTGAAGGCCAAAATAGTTTGGCGCCAACTTACCCGGCTTATGGAATTTTAGCCAAGGATATATATAATTACTGAAAATTAAATTTTGCTCATGCAAACAATGAAGTTTTTTTACCAAACTGTAAACATACTGTTACGGTTTTCGTATTTATTTAGCCATTTTCAGTAGGATTCGTAATTAAACTTGTTTTATATTCCCGTGCAATGCAGCACGAAA
Source organism: Stegodyphus dumicola (assembly GCF_044657685.1). Lineage (NCBI taxonomy): Eukaryota > Metazoa > Arthropoda > Arachnida > Araneae > Eresidae > Stegodyphus > Stegodyphus dumicola. Next base: position 184,758,681 of record NC_140774.1, read on the forward strand.
CTTACAGTGTCTCAAAAAAGTGATGGGACACTTGTGCTTTACAAAAGGAAACTGTAATAAAATAAATTAAAAAACATATAAAAATTTTTTGTGGCTGGGTTTCATACTTAAATTTAGTAACAATTATTACATAACATAGATTTTCTCAAAATATTAAAATATTAATTTAATAAAAATACGATTGTTTAGAACGGAGCAAAAAATGGCTCAAATAAGTGATGGGACACATGATTTAATTTCTTGGGATGGATTCGACTAATTATTTGTGATTTCTGGAGTGATTTAACCCCATTCTTCTTGAAGCACCGATTTTAATTGTTGTTTTGAAGAAATGGTGTGTTTGCGAATTCTTGATTCCAATTCTTGCCAAATATTCTGCATGGGACTTAAATCTGGAGATTGTGGTGGTGTTTTTATTATTTCAGGACAGTTATACAGCAGCCAGAGTCTAATGTTCAAAGCAGTGTGCGTGGGGTCATTGTCCTGGTAGAATTTAAAATCGTTATGAAGGTTCAATTTTCGCGCTGAAGATTTCAAATTTTGATTTAAAATGTCAATATACTTGTACTGATCCATTATACTGTCGATAAAAAAAAAGAATACCAACTCCAGCGGACGACATACACCCTCATACAATAACTCCTCCTCCACCAAGTTCTGTTTTCGAAATTCTTCCCTGGGTTTTCTTCACACCAAGATTCTACCGTCAGAACCAAATATATTAAATTTACTCTCATCAGGAAATATAACTTCATTCCAGTAATCAGAATTCTTATTTATGTTGGATTTTGTGAAAGCCAGTCCGAGTTTTCTATTCTTTTCACTTACGAAGAATTTTTTCCTGGCTGCTGTACCGTGATATCCAGCATCGAATTACTCTTCTAATAGTCTCAGGATTAACAATTATTCCATATAATGCTTGTAAATCAGCAGCAACTTTAGGAGCACTCTTTCTTCGATTTTTTTTAATATTTTGAACAATAATTCGCTTTATTCCATTGGATAACTTTGATGGTCGGCCAGGTCTTCTTTCATCCTGAATCATATGATTCTTTTTATATCGTTTAATGATATTGAAAACTGTTGAAAGACTCATGTTAACTGTTTCAGCAGTTTCTCTATAGATTTTTCACATTCAGTATGCAAATTAATAACTAATTTTCGAATTTCAGGCAAAGTTTCTTTTCGTTTAGCATTCATGGCTGCACAGAGCTAAAAAACACAAAAATTCCAAAACAAACTGGAGAGAAAGACTTCAGACGATTTTATAAATTATTGCTAATTGCTTTTGAGTAAAAACAAAAACCAAAAAAAATATTTTTACTGTAGTACGTAGTAGTATTTAATGGTGTTCCATCACTTATGTGAGCCATTTTTTTGCTCCGTTCTAAACAATTGTATTTTTATTAAATTAATATTTTGAGAAAATGTATGTTATGTAATAATTGTTACTAAATTTAAGTATGAAACACACCCACAAAAAATTTTTACATGTTTTTTTAATTAATTTTATTAGTTTCCTTTCGTAAAGCACAAGTGTCCCATCACTTTTTTGAGACACTGTATTTGAAGAGAAAGCCACCCTGGTAAAGTTAAAACATCGTAAACAGGAGCACACGCATTTAATAAATAGATATCTCGTAATTGTACTCTTACTATCCAGAAAAATCGAGAAATGCGAAAATGTTCTTGTGCATTTAAAAAGCTTATAAAAGCTGGAGGAAACATTCAGTTGTTTAGCAGTAGTTTAGAAAACTGTTGTTGTTTACTGTAGCGAATTCGCGGCGAGATCGTATTAGCTTTCTCTGTTTTGAATTGTGTTCTGTAAAACGTTTTAGTTGTTTAAAATATAACTGAGATCTGAGAATCTCTGAGATATAATATCTAATATCTCTAATATCTCTGAGAAAATTTCAGCATATGTTTTTATTCGTTGTGATAGGAATAAATTTTATTCACTTCCCATCGGAATTGTGCATTCAATTTTTTACAAACCCGTATGCACGCAACGATACATATTAAAGTAAAATTTTTCGCCAATGGTTTTTTCTGGAGGGCTTAATCTGGAGGGGGGGCATTCTGACTAAATGCTTCAACAATGGTCATCATACATATATTTATCGTCTACCTTGGTACCGTGCCTCCAAGACCTTCCAATGTTGCTGTTATCACTCACCCTGATCGTCACTGACTGCACTAAGAGTTTTCGGGAATTACCAAGATTGCAATATAAAAAATATGATGTGTACACCACATGACTTCCTTGTAGGGAATATTAAATTATACGCATTTTTTCTTGCATTTCGTTTACACTTATTGGATTAAATTAAATCTACTTCGCCGACAGCGCATAAACCACAATAGAATAAATGCATTCTTTAAAAATTTATTTAAAAATTCTATTTGTTTAACATAGCGACACTCTGGCGCTAGGTTCACTTAACAGTATTTATATTTTAATCATTTTATAACTCGAAATCGAAATCGAAATCGAGTGAATGGTTAGGCGGCATTTAGCAGCCTCTACTACTTTAACCGTCTCTGTTGGAAATATGCCCTAAGGCGTTGGGAAGAATTAAAAATTAAGGTGATTTACACCGCACCGACAAAGCTGAAGCAGGGACATGTGTTAATGCACGTGAGTTGGTCAAGTAGACTTTGGAGAAGGAGCGTTCAAGCATCTGGCCGCCGTACAAGCTGTGATCTATCTTCTCTAGTTGAAGAAAGATGATACGTCGAGGCCAGTCACTCGCGTCGTCACCCACCCAAGTACTGACCCCGAGCTCTGCTGCTGTAAACAGGGGAACCTGTGTGTTGAAAAAGTGAAAGAAATCGTAAACATAGTGAAATTCCCTCAAATGCTTCTAAGCTGGTGATTACTCTTCACTTTCAGCAAATCTCATCAGTGTCATGGCTGCTTTGAACCCGGCAGTAAACTTCTCAGCCGTGGTTTTTGCAGCGCGGATCTTCTCAACGAGCTCAACCATACTGTTCAGAAATTTTTTGATTTTAGGATCTTGGGTACAGTTTATGATATCCTTGTACTCTGTGGGTGGGTTTCCAATTTTTTTTTTACTCTATCACTGTAGAGAGGTTTCATCTGGGTTTTACTGCTGTCTTCCTCTGTTTCGATGAATTTCGAAAAATCTGCCGACGTAGGGAACTTAGTTGCTGGCTTCGCCTGCTCCTTCTTTGCTTCATATCGCTTCTTGTACACGGGGCAACCCCTGTATGAACTTACATGCGGTAGTGAGCAGAAGACGCACTTAGGTTTTTCTTCTGGCTTTAGAGGGCATTTTTTACTTCTATGGTGCTCTCCACACTTGCAGCATCGCTCAGGATTATTATAACTCAGAATGCACAAAATTTATATCATTTAAAGAATTATTTAATGGTCGCCACATGTTCTATTCAAATACTATAATAAAGCTGGAACGATGTATAAAAAAAATTAAGCAAAGAAAACAAAAAAAAAAAAAAAAAACACTTTTTCACAGACGATTGAGTATTTCTCATTCAATTAATTCAGTTCTGACTTCGCGACAAGGCAAAAATACATAAAAACTCAAAATACCTGTATTAAAAATTACTAATTATTAAAAATTAAATTATTAAAATTAAGTAAACCTTAAACACTTATTTTCTTGAAAAAATTCCGGAAAGGATTAAGCATGTTTTAAATCGCAAAAATAAATGAAGTCGTTATCTTTGTTGTTGCGAAGCTAAGTTTCTCTAGATTGGCAACAAATCCACTAGTCTGCTGTTTCAAATGTAAACAATCAATAGCCGCTATCAAATAAAAAGGCTTAGCGGCACTTAAACAACTTTAAAATTGTTGATAATTTTAAAAATATTGCATACAGATTTACTAAAGTCATAAAAACCTTAACCGGAAGGCAAGAACAATATAATTCAAACATTTTTAAAGCAAAAACATGTACAATTTACAAACATATAAGAGTAAAGAAACTGAGATCACTGAGCCGGGGAACAGAGTGGATATATATATAAATATATTTATATAGGTTTGCGGCGGCCGATTGCAACCAAAATACGAGGTGCACATCTACATATTATAGTAGTCCTATATGCAAAATTTCAACGTTCTGAGGCTACTCGTTTTTGAGTTATATGTTCGTACAGACGCCGCGAAACATTTTCTTCAGAATTCATTTCAAAGCAGTTTCATAATCTTTTGGAGGAAAAGAGTCTTTTATTCTGTCCTTACGTACATTTTTTATTTAGTACACTGATACAGACTATTATTAAAATAGTCCATAAAATATTTTTCTGTTTAAGAAACATTGTAGCGTTTTTACAAATTTCGGAAGTTTATTACGCAACTACTCATTCTCTCAGTACTTCACATATTACATCCACATTAGGGTTATAATTAATCCTACAACTGCCTCAAGTAAACATAAAATAACACTTTATTATTTCAAAAGAAAGAAAAAGGTACTTTTCCGTTTCGCCGACGCAAATCTCGCCAAGCACACTTTGTTGGCGACAAAACACAATATACACATAAAAAATTTTAACAAATGTTAATTCTAAGAATTTTATATTTTGAAGGCATAAACATTTTAATATCGTTTAAAATTTTGTAAAATAACAATAAATAAAAACAATAAATTTGTAAAAAGACATTCATTTAAGAATTTACTATGCTTTCATGATACAATATCCTGATTCCGCGATTCATATCACGTGATCCCAAGTGTTCTCATCTCACATAAACTACGCTACAAAAATCTAATTCTCTCAGTAATTATATACATTAAATACAAGTTAAATCTTAATATGGAATACAAGAATAATTTCAATTCGTACGACCAGCTTACTAATAAATTATGTAAAATCACAGTGCTTTACTTCGCTAATGCATTCTCATTAGAATTGACGAATTTAACTCTTGACTTTGCCTTTTCTATATTTTCGCTTTCGAGTGAGCGATATGATTGAATCGTAATTGACTTAATTACCTCGAAAAAAATGGAACTAACTGGTGGTAAACTTTCTACTTAATTGTAGACCAATATTGAAAGAAACAATCATCTTATAAGAAATGCCTCTGACTTGTTTTGAAAATGAGGCGTAAAAGGTTACCGGCGAGGATATTCCGTTTGGCATCGGTTGTACCATTTTTGGCGACTTTATCGCCTGCGTCGGCAAAATGGAAAAGTACCAAGACAAGATATGATTAATTTTACAGAAAACGATATGGCGAACTTCCAGGTAGACGAATCACTAAGCGTTTTGATGCCATCAGTTAGTCAAATCTGGAACGCAGATGATTGGCTTGGTTTGTTTTATTTAATCAACAGCGGAAGTACCCGATATGAGTTACGTTAGATTGAGAGTAATGAATGTATCTAACAACAGAGAGAACGATACCACTGTAATCCTTTTCTAATAACGATGCAAAAAATAAGATTCATATACATAAATTTTTCAGTGTCATGCGATATGGAACCCACATAAAAAACTCCAATAGAAAAATAAACTCATTCTATCTCTCATTGCATCTGCAACAATGGCACGCAGTTTTTAATAATTTTCGTCTTTCTAATCAAATGTTCTTAAAAGCTCAAGTTCCATCTAGTATTTCACTTATATTCAATTTTAGTCGATTAAATGCGGCAAAACATTTATCATAATTGATCAGAAATCAATAACGCAAACAAACCTTCTTTTTTACTTCCTTGTTCGCAGTAAAAAGGAAGTATTGTAATCGCGAAAAGTTTCAGGCAGCATATTTCAACGAAAATATCCATTTTGACCGCTATCGAATGCCATTTAACGATGTTTTTGCGTAATATCTGTACGTAAGGAGAGAATAAAAGACTCGTTTCCTCCAAAAAAAATTATGAAACTGCTTTAAAATGAATTCTGAAGAGAATTTTTCGTGGCGTCTGTACGAACGTATGTACGTACGTACGTATCTCGCATAACTCCAAAACGAGTAGCCTCAGAACGTTGAAATTTTGTATATAGGACTGCTATAACATGTAGATGTGCACCTCGTATTTTGGTTGCAATCGGCCGCACCAAACGTATATAAATATATTTATATATATATCCACTCTGTTACCCGGCTCAATGATCTCAGTTTCCTTACTCTTATATGTTTGTAAATTGCACATTTTTGCTTTAAAAATGATTGAATTATGTTGTTTTTATCTTCCGGTTAAGGTTTTTATGCCTTTAGTAAATCTGTTTGCAATATTTTTAGAATTATCAACAATTTTAAAGTTGTTTAAGTGCCGCTAAGCCTTTTCTTTGACCGCGGGCATTGATTGTTTAGATTTGAAACAGCAGACTAGTGGATTTGTTGCCAATCTAGAGAAGCTTAGCTTCGCAACAACAAAGATAACGTCTTCATTTATTATTGCGAATTAAGTCATGCTTAATCCTTTCTGGAATTTTTTCGAGGAAATAAGTGTTTCAGATTTACTTCGTAATTTTTAGTATAGATATTTTGAGTTTTTACGTATTTTTGCCTTCTGGTGAAGTGAGAACTGAATTAATTGAATGAGAAATACTCAATCGTCTGTGAAAAACTGTTCCTTTTTGTTTTGTTTGCTTAATTCCCTTTATACATCATTCTAGCTTTATTATAGTCTTTGAATAGAACGTGTGGCAACGATTAGATAATTCTATTCTTTAAATGATATAAATTTTGTGCATTATGAGTTATAATATGAACGAAGTATAATATTGTTAAGTGAATCTAGCGCCAGAGTGTCGCTATGGTAAACAAATACTAGAGTGAAATTTAAAGAATGCATTTATTCTATTGTGGTTTATGCGCTTTCGGCGAAGTAGATTTAATCCAATCCAATAAGTTTAAATGAAATGCAAGAAAAAATGTGTAAGATTTAATATTCCGTACTAGGAAGTCATGTGGTGCGCACATTAGATTTTTGTATGTATAGATTTCGTAAAATTTACAAATTTTCGATTAACAAACTGGACAATTTGAAAGTGAGCAGTAGCAACACTTTTCGAAATAAAACATTTTTATCTCCAACGCGCGAGACTGTTGCCACTCGGAAAAATGTGTGCGAAAATTAGCGCTTTCAGAGTTTTTAATTAATATTTCATGTCTGATTAAAGTCGCACGTAGATGGGAATAGACAAAATGGCTTCCTACGAATTTTTGGAATCGGGAATAATGTTTTAATGTTTGGTAACGCTATTTTTATTTCATCGTAAAACTTGGAAATTTTTTATTTATTAACAAACTCTAGGATTTTAAAGCGAGCAGTGGCAACAACTTTCGGAATAAAGCAGATTTTCATCTCCACCTTGCGAGACTGTTGCCACTGGAAAAAATGGGGGCAGAAATTATCGTTTTCTCAAGTTTTGAATTAATATCTCTGATTTTAGGATTCTTTTTTATTGAAAAAAGTGGATGTAGATCTTTTCCAGGGCCCAGAAAAGAACTATAGAAAGATTGGTGACGATAGCTACAGCACTGACTGAACTATTAGAGGAAAAACTTACAGACTTTCTTCTTGATATATATATATATATAAAGATGGCAACGCACTCGAAGGCTCTTTGCCTGAGGGAAGGGATGCCTTCGTGGAGGAACTCTGCAAAGAAAACTTATTCGTATACATATTACACATGGGGTAAATCAATAAACTTCAATGCAGCTAGCTCATTTGCCGGGATTTGAACCCCGAACCGAACTACCACTGTTCAGCTGCTTTACCGCTCGGCCGCTGGTGGGCTGTGAAACGCAGATGAAGTTGGTTGATTAATTAAGTTGTCATGGATTAATTTAATGCACAAGTTCTACCTCTCTAAGGCAAGAGATACTTTCTTGAGAATCTTATAAGAGAACCTGTATCATATTGACGCTTAGAAGAACCATGAAAAACTATGCTGCAACTTCGTTTGTTGGAACATGAAAGCTGTCCACGACGTTTCGATTGTTTGTGCAGACTAAACATATATCTCGCATTATCTGTCCACTTTCGAACGCAGATTAAAAACTCAAGACTGTTAGTGTAGTTTCTTTAAAACACAAGATGAACATAAAATCTATCCAGCTGCAAATCTTCTCAAAATGCAAACCGAAGAGGAAGAGGAATATTACTTGTTCGAATGTCATTCCAATGTGTATTCCAGTTTCAAAACTCAATTAGGATGATAAACCCTAAGCTGTTTGTGTAAACTAAGTGGTCCAAATCATTCCCAATCGACCTCTAGTAGATAAAAACTCAAAGAAAATATCTTGGAATAAAGAATTTAAGGTTGTTACGCACACAAGTCTACAAATGCGAAAGCACTTTAATGATTTGTAGATTACTAAATACACAGTGTAAAAGTAATTGTTACGTTTACTAGGAAACGAAAAATTCCGGATCAAAAACTTTTTTTTGCAACTCTGGGAACTGGAACCTAACCTCTATATCTTCAGTGCACGGCTCTAAATAATGAATGTAAACTGTTAAAATTCACGTAAGTGCTTTCTATTTACTTTTTACTTCCTTGTACAAAGCAAAAGGGAAGTATTGTAATCGCGAAAAACTTCAGGCATCATATTTCAAAGAAAATATCCATTTTGACCCTTATCGAACGCAATTTAACGATATTTTTGCTTGACATCCGTATGTAAGGATGGACGAAAGGACCCTTTTCCCCAAAAAACATTATAAAACTGATTTATAATAAATTCTGAAGAAACATTTTCGTTTCGTCTGTGCATACGTACGTATCTCGCATAACACAAAATCAAGTAGCCTCAGAACATTGAAATTTTGTATATAGGATTGTTATAACATATATATGTGCATCTCGTATTTTGGTTGCAATCGGCTGCCCAAAAGTCTATATATATATATATATATATATATATATGTATATATAGAGAGAGAGTGGATATGTATATATATATATATATATATATATATATATATCCACTCTATTACTCGGCTCTATAATCTCAGTTTCTTTATTCTTATATATTTGTAAATTGTCCACTGTTTGTTTTAAAAATGATTGAATTATGTTGTTCTTAACTTTCTGTTAAGGTTTGTCTTTTAATTTGCAATATTTTTAGAATTTTCAACAATTTAAAAGTTATTTAAGTGCCGCTAAGCCTAATCATTTTTGCCATAGCGGCCATTTTGTTTATATTTGAAACAGCAGAATAAAAGATTTGTTGCCAATCTAGAGAAAGTAAGCTTTGCAACAGCAAAGATAAATTATTTCGAATTAAATCATGCTTAATCCTTTCTCGAATTTGTGGAAATTCGAGGAAATAAGTGTTTAAGATCTATTTCATAATTTTCGATACAGATATTTTGAGTTTTTATGTATTCTTGCCTTGTCACGAAGTGAAAATTGAATTAATTGAATGAGAAATAATTAATCGTCTGTGAAAAACTGTTTCTTTTTTTGTTGTTGTTTTTGTTTGCTTAATTGCTTTTATACGACGTTTTAGATTTATTACAGTATTTTAATAAAACATGTGGCAACGATTAGATAATTCTTCAGATGATATGAATTTTGCGAATTTTGAGTGAAAAAATGAATTAAGTGTAACGCTGTTAAGAGGACCTAGGGCCAGAATGTCGCTATGGTAAACAAATATAGTGAATTTTAAAGAGTGCATTTATTCTATTGTCGCTTATGCGCTATCGACGAAGTAAATTTAATTCAATCCAATTAGCTCAAATGAAATGCAGGAAAAATGAGTATAATTTAATATTCCATACAAGGAAGTCATGTGCTGTACACATCAGATTTTTTTAAATATAAAATAACAACACATTTCACTTTACTTATGCTTACATTTACCATATCCTTATCTGAAAAGTATTTGAAAGCAATTTCTCATTTTTTTAATCTACGATACCATTAGAGGATTTTTTATTTAAGAGATAAATACGATGCTATGGTGCTTGCCCCTGTAGACCATCAAATGATTTAATGCTATTGAAAATGTATAGCTTAACAGTGAGTATAATTTTTTACCATAAAAAATATTTTGATCTTTGACATATGGATTCTTCGAATTACATTTCTAAAATTGAAACACTATGCGCAAAAGCTTTTAGCAAAATTGAAGCCATTAAAATCTCTTGACTGAAATTACAGATTGCTTTTTAAGAATTATTTCTACCATTTCATAAATATATAACTTTAAATCAGGCCTTGTCAACATGTCCAGTGGGGTCACCGAGTGACCTATTTCATAATATCAAGTGACCCACTTGTGTTCCGAAAATAAATATATAAAAATCAATTATAAATATATACAGAATGATAAATATGAAATCGTAAATATGGAATGAGCACTTGAAGAATACAAAAATAAAAATAACGCCTATAACATTTCTCTTTAGTTGCAAAGTCACAGTAACAAACATGCATTACTAAAAACTGTTGCCTAATTTCAAGGAGAAATCGATAATTCTGGCAGCAGCAATCCGTAATTCATAATTCCAAAAAATTAGCTTTCCCATTTTGCCCACATTCGGTTCAGCTTATAAATGCGAGGAAATATTTAAACCCATGAAATTTATTTTAATAAAGAACAAGGCCAGCTTAACTAACGAAATTCCAAATGCTTGACTATACGCCAAACTTGACTAAATTTACGTCGTAAGTTTAGCATCAGTCAGAGAAGAGAAGTCAAGGAAGGGCACGTGGCAAGTCAAAAGTAAGGAAAACCATTGATAGCGATGAAATTTTTATATTTAAAGCATATAGTTATTACTTCCTCAACAAAATTTATCTTCTAATTTAGCAAGAAAGACTCTTCTAAAATGAAAAGACCACCAATCCGAAACGTCTTTTTAATACGCACATTTTGGCTGATTTTGATTCGCAACCGAAAACGCTTGCCGGCGCCTGCTTTAAATCCTAATTCCTATTTTATAAATGTATATTGTCTTCTAAAATATTGATTTATATTTAACCAATCTTCTTACACTCAAACATTTCCTTTCACACTCAAATATCTGTAAGTGTTTGTTGGATGCTTACATTTATTAACTATATATTACATATAAATTTATTAGCTATATCAAATATATGTTTAGTTATTTTGTTGGATGTTTGTATATATATTAACCATACATTACACTTAGCCTCCCAACCAGGATAGTGGTTAGTGACTCTGACGCTCTCTGGGATTCGAAACCGAAAGTTCGGGTTCGAATCCCAGAGAAAGCATAGTTGTTTGTAAATGAATACTGTCTGTACGGCATGGTGGCACTCCAAATATGCCGAGCCGAAAGTCTTCTGAGAGGCTTCCGGTAGAGGAGAAGGTATGGGAAACCCTCGGACCCCTCCCCTCTGCCGAGGAACTCTCTCACTCTCAAAGAATTGAGGACGGAGCTGAGCTAAAGTTGCGCTACCACCTATATGATTCTTAAGGCTCTTGCCAATGGCAGGCGAATTTGACGCTTTGCTACGGTGAATGTGGTGGGTTTGTTTTGACTATTGTCAGAAAAGTGAGATTGGTAACAATAACAACAGCATAGCATTTTAAATTAATGGTTAGTTAAATTATAAAATTTGGAAACATACATGTTTGTTACATTCACCGAAATACACTCATGTGCATAAATTAAGGATAATTCGGAGTCACGTGGAAATCGAACTCTAAAATAAATATATCACCTGTAAAATCACTACACACATCTTCAACAATCATATGCAAATTTCAGGAAGTAACCAGATGACACCGATGGTACGTCACAATGACGAGAGTGTAAGAGAGTGATATATAAGGAATACAGGAAAAGAAGTAAAATTGTTCGCAGGCGCATTATAAGCATTTCAGTGCGATAACCGAATAGTTATGACACAACGGACGCATTTGGACGATTTTTGACGTGGTAGAATTATCGGCCGTCTGGCATGTGGGCGTACCAAACTGGAAGTATCAGACGAACTTGGAATTGCCCACAATGTCATCTCCAGTCTTTAGCAACGATTCCAAGATGATGGTAATGTGAGTAGACGTTACAGCACAGGTCGCCACAGAGTTACAACGCCGAATGAGGACCGGTATTTAGAAGTTACTGCCAAAAGAAACAGGCGGAGCACAGCCTCAGACCTGTCTCGTCAGCTCTCTTCAGCCACTGGTACGACAATTTCAAGGCAGACCGTGTACAGACGTTTAAGGCAGATTTGTTTATATGCTCGTAGACCTGTCAGATGTGTTCCACTTACTGCAACTCACTGTCGCCTGCGGTTAGCCTAGACTAGAGAGCATGCATTGTGAACCACGCAACAGTGGGCTTGTGTGATGTTTTCCGACGAGTCCAAGTTTAGCTTGCAGCCTGATTCTCGCCGGTCTTTCATATGGAGAGCTCCAGGTACCCGTTACCACCAAGAAAACATCATTGAACGACACAGTTACGGTGGTGCAGGAGTGCTCGTTTGGGATGGAATTATTCTGGGTTCCAGAACTGACCTGCATGTTCAAATTGGAACCATGACAAGCCAAATCTATCGGGACGTCATTCTGGATCAACGTGTACGTTTGTTTCTGGGCGCCATGGACGCATAATTTGTGTTTATAGATGACAACGCCCGTCCTCAGCTTGCAAACGTCGTAAGCGAAAACCTTCAATCGGAGGATATCACCCGTATGGAATGGCCAGCATTCTCACCGGACTTGAATCCAGTAGAGCACGTGTGGACATGCTTGGCCGACGAGTTGGAGTCCGTCAACCTCCTCCTACATTTCTAACGGAACTTCGGAGAGCATTGCTTTTTGAGTGGTGGAATATCCCCATGATCAGATCGATAATTTGATACTCAGCATGTCTATGCGTTGTACGGACTGCATTGCATCGTCTGGGAGACATACAGTGTATTAACAATCATACCAACCATGTAATACTGTTTTTTTGTAAATAGATTTTTTTTTTTTTTTTTTTTTTTTTTTTTTTGTAATTTGCTCCAGGGAGAAAAAATCCCTAATTTTTTTAATAATATCAAACATATAGCATCTTTTTTTGCTCTTTACCTTTTGTTTAATAAATAAGCTTTACAAATAAGTCAAATTGATTTTGCTTCTAACTCTTCCTTTGCCTGATTTTGCATCATCCTTAATTTATGGACATGAGTGTCTAAAAGAAATAACACTATTTTCCTTTTGCATAAAGGAATAGATGCAATTTTAGTGTTTGTGCAAGAGAAATGCTGAGTTCTAATGTAAGCGATGACATTTGAATAGAACACATAGAATATTCGTATCTAAACACTTGTAGGTTTTACTTGATCTGGTAATGCTATTTTAATCTCGTTATCCTAACAGTCATGAAGTGAATTATCGCTGTGTCTAAGAACAATGCTAAAGTTCTGAGAAGTTTTAACCTTTTTATATAAGCAAAATTTAAAGCTTAAAATCGTTCCTTTGTGCTACAGTTCCCACAACTCGTAGTGATGCAAAATATAGAACAGTGCAAATTAAATTAAACTTTGAACAGTAGTCAAAGACTACTAGAAGATGGTTTGCTAAGTCTACCGGAGCTTCAGAATTTAAGTATCGGCAGCGACAGAATCCAAAGCAGAATAATTATAGCTGTCAGAGATGGCAGAAAACTAACAACTCAGTGCTCACGCCCTGCCAGAAACATGCCCTGTAAACATAAAAACCCTAATAATCGCTACTCATTTTAATTCTGGTGAAGCATACGAAAATGTTCTAGTAAAGACTGAAATTATAAATAACTGCAAAGCCGCCGCTGTTATTGATAAAAAGGGAAAGTATGTAAAAGGGGAACATAAAATTCCCTACGTACTTGCTAGAAATACAAAAAACAGGACATTATTGAAAATTATGTTTAGGACAGAAAACAAATTTTGAGTTAAATATTGTTACGAAATGTACAGGCGCGGTAAGATGGCTTCCCCGCAAAGTAGTTTTAGGGTTGCCATAAAATGGCAAGGGAGGCAGGGTTGCCATATTTGGCGAGAAATCGACCATTTAGCGACACTTGGCGACAAAATTGGCGATATACCATGGACGGATGGAGAACCTTCTGGAACGAATTCTTACCGGTTTAGCCCAGAATGTTCCCGAACACAAGCTGAAAACTATATAAACCCTGCAGGTCCGCAGTCAGTGACTGTGTTCTCGTCTAGCGAGTCAACCCCTGCAGAAGCGATCGCGTTGACAGCCGGCCAGCGATTGCCGAGTGGGTCCCGTAGAACATCGCGGTTAGTGCACCGTCGAGAGAGCGTATTGAGCTCCGAAAACGACTGAACCGAGAGTCAGGAGCTGTGCTCTGTGTGTCGTCGAGTGCATCGCGAGTTGTAGCGTGGAGAGTCTCGAGAGTACGTGGAGTTCCGAGAACGACCAAGCAGGGTCGGGAGCTGTACTCCGGAAAGCAGAGTCGGGTGCTTTGCAGGAAGCTTGTCTCCACCGTTATTGCCTGACAGTGTGAAGGCTGTGTCGCTGATTGTTCCAGCGTGTTTAGAGTAGATCTTCGACGACTGTAAAAAGTGTTATTGGAGCTGTCCTGATTAACATTGGCTAAATAAAAGTGTGCTTCGATACTTCATCGCCGTCGTTATTCACTCCAAATCTACGAGCCCCGTACGAACGTGAAAGGAAAAAGAAAAACGTAACAATATTTATACAATGGAACTACTCTAATAAATATAAACTCTGCTGAATCTATGCTAGATGTGTTAATTGGCTGCAACTAGATAGCTCTGGTAGCACTAAAAAAAGTAAACGGCAGAAATCAAATCAAAATACGGATGTTGAAAAGAATGTAAATGTCAGCAGCGAGTGATTATAAAGCTGAATAATTGCAACGATCAGAGCTGGCAGGAAACTAACACAGTAGAGCACTCGCGATGCCAGAAACTTATTCTATCTCCAAACCAAAAAGACTGGTTTAAATACTCGCTACTCATGAGAGATTTTTGAAAACTAACAAGTTTTCCTCATTTGGGTTATTAAAAAAAGAGGAATCTGTAAGAGAATATGAGAATCCGCAGCAGTCAGTAAAGATAATTAGAACCACAAGATATTGAAGACATGTAGTCCTGCACCCAAACATGTGTGCCTGAAAGCTTGAACTTTGACTTTCGAATATTTTTGTTTTTTATATTTTGAGCAAATTTAGCGGATATTTGACATTTTTGATTTTCTCTCAAAGAAGACATTTTGTCATTGCACGATTTCAAACTTTTTATCACTGTCAACTATAGATACATTTAATTTGGTACTATTCCGTTTTGAGGACCGTAAAAAAATTGCAGCGAAAATGTATACGTAAAAGCGCCAAATCTAGCAAACGCGCCCATTTCACAGCGCACCAAATCTAGCGTACGCGCTGATTTCAAATTGCCTAAGTTTACATAGTTCTATCTTTCTTAAGACGCCATTGAAATACTAGTTTAATTTTTTAATTCTTTTATGATAACGCTATGGATTTAACAATTTGAGAATTGCCCAGTAACGAAAATTCTGCAATAGAATATTTTCAAAGAATAGGCATCATTCATTATAGAAAATTATGTTTGAACAACAAACCAGATCAAATTATGCTTCAGTGATAACTCAGTAGCGAAATAGTGATGCAGGAATTCATTCAGTTATGTTTAGCCTTTTTTATATAAATTATAATAATAAAAAAGTATTATATGAAATTAACCTTTGATCTAAATTAAAACAATAATCTTAATTATTTACTATTATACTTCCTTTCTTGCGTTAGGGTTGCCGCAATTATTTTTGGCAGCACTGGCATCAACAACAGTTTGGCGATTTTTTACGGTGCTCAAAAACGGAATAGTACCTTTAATTTCAACTAAGCATGGCCTATATATGCATGTTAAAACTTTAATTTTTTACCATGTTTAGAAAAGCGGTCACAAAGCATTAAAAATTTGAAAAATTATTTTTAATTTATATATAATAAAAAAAATAATGATCTTTGAGAAAGCGTATTTGTACCAATGTAAAGTTAGGACATTTGTGCCTCTAATAAATTTTGTTCACCTCTCTCTTTTAAGAAATAAAATTTTTGTGATTTTTAATGTTCACGTGATATTTCTTTTAATAAATTTCGAGCTGGCAAAATGAAAATCTAGCTTGTGTCTCCCCGCTAAGAAGCATTTGCATGTGATATTATTCGATCTGAAATATTAAGTGTTCAAAAAATTCTGTGTGGTTCGAAACTATTGCATTTCTAGATTTTGTCATGGAATGATTTGTTCACAAGAGAATTTCAGCGCTTAAGACTCTACTGCATTCTGTACATTCATTTTCTGAAGATATATATTTATTAACTATAGTCAAACATTCGCTTAACGGGCAACTCCCACAACGAGCAATTCGCACAACGAGCAAAACAAAATGTTTAAAAAAAATCTGAAAGCTTTCAGATTTTATATTTCGCATAAGGGGGCATTTTTTCTAGCATTTTGGGTGTTTATTTATTTAATATCATGTTCTTCGCACTTAAACCACAAAATTAAATTCAACAGCAATATCACAAAACAATTTTAAAATGAGCATATCTTTAGAATTTCAGATACAGAGTCTCACGCGCTGGAGATAATTTTTTTTTTTTTTTTTCGTACAATTTTGCCATTGCTCGCTTTGAAAACCTTGAGTTTGTTTATAAAAAATTCGTTAAAGTTTTACAAAATATGAAGCAGATAATAAAATAAGTTTAAAACTCCAAACATGGGCTTCCAGATGTCCATATTTGAGTGGAGGACTACGTTATTCAAAATTTGATGACTCTAGGTATCATTTTTTTTAAAGTGCGAGAAACATACAAACATTCATGCAAATTTTTCATTATTTAATTTCTTGAAATATAACGCAGAGCTCTAATATTTTGTGGCAACAATTTCAAAAGTGAAACGCCGTTTAGATAGCGAAGAAAATACAGATATACAAATAAAATTTAAGCGTTTTTCTATAAAAGAATGCTACAGTTATATGCTTATTATTTTCATCATTATTAATAGTTTGAATACAGAATGAGCTGTTTTTATAAAATTTAAAAACAAATCTTTGTTTCCTGGTTTAGGAATATTTAATAAAGCATCAAAAATTTCATAAAAGTACTACATCATTTGGCTAATCCTTTGAATATGGTAACAGGTAGTTTGGCAACATTTTGGTAAGGCGATAAAGGTTACTAGCTAGGACTTTAGCAATAATCTGAGAAGTACACAGTTCGAATCACAGATTATTTTGTCTCAGAGAAATGAGAGATCATGAGACATGAAATGTGACATTTTCCGGAAAATTCCGATTTTGATTTTAGCTAATAAGCACTTAGAAACAATTTCGCTGCTAAAGTGCAGAATCGCCCACTTATTTGTTTGGCACTTTTTACAAGAGTAAGAAGAATTGGATTTTTGTCAATTTTCTTTGACTTTTTAAGTGAAAATAGGTCGATGTGTACATGGATAAAGTCAAGAGTGTGCGCAATGCCATTTTTGTGCAATTCTGGGATTTTGTTTAAGTGAAAATAGGTCGACGTGTACATGGATAGCGTGTATGTGCAATTCTTAAAAACGCGGCAAGCAGTTTGCGATTCTGCACTTTCTTCCAATTTCGCACCGTCATGATTAAGCACTTTTGTTCCATAAAAGTTCTAGTATAAGTGTAATTCGGCTATTAGATTGTTGGAAAAAATTTTAAGTAAAAAAAAAAAAAAAAAAAAAAAAAGGCCTTTACTTCGTGAAAACAAAATGGCGTCCAAAACAAAACTAGCAGGTTGCTGTAACAGGGCTGGTCGCCAAATTTTCGCCAAAAAATCGCTAAGTTATCATAATGTAAATATTAACCAATCATTTATTACTTCAGTATCATGAATTACTTATTTATATATCATTTTCAATTCTGAGCTTTAAATAAGAACACTACATATTAGATTTTATGTTACTATTATTTTATGCTACAGTACTGCAGAAGCCCCGATAACTGATACAGAATGAGTATAAACAATGAAAAGCTTGATGTGACCATCACACGAATTTATTGCTCGGCATATTTAAATTACACACATTTTTTTGCTACACTTCATTTAACCTTATTTTATAGAATTGTCTTAGAGATATAAAGCAAATTCATTATCGACTATCCCTACAGATTCACAAGGAAATTTTACAAAAACTTAGCGTGAAATAAAAGTGTAGTTTTCATGCAATAAATTTGCAGAACTGAAAAATGTTTTATAGCTGAATTCCAGTATAAATGCTCATTACACTGAAATTACGAAAAGCTTGCGAGTATTCGTGAAACATTTATAAGTTCCTTCTTACATAATATTAACCAAAATAGCATACTTTAATTAATAACATACTTCATTACAGATTTAATTAATGCTTTCGCATTCGCCACAACTGTAACCATATTTTTAGGGTGTATTTTTTTTCTAGATGTTACTGAATTCGAAATATTATAGAAGTACAATTATATCAAAAATGGGATAAAACTTCATTCTTTTAAGTATACGAATTATTTTATGCATAGTATCTTTTTAGATTAACAGTTTATAAAGGATAAAAAAAAATCTTACGTACCTTAGAATGTTTTGATGCACTGAAATTATGCTGGTGAAATTATTTACTTGTACATAAAATAAGAGGATACTGTTTTGTTATCGGGACCGCAGTCGTCGCCAATAAATAATAGAATAACATATAATAATAATAGTTAATAAATATAGATATTCAAATCAATAAATATGTGATATCTCAGCCGATACAAACCCAGTTCGTCTAATTCATTTGCGGAGATAACAGAAAATTGCTGTATCAAATTGAAAAACATTTGTCCATAAAGAAATTTCGGTTCTGTCATAGTGACCGAAGTTGTCGCCAAATGTTTTGCTAAATTCGCCAAGAGATTGGGTTCAGGTGAAATCACCAATGTTTACTTTGAAATTCGTTACACCTGTGCGTGATGTTTATAATTAACTTAACTCTTAAAATGTTGTCAATATGAACCATTTCAGATTAGAGCACTTATAAAATTGAAGTCCGGGGGAAAAGATAGCATCCCAGGAAAAAGAAAGGATTACGTTTTCAAAATTGGTTTCAAGGATCGAAAAGCAGTTTTTTTTAACGGCAATTCGTTTAATTCATGCATAGTATTCAAATTTAACGTCCCTTGAATTTGGTCAGTATCAACTTCATATGAATCATTGCATTGTTGTCGACTGGAACAGTTACGTACGGGCAGTCTGTGGCCATGCATTAATATCTAGATCGTCAGTTAAATAGGTGGCACTGGTAATATCGTCGAAGCTGATGAATTTCTGTTTTCAAGCAGAAAAAACAACGTGTTCTTGACCCCCCCCCTTAGTGGGTATATGGCGGGATATAACGAGAAAGAAGAACGTTCTTTGTTGCTACGCCTAAATGTTGTACCAACACTTTGTTTAAAGTTATTAACAAAATTATTATTGAAATGCACTATAATATACCAGTTGGAGAGGGTATAGCAGTGGAGAAATAACAATCTGAATTTGAATATTCATGCGTTAAACACAAATATAAATTTATAGATCCCAATCTGGTTGTCATAGCAAGCAGCTGAAAGTTTACGGGCAGTGCGAAACCAATTAGATTCTTATTTAAATGAGTTTATGTGGCAGAAAAATATTCCTAAAGCGCAAATGTTTCCATCTATTTTAAATGATCACCGCAGTTTTATTGACTCCGTGTTAAACATATTACACTAACAGATTTTTTTTCTGATTTCTTTGGGAAGTTGTTTAATTCACATTACAAATTTCTAGTCATATGAATATCTGTTATTTTTCTGTATTTGGATTTCTTTTCATCTTAACGGTAAAGTAAATATTTTAGCTATTATTTTTATGCTCTAAATGTTTCGCCAAATCATCACCTTTTGGCGATATCTCAATCCGGTATTGATAACGGAACAGTATCAATTCGATTTCGGAAATGAAAACAAGTCCAATTTTTCAATATTTGTGTAAATTTCTGAACAATTAAGTGTGCAACAAGTATGAAATATTCTTCACACGATTATCGGTAATCACCAAGGAAAATACTTGTAAATCCTTTATAGATATGCACGCACTAATACAAAATATCACGCTACACTACAAACACGCGGTGCAACGAGGTCCTCTGCTACTGACGTCACTCGCAAAAAAATGGAGGCCTCGTTCTTCTGGTGGTGACTCTTGACAGCACATATGTGATAAATTACACACATTTTTTTTTTTTTTTTTTTTTTTTCAGTGCATAATGGACATTCCGTCTTACAGTAGTGACGCGTGTTTTTCAACTAAGCATATTGTTTTAAAGCATGTAACAGAGTATTCATTAAATTAAAACTAATATTAAAGTTCAAGTTAATTATAAAAATAAACCATAACTAAAAAAAGAAAAGTCTGAAAGGGTTCAGATTTTAACGGTCAGCTCACAGTCTACCAGTCAATGCTGTTGCACTCACACTTGCTAACCCATTTCTTTTTGTCTTTTTAGCTTTATTACCAGGTATAATTTTCTTCGCACTTACGTGATATATAATTCAACAGCAAAATCAGAAACATTTTAAAAGTAGCATAGCAGTATATGTTTAGAATTCCCGATGCAGTGTTCATTGTTGGCATATATATTTTTTTTCAGTCTTTTTTCGATAAGAACACCGAACATTAATCTAATGAACTATGATGGCTTTAAAAAGCTCGTTTTTTTATTATTGTTACGAATTTGGTATTTAAAAAGCTAATGTTAGTTTAATTATAAATTAAATGGTTTTATTTCTCGCGCAGTGCAGCGCGTGACGAATATTAAAAGAAAGCTAAGCCGGAAAATTGAAAATACAAGAGCGCGTGCATTAAATAAATAAATATCTCTTTTTGATTTCGAGAAAGTACTGGAAAATTCTAGCGCGTGATTTTAAAATCTTATAAAAGGAGGAAAACATCTCAGTTTGTAGTAGTTGCTTAGTTTGTTGTTGTTTAGAGAACTGCTCTTGTTGATTGTAGCGAATTCGCGGATTAGCGTTCTTTAGCTGTTTTGAATTGCGTTCTATTGGATATTTGAGTAGTTAAAAGATACCTACTGTGAAATATTGTAATACTGCATGATAATTTGAGAAAATTTAAGCATTTTTGTTGTGATAATAATAAATTTTTGTTCATTTTTCATCGGACTTGTGCATTCATTTCATAACGAACCCGTACGCACGCAACATTATTATTAACGTTTTTTCTGTTTACGTTATTTATTAAATATAAAATTCTTGGCGCCAAGTAAAAATCGATTCAACAATATTTTTTTCCACACAGGGTTGCCACTGTTCGCTTTTAAATCGTTAAGTTTGCTAATAAAAAAATTCATTAAAATTTTACAAAATATGAAACATAGAATTCGAAATTCAGATTTCCAGGTGCCCACGTTCGAGTGGAGGACTAAGTTGTTCGGAATTTGATGGCCTTATATACCGTCATTGTTTCACAATGTGAGGAACACACATGCATATATGCAGAATTCATTATTAATTTTTTTTTAAAGTAATACTGGCCTCTAATCAAATGGCCCTTAAATACGAATGATAATTATTGTTTTTGGTGTAACTTTAATAACTTAACTTCTCTTGGTTTAAACATACATTAATCACTATCCATATAAAAGCATCTAATAATACGAACACATAAGTTCAATTGAAAATAAATATTAAAACATTTATAGGTCAGCTACATTTCAGAGAGTGAGGCCCACCAGCGGCCGAGCGGTTAAGTCGCTGAACACTGGTAGTTCGGTCCGAGGTTCGAGTCCCGCGAACGGGCTGGCTGCATGGGCGTTTTCGTGGTTTTCCCCATGTGTAATGTGTATACGAGCCAGTTTCCCTTAGAAAGTCCTCCACGAAGGCATCCCTCCTCTTAGGCAGATAGCCCTCGAGGCTTTGCCATATTCACACACACACACACATTTCAGAGAGTGAATTTCTCGGCGATGACCAAGAGAAAGAATGCTGCTAACTTTAGAGGCAAGTACCACAGGCGGCCGAGAGGTAAAAACCGCTGAACACTGGTAGTTTGATCCGGGTTTCTGTTTCGCGGCGAACGGGCTAGCTGCGTGGTCCGTCTTCGTGGTTAACCCCCCGTGTGAAAGTTGGATACGAGCCAGTTTCCCTTAAAAAATACCTCGACGGGGCATCCCGCCCTTTCCATGTAGCTTCTAAAGCCGGGGTAGACAAAAACTAACAAGTAATAAGTAACATGTAACGCAAGGTAATGAGCAGATGTCAATTAATTACGAGAAGCGTAAAAATAAACGCAGTGCGATAATATTTTGTGGTAACAATTTGAAAAGTGATATAGCCTTTTATCGTCGACGATGCGAAAGGACATTTCGACACTAATACCCCATTCTGGTTAACCCCTTTCGGGCTAAAGAGAATTAAACTGAAAATATCAAGCTAAAACTGAAATAAAAAGCTAAAACTTCAATAAAATTCAACCTAAACCTAAAATTAAGTTGAAAATTCTTAGGTCCAGAATTTCAAAAGTGCAGTGTTTGTTATCATTACACATAATTTTTCTTACATTCAACATTCGTACATTCGTACATTTTCTTACATTTGCTGAAACGAAGTGTAGCTTAGTCAGTGTACTTGATTTGCGTAGTGATGTTCACATATATCTCGTCCCATTGCAGCTATGAATTTGATCTTTTTTTGTCAGTTGCCCTTCAGTTGGCAATTACAGAGCTCTTACATGTATCAATGTTGCTTCTAGGAAAACGCAAAAGATTTGCCGCTGTTAACGGGAAGTAGATTGGCTGGTTAAATTTATTATGGCAAAGCTCACTAGGACTATATGCGTAACGGGAGAGATGCTTTTGTAGAGGACTTTCTGAGGGAAACTGGCTCATATAGACTTTACACATGGAGAAAACCCGGACTTCTCCCACGCGTAGCGATCGACTTGTTATACACTGGTGTGCAAAAATTAAGGACGAAGTCGAAAAATTAGCATATCAGCTGAACGAAGAGGCAGAGCGGACAGAAAGACCAATCAGGAGATTAAGTAAGGTGATGTACGGTAGCACAGGCGAAGATATGCAGGTAGACGTAATGGTGGAGTGTCTAAGTAGTATAAAGCATGTCGTCGGTGGAAGATCAGTATTTCTGGCAAAGAGATTGCACGCCGTATAGCAGTTAAAATCACATCGAGTTGCTGCCTCAGCGAGAAATGGCGAATAATCAATCTGTTAGACGACATCTGGATGCTTTTACCCGAGGTCGAATCATTGGGAAGTTGGAGGAAGGCCGCAGTGTGACAAGTGTGGCTGCAGAGTTCGGAATTGCTCACAGCATCGTTTCACGACTTTGGAGACAATTTCAAACTACAGGAACAGCTATCCTGGGGTTTAGTAGTCGTTGTCCACGAGGAACCACACCCGCAGATGACCGGTATATTGCCTTACAGGCCAGAAGAAACAGGCGGCAGACAGCGGGAGAAATCGCTAGACGCACTACACAGGCAACTGGACGACCGATATCGCGTTTTACCGTGGCCAGAAGACTGCATGGTGGTGGTCTGTTTGCATGACGCCCTGTACGGTGTGTACCTCTAACGCCTGCCCATCGGAGAAGGCGTTCTCTGTGGTGCCGGGAACACCGGAATTGGAGAGACAATGAATGGGGTCGAGTACTCTTTACAGATGAGAGCAGATTTAGTCTGAGTAGCGATTTTCATCGCATACTCATCTGGAGAGAGCGGGGAAGCCGCAATCATCCCTCGAACATCATTGAAAGGGACAGGTATGGAGGTGGCGGTGTTCTCGTTTGGGAAGGCATCATGCTTGGTAGTCGTACAGACCTTTACATCTTCGACGCAGTTTCAGTCAACGGGACCCGTTATTGTAACGAGATTCTTCTTCCATATGTGCGTCTTTTTAGAGGCTCTATGGGTCCGCAGTTCCTTTTCATGGATGACAATGCACCATGTCATCGCACAGTAGCTGCCGAACATCTCTTAGAGAGTGAGGATATTGAACGTATGGATTGGCCGGCACGATCTCCGGATCTCAATCCCATCGAGCATGTATGGGATTTTCTAGGCAGACGCTTGGCAGCTCGTACCTTCCCACCAGTAACGATTCCGGAGCTTCGATTGGCGCCGCAAGACGAATGAGCAGCAATGCCTCAACAACTCATTGACACCTTCACTCTCAGCATGGGCAGACGCTGTGAAACCTGCCTAGCAGTCAGGGGAGATGATATCCCCTATTAAAGACCGGATGTTTCTTGCTGGACACCCATCACAGGGATGTTTCGGCCTGCAGTCTCCATGCTACTTTTTCAATAAAGCTTCTTTTTATCCCTCTGATTTCTCTTTTAGTAAATGTTGGTTACATTACTCATGTCCTTACGTATTGGGGATCTTACGGTATTAAATGTGTTGATTAGGAAAGCTTTTGTACAAAGTTATATTGAAAAAAACCGTCTCGTCCTTAATTTTTGCACACCAGTGTAAGCAAACCTATTATTCTGGGAAACTTTAATGTATGAAATAGATTTTACATCGTATACTACAGGGTAAACCATTGTTTGCATAACACAATATTACGCCATTGGGTAACTCATATTTGGTTTTTTCTCTTCGTTCATTTTTGTACAACGAGCGCAAAAGGGATCTTGATTTTCCAACTATTGGAAGATGAGCAACAGCATTTAGGAGATTCTTAAGAATCTTCGAAACAGCAGTAGTTTTTAAACTTTTAGTGGAACATACATGTCCCATTTGTAGTCAAATGGTTAACAAGCAAGCTTCTGGTGAAAGCCGAGCGCGAGTATAGTGCGGGCATGCCTAATATAACACTTTTAGGAGAGGTCAATTATCCTTTTCCTAGAAACGTATTGTCATCCAAACACAATATTGATTTATAGTCATTAACATTTAAAGCCAGCTGTCATATAAGAGGCAATCCCAAGTTTGAATCCTTTCTTCTGTCTCCCAACTAATAAACAAGACCAACAATCTGAATGCTTCGAATTACTGTTTGACACCTAAAATCAGAACTTATCATTAAAATTTAAAATCTGATTTGTACAACACATGACTTTCTTGTACGGAATATTAAATTATAAGCATATTTTCTTGCATTTCATTTAAACTTATTGAATTGAATTCAATCTACTTCGTCGATAGCGCATAAACCACAATAGAATAAATGCACTCTTTAAGATTCACTATATTTGTTTACCACAGTGACACTCTGGTGTTGTGTTCACTTAATAGCGTTACATTTCGTTCATTTTTTAATTCACAATGCACATAATATATATCCTTTGAGGAAATATCTAATTGTTGCCACGTATACTATTCAAATACTATAATAAATCTAAAACGATTTATAAAAGAAATTAAACAAACAAAACAAAAAAGAAACAGTTTTTCACACACGGATTCAGTATTTTTCATTCAATTAATTCAGTCTTTGCTTCGCGACAAGACAAAAATACATAAAAACTCAAAATATCTATATTAAAAATTACGAAGTAGATCTTAAACACTTATTTCTTCGAAAAAACTCCAGAAAGGATTAAGCATGATTTAATTCGCAATAATAAATGAAGGCGTTATCTTTGTTGTTGCGAAGCTTAGTCTCTCTAGATTGGCAACAAATCTACTATTCTGCTGTTTCAAATGTAATAAAACATGTCCGCCATGTTATTTAAAAACTAGGCTTAACCGAAATTAAACAGCTTTTAACTTGCTGATAATTCTAAAAATACTGCTTGCAGATTTCCTAAAGGCATAAAAACCTTAACCGAAACATAAGAACAACATAATTCAATCATTTTTTAAAGCAAAAAGTGAACCATTTACAAACATATAAGACTAAAGGACCTGAGATCACCGAGCCGGGTAACAAAGTGGATATATATATATATAAGTACATCTATATGCTTTTTCTTCGGCCGATTGCAAACAAAATACGAAGTGCATATCTACATGTTACAGCAGCCCTATATACAAAATTTCAACGTTCTGAGGCTACTCGTTTTTGAGTTATGCGAGATACGTACGTACGTACGTACAGACACCACGGAAAATTCTCTTCAGAATACATTTTAAAGCAGTTTTATAATTTTTTTGGAGGAAAAGAGTCTTTTATTCTGGCCTTACGTACAGATATCACGCAAAAACATCGTTAAATTGCATTCGATAGCGGTCGAAATGGATCTTTTCGTTGAAATATGCTGCCTGAAACTTTCCGCGATTACAATACTTTCTTTTTACTTCGTACAAGGAAGTAAAATCATTTTTAAATACTTAAAGCATTATATTAAATATTATAAAAAGTTTAAACAATATTTTAAAACTAATTGCATAATATATGGTGTTAGAAATATCTTCCCTTATTACGACGTCTGCCAGAGACCAAATGATCCTGACCCTGGACATTTGCAGTTAAACCAATATCGAATGTAACTGCTTAGGAAGTTTCGTAACGGGATTATGAACCGGCTTTACGAACGATTTCCACAAATATAGCCTTTCCTTTAAGCAGATAATACCCGAATGTTCGGCTTTAATCTACCAAACTGGCAAGATTAATTACAACGAATACGCATAAACGTTCATATAAAATATATGAGTATATTATAAACCAAACGCAATTTAATATAAGACGAGTATAGCTGTTTAAGCAAGCAAAATAAAGATTTCATGTTACTAAGCATTTATTACTTTTAAATTTCTGATATTGATATTCAGTAAGTTATTGATTAAATAGAAGATCTTATGTTTTGTCGAATGGCAGCAATGGTAAGAAAAAATGTTATGTTTCATGCAACTGCAACACTTGCCGAAAGTGATGCTCGGAGAGGCAACATTTGCATTTTAGATCATTTCCAGTTTCTTGTTGTCCGTTTTCCAGACATGATCAACATTATCTTGCCTTAATTGTAAACAATATACCCTAATTGAGGTGTTAACAAACAATACCCTAATTGAGGTGGTGTTTCTGATAGACTTGTGTGAGTTTGCAGTCAAATGGTTGCTGGTAAAGTATGTGACTTCGTGTAGTAAGTTAACTTTGGAGGAAGTTTTTATCGTTACTTTCGAAATTTTGAATCACAGAAAGACATGCGATATAGCAGATCGTGGTACTTTTGCTCACAGACATTGTCTGACTGGCTAAATTTTTTCATGTATGTATTATGGTAAGTGCATTTTATTTTATTGTTTTTATTTTGTAGAATGTTATATTCATTGTTTTTTACTGTGAATTTCTGTTCTTATTTGAATTGTTTGTAATTTATTTTAGTTTATTTTGTTGATTTGTGCGTAATGCCTATATTGTGCAATTCGTAGATGTTTTTTAAATTTAAACAGAATGCTGTGTACATGGTATTCTTTGAAATTTATTTTTATGTTAATTTATTAAAGGGAGGTGTGCGTAATTCGTAGATTCTTTCGCTGCCCAGATTGTGCAATCTTAGATATTTTTTAAGTTAAAACATATCGCTGTGTACATGCATTCTTGTCAAATATTTTTGGTTAGAAACTTTACGTTTTTGCTATCTAAATTTTTTGTTTATGTTTTGGATTTTTAGCTCAAATTGTGTGTTCAAAACGTGGTTTTTGTATGTACGAAAATTGCGTTTTTGGAGACATTTTAGGCTTAAAGTTCGAAATATAGACAAAAAATTTAGATAGTAATATGGCAGCTCGGTGTTTCTCGCCAAAAGTGTTTGGCGAGAAATTTGGCGACCTGAGGGCGCACATAAGAGTAGTTCCCCAGTTTTTGTTTGTCCTTTCCAAGACAGTATCGATCTGTGGCTTTTAATTTTCTAGAGATATTAATTTCTTGCATATTAATTGCAAACAATATGCACTAATCGAGGTACTAACAAACAAACAAAAACGCGATGCTCCCAACACTTGCATTTTAGATCTTTTCCAGTTTTTGTTTGTCCGTTTGACTTGATTAATCTACGGGTTTTAATTTTCTAGGGCATCATCTTGCATATTATTAATTGAAAACAATATACCCTAGTCGAGGTATTAACTAACAAACAAAACAGCTACGCTCGCAATAGCAGCTCTTGCATTTTATATCGTTTCCAGTTTGTGTCTCTCGGTTTCCTAGACATGATCGATCTACCGGTTTTAATTTTCTAAGGCATTATCTTCCGTAATAATTGTAAAAAATATATCCTAAACGATTTATTAACAAGCAAACCAAAAAACGATGACTGCATTAGCAATACTTGCATTTTTAGATCTTTTCCAGTTTTTGTTTGCCCGTTTGACTTGATTAATCTACGGGTTTTAATTTTCTAGGGCATCATCTTGCATATTATTTATTGAAAACAATATACCCTAGTCGAGGTATTAACTAACAAACAAAACAGCTATGCTCGCAATAACAGCTCTTGCATTTTATATCGTTTCCAGTTTATGTCTCTGAGTTTCCTAGACATGATCGATCTACCGGTTTTAATTTTCTAGGGCATTATCTTCCGTATCCCAATCGATTTATTAACAAGCAAACCAAAAAACGATGACTGCAATAGCAATACTTGCACACTTGCATTTTAGATCTTTTCCAGTTTTTGTTTGTCCGTTTCCAAAACTTTATCGATCTAGGGGTTTTAATTTTCTAGGGCATCATCTTGCATATTATTAATTGTAAACAATATACCCTAACTGATACATTAACAAACAAGCAACAAAAATTAATGTGTATATTCAGTAAAACATACTTTTACTGAAAGTTTAACTTTTGCAACTGGCAACGCGTGGACTCCTTTATTATAAACTATTAATATTTATTATGCTAAGCCTTTCTTTCTGAAGTTCTTGTTTTTCAAAGTAGTGAAATCACATTTAAAATGTTCAGTTAGATAAGTATCTTTTAAGCTGTGTTAACATAAATTTATCACAATAAAAACGAATCATTTAATACTGAATAGCGTATATTAATACGAAACTAGACATATTTACAATTGTGAATTATTGCATATTGATTAAAATAAAATATTTTCGTCTCAAATGCTGATTCTTATTTAATGCAGAGAGATTCGTCATCATGCACTTCTACTTTCATAAGCACTGTTTTTTTTTTTTTTTTTTTTTTTTTTTTTTTTTTTTTTTTTTTTAATGAAAATATTTTCCGACTTACATTTGCTGAATTAAATTCTTTGCATCAAGTGAATTCAGAAAATGATTTTTAATCAAATGTCGAAATCTTTTCATTTTGCTTCTCTACAAATGAAAACATCATTTCTATTTTTCTTTCTTTATATTTCAAATGAAAATATTCATGCATGAAACAACTATTCTAACCAACCATATTCTTAATACGTTCTTTTTTTAGCATTCATTTCGTGCATGATTTTAAACTTTTTTAACAACTTTGGGAAACACAATAAAACAATTTGAAAAATACATCATTGTTACAATTTTATTCCATTTTTAAGGACCAGTCGTATAAATGAATAGAAACTTTTCAAATTATATTCATCTAAGATCTTATTCAGGATGCATATCCTGATTAAATTTTATTAACAGACATTCTGTTCCGCAGTTTATAGTATTACATTTATTTTAAAAAATAGAAATATTTCCTTATAAACTAAAGTTGTTTTCATTAATAGTCGGCGTCTTCTAAGTTTTAGCAAGCTTATTTATTTACTTCTAAAAATCCAACCACTTAAACTATTGAAATAAGTGTTCTATTAGTTTAGAAATCAAACAACAAAAATGAGCGTTATGTTTTTCAAATTTTCACAGAACTAGTTTTGATGGTTTTAGGGAACCATCATCCTCAGCTACAAGAGCGAAAATGGACGAGATAAGATAGAATGATTAGATAAGATAAGATAAGAAAGACTGGAGAGGAGTTAAGCTACTGGCGCCATCTGTTGATGAAACGAAAACTAAAATATAATTTCCTTGAAGGCAAAGATGGATTGCAATTAGGGTCGTTAACTAAAATAGAGAGATTTTTTTTTGAATTCTAAATGCCTCTAGAAAATCTAATTCACGAATGGAAGATGTTTTTTGAATAAATTTAGCTGCAAAAAAATTGAAAGTGTGATTTTCGGACCTACAATGCTGGGCAATAGAAGACTTCCGTGTTTCCTTTTTTCCAATATATGCCACAGGTTACTTAACACGAAATTTTAAGTCTCTTTCAGTTTGACCGATGTAAATTATATCACACTGGCAAGGAATCTTGTGTAACTCCAGGAATTCATATCCGCAATGTGGTCCTTGAGTATGGAACTCGGAATTTTACAGATGGGAGAATAAAGGAACCGAAAGTTAAATTTCTGTACAATACGCGCAATTCTTAACTAATTGATGGAAAGAAGGGAATGATCTTATCTAATCATTATATCTTATCTCGTTCATTTGCACTTTTGCAGTTGAGGATGAGGGTTCGGTAAAACCATCGAAACTAGTCCTGGGAAAATTTGAAAACTTAACGCCGATTGCTGTTGTTTGACTTTTAAATTAATATTTGTTCGGCGTGTTATTGTATCTTAATTAAGTGTTCTATCTTCATTTCCTATTGTCTAAGATCTTCGAATAGAGTGCCCGCCTAGAGGGACGAGTGTAGGTTGTTTCTATGAGCTCCGGCATTTTTCTCATCAGAAGCGGAAATATTCAGCGGATTGTCTTAATTTTAATTGCTATGTATAGCCAAGACGTTCAGCTTTAATTAGACACCAAGTTCGTCAAGATCGGATCATCCAGTAATTACTAAGAGACTAATTACTGCCTCAACGCGTCGTGCACGTGGTAATTCATATCGAACTGTGCTTCCAGATTCGCATAGCAGCCACCGTTGCCCGATGTCACTGGTGTTTAGTATCGTCGGATGCGGTATTTTATGCTGAGCAATTTAACAGTAATTATGTATGTGTGCGGTCAATGGATGCCGAGTAATTGATTTTTAATTGCTTTTACAAGTTTTTCACCGTGAACTTTGACCTTTTCCCCATCCCTACGGTCAGTTAGAAGCATTCGACCCCCCGTCGCCTGTTAACCCGAGTGATTTCCTGTTGTCAACAAAGGGAGAAAGAGGTACTGGAGGCAATTAAACGAATCGCTAATTAAGCCCCTAATTGGCCTAGCGATTTTGTTCAAACGGATTCTTCTGATTCAAGCCATGGGCTGTATGAGATTCTAAATTTGAAGAAGATCGGTCTGCTACTTCAAAAGTTACTGTTTTTCCGGCATTACCAGGACTTAGGATTATCGTCTTCTACAATAGTGATTAATGCAATGTGTGTGTGCTTTTTAATTAATTCTGTGCCTGTGTTTATCAATTGGATTACTCCGCAGAAATACCTATAGTGTACAGCTGATGCACAGAAGAAGTATCGCAGCCAAGTGCATTTCTCTGCAATTTGCTTGCTAGTCACTATTGATTATAGCACTCAACATTTATGTAATAAAATGTACCTGTTACATTCAACCCAGCAATAATACCAGTATTTCCTAATAATATACAAGGCATTTTTGCGGTGTTCTTAAAGTGGAAGTGTGTTTTTGTGTCAAATTAACATGAAAGTTATGTACGTGGTACAGGTGAAAAGTGATTTAAAGTGTTAACGTGAAAGTGTTATTAAGTGTTGATATTGCATGGTGAAAGTGTTTTCAAGTGTTAAGTGATTTACGCGAAAAGTGATTTAAGGTGTTTACGTTCCGTCAACGGTGATTTATAGTGTGATTTAAAGTGATTTAACGTGATTAAAAGTGATCCAAAGTGTTAACGTGTCTGCAATTTGCGTGCTCGTCACTATAGATTATAGCACTGAAATTTATGTATTAAAATGTACCTGTTACATTCAACTCAGCAATAATACCAGTATCTCCTAATAATATACATGACATTTATGTGGTGTTCTTAAAGTGGAAGTATATTTTTGTGTCAAATTAAAGTGAAAGTTATGTACGTGGCACAGGTGAAAAGTGATTTAAAGTGTTAACGTGAAAGTGTTATTAAGTTTCGATATTGCATGGTGTACGTATTTTCAAGTGTTAAGTGATTTACGCAAAAAGTGATTTAAAGTGTTTACATTCCGTCAACGGTGATTTATAGTGTTATTTAACGTGATTAAAAGTGATCCAAAGTGTTAACGTGTCTTCAATTTACTTGCTGGTCACTATTGATTATAGCACTCAATATTTATGTATTAAAATGTACCTGTTACATCCAACCCAGCAATAATTCCAGAACTTTCTAATAATATACAAGGCATTTATGTGGTGTTCTTAAAGTGGAAAAGTGTGTTATTGTGTCAAATTAACGTGAAAGTTATGTACGTGGCACAGGTGAAAAGTGATTTAAAGTGTTATTAAGTGTTGATATTGTATGGTGAAAGTGTTTTCAAGTGTTAAGTGATTTACGCAAAAAGTGATTTAAAATTTTGCGTTCTGTCAACGGTGATTTATAGTGTGATTTAAAGTGTTTTAATGTATTTAAAAGTGATCCAAAGTGTTTACGTGAAAGTGATATTACGTGGTGAATTCCATCAACACTGATTTAAAGTGATTAAGGTGATACAAGTGTTAACGTGAAAGTGATATAAATGTGTTATTAAGTGAAAAGTGCTCAACGTGTATCGGTGATTCAAGAATGACACGTAACTCATCTGCACAGTCGGAAGGAGAGCCTCAGATGCAAAGGTCGGATTTCGATCCGCAAGAGATACTCGACAGTGACCAAGACCATCAAGGCAAAGTTCACCTGCTCTACGAATTTATAAGAAAGACAGCCAGCACTTATAGAAGGGGCAAATTCCTCCTACCTGAAGATCTTCGTGAGCGACTGCTATGTGCTCTGGACGCTCTGGAAACGCTAGCCTTGAGAGGCCCACACCTTGCAGAGAGTCCAACCCTAGCAGACATAGGAGTAAACACGTCGACGGTTCTTTGTTGTGAACTTGCTCACTCGATTAAGCAAAATGCAAAAAGACAGGTGAAGCAGCTCCATGCAAGCAAAGATACTATACAGCAGGATGAGCACCCGGTTATAGAGGGCAAAAATGGCCAACCTACGTACGCGCAAGCGGTAAAGCGGAGATGGAAAAGGAAAGTCACGAACATGCCGACACTGCTGATCCTCCCTAAACGTAATGAACAGAGTGCGGATATACGCGGGGTACTAGAAAAGCATGTCCAAATTGAAGATCTGTGTGTCAACCTTCGGGGCATTACGAACTTAAGTAGTGGAGGTGTGGCGGTGCGATGCAACAACAAGGATGAAGTACAGAAGATAAGTCAGTTCCTAGCTCAGCACGATAACCTAAAGGATACAGTACGCACGCGTATACCACGGAAGAGAACACCGAAATGCACAATCGACAATGTACCGTACGGCACCTCGGAGGTGGAAGTACAAGAAATGCTACAAAAGTCTTGCAATCTTGGGAATGAAGAGTGTAGAGTCCTCTTCAAGCGCCCGGACAGAAGGAATAGAGCCACAAAGTGGGTGATTGAATGTACCCCTGGTGCCTTTCATGTCCTCATGTCCAAACGAAGATTGTTCCAAGGATGGAGGGAACATAGTATCTACGAGTTTACAGGAGCCAAGCGCTGTTTCCGCTGTCAGGACCTGGAACATACGTCGAAAGACTGCTGCCACAGGCCTTACTGCGCTTACTGCGGAGGCTGTCATGACATTAACGAATGTAAGGCGGACTGCCCTGAATGCATTAACTGCATCATAGCAAACAGAGATTCAAAAGTTAAAGTGGATACACACCATGCAGCGTACGCAGCAAACTGCCCAACATTCCATGCGCACATCCAGAAGATTAAAGCACGTACTGACTACGGCGAGGACAACTAATTTAATAGCCCAGCAAGCAAGGCATCGTCTACCTACTACAACAGCCAGTTCACTTAATAACAAGCGCAACTCTCTAGGAAGCAAGTCAAGTATTTTCACACTTAGTAATTTTACCTTAAAAGTCAATTAATTTACAAAAGTAATGGAAGTGAATTCAAGAACAGAGGAAAGCAATGTGCTCAAGTTTGTCCAAATCAACCTCCAAAGAGCGCGCGCGGCTACTGCACAGCTAGTGCAATATGCTATGGAGGAAGAGGCGGACTTCCTTTTAATTCAAGAACCTTTTCTTTATGCAGGGCAAGCAGCAGAATTTCCCCTCCAATGGACTGTCATCCAGGATTCAGGAAGTGAGGGAACAAGAGCGGCAGTAGTTTGTTGCCACAGCAGATGGTTGCCAGTTGTGCTAGCAAAGTCAAGAGACATGGTCACAATTGCAGTCGAGGCTATGGGACTGAGTGTCCTGGTCACGAATGTTTACATTCCATCTACAGTAGACGTTTCTCCCACATTAGATGCCTTGCAGAATATCCTTACGTCCTACCCGCATGCACACCATGTATTGGCAGGAGATTTTAACTCTCATGCGGAGGACTTCGGATATCCGACCACAGACCCAAGAGGTAGAGAAGTTGTGGACTTCATTGCATGCAACGGACTCATTCTTCATAACGTGCCGGACAGTCTGCCGACCTTCGAGACCCAAATGGGAAAAGGATGGCCCGACATCACTCTGTCAACAGCGCGTCTGGCTCAGAAAATACAGCACTGGACCGTAAGTGACACTCCCTCAAACTCGGACCATCGCTATATAACGTTCCAGATAGGTCAGCCACATGCGCAGTTTATGAACAAGTGTTATAGAACCAATGGCAGAAAATTAAAACAACTTGTAAGCAGGCTAGGACCAGTACTAGAGCAGGTGGACGAGGCACTTATGAAATGTCAGAACATAAAGGATGCTGACGACTTAACCACCAGTATGATACGAGATATTCAATCTATCTGTGATGCCACCCTAGGCCTGAAATCACCAAAAGTTTTAAGAGTGGCAAACTGGTGGACGAAAGAGCTCCGTGCACAGCGCAGTCGCACCAGGGCACTTAGGCGTAAGATGAAGAGCGAAAGAGACCCAGACAGGAGGCAAGCCCTTAGTGTTCTTTATAATAAAGAGCAAGCTCAGTACAAAAGGGCAATTGCAGCCGAAAAACTTGCCAGCTGGAGGGAGTTCTGTACTAAGAATGTAGAAGTCTATGGTGCTCTCCACAAGATAGCTTCGAACAAAGTTTACAGACCACCGGAGCTAAGAGCCTTTGCAGGGCAGCAGGCTGGACACATAACAGAAATCACGCTCAGGACAATTCTTGACACCGTACTTCCGGAAGAGGATATTACAGATCCGTCCGACCACCAGGCTTATACGCTGCACACATCTGTCCCAGATGATATGCCATTTACGGAGAAGGAAGTCTCCGCTACGATCAAAATTCTCCCGAAAAGTAAAGCCCCTGGTCCGGACTCAATAGACTATCCAATCTTGAGAGCAATACATAAAGCAAGATCCGGCTTTCTCACGCGTTATTTTAACAAACTGCTAGCACTGCAAAGCTTTCCGGAACCTTACAAAACGGGGCAGGTTGTGCTCTTTAAGAAAGAAGGGAAGGATCCAAACAGCCCATCCTCGTTTAGGCCGATTTGTCTTCTCCCGGTAATAGGGAAACTCTATGAGAAGCTCCTAGTCCAGCGGCTTAAATTTTATATGACGCAGAGTGGGGCAATCTCTGACGCACAATATGGATTCAGAGAGCTACGCTCAACGATTGCTGCCCTATCAAAGATAAGAGACTATAACAGCCACTTGCATGAAAGGAAACAGCATGCAGCGGTCCTAAGTCTGGACCTGCAAAGCGCATTTGACTCTCTGTGGTGGCCCTCAATTTTAGAGGCACTGCACCAGGCAAGGATCCCTGATAACCTCTTGCAGGTTTTCAAGCAATACCTGTCCAATAGAAAGTTCATAGTAACACACACTGGCGGTGTCATAACCAGAAGCCAGACAAAAGGCTGTCCACAAGGATCGTGCGCGGGTCCAGACTTGTGGAATGCAACTTTCGATTCCATCCTACGATACGAATGGCCGTCCCATACACAGATAGTAGCCTTTGCGGATGACGCGACTTTTGTGGTGGGCGGCAAGAGTAGAGATGAACTGCAGCAAAACTGCAATGATATAATTGATACCTTCTCTCGGCTATGTCAGGAGAAAAAGCTAATAATTTCTGAGGCAAAATCGAAATATATAATTTATCATAAGCCAGGCCAAACTTTAATAAGAAACCCAACCATCCAGCTTAATGGGAAGACCATCAAAAGGGTCAGAGAATTAAAACTCCTGGGTATTATATTGGATGAAAAGTTCACCTGGCTGCCTCACCTTAAAGCCCAAAGAGAAAAGGCTCGCCGAATCGCAAACAATCTGCAAAAAATGCAAGGCCCGCACTGGGGCCTTCGGCCCAATATCTACAAGATACTTTACTCCACTGTCGCGGAGAGGGTTCTAACCTACGGAGCAGCCATCTGGGCAGCCCCGATGACAGTCAGAAAGGCAAAATTGCTAAGTAGTGCACAGCGACCATTTGTCCTGGCCATAACGAAGACCTACAGGACAACGTCGACTGCGGCCGCTTCGGTATTAGCAGGGTTTATGCCGCTCCCAATCAAAGCGCAGCAAGAAGCCTCAATTGCAAAGGTGACGCAACTCCAACAGCCATGCACATATGGGGATACATGCTATCTGCCAGAAGTCTACGAAACACGCAGGTCCAAACTAAGCACACATCCGTCGGAATATGGACTGGGCATAAGGACTTTCCACTCACCAGCGTTAACCCCGCGCTTAGACGGACCAGGGGCCGTGCTTTATACAGACGGGTCAAAAATTGATAACGCTGTAGGCAGTGCCTATATAGCCTATATAAATGGAAACATAGCAAAGGAATGGAAGGGCCGTCTGGGAGCACAGAACTCAGTGTTCCAAGCGGAAGTAGTTGCCCTCACAAAGGCAGTGAAATGGGCAATTGACACACGGCAGAGTCGAGCTACGATATTTACTGACAGCCTGTCAAGCATTTATGCTATCAACAACCCTCTCCAGCGCTCCGCACTAATCTCGCACCTGCAAGAAGTCCTCCGTCAACAAGAAAAGTCAATGAGAATCCAAATTTCCTGGGTGAAGGCGCACGCCGGAATCCAGGGAAATGAAGCAGCAGACGCTCTTGCCAAGAAGGCTGCCCAAAATGAGGAAACGGAGCAGATTCAGGTGCCCCTGCCCCGGTCATGCCTAAAGAGGCAAATAGAGGAGTCCGCCATTGGAAACTGGCAGAATGAATGGGACCAAATCCCGCAAGGCCGCAGAGCATATGAGTTCCTGCCCAAGGTAGAGGTGGACCGGCTCATCTCAGCGCCCTACCTCACGCGATATATAACAGGCCACGGCCCCTTTCCGACGTACTTTGCAGAAAGGGGTCTAGCAACAACTGATATGTGTGTCTGTGACAACGTGGGCTCACCAGACCATTATGTCACGGAGTGCCCCTTAACAGCAGAATGGCACATAAAATTCCCAACTACCAATGTTCTGCCTTTCAAACGCCTTCTCATAAAACATCGAGGCACGCGGCAAAAGCTTAAATGCATAATGGCCAAACTAGAAAAAATGGGCATAGACCTCTGCAGGCCGGAATAGGGCACATGAAATAAACATAAAAGCATCTTACAACTGTGAAGTCTCAAGATGGCTGCAGGGCCAGGGTAATACCCGAGTAGTCATAGAAAGCCGTCCGGGTGCCCTGTCCTGCTGTCACCTGTCACCTATCTAAGATCTTCGGACAAAACGATTACACCCTTACGAATCTCTTGAATGACTAAATATAAACGTATGGTTCCAATCTAATAAGGAAGTCAAATTAGGTTAACAATCAAATTACAACAGCTTTGGTCAAATGACTAGCTTTCTACGTACGGCATCATACGAATGAAAGCTCAGATTACTTCCCAACCGGGGTAATGGTTAGTGACCTTCTTTGCCGTACCAAAGGGCACGGGTTCGAACCTCGGAGAAGGCGTGAATGTTTGTAAATGTATATTGTCTGTGCGGCATGGGGGCACACTAATTATGCGGCGGGCCCTAAAACCCTCTGGAGAGGTTTCTGGTAGGAAAAGGGGCACACTATATATGCGGAGGACCTAAAGCTCTCTGGAGAGGTTACTGGTAGGGAAAGGGGGAGATCTTCGGACCCGTCTCCCCCGGTGTGCTCTCTATGAAAACTGGGAGCGGAACAGACCAAAGTTGTATTGTCACCTGTGCGGGACTCAAAGCTCTTGCCAAGGATAGTCGCAGTCTTCTACCGATGAATCTTCCAACGATGAATTTCGTGGGCTTCTGCTGATATTACTGTCACACAAGTGAGAGAAATCACAACAACAAAGTTCAGATTCGGATGTCACTCTATGTGGTGCCCAGCAACGGCCGAGCGGTTAAAGTCGCTGAACACCGGCATTTCCGACCTGAGTTCGAATCCCGGTGAATGGGCTGGCTGCAAGGGCATTTTTGTGGTTTCCCCCATATGTAACGTGTATACGAGCCAGTTTCCCGTAAAAAGCCCTCCACTAAGGCCTCCCTCAGGCTGATAACCCTCCAGTATTTCGCCATACCTAAAATAAACCAAACTAAACTTTTTTGGGGGTATTTATTTTTAAATTATATAAACAGTTAGATTTTCAACATAAGCTTAAATTTGTTTCGGAAGCTTACATGCACTGTCATTTCCAATAATAACAGTACTCAGCCCTAAAAAGCTTTAGTGTGGTATTAATTATTAGTACCACACCAGTTCTGATTGTAAGTAGATGAGCTTCTTGCATGCGACTATGAAAAACACTTTTCTCGCTAAATGACTTTCCCTCTTATGCGAGCTTGTATAAATAATTAAGCTTTGTATATTTAAACTAAAATATAGAAAATGATGAATATTTTGCAATCTGCAAATTTTTATTGTTAGAATTTTGTAATTCTGTAATTAGTAAGAAGTACCTGTTATTTCAACAACCAAATATCGGAACAATATTTAATCATGCAATCATTTCTGAACATTCTATACTTCCATCAATTTTAAGTAAAATTTATGTATATAAAGGAGAATGTCTGTTTGTGTATTAGTTTGTTTGTTCACGATACAGTCAGTCACTACTACAGCTATCATCAGCAAACTTTCTACATTTCTGCTCTAGGTCTTGGGAAAGGTCGACGTCCACTTTTTTCCAAAAAGAATTCAATATAGTACATGTATTTTGCGAGAATTTATGAAACTTCTGATTTAAAAAGCAGCGATTTGAAAGACTTTGCATTGCCACTCTTCTAAAGCGTAATACATATATGATTCAAGTTTAATCAGAATACCAAGCGATATAAAAAAAATGTGTTGCCACTCGGAAAAACGCAGTTATATTAATTTGTCTCTAATTTAATAAAAAATTAAAAAAAAAAATCTGAAATGTTTCAGATTTTAAATTACGTCCAAAGGGGCGTTTTTTAACATTTTGTGTGTTACCTTTCTTTATTAAATATCATGTTCCTCGCACTTAAACCATAAGATCCAGTGCAACAGCAATGTCGCAAAATAGTTTTAAAACGAGCATATCTTTAGAATTTCCGATACAGAGACTCACGCGCTGGAGATAAAAATGTTCTTTCTGCACAACGTTGCCATTGCTCGCTTTGAAATCCTTGAGTTTGTTAATCAAAAATTCGTCAAAGTTTTAAAAAATACGAAATCGATCATAAAACAAATTTCAAATTTCAAATTTGGTCTTCCACATGCTCATATTCGTTGGAGGATTACGTTATTCAAAATTCGATGACTCTATGTACCGTTGTTTTATCACAATACGAGAAATATACATACATTTATGCAGATTTTTCATTATTTAATTTCTTCAAATATAATGCAGGACTCTAACATTTTGTGGCAACAGTTTGAAAAGTGAACCGACATTTATGAGTCCGACGCAAAATGCCAAAACGAAACTAATAGTCCTTCGGGATTCAAATCCCTTTGGACTAAAAATCTGCTATTTAGGAGAAATGTACTGCCCAAATTAAAATATTTCAAAGCGTGTTACCATTCAGCAAAGCGTAAAATATTTCATTTTTCAAAAGCAATAACTTATTGTTTTTGCTTCGAACAATTACTTTTGCTGTGAAATCAATTATGCCACTAGAGCGGAAATTGGTTGCTCGATTTACACTTTATGCGCGATTAAAACAAAAATATTGCATCACGAGCTTCAGAAACAAACTGGTAAGACGTTCGAGTATGTATTGCTCAAGCCCGTTCGTATGAAACAAACGAACAACGGGGAAACAGGACTTTACAATATTCGAGTATGCACTGCTCGAACTAGACGAACACTTCACGCTGATTTAAATCTTGGTGCATTCCATTACAATGCTAGTTATGACTACAGTCTTCATCCAAGTGTCTTTGTTGGAAAGATGGATAACTTACAATGCATGGTGGCGAACCAAAACCCACTTATTTATAGCAAAGTGTCAACACCCCAATTAAACCTGTAAAGGGGGTTTGACTTGGCAAAACAACACACACTTGTCTTAAGATTTAAAGAGAAAAAACAAGAAGAGAGTTTTCAACGATGCAAAAAACCTTTTATTACAGGAAATAGATTGTTTTTGCGTAATTAATGGGATTTTTTCTGTTGTATGCATACTGATAATTCGTCAAACCTTGGCTCATACTTCGTTCATTTGAAAGCAAAACATGCAGCACTCAGGTTATCTGTCAGTTTGGTTTCTTGTGTCACATTTGATATAATTTAAAGCTGAAAACAGTTCTTCCCACACGTAAGATAATCCAAACAAAGTAAAAATACCTCCCCCCCCCGAAGTGTTTTCATTTATTTAAACTTATTTTGCAGAGAATTCCATGCTTTAAAAAAAAGGATTTCATGTTCATAACTATCAGTTGTGCTGTCCTGTATGAACTTTGGCGTATTCTGTGACATGTGTAGTATGATTGGCGCAAACGACTGAAACGTCATAAATTGGATCAATTAATATGGGTACTTTTCCGTTTTGCCAGCGCAGGCGATAAAGTCGCCAATAATGGTACAACTGATGCTAAACGGAATATCTTCGCTGGTAACATTTTACGCCTCATTTTAAAACAAATCGTAGCCATTTCTTATCAGATTGATTGTTTCTTTCAATACTGGCATACAATTACATAGAATTTTTACATTTCTTATCAGATTGATTGTTTCTTTCAATACTGGCATACAATGACCTAGAATTTTTACATTTCTTATCAGATTGATTGTTTCTTTCAATACTGGCATACAATGACCTAGAATTTTTACATTTCTTATCAGATTGATTGTTTCTTTCAATACTGGCATACAATGACCTAGAATTTTTACATTTCTTATCAGATTGATTGTTTCTTCAATACTGGCATATAATGACATAGAATTTTTACATTTCTTATCAGATTGATTGTTTCTTTCAATACTGGCATACAGTGACATAGAATTTTTACATTTCTTATCAGATTGATTGTTTCTTTCAATACTGGGATACAATTACATAGAAGTTTTACCAGATAGTTCAATTTTAAGCCCTAAGGCCATTCGTGGTAATTAAGTCAATTAGGTTGCAATCACACCGCTCGTCCGAAGGCGAAAATTTAGAAAAGGCAAAGTTAAGGGTTAAATTCATTAATTTTAATGAGAATGCACTAGCGAAATAAAGCTATGCTGTTTAAAATAATTATGAGTAAAGTATTCGTACGAACTGAAATAATTCTTGCATTTAAACTTGTATTCCAAATTAATATTTAACTCGAAATTAATGTAGATAATTACTGAGAGAGTTAGATTTTTGTAGCGTAGTTTACGTGAGATGAGATCACTTGGGGTCACGTGATACGAACCGACGAAACAGGATGTTGAACTATGAGAGCATAGTCAATTCTAAAACTAATGGTATTTTACAAATTTAATGCTTTATTTATTGGCATTTTACAAAATTTTAAACGATATTAAAATGTTTATGCCTTTAAAATAAAAAATTCTTAGAACTAACATTTCTTAGCGTATTTTATGTGCATGCTGTATGCTGTCGCCAATAAAGTCTGCTTGGCGAGATTTGCGCAGGCAAAACGGAAACGTACCTAAATATGTATATCATTTTTATGGCGATATATTAAAATCTTATATCTAGGCTTAGGCACTATGCCAGTGGTATTATGCGATAAGTAAGTAAGTGAAACGGTCAAAAACAAACTAAACACTTATTTAAATTACATAGTATCACTTTATTGTGATTATTCATTAAGCAAGTAATATTTTAGTCGCGTGCCGGCTGATGAGGCTCTGCGTGGCGACTGTGGCACGCGTGCCATAAGTTCGCCGTCACTGTTACAGAGGCTATTCGCACATTTTTTATACGATTTTGGTAAGGAGTAATAAAAACTCATTTGCTGCAAAAGAAGTAATTGCAATTGTGCTATGTTTTTAAAAGTCAAAATTATCGTCTGTGGCTTGAAAGTTCTGTTTTTATTCAAAATGGCGAATTTAACAAAGCAGTGGTTCGAAGGCTACATTTACGCTCTTTCCGAAGAGAAATATGCATACTCCGTTATCGTGAAACGATGTGAGAGTCATGGATTTGTGATATCTAAAGCATCGATAGGTAATATCATCAACAAGAAAGGGAAAAAACGTCAAATTTGAGCCTCAAGTGGGACAAAAATTCCAAACAAGTATCCAAAGAAAAAAACGGCATCTTCGACTATTGCAAAGGTATCTTGTTTAATGTTAAAAGAATATCCCCCTAATTGAAGGACAGTTGCAAAATCATTAAAATGCTCGGTGTCCCCTGTAAACAAAATGATAAACATTGATCTAAAGCTTAAGAAAGCGAAAAAACGCAATGTGCATCTTCTTCTTCCAAAGCATATCGCTCAACGCAGGACACGCTGCAGAATTCTATATGAGAAACACTTATCCAAAGAAAAATGGAAAACAATTGTCACAATAGATGAAACATAGATGTATTTAAATGATTGTAACAAAAAAGAGCCATTTGTTATCATAAAAAGGGAGGAAAAAATTTAAGTACATGGTTCAAAGAATCGAAAGAAATTTTTCTAAGGGATTCATGATTGTTGCTGGTTTTCCTTATAATGGCAAGTTAAAAATAAAGAGAGTGCAAAAAAATGTCAAGGTTAACTCCAAATACTATCAGGAACATATTTTATCGCCAATTTTTCTGAATGAAATAGCATCGCTTTACCCACAGTGCCATCCATCCGTGACACTCCATCAGGACAAAGCTAGCGGTCACACATCAAAATCCACTGTAAATTTCCTAAAAGAAATGGAACAAAAAACTGGTATCAAGGCCATACCCTTCACTGATATCCCTACTAAATCTCCCGATGTGTCACCTATGGATTTTTGTGCTTTCGAACTTTTAAAAACTGCATTATCCAAACGTTGTCCCCCAAACCCTAACAGAACTCTGGAAAGCTGTTCGGGAGGAATGGGATAGAATACCTTTTCTGCCACTTCAGAAGGCATTATTATCCTGGAAATTGCGGTATCGAAAGATAGTTCAGAATAAGGGATGTCAAATAGAACATTTAAAATACAAGAATTTTATGTAATTTAGTTTTGTGAATACAATATACCTCGTCTAAAAAATGTGTGAACAGCCTCTGTATAATGTATTTCAGAGCCCTTAAATTCAAGAATAAAGCATCGGGAATGTTACTTTGTGGGTAGAAACGGGAAAATTCCCGCACCAGATTGGAAAAAAAAGTATTCCGTATCCAAAAGTATTTCAATAATCAAAACACAGCCTCTTTCCTTTAAGTAGCACTATAATGCATGCCAGGTAACAGCTAGCATAAGATAAGAAGCAATATCTACTTCACCAAAACTCCTTCATTTCTACCTGAGAAATTTTTCTGAGCGCCAATAAAAGACAGCTTTTTTTTTACATAAAACAGAAAGGGAAACTCGAAGTAGAGGTCTCCAATAATTGCTTGAAAAGTTGAAGAAATTCCACTAATGGCCGTCCACAGTAAAGCTGTTTTAAACTATGCATTTAAAGTAGAATCGACTATCCTGGCCGTCTAGGAAGGAGCTATTTTAAATTATGCGTTTAAGATAGAATTATACACTAT
Source organism: Stegodyphus dumicola (assembly GCF_044657685.1). Lineage (NCBI taxonomy): Eukaryota > Metazoa > Arthropoda > Arachnida > Araneae > Eresidae > Stegodyphus > Stegodyphus dumicola. Next base: position 184,802,768 of record NC_140774.1, read on the forward strand.
CCGTGACATAATACTGCAGGAGGTGCATGAAAGATGCCAAAATTTAAGACCAAACTTATCTTTTTGAAACAACCAATAAATATAGAACATGCAATGCTGAAGACGCTAAAATTAAACAAATGAAAGTGGAACTCTTAAAATGTGAAAGAGAAGCTTTAAACTCTGTCTTGTTATACATCGTTAGCAGAAGAGAAAACATTCTTCCATGATCATTACTCTAATCTTGCTCATTATTCTCAAATCTAAGCATAATGAGCAAACATGGAAACTGTGCTTCCAGTTTGAAAATGCTCGTTTCAAATATTCCGAAAGTTGGCGATTTTCCTTCCCGAAACGGAGAAAACTGCGCAGAACACTTCCGAGAAATTTAATGATGGTTTTATTTTCACTTCTTTCAAAAAAGTTTTTCTTTTTAAATTTTGCTAACTTAGAAATCTAATTAGTGAAATGTTACGCTTACAATAAGGGGTAAAATATTTGGTTAAGAATGTACAGCTAAATATTTTTAGTCCAAAGGGATTTGAATTCCGAAGGACTATTAGTTTCGTTTTGGCATTTTGCGTCGGACTCATAAATGTCGGTTCACTTTTCAAACTGTTGCCACAAAATGTTAGAGTCCTGCATTATATTTGAAGAAATTAAATAATGAAAAATCTGCATAAATCTATGTATATTTCTCGTATTGTGATAAAACAACGGTACATAGAGTCATCGAATTTTGAATAACGTAATCCTCCAACGAATATGAGCATGTGGAAGACCAAATTTGAAATTTGAAATTTGTTTTATGATCGATTTCCTATTTTTTAAAACTTTGACGAATTTTCGATTAACAAACTCAAGGATTTCAAAGCGAGCAATGGCAACGTTGTGCAGAAAAAACATTTTTATCTCCAGCGCGTGAGTCTCTGTATCGGAAATTCTAAAGATATGCTCGTTTTAAAACTATTTTGCGATATTGCTGTTGCACTGGATCTTATGATTTAAGTGCGAGGAACATGATATTTAATAAAGAAAGGTAACACACAAAATGTTAAAAAACGCCCCTTTGGACGTAATTTAAAATCTGAAACATTTCAGATTTTTTTTTTTTTTTTTTTTTTAATTTTAAATAAATTTGAACTTTTACGGATTCAACACTCACGGAGTAGATAAGACCGCTGAATGTTAAGATGCTGAGACTAATGCCAAGATCGACATGGATTTGATCTCAAGCGAACGTTCGCTACATCTCTTGTTTTCATTGTTTTTCCGCTGTATAACTTAAACACAAAGCAGTTTTCTTTAGAAAGTCTTCATAAAGTCATCTCCCGTTTTAGGCAGGTAGCAGTCATGTGTTTTACCATATCCAAATAACATAACCTAAATTCACAGAAATTATTTGGAATACCACACGAGGCTTAATTTAAGCAGTTAAAAAAGAAAATCTGAAATGTTTCAGATTTTAAGGGGAGTTGGAACTTTAAAAACTTCAAAAAATGGTGATTTCGGATTTTTGCATTTTCAAATTCTCTACATTTTTATCTTTCTAAAAATACCATTCTTTAATCTCTATGTAAATTAGAACTGTAAAAAATCTAGTTTTTTTAATTTGTCATTTACTGCTTTGATCAATGAGGATTTTTACATAAAAATGCGTTTTTCTCCAAACGTGATTTTTTTGTACTCGATGTACCTTTTCTCAGGAACTACTGCTCACAGGTATCTAAACTTTTTATGGCTTTTTTATTAGGTTCCCTAATATTTACTGAAATGGGCTTTTTGTAATAAACTCAGAAAAAAAAATTTTTAATTTTTTTTGTGTGAGAAAAGTGCTAAATTTTACTATGCCTAACAAAATATCCTGTAATTTACTCTAAAATCAAAATGTTTCAAAAGCTCATTTCATTATAATCAGATAGGTATACTTTAATTACAGAAAAAAATGTCAAGCTTGTATCTACAGCAGATTTTGAGAAAAGGTACATCGAAAATGGCCAATTTAACATTGTCGGTATAGGAGTTTCTGATACCTCTTAAATTACGTCCAATGGGGCTTTTTTTTAACATTTTGTGTGTAACCTTTATTTATTAAATATCATGTTCTTCGCACTTAAACCATAAGATTCAGTTCAACAGCAATGTAGCAAAATAGTTTTAAAATGAGCATATCATTAGAATTTCAGATACACAGTCTCACGCACTGGAGATAAAAATGTTTTTTCTGCACAACGTTGCCATGGCTTGTTTTGAAATCCTTGAGTTTGTTCATCAAAAATTCGTTAACGTTTTACACAATATGAAATCGATAATAAAACACATTCCAAATTTCAAATTTTGGCTTCCAGATGCCCATATTCGCAGTAGGATTACGTCATTCAAAATTCGATGGCTCTATGTACCGTTGTTTTATCACAGGGCGAGAAACATGCATACAATTATGCAAATTCTTCATTATTTAATTTCTTTGACTATAATACAGGGCGATAATATTTGGCGGCAACAATTTGAAAAGTGAAACAACGCAGAAAGTGAAGCGACGCAAAATGCCAAAAGGAAATTAATAGTGGATAAATTGACCCTTTGGATTAAAAACTATGAAAACGCTTATTTTCGCCCTTATTTTTCTCAGTGGCAACATTCTCGCACACTGGAGATAAAAATCTGCCTTATTTAGAAGCTTTAAGTGTTGTCACTGCTAATTTTCATACCCAATTTCATTTATTTCTATCCAGTATTTCTCAAGATATTTGGGAAAAAGTGTCCCATCTCTTAGTTTTTTCCACTAGTGTATACAAGAATAACATTTTATCTGTTTTCCAAAATAAAAAATTTTAAAACTTACGATTCCATTTTTGCCATCCACAGCTTCAGAACAAAGAATAATTAAATTATTGTTTCAAAAGAATAAATTGAATTTAAATACAAATTTAATTAATTCTTTGCGCCATTGCTGCAAGGAATGAAATTTAAATTTTAACAAACACGTATATACGTAAAAAGCAAATTTAAAGTTAAAATAATTTTTAAAAAATTTAAAAATTAGAAAATGTGCAAACATATAAAAGATTTAATTTTCGAACTAATCTACAATATCATTTAAATTCAGATAGCATAAGTAAATCAAGTGCAAAACTAAACCATGAAAATATATTCACCATTTTAGCAAATTAAAATCAATCTAAAACATTTTTTTAAATGCATAAGTGAATGATTGCTGAGCAGGCAGGAGACAGACTTATCAAGGGGAAGTTGCCTCCAAACCTAACTCTACAATCATTCAATTCGTGCTTCGTCATTCATGCAGGCAAGGGTAAAAGTCAAAACCAAAAGTAAATACATAGTGAAGAATGTCCAAAAAGAAATACCAATAAAGTGGTACCTTGAGAAATTAGCATTTAAAATAAAGGTAAAAAAAATTATGTATTTTGAGAATTAAACAATGTAAAGCCTAGTATTAAATTATTTTTTTTTATTTTTAAAAAATTAAATTTTTCAGAAAAATTAATTTAGAAACCAATGCATTTTAAAAACCCTTGTCTACAAAAACCTCCCCGACACGAATATGCATATCAATCAAAAAGAAACTAAAAAGGACTAGACATAATTTATATAAACCAATAAGAAACTAAAAAGAACTAGACATAATTTATATAAACCAATAAGAAACTAAAAAGAACTAATTCATAATTTATAAAAAACAAATAAATACTTAAAAATATAATTACATATCTAGAAAATACTTAAATACTACATAAAAAATACTTAAAAAATACTTAAAAGCAAGTAAATAGTAAGTTTTAATTCTAACTTACCTACCATACAGCGTTGGGGTCTGTAAAAGTATTTCCTAAGTGATGTAAGTGTGTTCTGCAAATTATATAGATGGCGCTTATGTAAGTAAAGTTGAGTTCCAAGCTGCTATCTTTGTTTTATTAAAAATTTTTGTAAACTTTAATATTAAAATATTTAAATAATATAAATCTAGAAAAAATAAAAGAAAAAGTCAAAGAATATCCTAAAAGTATGTAATTCAAGTTTTAATTTTAACTGACCAACTATTTATGGTAGGGAGTTTAGTAGCTGAGCCAATCAAGAGATGTAAGTTTGCTCTGCAAATATCATAAAAAGAGTACTCTAATTGAAGTAAAGTAGAGTTAAGTGGTTATTGTGAATGTGTGTTGCAAAATTGTGAAATAATGCAAATAAAAACGTTAAGTGAAAAAATTATTTTTTAGTGAAAATTGCAAATTAAAAAGTAATAATTAAAAAGTAATTAAGTAAAACAGAAATGTTTAAAATATAAAAATGTTTTAAAGTAAAATTTAAATTTTAACTATTTTACTTAAAAACTTTACTCACTTTTTTAAAAAAATTTTAGATTAATTTTAATTTGCTAAATTGGTGAATTTACTTTCATGGTTTGTTTTTGCACTTGATTTACCTATGCTATCTGAATTTAAATGATATTGTAGATTAGTTCGAAAATTAAATCTTTTATATGTTTGCACATTTTTTAATTTTAAAAAAAAAATTTTTAATTATTATTATTATTATTATTTTAACTTTAAATTTGCTTTTTACGCATATACATGTTTGTTAAAATTTAAATTAGGCATATTGATATTTTCCAGCGTTTCAGATGCTGAATTAGTATTTTTGTGGTTTAACAGTTCATAAGAACTTTGTGAAAATATATGCCAGATGAATAAAAAAATAAACAAAATTTGAAACCTTTTTTTACAACTCAAGGAACAATTTTACAGGTGAAGATATCCATTGAAAGAACCATTTGGTGAAGAAACCATTCAGACATTTTTATCAAATATCAGCCCAAATATAAATAGTCTGACGAATATAAAGAATATAAAAAATACTTACGATAATAACGTTCCGTTCACGATGCCCACATTTGCTTTGTCTAATATCAGTTAACTGCAGATTTATAATTAGGATTACGTAAGCCATTTTATAACAGTGAAATTTGAAAATGATTCGGAAATTATAAATAAATGTCTCATACTGTCTTTGAAATTTAAAACAGAAAGAATTTAAGGAGTAAGAAATATGTACACCGCATGACTTTCTTGTACGGCCTATTAAGTATTCATTTTAGAACAACAATAAACTGATACTAAATATCGTTAAATATTTACAATATACAATAAACTGTATTACAATAAATTATATTAAATATTATAGATATTTACTATAAAAATAACTACATTTAGAAAATGATATTATGTGTGTAATTAGAATTCATTATTTGCCGAAAATTAATTTATTTAAATTCGGTATTGCCCAAACATGAATATTTTCGTCATTGAAACTCGTCTGTTATTGGAAGTGCATGGCTATGACCAACGATTGCGAAAATAAAGGATGGGTAACAGACTTTTAAACCGGGTAGGTGGATGATACCATACACTTATATATAGGGTGTCTCAAATGGTAGTTGGCAAACTCAACATGCTAGTCTGCCATACTATGACCACCAATAAGATTTACGTTTGAACTTATGTCAAAATTCCGAACTGCCACAACCAGAGAGCAATGTTCACTGGCTTATGAGAGAGTGGGGAAGGGTGATCATTTCAGGCGAGGACGTTTCAGAAGAATGTATTGGTTTACCAACTCAGAATTGGCCGCTATGCATTGCGCGCATGATGCCGCGGATGGAATGCATGAGCCATGGTACGGATGTACCTTGAGCGCTTCCGAAATAGACATCAGCCAAATCGTGCTGTTTGACAATTGCGTAGCAAATTGCGTGAGGCAGAAGCTTTCTAAGTAAATAGCCACATCGATCGCGAACGCAATACCCGCACATCTGTTAGAAGAGGCCGTGGAACACATGCCGGTTTACCTCTGTTAGACACTAGGCATTCCCATCCTCCTCAACTAACCTACCTACCCGCACCCCTAAAGGAGCCCGCAAACAAGTCTCCGAACAACCGAACGCGTTTTCCGTGTATATCGTTCTACCGTTATGCGCATACTGCATGAAAATGCACTACAGCCCTACCACGTTCAAACATAACAGCCATTGTGCGATGACGATTATGCCCAACACGTTGCATTTGCACGCTGCTATTTCCGCAAACAGCAGTATTTTCCATCGTGGATTTTGATTCCCGAGGAAGTCTCTTTTACACAACACGGTGCCCTGTACCTGCACAACATACCTGTGTGAGGGCATGAAAACCCAAGGTGTACACGTGCGCGTGGAAGTCAACAACTTTGCACCATAAATGTTTTGGCTAGTATTATCAGCGACATGTTTATTGGCCCTAACCTACAGCCTCAACGAGAAAAACCTATGGCTGTTTTGCTGTTTTCTGGAAAGAGTGTTGACGGATCTGATGGTTGACGTTCCAGCGGCTAACGCCGAAACATCTGGATTCACCATGGTGGAGTGCCTGCAATTTTAGCGGCACTGTACGAGAGTACCTCGATATGATATAGTATTCTGATGGCTGGATTGGCAGAGATGGATCAGTCGCATGGCCACCCCGACCTGATTTATTTGGGGATACAGGAAGTCTATGGTATTCGAGACGACCATAACTTCAGACATGGATTTTGTCGCCAGGGTCTTCCTCGACAGTACATGTCCGCGACACAGCTACCCATTTTGAATGGATCCGTGAATCCATGCATCGACATTGGGAAGCATGCATTGTGGCAAATGGAGGGAGTTTTAAACATCTTCTATGATTTAACCATGTTTTTTAATAAAAGTCATATTAATACCTCTTTCGACATCATCTCTTCCTTTCCCTATACGCCTACAAACATTGGCCTCCACTGGTCGCCTTTCGCATTTTATGACACAAGTTCCTATGGAAATCTTCTTTGTCATGGTATGACAGACCAGTAGGTTAAATCTGGCAATACCCTTCTGAGACACCCTGTATATATATATGTGTGTGTTTATATTAAGATGACTTGGAGAAAAGGTCGCAAAGAACTGACGATGGTTCGATGCATTATATACCTTGGCTTAAATACTTACTTAGAAAGATGACACTGGAAGAGAGACATAACGGTAAATTCTACACATAATTTCATTCCTTAATAATGCACATCATCACTTTGGGTGCGCTATGCAGCCCACAATTTTATACAGCTTATATTTCTTAAAAAATGGCCGAAAATGGAAAAGTAAACTCGGCATGGCTAAAGGCAAAGTGATGTAGCGAAAAGAAGCAGAAGAGAGGGATGGTTGCGACGCAATTACCTTGTAACCGAATTACATTTCAGATCACATGACAGATTAATGTCTAGATTTTGGTTTCAGATTTCATCGATCAGTGAATATTAGAACTGCAGGGAGTTTAGTCAGAAAACTTATTGCTCTGTTGTTTTTAAAATAAAAACGAAAGTTAAAAGGCTATTATTTTATTATTTGAAAGATTGATTTTTATATTTTACATATATATATACACGCTTCGTACTGCCGTTTGCAATAAAAAAGAAAGTTCACAATTAGATGTTATAGTCCATACGTGAAATTTCAACTTTGTGCGGTTAATCGGTTTCGAGTTATACAAAATACATACATAAACACGTATGTACAGACGTCACAAAAAAACTCCCTTTTGAATCCGTTTTAAATCTATTTTACAATCTGTTTTGGAAAAAAAAAGAGTCCTTATTCTGCCCATAGGTACAAACGTCGAGAAAATCGTTCAAATGGATTTCGGAACTGTCAAAATGTATCTTTCCATTGACATATGATACCCGAAATTTTTTGCTATACCAACACTTTCTTTACTGTGTACTTATTACAACATTTTACACTTTTACCTTTACAAAGAAGTTTAAAAAGTCAGCGATGATTTAATTATTGAATTCGTTACACATACGTTTACCTGTTTTTATACGTTCAGTGGCAGTTTGTACTGCTTTGCTTATTACCAGTTGCGATATCTCTTTGACATTATTCCGCGTTTGAGCATTTTTCCCGCTCCTTTATTAGAAATATTGCCTTTTATTTGTGCATTTTAATCTTGTTAAAATTGTAGACAGAGCTACATAATTTTCATTATTACTTTATAAATTTAGTCCGACAACGCTGGAATGATTTCACGATAAGAAATCTTTATTTGATTTTTTTCAAGCACTTAAATAGTTAATATAAAAAGTTCGAAGAAAAGAAAAGGACGTATAATTAAGTAAAAATGAAATTAAAGAACGAAAATGGTACTAATTCTGTGTTTATTTTACGTTATTCTATTTGTTTTAATCTTCACTTATTTAGTTTTGTTTCCAAATGTATTTTTATACTCTAAGAACATATTTGCATATTTTTGTTTTAGTTTCTGATTTGTTCTTTTTTACATTACCAATATGATAAGGATATCTGTTGGTTTTTTCCAGGATTTTGTTAGCTATAACAAATAACTTTAAAAAATGCGAGACTGTTTATTTTTTTTTAAATAAGAAAATGCTAAGCTTTTAAACCGATTGCATAACATTCTTTTATACACTATCCTGTTTATCTATCGAAAAAAAAGGGGGAAAAACATCTTTTCTTTTCGTAAAAAGAAACGAAATTGATGGGAATACATTACAAATTTAAATATTTAAATTTGAGCAAATTATGGAACATCACTTTTAATTTAATGAATTTTAGCAAGAATAGGAGGTAGTGTAACATGTCTTACTGGAATAATAACAATCTTTCATAAACACTGTTACGAAAAATAATTATTTACTAACGGGCATCGGCAAAAATAAAGTGGCTAATCTTTAGAATATGGTAACAGGTAGTTTGGCGACATTTTGGTAAGGCGATAAAGGTTACTAGCTAGGACTTTAGCAATAATCTGAGAAGTACACAGTTCGAATCACAGATTATTTTGTCTCAGAGAAATGAGAGATTGAGACATGTAATGTGACATTTTCCGGAAAATTCTGATCGTGATTTTAGCTAATAAGCACTTAGAAACAATTTCACTGCTAAAGTGCAGAATCGCCCACTTATTTGTTTGTCGCTTTTTACAAGAGTAAGAAGAATTGGAATTTTGTCAATTTTCTTTGACTTTTGAAGTGAAAATAGGTCGTTGTGTACATAGATAAAGTCAAGAGTATGCGCAATGCCATTTTTGTGCAATTCTGGGATTTTTTTTTAAGTGAAAATAGGTCGACGTGTATACGGATACCGTGTATGTGGAATTCTTAAAAACGCGGCAAGCAGTTAGCGATTCTGCACTTTCTCCCAATTTCGTACCTAATCTTCGTCATGATTAAAGCATTTTTGTTCCATAAAAGTTCTAGTATAAGCGTAATTCGGTTAGCAGATTATTGGAAAAAATGTTGATTAAAAAAAAAATAAAAAATGCCGTTACTTCGTGAAAACAAAATGGCGTCCAAAACAAAACTAGCAGGTTGCTGTAGCAGGTTTGGTCGCCAAATTGTCGCCAAAAAATCGCCAAGTTACCATAATGTAAAAGATTTACCAATAAAATTCTATGCTCCCTGAAAATAAAATGCATTAAAACAGTTGAACATGAATAAAACCAGTTCCTTCTTGCCAGCAATAACCTATAATTAAATTAATAATGAACCTGTTGTGTTCTAATTAATTGAATTTACCAACTTTTTATTGCATAAAAATTTAGTTTTCATTTATATATGCATAATGTTTAAATTTTATCACTTAGGTTATATTTTTTTATCTTTCGTCTTCATGGGGTGCAGTTCAAATGTTTTCATTCGGCGAAGCTGTTTCACTTCCCTCAGTATCAGTAGAGTCCACTTCGAATCCTTCTACAGATTTAGTATCAATCACAACGTCTTTCTCTCCCGTCATTGTATCTTTAGTTACCTCAACATCTACTTCAACAGCACCACTAGCAATCAGAAAACTGTTTCTATGAACTGTCATGACTGTCCCCACACTGCTATCGGATCTTTCAATTTTGGAGGGTTTCACGTTTTTAGCATCATTCTCGAGCTCCTTCTCATTTGTCTCTTTATCCTTGATCAAACTGGCACTTGCTTCTTTTCCGTCCGTGAGAGTGTGAAGTTGCAAATTTGGAATCCGTCTTCGTTCAGTCTCATCAAAGGCTAAATTTTTTGTCTTAATAGAATTATGGTCTTCAGAACTTTTTGTTTCTGTTTTATCAACTGCTGCTTTCGTTTCTTCTTTTCTGTTATGATCTGCTTCATTATTCTGCTCACTTACTGACGAACCACCAGTGGAAATGCAGGCCTTCTCGTTTTCATGTACATTTGAATTATTTCTCCCTTTTGTATCTATTGTGAAAAGAATACATCAATCACTTAAAAAACCTGCAAGTGATAGCTGTCTATCAAAAATGAGCAAAATAAATTCGATATCATTTTGGATGTCCGTTAGAGATAAATTACAACTAAGTCTTCAGTACTCAACCAAAATAATAAAATCGATATTTTATTAAGATGATTTCTTCCGCTCTAAAACGAAACTTTGCTACCCCTTTTTTTATATTAATTTATCGAAACTATTCCATTAATTCTATTGGGTTGCTCGAAAAGAAATTTTGTTTTTCCCAACAGAGGATTTAATTGTACTTTTTCACAGCCAACTTTAAACTTTTAGCCGCATAGTCATTATATATTTTGACAGAGTTTACAACAAGGCTTGGGAAAACGTTCGATTGATTGTACGCAGTAGTTTTTGGTTCGTGCCCTTTCAAATATGGAAAGTGAATAGCAGCATCTTCGGCATATTTTACTTTTTTTACTATCGAAAAGGTAAAAATATTACTCAAGGAAAAAGAAAGTTTTCCGATGTGTATGGAGATGTATTGACAGAGCGCCAGTGCCCAAACTGGTTTGCAAAATTTCGATCAGACAATTTTGATCTTGAAGGTGCACCACGCTCTGGAAGGCCAGTTGTAGCTGATGAAGACACAGTAAAGGCATTAATTGATGCAAACCGGTGAATAACAGCTCATGAGACCGCTGAGAGATTACATTTAACGAATTCGACCGTTCATGATCATTTGAAACGACTAGGTTTAATCGGTAAGCTCAAAATATAGGTTCCTCATGTTCTTAAACTCTTCTTTAGCTTCAACTGGCCCTCTAGAACGTGGTACAACTTCAAGACCAAAATTGCCGGATAGAAATTTTGCAAACCAGTTTCGGCACTAGCGTTCTGTGAATATATCTTCTCCCTATACATCGGATAATTTGTTTTCTTGCTTGAACAGCATTTGTACCTTTTCGATAGTAAAAACGTAAAATATGCCGAACATGCTGCATTCACCTTCCATATTTGAAAGGGCACCAACCAAAAACCACTACGTAGAATCAATCAAACGATTTCACAAACAAGCCTTGCTACATCAGCTGTCAAAATATCTAATGATTACGCGATATAAGAGTGAATAGGCTGTAAAAAATACAACTAAGCCCTCTGTTGGGAAAAATTTAAATTACTTTCCGAACAACCCAATATATCTGGTGTATTCGGACCTTTGACTAATGTTATCAAGGTACCATGCGAGCATTCATTCGCCAAATAATATAGAGTCAAATCAGCAAGAGTTATAAATGATTTGGAAACATTTGCAACAAAAATAAAATTTGTAACATGTTAATCTAGAAGCACTTCTAAATTATGAATGCAATCCATAGTAAATATAAACACTCACCGCACATATTTTGGCAAATGATTCCATTTTCGGTGGCATAGTGCACTAGGCATGTCTTTTGATAGTCTTCCTCATGTGTAATGTAAATAGCTATTCCTTCAAGATCGTGTGTACTTCGAATATGACAATTATCTTTTTGTAATTGCATTACAACTAATTTACGAATGAATATAGTTCTAATTATCCCATTTCAATCTTCACCGCATCTGTCGCTGCACGTAGGTAGAAATATGTGTGCATATGTATATAAGTATAATTGGACCTACTCTTATATACGCCCTCAGGTTGCCAAACATTTTTGGCGTGAAATTCCACGGTGCCATATTACTACCTAAATTTTTTGTCTACATTTCGAACTTTAAGCCTAAAATGTCTCCAAAAACGCTGTTCTCGAACATTCAAAAAACACGTTTTAAACACTAAAAAGCTAAAAATCTTTAAAATCACTTTTCACTATCTTTTAATCTTTTTTTAAAGCTAAAAATCCGAAACAAAAAAATTCAGATAGCAAAAACGTAATGTTTCTAACCAAAAATATTTGACAAGAATCCATGTACACAGTGATATGTTTCTACTTAAAAAAAAAATCTACGAATTGCACAATCTGGGCAGCGAAACAATCTACAAACTACACACACCTCGCTTTAATAAATGAACATAACAACAATAAATTTCAAAGAATACTATGTACACAGCATTCTGTTTAAACTTAAAAAACATCTACGAATTGCACAATCTAGGCATTGCGCACAAATCAACAAAATAAGCTAAAATAACTAAAATAAATTACAAACAATTCAAATAACAACAGAAATTCATAGTAAAAAAACAATGAACATAACATTCTACAAAATAAAAACAATAAAATAAAATGCAGTTACCATAATACATACATGAATAAAATTTCGCCAGTCAGACAATGTCTGTGAGCAAAAGTGCCACGATCTGCTATATCGCATGTCTTTCTGTGATTCAAACTTTCGAAAGTAACGATAAAAACTTCCGGTACTTACGTATTATCGCAACCAGGTCAAAATTTGCATAAATTGCGAAATTTGGCAACCCTACTTACGGCAACCCTACGTGTTTATACGTAGTTTTGTAAAAAGAGCATATGGAAATTCACAAAATTTTCCTGCATTTTCGTGCAAATTTTTGTAATTTATGAGAAAATAGCAGTGTACATGGATAAAGTGAAGAGTGTGCGCAATGCGATTTTTCTGCAATTCTTGGATGTTTTCTTAAGTAAAAATAAGTCGACGTGTACATGGTTATGGCGAATACGGTTTTTAATCAGTGCTAAAAGCAATAGTCAAAAGATTTCCGCCGAAAAAATAATTCTGCAACTTATTCAAATTCGAAACCGGAAGGGTTTAATTGCTATTTTATATTTAAAAAAAAATAATATAAAAAACTGTATTAAAAATTATCTGTAATTAATAAATGTATATTTTCTTTATATTCATACTTTTTTACTCAAACTTACAAATAGCGTCAAAACTTACGAATAGCGTCAACCTGGTTGCGATAATACGAAAGTACCAAAGTTAACTTACTACACGAAAACAACGATTCATATCTTTAAACTCCGCTGACAGCTACATACTTTACCAGCAACCATTTGACTACAAACCCACACAAGTCTATCAGAAACACCATTCTTCGTTGGAGTTCTCATGTCAACTCCGCATTTCGGACACGCCAAACTGCGTTTTAAAAGTCCTGACTCCCATAGAAATTCCAAAAATGCACTTATATCTGCATAAACACACCCGTGAACAAAAGACTCGTTAACAACTCCAACATCGTACCTTTTAATACTAAATTTACTTTGCACACAATCTAAAATACGCGACTGAAATGTTGCCACCACGTCTCTTATTGCAACATTCAAAGCACGCACGACACGAACCAGCGAGTAATTAAACCACTGCAGCAAAAGAGTTAAGCTTCAACGGCAAAAGGGTTGCCATACAAACAGCATCGTCCACCTAACCATCCACAGTACGGAATTGTGCCAAAAACCAGCGCAGAACACATATCGCCACATTTGGTGATGTTAGGGCGTTTATAAAAGTAGAGCCATATAATTTTACCAAATTTTATTTACTGATTGTGGGGTACCTTTTTTGTTACAGCGGCCCCGAAGCATTGGCGAATTTAGATTTGCGATCCTATATTTGGCGATTTTAGGTTTGCGATAGGTCTCAGCTAGAATTTCGTCAAGCTCATTAAGCGAGAATGTAAAAATAAACGAAACAATATATAATGTTAACAATAATAACTCTCATGCCGTTTTCTTACGAATATTTTCAACAATCCTTGCCCTTATTATTGTTATTTTATTGCATGTAGTTGCACCAGTCAACAGCAGCACTTTCACTTATATTAAGCTATTTGTTACACTATTTCATGGATCTATTTTACTCCTCTACCCACGTGTACATCAATCTAATAGCAGTGACGATTGATATTCTGGAACCACTGAACCAATTTCCAACACGGAGGACCTTTTTCTTTTTTTGAAAATTTTAACAACAACAATTTGGGCTTCCCTGTTCCGCGAACTTAATCGAACTGCGGGTCCCCCATTCCTTAGGCGTAGAGGTTCAACCTCCGCTCTGGCCCCTCAGAGAGAGAGGCACACCGCCTGGGAATATTCCCAGACGGCACTGGTCGTTAATTTGCTACCGACTAGTCGCTCAGGCTGCCCGTCGCAGCGGAACATTACCCAGCGAACCCGAGGGAGAGCCCTTATGCTACTATTACCACGCTGAGCTAGGCCAATAAGTGACATACGAATTTGAAAACCTCATATAAGACCATGACGATAGCAAAAATGCAACATGGTGCTAAAATATAATTACGTGACGAGCTATAAGAATACACATAATACTAACATACCATCACATGACAAGGTATAAGAACACGCAACCAAATTTTGGCGAGATATCTCGGTTGATTGGCGATTAAATCTCAGGCCTGCTCTAATAAAGAAGTACTGATTATACTATACCGGAAGTCTTAAGAAACATTTCAATTATAAAAAAAAACTTACGGTAGTCTCAACTGAAGTATCCATATTAATTATTTATATTTTAATATGGCTGATCTTTACAATATGGTAACTGGTAGTTTGGCGACATTTTAGAGGCGATAAAGGTTACTACTACCTGGGACTTTGGTAATAATGTGAGCAGTACTCAGTTCCGATTACGCATTATTTTGTGTGAGAGAAATGAGAGATAATGGAATATGTCATGTGATATTAATGGACGAATTACGGTTCTTTAATCGGAAAAGGGGGGAAATCGGGAAAAAATCTGGAAATTTTGTATTTGCCTTTATTCTGTGTTGTGTGAAACAGTGTTCGTTAATTATTGGATCCCATGGCCCTAACTAAAGTGAATTCGAAATGGGTATTTAGTGGGATTGAAAGGGGTAATAAGTGTTTCTTTAAGGTTGTGCGAGATAGAAGTAAAGATGTTTTATTAAGTTATTTATTTTACCTGGTACCTTGGTGTGAACTATAAGTATGATTTTAAAGATCCTGAAACAGAAATAAGAAAAGTTTATCGGACACGTAATCAAGATTCTGAAGAAGAATAGGTAAGTTAGTATTTTTAATTATTTGAGGATATTATTTTTATGCATTGTTCTAAATGTAAGGTGGAAGTAAAGTAATTTGCGTAAACGTGCATGGAAATAATTTAAATATTTGACACTAAGTATTTGTAACCATTTGTAATGAAGTAAAGGTATGAATTAGTTAGTGACGTTTGTAATATAATAGATAATGTAGAGGTAAAAGTTTTTGGATATTTCATTTATTTTATACGGGGAAATGTTCATATTTGGAAAGGGTATGTACTTTTCCGCGATCAGGTAATTTCCTATATGTTCTTTTTACCGGGTTTAAAGATTCAGAAAATTGTTATGCATTTTCGTGAAATTTTTCTAATTTATGAGAAAAAAGCAGTGTACATGGATATAGTGAAGAGTGTGCGCAATGCCATTTTTGTGCAATTCTGGGATGTTTTTTTAAGTAAAAATAAGTCGACGTGTACATGGTTTAGTGATATTTTAATTAAATGATAGTTATTTTGTGAATTTTATGTTTGTAGGAATTTGGTATACGTTTAAGTTGAAGTAAACGTGCATGGAAATAATTTAAATATTTGACACTAAGTATTTGTAATGCTTGCGGTATGAATTCGTTGGTGACGTGTATAATATAATAGATGATTTAGAGGTAAAAGTTTTTGGATATTTTATTTATTTTATATGTGGAAATGTTCATATTTGGAAAGGGTATAAACTTTTTCGCGATCAGGTAATTTCATATATGTTCTTTTTACCGGGTTTAAAGATTCAGAAAATTGTCATGTATTTTCGTGAAATTTTTCTAATTTATGAGAAAAAAGCAGTGTTCATGGATATAGTGAAGAGTGTGCGCAATGCCATTTTTGTGTAATTCTGGGATGTTTTTTTAAGTAAAAATAAGTCGGCGTGTACATGGTTTATGTGTATGTGTTATTTTGAAAAACGCGTAAGGATGGTATTGTGCACTTTTTCCCAATTTTGCAGTGAATATTTGTCATGATTAAGCAGTTTTGTTAGAGACAATTTCTAGCATAAGTGTAATTCGGCTAGTAGATTGTTGGAAGAAGTGTTCAGTAGATAAAAAGAAAAGAAACATGTCTTTACTTCGTGAAGACAAAATGGCGGCGGGAAAAAAAAATAGAGGGTTGCTGTAGGAGAGTTGGTCGCCAAATTTTCGCCAAAAAAAAAGCCAAGTTACCATAATGTAAAGATCAACCTTTAATGTCTTAAACAGGCTCATCGATGGGTAATTATTTAAAACATTAAAACTGAAAGTTAAAGAGTGCTCAATGCATGCTTCGTCCTTCTTGACTATGTGACTACAAAAACTAGATAAAAAAACAAGTCAAAGTCTTTTACAAGAATATTTACATCCCCTTTTAAAGAGCGAAGAATAAATTTAGTTTTCGAAAAAACTTTAACAAACACAAAAATACGAAAATAATACAAAAGTACAAAAAATCGAAAACGTACATTGCTGTAAAAAAGGAAATGAAAAATACTGAATTCAAAATCACGTTATTATACAATAAAAATATAAAAGTACAAAGACCAACTTATCCTAAAAAACTTAAACTTCTCAGTATTTGACGTAATTTTGATTGGCATTTTTGATAAAAGTACTTCAAAGTTATAGTGTTCAAAAATGTATTAAAAAAGCTTTTCAAAGTAAATGGTGCGGTAATAATCCTATAAATACGCAAAAATCAAAAGAAAAATGAAAGAACTTACTGGCATTCGTTATTATTGAAAATTCTTTGCGGAGCAAAAGTTATGTCAGACTAAAAACGTACTGCGAGGAGAAAATGGCGCCGCAATTTAAGCATTGTTACTGAGAACGTCGGATGGGAGGATCACGTTTACCATTTATAGTCAGAATCATTGCAAAATATAAAAACTAACCAAAGGCTAAAATAGACGCCTTGACGTTGTCTTTCTAACAAATAAACTAAGCTAAGGTTGCCGATGGCGAGAAAAGTGGCAAAAAGTAATGTGGAAATTATTCTGAAACAAGTATTTTGTGACTGTTGTGAAAATTAGTGTTGCCATAAAGGGAGGAGTTAGAAGAAGCCATTTCGACCTCGTATTGGTATGTGATTATCCACTCTGACCCTCCTCAAAGTTTGCAACCGATTTGCTGAAACATCCCGTATTATGTTATCATACAATACGTTGAGCATTTTTCTTCCAATAAACACACAATTCTGGACCTGAACCTGTAAATGATGATCGTTGTTTAAGTATATTTCACATAGTAAAGTAATATTAAACACTGAAAAAGGTACACCGACTGTTCGATAACTTCAAGCAAATTTTTCACATTCTGAGAGTGATGAACTATTGCAGCAACAGACCAGCAGCTAGCAGCAACAGTGAAAGGCTGATTGATTGTACTGTGAAGGCTGCATAAGGCTGACTAAGTTTTGGCTGAACTTCAATCTGATCGGTTAATGACATTTTCATTTCACAAATTTAAATATTATGATTGGCTGAAGTGTTTAATTGGCACCTGCATTATTAGTGTTATGTAAGAATCATGCGACAAGGATTAATCTTCAAATGATGCGACTTGGAGAAATTTAATATAAGCAAATTTAATCATCTGTTTCCACACATGGAATTTGATCAGGCCTGATATATAGATTCAAACATCTAACGTTATGGCAGTTAATATAATAAAAGCTGCACCATAAAATTATGGATGCTTAAATGCTTTTATTTTAAAATAATGATATCCATCAGCGCTCAAGGGGTAAAGTCGCTGAACACTGGTAGTTCAGTCTAGAAATCGAAACCCAGCGAAGGCTGGTTGCATGGACGTTTTCGTGGATTTCCTGTGTGTAACATGTATACGAGTAAGTTTCCCTAAGAACATCCTCCACGAAGGTCTCCGTTCCCTTAAGCAGATTACCCTCGAGTTCCTCGCCATAATCAAATAAACCAAATCAAACTTTTAAAATAGGGGTGTTACCCATCATTATCTAGTAAATCAAACAATCTCTATTTTAAAATTTCAGTTAGCATATCAGTGACCAAGCGAAAGTCTCTAAACACCGGTAACTCTCTGAGGCGTTTGAATCCCGTCGAATAGGCTGGCAGCATGGGATTTTCATGTTTTTCCCCATGTGTAACGAGCATACAAGTCAGTTTCCCTTAGAAAGTCTTCCCCTGTGATCCCTTTAGGCAGATAATCCTCGCATTCTTTGTCGTAATCAAATAACCCAAATCAAACCAACCAAAATTTCAATTAAGGGTTACTGCATTAGTAATCCAATTCATGTCTAAACTTATTCTATTTTCTAGAATTAGTTCAATCAAGGCTTATGAAGCCAAAAAGGCAGTTATACATTTTTTTTTTTTTTTTTTTTTTTTTTTTTTTTTTTTTTTTTTTTCAAATCGTATAAAGCGGTTTCTTCTAACATTAGAGATTTGGGTACTTTTCCGCTTTGCCGGCGCAAACGATAAAGTCGTCAATAATGGTACAACTGATGCCAAAAGGAATATCTTCGCTGGTAACCTTTTACGCTTCATTTTCAAAACTAGAAGCAGCCATTTCTTATCGGATTGATGTTTCTTCCAATACTGGCATACAATTACACATAATTTTTACCTAGATAGTTAAATTTTATGCCTTAAGAACATTCGCGGTAATTAAGTTAATTAGGATGCAATCACACCGCTCACCCGAAGGCAAATATATAGAAAAGGCAAAATCATGGGTTAAATTCATCGATTCTAATGAGAATGCACTAGCGAAGTTAAAAAATGCGGTTTTACATAATTTCTTGAGTAACCTATTCGCACGAATTGAAATAATTCTTGCATTTAAACTTGTATTCCAAATTAAGATTTAACTTGAAATTAATGTAGATAATTACGGATAGAAGTAATTTTTAGTAGCGTAGTTTACGTGAGATGAAATCACTTGGGGTCACGTGATACGAACAGGTGAATCGGGATGTTGAATCATGAAAGCATAGTAAATTTTAAATTAATGTCTTTTTACAAATTTATTGTCTTCATTTACTGGCTTTTTACAAAAGTTTAAACCATATTAAAATATTTATGCCTTCAAAATAAAAAATTCTTAGAACTAACATTTGTTAACATTTTTTATGTGTGTACTGTATGCTGTCGCCAACAAAGTCTGCTTGGCGAGATTTGCGCCGACGAAATGGAAAAGTACCGAGATTTGTATTATTTTAACACTGATGTCATTGCAAAAAAATAAATTTTAATAAAAATTCGCAAGTTGAAATCCTCACAGATATTATACTATTTGGCTAGTTGTATACCTTGTGTAGAAACCTTATATATATGATAGAATATATGCATCAGCTTGTGGCCCATCAGCGGCCGAGCGGTAAAGTCGCTGAACACTGGTAGTTCGGTCTGAGGTTCGAATCCCGCGAACGGGCTGTCCGCATGGGCGTTTTCGGGGTTTTTGTTTTCATGTGTGACGTCTATACGAGCCAGTTTCCTTTAGAAAAACCTCCACGAATGCATCCCTCCCCTTAGGTAGATATCCCTAGTGTACTTTGCCATAATTAAATAAACCAAACCATTAGCTTGTGTAAATGCATTACCTGTTGTCAAAGAGCCTGAAGGAGGTTAGGCCTCTATTTGAATCCCAATTTTGAGAGCACCCTGGCGGGTCTCCAAACCCTCTCTCCTTTCACCAAATCACACGAGAAGACTTTTGGTTCGCTAAGTATTTAGAGTGCCCTCATGTCTTAAAGACACATTTACAAATATCCATGCCTTTTCCGGGATTCGAGTCTAGATCCTTCGGTACTACAGGTACTCCCCTAAACACTATGCCGCCTGGGTGGTTATATCTTACCTTTTATATATGATAGAAATTTAAATTATCATATCTTGTTCAATATATTGGTAATATATTTTAAGAAAGTAAAAATAATAATAATGGTATATTGTCTTACTCGAATGGATTTTAGCATCAGTCTCATGCTTCTTCTCTTTGCCCTTGATCACATCAACACTTGCTTCTTTGTCGTTGAGAATGTGAGATTGCAAACTTGGAATCTGCTTTTCTTCAGTTTTTGGAGACGCTGAAGTTTCTGTAGAATTTTGTCCTTCAGAATTTTTTACTTCCATTTTATCAGCAGCTTCGTTTCCTTCTTTCTTTCCAGGAATCACCTCGTTATCTATTATATCGTTTCTTCCTGAAACACCATCGGAAATGCAATCCTGCCCTCTTTTAGATTCATTCAAATTTTTGCCTTTTTTTTTTATTAAAACACATGTAAAAAAATACAAAGATTGATGATCATATTATTAGCTTCCTGTCAAAAATCAGCAAGACAAAATAAATATCATTTTGTACATATTTTACATATAGCAGTCACCGATAACAGAGAGTTAAATTAAAAATAATCAATCAAAACTTTGAATATGATTTTAATGAAACTTTCGCATTCTGTTTTCAGGCTGATTTCAAATTCGGACTCGCATCGTGTTAACTAGATATCGTGCTCGTAGTAATTAAGTTGATAATTTAGCGTCAGATCAGAAAGCTTTGTAACGAAAGTTAAACTTTCAATATGCTTTCCTGCAGTAGCTTTTGAATGAAGTCTACAAGAAACGAGCAAATGAATTATTGATCATGCACTATTGGGAAAACTTAAGCAACTTTTATAATTTGGGCCATAATTCCACAAAAAAGCAACTGAGAGACATGAAATACATACCACAGAGGTATAATGTAGTGCTTAAAAATGAAGAATATACAGTATGATGAACATGAGTACGACGTATACAGCGCGGAAAGAATACGAAAAGGCATTTTTGACAGAATGGCGTTGGTACAAAAAATTGTCTGTCCAAGACAGAGAACGATCCAAAGAGCGTTAGTAAGGGACAATAACCTCTCCTAACTGCAATGGTTGCGGTGCAGTATCTATCGACACTCAACACCCAGATTATCTAAGAGTTCCTGGGGTAAGATTTCTCATTTTTCAAGGAATATAATTTTCAATTGTTTGGTGTTCTCCGAATGGTAAGATCGTGCCGCAATGCGTCTTCCTGAAGTATTCCACACATGTACAATATGATTTAAGTCTAGGAAGCACACTGGTTAATCCATTCTATGGATATATTAACTTTCCAGGAGCTCCTCAATAGTATGAGTAGTCAGTGCCATTGCATCGTCATCCATAAAAACAAAAAACGGGAAGGACGGGGGGCAAGTGAGTAGGATAACTTAATAGCAAATCTCCCATAAGTGAGCCTGTCGAAAATGTCTGTTCGTTGATCATAATGACTTTTCATACCAGCTAGCCAAGATCAGACTGGCGATCTCTTTCCTTGACGTTAACCCCTTAACTGCCGCGGGCGTATATATACGCCTTGCTCAGCCGATGCGTTAACTGCCCCAGATGCGCCCAGATGCGCAGCCGATGCGTTAACTTTGCGAATAATTTTAGGTGTAGCAGCGCAAAGCAAATGATAGCAGTTTGGAAGGACGTATATATACGCCTGGGGCAGTTAACGCATCGGCTGAGCAAGGCGTATATATACGCCCGCGGCAGTAAGGGGTTAATGAGATAAAAGTGTAACTACTTTTCTTCGTATCTAGTACCGAGAGACCTTTATCGGACTGAAGCGAATCTTACCGGTAAACAGGATTTGACACCATTCTTTGTGTTCGCAAGACCACTGTAAACGGTGCCGTGGATGGGCTACTGTAAATGGTATTCAGCGTTCAAGAAGGTGGACAAATGGGTCACCTTCATGAAGCCGTCTGGTCACAGTAATCGGAACAACTGTCATCCGGTAGCCATTCACAACTTGCTGGGCATTATTCCCCCGCTGTTTGATTTCGATCTTTGTTTGTCTTCAGGACGAAAATCGGTCATCGGTGACAGTTGGTTTTCCTGGTCAACCATCACCAACCTTTCTTACAGCTGTACCTGTCGTCTGGAAGGCTTTCTAAGCTCGTGAAACAACCTTTTTATGAGTTGCAAACTCTTGGGCAACAGACATGAAAACTACACTCCTACTCAAGTTTGCCAGTCATTACTACCATGCGTAAAGGTGTCCTGATGCTTTCTTGTATCCATACGGCACGTACAATCTCACTTCCAGAAGAATGTCTGGAAATGCCTCTCCTTTTCTTCTCTTTAAATTGTCATGCACTGTGCGCTCTGATGTCTGGCGTTTTGCGTACGCTGACGTATCCTCTGACGTCAAAGTCATGTTATTCGCATTGCATCACATTTCTTACTGACATAGCTTTTTATGATCACAAAAATCCCATTTTTACAATTTCATGGTTGAACGCTGAAACATGAATTCGTTGCTTATGTCTTACACACTAGTGCACATAACTTCTTTTTGGATTCCATTTGAACGGACATAATTATATAACTTACTCGTTTTAGTCTAGTCTAACGTAAATACCAGCTATTTTCTGAGATTAAGCGATGCTCTTGCTGTGTGAAAATTATCCTCGTGTATTCTGCACAACTACTAAATTGCGAACAAATATTGTTTAAAACTGCCTATTTCAGTCTAGGTATGTATGTATCGATTTACGTGGGGTGATATACAGGATGTATCAGTACAGCGGTGGCAAACTTTCAGAAGAGATAGAGTATACCTAGACGATGGGAAATCACATAGCAATGCATGGTTTGAAACGCTTTGCTGTCGCGGTAGAGACGGAACAAAATCACAAGAATGAAACGACACAACAAAAACGGCAAACCGAAATAAGAATAGAAACAGACAAAAATTGTCATTAAAGAATGTGCTCGAAATTACGGCCCCGTACTGAATTGCAGGCATCACATTCAAGTGCATGAAAATTCATGCCACACAATTCTCGCATCATCGTCTGGCGTCGTAATTTCGAGCACCTTTAATGACAATCATTGCCCGGTTCCGTTCTTATTTCTTGGTTTTTGCTGTACTAAGCACAATAAGCATGCTTACCTGTTCGTGTCGTTCCTTTCTTGGGATTTGTGCCGTCGCTATTGTTCGTGTCCTTCCCATCTTATTATTTGTGTCGTCACTACTGCGACAAAAAAGCGTTTCCTAACACGCATTGCTATGTGATTTCCGATCGTCTAGATATCCAAAAGAAGCAGATTCGTACATAATGACTAAAGTGCATTTAAGATAATTTATTTAAGTCTATTCAAGAAACCAAATTTTAGTTGTCAGTAATAATAACCATAAAGCAATATCACTTTCCGCTGTTGTGAAATACACTAAATAATTACTTATTATAACTTTCCCATTTCATTCCCAAAAGAAGAATGAAATTTTCCTCTTTTGACGATACAGAAAAGTTGTACTCAATAACCTGCCTTTTTTATCTCCAACTCTGTGTTGTAAAGAATTGAGACTCATGCTTGAAATTATTGAACAGCGTGTAAGTCTTTGTAGACCCTTGCATTGTTTCGTTCAGCTTATCATTCTATTAATTAAGCTTAAAATTTTGATTTGCGAAACGCCAGACCTGCCTGCTGAAGAAAATATCACAGAAGCGAAAGAACAATGCTAATTTTGTTTTACCCCTGACGAAGAGGGATCTGTAACTAATAGCCCTCGAAATCGATAAGTTTGATTAAAATCTACGTCAAACGTAAGAGCGCTGTTTTCCTGATTTTAAATTCAACAATTGTTTTTAGAAAACTTAATTTGAAAGTTAAGAAAGCACTTTTATTTAAATATTGTAGAGACATATTTGGAAACAGGTAAGATATTTTTGGAAACAGGTAAGATGAAAAATAAGCAAACGCCTTCACCGGGATTCGAACCACGGACCTCAGAACTACGCGTCCAGCGTGCAGACCACCACACCACGAAGACATGACAAGAAGGCAGGAGAAATACCTTATATACTCCCCCTTTTAAAGGGCGACTGAGGTTTTTAGGGGACCCAATCGCCAAATCCTGGGTGTGGAGAATCATCATCTACCACCCTTTTAGTTCGGGCGCAAGTGTAAAGATATTAGGTTTATTTGGGAAGCAGGAGAGATGAAAAATATGCAAAGCCTTCGCAGGGAATCGAACCACGAACTTCTGGAATACGCGCCCAGTGTGCAGACCACCACACCACGAAGGCATGCCAAGAAGGCGCGAAAAATACCTTATAATATTAAAAACGTTTTAATTAATTTATTCATGTTGAACATAAATGCATCATTTTGCATCATAAATTACGTCATGAAGTCACCATTCTTTAAACAGATGACTGTCAGATAAATTATTTAAAAAAGTACTGTTTCAAATATATTTCTAATTTTCAAATCTTTCCTTTCAGTTCTATGTTTCAAATAACTTTGTTTCAAATATTAAACGCAGTTACTAATTCAAAAAAGTAAATGTAGATATAAACCTAGACCCTTTAATGTCATTTCATATTTTCACTGTTTACAAAATAGGCATTCAAAATATCAATTAAACTTACTGCATTGGATTGTAGAATTATTTATTCACTTTTAGTTTTGCATCTAAAAGAAACCGAATAATAGTGAATTGCTATAAAAATAGTTTCGGCATATGATTTTTTTAATGCCATCATATGCCGATACTTTATCTCGTAAAAACTTTATATTGTGATAATAAGAGAATAAAAGATTAAAAAGACTCATTTTTCAACCAAACTGTATTACTTATAATGTAAAGTATATTTTTAACACTTTAAGGCACTTCGAATGAAAACATTTTTAATTTTTTATCAGTTTTTCCGAACCAATAACCAGGAAAATGCTTGAGGCTGTGTACTCGATTAAATATTTACTTTTTACTTCTTAAATTTTAATTCTTTTAAAATATCTTACTTTTTTATTTTTTGTGTTTAGATAAACGATACAATAGAAGAAAATTTCAAATTAAAGCGCCTGTTTCTTTCACTGACTGTGAATTGTCAAATCGTACGTCCATAACTTCGTAAGAAAGAATGCATTAAGACAATTTAATAATTCCTTTACTTTGTTCTCTTTGTCTGTTGCAATATTATTTTGATATTAATCGTTAGATATGTAATGTCTTATTGTTTCTGTCTGTTAAGGTGAAGCTTTTAAAAGTTTTACTACAATAAAAGAAATTCCCTCTTAAATCCAAAGCTTCAAGTGTATGTAATATTCTACGCATTCTTCCATACACCATGTAACGGAAACTGGCAAAAAAGAACCAAAGGAAAATATGCTACTGTAAGTAAAAATTTATTACAGTCATCAAGTAGAATACCATCGTCATTATTAAAATTTTCAATCTAATTTTTGCGAAATTTGAGAATCGAGACGAGAAACATATAACTACACGTAAGAGCATTTATATCAAAGATGTCCAACCTTATAGCTTCCCTGGGTCCATTGAAACAAGACTATTAAATGTAGACCAAGTAATATATTTGGATTATTAATTGATTTTGTGATTCTTAAAAAGTTCTCCGTATCTTCTACTACGTAAATGATATTTTCAGTGACGATCTAACCTCAATTCCACTCGCAACTGCAAAATAATGTCTTCTCTAGTCAAGCACTCATCAATTCACTGCAAGGAAGTAAATTATATCATCATAGTTTGGTCGGTAGGATCCATACCTACTCGGTAAACCCCAGTGGATTTCAATTAAAGAATCATAATTTACCATACATAAAATAAAATCGTGGGATATATATACATATATATATATATGATGTACCAGCTTTTGTCCGGAATAAATAGATTGGTGAAGAATCATAGATGTAGTCGAAGCTCAAAGGTATCAGACGAAAAGTTTAAAAAACACTTATTATTATTCAGGAGAAATATCAGTTACAAAAATCAATTCTCCGGAGTAAATAAAAAAGAACTACTAATAACTTTTTGTAGGAAGTTTACTGCATCGTTACATTAAAGAAAAGACCCCGATATTCCTTTGCGAGTCCTTTTATAGCCTCTGGAAAGGCGGAGCTTCCAAGAAATGACGTCAGCCTCGTCAGTCATTTCAGTTCGCTTTAAATATCCATAGAACATTCTATAACTGTACGTGTAGAAAAGGCGGGAAAAACAACTTGACTACGGGGCTGTGGATTTAATTCCACGTACTTTCAAATAAGAGACCGTCGGCATTAAAAATGAAAAGAACATACAGTTAGAATTTTAAGTGTATTTTTGACTATGGAATTTTATTATTACATATATATATATATATATATATATAAGAAAGCGCATACACAAAAAAGTTTTTAACGAAGATTCACTGCATTCATATGACCAGCCGCCACTGTCTAACACTAGCGATTACTGATAAACAAAAAAAAAAAAAAAGTTACAAGGTATTTTTCCGGCCTTCTTACCATGCCCTCGTGGTGTAGCGGTCAGCACGCTCGACGTGTATTCGAAAGGTCATGGTTCGATTCCCGGCGAAAGCGTTGCTTATTTTTCAATTCTCCTGCTTCCAAAATACCTAATGTCTGTACAAGTGGCGCCCGAAATATAAAAGGTGGTGGATGACGATTCTCTGCCGCCAGGCTTTGGCGATTGGGTCCTCTAATCCCCAGTCGCCCTTTAAAAGGGGGAGTGTATAAGGTATTTCCCCCCCGCCTTGGTGGTGCGTCGTGGTCTATACGCTGGGCGCGTATTCCAGAGGTTCGTGATTCGATTTCCGGGGAAGGTGTTGCTCATTTTTCAAGTCTCTTGCTTTCAGATAACCTAATAAACTCTGCAAGGCAAAAACATATTTAGGTTAAATTTTATTAATTTATGATTTTTATTTATAACGACAGCAACATACAATTTTTGGCATTGAATTTTGCAGTTTATACGTAACATTTTATTATATATTTTATTTTTAACTACAAAGATATTTGATCTTTGGAGTAAATGATGCATGTTCGAAAGACAAATAGCTTCAAACAAATTATTTTGAATTTCAAACTGAATTTTTGTTTTCTCTAAAAAATGAAGTAACTTATATTTTATTCTCTTAAAAAAATTGTTTCAGATGCTGTGTTGTTTTTAGATGAATGAAAAAGAAATGAATTTGAAAAAGGGTCGCTGATGCTAAACAAGTAGAAATTTCATAATATTGCTTGTAACGTCGTTCATATAGAAAATATGCTTGAAACATAATTATAATTAAAAAATGCTTTTCGAAACATATTATTTATTTTTTAATCTAAAATAATGATTCATACCGATATATCATAATGAAAAAAAAGTTTTTTTTTTGGATTTCGAATCATACTGAAGTTCTAAAGGAGGACAACATAGCTGCAGTTTTTAAAAAAATGCGGAAACACAGTGTTGTTAACTTAGCCGTGTTACATTATGAGTTGCGCCCTCATGTATATACTACGACTAGTTAATGTTTATATAACAGCATAAATAACGTTCTCTGTCATAAGCCACAGCAAAATCACCGTTTGAAATTTGAAGGCAATATGAGGATTCCTGACATTGCAATCTGAGGCTTTCGTAATGTTTTAGAAACTTTTAAAAATAATGTTTATACCTTTTCCTCCACATTTTCTTATGGACGCTGGAAATTTTCCCGTTTCTCTTAAGACTTTAAGGTTATATTCCCTCTCCATTTCCCTCATTTCTTCAACTTCTTTTCCCTTCATCAGCCAATCATGTTGTGAAGCTGATTTTCGTTCCCAAAAATCCATTACCTGCACATAGAAATTTCATTATTTCACAGTGATTGCTAAATGAAAATTCAAACAGTCAAGCACTAAACATTTCTCTGTTAATCTTCAAGTGAAAGTTGAAATAAAATAATAATAAATTATTTGTGAAACAATCATATAGAAAATAACAAAATAAAAATTTTTATTTTATATACTTTATACGGTTTTAGTGAAAAGGACTGCAGCAGCAGTTGGAAAAACTAGTAAAAACGGAAGGTTGACCAAGCGCAAACAGCCTTCTGATTTACTTTTGAAATACACTCATGTCCATAAATTAAGGATAATGCAAAATCAGGCAAAGGAAGAGTTAGAGGCAAAACAAATTTGACTTATTTCTAAAGCTTATTTATTAAACAAAAGGTAAAGAGCAAAAAAGATGCTATATGCTGGATATTATTAAAAAAAATAGCGATTTTTTCTCCATGGAACAAATTACAAAAAAAAACCTATTTCCAAAAACCAATAGTACATGGTTGGTATGATTGTTAATACGTCTTGGTATGATTGTATGTCTCCCAGACGATGCAATACAGTCCGTACAACGCCTAGGCATGCTGAGTATCAAATTATCGATCTGATCTTGGGGATATTGCACCACTCAAAAAGCAATGCTCTCCGAAGTTCCGGTAGGCATGTAGGAGGAGGTTGACGGGCTGCAACTCGTCGGCCAAGCATATTCCACACGTGCTCTACTGGATTCAAGTCCGGTGAGAATGCTGGCCAGTCCATACGGGTGATATCCTCCGATTGAAGGCATTCGCTTACGATGTTTGCACAGTGAGGACGGGCGTTGTCATCTATAAACACAAATTGTGCGTCCATGGCGCCCCGAAACAAACGTACATGTTGTTCCAGAATGACGTCCCGATAGCTCTGGCTTGTCATGGTTCCAATTTGAACATGCAGGTCATTTCTGGAACCCAGAATAATTTAATAAGAACCCAAACGAGCACTCCTGCACCACCGTAACGGTGTCGTTCAGTGATGTTTTCTTGGTGGCAACGGGTACCTGGAGCTCTCCATATGAAAGACCGGCGAGAATCAGACTGCAAGCTAAACCTGGACTCGTCGGAAAACATCACACAAGCCCACTGTTGCGGTGTCCACAATGCATGCTCTCTACTCCAGGCTAACCGCAGGCGACAGTGATTTGCAGTAAGTGGAACGCATCTGACAGGTCTACGAGCATATAGACAAATCTGCCTTAAGCGTCTGTACACGGTCTGCCTACGGCCACATTCCAGACGGCCGATAATTCTACCACGTAAAAAACCATCCAAATGCGTCCTTTGTGTCATAACTATTCGGTTATTGCACTGAAATGCTTATAAAGCGCCTGCGAACAATTTTACTTCTTTGCCTGTATTCCTTATATATCATTTTCTTATACTCTCGTCATTGTGACGTACCATCGGTGTCATTTGGTTACTTACTGAAATTTGCACGTGATTCTTGAAGATGTGTGTAGTGATTTTACAGGTGATATATTTATTTTAGAGTTCGATTTCCGCGTGACTCCGAATTATCCTTAATTTATGGACATGAGTGCAATACGTGTGCAATGAAATAAAAGCAGAAAAGAAAAGCAGAAAGTTTGGCATTTAACAGAAATGCTCATTACTCCTATTCTTTACCAAAATCCTCATAATAACAACTATAAGTGATCTCTCAGCTACTTGAAGCAATAACATTATTCTATGCTTTCACTACAATTATTATAGATTATTCATCAAAGTAAATTCTGATATTTTTAGTTAATCACAGCTCGAAATTACTTAATCAAATTATCCAAGTGATCCATCTTTCTAATCATTGAATTACGAAAGTGTAATTTAATCGTGGAGTTGACTCGTCGTAAGTTCTATCCACAAAAGTGCTGCAAATTAATTGGTTTGCGTAATCTAAGCACAGAATTCTGAAATTTCATGCCAAGTAATATTTGTTTTGAAGTAATTATGACGTAAATTTCCATCTATTATTTTAGAAGTCTTTTATTGCCTGCATTCTTTCCTGTGCTTTGTATTCCGTTATTTTAAATGACTAAAGAATATTTTGAAAATGCCTGGATTTGTACGATATTTTAAATATTACAAAATTTAGATTTTTATATCGTGCTCTGCTTTTACGGTTATATTTAGTAAAAGTTTATTCCAATTATAAAAATTTAAATCCCTTAAGATGAAAATTGACAGAAATATTTAATTTTAAATTTTTGACTTTTTTCCGATCTTAAATGCCCCAAACCAGTTTTTTTTTTTTTTTTATTATTATTTTTTTTATTTGAGGAGTATCTGTCAACAAATAATTTAGGATAATTTGAGGTTGAATTTATCACCACTGTTTGGTTGGGTCCCTTTTATGTGATTACGGCAAAGTACTCGTGGACTATCTGCCTAAGGAAAGGGATGCCTTCGTGGAGGACATTTCAAAGAAACTGGCTCGTATATACGTTGCACATGGGGTTTGATTTTATATGATTAACACAAAGTCTCGAGAGCTATCTAAGAGGAGGTGTGCCTTCGTTGAGAACTTTTCAAATGAAACTGAATAATATACACTTTACACATGAGGAAAATCACGAAAACGCTCATGCAGCCAACCCATTCGCTGGATTTGAACTTGGACCGAACTACCAGTGTTCAGTGATTTTACTGCTCAGTCGCTGGTAAGCTTTTTTTTTTTTTTTTTTTTTTTTTTTTTTTTTTTTTTCAATTTAATGTCACTGAGTTATTACTTTGTGATTTAATAGCATATAATATTCTTTTATTTATTTTTTTTTAATTTGGCATGCTGAAAGCATTGAAAGCAATTGTTTACAAGTTTTCAAATCCCCAAAACATGTTAATATCCACATTATTAACTCTGGGGACTCTAATTACTTTAGGATTATAAGCTAATAGTCATACAAAAAAAAAAAAAGAACAAGACATATTTTTCATTTCTAATTTATACGAAATATGTTACAAATCGGCTATGTGTCAGTACTTGAAATTTGCTGCTATTTTTAAGAATACTAAATGAATAAGATGTCTTTTTTTGAAAAATGTGTATTCAATCCGAACTTCTTAGTTGGTGTTGGTGTATTTAATTATGGCAAAGCACACTAAGGCTATCTGCCTAAGAGGAGGCAGATAGCCTTTGGTGGAGGACTTTCTAAGGGAAACTGGCTCGTATACACGTTACACATGGGGAAAACCACGAAAACGCCCATGCAGCCAGCCCGTTCGCGGGATTCGAACCTCGGACCGAACTACCAGTGTTCAGCGTCTTTTACCGCTCGGCCGCTGGTGGGCCCGAACTTCTTAGAAAAGTTCTTATATCAGTGCTGGCTACTTAATCTATTAAACTTAGAACGTTTTTTTTTTTTTTTTCAGAACTGACATTTTAGTTTTATTTACTTATAAAGTTAAATAGTTCGCTCTTCAGTTTGTGTACGATCCTCAAATTTTCAAAAATATCATCCTAAATTTTAAAGTTAAGTATCAGCGATATTTAAGGTTTAGAATTATTTTTTTGTTGTGCGGTTGTAAAACCTTTTGTGCTTCATTTCCAGAATGCGTGTAAACATTTGCTAAACATAAATATAAGGATTGAAGGGACCGTATAAATAGTTAATTTCGTATTTTTAAATGATTATTTAGACTTAAAAATTCCAAAACATTTGTATAAGCTTTATTTAAAAACACTTTCGGACATTTTTGCAATTGGAACTACAAACGTCTATGACCAATGGTTTCGAAAATATAGGCCGCTTGATGGAATTTATAAACAAGTTGTATATATACTTAGTTCGAAGAAACAACAGCATCTGTAAGTATTATTGTCTCCCTGTCTTGGGAACTGCAGTTATTCTTCTCGAGTATTATATTATTATAAAAGTAACGGTTATCGTATTATTAATTTTTTCCAATTGGTAAGGATATTTAAATTTTTTTGATAATAATAAAAATTTAAATCTCATATTGAATATTTTGCATATGGTTTTAGATTTAAGAGAAAGCAAGAAACTTTTAAATTATAATTTGTTTAATAGATTAGCTACACTAGATTAAAATTTGCCTTTTTTCTTTACTAAAACTCAAAAGAGAGTGTTTTAATAATAAATAATAAAAATTTTAACATCATATCGAATGATTTGTATACGGTTTTAGGCTTAAGAAGAAAGCTGATAATAAAAATTTAAATATAATACTGAATGTTTTGTTTTAAGAATAAAAATTTGAATAATAAAAATTATTAATAATAATTTATTAATAATTATAATGTTAATAATAAAATTTTGAATAGGATATTAAATGTTTTATGTATGGTTTTAGGTTTAAGAAAAAAGCTAGAAACTTTTTTAAATTATAACTTATCTAATAGATTTATACTAGATTAAAATTTACCTTTTTTCCTAAAACTTAAAAGAGAGTGTTCTGTCAATCAATATTACACTATTTTATATACGTCATTGGGAATCTGAGAGGAATAACACAGCGTCATAAAAATTAGAAATATTTAAAATTGTGCACATTTTTCTGTAATTCGAAATTGCAAGTACAAGATTTACAGATTTCAAGTAATTCGATCACAGAAATAGGATGTATTAATTCTTAAATTTTGAACCGTATTTCTTTCGATTTAAAACTTGGTATAGGTTTGGTTTTGTTTATTTGATTACGGCAAAGCACACTAAGGTTATCTGCCTAAGGGGAGAGATACCTCCGTAGAGGCCTTTCTAAGCGAAACTTTCTTGCACACACGTTACACATGTGGGAAACATGAACGCTGATAGTTCCGGCCTAGGTTCGCCTGGAATCGAACCCAGAGCGAAACTACCAGTGTTCAGCGATTTAACCGTTTAGCCGCTGGTGGGCTCTTGGTAAAGGAATCGCAGATGTCAATATGTTATTGCAGTCTTTGCAATATGTGTGCTGCAGTTTTACTTCATTTTTTATGAAAAGGGCTTTTAGAGAAACTCAGGTTAAGCTGAAATAACTATTTTGTTTTGAATTGCTTAATGTATGGTACTGAGACATTTTTACTAATTACAGTTAAGAGGCATGTGTTTGTAAAACTTATTGGATATATTGTAAATTACATCAAATAAATGTACTGCTATGAATCTGAGCAGTTAGGTATATTATTTTTAAAATAATACATCTAATGCTGAAAATATTTAGAAACTGCGTTTATAGTTCTTAAATTATGCGATTTGTTAAACAAATGCAAATATAATATGAAAGCTAAATTAAAGCGTCTTAGGAACTGGCATTGTGTCAAATCACATGAAAATTAAGGTTTTCACGTGTCTTAGAATGAAAGCGCCTTCAATTCATGTGACTCATATAATATAAAAAAATCTGATGTGTACACCACATGATTTCCTTGTACGGAATATTAAATTGTACGCATTTTTTCTTGCATTTCATTTAAACTTATTGGATTGAATTAAATCTACTTCGCCGACACCGCATAAACCACAATAGAATAAATTCATTCTTTAAAATTCACTCTAGTATGTGTTTACCACAGCGACACTCTGGCACTAGATTCACTTAACAGTATTATATTTCATTCATATTATAACTCATAATGCACAAAATTTATATCATTTAAAGAACAGAATTATCTAATCGTTACCACATGTTCTATTCAAATACTATAATAAAGCTAGAATGATGTATTAAAGAAATTAAGCAAACAAAACAAAAAAGAAACAGTTTTTCACAGACGATTGAGTATTTCTCATTCAATTAATTCAGTTCTCACTTCGCGAGAAGGCAAAAATACATAAAAACTCAAAGTATCTATATTAAAAATTACGAAGTAAATCTTAAACACTTATTTCTTCGAAAAAATTCCAGAAAGAATTAAGCATGATTTAATTGGCAATAATAAATGAATGCGTTATCTTTGTTGTTGCGAAGCTAAGTTTCTCTAGATTGGCAACAAATCCTCTAGTCTCCTGTTTCAAATGTAAACAAGCAATGGCCGCCATCAAAAACATTATTAGGGCCATTAAAAAACGGCTTAGCGGCACTTAGACAATTTTAAAATTGTTGATAATTCTAAAAATATTGCATACAGATTTACTAAAGGCACAAAAACCTTAACCGGAAGATAAAAATAACGTAATTCAATAATTTCTAAAGCAAAAAATTTACAATTTACAAACATATAAGAGTAAAGAAACTGAGATCTCTGAGCCGGGTAACAGAATGGATATATATATATAAATATATTTATATACGTTTGGTGCGGCCGATTGCAACCAAAATACGAGGTGCACTTCTACATGTTATAGCAGTCCTATATACAAAATTTCAACATTCTGAGGATGCTCGTTTTTGAGTTATGCGAGATACGTACGTACGCACGTACGTACATACGTTCGTACAGACGCAACGAAAAATTCTATTCAGAATTAATTTTAAAGCAGTTTTATAAATTTTGGGGAGGAAACAAGTCTTTTATTCTCGTATACACACGCCTTACACAAGCCTGCACGTCATGTAAGTCTTATCAACTGTTTACAATTGCAATACTACCGAAAATTGTTTGTGCTTAATGCATTTGCTTCTGTTTCATTTCATTTTGGTTTATTTTGTTCATAAACGTTATGTTTAATATCGATTATTTATAACAATTTCCTTGACTTTAATTCAGTAATTTAAACTGGAATTATTCTTTAATTTGTTAACGTATATACGAATGGAACGTATGGTAAATACGCAATTGCTTTTATTCCTCAGAAGTATAATCAATAAAGATTCAGCTAATATATCTTGTAATGTTTCCTGTTTTGTAATCATTCTTAAACGAAAATTTGCGTAATTCACAATCGATAATTACATTCTAAGTAATGAAGCAATTTACAACATAATAAGTTTCAAAATCTCGAACCGTTTATGAACAGATAATAGAATATCAACCGCACACGGTATTTATCTTCTTTTAAAATTGTACCAAAGTCGTAATTGCGCCAAATTCTCTTCCGGGCATGCGCAGTACGCGAAATTCATTTAACATTGATCAGCTGAGTGTGCAGTTTGCCATTACGCAGTGCGTTGGCGGGATTCGAACCTCGGACCGAAATACCAGCGTTCAGTGACTTTACCGCTGGTAACCTCGTCAAATGGCAGTACCTGGGAGGTTCATTGATGATAAATGCTATTGTAACATAACGTAACTTAGCGTCCACAATAAATGACAAATAATAATGAAACAAACTCCTGTTTAAAAAGGATTTTTATCTTCACAATAAATTTTCTGAAAACACTTCCAATTGTAGATGGTTATGACACAGTTTAATATTCCATATACGCCTTACAATAAATATTTATTAGAGTAGAAACCAATAAAAGTCGAAAATGTGGCTATTCACGTCATAAATGGGAATGTGCTTTATTTAATCATAAATTTAATGAAGTATGAACTTTGACAATTTGTTTGTCGAGGTAGTAGAAAAAAAATATCAAGTTCTTTGCCATTTTCTCATTATTTCATTTTAGACTTAATTAAAAAAGGTCGTTTATTTTTATTCGCTTTCTTCTCAGCCAATGCAATATTCACCTTCTAGGTTTAAAATGAGAACTCTGTAACTAGGATAACAAATAAAGAGAAAAAAAAAATAATTTCGTTCTTATCCAAACCCAGAAAAGTTCGCTTTAAGTTTTAATTGGTTCCAGTTTCTCTCCAAATAAAGAAGCGAATAACATAAAACCTTGCCTACATTTTAAATGCTCAGGGCGAAAGTGGACTAATTTCGTTTTCTCTATCTTGCAGACGTTAAAAAAAGCTAAAATATTGGATTTTTTTAATGTACTTATGATTAAATAGTGAAAACTCACTGGGTAAATAAATTAAAGTCGTGTTTCATTATGAAAAAAAAAATAACAGTAATAAAATTAAATAAATAACGAAGCAAAAAGTCACCAAAAAAAGTATTATTTTGGGTCCTAATTGAATTGCCTACTTCTTAAAAATTACATTTACCGAGTAATATGTCTTCTGTAGTCCTTGCGGTGTCAACATTATCAGGGCTGTTTGTTGTAATAGTTAATTTATTACTTTATTAACTACCTTCCTTTAGGGTATATATGACAAGACCTTTTTGACTTTTGGCTGTTCATGTATACTAGATTTTGCTTGAGTTATTATATTCGTTCGTACAATAAATTGAGTTAAAATAATATATATATTTGTGTGAATTCCGAAAGTTGAGGATATCTTTGAGCTCGAAAACCTTTCTAATTTTGGAGAGAAAATGCTTATGTTCTTGTAAGATATATAAAAACATAAGCATTTCCTCTCCAAAATTAGTATTGCTTATGTATAACGCATATTTCTATCTCTTCACTTGTAACCGATGGTTTGGTTTATGTGATTACGGCAAAGCCTTGAGGGTTATCTACCTAAGAAGAAAGATGCCTTCTTGGAGGACGTTCTAAGGAAAGCTGGCTCGTATACCCGTTACATATGGAGAAAAGCATGAAAACGCCCATGCAACCATTCCGTTTGTGTAATTCCAACCTCGGACCGAACTACCAGTGTTCAGTGACTTTAACGCTCGGCCGATAGCAGATCTATCTTATAACTGAATTAACATACAATAGGTCTTTTGATTCCAGAAATGTTTACAGATTGCTTTATTACTTGAAAACCTAAAGTAGAATATTTAAATTAATCATCAGATACGTTGTTGCTGTTGATATAAACTGGTGTCATTGTTGCTTTTTTATCGAGTTCTTAAAAGGAACTGGTTGGTTGTTTAATTAGTTTCGGGTAAAGCAATAATGTTTTCACAGGAATAAAAAATCTGATGTGTATACCACATGACTTCCTTGTACGGAATATTAAATTATACGCATTTTTTATTGCATTTCATTTAAACTTACTGGATTGAATTAAATCTACTTCGCCGACAGCGCATAAACCACAATAGAATAAATGCATTCTTTAAAATTCACTATAGTATTTGTTTACCATAGCGACACTCTGGTGCTAGATTCACTTAACAGTATTATATTTCGTTTATATTACAACTCAGGTATATTATTTAAAGAATAGAATTATCTAATCGTTGCCACATGTTCTATTCAAATACTATAATAAAGCTAGAATGATGTATAAAAGAAATTAAGCAAACAAAACAAAAAAGAAACAGTTTTTTACAGACGATTGAGTATTTCTCATTCAATTAATTCAGTTCTCACTTCGCGAGAAGGCAAAAATATATAAAAACTCAAAATATCTACTATATTAAAAATTACGAAGTAAATCTTAAACACTTATTTAACACTCGAAAAAATTCCAGAAAGGATTAAGCATGATTTAATTGGCAATAATAAATGAAGGCGTTATCTTTGTTGTTGTAAAGCTAAGTTTCTCTATATTGGCAACAAATCCACTAGTCTGCTGTTTCAAATGTAAACAATCAATGGCCGCCATAAAAAAAAAAGGTTTAGCGGCACTTAAACAACTCTAAAATTGTTGATAATTCTAAACATATTGCATACAGATTTAATTTACTAAAGGCATCAAATCCTTAACCGGAAGATAAAAAGAACATAATTCAATCATTTTTAAAGAAAAATGTACAATTTACAAACATATACGAGTAAAGAAACGGAGATCACTGAGCCGGGTAACAGAGTGGATATATATATAAATATATTGATATACGTTTGGTGCGGCCGATTGCAACCAAAATACGAGGTGCACATCTACATGTTATAGCAGTCCTATATACAAAATTTCAACGTTCTGAGGCTACTCGTTTTTGAGTTATGCGATATACGTACGTACATACGTTCGTATACACACGCCTGCACGTCAAATTCTCTTCAGAATTAATTTTAAAGCAGTTTCATAATTTTTTTGGAAAAAACGAGTCTTTTATTCTGTCCTTACGTACAGATATCGCGCAAAAACATCGTTAAATTGCATTCGATAGCTGTCAAAATGGATATTTTCGTTGCAATATGCTGCCTGAAACTTTTCGCGATTACAATACTTCCTTTTTACTTCGTACAAGGAAGTAAAAAAGGTGAAATATTTGTTGTATAGGATTTACATTAACGATTTTTCGAGACCTATTCGGTATAGGCGAAATCTCAGAAATACTCCCAAAATTCTAGAAAAATCATAGAATTTGGAAAGACTTCACTAAAGAAAAGCGCACAATGGTTAACTGTTAAATCAGAGGACGAGCAACGGAGACCCAGAGCTCTACATCTTCAACTGTCCTATGACGTCTGTTCACCATATCCGTCACCCAGGCAACCCAGGTCTAGAATTCAGGCGATTTCTAATCAAGCACAGAAAAACATTTAGTCAGATAAAGAACATCATCGACTCTCCACAGACAAGGACGCGCCACCCTTAATTTTCAATCCTCTCATTCTGCAATAATTTCATAGTGTCATTGTTATCTTCACCAAACACACACTTCTAACGTGCCTTCAGTCTTCATTCATATCTGTGCCTTACCTCCATACCATGATATTGTATTTATTTCTTATTACGAACTTTATTATGCCTCACCTACCTATGAACATTACCATCACCAAATGTAACAATATACAGTTATGTATAACATCTGTATGATTGCATGTCATCTTGTTTAATTCTCAATAAATACGGAAAGCGGAATACCATTTTTGCTTATAGCGATGATATGATGCCCCCCTGTACTTGTTCCTGTCCTCTACTGTTAAATCAGAGGGACACTTTCACAGAGGTTTTTCTAAGGGAAACTGTCTCGCAATCATGTTTAAATGTTAATTATGGTAGAAACCAAGCAAACAAACACAGCCAGTTCATTTTGCGAAAACATAAACAAAGATGAACTACCAACGTTCAGCCGGAGTATCTACTCAGCAGTAGTAGGAATGGTCAACAAGAGTCTCCTCTGAGTACTAATACCAATACTCAGCAGTAGTAACCACTTAAAAAAATGTATTAAAGGTGAACAGTTCTATGAATAATCGCAGGTAGACAGGTAATACATTTTTTGATAGTCACAGAGTTGCGGCACAATTGGGGACGTTATGGTCTGTACGTTTCCCGTGACGATCATATAGCAGACTCCAAACCAATATAAGTCAAACTTCAGTTAATACCGAAACTTAATTATGGCACCAACAGCTCTATGACGCCCATTAATGAGACCAGTTCACATCTATGCTTGCATTTTGTTGTCACTTGTAGAATAATTAGGTTTTATTGAAGCAGAAGACGTGAAAAATGTGCACCTTCCCAACTAGGACTCGAATCCTGGACTTCTCGAATACGAGTCAGTTATGCTTCCAATGACAACATGTAGGCATGCGGAAAGGAAGGAGAAAGTACCTTATGTACTCTCCCTTTTGAAAGGTGAAACACTTTGGATGACAGAATTCAATCGTCAACTCCTGGTGGGACAAATTATCGTCACCTTTTAGTTCGTGAGTCCACTTGTAGAGTCATTGGGTTTTTTTGATGATGGAAACGAGAAAAATGTGACGTGTCCTCGCCGGAAGTGTAACCCTGGATCTCTCGATTAGATTACGAACTCATGAGGAAAGGAGGGCAAAAAAACCTTACAAGTAAACCCACATGAAAACCCAATTAGTGCAAGATAATTCAAGTTCAGTACAATACAGAGGCAAAGCAGGAAACTGGTGAGTGTTTTTTTTTTTTTTTTCCAGGCGTTTCTCTTGTTTAGCCATTTACTCTTATACGTTTTTACGTATCCTCTCTAAGTCAACTTTGTCCCATTTCCAGGAGCAATTTAGGCCAAAATATCTTCTATTGAATACAAGCAACTCGTTCTCAAACATCCATGAGATTCGAACCTTGGTCTTTTTTCATGTAATTAATCAATTAATTATTCGTTAATCGCTATGCTAATTTGTTGGCAAAGTAAAAAATTTGTGAATACTCGAGCTAAGAAAAATCGCTTCTTTTTTATTGATAAAGGTAGATTTATCTTGATGAAATAGTCCATTACAAATTGAAGAACTACTTAAAATAAAGTAGAAAATTCGTCTGAGAAATCCGCATTCTAGGCAATTTCTACTTCGGGATTTTTTTTTTTATTATTATTTTCTAAAAATATCAAAATGTAAACTACCAGTTTTTTATTTAGACAGACTGAGAAATTCTGAAGTTTATTTGAAGAGGATTGATTACAGACTTTAAAAGAAAAATCACTTGAAATTGCTTTCACTTTTATTCACTTTCTCTATCATGTATTTAAGAGTTCTATTCTATAGATTTTTCAAACAGTTGAAAATTCTTTAAAATATTTGAATTTCAAAATTTCTCTTCAAAGAAAATACTGAAGGACTTTTAAGCTTATACCAGAATTGTATTCAGTAGATAATAATATTTCGATAATAGGTATAAAATTATCTTCTAAGATAAAGCATTTCTTGTGAATTAAATTAAAATTTTAAACTCAGGTAAACATAAATTAACAACTTTAAAGCTTCATCTTTAACCAGACAAAATTTTTTCATCACGCTTATGTCTCATAAACATACTTTGACTGTTGGCATGAAGAATTAAAACCAAAACGCGGCATCGAAGCATATCATTAAAATTATCACAAACGTTTATGGAATAGAATTTATGGGAGCTTGAAAATGTAACACTTTCATGGATCACAGTTATTTAATGTTGTAATGATTTGGTAGCCCGGGTTATCTGCATATATCAAAAGACTATGCTCAAAGCAAAGGGATATCTATATCCTTGTGGATCGATTGTTATTGATAAATTAGGGAACATTAAATATATAAAGTTTGGTATGTTTTGTAATCATCTAACAGTGTCCAAACTCTTGGCAGACGTTACGCGAATGATCACTGTCTAAAATAACAGCTGAAGCTTGAAAAGTGTGAAAGACTCCTTAAAACTAAGAACAGAAGAAACGCCTGGTGCTTACAAGTTCAGCCAGCACTTACGGCGAGATAACATAAAATAATACTAAGTTCAAATGGAAAGTTTAATTTAAATAAGCTAGTAGCCTAAGGCTACACAGATCATTTTAATGCGAAGTTAACTAACTGGAGTTCAGATTCGATATCGGCAATTATACCGCAAAGCAAAAGACTACAAATCTTAGCTGCGCTAGCAACCTCGTAACGTGCCGCTGAGGTAGAACATTCTGTGTCTTACAATCCACTTAATAAGACACGAGCTAATTTACATTCTGGTGCATAAAACGAAACGGGAGGTGGCAGTAATGATGCAAAACAGTAAGGATCTCAAACATGAAACAACATGTTAATTAACATAAAGGAACCTTATAAATAATATCTGCAGCATCTTGTTTAGTAGTAGTTACTGAACTACGACTGTCTTCCTGAATAAATATTAGAAATTTAGCTTGGTCCGATGATTCAAATTACAACTCAGATTAGAACACAGCGACAATCCTGAATATAGACTAGAAATTTGATCTTGACTGAGGATTCAAATTATAACTCAGATTAGAATATAGTGACAATCCTGAATATAGGCTGGCAGTTTGCTCTGGACTCATGATTAATTCAAATTATA
The DNA here is from genome assembly GCF_044657685.1 of Stegodyphus dumicola. Classification (NCBI taxonomy): domain Eukaryota; kingdom Metazoa; phylum Arthropoda; class Arachnida; order Araneae; family Eresidae; genus Stegodyphus; species Stegodyphus dumicola. The sequence continues at coordinate 184,844,181 of NC_140774.1, forward strand.
TAGATTAGCAATACCGATAATCCTGAATATAGATTAGAAATTTTGTCTGGGCTGATGATGCAAATTAAACTTATTAAAATATACCAACAATCCTTAATATAGATTAGAAATTTGGTTTGGAATGAGGCTTCAAATTACAGCTCAGATTAGAATATAATGACAATCCTGAATATAGATTAGCATTTTGGCCAGGACTGATGATTCAGATTAGAATATAGCGACAATCCTAAATATAGATTAGAGATTTGGTCTGGACTGATGATTCAAATTAGAACTGAGATTAGAATATAGCCACAATCCTGAATATAGATTAGCAATTTGGTCTGGACTGGTGACTCAAATTACAACTCAGATTAGAATATAGCAACAATTCTGAATATAGATTAGAAATTTGGTCTGCTCTGATGATTCAAATTACAATTCTTATTAGAATATACCAGAGTGGCCAAACTTCATGTTAGTAAACAGTTTGAATTCAGTAATGTTCGAGAGCCGCATCTAGATTTTCTAAAAGCCACAAGTTCATATTTACATCAATATAGAAGTAGTGGAGAAGGTTTTAAATAGAAAGAAATCCCTGATAACTTTGTAAAGCGAGTCTAAACTAATTAATTACTTCTTTTTGGACACTGAATAGTTTTAGTTTATCATATTTCATACATATATTTTATATACACGAGCCGCACAAATTGCCTGCGAGAGGCATATCAAGCTCGCAAGCCGCACTTTGGTCACCCCTGGAATATACAGACAATCTTGAATATAAATTAAGAATTTAGTCTGGACTGATGATTCAAATCACAACTCGGATTAGAATATAGTCACAATCATGAATATAGATTAGAAATTTGGCCAGGACTGATTATTCAAATTAGAATTCAGATTAGAATAAAGCGATTATCCTGAATGTAGATTAGAAATTTGGTGTGGATTGAGGATTCAAATTACTACTCAGACTAGAATATAGTCACAATATCGCAGTATGAAGTCCTTTATTGCAAGGATATCATCATTCTAGAGTTCACGATGTAAAAACAACTAGCCTTTTGTCGCAGATTCATTTGCTTAGCATAGCTGTGTGAATATTCTGTAATGTCAAGAAAGCTAAAAAAACAAAAACAATGCTATTTTGAGGATGCACCCACCATTAAGAAGGGTGCGATTTAACATCTTTTCTTTGCTTCGTCTTTAAAAATATATTATCATCATTCCATGCATTTTATTAGAGTACAATAAGTTATTAATTATTTTATCTTCAAATAAATCAAGATTGTAAATTTATTAAGACACAATAACACGCCGAATAAATACTAATACAGAAGTCAAACAACAAAAATCAGCGTTAATTTTCAAAATTTTCACAGGACTAATTTCGATGGTTTTACCAAACCACCATCCTCAGCTGCAAAACCGCAAATGAACAAGGTAGGAAATAATGATTAGATAAGATAAGAAAGCCTGGACAAGAATAAGCAAGTGGCACCATCTGTTGGTGAAATCAAAACTAAAACAATTTTTCTAAAGGCCAAAGGCAAAGATGGATTGGAATTAGGATCGTTAACAAGAACAGAAAGATTTTTTTAATGCGAAATGCCTCTAGAAAATCCAGTTCTCCAATGGAAGATGTTTTTTAAATAAATCTATTATTCAAAAAACATCTTCCATAGACATCTTTAGAGAAATTATATTTTAGTTCTGGTTTCACCAACAGATGGCGCCACTTTCTTATTCTTCTCCAGGCTTTCTTATCTTATGTAATCATTATTTCCTATCTTGTTCATTTGTGGGTTTGCACCTGAGGATGGTGGTTCGGTAAAACCATCGAAACTAGTCCTGTGAAAATTTTGAAAATAACCGCTGATTTTTGTTGTTTGACTTTTGAATTAGTATTGTAAATTTATGTTTATTTAGCACTAAATTTATTTTCAAATATGGTTAGAACAACCTATGTATAAAAATATCTGTTCTCGTTAAGTTATGCCCGAATAAGTAAGCCAATCCGATCAGTCAAAAATATGAAGAAATTGAGAGCTAGAGAATATTACCTGCATGGTTATAAGGTATTTTCTCCCTCATGTCAGCTTTCCTTCGTGATGTAACGGTAGCACACTCGGCGCGTATTCGAGAGGTCAAGGTTCGAGTCCCGGTGAGGGCATTGCTCATTTGTCACGTGTCCCGCTTTAAGAAAATCCTAATGACTCTACATGCTTCTATACTAAATTCCTTGTCTAATAACAAAACAAAACTATTCTAAAAATGTTAAGATCAGTTCCGTCCAGAATATGAAGGAATTAACGAATTAAGAAACTAACAAATTCTCTTACATTTATTAACTTTTTTCAAGTTCTTCATCCGGTAATATGTTTTTTTTTCTTCAAACTTACGTTTTTCCAAAGGGAAGGAAATACTTCCGGAAACAATATACGAGTATTGTAACGTTACTCTCTCTCTTATTGTATGTGAGGTGAAAAATATTTCGCGTTTGGTACAATACCTACTCTTTGAAAAGAAAACAAACTGTCGGAAATTGAAAATGTTAGGTCAATACTGAAGAAAAGAATTTGCATTTCTTGAATAAATTTTAAGGAAAAATGTCTAGATAATACATCGTCAAAGAATTCGTATTCTCTATACTTTTTTCTGTGAAGAAAACAATATTTTATTAAGGGGTGTTGGAACCCCAAAATCTTCAAAAAATTGTGATTTCGAATTTTTGCACTTTCAAATTCTCTACACTTTTATCTTTCTAAAAATACCATTCTTTAATCTCTATGTGGTGTATTTAATTATGGCAAAGCACACTAGGGCTATCTGCCTAAGGGGAGGGATGCCTTTCTAAGGGAAACTGGCTCGTATACACGTTACACATGGGGAAAACCACGAAAACGCCCATGCAAGCCAGCCCGTTCGCGGGATTCGAACCTCGGACCAAACTACCAGTGTTCAGCGTCTTTACCGCTCGGCCGCTGGTGGGCCTTTTAATCTCTATTTGATCAATGAGGATTTTTACATAAAAACGCGTTTTTCTCCAAACGTGATTTTTTTGTACTCGATGTACCTTTTCTCAGAAACTACTGCTCACAGGTATCTAAAATTTTTATGGCTTATTTATTAGGTTCCCTAATATTTACTGAAATTAGCTTTTTGTAATAAACTTAGAAAAAAAAATCTTTTTAATTTTTTTGTGTGAGAAAAGTGCTAAATTTTACTATGCCTAACAAAATATTCTGCAATTTACTCTAAAATTCAAAATGTTTCAATAGCTCATTTCGGTATAATCAGATAGGTATACTTTAATTACGGAAAAAATTTCAAGCTTGTATCTACAGCAGATTTTGAGAGAAGGTACATCGAAAATGGCCAATTTAACATTGTCGGTATAGGGGTTTCTGATACCCCCTAAAGTTATTTATTTAACATTTTGTTTAACTTTTAAATAATTATATTAAGAAAAGAAGATTTTTTAACGAAGTTTTGTGATGAGAATTTCACCAGTTTAATCATCAAAATTTTCTTCGTTTACTAGTTTTTATAATCCTTTAAGCAAAACAAAATAATAAATGTAGAAAAATTCTTCAATTTGAAATTTATAAGACTATGCTCCACTCTGAAACAAAAGGAGAGTACTTGAGCCGAAACATCATATGCTCTCGTTTAAATATATACAAACCTTCAGAATGTTAACTTAACATTTATATAGTCGTTATTATAAGTTTAAATATGGTTTTATTTATATATTGCTAATAGTTGGTTATGTAATATTGGTTATATCTGATTTTATTAATGTATGAATAAACATAATTAACATTTTTCTACTAAGTTATGTAAAACATGAAAGATCTATCAAATTTCTTGAGATGTGTGACAATTATTTTACAAACACATAATATGTGTTTGTGCATATTATAAGTTAAAGAAAAGCAGATATAGTTCGATAGATTTTTCTGTAATCTGTATCCGAATCTTAAAATTTATCAAACTACTCGAATACATAATATCTAGAATCCTTTACATAAAAATATTAATAAGAAGTAAAAGTTTTAATGAAAGTAAAATATGGAACATGTCCATCAATTAGCTATAAAGTTGCACATATTTTGCAGAAATTTAACTTTCGGGTTGTTTACTCTCCCATCAATAAAATTCCAACTTCTATACTCAAGGACCCCATTCCGGATATAAATTCCTGGGGTATTTATAGGATTCCTTGCCAGTGCGGTTTAATTTACATTGGCCAAACTAAGAGAGCCTTAAAATTTCGCGTCAAAGAACATGAGGCATATGTTACAAAAAAGGAAACACAGAAGTCTTCTGTTGCTCAACATTATTGGTCCGAAAATCACACTTTCAATTTTTCTGCTGCCAAAATTATTCAAAAAACATCTTCCATTGGAGAACTGGATTTTCTAGAGGCATTTCACATTCATAAAAATCTTTCTGTTCTAGTTAACGATCCTAATTCCAATCCAAATTTGCCTTCGGCTTTTAGAGAAATTATGTTTTAGTTCTGGTTTCGCCAACAGATGGCGCCACTTGCTTATTCTTGTCCAGGCTTTCTTATCTTATCTAAACATTATTTCCTATCTTGTTCATTTGCGGTTTTGCAGCTGAAGATGATGGTTCGGTAAAACCATCGAAACTAGTCCTGTGAAAATTTTGTAAATTAACGCTGATTTTTGTTGTTTGACTTCTGAATTAATATGGAACATGTGTTTAATGAAAAAATATTTAAGAAAGCAAATTTTAAAATTGCTACTATATTTCTAACTGTGATGAAATTTAATAAATGGTGTTTGGTGTATTTGATTACGGCAAAGCACTCGAGTGCTGTGTGCCTAATAGAAAGGGATGCCTTCGTGGAGGTCTTTCTAAGGGAAACTGGTTCGTATACACGTTAGACATGGGAAAAACTACGAAAACACCTATGCAGCCGGATTGTTCGCGGGGTTCGAACCTCCGACCGAACTACCAGTGTTTAGCGTCTTTACTTCTTTGAACTATTGCAATACTTTTGCAATAATTCACATGTTTTGTATCTTTTCAGAATTTTTTTATTTGAGCATACGTGAAAGGAAGGGAATTAATACGAGAGTTACAACAGATAAACACTAAAGCCACACTAGAACATTAAATTCCCGCCCCCCCCCAGAGAATTAAGAACGTGATATTGAGGATCCCAAGAGGCAGTACTGTTAACAAGTTGACTGCCAACTCCGAGATGATTCGTAGCAGCTTTCCGGCCCTGGGCGAAGGGCATATTCCTATTGGTTCGCTCGAATGATATTGCCAACTACTGTTGTTCTCAAAAAATATACGTCTTAACTGTATGTACTTGTCATCTGAGGCAAGTACAGTAAATACACACTGGAAAAGAGAAATGAAGAAAACATTTTTTTAAATTCATATTTATAAACTAAAACAAAATAAATTATGCTTCCATCAATATGCACCAGCGGCCGAGCAGTAAAGTCGCGGTACACTGGTAGTTTGGTCTGAGGTTCGAATCCCGTTTACGGGCTGGCTGCATGGCATTTTGCGTGGTTTTCACCATGTGTAACATGCATACGAGTCCGTTTCCTTTAGAAAGTCCTCCAAGAAGGGATCCATTCCCTTAGGAAGAACCTCAAGGCTTTGCCGTAATCACATAAACCAAACTAAGTTGCAGGTTAGAAAAGATTCCCACTCTGAAACCCTCATGTTTGTGGATTCTTCTAAGTCCTTTTTGTTACCTTTTCTTTTACGCGACGATAATTACTGAGGTGATGCCCCTGCGAATTATTTGAAATCAATTATGTTTATCAGCCGTCCAGTCGGTATAGTGGTCAGGGAAGCTGACTGCGATGCCGAAGGGCCTGGGTTCGAATCCCGAAGAAGGCATGGTTTTAACTGTTCGTCCCTTCACAGGAAATGTGATGGTGGCTCACCTATTAGAATGCCGCCATTATAAAGAGACTACTCCATCCAGCCTTGTATAGATCAATGGACTGCGTTATATATGTAATTGTTCACAATCTGCCATTGTAAAGAAAAAAAAAAGTATTCCATCACGGGCAACAACATCTTACGTACAGGTGTTCCCACCAACGGCCGAGCGATAAAGTCGCTGAACGCTGGCAGTTCGGTCCGAGGTTTGAACCCACTTAATAGGCTAGCTTGGTCATTTATCGTAGTATAACTCCATGTGTGTCGTGTATACGAGCCAGTTTCCCTTAATAAGTTCTTCCCGAAAGCATCCCTTCCATTAGGCAGATAGCCCTCTAACGCTTTACCAGGAGCACAAGACCAATGCACATTCATTAGCAGTACGTAAAAAAGATTGTAATTCGAAATAAATCGTACTGTGCGTCTGGAATCACAGAGTATATGTGCTTCGTCAACACGGTCAACCATATTCACTGAATTAGCAGCAATCACGGTACTTTCTTAATGAATGCACCTACCGATAACTTTCATAGGTTTGAGCTAAAACATTTACTGGTTTTTAGGTTAGATTCAAACAAAATGAACATAACGAGTAAAATTAAAATTAGCGTTAAAAAAATGAACAAAGGTTTAAGTTCTTGAATATTATACCTTTTCAAGATTCGTCCTGGCCTTAAAGAAAATAGTTTTTGCTGATAATATAATAATATCAAATATTTAGATGTTTATAAGAATCATTGTAATTAATCTAAAAAAGCTAAATTTGCTCTAAGACACCTACCTTCTTCAAGCATAGAATTAGCATTATTGCACGTTAATGCAGTGATGTTTATAAGAATCAACTTAATTAATGTAAAATGCTAAATATGCTCCAAAACACCTGCCTTCTTCAATCGCTGCATTAATGTGCAATAAGTTTTACTCTGCTAATCCAAGCGTATAATTAGCATAGTAAAAATGTAAAAAAAAGCTAAATCTGCTCCAAGACACCTGCCTTCTTCAAGCATAGAAACAGCATAGTAAAAATTAATGATGTGATGTTTATAAGAATCAATGTAATTAATGTATAAAAGCTAAATCTGCTCTAAGAGTACTAACTTCTTCAATCATAGAAACAGCATAGTAAACATTCTTACACATTAATGCAGTGATGTTTATAAGAATCAACGTAATTAATGTAAAAAAGCTAAATCTTCTATCTAAAAAGTAATTAATGAAGACACTTGCCTTCTTCAAGCTTAGAAATAGCAGAGTGAAACTTATTGCACATAAATGCTGTGATGTTTATAACAATTGATGTAATTAATGTAAAAGCTGCTAAATCTGTTCTAAGACACCTGCTTTCTTCAAGCATAGAAAGAGCATAGTAAATATTATTGCATATTAATGCAGTGTAAAAGTTATTACATGCGTTATTATGCGTTTGATTTTATAGTTCCTGTGTCATTACTTAGCAGATATAACTTCCATAGATCTTACAAGAAGTCACGCAAAATTGTACTTGAACCACTTTGGTACTAGATGCTCTTTTGAATATTTGAACAAGCATCCATACTTAAGAAGCGAGAAATCAATATCTCACGTTTCTTCAATTTAACTATTTCAAATTAAAGAAAATTTAAAGTTTATCTAACGACTTCAATAAATATTTTCCAAATAATTAGATTTTTAATTTTGTTCAGTAAACTAAATTTTCTAAATAATTTCTTGTTTGATGCAACTTTACTTACAAATAAATGCAAAAGTGTTTGCAGTGTCTAACTTTTCGAATCGTATTACATCATAATTAATTACTTTTTTCTTGATTTCCAATCTCTCGCCTTCTTTTCGTCGGCACAACTTCTCCAGAATTTCCATGTCCTTTTTAGCCATCTCTAATTCTAATTTCCGCTTAATACTTCCTGTCTAATGAAAAGAGAAAAATAAAATTCAAATATCTGGAAGACATAGTTTGGGCATTTGTTTTCTCTCCGTTGCATTCTGATTAAAGAAATTATTCATACATATATATTATCTTTTAACATTACTGATGAACTCTTTTAGTCATCACCAATACGTGTTTTTGTACTTTAACTTAAACTATAGAAATTGATTGTTTGAAATGGTAAAAATGAATATCGTACAATGTATCAGCACTGGAATATTGCCATCCAAGCGAAGCATTTCTTGAAAATGATTCATTTCTAGGTTTTAAACAGATTAAATGCATTTGAACAAAGTATCAAATATTTTTATTTCCTGTTGCTATGTTTGAATTAATTCGATTTTATGCTTTATAAATATAATAATTAAAGTTGTTCTTCCGCTTAGTATAAAAATAGTTACCAGCTTTATATCCCTTTTGTTATAAAATGTTACACCGCTCTATTAAAACGTAAGAATTAATATGCAACATCGCTCCATTGAAACTCTTTGGGAATCGCTTAATTTTTGTGAAACCGTGGAAAAGTATTCTTATTTCTAATTGGATAAACTGAACAATTACATAGGTTAGTATACATTATGTTAATATAAACAGCAATCCATAATTGGCGGATCGTTTAAGTAATTTCCTGTTTTATGTTGTAGTGTTTTTGATTGTATAGCCAACATGTTTTAGAATGGAAAAATTCATCATAAACATACGACGAAAAATTATTTAGTTTTACTTTAAAAATCAGTCTTCTATTACTTGACGCAACAAGCATACGCAGAACAAATTTAGTGCTCTAATACTGGTTGTAGTCAATATTGGTAAGGATTAGTTTAACGGCAAATAAAAACTATGAAGAAGAAAAGGTTTGGCAATCGCATAATTTCCTGACTTTCGATTTCCTGACAACTAGCGATAATTTGCATATTATTCTATCACTACGAACTTAGTCACGAGCTCGTTTCCTCCAGAGGTTTACGCAGATTTTTAACACTTTGTGAGCCGCTGTCACACTGGCGTGACTTTTGCTCGCCAACAGTTATCGGCCGCTGTCACGTACGCGTCAGTTATTTTCGCCAATGACGATGCTTCACATCGACGTTTGTATAGATAGACATACTATAGCAAAACATTTGAAGATCAGGAAACATTGGTTTAAACTGATTTCCTCTCCCAATTCACCAGACTGTCTGTTATTGAAATCTTTGGTAAAAGTTTACAATTGGGTGCCCCTTGTTTATTGGCGATTCTTTTTTGACGCCAAGTTCGGCGCCAGGAAGTCACAATTTCAAGATGGCCGCTACACTAAACCGAATTAAGAAGTCGAAGAATTGCATAAGATCTGTGTCCATGTACACATCGATCTGTTTTTACTTAAAAAAACATCCTAGAATTGCAGAAACTAGGCATTGCGCACTGCCTTAAATATGTCCATGTACACATCAATCTATTTTCATTTAAATAAAATCGGGAAGCTAAAACAAAGTTAAAACTATCGTGGTAACTAGAAGTGAGGTTCATCGCCAAAATTGTCTTAAGAATGTCGCCAATCGAAGGGGCACCCAATTCTACACTAAAGCTAAATCTTTTTTCGTAGACTTTTGTTTTGTTAGTTTGAGACTGTCTTTCGCTGCCTTCAAATTTCGGAAACTTACGTTAGATTTAAAGATATCCTTCAAAATGCTCTTCGATGAGGAAATATATGCTGATCTGTTATCAGAAGAGGATAATTGCTTTGATAGTGAAAGTGATTCGGACAGTGGGAGTGATATAATTGTGAGACGATTCAAAAATAAGGAAAGACCAATAATTAGTGAATCTGAAAGTGATGAAGAGAATTCTGTGGCAAATGATTGGTCAGAAGTTGATTTTAAACCTAACTTTCATGCTTGCCTGAAACGGTTTGGGTTACAGGTACTATACAGCCAGATATATTATCAACTGTGGAATTGTTCATTGGGGACGATTTATTTAATGTGTTTGTCACACAAACAAAGTTATATCATAATCAGCAGAATAATGATAACAACAATGCATCAACAAAGAATAAAACTTGGATTGAAACAAATGGTGTAGAAATGAAAAAACTTTTGGGTCTTGTTATCCTAATGGGAAGAGTAAGAAAACCAGAACAAGACGATTATTGGTCTACTCACCCTGAATTACATACACCTATTTTTCGGAATACTATGCCAAAGAACGGGTTTTGGCAGTTATGGAAGTATTGGCACTTCAGTAATAGTGAGCATTGCCAAGAAAGGCTTGATAAAATAAAACCAGTTTACTCGTACGTGGTAGAGAAGTTTCAAAACATTTATGAACTCGAGAAAGAATTATCGCTGGATGAAGGTATTATTCCATGGAGGGGCAGGCTATCTTTTCGTACATATAATCCTGCATGGAATTTTAGTCCGTATGGTGGGTGAGGCGACATCTGGTTATATATGCAATTTAGAAATATATTGCGCGCAAGGATAATCGCTAATTGCGACAATATTGTCCGTGCTATCGCCATATTTAAATTTATGGCACGATGTAGAACAACTATCACAATAGTGTAAAGATTGCAGAGGAGTTACTAAAGCATAAAACAAACATCTATGCCACAATTAGAGTAAACAGAGGAGTGCCAAATTGTTTAAAATCTGCTACATAAGTCAATGGAATTTCGGAGAAATGGGAAAATTATGATACAAAAATGGAATGCGGCCAAAAATTGATAATGATGATTTCTAGGATACATTCATCAGACATGATGGAATGTGTGAGTAAAAGAACCAAAAAGAAGTACATTAAAACAATTTGCATACAAGAGTATAATAAATTTATGAAAGGTATTGATCCCACCGATCAATACCTATCGTGTTATTCCATACTTCGCAAAACAAAAAAAATGGACCAAAAAAAAACGGTTTTATATCTCATAAACTGTGCATTACTCAACGCGTTCCAGATATACATCAAAAATTCTGAAAATCCTATTAGATTCAAACAATTTTTACTAAACCTTGCACTAGCACGTATTAATGGGAATGAAGAGGAGCAACAATCAAGATTGGCTGCTGAATGTGATAAAAGATAGCCGAGGTTTGATCCACCAGGCAGACTTACTACGGACATGAGTAAACATAGAATAACGCGTATTAGTGGTAATGGGAGAATTCAAAACTCGCGAAGCGCCTGTAAAGTCTGCGCTGCAGCCAAGAAAAGAAGTTCCACTGCATACATGTCTTCTTCCTGCAACGTTTCTCTGCATGTTGGAAAATGTTTTCAGAATTATCATACTATGGATCCTAGGAGTTAAAGTTTTTAAATAAAACGATTTAGTACTAATTAAAAAATATAATTGGAATAAAATTACTGTAACACTTATTTTAGTGCTTTCTTTAATAATAATTATATACCAACGAAAAATTGCGTAAATATCACCGTTGGCGAGCAGTAGAATCTGCGTGAACCGGCGGCAGCGTAACGGCGATTCGAAATGCGCGGCCTGCAAAGTGTTAAAAAGATCATAGGAATTTAACCCTTAGGAAACCGAAACTTTCGCTAAACCTGGATGCTTGAAATAGTGAAACGCACGTCCCGATCCATTACTCGTCCCGTCCGTTTCCTCCCCTCCTCATCCATTACCACACAAAGAGGTTTGAAGATTCCAACGACATTCTTTCTACTTCCTAACAAAGAATCTTTCATTAGCCTTTTAGGCCTAGTTGTCTGCAATGAACTGGTACAATGCATTTCGGGAAACTGCACCTGCTACTGCACACCTTAGGGAAAGGGAAGAAATTAACATCGCAATTTTGGCCATTTCGGGCGGTTGCCATTGTTGAATGAAAGGCCATCTCCGGCGTTTTGGCCTTAAAATGGTAAGCAGCTAACTGGAATCGGTAGTCGGTCAGTCGATATGTAGCCTTCAGTTGTCTTTTATTGCATATCTATTCCTGCCCGAGTTGGTGACTACCTGAAGAATGGCAGCCGAGTCTGGTCACAGTCATGGCAGATTATAAGAATGGAACCAATGGAAGCTGTAGATGTTTATTATTCATGCTGAAGTACATGACGACGAAAAAGGTCCTGTCCAAATCCGCAAGCTAATGATTTTAGGGCTAACTTGATTAAAAAGTGAAGAATTGTGGTTTCTCGAAGGATTATCTTTGAAATGTGAGTTTTAATTTCTCAAGTAGACTATTATATTTTTACTTACAGTACTCAAGAAGAGCCTCATTAATTATTTAATGTTAAATCATATAAAGTCTTAGCCTGCATGCATGCACGTATTCTCTCCATTTCCATAAGTCGGAATAGGAAGTTAGTGGCACTTTACAATTAGATTCCATAGAGCTAGCTGAATTGGTCACATTAATCCAAACACCTTAAAGAAAACATAACCCAAGCAAACGTGCCATAAATTGACCTTCGCGATCGCCAGTTAACAGCCGCAGAATGTTTTCTGTGGGTCTGCTTAGAAGAAGGAAAGGTTTACATAAATACACTATGCATTTATCCTGAAGCTACTAAACATTCTTGTGTCTAATATAAAAGTGTGTGTGTGTAATTATGGCAAAGCCTCGAGGGCTATCTGCCTAAGAGGAGGGATACCTTCGTGGAGGACTTTCTAAGGGAAACTGGCTCGTATACACGTTACACATGGGGAAGTCTAATATAAAAGAGATAAGACTGAGGCAATTGCATCCAGTCAAAAGAAGAAATGTAGCCGCAGCTGTAGCACGAAGTGAGTCAGAAATACTACAACTTTCCTCTAGGCGATATTCCTGAGCCACGATTTTAGCTTTCATGCAGAATCTTTAGCTAAGGGTCTTCCTAAATTCCGTATTTATTTCTCTTTTACCAGAAAGAAAGTTCATAAGATTTCTGATTTTTGAAAGAACAACTTACCCTCCTTTACCAGGACATTTACACATTCATTTGCCTATACTCGACGATATGTTGGTACCCACTATGGTACAAATCATTCAGTAAGATTAATCAAAAGATGTCTGAATTCATTTATGCATTTTGAGTTCTCTTGTTGACAAGAACCTGAAACACAGATCTAGAGTCCGAGAAGAAGACAGCTTTGGAGAAAAAGGTCTTCCAATTCATCATCAAAATTAGTGGTGTTCTTTAATAAGTGTTTTATAAAAGACATATAAAGTAAACTGTGAATAAAGTATTTTATTTTATTATAAGTTTTTTAAAAAAAGGCCTTAAAAATGTGTAATAAAATGTTTATTTTTTAGATTAACTGATAGTGGGATTTTGCCCTTCCCCATGCTGTTGCTTCAAATTTTATGAGTTTATAGTAAAACAGATATAAGCAAGTATTTACCAGGTATTTAGTTGTAATATGCTGATTGTAAATATTATCGTATCTTTCTTGTTTAGCTTGAATTTTTTCTTTAATTTCCCTCTGTATTCGGAGCTGGCGGTTCAGAATTTTTTTTTCTCTCACCGGTTGGCGTCCCAAAGATCTAAAAACAAATTTCTTCGTTAAGATTTCGAATAAGTAAACTAAGTTTCCAAAGAATAATGATGTAGCAAGCCAATTATCATTTATGATTTATAATTTTAATGGATACTACTGTTCTTAGCGTATAAAACTCTTAGCGTTCAAAGCGCATAAAATTGCTATTCCTCGCGAAGATAATTTACTTTCAGTTAATTTTGCAAAGCATCGTTAGACATGTAAAAGAAACATAAACTTTAAACGTTTTCCTTAAATGAAACACTTTTGCAATTCTTCTAGAAGTGTTTGATAATTCATTTCAGGTAACTTATAATTCTCGATTTAATACATATACTCGTATATTAAAATATATTATTGGATTTATTTGTTCTTAAATTAAATGCAGTTTACTAAATTAAATTGAAATGAATTATTTTACGACTGTGTACAAAATCAAGCCCTGTAGGTCATTTGCAATCAAATAGATAAAATTCTATCCTCTATTTTATTAAATTAAATTTAATAATACTGAAACCTGAAATTTACATCGGATTCTAGAAAATGTTATCATGTCAACTTAAATGTCTGAGTGATTTTATCCAAAAATTAAGTAAAACAAACGAATTAAGGATAGTAAACTCGAAAGTCATTTACGTCCGAACTAAAGTATCTTATATTAGAAAAAACAAAGAAAAAAAATAGATGTGGCGTGGACGCACTCAGTAATCAATGCTGATAAACGTTTTGGCAATGTTTTCACCTTAAACATTGTATACAGTGAACTGTTTTATTGATTACATGAGTCGATTTATTTTGTTAACATTAATACTCATTTATGCACAGGGCCTACCAGTGGACGAGCTGTAAAGTCGCTGAACACTGGTAGTTCAATCCGAGGTTCGAATCCTGCTAACGGGCTGGCTGCATGAACGTTTTAGTGTTTTTCCCCATGTGTAACGTGTATACGATCCAGTTTCCCTCAGAAAGTCTTCCACCAGGGGCAGACAGCGCTCAAGGTTTTGCTGTAGTCACATTAAATCAATTAATCAATCATTGTTGCAAGTTCCAGCTGTTTCACGATTTCGCGTTTTGCATATTTATCACATCAGACTTACGACGATGTTGTTACCATGTGTTATGCATTTAAACACCGCCTTTCTGAAGTTTAGCTCTTAAACTGAGAATTTTATTTTGATGTTGCCCACACAGTAGAAACCTTGCCTTAATTGTATTTATATCGAGATGTGTGAAATTTACGAGATATTAATCCAATAAGCTTTTCATAAGTGACATTCGCAAAGTTTTCATAAGTTTCGTATTTACAGAATACTACTGTAGTCTGTTGCTATTTAAAATAGGAAATTTCTCCTGCTCTGCTTGTCTCGTAACCATGGGAATGAAACCTGAGGGAGATGATTCACGTCGCCTAATTTTCCCCCGCATTACAATTCCGTTTAGATCTTAATGATAAGAGCGCAAATGAAGACTACAGTAATAGATGAGGTGGAGAAAGCTAATATTATACGGATATAATGATATGAATAACGATCACAAATCAGGAAGGCTATCAACAACCTTGAAGTGACTTAAAAGAAGCAAACTCTAATTATATTTCCATTTTTTTCTCTCTATCTGAACAATATTTTATTGTTAACCTAAGATTATATTATAATACTGGCTTAGTCTTTTGTTGATTTTGTAAATAACTGCCTGCATTTTAAACGGGAAAAAAATTATGAGGTCCTTCTTCAAAGAGAAATAAAAGTTTATGTACCATTAAAATCCAATTTCAGTCTCAAACTGAAGTTTGACTAATTTTGAGTTTGAAACTGGCACGGATACTTTGGCTTTATTCCACTCATGGCTACTGCCAACTCGTCTGATGGAATCGGGTTTTACGACGTGAAGCAGGATCTGTTAATATAACTCTTTAATATGTTTTTAGAGTTGTGTTTTTCTGGAAGATTTTGCTCAATTTATGTTCCTTTCTGCATTCAATTACTATTAAAAATAATTATACTTAGAAATTCGATTTCAGAACGGTTTAGAAAAAAAGAACACACTGACAAGAATAACCCAAGTACACATAGAACACAGAATTTCGTTAGGCAAAGAAAAATAAATAATTCCAAAATGCGCCGATAGATGCCGCTATTCTCATCCACGGAACTCTGCTTGCCGAAGGTAGTAAAATTAGCCTCTACGTTCCTCGCGAAATTAAGCAGCCTCTGCGCACCGCATTTTAAGTTCCTATTACTCTGCATTTGAGACCTTGTCATGATTCTGTCTGTGAAAGATTATGCTCTGCTCAAGAAGCAATTTACCAGAACGGTGACCGTGCCGTTAACTTCTCTCAAGAAGATATCCACATTAAAGGGTCTATGATACGTACATTGTCTGCAAACAGCCTATAGGAGATGATTTTCATATTCGAAGAGAGCTGTTCATTAGACGTAAAACCTGGCAGAGGGTGAAAAGCAATTGCTTAGACGTTAATGGAAGATGTGTCTACAGCATTTCAGGTAGAGACACGTATAGGGGGGGTAATAAACCACTTGCACGGGGAACTGTCCGATCATTAGACAAGCTTATTAGCATGATTCGCAAAATTTTAAGAAATATATTGCAACAATGTTATCTATATTAAATTACACGAGTTCAGTAGTTGATTCGTGATACCCAAGAACCAGAATCTTTCGCTCCAAAACCAGAATCTCGCTGAGGAATTCCTTGCTTGGAGAAAAATGGGCATTGGATGGCAATAGAACATTTTGTGTATAAACAAAGCCCATTTCCAAGTGCTGTTAATACGCAATACTGCAGTATATGTATGAAAGGAACATGCCATCACAAACCCGCACTACCGACCAAAATTAATCCAAGAGATTACAGAAAGAACTTCCAACATCAAAAAATCAACACTCCTGTCACTTGACTGAAGGCACATGTAGGGATTAAAGGCAGCGAGGAGCCAAAGAAGCAGCTAGGAGTCAAAAGCTAGGAGTTGTTCCCAAAAGTAGGCACTGCACTCACTTCAATAACAAGAAAAGTAACGCGTTTCTTAACAAGTCATGACCCTTTTTCCACGTACTTTTATGCAAGGAACTCAGCTACATCAGAACAGTATGTAAAGAAAGAGGCAGTTCCGAACGCTATTTACTTTAATTGTACCCTCACAGCTGAACATTATTAAAAAATTCCGAATTCAGAAAGTGAAATGAATCCTTTAGTAAGATATGCAATCAAGAACAACCATCTCAAAAAAGGCATTGACTTATGCAACACAGCATAGAATAACATAACAAAGATCAAACACCGTCACCAAACATCCCATGCAAACAGAACTGGAGCTGTCCTCCATCGGATATAACGGCGAATGTGAACACATTAATGCAAAAAGAGCCACTGCCAGCGGTGTGGAAAGCAGCAAATACAATGCATGGCAAGCAACGCCTGGTCGGGGTCCCTGTGAGCTCTGTGGAGTGTAATTATCTGGATAATTAGTGTGGCTGGACAAGAACCACATTGCCAATGGTTACACAATGGGTATTCACCGCCCTTCATCAAATGTGTAGTCGAGATGGTACTCTTTCACACATAGTCTTCCACACATGGTACTCTTCCAATAATGAAGCAACTGTTGAACATTCATTTCTGAAATGACAGCATTGTCAGCCGTCTTTTCTCACCAGCTTGGCTGCCTCGTTCATCTGGTCTTAAGCCTTGTGACTTCTGTCTATAAGAGCATCTTAAAAATGTACAGCAATCGGATTGCAAACTTGGCTGACTTGACATTACGCACCATATCTATAGTATCATCATGGATACTCACCGATTTGTTAAGGAATGTCCTATTTTGCGCTTGCAACTTATTACAGAATATGGTGAAAACAGAATATGAGTGAACAGGTGAATATGGTGAAGCAGAATATAGCATGTTAAACTTTTTTTCCTTCGGTTTGGAGGGTTTCATGTGTGTCTTAACCCATTAGCTTATTATTTAGCTTGTATTGTCAGTTCTACTTTCGTGGGCTTCCGCCTGGATGTACATTAGTTACTGTGTATAAGAATAGAGTTCTTGACGCTGAACATCTTTGGTATTGATCACTGACCCTCTCCCATTTAGTTTCGACCAACTTCTAAGTTTACCTGAATCAGCTTTAGTCTTTGATAGGGTCAAGGGCCTGAGTCAAAATTTGTATGCCCAATTGGTCTTAGGGAGTTTAGCATTTTCAGTTTTACTTTAACACTTTTATTGCGTTAAACCTGCAAACAGGGGACCCTTCTGTTATTATACGAGCTGTGTAAATTACTACACAGATGATCTAATAAAAATGTTTGTATTAAATCTTCTCCTGATTTGATGTTACTTCACTGAAAAATTAGGACGGAAGAATAAGTGACTAGGTTGTCTTTAAGGAACCAAACTTTAACATTTTAGATAGCCAGATTCCGTATAAATTATATGTGTTTATTTCTTGATATATCCCTGAATTCTTAACTGATATATTTTTAACTAAATTATCGTTTTTAATTATTTAACTTGTAGAGTCCACTTGTCTAGCTGTTGCGTGAGAACTGGAAGAGTAGTAACTGCACAGAAGAAGGATTAAAAGTATCCTTTACTATACTCTTTAAAATTTACAAGGCGCCAACTCGACGCTAACATACTACTCCTCTGATTGGATGTAAAATGAAACAAAGAACTAACTAAAGATTTACCAGCAATAACTCTGGAGCAGAGGTAACGACAATAACCTATAACTCTCTCTATAACTTTCCTACTGAAAACTCGGGGTTTAAGGTAGAATTTGCATTGCTTCACGCGACTTACCAAATTTAAATATTCTGATATTGGCAATTAGGGGGATAAAGGCTTATAGGAAAGCTTAAAATTAAAACTTAGCTTGTTAGCTTAAAAATATATATAAATCCCTACAAACTGCTAAACGAACTATTTAGTGTAAAATTGTTATAATTGCTGAACTGTCTTCGTTGTTGCTGTTGCGTTTATGCTGAAGCCTGTTGAAATAGTGCGAAGAACGAAGATGATAGCACTGGCAATCTGCAAAATGTTATCATCGTAGAGGTTCAACCTCGTAAATAAAATCCCAACCTTTAACTGTTCAGCAAGAATGGCCGGATAATCAAAAACGCATGCAGTTGCCGATTCTGTATCTGGGCAGTTAAAACAGTTAATTGCTAAATTGTAATCAACATAAGGTTAGATTGTTAATTTAAAAAATCTATGGTTTTCAGACATTCTGTTAACTTTTTGAAACATTAGGCTGTGTTCAGACGGCCGAGTAAAGGGCATAGAAGCGTAGTCATAAGGGCATAAAATACGGGAATTCCGTTCACACTTGCGAGAACGGGGTGTAAGCTGTGGCCAATGAAAGAAGCTAAATTTGCGCATGCGTGGATGTGTCTACAACTTTCCCGCGCTGTTCACCTGCTCGATTGATTTCCCGCGTTCGCTTTGCTTGTTTTGTGACAGCGAAATCTTCGGTAGAACGCCGCTTCGTTTTAGCTTCGCTCTGATTGGTCGACGCTTATCCCAAAAAGTTGAAAACTTTGAGCCCTAAGCCAGATTTTGTGTCGTTGCATAGAGTGGTTGCCTTGGCAACGGAGCTCGGCTTTATCCACCTACTTCCCCGTCTGAACGAAGCTTTAGTGGTAAATTCTTGGATGTGTTAGGCTGAAATCAGTTTGCCTTTCTTTAAGTAGATAGATTGACTGTTTCATACCTGTGTTCATAAACTGCAACTGTATCCTTAATCCATTTTCGAAGCAGACCTTGAGTCTTCTTTGCGATATGTATCTTATCTTCTCGATCAAGCTGCTCCTTGCGCTTTTTTTTAGCTTCCTTCTTCTCCTCGGCATCCTGCGTATAATCCGTACTTTAAGTCTAAATAATATTACTAACAATATTACTATATTAGGCGCAATTTGTTTACTATATTAGGCTCAAAGCATTATTTACTGTTCTTAAAACCACAAATCATTTATTAAGAGAAAATTATAAGAAATCTCAGAAACTTAGATTTTCTTAAATAAATATTATTAAAGAGTTAACAATATATTCAAACATCGGACTTTTAATATTTATTCCCGTTTCCACATGAAAATCGTTATGTTACATGGTACATTTCCCGGCATAAAAATAAAGCTGTTTGAGCAAAAGGTGTTGTTTATAAAGTTAAAGGTATGATTCGTTTTAATAGTGCAATGAAACCGCAATCAAAATACAGGATGATTCCCAAAGTCCATTAAGATTTGAAATCCCAATAATTCGCTGAAAAATGTAGGTATAAAGATAAAAACTGACACACGTGCTTGAAATGTCATGGGGTTTTGCTGAAAGCAAAAAATTTGCTTAAAACGGCCAACAGATGGCGCTTCATATGATAATGAAAGCAAAAATCGGCATAGCAATTGATTTTTTAGCAAAGATTATGTTCTTTGTAACAAATGTTCAACATGTTGGCCGTTATTCATCAACAACACCTGTAGTAGACGGACACTTTTGTGAGCAGCACTGCACAGTATATCTGTAGGTATGGGGTAAAATTGCCATCGCATATTGTCTTTTAGCATGTGTAATGAAGTTGAACGATTGTGGTGGAATTGCGAGTTCTGGTAACCCCTCAACCAATAATCACAGGGATTGAGATCTGGGAACGTGAGAGGAGAAGCATGACGGAAGTGGCAGCTCAGCACGCGATCATCACCAAACGATGTGTACAAGAGATCTTCAACACGTGCAGCAACATGGAGTGGAGCACCATCCTGCATAAACGTCATACCTTAGAATAGGTGTTTATCAGCCATACTATGGATAATGCGATTCTGTAACACATCAGGGTCCCTCGCACCTATCGCACTGACAGTTTGAATAGCAGAACCATACATTTCCTGAAAGAAAAAGGATCCGATCACGACTGCTGTGATAAACCACGTCCGAAACCCGAAGGAGAGGACAGAAAAGGGACAAAATCTTTAAAAGACTGATTCCGTTTCTCACTGCAGCTCATTTTATACACAATCCTCATGTGCCATCATTGACATTATGCTGTCCAGCGCCATATGTTGTCCTTTTTTCGCATCTTTTTCCCTTTCAATAAAATCCCATGCCATTGTAAACATATGTATCAATTTTTACCTCTCCACCTACATTATTCCGTGAATTATTGAATTTTCAAATGTTAACGGACTTTTATGTCATCCTGTATTTTTACATCTTCTTCTGAGAATTTTATATATTATCTATTATTTTATTTTGTTTCTGTCTTTCAAATATTATCAATTAAACTATAATTATTATCATCATTAAGTAATAATCAAAAGTACAAATGCAAACATTTTCATGAAACTTTAGTAGTATATGTATTTTTAGTGATACTATACCATTCTACAGCGGAGTGTTTCTGAATTGTTGGACTTTTACTTCCCGTCATTCGTGTAATTTTGAGTTACAGGCATTTGTCATGTAGGTGATCTAGTAATTAATGCCGCTGTGTAAAACAAAAGAAACTTTAATTCATATTTCCGCATGTCTAGAAATTAGCCACTTCTCAGACTACTGCTAAGAGATCTCTACGAGAATTTTATTTTCAAATTACAAATCTGATTGTTTAACAAATAGAAAAATTTAAATCAATAAATTTATTTCATAATTGCTTATATTTTAATCAGTTTTAATTTTAGCTGATTTAATGTATAGCGCATTTAATTTAATAATTTTACAAGAAATAGTAGCATAATTGTAATTAATAAAAGATGCTTCTGAAGATATATCATAAAGCTATATCATAAGATACATCATATCATCATTTCATAATCGTTTACATTTTTAATCAATAATTATATTCATATGCTAATTATTAATTAATGCTACTCATTAATTTATTACGCATTGAATTTAGTAACTTTATAAGCATTAGTAGCATAATTGTAATTAGTAACAGTTGCTTTGGACGCCATACATCATGTACATCATTTCAGAATCATTTACATTTTTAATCACTAATTATATTTATAATAATTATTAAAATTAATAAATATAATAATAACATAATTTCCTTAATTATAAATATAATAAGTATATTTATTCATTTGCTAAAGATTAATTGATGCTACTTATTGATTACTAATTAACACCTAACTGAAAGGTTATTTGTTTGTATTAGATTATTAAATAAACTGTGGTCCTCCTGTTTGAAAATTCTGAAGGCTTTCAAGCCCGTTGCCACCGCAAGAAAGAGTTCAAAAAATGGTAAATGGCAACAGAAAAAATTTAAAAGAAAAACGATTTTTAGAATAACAGTAACTGAAAACATTTATAAAACTAAGTAACGTTTTAAAAGATTCTGAAGAAGATGTTAGACAATTAAGGATAGATGTTAACAATGGGACTTGACACCAAGACACATGCCTCTAAGGTAGAATTAGTTTTAAAGGAGAAGAACAAAATATTTAAGAAGCTAACAAAGCTTAGATTCATGACATTTTAAGAATGAAAATTCTACATCCTTTTCTGAGAATCAGAAAAGAACTGCAAAAATTTCCCATTCAGTTAAAGTTTTTCAAACGTCCTAAGTTTTAGAGACATAATTTTTTTTTAACCAGGAGACTGGAAAATGTGCAATGTCTTCGCCGGGACTCCAACCTGGACCTTTCGAGTGTGCTACCGTTACAGGCCGAAGGCATGCAGAAAATACCTTACATACTTCCCCTTTTAAAAGGCAACTGGGAATTAGGTGACCCAGTCGCCGGATCCTGGTGGTGAAGAATTATCATCTACCACCTTTTAGTTTGGGCGCCACAGTAAAGACACTGGGTTTATTTAAAGCTGAAGACGTGAAAATGTGCAATGGCCTGGCCGGAACTCGAACCACGACCTCTTGAATACGCGCCGAGTGTGCTACCATGAAGGCACGCAGAAAGAAGGGTGAAATTACTTTATAAAGTGAATCTTGGAAGTGAAGAATACAAACATCTAAATATCGAACAGCGTACTCAGTAAAATCGCTTACTGCAAGAATTCAAATATTGCTCAGAACCAGAGGAAGACACAACCCCATGGAATAAACATCATATTAATACTGGAAACAGTCTACCAAGTTCCAGAGTTCCTTACAGAATAAGTCCTGCAAAAAGACAATTGCTGAAAAAAGAATTAGACTCGCTCCTTGCTAATGGTATAACTGAACAATGCATATTTCCATATGCCAGTCTTGTCGCATTGTTTCCTAAATCGAACTGTAGCATAAGGCTTTGCATCGACTATCGCAAACTAAATGCCACCATTATTGAAGACACTTACCATTTACAAAGCGATCGTCTCACAGAAGCGAAGTCCAAAGCCCACTAGTCAAACGAAAGGTGAAGATGTGAAGGTCTGACACAGTGCTAGTCAAAAAACGAAGCGATGCTTAAAAGAAACAGAATCATCTTGATTCTACGCAGTTAAATGAATCATACTTGTAATAGGAGTTTTGGGCTAAATATAATAGAATGAATTTCATAAATGGTATTAAGATTATTGAGATTACGTCGTGTCTGACTGATTCAACAATGTTTGAAGAGAATCATCCTAATTATGTGATGTTTGCAGTTTTGAATGGATCATCCTGAAGTTTTTGAAGAATCATCCTAATTTTATGTAGTTGGATAAATCATCTCAGATCAGTGAAATATGAGTGGAATCACTCTAATTCTGTGTAGTTTTAGACGAATTGGGTAAAGTTCTAGTACGTTGTACGGCTTTGGCGCGATTTTGAAAATTATCTCTAACGCCAAAATGTCGCATTTAAACTTTATCGCCTCTCTAATTTCGCCGAATCTCATATGTACCGCAGAACTGTACAGCATTGGCATGTTTATGAAATGGTCACCAACACCAAAATGACGCGTTTGAATCCATCTGATGTATCAGCAATTGCCAAAATTCCCCAAATCCCGTGTTTGCCGTATACGCCCCAGTGAAATTTTCAAAAATCATCCAGATTCCAGGCCGTTCTAAGATAATCTTCGGAATTACACTGGTGTGCAAAAATTAAGGACGAGACGGTTTTTTCAATATAACTTGGTACAAAAGCTTTCCAAATCAACACATTTAATACCGTAAGATCCCCAATACATAAGGACATGAGTAATGTAAGCAACACTTACTAAAAGAGAAATCAGAGGGAAAAAAGAAGCTTTATTGAAAACGTAGCATGGAGCGCAATGCGACTGAAGGCCGAAACATCCCTGTGATGTCTGTCCAGCAAGAAACATCCGGTCTTTAATAGGGGATATGATCTCCCCTGACTGGTACGCAGGTTTCACAGCGTCTGCCCATGCTGAGAGTGAGGGTGTCAATGAGTTGTTGAGGTATTTCTGCCCATTCGTCTTGCAGCGCCAATCGAAGCTCCGGAATTGATACTGGTGGTAAGGTACGAGCTGCCAAGCGTCTGCCTAGAAAGTCCCATACATGCTCGATGGGATTGAGATCCGGAGATCGTGCCGGCCAATCCATACGTTCAATATCCTCACTCTCTAGGAGCTGGTCGGCAGCTACTGTGCGATGACATGGTGCATTGTCGTCCATGAAAAGGAACTGCGGACCCATAGCGCGTCTAAAAAGACGCACATATGGAAGAAGAATCTCGTTACAATAACGGGTCCCGTTGACTGAACCTGCGTTGAAGATGTGAAGGTCTGTATGACTACCAAACGATGCCTCCCCAAACGAGAACACCGCGACCTCCATACCTGTCCCTTTCAATGATGTTCGAGGGATGATTGCGGCTTCCCCGCTCTCTCCAGATGAGTATGCGATGAGAATCGCTACTCAGACTGAATCTGCTCTCATCTGTAAAGAGTACTCGTCCCCATTCATTGTCTCTCCAATTCCGGTGTTCCCGGCACCACAGAGAACGCCTTCTCCGATGGTCAGGCGTTAGAGGTACACACCGTACAGGGCGTCGTGCAAACAGACCACCACCGTACAGTCTTCTGGCCACGTTAAAACGCGATATCGGTCGTCCAGTCGCCTGTGTCGTGTGTCTAGCTATTTCTCCCGCTGTCTGCCGCCTGTTTCTTTTGGCCTGTAAGGCAATATACCGGTCATCTGCGGGTGTGGTTCCTCGTGGACGACCACTGCTAAACCCCCGGATAGCTGTTCCTGTAGTTTGAAATTGTCTCCAAAGTCGTGAAACGATGCTGTGAGCGATTCCGAACTCTGCAGCCACACTTGTCACACTGCGGCCTTCCTCCAACTTCCCAATGATTCGACCTCGGGTAAAAGCATCCAGATGTCTAACAGATTGATTATTCGTCATTTCTCGCTGAGGCAGCAACTCGGTGTGATTTTAACTGCTATACGGCGTGCAATCTCTTTGCCAGAAATACTGATCTTACACCGACAACATGCTTTATACTACTCAGACACTCCCCTATTACGTCTACCTGCATATCTGCGCATGTGCTACCGTACATCACATTACTTAATCTCCTGATTGGTCTTTCTTTTCGCTCTGCCTCTTCGTTTAGCTGATATGCTAATTTTTCGACTTCGTCCTTAATTTTTGCACACCAGTGTATGAACTGCTTGATATTCCCCAAGACCTAGGAACGCAGATCGACAACGATAGCTTCGTAGCTGAGCTAACCCCATATCCCAAACGATCTGTCCATTTTAAGAGACAGTGGGACTGTAACACCTTTTCGGAAACGAGGCAGACCGAAAGAGATATATTACTGACTCTTCGCCGAGATGTCGTACGAAGTAGCAGAAGAGTAGTATGCAAGCCAGCAGCTCTTAAGCGCGTTGTCATAGGAAGACAGAATTCAGAAAATGGTAAATGGCAACAGTAAGAAAAAGTTTAAAAGAAAAATGATTTTTAGAATAGCCGAAGTTGAAAATATTTATAAGGATAAACAACGTTTTAAAAGGTATTGAAGAGGACAGACAGTGAAGGACAAGTGTCAGTGATGGATTGTGTGGATATTTCGCCTTCTGACTGTAGGCTTTTCGACTCATAATTCTTTCATTATGCATTTTAGCAATAAACTGTTCTATTATAATATCAACACACATATCTTCACTGTAATATTAGTTTTAAAGGAGAAGAATAAAATATTTAAGAAGCTAACAAAGCTAAAGTTTGTGACATTTTAGTTATATTTTTGTAAGGTTTACCTTTATTTTTCTATTAGTTATTTTTATTTTAGAACAAGACCTTCCTTTAACTTCTCATTTTCCACCTACGTTTCCCTGCCAGAATGAGGTTTCAGGATTACGATTTATGTAAATGAATTAGAAAGAAACACTTATTGTTTACGATCGTACTATTACGTGTATGCTAATATATACGCCGGTGATCTTAAATAAGGGCCAACTCTGTTAATTAACTCTGTGCAGCTTCAACTCATCTATTTCAGTTAGTATTAGATTAGTTTCATATTTTCTATCTTGAGTTAAAACTTAAGTGCAGGCTTATTGTAAGCCCTAGAAGGGACCATATGTTCATTTATTTTGAGTTGGAATAAAGGTAAATTTAACCCTTCTTTGGACTTGCAAGAACTCAGCAAATAGTTTTACAGTTTTTTTAGTATCTTAGCTCACAATGAAATCTCACTTAGCTAAGATATATTACACTTTTCCTTTTTCTTAAATGCGGATGGAAAGACTATTGAAATTTCTATTAATTTGATATTTTATAATATATGCGTAAGCTAGTTAAAAAACTAAAAGCGAAATTTTTTACACAAATCTAAACGGCAAATTAATGACTAAAACGATTTATATAATGTGTACGTATTTACCAGTGGAAAGTCTTAGAATGTTTAAGAAAAATTTAATGAGAAGAATTAAAAAGGTTAAATCTTAAATTGAAATTTAATTTGCAACAAGTGTTAATCAAATTAGATAGATTAACTTTTAAATATTTTTTTAAGTTTATTCCAATTTGCAAATTATTTTCTTTTTTCCTGAATATTTTTTAATTATATCTCAAATTTACTTCTGATCCATTGATTTATCTTATTTTCTGTAATCCTTCAAAAATTCTCTCTTTCAAAGAAGTCAACTAATGCATTATTAAAAAGAAAAAGTATACAGTTTACAAAGACAAAATTATTTTGTTTTCAGAAAACTCATTTTGAGTTTTATTAACATATCTTAAATAGTTTCTTTTAAATTTAATTACTTCACTGAACAATGACCTGTTGTTTAATTAAGTTATGTTTTCCGTTTCTTAACTTTTGCATCAAAACGGGATAATTAAACTTCGAGAGCATAACAAGATTACTTTATACGTGTACCTACATCTGATAATTACTCTAAGTCTTGAATAAAATCATATTACGTAGATTTCAGAGCAAAATTTACTTTATTTATCTACTCTATATTAATCATCTTAGTCTTCTGAAGGTAATGATTTAATAAAGTCGAACTAATATCGTGAACCGTGTAATGTAAAAAGTAAACAAGATAAGGAAACTTCCAAAGAGAAAATGAATGATAAATAATAAACAGCATTTTCTGAAAAGTTAAATTTTCCTCCAGGGAATAAAAACTTATTGCCTGTTCATGAAATTACCAGAGACAAACTTCCAACTAGAAGTGTAATTCCTAAAATGTGCAACTGCAAAACAGTTCTAAATATCTCTTTTTCCAAAAACATTTACTTCATTTAAATGAAATAAAAATGCTTGTACTATAGATTGATATAGGGTTTTTTGAAGTAGACATAAAAAAAGAGCAATGTCCTTACCGGGACTTGGACTTCTCTAATATGCGTCGAGTTACTACCGTTTCACCACGAAGGCATACTGGAGGGAGGGAGGTTAAGTTATTTAATTACGGCAAAGCCTCGAGGGCTATCTGCCTAAGGGGAAGGGATGCCTTCGTGGAGGACTTTCTAAGGGAAACTGGCTCGTATACACGTTACACATGGGTAAAACCACAAAAACACCCATGCAGCAGCCCGTTCGCGGGAATCGAACCTCGGACCGAACTACCAGTGTTCAGCGACTTTACCGCTCGGCCGCAGGTGGACCTGGAAGGAGGTAGATAATACCTTATATATTCCTCATTTTGAAGGGCGAGTGGGAATTAAGGGACCACTGTAGATGCATTAGGTTATTTTAAAGTAGGAGACGTGAAATATCAGGAGTGCCCTCGCCAGAATTCGAAAGTGGACCTCTCGAATACGCGGCGAGTATGCTACCGTTACACCAAGAAAGCATACTGGAAAGAGGGAGAAAATACCTTATAGCACTTCAATTCTCAATTCAAAATTGATTGAACTTGAATTCGGGAACTCCAGAAAAATAGTCTTATAGAATTTTTAATCGCTGTTCACCATTATTATACTTACATGTTTAAAATATATGGTTACGAATTTTGTACGTATGTGGATAATTTTAGGGAAATTATAGCTTTTTGTACCCCAAAGGGCGTTAGCCTAAAAGGGCTATTAATTTCGGTTTGGCATTTTGCGTTAAAAACTAAATGTCGGTTCACTTTTCAAATTGTTGCCACGAAATATTATTGCCCTGTGTTATATCTAAATAAATTAAATAATAAAGAATCTCCAGTACTTTTCCGTTTCACCGGCTCAAATCTCGCCAAGTATACTTTATTGGCGAAAACACACAGTATACACATAAAAATTGCTAACAAATGTTAGTTCTAAGAATTTTTTATTTTGAAGGTATAAATATTTTAATGTCATTTAAAATTTTGTAAAAAAGCCAATAAATAAAGACAGCAAATTTGTAAAAAGGCATTAATTTAAAAATTTACCATGCTTTCATCGTACAACATCCCGATTCGCCGGTTCCTATCCCGTGACCCCAAGTGATCTCATCTCACGTAAACAACGCTACAAAAATCTAATTCTCTCAGTAATTATCTACATTAATTTCAAATAAAATCTTAATTTGGAATACAAGTTTAAATGCAAGAATTATTTCAATTCGTACGAATAGCTTTACTCAGAAATTAAAACCGCAGTACTTTACTTCGCTAGTTCATTCTCATTAGAATTGATGAATTTAACCCTTGATTTTGCCTTTTCTATATTTTCGCCATCGGGTCAGTGGTGTGATTGCATCCTAATTGACTTAGTTATCGCCCGCGAATGGCCTTAGGGCATAAAATTGAACTATCTGGTGAAAATTCTATGTAATTGTATGCCAGTATTGAAAGAAACAATCAATTTGATAAAAAATGTCTGCGACTTGTTTTGAAAATGTAAAAGTTAAAGTAAAAGGTTACCAGCGAGGATATTTGATTTGGCATCGGTTATACCATTACTGGCGGCTTTATCGCTTGCGCCGGCGAAACGGAAAAGTACCACCGAATATGGGCATCTGGAAGCCCTAGTTTGGAATTTGAAATTGGTTTTATTACCGATTTCATATTTTGTAACACTTCAACGAACTTTTGATAAACAAACTCAACGATTTCAAAGCGAGCAATGGCAAAACTGTAAGGAAAAAAAAATTATCTCCAGCGCCGGAAACTGTGTATAGGAAATTCTAATGATATGCTCATTTTAAAATTATTTTGCGATATTGCTGTTGAATTGAATTTTACGGTTTAAATGCGACGAAACATTTAATAAGCAAAGCTAACACACAAAAGATTAAAAAACGTTTTTTTTAACGTAATGTAAAATCTGAAAGTTTTAAGAGTTTTTTAAGAGTATAACATGAAAATCTAAAGAAGCGAAGCTTTGCCGAAAGTAAGAGTTAGTTAGTAAGTAAGAAGAATTAGTTAATAAGAGTTAGTATAGCAAGTAAGAGTTAGTCAGTAAGTTAAAGTTAAGTAAGAATGCATTTATTTAACACGTTTTAACATTGAGGCTAGTTCCAGCAAAATTTCAGTTCAGATTACATGCCTCAAGTTTTAACTAATGAAAAACGAAGAGTATGTGTTAATATTTCAGACAATTTGCTACAAAAGAAAATAATTATAGTCTCATGTAATTATATAACAATGATTTCAATAAGCAATAATGATTTCACATAATTTACAACAAAAGGCTGTTTGCATTCAGTTCTTCAAATGTCAAGTGGTTAAGGTCTCTGAATACTCGGAAATCAACCAGGATTTGATCCTATACGAAGAAGCTGACAACACAGTTGGGTTTCCCTGATTTTCTCCATGTGTAACATGAATGCGAATCCGTTTCTCTCATAATATCCTTTACCGAAGCATCTCTTTCCTTACGCAGATGGGCCCACCACGACCGAGTGGTAAAGTCGGTGAACACTGGTAGTTCAATCCGCGCTTCAAATCCTGAACAAAGGGACTGATTGCATAGGCGTTTTAAGGTATCCCTTTCCTTAGGCAAATAACCCTCGAGTTCTCTGCCATAACTAAATAAACCAAACCAAACCAAATCGTAGGCAGATAGTCCTTGAAGGCTTTCCCGTGTTCAAATAACTCAACCTAAGATCTTCGAATATGTGACTGTTGCATGAACTGGGATAACTTATTTATTTTAAAAGCAATTACTTCCAACCCTTTAGAGCTGACTACATAATATAGCTGCTTTCTTAAACACGAGTAACTAGAAAGTTTGTGTTGCCACAAATATTTTTGTAATTTAATCCGCTTTGTGACAAAATTTTTCGTCCTGTTTCCACCTTGCGCGCATGATATTTTAAAAATGGCTAATGCTACATACTTGAAATTGGATGGAATTCTTTATATGGGCACTATTTTCTGAACCAAAAATCTGATGAATATTTTAATATTAAAAAATTTTATGCACGAAAATATTACAGATTTTTTAATAAAATATATTTTATAAACTCAACTCCAAATAAAATAAAAATTTAACATAAAATTCTTAGAATTTTTGGTTCAAAGTAGTTTCCAAATGTTACAAAAGCTATATATAAAATCTGGAATTAAATTATGCAAGAGAATGTTTTAAACGGTGCGCGCAAGGTGGAAACACGACGAAAAGTTCTGTCACAAAAGCGGATTAAATTATAAAAATATTTGTGGCAACACAAACTTTCTAGTTACTCGTGTTTAAGAAAGCAGCTATATTATGTAGTCAGCTCTAAAGGGTTGGAAATCATTGCTTTTAAAATAAATAAAATATACCAATTCTTGCAACAGTCACATATTCGAAGATCATAAGAGGTTTAAGGTGTATGAGCCCGCTTAAGCTAGTGTCCTAGTGTTTCTAGAAGTGCCTAGTGCTACATCTTATGAACTTATTTTTTTTAATTACTTTGAACTTCAAGAAGACAAAGTTTATTAAGACATGTTACTATTAATTCATAAAACATAATAGTTTAAAGCGTGGCATACAAATTATGTGCAAATAGTATTTGCACACACTTTATGTAGAACTATTTTGAACTTCAGTTATCCGGATGCACAGCGGTTAATCAAGAGCTCTCACAGTTCTATGCATTTTAAAATCATACACCCACCCGACAATATTTTAGACTCTTATGTACAGCTTATGATGGTTCTGTTTTGCACTACTAAAAATCATTACATTTTCCAATCAAACGAAAAGTATGTAATAAACGTATAATGATAAACGACAGTATGTAATAAGCGTGTTCTTTGAGAGTTATAAGTTCTTTTTGCTGTAAAATGGCGGCAAGGATGAGTTACTAACTCGCAAAAAGAAGTAATATTTTCTGGCCGTTCAGAAGAATATAATGTACAAAACATGGTTATATTTTAAGACACAATAACACGCTGAACAAATACTAATTCAGAAGTCAAATAACAAAAATCAGCGTTATATTTTGAAAACTTTCACAGGACTAGTTTCGATGGTTTTACCGAACCACCGTCCTCAGCTGCAAAACCGCAAATGAACAAGATAGGAAATAATTATTAGATAAGATAAGAAAGCCTGGACAAGAATAAGCAAGTGGCGCCATCTGTTGATGAAACCAGAACTAAAACAAACGCTGATTTTTGTTGTTTGACTTCTGAATTAGTATGGTTATATTTGTTGGTATTTAACACAAATTTCAATGGAACATGTTTCTAAGCAATGGAAAGAAGTATAGTCTACACCAAACCAAACTACGAACTGACGTCAAATAAAAGTTCTTATCGGTGGGGTTGATTGTCACTTGCAATATCTAAAATCAATTTCATAACGAGGAAAAAATTATTATAAAGCATCACTTTAAACATCACTACGGAAGATAATCACTGAATTGTAGTTATAGGGGTTATATGATGCGTTCTAATTTCAGAACAATATATATGTAAGAGTGATTTGATATGGATTATTTGATTATGACAAAGCACTCGAGGGTACCTGTGTAAGGGAAGGTATGCCTTTGTGAAGGCTTCCTTAAGAACTGACTCGTATGCACATTACACATGACAAAAACCAAGAAAAGCCCATGCAGGTAGCCCGTTCATTGGGATTCAAATTCCGGACCGAACTACCACTCCGACTCTGGTGCGCCACTACCTAAGGAAATTGAGGCCATAGAAATGCAAATTACCGCGAAAAACACTAAGCATGGCTGCAATAGAAAAACATTCGTAAGAATTGGACTGCAGAAAGCCTGGCATTAAGTGATCTTATCTGATGAGTTCATTCCTGCTCTTACAATAACAATGGACGTGCGTAAACGACACATACCAGGTCGCATGAAGACTGGGTATAGTGGGCTGTTCAAGCGTCTTTAATGCATCTTTTATGGGCTTTGAACTATGTTTTCTTGTCACAGTTAAAGTAACTTCAACTAGTAAAAAGATTATAAGATATTTCTTCTACCTCCTAACATGCCTTCGTGGTGTAGTGGTCAGCACGCTCGGCGCGTATTCTAGAGGCCCATGGTTCGAGTTCCTACGAGGCCATTGCTCATTTTTCATGTATCCTGCTTCGAAATAATCTAATGTCTCTACAGTGGCACCCGAATTAAAGGGGGGTGAATGATGATTCTTCACCACCAGGATTTGGCGACTGGTTCCCCTAAACCGTATGTTACGTTATGTTATGTAGAAGTGAGGGGGCCACCTAATATTTACCCTAAGCAGGTATTGGCCCCACACACTAACTAGAAAACTAACAACATTCTGGCATCATTTCTCGAGTCGTGATGGAAATTGTGACTCCAGTGAGCACTACAAGTACTGCCACCGGCGGCGGTATCAACGGTACTCCTAACCTTTCAGCGTTAAATTATCTCAAGTAAAAGGGATTAAATTACATGATATACATTGCGATATACATAGTTGTGCAAGTGCATATTTCAAGATGTTATCTATTGTAGTGGATACAGGCAACATGTTTCAGGACATTATATATTGCATTAGAAACAGGCATGATGTTCTCACGTCACAAATCATTTTTGCAAACATTATTTGTTTACTATCAGAATTAATTAAGAACTATAAAATTGTTTACAAAGCTTACATTTAAGTACTGTTGTAAAGTTGTGCTGAAACTTGAACAGTTCAATTTTGACGATTCATTATTTGCTGTAACGTACGTTTTTATGTTAATTGATTTTCAGAAATTATATTATTGTCTAGCAGTACATTGTTATTTGCATGTAAAAATTGATCATGACATTATAAATTGTGGTGGCTAGAAGCAACTTATTTCTAATACATAGATCATGCCTACAATCGTGACTTGTTTACATCAATTTTTTGCAAACAGCTGTCAAAATTTGAGAAGAATATAAAATAATAAAAAAGACATAAATAAATAAGTCTGAAAACAAAAGGAAAAAAAGCTTCATCTGCATACTTTTCCGTACTACGTACTTTTAGATATATCTGCATACATATGCTGATACATTGCCAACTTATTTTTGTCAGTTCATTGTATGCTAGTACATGTGTTTTTACAATAATTAGTTTACATGAATTATATTCTATGATACATTACATTGTTGATACTTTACCAACTCAATGCTGGATATTTATTATATGTGTTCACTTATCAGGTAATTGGTGACCTTATGTTACATAGAAATATAGGGGTCATCTACTATTTACCTGAAGTAAACAGATAGAAGACCCTTACCCTACTTGTGCTTCATATGGTTTGCGATGCTTATTTCTTCCTATAAAGGTACGCCCGCGTACATTATATCTGCATTTAATTGCTTTATTTTGCTATTGCTGGAGCATTTCTTTGAAGGTTAAATTACATTACGTAGCTCTTGACTTCTAGCTGCCAAAAAGTCAATAACCTTCGTAATTTTATTCCTCAAGTGCTTATTCTTGACTGCATATCTTAGAAATGGGAATAAATCCTCTTCTGAATTTGGCTTCTTTAGATGAAAGGAATCTAAACGGGCAGGAAAATAGATAAAAAGGGTGACTCTTTTCACCACATGCACAGGAGTCTGATGAAGAGAGATTTCTTGCAGAGAGGTACGTGGGAAAGGGACCGTGCCCCGTGATAAACCACGTGATATGTCTGGAGAGATGGACTGGAGGAGAGTCAACTTTGGGGAAGAGGTTGTAAACTCTTCTGCCTGTATTTGCAGCGTCCACCATTGTTGTCGTAAGTCTTTAGTTGTGATCTGAAGTTTTAGTTTGAGGTGAGAAGCTGGCCAGGGGATGCTTATTTTCTTGGCATTGATTCCCTGTGCTGCCTCCTTGGCTAATATGTCAGCCTCTTCGTTTCCCTTATGACCAACATGGGCCTTGATCCAGATTATAAAGAAGTATTGGCCTTGGGCATTGGAGGACTTTCTAAGAATTTCCTGAGCTAATGGCGATCTATTAACTGTAGTCGCAATTTAAAAACGGGTAGTCGCAATTTAAAAACCGTAGTCGCAATTTTAAAAAGGCAGAGTATATAAGGTATTTATTCCGCATTCTTGGTGTAGTGGTGAGCACATTCGGCTCGTATTCAAGAGATCCGTGGTTCGAATCCCTTCGGGGAAATTGCTCATTTTTCATATCTCCTACTTCGAAATAACCTATTGCCTCTACAAGATAATCATTATTTGGATGAACAGTTACTGAGGTTTCTTCACCATCTTGTTAATAATCTAAAGCAGGGTTTCTTAACCGATAGTATGCAAGAGAAAAGAAGGTGGTAGACAAAGAAGTAAAGCATTTTTAACTATTAAATTCAAAAATTAAAACCCAACATTCTGAATGTTTCCTCTAACACTCGTAAATTTATGGGATCTGAGCTTTGTTCAAGGGTAGTGGTGATAGTGGTACTTTGTAGTGGTGGTAATACGGGTTTTCAATTGTGAGGATCCCAAGTTTTACTAACGTTTATTTTATTTTAAAACTGTACTATCACTTCTTATTTTCTACTTCCGGCCAGAATTAAATGCTTTAACTTGTTTATGCAAATTGTCTTGCTAACGCCCAAGTACTTAAGTTGTGGCTTTTTGCCAAGCGGGAGAGAGAGAAGGAATTTTTAGGAAGCAAGCCGCTTGCCACTGCAGTTTTACGAATTTTCACTTGGTTGCTGGTTGCCTTTGAGAGGCCAGAGGTTTAGCCCTCTTGATATTTGTAAACATATTGTAGTTTCAGCACCTCGGCGTACTACATACGTACCTTTTTTAAATAAAGGCCAGTCTTAGTGCTAGGCATTTGTATACTAATTCAAAGTTAGCTTTGAGTTAGAGTTTTAGTTAGTAGTTTTTATATTCTTACGTTCAGACCACAAGTGGTTGGTCTCTGTATTCCGAAGTTTCGAAAATACCTGTCAAGATAGAAAATAAAGGGTTTTGGTATACCCTTCCTGCTTGTGTTGTTTACTTCACACTTTCTTGAACATAGCTTGAGTAAGCTCCCTGTTCCGATTCAGGACCATTCCTGTTTCCAACGTAAATCAAGAAAAATACAAGTCCCGATATAATTTTTGTTTAGGTGGTATGCGTTAGTAAAAAGGTTGAAAACCGCTGTTCTAAAAGATTAACAAACTAATTTTTCAAAACGTCAGTTCTAAAATGCATTGTCCTGAATTATCACTAACTGATATACTGAGCATTCCAAAGGAACCCTGCCATAATCTCTGACCAACCAGAAAAGTCTCTATTTTGATACACAGGTACTAACTCTTGTTCACCATCTTGCTTATAACCTAAAGGATTAACAGACTAACTTTTCAAAATATCAACTCTAACCTGAATTTAACCCAAATTATCACTAACGAATTTAACGAGTAATCCAAAGGACCCTTGCCATAATTTCTGACCAACCACAAAGTCTCTATAGAACATTTATGCTACTGTTATGAGAAAACTATGGACAAATCAAGAGAAGAATGATTCACTGAGCATTCCAAAGGAACCCTGCCATAATCTCTGACCAACCAGAAAAGTCTCTATTTTGATCAACAGGTACTAACTCTTGTTCACCATCTTGCTTATAACCTAAAGGATTAACAGACTAACTTTTCAAAATATCAACTCTAACCTGCATTTGACCCAAATTATCACTAACGAATTTAACGAGTAATCCAAAGGACCCTTGCCATAATTCCTGACCAACCCCAAAGTCTCTATAGAACATTTATGCTACTGTTATGAGAAAACTATGGACAAATCAAGAGAAGAATGACATTCCAAGACTTTGAGATAGAACTTCGGGAGCAACTAGTAGCAGAAAAGCTTTAAATTAATGTTAACATCCTTTTTAAAGTTTATACCTCCGCAAAATGCTATTTTCATTCGTTGAAAAGCTGGATCAATAACCTTTGGCATTTTTTGTCCGGTGGCTTACATCTGGTACCTATATAGAGTAACTAGGTTATTTTGAAGCAGTAGACATGAACAATTAGCAATGCCCTCGACGGGATTCGAGCCTGGATGTCTCGAATACCTTCCGAATGTGCTAACTGTTACACCACGAAAGCCTGGAGGGAAAAACTCCCCCTTTTAAAGAGCGACTGTGGATTAGGGAAGCCAATCACCAATTCCTGGTGTGAAAAATCATCATCCACCAACTTTTTTAGTTTATCAGTATAGAGGCATTACGTTATTTGGAAGCAAAAAACATGTGTGTGTGTGTGTGTGTGTGTGATTATGGCAAAGCCTCAAGAGCTATCTGCCTAAGAGGAGGGATGCCTTCGGAGAACTTTCTAAGGGAAACTGGCTCGTATACACGTTACACATGGGGGAAAACCACGAAAACACCCATGCAGCCAGCCCGTTCGCGGGATTCGAACCTCGGACCGAACTACCAGTGTTCAGCGATTTTACCGCTCGGCCGCTGGTGGGTCAAAAGACATGAAAAATGAGCAATACCCTCGCCGGTATTCGAACCTGGACCTGTCGAATACGCATCCGGTGTGCTACCGTTACACCACAAAGTCAAGCAGAAAGAAGGAAGAAAATACCTTATAACTTAAATACTAATTAAAAGTTCGAAACACATATTTGAACACAGTTTCTAGAGAATATAATTTCCTCATTTTCAGTATAATATTTCCAAATTTTAACACTTTTATTTCCCTGTGACAGTGTTGTATATGGCCAGCCTTCCATACTGTTGCACATCTGATAATTAAAAGCAAAGTTTATATTAGATATAACTAGCAATTAGATCAACAGAAATTCATCCAACTTCAAGCAATGTTTCCCTCTGTCTGTAATAATATTTTGCAATCTTTTAAAAATTATTGGCTCTATTCTTATACGCGACCTAAGATCACCAAATATGGCGATATGAAATTTTGTGGATAGAGAGTCTGGCTGTCATATAAATACCATAGACAATACGTGGCGGCGTGTTAAAGCTACGTTCTGTTGTCCGAAGAAACATCTAATATGGTAAGTGCATTTTATTTTATTGTTTTTATTTTGTAGAATGTTATGTTCATTGTTTTTTACTATAAATTTCGGTTCTTATTGTTGTTTTTTGAATTATTTGTAATTTATTTTAGTTTATTTTGTTGATTTGTGCGCAATGCCTAGATTGTGCAATTCGTAGATGTTTTTTGAAGTTCAAACAGAATGCTGTGTACATGGTTTTCTTTGAAATTTACTGTTGTTGTGTTCATTTATTAAAAAGAGGTGTACGTAGCTCGTAGATTCCTTCGTTGCCTATATTGTGCAATTCGTACATGTCTTTTCTAAGTTAAAACATATCGCTGTGTACATGGATTCTTGACAAATATTTTTGGTTAGAAACTTTACGTTTTTGCTGTCTAAATTTTTTGTTTTTGTTTCCGATTTGTTTTCGGAGACCTTTTATGCTTAAAGTTTGAAATGTAGACAAAAAATTTAGATAGTAATATGGCACCGTGAATTATTTGTAATTTATTTTAGTTATTTTAGTTTATTTTGTTGATTTGTGAGCAATGCCTAGATTGTGAAATTCGTAGACGTCTTTTTAAGTTTAAATAGAATGCTGTGTACATGGTATTCTTTGA
This sequence comes from Stegodyphus dumicola, assembly GCF_044657685.1. Taxonomy (NCBI): domain Eukaryota; kingdom Metazoa; phylum Arthropoda; class Arachnida; order Araneae; family Eresidae; genus Stegodyphus; species Stegodyphus dumicola. The sequence continues at coordinate 184,881,820 of NC_140774.1, forward strand.
AATTTATTGCTGTTATGTTAATTTATTAAAGCGAGTTGTGCGTAGTTCGTAGATTCCTTCGCTGCCTATATTGTATTGTGCAATTCGTAGATGTTTTTTTTAAGTTAAAACACATCGCTGTGTACATGGATTCTTGTCAAATATTTTTGGTTAGAAACTTTACATTTTTGCTATCTAAATTTTTTGTTTTTGTTTCGGGTTTTTTAGCTTAAATTCTGTGTTCAAAACGTGATTTTTGCATGTGCGAAAACCGCGTTTTTAGAGGCATTTTAGTCTTAAAGTTTGAAATGTAGACAAAAATTTTAAATAGTAATATGGCACCGTAGAGTTTCTAGCCAAAAAATGTTTGGCGAGAAATTTGCCTACCTGAGGGCGCATATAAGAGTAGTTCTAAACTATTTTATGTTATCCGCTGAAATGCAAAATAAGATTTAATTTTAACGTTTCAAGGAGCTCAAATTTCGAGACATTTTAACTCCCAAATGCCTTTACCTGTTCACGCAGATACTGTTGAACTTGTTGTGCAAGCATATGCCTGTGGTATTCTCTGTAATTATTCAAGTCGTCTAGAGAACAGATTATCCTATCAGTTTTCGACAAAAAACCTTTTTTATGGAGGTGTTTTCTAATACGTCTTTGAGAAAGATAGGTCTTCAGCTGTGGATCTTCAAGACTATTGTATGTTTTGGATGGCAGACGCATGTTGTGCTCATCAAACAAATCAAAACGTGCTGGTGGTAAGAACAGCTAAATAAACATTTCATAAATATAAGTTTTATGAAGCTAATTAATTATAATCATTAAATGTAAATTATTTATTTTTAATTTAAATACATACATAGTTTAAATTATTTTTTATCATATATTATTCATTCATTATTATATGAAAGGATTATATTTCATCAGAGTTTAATTGATGCTAAGCTCTCATGAGGCATTTTTGTCCTAACCTGATTTTCTACGGTTATAATAAAAACAGTTTTTCACTTACTTTCAAGGACAATAGCGAAAAAATTCGACGTTACTTTCATTTCACGTCTTCTCGTCGGTTGTCAGCTAAGAACAATTTTGTATGACTTCTAAATTAGTTTTCGCCATAATATTTGATGCTATAATTATACTCCCTGGCATAATCAGTAAACAGCAGTTATCAGAGTTGAAAAATTGCGATGTAGATCTCGTTGAATATTGTTGATTTGAAACGTATAATTGATTTGTAATAATAATTTCAAATCAATTATACTTTATACGTATTTAATTTATATTGATTTGAAACCCCAAACTTCCTTTTCAGTTTAGAACACATCCATATGTAAGCAAATAAACTTACTGAATAGTTACTTTCAATATTTGACAATGCATGTACACCTTGCACAAAAAAAAAAAAAAAGTTCAGTTCTATTATCTTCCGTTCTACTGGACCAATTGTCGATATTTAACCTGCGTTTTCCCTGCCTCGAAAGTTCGACTTAGGATATATATTAGATTTATATATAGCATTCTTCTACTATAAGTATTCTGACACAAAATCAGATTTTTCCTGAAATAACATATAAATTTTTTTTCATATCTCGATTCTACGATTCAAATTATGACTAGACATTAAATTTCGTAATTTTTGGTGAGAAATTTGCGGAGAAATTCAAAAATTTATCTTGGCGCATTTTTTTCAGTTTGCGCCATGAATAATTCTTTCAGCGAACTTCTTAATTTATAGCAACCTATTTTCGTTTGCCTTTTTTCTTTGTGCACGAGTCGGGGAAAAGTCATCGTTCATACTTTCAAATAATTTTAACCATATTTTCGCTATTTTCGCTTAAAATAAATACGCCAAATTTCAGAACGCGCCAAAATGTAAATTCACCGGAAATTCTGAATAAAAAACTCTATTTTTTGCAGGTATGTTTAGAAATACATCTACTCTAAGATGATGGAAAAAAATTTTATAAGTTAAAATACAAAATTTTTTTCCGAAAAATTTATAAATATTATTTACAAATACAAATTTTAAAAATAAATCATATAAAATGGGTGAATTTTATTTGGAATGAACCTGAATTTCGAAATGTGAAAGGAATAAAATTATTTTAATAAAAAAAAGAGAGGTTAAATGTATACCTAATTCAATTTACATGGAGAAGTTAAACTTTTGAGAGCTAATGTTTAAAAAGCTGCTTGCTCGATTTTTAGAAAACTTGTAACTTTGGCATAATTTGAGTCATAGAATCGAAATATGGAAAAATGCTGGTGTGTTATTTAAAAAAAAAGGGGCGAATTTTGTGTCAAAATGCCTATGTTATAACAATGCTGTATATAAATCTAATATATATCCTACGTTGCGCTTTTGAGAGATATTGTTGGTGTATTTAATTATGACAGAGCACACTAGGGCTATCTGCTTAAGGGGAGGGATGCCTTCGTGGAGGACTTTCTAAGGGAAACTGGCTCGTATACACGTTACACACGTTACACCACGAAAACACCCATGCAGCAGCCCATTCGCGGGATTCGAACCTCGGACCAAATTACCAGTGTTCAGAGACTTTACCGCTCGGCCGCTGGTGGGCTTTTGAGAGAGGTAAACCGCAAAGATCCCATTTTTTTATGCAAGGTGTACAATACAAAGCACATTTTGGCTCTAGCCTAGAAAATAGTGCCCTTTGATTTGGAGCCAAATACCGACAGTGGTACCCGTTTTTGCTGTTAGAATCGACTCAAAAATATTATAACACCCAGTTTTATGTTACGTGCCGATGTGTTTCTTAACCATTTCCTGAGACCTGAGACATACAGGGGTTGGACAAAAATATGGAAACACCTTTAAAAAAACATGTTTCTTTGCTTAATATGGTGTAGGAAACCCGTTGGCATCCAAAACAGCTTGCAGTCTTCTCGGAATGGATAAATACAGTTCCTGTATGTTTGCCAAGGGAATATTATACCATTCTTCCTGCAAAATGGTGGCAAGTTCAGATAACGATGTTGTCGGTAGATAACGAGAACGCACTTTCCGTTCCAATGTAGACCACAAAGGTTCGATAATATTCAGGTCTGCTGACTGTGGTGGCCAGGGGAGATGGGACAACTCATCCTCGTGCTCAGAAGACCAGTCCTGGACAATGCGAGCTGTGTGAACAGGGGCTTTGTCGTCTTGGAAGACACCATCACCATCGGGGAACAAAGTTTGTACCATGGGATGAACTTGATCGGCCAAAATGTTCACATAAGTCTTGGCAGTCATGTGCCCTGACACAGTTATCATGGGGCTAGCAGAGAACCGCGATATGGCTGCCCAAACCATAACAGAACCCCTGCCATGTTTCACTCTTGGCAACAAGCAGTCTGTATTATAGGCTTGAGATGGCGTTCTCCAGACGTAAACTCGGCCAGAAGTGGGAAACAATGTGAAAGAAGACTCGTCAGACCATATTACTCGCTTCCACTGCTCTATAGTTCAGGCTTTATGACTTAAACACCACCTTTTCCTGTTACGGGCATTAGCATCACTGATGAGTGGCTTCTCAATTGCAGCACGGCCAGCAATTCCCTGTTTTTAAAGCTCCCTTCTAATTGTTTTGGTACTCACAGGGTTCGGTAACACAACATTCATTTCAGTAGTAACTTTTGCAGCTGTGGTCTTATTTTTCTCGTCACAATTGCCCTTAATGATCGTCTGTCACGATCACTCGGGACACACTTTCGTCCGCGCTGTGATTTAGCAGATGATGTTTGTCCGCTTTTCAAATATGCGGAATAAATCTTCGATACAGTACCTCTTGAAACACTAAACACCTCGGCTACCTTGCTTACGGAAACACCTACCCTACGTGCTCCGACAATTTGCCCACGTTCGAAGCTAACTCTGACATAATGCTATGACAACCTCACATAACAGTACTCCGACAACAACTGAACTGTTTAGCACATTTACGAAGTTGTATAGGTGGTGTCAGTAGTCAAAAACGCCAGTGCCACCTACATATTTCATTAAAATCAATCTTTCTTTTCAAACATGCATTTCACAAGGTGTTTCCATATTTTTGTCCATCCACTGTATATGTTACACGCATTTATTACATTAAATAAGCCTCAAATAATTTCTGTTTACTGTGAAGATTTGAAATTTGCTACAGGAGCAGGAAATGGCTGAACCCTATCGGTTTGTTTTTCTGTTCCTTGCTGGTTGAATAGTTGACTAAATGGCTTCAGTGCATAAACAGCTAGTCTCTATAACCCACATGAAATGGTTAAAGTTAATTTGATTGGAATTTATCTGTTTACTGATCGAGGACTTGGAATTTTAATTGCCATTAACTGACTTTTGGTTTCCGCTAGCTAATTGGTTCTAATTAATCATTATTCCGTCACTTGACAAAGAAGTATGTCTAGTAAGATAAAAACTCCTTTTTTTTCCATGATTTAGAGTGAAATCGTAAGAAAGCTATAACTAATTGGTGCGCGAATAATGGTTTAATTTGTTCTCGTTTTGAACGTCAAGGTTATACTAAAGATATGCATCTGATCGAACTTAAGGATCACTTGGATGTCTATGAATGGATTTGTAAATAGAAAGGTGCCGGAAAGTAGCACCCATATCAACACCTTGAAGGCATGTGAAGCTACATTAAACTCGAGTTTTGTCAGCGAGGTCTTCGTCAGTCGTCAGATGTGTGTGTATTTAATTATGGCAAAGCACATTAGGGCTATCTGCCTAAGAGGAGGGATGCCTTTCGTAGAGGACTTTCTAAGGGAAACTGGCTCGTATACACGTTACACATGGGGAAAATTAGTCAGTCGTCAGATGACATTTTGTTTTCCTACTCTGCAGGGTTCCTGCACCGGGATCAGGAGAAGGAGAATCAATTCCGTGATTACATGATTTGCATTATGTATGTGCAACAGTCACTCGGGGCTGACGATAAGACGTATCCAAGAACACCCCAGAACAGTACTTTTGTAACTTGCGTTTTCGGTGTTGTTTCGTTTGACTGCCATTTTGGAAAATTTGCATCTTGGCGTCATTCTTGGCTTCATAAAAATCGCCAAAAATATCAAGTGGTACCCGATTGTACACTTTTATACACATTTTCGAAAAACTGAGATATTTTTGAACGAGTTTGTCTCTCGTGGTCACTTAATTGAATTTTATCGCATGATAAAAGCTCAATGTGATCGCAAAAAATTATTTTGCATACTTTTGTTCCAGGATATAGTTCAAATAATAGGTGCTACTTTGATAGACGGTTGCACGGATTTTGGCGATTTTTTTTTTGGCGAGCGATACGACTTATGGTAAACCCATTGCTGGACAAGTTATTTTTATGGTAACCGACACTTAATTGTCATTTTATTTAAAAAATAATGCGTTTTATTATGCATAAATTAAGTGTTTTAATATTATTTATGGTTTCTAAATATTAAAAATCAATTTAATTTTTCATTTTTATTTGAAATAAAAATTTTGTTGTTTATGATATTTTATATAATTTTATGTTGTGGATGGTGTAATCAATGTCGTCACCTTACTTAAAAAAGTAATTGGTTTTATCAATATCTATAAATTTAATCTAATGTTTTAAACATTATAGCTGTTAAATATTAAAATACAATTTAATTTTGAATTTTCTTTAAAAATGATTTATTATGAATGATTATTTAAATAATTTTAATTCTATGCGTGATGTAATCAGCTCCCTGATTGGTTACTGAATATTTATGCATTACCGCGCCATTTTTTAATTTTTATTATTCATCTCTTCGAATTCCTCAGATTTCAAAGCGAATGGATATGTCCGTTTCGAAGATGAACGTTGTTATTGGTAAATTACCAAGAATTATTGATATCGGAATAAAAAAATTGCCCTTTGAGACCTTACCTTATTTTGGCCAACCTGGCTTTCCTAATCAAAGATTTATTTATAAAATTTTACAAGGGTCAGAGGAAATTTATATTAATTTTTTGGAGGAAACATCGCTAATTGCTTTTAATGAAGTGCGAGAGATGTGGATCACAGATAAAGAGCGTTAGAAGATCTCTTTTTTTTTTTTTTTTTTTTTTTTTTTTTTGTACTTATCAAAATACGACAGGTAAAGTACTTAAAGAAAATGTAAGTACGTATTTTTATTTTACTTTATAATCGTATACTTCAATTTTTATTAAAAAATTAATACACTGTTTTCAAAAATTCCTGAGATATTTATTGCTACATATGTTTTAATGTTAAATAGTTATATCCTATAAAACTTATTTTAAAGTATTTGAATTTAACTAATATTTTAATTCTTTTAAACGTTGGTATGATGTTTTTAATTCGATATTCAATTTAAGTAATATTTTAATCCAATTAAATGTTGACGCAATTTTTTATAGCGGTGTTTTTATTCTATTATATGAAAGAAATAATTTAACCTTATTTTAGCATTTTATACTCTTAGTAAATGTATTTATTTACATTTGCCAGCCATCTTAAAAAACAACGTTTTCAACAAAAAATTAATCCATTATTTTTAACGATATTTATTTTTTTTTTTAATTTCGAATACTTTACTGTGCGTAAAATACGTAAAAGCAGCATCTTTTAAGATAGCTGACGACTGTAAAAACCATGCCAACAATTACGCCAAAGTAAATCGCCAAAAATCCGTGCATCCGTCTACCAAAGTAGCACCAAATAATATGTACAGTAAAAAGGAAACAATATACTTTATGAAAATCATAAAAGCAATAAACTTTTAAAGTAATAAAAGAACTTTTGTAAGCATTATTTTGCCCAATTAATTGATTACTTAAACATCAGGAAGAAGTTTTATACTTTCCAGAACTCTTGATTTTTCATATGTTTTGAACACATTAACAATCTGAATGTGTGAGCTTTTCAAAAGGTTTTCAGCGTTTAATTTTTTAATTCGAGTATTTTACGTTGACGTTAACAAAGTAAAAAAAAAAAAAAATAGTTCACGAAATATTTCATATCTTATAAAATGAAATCATTAAATCTTAATTTGTAATATAGCTTGATTTAATTATTTAGAATAAATTAACACTGTAGACATAGTTGATTTCTTGTAATTAAAATCAAAAGTTATACAGGGTGTTTATAAAGTCCTGGATCCATTTTGATGTTTAATAACTCATAAAATAATAAAGATGGATTAAAATTAATAACATAAATGGTTAAATAGACTCAAAACGTTTCATGATCCTTGTCAATTAACCTCCACGTGTGCCCCCTTCTTCGCACGGAGAATATCAAGTCGATATTCAATTTCACGCCAGGTACCGGCAAGCACGTCGGCATCCACAGAGGCTATTGCAGTTGTAATTCTGGCTTTTAGGTCATCAATGTTCGACACTTTCCTCCTGTAAATGTTGTCCTTTACAAATCTCCAAAGGAAAAAGTCCAGCGACGTTATATCAGGTGATCTGGGTGGCCAAGGAATTGGACCTCCTTGCCCAATCCATCTGCCTGTAAAATAGTCATTCAAAGAACTACGAACGATGGTACCCCAATGAGGTGCTGCACCATCTCGTTGCAAAAAGACATGTATCTGAAGCTCTTCTAGTTGTGGAAATACGAAGTTTTCCAACATGTCTCAGTATACGACTGATGAGACCGTCTTTTCTGTAAAAAAGAAAGGCCCAATGGCTCGGTCGTGCATTAATCCACACCACACATTCACCTTTGGGGAATCCCTTTGTGCCTCACGGTATTCATAGGGGTTTTCAGATCCCCATATGCTCACATTATGGCGATTAACAATGCCAGAAAGATGGAAGGTTGCCAAAAACAAAAGAAAGATAAATGCAACTAATAAGCAGGCGATATTTAGAAAAGTACAAATATTTAGACTGGAAAATGAAATTATCTGAAATTAACCACACGCGAGGACGATATTTACAAAAGTAAAGATATTCAAACCTGAAATGGAAAATATATAAGTTATTCCATCAATAAATGCCATAAGTTTGTTTATATCTTCGAGTTATTAAACATCAAAATGGATTCGGGACTTTATAAACACCCTATATTTTTAAACGCAAAAATATTTTTGACATTCTTACATTAGTCGCTAACTGAGCTTTTGTCATCTTAAAAGGGCAATCACCAGCCGGGACTTTAGTTTGCAAAGGTATATCACACCAAGCTGGAAGTGCACTCTCTGGAAGTGATCCATAGGGGCGAATATGGCTTATTTTATCTAAGATGTCTTTTTTGGGCCTAGCCAGTCTTTCTAGGCGAAGCGATATTTTGTGCTTCGGGCTTTTTGCTTTGACAGCCTTAGTTGAGTCCTTGCCTTCGTCTTCTTTTTTGCATTTATCTTCTTCTGATGCTTTTTCAGATTCTGCAGTATCTTCTATTAACTCTGCCGTCTTCCAGCTTGAGATACTACTTTCATTATCTTCTAATATAACTTTATCATCATCATTTTTCTTTATAGCTTCGTTTATATCCTGCTCTTGATTGCTGGAATTAGCCGATGAGGTATTATTTATATTTTTCACGAATGACCCTTGAGATGTTGAATCTTCTGTCTTAGAATTAGTTGTTGCGATGTCCACAGAGAAATCCTCAGAACTTCCAGATGCCATTCGTTACAATTTATTTTCGCTTTGTTTCTGATTTTATACCCTTCGAATAATTTCGGCTTAATCAATGTTTTGCTGCAAGTTACAAATAACATTGTTTAATTTTAATGCAGCAGATTTTACATTGTTTGTAAATTTTTCGCAACAAAGCAAACTTCGTTGTTCTAAAAGTTTCTCATTGTTTAATAAAGATATCTGTTTCACTTTGCGAAAGATTAAAAATTCGCTTCTTTGCAAAACAGAACGCTTTTCCCAATCCACATGACATATTATATTTCATAAAAGTGATCAGATATTAACACCTTTTGTAAAAATAAACAATTATATTATTACAATACATTAAAAATTAATATTTTTGAATTTAACATTTAATTTTGCAGATATTTTAGACTATTACATAAATTTCATAAAAAAGTGCGGTACATCAAATGTAAGACACGAATGTAATATACTTTTGAATTACACACACCCTTGAATTTAACACTTTCCGGCACGATACCTTTTAAAGTCAGAGTTTTGATAAAAAAAAAAAAAAAAAAAAAAAAAAGTAGGCAGTTTAATTAGGCCTAGAGGAGTACACAAGTAAAATTTTGTGAAGATACCGCTTGTCGTTTTAATTCTGTGCGTGTGCCCAAAGTGGCACACTGATTGAAAAGAGCTTCGCAAATAATACGGAGATATACGGAGAAACAAAGAATACGGTGAAACAAAGAATACAGACTCTCAGTTGTCCTAGATTATCGGTGAGCCCGTTCTGGGCACACCTAGGGTTCGCCGTTTGATTTTAGGCAAGATTTCAAGGTAAAAAATTTTAAACTAATATAGAATAAGTAGATGAGCATACAACCAAAAACATAACATAGAAATGTCTTTCAAACAATTCCTTTTATATCCTAAAAAAATCTGGTACATTTCTTTGAAAAATGAGGGTCTTAAAAAACTAAACATGGCTAAAATATATGGACTGGTTTGTGTTGAGCTGCCATCTACTATAAATAAAAAAGTTCAGAGTAACCTATCGTAACCTATAAATCCTTTTACATTCAATTTTTCTGTGCGTACAGAAGGAAATTTTTAGGTGTGTCCAGACAGGACACACTGTGCCGCAAAGGGTTAAGAAAGCGTTACATTTTAGGATAAATTTTAAAAAATAAAAGTGTTGCGAATATTTGATAATAGCATGATTCTGATCATAATTCATTTCCTTCTGTTCAGAAGGAAAACCAAGTTACTTAATTTAATATAATATTTTACAGTGGTGTAGGAAGACAAATTAGAGGAATTTAAAGACATATTATGAACTATTTATTTTTAGGCTTATTACTAAGCAGTATATTGGACGGAGACTTAAATCGGAATCATCCAACCAGAAATGGCTATTATAATAGGCATATTATCTTATGCTGTTGGTGGCTAAATGATCAGATTAATTTACTATTTAAACAGTATAATTATTTTATATAAGCAAGCGATAAGCAACGGAGGACGTGGGCACTGTCCCTTTACCAAAAGGTTAATCGGTATAGCACCACGTCCACCTATATCTAGAGAATAAAGAGGAATTACAAGACGCCACGCGCCGGGCGCCCAAACCCAGAGCCAAATTCAACCCGGGGGCAGTCCAACAGACCAAATGCCCACGAAAGACAGTCCCAACAACCGCTCAGGCCCCACATTTATTAAATAAAATAACAAAAGCATGCAGGGCCAAAAAGGGCGAGTTTGGACAATAAGCAAAAATTTTACAAAGGTGTAATACACACAAATATAGAATATACATAAGCTAAAGTACAGTCTGATGTTGGGCAGCCCAATAATATACAATGAATAAATATAGACAGTAGAATTAGACTTAATGACAATATAACATTAAAAATAGAGAACATAGTGAAATAATGAATGTAAATGATTACAGCAATACACAAAGGATATACCAAAAGAAATAAAAATAAAAGAATACAATGTAACAGAATGCAATAGCGGTACAATACACTTGATCACGTGGTATTGTGGGAAAAACATGCAATAAGGCTAATTATACGATTATGAGGAATAAAAATAACATATTTAGCCTGCATAAAAGTTAACGAATATAAGATACTATACAATACTATACAATATTACAATACAATACAATACAAAAAAAAAAAATTAACATATTTAACCTGTACTAAAAGCCAACTGATATAAGATACTATACAATACCACAATACAATACGATACAGTAGATACAATACCACAATATAATACGATACAGTAGATGCTATACAATACTATACAATGAAAATACAAAATACATTCAGTGTTGGTGACACAAAAATACATTTAAAATTGTCATGACACTAGTGATGAAAATACAAAATACATTCAGTGTTGGTGACACAAAAATACATTTAAAATTGTCATGATACCAGTGATCCTAATGCAGCAAATAAATTGATGCAGTTACCTGCATAAAAGATAACTTATATAAGATACCATACAATACTATACAATACTACAATACAATACAATACAAAAGCTAATTAAACGATTATAATGAATAAAAATTAACATATTTAACCTGTATAAAGCCAACTGATATAAGATACTATACAATACAAAACAATACCATAATACCATACGATACAGTAGATACTATACAATACTATACAATAGAAATATAAAATACATTCAGTGTTGGTAACACAAATATACATTTAAAATTATCATGACACTTGTGATCCTTATGCAGCAAATAAATTGATGCAGACAGTTAAATGTGTTACTATACATTTGCAAAGGATGAAATATAGACTTAAGTATGCCACAAATTATGAACATATATTATACCGTGAAAAACACAAAATACATTCAATGTTGGTATAAATACAATGGATATATTTAAAACAATGGATAATGGTTGGATATATTATACAATGAAAATCTCTAGCGACCCCAATACATTCAGTGTTATTATTACACAGAGAATTAAATGTATTATTACATGGGCAATTGATGAAAAGAAGACAGTAACAGTATAATGTATAGCCAAATACGCAAATATATGGTATACCGATGTTTAACAGCAACTGGCAAACAATGTACCATTAATACGCCCAACTAGATATGCCAAGATATTATATACTATTATACAGTGAAAAACGCAAAATACGTTCAATGTAGATATTATCATAGTGCATTATGAGGGAATACAGACAGTTATATGTTTGATAATACATGGGCAAAAGATAAAAATAAAGACAATAACATTATTATTCATAGGTAAATATGCAGATTTAATATATTCAGATATTTAACAGCACCTGGTAAAAAATGTACCATAAGTACATTGATAGCTGCTATGGACAACAAAGAAACTATTGGACAATACATATGTAACAGATAAATATGCAAATTCAATATATATAGATATTTAACAGCACTTGATAATAAATGTGCATATGCAAAAGATAACATTATTATTCATCAGTAAATAGGCAAATGCAAGATATACAGATACTAAACAGCACCTGGTATTAAATGTACCATAGGTACAAGGACAGCTGTTATAGACAATATTACCTGGTTGCACTTAGAAAAAGATGCTGAGAGAGTACAAATATTTGACTGCTGCTATACACAGCGACTTATAACAGATGGATTACAATAGATTACAATGGTTACAAACACTTCAGAGCATAAAAGTAGATGGGTTATAATATATACAAGCAGTTGAAGAAGTTGAATCATATGTCGATATTATAAGGCACAAAGATCAAGTCCCAGATTCATCAGTTTGTCAATTAAACGGACTATCTTTTTGACTTGATGCCGTTGCTTAATCAAAAAACGACTAAAGTCAGTCCTATCCGTTGGTGGAAAAGGAATATGGAATTCAGTAGTAAGTGGACAATCGATTAGATAGTGTTCTGGATTGCCCAGTTGTCCACAACTACAGAGTGCTGAGGAAGAGAGTCCATGTCTCTCGAAATATAAGGGAAAAGGCCCGTGGCCCGTAATGTAGAAGATAAGCTGTGGTGGCATGATTAATCGGTCTAAATCTACTTTAGGGACATGGGCAAATGCTCGGCGACCAGTTTCCTCCGAACTCCATGCATTTTGCCACAAGGAGATGGCTGTGAGAAGTAAGTGACGCTTTAGATTAGATACTGGGCGTGAAACCGTCAAGGTCTGTGTTATCTCGTGATTCTGTGCTGCTTCTTTAGCAAGCCTATCGACAGTTTCATTACCGTAGTTCCCCACATGAGCTTTTGTCCATTCTAAACAAATGTGTAGATTTTTATGTCGAGACAAGCTAGTTTGAATGTCCACAATAATGGGGGATGAATGCAGAGGATTTAAAATGGCATACAATGTGGAGAGACTATCGGTAAGAACACAGGAATGTGAATATCGATGATTAATGATTGTTTGTATTGCTTGTCGAATAGCAATAGCCTCACTCTGGAAGACGCTGTTAAAAGAAGACAGATGGCATTTCCACTGGTGAAGAGTTGTCTGATCTTGCAGTATGGCTATATATGCACAGCCAACCTGATCTTCCAATTTAGAGCCATCAGTATAAAAGACCAGATCAGCATGAGAAACTTGATTTTGGTTTGAGATTAACTTTAACTCCCGTACCATAGAGGGAGGGGTGTTGATCTTCTCTGTTTATTGCTGCTTCATAATCATGGGAGGAGAAAGAGTGATCTCCAAACTGAACTGAACAGCCAAGTTGTCTAATCAACTGATAAGCTGCGTCCTTTTCAACCACAATAGGTAAAGGCAAGACTCCAGCTGCAACTGCGAGGGCGTTAGTTGGTGATGTGCGGAAGGCACGAGTGATATTTAAGAGAAATGGTCTCTGTATACTATTTAAATGTCGGACTTTGCGTCCTTGCATTGGTGCTGCCCAAATTGCAGCACGATATGAAACAATCTTTTCAGTTACTGTTGCATATAAAACTTTAAGAAGATGTGGATTTAAGCCCCAGTGGATTCCCTTCATAAGTTTAAGGCGTTGAGCAATCACAGCAGTACGCTTCTTGAGATCTAACACATGGGGAATCCAATTGAGTTTGTCGTCGAAAATAATTCCAAGGTATTTAAGTTCACGTTTAATACGAAAACGCTTTCCATTTATGGTTATTCTCGGCTGACGAGCCATAGAACCACCCTTCTTAGGAATGATCAGAATTTGCGATTTCTCTTCAGAGATTTGCAATTTAAAATCTTCACATCTAGTCTGAAACAAAGAACAGGTCTCCTGTGAGTTTGCTTGAAGTTGATCACGAGTCCTACCTCGCACTATAAATGCGGTATCATCGGCATAAGTAACCACAGTTGTATGTTCAGGCCATGGCTGCTTAAGGATAAGATTGTATGTCACATTCCAGAGAAAGGGGCTCGCACATGAACCCTGCGGGCACCCTCGAGTCTGATATCTATGTACCAGGCCTCCATTATAGGAAATGATCAAATGTCGATCGGACAGATAATGTGCAAGAGTATTATATAAATTGCGGGGGCAATTGGCATCTCTTAATGCATATAGAACTGCCGGCCACCACAACGTATCGAAGGCACTCTTTAAATCCACTGAGATAAACGCTGTGTGGTGGCCGGAGAACATATTGCGCAGGATGGTATCTTGAACTTCCTTTAAAGCGTGCAGTGTTGATCTTTTGGTGTGAAAACCGTATTGAAAAGGACACAGATAATTTGTTGAGTGCAAATGAAATCTCAATCGTCCCATAAGAAGTTTTTCAAAAGTTTTGCCAAAAGCTGACAACAAACAAATAGGGCGATAAGAATCGGCACGGGCTGGATCACGGTGTTTCTTTAAAAATAAGATCACCTGGCCAATTTTAAAACATTGAGGAAAAGTTCCACTATTGAATAGCTTATTAAACAGGCTTTGGAAGAGACTGAGATTGGTGCTAATAATCAATTTGACAATACGATAGTCAACACCATCTGGACCCGGTGCGCGCTTATTAGGGAGTTGGCGTAAGACTTGCCGAATTTCTTGAGTAGTAAAAATAACATCGTCTGGTGTTTGAAGACTAGAAGTTTGATTTCGAATAGTCTGATGAAAGGAGGAATCAGTTGAATTATCATCTGTAGAAAAAACCGTATCAAGGACTTCTGATAGAGTTGATTCAGTCAGGTGACTATTAGGACTAACTGTAGGTAAAAGATGGAAAGTTGCTGGCTTAAACAGCTTGTCGGTCGCAATCTTATGATGAATACCATAAACAGATGTTGTCTCAGAACAAAATTTGCGCCAGCTAGTTAATTTGGCACGTATAATCATTTGTTTGTAACATGCTCTTTCCTGTCGGTAAAGAAGCAGAGTATTGGAGCTGATATTATTTCGACGCTCTTGCTTTAGCCGACGTCGAAGAGCTCTACATTTTTGTTGTTGAGTACGAAGCTGAGCATTCCACCAATTTAATGTACGTAACTTCTTAGTGGTACGAATAGGCAAAACACTGTCACATATTATTCGAATGGTAGCCATAAGATCACTAGTAAAATTTTGTAGATCTTCACGAGAATGCAGAGATTGAAGACGAGAATGATAAGAGGCCAAATTGGCTTGGATGGCTGCAGTAAACTGTCTGACCTTTCGGCCAGGTAAATTATAACGCCGTATGATTGAGGTGGCTGTCGTTCCCGCGAGTGAAAAAGGTATATAGTTATGGTCTGATAGACTTAGACCCTCAATTACTCGCCAATCTTGAAGAAGAGAGGCCATAGGCAAAGTAGACAAAGTCAAATCTGGCCAACCATGTGAATGTTGACGATCAAAAGTCGGAGGAGCATCATGTGAATTATGTTTCACGAGATTAAAACTGGATATAAAATCTTTCAGAAGTCTACCCTTTACGTCCGTAGTAGCATATCCCCACGAAACATTATGAGAATTAAAATCACCAGAAAAGAGCAAATTTGGAATTTGAATTGAGGTCAGTAAATCTTGCATCGCAGAGAGCACAGGTTCGATTTCTGAGGACGGTGAGGAATAAATGGAAACCAGAAGGACTGTCAGATGATGAACTTCCAGAAGAACAGCAACAATATCTCGCTGCGCAGTGATAAGTAAAGGAGACCAGGAAGAATTACAATTGACAATAATTGCACGGGGTGGAAGTAAAGGATCTTCCTTTTGATATAGTGTCCAGTGCAGTGGAAAGCCAACCGCCTTACCATTTAGAGAATACGGCTCCTGGATTAAGATGAAGTCAATATGTTCAGAAGTAGCATATTCTACAGTCTGTGCCGTCGCAGCTCGAGCATGTTGAAGGTTTATTTGTAGACATTCCGTCGGTAAAGTTCGTTGCAGAAGAGTGGTATTAAGATCTTTTTGTATATGATCCAATGAAGAATCAGATACTAAGTTACCTGATGCTAGGCTATAAGGATTGAAGTTAGTAGTCTGTGTTTGCCCTGATGAGCTGGACGCGACGTTGATACTCTGGACAATCGGGGTGGTAGGCGGGATGGGCGAAGTCATATCTGGTACCGTAACGATTATTGGTTTCGCCACAGTTGATGCATTCAGGTGTTTGAGCTGTGCAATCTTTGAGCCCGTGATCTCCTGCACAGTAGGAGCAGTATTTTCGCTTACTCTTGCATTCTGTTTGCACATGGCCATATTGCTGACAGGAGTAACATCTTTTAATTCCAATAAATTCAGTGGCTCTGTGAGCTTGCCAGCCGACGAAAATTTTTCGCCGACGCATGACCGCAGCAAAACCTGGGGAGTCACATTCAACAATCCATTTAATGTATCCCTTCCGTCGCTCCCTGAGACGGAATCGTATCGTGAATGCTGTTTCTGGCAATCCCGTGGCTCCGCAGAGTTCTGAAAGTACTGTTTGCGGTGTGATTGATTCCGGCAAGTCATGGATAGCAATTCTTGGTTTTCTTCTGATTGGTCTACTGACATCTGCTGGTACATCAGAGCGCGTGAGTTCTTGTTCGAGTATCGCAACATCATCAGGTGTTTGACAGAAGACCTCCAAACCTCCGTTATTTATTTTAGTAATACGATCTATTCCAACTTTAAGTTGTGAGAGCGGAACTTTGGTATTAAGCTGTTCTTTAAGCGTATCACTAGTAGTGTCAGCTTTAGGACGAATAATAAGGCTAGGCTTTTTAGGTCGTCGAACAATATCCGCAGAAGATGGAGCAGGAGCCAAAGCCTGATCAGCTGTAGATGGGAGAACAGGTGACTGGAAAGAATGTTTTCGAACCGCTTCACAGCAAACTATGGTAGATGTATTGACTTCAGCGTCCACCAATTCTGGAATAGGTAAGCCCTCAGGCCCCTGTAAGGCCAAAGTTTGCAAAGTTGTCAGAGATTGTAACAGATGCTCTCGAAGATCCGAAGATAAGAGGATTCTGCCACCTCTGCTGGTGGTAGCTACTTTGCGTATCTCAGCACAGAGTAGTGTAATTTTATCCGCATAAGGTAAGTCAGAGTCTAACAAATCGGGTGCGCTAGTAGCCCCCTGTGATGTTTCTCTGGCAGTTGTTAAAACAGATTTACGGGACATTATAAAGTATTAAAGAGCAGTAGTAAAACATAGACTAAAAGTGCAATGTCCAAAAGTCACTAAGAACGATCAGATTAAAATGTCTATGTGACACGTGATAACAGAGAATAATACAAGCAAAATTCCTATATAACTAATCAATATACACAAAGTAATGTTTAGACAGCAGAATGACTAAAATTTTAACTGACTCAAATACATATCGAGGTATATTATCAGCAGTTATAATAGCAAGACACTAAATATAGGCAGAGATTATAGATTTCAATCTTCACAATATGAAACAACTAAGTCCAGTAAAATTAATTAAATTACATAAAAAAACCATAAAATAAAGTGAAACAATGCTTAAGGAATATTATAAGACAGTTGAGAGAACAAGAAATATACTTAACACACTATTTTAATCAATACAAATGTCAAAAAACGAAAACCGAACACTTCTCGAGTGAGATTCGACAATAGTCTAATGACGAGAACTGGATCTCGACAAAAAGTTCAACTTCTCGACAATGTTAAAAATTTCGCGAAAAACAACTTCCAAAAGGACAAACCCTTTGGAGCAAATACATATGAAAATACAGTTAAGCCTATTTAAATGCAGGGTGAAATTTAGCATAAGTGCATAAAAACATAGCTATTATATACTAACTCGTTAAAAATCAATACAAGATTATATTAAGTAATACAAAAAGATAGAACTTAAAATTTAACACATTTTGAACAAAACCCGGTATGAAAATCACTAAAATTTGAAGAGTTATGGATTTTTGAAAACAATTGTCTAATCTCTGAACTTTTTTTCAAGCAAATTTTCAAGCAAAAAATTTCAAGCAAAAAGTTAAGCCTACCTCGGTGCCACGTGTTTGGCCGGCGGTAACCTTCCGTAGGGAAGGCGGCGAGGTAAGTGAACAGAAGTCCGCTGAAATTGCAGCAGCCTATAATCCTTTGTTATTGCACTAAAACACTTATATCTCCGTAAAAAATGGTCACACACACATAAACAAAGTATCCACGCATGTAGCAGATATTCATACACACTTTAAAACCAACGGCGAACTTTCGGCGGCAGAATTTCCAATACAAAATCTCAAAAAAACAGGAGCGAAACGACACACGTCCGTTCTCTCAAACATATCCGGCTCAGTTTAATTATTTTATATACACTGAAGAGCCAAAATAGTATGACCACCTACTCAATAACGCGTTGTGTGACCTTTGGCCTTGAAATCAGCTGCTACTGACTTCGGCGTGGACGCCACAAGTTCTTGGTAGATGACAGGAGACAGATTGTACCAAATGTCTAAGCAGCTCTCACGCAAAGTAGAGCTATTCCGACGTGTTGGTGTTTGAGTTCTGAGTTGCCGCTCAATTGACATCCCAAATGTCCGGCGAGTTAGGTGGGAAGGACATTAATTGGAATTCATCCTTATGTTCCTTGAGTCACTCCAACACTATTCGAGTCTTGTCACATGGGACGTTGTCATGTAAGACTGAAATTGATTAGCAGTTATATTCAGATAGTCGCAACTTTCATGATCTGTTCTACCACAACTAAGGAGCTCAGAGCCGCTCATGAGAATATCCACCAAAGCATAAATACTGCCACCACAAGCCCATATATGACCTGCTACGGGGGGGTGCAACTGTTCGCCTAGAAGACGATGTACCCTGACACGACCATCGATGTGATGAATAAGAAATAGTGATTCACTCGACCATGTAACTGTCCTCTACTTATCCATGGTCCATTCTCGATGTTTCCGGCCCCACTGTAGGCATAGTCGAGAGTGAAGCTTGGTCAACAGAGGCACACCCACAAAGACAACTGATCAAGGAAACACCATTTTATTATATTCAAAATTTCACGATTTTTCAACTTCAAAACTGATACTGGCGTCTTTTTCGATCTCAGCATTTAATTCAAACGTCCTTCAGTGCCTTAGCATTTTTACACTGTAGAAGGTAGTTTTTTCATGTTCATTTTTGGCATTTCGACACTAAATTTATTCTCTTTGCGAAACTAGTCTTTTGATGTTAAACGTTTTAATTTATGACGATGTGGGAATAAAGCCTAAAATCCTAAGCGCCTCGTAAACGAATCCTTCCCTTGTCATTGGTGTTTTCTGGAGATTAAGACAGGCGTCTCCCTAAAATATCCCAAACACGTTCAATGGATTTAAATCAGGGGAAATCTCTGGCCAATCCAATCCGTCGAAATCTTTCCTTTCCAGAAGCTCCTCAATAGCAAACATCCAGGGCCGCGCACTATGTCAAGTCGAAACAAATATCACCTTGGAAATGATGCACGTAGGGTAGGACAACTTCATCACAATAACGATTTTCAGTGAGCGAATTCTATCGAAAATCTGGAGCTCTGTTCATTTGCTCATTATAACGCCTCCCCACAGAAGCACACCAGCACCCCCATCGAATTCTTTCCATGATGTTAGTGAGGTGAAAGCGTGTCCCTATCTCTCCTACCCATATCTGCTGGCGTTGAGAACCGTTTCTTAGACTGAAATGACTCTCTTCAGTAAAAGGTATGTGAATCCATAGATGATGTATCCAGTCCTTGTGTTCTCACACGACTGTGAACCGTGACGCCTATGGGCTGTTGTCAATGATGTGCAGCGTTCAGGGCGGCGGGCGAATAGATCATCTTTTTGAAACCGTCAGGACACAATAAACCAGGACAACTATCCTCCGACTGCCATGCGCAACTGCTGAGCAATGTTTCTCGCTGTCTGATTTAAATTTCCTTTTGCCTGCAAGGGTGATTTAACGATCATTAGTCACCGTTGTTTTTCTTTGGCTGATCACCACCAACCTTTTGTACAGCTGTACCTACCATTTGGAAAGCTTTTCAAGCTCGTGTGGATTACATTTTTATCATTTCCAAACACTGGGCTACAGACTTCAAATTGCGCCCTGATGAAGTCGTCCTGATGTCTTCATGTAGCGATACGGATCGTACGATCTCATTTTAACTTGCAGAATGATGCCTGTAAATACGACTTCCTGTCTTCTTTCAAGTTTCCTTGCACTTCACGGGCTGACTCCTTGTCTTTTGCGTGCCATGACATTTTTTTTTCCAATGGCTGATTGTGAACAATTACAAATGTAACCCAGTCCATTAATCTATACAAGGCCGGATGTGGTGGTCTCTTTATTATGGAGGCACTTAATAGGTGGGCCACCATCGCCTTTCCTATGAAGGGACGTACAGTTACAACCATGCCTTCTCCGGGATTGGAACCCAGGCTCTTCGGTATCGCAGTCAGCTTCCGTGACCACTATACCGACTGGGCGGTGTAATCTCAGACATTGGTGCTGATATTTTCATGTTCACCATCTTTTTACTGAGTTGACTGTTCGGGTGGGGGTGGGGTAAACTGAACTTCCTCAATGTTGGGAAGGATTGGATTTCGGCAACCAACTATTTTATGGGAGGAACCCCGGGGTTCGATCTCGATCTTCTGAGAGTGGGTGCAGCTATTATGGCAGTGACACGCCCCACATAGCCTTTTCCGTCCCTATCCGACATAGGCCTCCTCTCGGTACGCGTCGGTAACCAGGTTCGTCTGGGCTGATTATGTCGGATATCATCCTTGGGGATTGACTGGGTTAATTTCCAAAACCGACCATTTTATGGTGGAAGACCCGGGGTTCTGTCCAGTAAACTGGTTCCAGTGTCTAGAAAGTCTCAACCTCTGGGGTAAATAAACAGTTCTCACTAGAGCTATCGTTTATTCAGTGGTAGGTTCAAGTTTGATAGGGACCGTATTGGTATTATCTTGCTGGGCTATTAGCCTCGAAACGGTGGTGGTGTGGTGGTGTATTTAATTATGGCAAAGCACACTAGGGCTATCTGCCTAAGGGGAGGGATGCCTTTCGTGGAGGACTTTCTAAGAGAAACTGGCTTGTATACACGTCACACATGGGGAAAACCACGAAAACACCCATGCAGCCAGCCCGTTCGCGGGATTCGAACCTCGGACCGAACTACCAGTGTTCAGCGACTTTACCGCTCGGCCGCTGGTGGGCGCCTCGAAACGGAATTTTGCGTAGGTTCACTTTTGCAATTGTTGCCATCAAGTATTATCGCCCTGTATTGTATTTAAAGAAATTAAATAACGAAGCTGCATGAATGTATGCATGTTTTTCGCATTGTGAGAACACAACAGTCAACTTTTGAATAACGTAATCTTCCACCTGAATATGGACCTCTGGAAGCCCTAATTTGGAATTTGTTTTATTATCTATTTCATATTTTGTAAACCTTTAACGAATTTTTGATTTTAAGAAACTCAACGTTTTTACAACGAGCAATCGCGACACTGTACGAAAAAAAAAATTATCTCCAGCGCGTGAGACTGTGCATCGGAAATTCTAAAGATATGCTCTTTTTAAATTATTTTGCGTTATTGGCGTTGAATTGCATTTGGTTTAAGTGCGAAGAACATGATATTTAATAAATATATGTAACGCAAAAAAAAAACGTTAAAAAATGCCCTTTTAATGGTAATATAAAATCTGAAAACTTTCAGTTATTTTTTTATTATTTTTTATGTCATTATTGTTTGATTTAATTTATAAAGCATCTATTTTATGTGATTTATGCTTAACTGATCATTTTTATAAGCAATTGCACTTTCCTTTTGATTAATGAAGGCTGGTCTAAAGCTCTATGCAACGTACCTGGGAGCAGAATTACCTTTTCTTTTTGTAACAACAAGGTTTTTCTTATTAAACTAATTATCTGTCATAATTTTTAATTGGAATTTAAATTTGTAATGGAAGCCAAAAAGCGTGAAAGATTATTTCCATTTTGAACAATTAACTCATGCGAAAACTAATATTTATATGAAAAATTTGATTTAATTTTTGTAGAAAACCATTGTCAATTTAATAACTCTTTGAGACTTTTCTTTATTCGTAGCTTGGGCATAAATTTATTTAATGGTAAATGTAATAGGAGAAAGGTAAAAATATATTTCAGAGACCCCCTTGGCGAAAATTGGCGACTTTTTTTTACGTCCAACGCCTTCCCCAGTAAAATGGCGTCGAAAACATAATCCAATAAAACACAGCTAAAACAAAAAATATATAATCCCAATAAATTGCATTTTACATCAAGCAAGGAAATAATATAAGAATGGAAATACCTGTTATTTGATCTAAACGCAGTACAAAAAGGAAATATCGACTAGCCTTATTTAAAAATTTCTGTTTCTTCGATATGTGTGACACACAGAATTCTTAGAAGTATCCAAAAACTATTTAAAATTATCCTAAACTAGAATCTGTATACTGCCATCGCCACATAAATTCACAAAAGTAAAAATGAAAAATATCTTCCAGAATGTCGGTAGTATTTCTTTCCAAAATCCTTTTCTATTACACCTTACATACCTTCCATTATATAGATATGAGCTCCGGTTTCCAAATCTTTAACATTGCGTAATTTACCGAGAGTTGAATGAAGCCATTTAAACCTTCATTGATACACCAGTCAATCAATGTTTTCTTCCGTATCGTTCCAAAGAGTACAGAAACTTCAAGTTAATCGTACCACCAGCAGGTATTTTGTAGTGTAAAGCACAAAATAAGCAACGTACTTCCTAACCAACATCCAACACAATTTCAAGCGGGGCCCTTACAAATATTTCCCCCATCAGTCAAAAATCACCATTTACAACCAATCACGTCATAACAGGGTTTCCGTAGCTTGAGTATGCATTTTTTTGTTGGTAACCTTTATAGGTGAAATATTTAATGTAGCGTAAACCGGCAATTATAAATTTGAATAATTTTGCATTTTATTCATCAAATTCAGAGCTTGTGTAAATTTTCCGAAAACGATTTTCAGAAGTTGGTTAATAAGTAATTAATAATAGTAAATAAAAAAATAAAATTTAAGGGGTGTCAGTTATAGCAGTCCTATATACTACATTTTGGCCCCACCAGCGGCCGAGCGGTAAAGTCGCTGAACACTGGTAGTTCGGTCCGAGGTTCGAATCCCGCGAACGGGCTCGCTACATGGGCGATTTCGTGGTTTTCGGTTTTCCCCATGTGTAACGTGTATACGAGCCAGTTTCCCTTAGGAAGTTCTCTACGAAGGTCCTTAGGCAGATATCCCCTTAGGCAGATAGCCCTCGTGTGCTTTGCCATAATTAAGTACACCAACATATACAAAATTTCAACGTTCTGAGGCTACTCGTTTTTGAGTTATGCGAGATACGTTCGTACAGACGCCACGAAAAATTCTCTTCAGAATTAATTTTAAAGCAGTTTTATAATTTTTTGAAGGAAAAGAGTATTTTATTCTGTCCTTACGTACAGATATCACACAAAAACATGGTTAAATTGCATTCGATAGCGGTCAAAATGGATATTTTCGTTGAAATGTGCTGCCTGAAACTTTTCGCGATTACAGTACTTCCTTTTTACTTAAAGAAAAAAGTAAAAGAATGCCTTTTCAAAATTGGCTGCGACAATACGAGTTCTTAATAGGTAACGCTAACGGTTAATCTTCGTATTACGGTAACTCAGCGATTTTTTGGCGAACATTTGGCGACGATCCCTGCTATAGCAACCTGCTAGTTTTTTTTTTTTTTCTTTTTTTGGACGCCATTTTGTTTTCACGAAGTAAAGACATTTCCCCCTCCACTCAACATTTTTTTCCAACAATCTGCTAGCCGAATTACGCTTATGCTAGAACTTTTATGGAACAAAAGTGCTCAATCATGACGAAGATTAGGTGCGAAATTGGAAGAAAGTGCAGAATCGCCCACTGCTTGCCGCGTTTTTAAGAATTGCACATACACGGTATCATCCATGTAGACGTCGACCTATTTTCACTTAAAAGAACATCCCAAAATTGCACAAAAATGGCATTGCGCACACTCTTGACTTTATCCATGTACACTGCTAAAGTCCTAGCTAGTAACCTTTATTGCCTTACCAAAATGTCGCCAAACTACCTGTTACCATATTCCAAAGATTAGCCGCGCTAACATGTGCTTTTATTATTTACCAATCATCGACATGAAAATATGTGACTTACCTAAGGATGAACCATCTTCGATACGGTTTCTACAGGAACAAGGAATTATTCACTCACGAAGAGAAAACACAAAAACCATAAAATGTAACTCTACTTCAGTTCCAAGGCAGCACCGAAATGCAGATGTGAAGATTATGGCGTGCCGAATAAAAAGTGCTTCTTTCTTAATACTAGCTTGAAGGAAGTAGAATCAGTTACTTCAGTCAGGCAGTTCGTTCAATTTATGCATGATGTTTATAATTAACGTCCCTTAAAATTTTGTCAATATCAAATTGGTACGAACCATTCCACTGTTGTTGATTGCAGCACTTATAAAGAGAAGTCTGCGGCCATTCATTAATGCCTAGACTATCAGCTAAAATAGATGGCACTGGTAATATTGCCGAAGTTGACGAAAGTCTGATTTTGCGCCGAAAAAACAACGTTGGTCGTATTCTTCCGCTCTAGTGGGTGTGCAGTCGAAAAACAAAAAAATGTTTGAGTTGCTCTGCCAGAACTTTGCTTAAAGTTATTGAAGAAACTCGTATTGATAGCACTATCATGTCCTAAGACAGTTGGAAGAATTAAAAGAGGCCGGATTGGAACATTTCTGCGTTAACCACAAGTATAATTTAATCCCGAAGCCCACCAGTGGCCGAGCGGTAAAGTCGCTGAACACTGGTAGTTCGATCCGAGGTTCGAATCCCGCGAACGGGCTGGCTGCATGGGTGTTTTCGTGGTTTTCCTCATGTGTAACGTGTATACGAGCCAGTTTCCCTTAGAAAGTCCTCCACGAAGGCATCCCTCCCCTTAAGCAGATAGCCCTAGTGTGCTTTGCCATAATTAAATATATCAACATCAACATCAATTTAATTCCGATATTGGTTGCATTACGTAAACTATTGAAAGGTCATGGGTTAATGCGAAAATGGCGAAATAAATGTCAACGAGGCACTGATCGTAATCAGTTAGATCCTTATTTAAGAGAGTTAATGTAGTGGCAAAAGCGTCCTAAAACCAGATGTTTTCAGATCTTTTAAATCATATCAGCAATTTATGACTCCGCGTTAATCTTAATTCGCTAAGCGATTTTTTTTTTTCTGATTTCTTTAGCAAATATTTTATATTAAATCATTGAAATTTTATAATTTTACTGATATCTGTTTATGCTATTTTTCCCTTTTGATTTTCCTTCAAACTAACCTTATTTTAAATATTTCGGCGCCTGTTTTTATGGTTCAGATTTTTTCGCCAGATCGTCAGCTCTTGGCGATATTTCAATCCGATGCTGATAATAGAAAAGTACCGAAATTTCACCCATAGACGTATGGATGTTGTAAAAAATATTTTCATTCATTTTCATGTCTTTTGGAAAAAATGTTCACTGTTTTTGTTGTGTTGTGACTTATCTCACCTGTCTGATAGTAGCATCAGAACATTGCCACAAGGAGAGCAAAACCTGCACCTGTCGTTGGCAACAGCCTTGAGCACCGTACAGGTAGGTACAACTTTGCTCAGTTCCGCCTCTAATTCTGAAGGAGAGCACCCCGAGCGGATGGTCTAAGGATCTCCCATCCCTCTTTCCCTACCATCAACCTCTCGAGAAGACTTTCGGCTCGCCGCATATTTAGAGTGCCCCCATACTGCACAGACACTTTACATTTACAAATATCCATGCCTTCCCCGGGATTCGATCCGAGGCCCTTCGGCATCTCACTAGGCTCACCTAACCATTATACCGTCTAGGCGGCACATGTTTACTACCTACTTCTATATTTAAATCTTGGAAAAGCTTAATAACAAGCAATAGCAGCTTTCCTCTTACATGTCCCCTTGAATATATTTTGCAGCATTTCTGCTTCTTAATTTCCCATAGGATTTACACGCTTAACTTTATAACATTTTATGCTTAGCTTTATGCAATGATCTAACCTTTATTATACACAAAAAGAGGGCAATGCATAACTAATAAATCACTACATTTTAATTTTTACACCTAGCTCCCATTCTAGGGTTCTTTGTTGGTGTGCGTTTCGTTGACAACACACTTTAAAGTTTACGGCTGGAATACCAACCAGTCGCCGTAATAAATTTTAAGAATAATAATCTACATGATCTCTAACTTGTGAAATAATTAACGTATTAAAGAGAAGCTCAGAATACAAGTGAATCATTAAATTTGGTCTCTTGAATTTTCTGTCTCAAGATTTCAAGCTTAGTGTGAATCTTTTCGAAGCTGCAATTATTTTTAATGAAGGAGCTGACGCTGTCTGAATATAATGAAACTTACTACAGTGAAACTGTCTTATTTTCAGCGGTGTAGGTTTACAAGCAAAATTAAAGGGAACGTTACATTAGAGACGAGAGCTGAGGAAATTAAGTAAGAGATTTCCTAGGGATGCTCTCTTAAAAGAACGAAAATAAGAGATTTCTTGGAAACATTCTCTTAAGCTTTGCTGGAAAATTTTATATGAATGAGAAGCCTTATAACCTTTTCTTATAACGTGCCTTCCCCCTTTTTTTTTTTTTTTTTTTTTTTTGAGAAGCTTGATCATGTAACATTTATTCCACATCATATAGAAAACTCTTATAGTTAACAGTATTGCACTAAATATCATATATTCCTGCCTTCCTAAAAATATTAAAGCCCACAAGCGGCCGAGCGGTAAAGTCACTGAACATTGGTAGTTCGGTCCGAGGTTGGAATCTATCCAACGGGCTGGCTGCGTGGGGGTTTCCGCGGTTTTTCACATGTGTTAAACGTATATCCGAGCCAGTTTTCCTTAGAAAGTCCTCCACGAAGGCATACCTTTCCTTAAGCAGATAGCCCTCGAGGCTTTGCCATAATCACATATACCAAACCAATCTTAAAATTATTGAAAACTGCGTTTAAAAAATTAATAAAGGTCTTAATTATTCATTTTATTTCTGAAAGGTCTTGCTTCAGAGAATAAATGAAGCAATTTATTGAAAATTTTAGTTATACCGCATATTTAGTTTGTTATTTGCATATTTCTTTCATTTAATATATCATTTCTTTCATTTAATATATCGTTTCTGTAAGCCAGTGGTATTATTATTATTATTATTTACGTCTTCCGCCCTGAGGCACTACACGGAAGGGAGTGATGCCTTCGTGGGGTACTTTCTAGAGGAAACTTTCACGTATTAGCACGTTATACACGTAGGGAAAACCACGAAAACCTAGCGCAGCCAGCCCGTTCGCGGGATTCGAAACTCGGACCGAACTGCCAGTGTTCAAAGACTTTAAGCCAGCAGTTGTGACAAGAAAAACCTCCAGAGAAACAAAACCGAATAATGTAAGACTGAATTGTGTATATTTGAACTACTATTAACAAAACCTTATTATATTAGTCAATAAATCATGTTAATAGAAAGCCAACAAAAAGAGAAGAATAAGCGGAATAAAATGTATATAACATATAAATACTTAAGGTCATATATAATATATTTGCACATACATAGTGCGTTTGGAAAGTTTTAAAACTGAATTCCTATCAAATCGAGATAGGAAGAAAGATGCTTTTCAGTAATTAATTTCCGCATGAATTCCTTTTAATGTTACATATATCTCTTGTTATATTTACAGAGCTTCCATTTGCTTTCATAAATGTCAGTCCTTGGAACGCTCTTTCATTCCCTCGTTACACGCTTTCTGGATTCCTGAAGTAATCTCAAAAGATATCCTTTGATGTGAGATGTCGCCGCACGGAGCGGCAAGCAGCCTACAAATACCCATCCTAACTAGTATGGGATTACAAAGAACTGTAATTTACTTTTCAATAATCAGATGCAAGTTAGTAAGTGCGGGAAGAAAATCGTATTGCTTCTCGGTGTTTGAGTCTTTGATTGTGTATATATGTTACGGTGAAACACCGAAATCTGGAGAATGTCGACTTTTACCGGTGAATGTCAACATTCACATAGTCTCTTGGTGTATGTCCGACATATTTTCCAAATACTCTTATTTCTGACTTACACCGGTCAATGTCGACATTCACCATGTACTAATGGCGAATGTTGAACATATAACAATATTATATTTTCTTCTCCGTCATTCAGTCGCGAATAAACGCACTTGAAACTTGAAATAAGAACTTAAGAACATGAGAACCTAAAACACACGATACATTCAAATTGAGAAAGAAAAATAATAGAAGTTAAAAACTTACTTAATTATACAGTACGTTCTAAATGAGAAAATAAAATAACAGTAATAAAAAACTTACTAAATTATGTGATTCAGATCTTATTTATTGCAACTACTTAAAAAATTATTTCACTTTATGACCTCTCTTTTCGACTTTCACCAGAGCATATCTGTGATTGTCGACATACTCTGGTGTGCAAAAATTAAGGACGAGACGGTTGTTTCAATATAACTTTGTAAAAAAGCTTTCCAAATATCAACACATTTAATACCGTAAAATCCCCAATATGTAAGGACATGAGTAATGTAAGCAACACTTACTAAAAGAGAAATCAGAGGGATAAAAAGAAGCTTTTTTGAAAAAGTAGCATGGAGCGCAATACGACTGAAGGCCGAAACATCCCTGTGATGGGTGTCCAGCAAGAAACATCGGGTCTTTAATAGGGGATATGATCTCCCCTGACTGCTAGGCAGGTTTCACAGCGTCTGCCCATGCTGAGAATGAGGGTGTCAATGAGTTGTTGAGGCATTGCTGCCCATTCGTCTTGCAGCGCCAATCGAAGCTCCGGAATCGTTACTGGTGGTAAGGTACGAGCTGCCAAGCGTCTGCCTAGAAAATCCCATACATGCTCGATGGGATTGAGATCCGGAGATCGTGCCGACCAATCCATACGTTCAATATCCTCACTCTCTAAGAGCTGTTCGGCAGCTACTGTGCGATGACATGGTGCATTGTCGTCCATGAAAAGGAACTGCGGACCCATAGCGCCTCTAAAAAGACGCACATATGGCAGAAGAATCTCGTTACAATAACGGGTCCCGTTGACTGAACCTGCGACGAAGATGTGAAGGTCTGTACGACTACCAAGCATGATGCCTCCTCAAACGAGAACACCGCCACCTCCATACCTGTCCCTTTCAATGATGTTCGAGGGATGATTGCGGCTTCCCCGCTATCTCCAGATGAGTATGCGTTGAGAATCGCTACTCAGACTGAATCTGCTCTCATCTGTAAAGAGTACTCGTCCCCATTCATTGTCTCTCCAATTCCGGTGTTCCCGGCACCACAGAGAACGCATTCTCCGATGGGCAGGCGTTAGAAGTACACACCGTACAGGGCGTCGTGCAAACAGACCACCACCGTGCAGTCTTCTGGCCACGGTAAAACGCGATATCGGTCGTCCAGTCGCCTGTGTCGTGTGTCTAGCGATTTCTCCCGCTGTCTGCCACCGGTATCTTCTGGCCTGTAAGGCAATATACCGGTCATCTGCGGGTGCGGTTCCTCGTGGACGACCACTACTAAACCCCCGGATAACTGTTCCTGTAGTTTGAAATTGTCTCCAAAGTCGTGAAACGATGCTGTGAGCGATTCCGAACTCTGCAGCCACACTTGTCACACTGCGGCCTTCCTCCAACTTCCCAATGATTCGACCTCGGGTAAAAGCATCCAGATTTCGTCTAACAGATTGATTATTCGCCGTTTCTCGCTGAGGCAGCAACTCGGTGTGATTTTAACTGCTATACGCCATGCAATCTCTTTGCCAGAAATACTGATCTTACACCGCCAACATGCTTTATGCTACTCAGATACTCCCCCATTACGTCTACCTGCATATCTGCCCATGTGCTACCGTACATCACCTTACTTAATCTCCTGATTGGTCTTTCTTTTCGCTCTGCCTCTTCGTTCAGCTGATATGCTAATTTTTCGACTTCGTCCTTAATTTTTGCACACCAGTGTACACCAGCGAGGGTCCGAATATACAAGAATGCAGTGAAATAATCGGTCTTTCACCGACGCATTTGGTGAATGTTGATATTCTCCGGTGAAAGTCGACATTCTCGAATTTTGGTCTTTCACGGTACATATCAATGGAATAAACTCAAATAAAAAATTCCGTATAAACATTCACAACTAGGTAATGTTTTTAAGAAAACAAATTTAGAATGTTGATAGTCATTCCACTGGCAACATTGCTGAGAGTAATACAAGATATCGAATACTCAACTTTAGACGATGTAGTAAGCGCTGCTCCTGTGTAAATATGCTCAAAGCGCTGCTCATGTGTAAATCGTATCGTGTGCAGTTTGAGTTTGTTTTAATACGTTATGTGTCCCATTCTTGCCACTAGATGGCGGGCATTCTTTCTTTTTTCTCTAATTGAGATCTGGGAAGGAGACTAGATTCGAACTGCTCGGAAGAGCGTAAAGACGCACTTCTGATTTAGAAAACAATTAAAATGTACTGCCTTAAAGTAATTAATAAATAGTGTAATATAAAGATGTGTGTAAATAAAAAGTCATTAAGACTTAATTGAAACTGTAATTTGAATCGAATATAAATGCCGAAATAGCTCTCCCGGATAGAACCTATGGATTTAGAGAACAACATTATGCATGTGAAGGTAAATGTTATTTTATAAAATCAAATACAACAGAACTATGTTTATCCGAACTTATAAGGTATTTTCTCCCTCCTTTCTGCATGTCATCGTGGTGTAACGGTAGCACACTCGGCGCGTATTCGAGAAGTCCAGGTTCGAGTCTCAGCGAGTGTATTGCACATTTTTCATGACTCCTGCTTCAAATTAATCTAATGACACTATAAACTTAATATGGCAAAGCTATTTTGGATAATTAATCTTATGACACTGGCCCCCAAACTAAAGTAATTTTCTACCTCCTTACTGCATGTCTTCGTGGTGTAACGGTAGCACACTTGGCGCGTATTCGAGAGGTCCAGGTTCAAGTCCCGGCAGGGGATTTCTCATTTTTTATGTCTTCTGCTTCAAATTAACCTGATAACCCTACAAACTTATTATGGCAAAGCTATTTTGGATAAAATCGTTTTCTTTTGGGGGGAAGGCATAAATTATAATGATGATTGTTTTAATGAAAGACAAAATACGCTTAGCTTTGCAAGAATAAAGGGATCGGCCAAACCCATACAAAAATGATTGGTTGGTTGGTTTATTAGATTACGGCAAAGCACACGAGGGCTATCTGCCTTAAGGGAGGGATGCCTTCGTGGAGGACTTTTTAAGGGAAACTAGCTCGTACACACGTTACACATGGGGAAACCCACGAAAACACCCATGCAGCCAGCCCGTTCGCGGGATTCGAACCTCGGACCGAACTATCATTGTTCAGCGACGTTACCGCTCGGCCGCTGGTGGGCTCATAAAAATGATTAGTAAGAAAACATCTGACGTAGTCAGCGCATGACCTGCCGCCAGTTCCATATTCAAACACGGAAGTGTAGCAATAGCAAAGAACTTTAAGTAAACAATCACTTCCGGTTTATCCTTTGTAAATAAAATGTAATTTGTTTATAAGAATTATTTTTCAATGCTAATAATAAACACTAATCATTAATTATTATTCTCTGCTTCGGTTTATTTTATTGTAGCATAGCATACCAGGTCTATCGGCCTAAGGGAAGGAATGCCTTCCTGGAGGATTTTCTAATGGAAACTGCCTCGTAAACAAGTGATACATCGGGAAAACCACGAAAGCGCCCGTACAGCCAGCCCGCTCATCTGGATTCGAAACCACGTCGGAACTAGCAATGTTCAGCGATTTTACCGCTCGGGTCGCTGATGAGCCCCCTTTATTCTTCCCTTTCCCCATATAAATGGCAATGATAACTATACGTGCCCATATACACTTCCGTTCTCATGCTTTCTTTTGAAAATATTGCAAGGATCGTAACATATCTTCTAATCATATAGTGTCTCGGATTCACAAACCAGTGACACAAAATATTTAAATGCTGAATATCTTTAGAATTCTTGATAAAATGTTGCATTACATTTCTTTCTCAGTCTTTCCTTGGTTTATGAAATCAGTGTTTATTTTTCTTAAGAAGATGATCAACTTTTTCTTTGTCAGTTTAGCTTTATTTATCAAAAATCTCTTGTCTTCGCAATTACGCCATATACACTGGTTATCATAAATTAAGGGAAAATCACAAAAATCACGATTACTGAAAAAGTTACATGTAGAATTTTATAAAACTTACCCACAATATACAACACATAGTAAGGTATCGAACAACATAAAAAGAAGAAATTACCAGACAATTAAATGGTAGTATAGAAATTAGCACATGTATAAAATGAACAAATCGAAGATGTCAGTTTGCTATAGTAAAAGTATCTTCAATGTGGAATATAATCGCCTCTAGAGACAATAAAGCACATTTAGCGATGTGTGATGCTTTCAATTATGAGGTCTATCAGTTGCATAGGAAGCGAGAGCCATTGCTCTTGCAAAGCAGCTGCAAGGGTCTAAGGGGGCACATTGAGAGCAGCTAGAAGTCTCCCTAAAGCATCTCAAACGTGCTCGATAGGATTCAAGTCCGTGGATCGAGCTGGCCACTCCATGCCCATAATTGTTTCCTGTTGAAGATAATCATATACGATGCGAGCCCTGTGTGGTCTTGCATTGTCGTCCTGTAACAGGAAAGCATCACCTATTACCCCGTCATATGGGCGAACATAAGCATCAAGGATGTCATCACTATAAATATGAGCATTCACGGTTCCCCTTGGAAAAACATGGAGGTCTGCACGTCCACCCAAAGAGATGCCACCCCAAATACAGACACTGCCTCTTCCGTATACATCTCTTTCACGAATGTTTGACGGATGATAACAGGTTCTAGGTTCTCTCCATATTGTTACGTAGAAAAAAGAAATATTTTTCATTTAACTTTTATCTCTTTCAAACTGACTGCTTGGTGCCGCGACAAAAAAAACAACAAACTAAAACTAACTACTCTAAACTTTGTACATACAATAATCAAAACTTTTAAATCTAAGAGACATATCCTCCCTGGTGTTTTGGTAGAATCACGATTAATTATGCACATCTACAACAAAATCTTTTACAGGCTATCTCTCACTAAATGAAAACTAATTTATATCTCCAACCTGAAAACACATAAATTTCAATCTTAAATGTAGAGATAAGCTTAAACCTTGAACATTCAAATATCACACAGAACTCTTCAAAACACCGGGGAAAGATACAATCTCCCAATTAAGAAGTCTACTCTTCAAATCAAAATTAAAATCAGTAAACGGATCGTATAGTCACCAACACAAAACTGATTTTTCTACTACCGCAATATAAATACCCAGGTTCGGTTGAAAAACCATGTTTCCGTTAGGATCACATGGGTGACCTACAGTAGACCACAATTAATACACACAAAAAAAAACATACAATATTAAAGATAATAAACACATTTATTGAAAATTCCCACACATTATAACTTAAGATAGCTGGCCAGACTACCCCTACAGAATCTTTTAAAGTTACTCATATATTTTTTTCTCATATCAATCTCATATTTAACATTAATCCATTAATACAAAAATCATCGTGAAACACTTCACAGTTCTTAATCATTTTAAGCAGGAACTCAAGAATATTAAACTCATTTAAAAAAACTAATTTAGAATAAAACATATTGAACATAGCACTTAAACATTAAAACAAAGATTCACTTCCTCCAATTAGTTCAATTAACTTCTGACTATTAAACATTAAAAAAAAATTTACTTTCTCAGCTAGAAATTTGGCAAAATATTCAATTTTTATCTACTTAACATGTCAACTCTTGCTTTAGTATTAAACATTTCCAAATTTAAAAAGATTATGTATCAAAATAAAAAGTCACTCACGAAATCGGCGTACCACCTTTGAGAGAATCAGGGAGCTGCCCAAATCCATTGATCCAATTTCAAAACACCGAAACAATAACTAATAAATCTTCTTCGTTGTTTTCCGGAACCGGAGCCTTTTCATAGTTCATAGTTTTCAATTTGACTCAGGGAGCTGCCCCGATCTAAATTACAAATCCCGAAACAATAACATCCAAATCTTCATCGTTGTTTTCCGGACCCGGAGCCTTTTCATAGTTCCAGTTTATAGTTTTCAAATTCCTCCGTTAAGCAGCACTTTCACTTAATCATCTTCCCGTTTTCGAAGTTCCACTGAAGATAAGAGAAAGAGGTCGAAACTGGAGACAAAAGACCAAAGCAGACCTCAGGCGATGACGACTTTCCATATTTCCACCTTTTCTAAAGCAAAATAGATACTCCAGCACGAACGAGCAGTTCAGACTGTTCCACAAATGAGAAAAAGAGATCTCAGCGACGAAATTGAAAATAATAGGCCGCAAGAATTGCCGCCGTCACCCTCCGTACCCAGAAATCTCAGAGATAAAAACTTAACTGTATACCGCGGTCGACCACGGCAGAACCGCCGCGTTTTCCTCCGCACCATCTCAGCACCTCACTGACCGCGGCCGGCCCCGTAGGGGCCGCCGTCAAAGTAGCAAACCCCTAAGGCTCCAAAATAACCTCTTAAAAGTCTTCTCTAAAAATCGCTTTTTTTTTTTCAAGTCCAAAAGGCTCCCTCTGCCTTCCGTGCCACGGCTTAAGAAACCTCGGTTTACCCCTCCAAGAAACACCTCCAAATTACTATTGGTTCAAACAAAACTAAAATTAAAAATTTAGCCAATCTTACGAAAACTAGGACTCCCTTTCGCCAATTAAAAGAAAGGTCATAAATCGCCACTGAAATTCTCAGAAATTCAGAACTTTCTACAAGAAGACAGACCCTTTCTTTCCCACGCAACAGAAGAATGTTTCCAACCTATAACTCTGTCAAAATATCGCTGCCCCTTAAAACTATTCTCCTCTGGACGAGAAAAACACGTGTTTTCAACCCCCGCGAAAAAAGGGGAAAAATGCAGCTGGACAGTGACCTCTAACCTCCAAAGACGCCTACGCGTGAGAAACGGAAATACAACCGCGCCCTTTTAACTGTAACACATATTCAGCCAAACTTAAGGGAGTTTTGCCGTAAAGTTTAACAATATTAAATATTAAATATTAATTTAAAATAAGCTCAATACAAATTCATTAAACACAAAAAATAATATAATAACAAAGAATACATTATGCACAGTAAAATAATACGCAAAAATTATACACAACAAAAAAATACATAAGAATTTTCCATAACAATTCCCCCACGGTACGGAAAAAGAAAAATTTTGAGAAACAAAATTTTTCTACACACTCCTTAATAATTGCAGAAAAATTATGCACAACTGCAAAATATTATTACACACCTGGAAGTAGTCACGGAGAACAGTGATAAGTACACACAACTATTAAAAATTTTCCTACACTTCAACCAACAAATTAAGAAAATTCAACTAAAAAAAATTTAAATACAAATCAATTTGTAGCTACAAAGACAGCAAGAGTGAAGTGTCACTGATACCTTTAATTACTAACTTGGTATCACAATGCTCATAACCCGAAACAACCAAACAACTAGTGAGTAAATAAATACAAGCTTTTTGTATCCTAATCAACAACAGAAGCAAACAACAAGAACCAGAAAAGTTTATCAGAAATAACCTCTAAACTGAAAGGAAGTACAAACACGCAGAGAGAAGCTCCAGAAACGGAATTCAGTAACTTGACCAAAATCGAAACCAAAAAACGTCTAGCGCGTAACTAGAAACATTAAGCAAAAAAAAATTTGAAAACTTAACTTGAAACAGGAAATGAAAGTTCGGACCAGCCGAATAAATTCCTAAACGCAAACCACTATGGAGTCACGCACTAAAACCGAAATAAATAATTCTCAACAAGCGCATACCACCAACAGAGTGAAAACCAACTAAATAAACCCGGAACTTTAAAAAAAAATTCTTCAAAGAGCCAAAGAAAATTCAAGAGACAAATGTAAGGAATCAAAACTCAATAATAAATCAATTACCGAAAAAAAAATCTAGACAAAAAAAATTTGTCACCAGGACTACATCAAGACCGAACAGAAGCAAGTTAAAAACACATATAAAAATCTCAAAATAACAAAAGGTGTTCAAAATACCCTTAAAATTCAAACTGTATGAAACATAAAATTTGCCCACAAAAGCTGTTTAGAGAATGTGCACTGATTTGAGAAAATGCAGTATTGAGCAACATCTATACAAAAACACCCAAAGTAAACAAACAAAATGAAACATACAAAACCCCAATTTAGAAAACGAGACAGCAGTCTGTTCAGGACAAAAGTGCATGCTCTGCAATTGTGAGATGCAGACTTTAGCATAAACACAAAAAAATCTACCAAATAGACTACCAAAAATACCTGCAAGGAAATAAATGTGAATATCTCAAACAAGGAGGAAGTGTTTTAAAACTCAAAATCTCCAAAATAAACTCAAACTCAACTCAAAATCAATAACTCCACAAATGCGTACACTAAGCTCCAAGTTAAAATCCACACTGAAACCTGGCAGTGTCTCTACCCAAGTATAAAAGCAACAAGAAGTCTTGTGAGTTTAAAACAATGGCAATAAACTGAAAATGCATAGCATAATACTAATGAAAAAAAAACTCATAATATCAAATTCACACAAAAACTGCTCCAGCAACCTGAAGTCTCCCGCATAAGTATTCATTCTCATTTCACACCAACTATCCAAACCAGCACAAAACTCAAATACCGAAATAGAATTAAAACCATAAGTTTGCAACAAATTCAATCCAGAACAGAAATCCAGTGACAAAAAATTAAAAACTAATAAAATCAAATAGATTACTCATTAACAGTTTAACTCACAATTAAAACAATATTACACAACTTACTGTTAATTTCCTCACCAGACTAGCAGTTAAACAACCTGAACACCTACACAATGAGTATAGAAGATTAATTATCCTAATTTCATAAATATCACAACACAACAATATTCTACCTTCTCGCACAAAATTCTCACAAAACAATTTCTCCCAAAATTCTCATAACTCACAATTCTAAAATTGTCTTAAAACACTACAAGTCTACTGTTTAAACTTTTCTCACCAAAAAGTAACCTCTAATCATCAAACTACAAAACTCAGAAATTAGGTGGAATCTCAATTACTACTTGTACAACTCATTAAGCCAAACCACAACCACAGAATAATTGAACACACAAAAAGCTAAACAACTTCACTCAAGCTGATAATCTAAACAATTCCCTAAAATCTAAAAAAAATTTCAGTCACATTTCTAAACAGACTATCCTGGTCACGGAAAAAAATTAAATTAAACTTTAAAATAAATTAACTTCTTTTTGGTACCGTGACAAAAAAACAAAAAAAAAAAAAAAAAAAAAACTACTAAAAACTACTAACTCTAAACTTTGTACTTACATAAACAAAACTTTTAAATCAAAAAGACATCAAAGAAAGATATCCTCCCTGGTGTTTTGGTAGAATCACGATTAATTATGCACATCCTCAACAAAATCTTTAACAGGCTATCTCTCACTAAATGAAAACTAATTTATATCTCCAACCTGAAAACACATAAATTTCAATCTTAAATCTAGAGATAAGCTTAAACCTTGAACATTTCAAATATCACACAGAACTCTTCAAAACACCGGGGAAAGATACAATCTCCCAATTAAGAAGTCTACTCTTCAAATCAAAATAAATTCAGCAAACCGATCGTATAGTCACCAACTAAAATTAATTTTTTTCTACTACCGCAATATAATTACCCAGGTTCGGTTGAAAAACCATGTTTCCGTTAGGATCACATGGGTGACCTACAGTAGACCACAATTAATACACACAAAAAAAAACATACAATATTAAAGATAATAAACACATATATTGAAAATTCCCACACATTATAACTTAAGATAGCTGGCCAGACTACCCCTACAAAATCTTTTAAAGTTCCTCATAGTTTTTTTCTTTTCATAAGAGATAAGCTTAAACCTTGAACATTTCAAATATCACACAGAACTGGTCGTCATAGTGCACTTCAGGAATGTCCAGCTTTTATTTTATATGGCAGGGATTTGTGCTTACCAATTGATTTATTATTGCAAACCAATTTTAGAACTTATGATGACACAAACAATTATTCTAAAGATTTGGTTTTGAGATTACAAAAGGCTTTTAAATTAGTCAATCAGAATTTAACAGAGGCTGCTGATAAGCAAGAAAATTTACGTGGAAAGAATTCTCATGATAAGGACATAAAAGTGGGAGATTTGGTGTATTTATACACTCCAGTAGTTCAGCCAGGTATGGCTAGAAAACTCTCTAAATTGAATCAGGGACCTTTCAGGGTTATTGAGAAACTGACTAAAGTTAACTATAAAATTTCTTCAATTACAAATCCTGATCGGATTCAGACGATACACGTGGACAGACTCACGAAGGTACCAGAGAGAATTATTTTTCCCACACTTCAAAAGGATGACTCAATTTTGACAGATAATGTAAAGAACTCATCACACGATTCACCTTACCATCTAAGGCCTAGAGATACACATGGTTTTGTGTCGAAAAAGTGAAATGAAATATTTTGAGAAATAGTGTGTTTTGTATACAATTTTGGTTAAATTATTATTTGTTTCTGGTAATTGTATTCTTGTAGTCAAATTTTATAATCAATTAGTATAGTTGTTGTAGTCTTCTTGGCTTATCATTGGCCGAGTGTTGCATTTGGATTTTACATGTTTGGCATGTGAGGTTGTGATCAAGTTGTCTTGGCTGGGAGCTTTCTAGTCTCAATAGCCCAGGTTTTTTTTGGAGGTTTCGCTGGGCTGGTCCCCGCTTTTCCCATTTTCTTAAGTTCAAAATTTTTTTTCTCTCTCTCTTGAAATCCCTTAGCCATGGTAGTCGGGATTTGTTTCGGTTAGAATTTTTGACTAGATAGTTTTCCAGCCAACACTTCGTGGTGATTGCCTTCTGTTCTTCTTAGTGCAACTCGTTTTTAGTTTTCTTATGCCAAGAATTTATTAGTAGTTTAGTCGGCGCTGTACAGTCGCGGTGTTTACTCATTTGCCCTCTCGTATTGGTGGGGTGTCAGTTCTTAAGGAAGTGAAATTCTGTGTGTTAGGGAAACTTAGGATTTATACGGTACACTTTTTCCTTAAGCGTACTTTTGAGTTGATATTGTCACTTCAATGGGTGATTGCAAGAACTAGTTTGTTTACATTTTGTGTCAAGCGCCAGTAGCTCTTGAATTGTTTCGCTTTAAACACTCGTATACTCAGTGGTGTTTGTTTATTTACATATATTTTGTTTTTACACACTTTTCACTTGATTTGCCTTTGGGGGGGTTTCGTGATTTTACATTTTACTTTTCACATTTTATTTTAGGGCGTGTCACGTGTTGTTTGACAACATTTTTATTTTGTTTGATGTATGCTTGTAAGGTGCCAGGGACACTTCTTGACCCTCTTACTCGGTTCCTTAAAGGATTTGCTAACCATACAATTATGGTAGGATTTGGATTTGCTAACCATTGTTTTGGTAGGATTCATATTTGCTAACCATGATTTATGGTAGGATTAATTATAAATAGGTATACGTGTCCTTCTTTGTGATTAACATGTGGTACCATTATGTATTTTTTTTTCCTCTTCGTATTTAGTAACTTATGTAAAACTTTTCCATTGTCTGTGCGTCCTAAAATTTTTTTGGCTTCGCCAAAAAAATTTTTTCACGATCATCGGAGGAATGTTGTGTAGCGAATTTAATTTAATTAAGTGATTCATAAAAATCAAAATTTTAAGTTGTAATTATTCAAAATTTGAGCTACACAAGTTTGGTTATATTCTTTTTGGGCCTATTAATTCTAGTGTAATATATTTTGGCTTTCCGAGTTTACGCGAACTGCGTCTTCAATCTTGTACACGCGAACAATGGATAAGTATTTTTGTTTCTGCGTAATAAACTCAGTTTTTCATGTCAAAAATTAATTTGATTTCTTAGTATTTAATATCATTAGTTGCAGAAAAATTAGCTCTTTAATTTGGCATAACTTTCATTTTTCTAACTTTAATTGCATTTCAGTTATGAGCTTTAATGAGTAGATTTTTCTTCGTTTCGCTTGTGATTTAGTTAAAGGGGGATGAAATGCCTTCTTTCCGGTTGAAAAGTCACTTTTTGCGAGTTTTCAGCGTTCTTTCGTTGGGACCCTTGCAGGGTTGTTGAAATTCCTAATCTCCCCCGGTTGCAGGTGGCAGTTATTTGGCGAAGGTTTGGCGACTTGGATTTTCCGTTGAGGTTTCAAAATAGTGGTTTTGGCGAGTTTGATAACATGAGGGTATGCTGTGGTTGCAACTATTTCAACTTTCGGTGAAAAAATGGGTTGCGCCAACTTGGCAGTCCGGCGCTCTCCCTTTTAACGGGTTGTTTTAGGGGACGAGCTGACTTTTCACACTTTTTGCACTTTCTACTTACCATCTGACGCTGTCTCGTTGGCAGCAGAATTTCATCTTGGAAAATGCATTTTTCCGTCTTTGGAGCTACGGGCCTCTTGCCCTGGAGTTGTGAACGAGGAACTTAATTGCACGAATTATGACCTCGACTAAATTATAAGCTCCTCATAGCCGTGCCTTAATATGTAAGTTACTCAAAGATAATTAAAATAGGAAAAAGCGAAGAAGAGTGATGCCTAGTTCTAGTGCCGTTAAGAAGAAATTTCAGCCTCTCCTCCATGAATAGAGTATCATCTACATCGATAATCCAAAATCTTTGAGAATTAATTGCCGCCATCAAGAGTCTTCTGCATCGCTAGTGATGCCTAGTTCTAGTGCCGTTAAGAAGAAATTTCAGTCTCTCCTCCATGAATAGTTTCCATCTGCTTCAACCTTCCTAATCTTTAAGAATTAATTGCCGCCATCCAGAGTCTTCTGCATCGCTAGCTCCGGTGTCCCACGACAAAAATGCTAACTTCAATATTGGATTGGATTTGACTTTTTTTTTGAAAACTATCAACCCTCGAACTCTTCTCATTTTCTACTACGCTCAGCAGCCGTCCTCCTTGGCATCTTGATAATTTTTAAATATGTGGGCATTTCTCCTCCTCCTGTTCATCTGCAGCTTGTATTCCATAAGATAAGTTCCTTTTACTTGTTTTCTTTTATTTTGTTGGTCGGATATTTAACAAAAAAAAAAAAAGAAAAAAGGTTATAATAGGCAATTCTTATAGTAAAGTTTACTAGACATTTCTAATAAGTAATTCTAACAACAAAAATAGTTAATAGTGATTGAAAATAACTTAATCAGTTGAATTAAAAAAAAAAATTTTGTAGTTGAGTAAACTAACCTAATTCTAATGAAATCATTTTGTTGTCCATTAAAGTAAATTATTAGATTGGCCAAAGGAAATATATCATTATTTAAATTAGTTAATTAAAACTGTGAATGTAAATTAGTCAGATTGGTTAAGGAAATTTATTCTTCATCAAATTATTTAATTGAACTTGTGAATTTCTTTCTTGGTGAAGATTGATTGGTACAGGTGTCATTAGTTGAGCTTCTTTGCTCCTCTTAGGGATTAAATTGCTTGTAGGATGTAATAGCTGATTTTAATTAACATATTACCCGGTTAAATCATTCTTTTGAAAATAGAAAGTTACTATGTGCAATAACCTGAATTACATTGGTATTGATTATTCTGAGTTAAATTGCTTGTAGGATGTAATAGCCTGATTTAATTAACATATTACCCGGTTAAATCATTCTTTTGAAAATAGAAAGTTACTATGTGCAATAACCAGAATTACATTGGTATTGATTACTCTGTGTGAAATATTTTTTTTTTTTTGGAATGTATAACTTGTTAATTATTATTTTTTTTCTCCCCGGGGAGGGTATTGTTAATTTATCCAAAATTTTATCTAATCATATTTATCTGAATGTAATAGCAATAATAGTTTGATATTATTGAGTCTAAGATAGAAGTAATATTACTCTGTAGAGGTATGCATTTTGTTGAAAGCAATATTTTACAGTTCAGCTTGAATCAGATTTGCTTATTAAGTTAATTCTGCACTGTG
This sequence comes from Stegodyphus dumicola, assembly GCF_044657685.1. Classification (NCBI taxonomy): domain Eukaryota; kingdom Metazoa; phylum Arthropoda; class Arachnida; order Araneae; family Eresidae; genus Stegodyphus; species Stegodyphus dumicola. Next base: position 184,924,063 of record NC_140774.1, read on the forward strand.
TAAAAATCAATATGTTAACAGTACGGATTGAATATTAATTGCTTACAAATTACTGGACTAAGTAACTCTTAAAAATTTTAATAAATAGGCTCACTTTTCTAGATCAGTCAATGTTTTATTTATTTCTTTGTGTGTGTGCTCAATGATTTTCACCCGTCTCATTCTCAATTGATTTCAGGGTTAATCCGAAAACACAACGCAAATGTACAGGGCTTATTGATATTAATATATTTATGTTAAAAAAATTTTAAGTGTTATGTCAACAGAGTAGGAAACAATAACATTATTGGTACCGTGATTTTTCTCTATAACACATGTAACTGTCCTCTGCTTATCCATGGTCCATTCTCGATGTTTCCGGCCCCACTGTAGGCATAGTCGAGAATGAAGCTTGGTCAACAGAGACACACCCACAAAGACAACTGATCAAGGAAACATCTTTTTATTATATTCAAAATTTCACGATTTTTACCCCTTCAAAACTGATACTGGCCCCTTTTTCGATCTCAGCATTTAATTCAAACTTCCCTCAATACCTTAGCCTTTTTTACACTGTAGAAGGCAGTTTTTTCATGTTCATTTTTGGCATTTCGACACTAAATTTATTCTCTTTGCGAAACTAGTCTTTTGATGTTAAACTTTTTAATTTTTGACGATGTGGGAATAAAGGCTAAAAGCCTAAGCGCCTCGTAAACGAATCCTTCCCTTGTCATTGGTGTTTTCTAGAGGTTAAGACAGGGGTCTCCCTAAAATATCCCAAACACGTTCAATGGATTTAAATCAGGGGAAATCTCTGGCCAATCCAATCCGTGGAAATCTTTCTTTTCCAGGAGCTACTCAATAGCAAACGTCCAGGGCCGCGCACTATGTCAAGTCGAAACAAATATCACCTTGGAAACGATGCACGTGGGAAAGGACAACTTCGACTATCTGAATATAACGATTTTTAGTGAGCGAATTCTATCGAAAATTTGGAGCTCTGTTCATTCGCTCATTATAATGGCTCCCCACAGAAGCACACCAGCACCCCCATCGAATTCCTTCCCTGATGTTAGTGAGGTGAAAACGTGTCCCTATCTCTCCTACCAATATCTGCTGGCGTTGAGAACCGTTTCTTAGACTGAAATGACACTCTTCAGTAAAAGGTATGTGAATCCATAGATGAGGTATCCAGTCCTTGTGTTCTCACACGACTGTGAACCCTGCCGCCTATGGGCTGTTGTCAATGATGTGCAGCGTTCAGGGCGGCGGGTGAATAGATCCTCTTCATGAAACTGTCTGGACTCAATAAACCGGGGCATCTATCCTCCGACTGCCATGCGCAACTGCTGAGCAATGTTGCTCGCTGTCTGATTTAAATTTCTTTTTGCCTGATAGGGTGATTTAACGATCATCAGTCACCGTTGTTTTTCTTTGGCTGATCACCACCAACCTTTAGTACAGCTGCACCTACCATTTGGAAAGCTTTTCAAGCTCGTGTGGATTACATTTTTAACATTTCCAGACACTGGGCGACAGACGTCAAACTGCGCCCTGGTGAAGTCGTCCTGATGTTTTCATGTAGCGATACGGATCGTACGATCGCATTTTAACTTGCAGAAGGATGCCTGTAAATACGACTTCCTGTCTTCTTTCAAGTTTCCTTGCACTTCACGGGCTGACTCCTTGTCTTTTGCGTGCCATGACATTTTTTTTTTTTTTTTCAATGGCAGATTGTGAACAATTACAAATGTAACGCAGTCCATTAATCTATACAAGGCCAGATGTGGTGGTCTCTTTATTATGGAGGCACTTAATAGGTGGGCCACCACCGCCTTTCCTATGAAGGTACGTACAGTTACAACCATGCCTTCTCCGGGATTCGAACCCAGCCCCTTCGGTATCGCTGTCAGCTTCCGTGACCCACTATACCGACTGGGCGGCGTAAACTCAGACATTATGGTGCTGATATTTTCATGTTCACCATCATTTTACTGAGTTGACTGTTCGGGTGGGGGTGGGGTAAACTGAACTCCCTCAAAGTTGGGAAGGATTGGATTTCGGAAACCAACTATTATATGGGAGGAGCCCCGGGGTTCGATCTCGAGCTTCTCAAAGTGGGTGCAGTTATTATGGCAGTGACATGCCCTACATAGCCTTTCCCGTCCCTATCCGAAATAGGCCTCCTCTAGGTCCGCGTCGGTAACCAGGTTCGTCTGGGCTGATTATGTCGGATACTATCCTTGGGGATCGACTGGGTTTAATTTCCAAAACCTACCATTTTATGGCGGGGAGACCCAGGGTTCTGTCCAGTAAACTGGTTCCAGTGTCTAGAAAGTCTCAACCTCTGGGGAAAATAAACAGTCCTCACTAGAGCCATCGTTTATTCAGTGGTAGGTTCAGGTTTGGTAGGGACCGTATTGGTATTATCTTGCTGGGCTATTAGCCTCGAAACGGTGGTGGTGTGGTGGTGTATTTAATTATGGCAAAGCACACTAGGGCTATCTGCCTGAGGGGATGCTTTTCGTGGAGGACTTTCTAAGATAAACTGGCTCGTATACACGTTACACATGGGGAAAACCACGAAAACACCCATGCAGCCAGCCCGTTCGCGGGATTCGAACCTCGGACCGAACTACCAGTGTTCAGCGACTTTACCGCTCGGCCGCTGGTGGGCGCCTCGAAACGGAATTTTGCGTAGGTTCACTTTTGCAATTGTTGCCATCAAGTATTATCGCCCTGTATTGTATTTAAAGAAATTAAATAACGAAGCTGCATGAATGTATGCATGTTTTTCGCATTGTGAGAACACAATGGTCAACTTTTGAATAACGTAATCTTCCACCTGAATATGGGCCTCTGGAAGCCCTAATTTGGAATTTGTTTTATTATCTATTTCATATTTTGTAAACCTTTAACGAATTTTTGATTTTAAGAAACTCAACGATTTCACAACGAGCAATCGCGACACTGTACGAAAAAAAAATTATCTCCAGCGCGTGAGACTGTGCATCGGAAATTTTAAAGATTTGCTCTTTTTAAATTATTTTGCGATATTGGCGTTGAATTGCATTTTATGGTTTAAGTGCGAAGAACATGATATTTAATAAATATATGTAACACAAAAAAACGTTAAAAAATGCCCTTGTAATATGAAATCTGAAAACTTTCAGTTATTTTTTTATTATTTTTTATGTCTGTCATTATTGTTTGATTTAATTTATAAAGCATCTATTTTATGTGTATCATGCTTAACTGATCATTTTTATAAGCAATTGCACTTTCCTTTTGATTAATGAAGGCTGGTCTAAAGCTCTATGCAACGTACCTGGGAGCAGAATTACCTTTTCTTTTTGTAACAACAAGGTTTATTTTATTAAACTAATTATCTGTCATAATTTTTTAATTGGAATTTAAATTTGTAATGGAAGCCAAAAAGCGTGAAAGATTATTTCCATTTTGAACAATTAACTCATGCGAAAACTAATATTTATATGAAAAATTTGATTTAATTTTTGTAGAAAACCATTGTCAATTTAATAACTCTTTGAGACTTTTCTTTATTCGTAGCTTGGGCATAAATTTATTTAATGGTAAATGTAATAGGAGAAAGGTAAAAATATATTTCAGAGACCCCCTTGGCGAAAATTGGCGACTTTTTTTTTACGTCCAACGCCTTCCCCAGTAAAATGGCGTCGAAAACATAATCCAATAAAACACAGCTAAAACAAAAAATATATAATCCCAATAAATTGAATTTTACATCAAGCAAGGAAATAATATAAGAATGGAAATACCTGTTATTTGATCTAAACGCAGTACAAAAAGGAAATATCGACTAGCCTTATTTAAAAATTTCTGTTTCTTCGATATGTGTGACACACAGAATTCTTAAAAGTATCCAAAAACTATTTAAAATTATCCTAAACTAGAATCTGTATACTGCCATCGCCACATAAATTCACAAAAGTAAAAATGAAAAATATCTTCCAGAATGTCGGTAGTATTTCTTTCCAAAATCCTTTTCTATTACACCTTACATACCTTCCATTATATAGATATGAGCTCCGGTTTCCAAATCTTTAACATTGCGTAATTTACCGAGAGTTGAATGAAGCCATTTAAACCTTCATTGATACACCAGTCAATCAATGTTTTCTGCCGTATCGTTCCAAAGAGTACAGAAACTTCAAGTTAATCGTACCACCAGCAGGTATTTTGTAGTGTAAAGCACAAAATAAGCAACGTACTTCCTAACCAACATCCAACACAATTTCAAGCGGGGCCCTTACAAATATTTCTCCCATCAGTCAAAAACCACCAATTACAACCAATCACGTCATAACAAGGTTTTCGTAACATTCAACTGCTATAAATGAAACAACTTGGCGATAATTCAAGAGGTACCCTAAAATATAAACTAATCAGACTTTTCTTTATTCACAGCTTGAGTATGCATTTATTTGTTGGTAACCTTAATAGGTGAAATATTTAATGTAGCGTAACACGGCAATTATAAATTTGAATAATTTTGCATTTTATTCATCAAATTCAGAGCTCGCGTAAATTTTCCGAAAACGATTTTCAGAAGTTGCTTGATAAGTAATTAATAATATTAAATAAAAAAAATAAAATTTAAGAAAAACAAATAATAAATTTGAAACCTTTTAAATTTTGTATTACGTCCAAAGCGGCCTTTTTTTAACCTTTTGTGTGTTAGCTTTATTTATTAAATATCATGTTCTTCGCACTTACTTAACGGTGGAGATAAAAATGGTTTTTTTTTTTTTTTTCGTACAGTGTTGCCATTGCTCGCTTAGAAATCGTCGAGTTTGTTAATCAAAAATTCGTTAAATTTTCACAAAATATTAAATAGATAATAAAACAAATTCCAAATTTCAAATTTGGGCTTCCAGATGCCCATATTCGGTTGGAGACGTACGCTATTCAAAATTTGGTGGGTTTTAGGTACCATTGTTTTATCACAATGCGAGAAACATACATACATTTATGCAGATTCTTCATTATTTAATTTTTTTAAATATAATACACGGCTCTAATATTTGGTGGCAACAGTCTGAGAAGTAAAACTCCGTTTATAGTGAATCCACGCAAAATGCCAAAACGAAATTAATAGCCCTTCTGGGAAAATTGCCCCTTTCGGCTAATAATTTTTTATTATAATAGTACTATTCTGGTTAATATAAAACAACAAATCTAAGGAAATGTACAGGATCAGCTTTCTAATTGTAATCAATAAATATAAAGGTTCCGAATTCTAATTAATAAATATAGATGTTCTATTCAATAAATATCCAGATATGTAGTAGTTCAGCCGATACAATTCCTGCTCGTCAAATTCATTGCGAAAATAGCAGGAAATTGTTGTATCAAATTGGAAAACATTTGTCCATAAAGAAATTCTGTTTTTGTTTTGTTATCGGAACCGAAGTTATCACCAGATGTTCTGCTGATGTCGCCAAGCGATTGATTCATTCGAAATCGTCAATGTTAACTTTTTAAAAAAAGTAAAAGAATGCCTTTTCAAAATTGGCTGCGATAATACGAGTTCTAAATAGGTAACGCTAACGGTTAATCTTCGTATTATGGTAACTTAGCGACTTTTTGGCGAACATTTAACGACGAACCTTGCTACAGCAACCTGCTAGTTTTTTTTGGACGCCATTTTGTTTTCACGAAGTAAAAGCATTTCCCCTCCCCCTCAACATTTTTTCCAAGAATCTGCTAGCCGAATTACGCTTATGCTAGAACATTTATGGAACAAAAGTGCTCAATCATGACGAAGATTAGGTGCGAAATTGGGAGAAAGTGCAGAATCGCCACTGCTTGCCGCGTTTTTAAAAATTGCACATACACGGTATCATCCACGTAGACGTCGACCCATTTTCACTTAAAAAAACATCCCAGAATTGCACAAAAAGGGCACTGCGCACACTCTTGACTTTATTCATGTACACTTAGTCACAAAAGTAAGTATGCAGAGTGTATGTGATGATGTCGTATGAAAAAAAAACAGACCTACAATATTAGAGTTTTCAAATTAACGATTTATTTCGATTACAGCAAAATCGAGCTTAATAACAAAATGAAAAGTAATTCAAAAAATACAAATATTTAATTAGCAAGATGAGCTTAACTTAAAATAGGATTTAATTTACATCATAAAAGTAAGTATGCAAAAAAAAACAAAGACATTAATATTGCAAATTTTACAATTTTTCAAAAAAAATTAGTAATTTGTTGAATAGCCTTTGGCCTTTATAACACCTCTCAATCTAGATGGCACTGATTTTACTAAATTTTGAGTGGCAGAAGATGGTATTTTCTGCCACTCCTCCAAAAGGGCCTTTTTTTAGATCATTCTTAGTTTTGCTCTCTTCCTTTCTAATTTGGAGATCGAGATAATCCCACAAGTGTTCAATGGGATTAAGATCAGGTGACTGCGGTGGGGTTTTAGCTGTTTTCGCACGTGATATAGCAGCCATTCCCGAACAACCCGAGCAGTATGTTTGGGATCATTATCTTGTTGGAAAGTGAAGGATCCATAGAGTTCCAATTTAGAAGCACTTTGGCTTAGATTATTCTTTAAAATATTTATATTCATTCATTATTTTCGTCGATTATAACTAAATTTCCTACTCCAGTTGCTGCCATACAACCCCAAACCAGAATTGAACCACCACTGTGTTTTACAGTTCCTCTCATGCTCTTTGGTTCTAGAGCTGCATTTGCTTTCCTCCAAACATTTTGGTGTCCATCTGACCCGTAGATGTTGAATTTACTTTCATCCCAAAAAATCACGGAATTCCAAAAATTTATGTCCTGCTTTACATCTTCTTTTGCAGAATCTATTCTCTTTTTGCGATTCGCTTTGCTAACAAATGGTTTTCTTCGCATATTTCGACCATGGTATCCTGCCTTCTGTAACACACGGCGAATTGTTTCAGGATTGCATGACTTCACAAAATTGTTTTTCACATCAGTTGTCAATTTTGGTGCGATAATCGTCGGATTTTTTTTCACATTTCCAACAATAATTCGCATTTCTCGATCCGTCAAAATGGGCGGTCGTCTTGTTCTTGGCTTGTTTAGCGTACGAGTATTTTCCTCAGCCTGGAACGTTTCAATGATTTTTTGCACTGTTGCAGGACTTTTGCCTATGATTTTAGCGATTTGTCTTTGGGACTTGCTTTTCGGATAGAGCTTTATTATTGCATCCTTTAGAGCTTTTGATAATTCTTTTCCACGTAGAGCCATTGGTGAATTTTTGATGTACTTAAAGCTCAAACTTACAAGCTTTGTAGCAGAACTTCTAAATTTACCACTGAAATACGAAATATCACTCGAGAAGTTTCATTCAGCTTATTTTAAAAGTCAAAAATTCAGAGTGCATATATACTTTTGTGATTTAAATTTCTGCTGGTGGTTAACAAAATTACTCTTAAAGTTTTTTAAAATATAATGATTTGGTATATTTTTCATTACTTTATGACTTGAATCAGAAGCTATAAACAACACTCTCCAAAATAATATTTTTCTTATATTTATTTGAAAACTAGAGCTTTTTCACTTAAGCTATGAGCTGCATACTTACTTTTGTGACTATGTGTACACTGCTTAAGTCCTAGCTAGTAACCTTTATTGCCGTACCAAAATGTCGCCAAACTACCTGTTCCCATATTCCAAAGATTAGCCACGCTAACATCTGTTTTTATTATTTACCAATCATCGACATGAAAATATGTGACTTACCTAAGGATGAACCATCTTCGATACGGTTTCTACAGGAACAAGGAATTATTCACTCACGAAGAGAAAACACAAAAACCATAAAATGTAACTCTACTTCAGTTCCAAGGCAGCACCGAAATGCAGATGTGAAGATTATGGCGTGCCGAATAAAAAGTACTTCTTTCTCAATACTAGCGTGAAGGAAGTAGAATCAGTTACTTCAATCAGGTAGTTCGTTCAATTTATGCATGATGTTTATAATTAACGTCCCTTAAAATTTTGTCAATATCAACTTGGTATGAACCGTTCCACTGTTGTTGATTGCAGCACTTATAAAGAGAAGTCTGCGGCCATTCATTAATGCCTAGACTATCAGCTAAAATAGGTGGCACTGATAATATTGCCGAAGTTGACGAAAGTCTGATTTTGCGCCGAAAAAACAACGTTGGTCGTATTCTTCCGCTCTAGTGGGTGTGCAGTCGAGAAACAAAAGAATGTTTGAGTTGCTCTGCCAGAACTTTGCTTAAAGTTATTGAAGAAACTCTTATTGATAGCACTATCATGTCCTAAGACAGTTGGAAGAATTAAAAGAGGACGGATTGGAACATTTCTGCGTTAACCATAAGTATAATTTAATCCCGAAGCCCACCAGTGGCCGAGCGGTAAAGTCGCTGAACACTGGTAGTTCGATCCGAGGTTCGAATCCCGCGAACGGGCTGGCTGCATGGGTGTTTTCGTGGTTTTTCCCCATGTGTAACGTGTATACGAGCCAGTTTTCCTTAGAAAGTCCTCCACAAAGGCATCCCTCCCCTTAGGCAGATAGCCCTAGTGTGCTTTGCCATAATTAAATACATCAACATCAATTTAATTCCGATATTGGTTGCATTACGTAAACTATTGAAAGGTCATGGGTTAATGCGAAAATGGCGAAATAAATGTTAACGAGGCACTGATCGTAATCAGTTAGATCCTTATTTAATAGAGTTAATGTAGTGGCAAAAGCGTCCTAAAAAAACGCAGATGTTTTCATATCTTTTAAATGATATCAGCAATTTATGACTCCGCGTAATCTTAATTCACTAAGCGATTTTTTTTTTTTGATTTCTTTAGCAAATGTTTTTATATTAAACCATTGAAATTTTATAATTTTACTGATAGCTGTTTATACTATTTTTCCCTTTTGATTTTCGGTGTATACGAGCCAGTTTCCCTTAGAAGGTCCTCCACGAAGCCATCCCTCCTCTTAGGCAGATAGCCCTCGTGTGCTTTGCCTTAATTAAATACACTACCACACCACAACCTTTTGATTTTCGTTCAAACTAACCTTATTTTAAATATTTCGGCGCCTGTTTTTATGGTTCAGATTTTTTCGCCAGATCGTCAGCTCTTGGCGATATTTCAATCCGATGCTGATAATAGAAAATTACCGAAATTTCACCCATAGACGTATGGATGTTGTAAAAAATATTTTCATTCATTTTCATGTCTTTTGGAAAACATGTTCACTGTTTTTGTTGTGTTGTGACTTATCTCACCTGTCTGATAGTAGCATCAGAACATTGCCACAAGGAGAGCAAAACCTGCACCTGTCGTTGGCAACAGCCTTGAGCACCGTACAGGTAGGTACAACTTTGCTCAGTTCCGCCTCTAATTCTGAAGGAGAGCACCCCGAGCGGATGGTCTAAGGATCTCCCATCCCTCTTTCCCTACCATCAACCTCTCGAGAAGACTTTCGGCTCGCCGCATATTTAGAGTGCCCCCATACTGCACAGACACTTTACATTTACAAATATCCATGCCTTCCCCGGGATTCGATCCGAGGCCCTTCGGCATCTCACTAGGCTCACCTAACCATTATACCGTCTAGGCGGCACATGTTTACTACCTACTTCTATATTTAAATCTTGGAAAAGCTTAATAACAAGCAATAGCAGCTTTCCTCTTACATGTCCCCTTGAATATATTTTGCAGCATTTCTGCTTCTTAATTTCCCATAGGATTTACACGCTTAACTTTATAACATTTTATGCTTAGCTTTATGCAATGATCTAACCTTTATTATACACAAAAAGAGGGCAATGCATAACTAATAAATCACTACATTTTAATTTTTACACCTAGCTCCCATTCTAGGGTTCTTTGTTGGTGTGCGTTTCGTTGACAACACACTTTAAAGTTTACGGCTGGAATACCAACCAGTCGCCGTAATAAATTTTAAGAATAATAATCTACATGATCTCTAACTTGTGAAATAATTAACGTATTAAAGAGAAGCTCAGAATACAAGTGAATCATTAAATTTGGTCTCTTGAATTTTCTGTCTCAAGATTTCAAGCTTAGTGTGAATCTTTTCGAAGCTGCAATTATTTTTAATGAAGGAGCTGACGCTGTCTGAATATAATGAAACTTACTACAGTGAAACTGTCTTATTTTCAGCGGTGTAGGTTTACAAGGAAAATTAAAGGGAACGTTACATTAGAGACGAGAGCTGAGGAAATTAAGTAAGAGATTTCCTCGGGATGCTCTCTTAAAAGAACGAAAATAAGAGATTTCTTGGAAACATTCTCTTAAGCTTTTCTGGAAAATTTTATATGAATGAGAAGCCTTATAACGTTTCCTTTCAGATAAATATTTCTTCCAAAGCTGCCTTAAATGCAAGTCTCTGCAAACTGCGATTTTAAATTTGTGTGGAATTTCAGCAGCAGCAATAAACAAATAACTAAAATAGAGCTATATTATGTGATTTCTACAAAACAACTTGGCCTGCTTATTTTCCATAAAATGCTTTTTTTAGTCCAAAGGGGTTTGAATCCCGAAGGACTATTAGTTTCGTTTTGGCATTTTGCGTCGGACTCATAAATGTCGGTTCACTTTTCAAACTGTTGCCACAAAATGTTAGAGTCCTGCATTATATTTGAAGAAATTAAATAATGAAAAATCTGCATAAATGTATGTATATTTCTCGTATTGTGATAAAACAACGGTACATAGAGTCATCGAATTTTGAATAACGTAATCCTCCAACGAATATGAGCATGTGGAAGACCAAATTTGAAATTTGAAATTTGTTTTATGATCGATTTCCTATTTTTTAAAACTTTGACGAATTTTTGATTAACAAACTCAAGGATTTCAAAGCGAGCAATGGCAACGTTGTGCAGAAAAAAACATTTTTATCTCCAGCGCGTGAGTCTCTGTATCGGAAATTCTAAAGATATGCTCGTTTTAAAACTATTTTGCGATATTGCTGTTGCACTGGATCTTATGGTTTAAGTGCGAGGAACATGATATTTAATAAAGAAAGGTAACACACAAAATGTTAAAAAACGCCCCTTTGGACGTAATTTAAAATCCCAAAAATTTCAGATTTTTTTTTTTTTTTTTTTTTTTTTTTTTGAGAAGCTTGATCATGTAACATTTATTCCACATCATATAGAAAACTCTTATAGTTAACAGTATTGCACTAAATATCATATATTCCTGCCTTTCTAAAAATATTAAAGCCCACAAGCGGCCGAGCGGTAAAGTCACTGAACATTAGTAGTTCGGTCCGAGGTTGGAATCTTTCCAACGGGCTGGCTGCGTGGGGGTTTTCGCTGTTTTTCCGATGTGTTAGACGTATATACGAGCTAGTTTTCCTTAGAAAGTCCTCCACGAAGGCATACCTTTCCTTAAGCAGATAGCCCTCGAGGCTTTGCCATAATGACATATACCAAACCAATCTTAAAATTATTGAAAACTGCGTTTAAAAAATTAATAAAGGTCTTAATTATTCATTTTATTTCTGAAAGGTCTTGCTTCAGAGAATAAATGAAGCAATTTACTGAAAATTTTAGTTATACCGCATATTTAGTTTGTTATTTGCATATTTCTTTCATTTAATATATCATTTCTGTAAGCCAGTGGTATTATTATTATTATTATTATTTACGTCTTCCGCACTAAGGCACTACACGGAAGGGAGTGATGCCTTCGTGGAGTACTTTCTAAAGGAAACTTTCTCGTATTAGCACGTTATACACGTAGGGAAAACCACGAAAACCTAGCGCAGCCAGCCCGTTCGCGGGATTCGAAACTCGGGCCGAATTGCCAGTGTTCAGGGACTTTACCGCTCGGCCGCTGGAGGACCTTAAGCCAAGTTTGTGACAAGTTACGTTTGTGACAAGAAAAACCTCCAGAGAAACAAAATCCAACAATGTAAGACTGAATTGTGTATATTTGAACTATCAACAAAACTTTATTATATTAGTCAATAAATAATGTTAATAGAAAGCCAACAAAAAGAGAAGAATAAGCGGAATAAAATGTATATAGCATATAAATACTTAAGGTCATATATAATATATTTGCACATACATAGTGCGTTTGGAAAGTTTTAAAACTGAATTCCTATCAAATCGAGATAGGAAGAAAGATGCTTTTCAGTAATTAATTTCCGCATGAATTCCTTTTAATGTTACATATATCTCTTGTTATATTTACAGAGCTTCCATTTGCTTTCATAAATGTCAGTCCTTGGAACGCTCTTTCATTCCCTCGTTACGCTTTCTGGATTCCTGAAGTAATCTCAAAAGATATCCTTTGATGTGAGATGTCGCCGCACGGAGCGGCAAGCAGCCTACAAATACCCATCCTAACTAGTATGGGATTACAAAGAACTGTAATTTACTTTTCAATAATCAGATGCAAGTTAGTAAGTGCGGGAAGAAAATCGTATTGCTTCTCGGTGTTTGAGTCTTTGATTGTGTATATATGTTACGGTGAAACACCGAAATCTGGAGAATGTCGACTTTTACCGGTGAATGTCAACATTCACATAGTCTCTTGGTGTATGTCCGACATATTTTCCAAATACTCTTATTTCTGACTTACACCGGTCAATGTCGACATCCACCATGTACTAATGGCGAATGTTGAACATATAACAATATTATATTTTCTTCTCCGTCATTCAGTCGCGAATAAACGCACTTGAAACTTGAAATAAGAACTTAAGAACATGAGAACCTAAAACACACGATACATTCAAATTGAGAAAGAAAAATAATAGAAGTTAAAAACTTACTTAATTATACAGTACGTTCTAAATGAGAAAATAAAATAACAGTAATAAAAAACTTACTAAATTATGTGATTCAGATCTTATTTATTGCAACTACTTAAAAAATTATTTCACTTTATGACCTCTCTTTTCGACTTTCACCAGAACATATCTGTGATTGTCGACATACTCTGGTGTGCAAAAATTAAGGACGAGACGGTTGTTTCAATATAACTTTGTAAAAAAGCTTTCCAAATATCAACACATTTAATACCGTAAAATCCCCAATATGTAAGGACATGAGTAATGTAAGCAACACTTACTAAAAGAGAAATCAGAGGGATAAAAAGAAGCTTTTTTGAAAAAGTAGCATGGAGCGCAATACGACTGAAGGCCGAAACATCCCTGTGATGGGTGTCCAGCAAGAAACATCGGGTCTTTAATAGGGGATATGATCTCCCCTGACTGCTAGGCAGGTTTCACAGCGTCTGCCCATGCTGAGAATGAGGGTGTCAATGAGTTGTTGAGGCATTGCTGCCCATTCGTCTTGCAGCGCCAATCGAAGCTCCGGAATCGTTACTGGTGGTAAGGTACGAGCTGCCAAGCGTCTGCCTAGAAAATCCCATACATGCTCGATGGGATTGAGATCCGGAGATCGTGCCGACCAATCCATACGTTCAATATCCTCACTCTCTAAGAGCTGTTCGGCAGCTACTGTGCGATGACATGGTGCATTGTCGTCCATGAAAAGGAACTGCGGACCCATAGCGCCTCTAAAAAGACGCACATATGGCAGAAGAATCTCGTTACAATAACGGGTCCCGTTGACTGAACCTGTGACGAAGATGTGAAGGTCTGTACGACTACCAAGCATGATGCCTCCTCAAACGAGAACACCGCCACCTCCATACCTGTCCCTTTCAATGATGTTCGAGGGATGATTGCGGCTTCCCCGCTATCTCCAGATGAGTATGCGTTGAGAATCGCTACTCAGACTGAATCTGCTCTCATCTGTAAAGAGTACTCGTCCCCATTCATTGTCTCTCCAATTCCGGTGTTCCCGGCACCACAGAGAACGCATTCTCCGATGGGCAGGCGTTAGAAGTACACACCGTACAGGGCGTCGTGCAAACAGACCACCACCGTGCAGTCTTCTGGCCACGGTAAAACGCGATATCGGTCGTCCAGTCGCCTGTGTCGTGTGTCTAGCGATTTCTCCCGCTGTCTGCCACCGGTTTCTTCTGGCCTGTAAGGCAATATACCGGTCATCTGCGGGTGCGGTTCCTCGTGGACGACCACTACTAAACCCCCGGATAACTGTTCCTGTAGTTTGAAATTGTCTCCAAAGTCGTGAAACGATGCTGTGAGCGATTCCGAACTCTGCAGCCACACTTGTCACACTGCGGCCTTCCTCCAACTTCCCAATGATTCGACCTCGGGTAAAAGCATCCAGATTTCGTCTAACAGATTGATTATTCGCCGTTTCTCGCTGAGGCAGCAACTCGGTGTGATTTTAACTGCTATACGCCATGCAATCTCTTTGCCAGGAATACTGATCTTACACCGCCAACATGCTTTATGCTACTCAGATACTCCCCCATTACGTCTACCTGCATATCTGCCCATGTGCTACCGTACATCACCTTACTTAATCTCCTGATTGGTCATTCTGTCCCCTCTGCCTCTTCGTTCAGCTGATATGCTAATTTTTCGACTTCGTCCTTAATTTTTGCACACCAGTGTACACCAGCGAGGGTCCGAATATACAAGAATGTAGTGAAATAATCGGTCTTTCACCGACGCATTTGGTGAATGTTGATATTCTCCGGTGAAAGTCGACATTCTCGAATTTTGGTCTTTCACGGTACATATCAATGGAATAAACTCAAATAAAAAATTCCGTATAAACATTCACAACTAGGTAATGTTTTTAAGAAAACAAATTTAGAATGTTGGTAGTCATTCCACTGGCAACATTGCTGAGAGTAATGATATCGAATACTCAACTTTAGACAATGTAGTAAGCGCTGCTCCTGTGTAAATATGCTCAAAGCGCTGCTCATGTGTAAATCGTATCGTGTGCAGTTTGAGTTTGTTTTAATACGTTATGTGTCCCATTCTTGCCACTAGATGGCGGGCATTCTTTCTTTTTTCTCTAATTGAGATCTGTGAAGGAGACTAGATTCGAACTGCTCGGAGGAGCGTAAAGACGCACTTCTGATTTAGAAAACAATTAAAATGTACTGCCTTAAAGTAATTAATAAATAGTGTAATATAAAGATGTGTGTAAATAAAAAGTCATTAAGACTTAATTGAAACTGTAATTTGAATCGAATATAAATGCCGAAATAGCTCTCCCGGATAGAACCTATGGATTTAGAGAACAACATTATGCATGTGAAGGTAAATGTTATTTTATAAAATCAAATACAACAGAACTATGTTTATCCGAACTTATAAGGTATTTTCTCCCTCCTTTCTGCATGTCATCGTGGTGTAACGGTAGCACACTCGGCGCGTATTCGAGAAGTCCAGGTTCGAGTCTCAGCGAGTGTATTGCACATTTTTCATGACTCCTGCTTCAAATTAATCTAATGACACTATAAACTTAATATGGCAAAGCTATTTTGGATAATTAATCTAATGACACTGGCCCCCAAACTAAAGTAATTTTCTACCTCCTTACTGCATGTCTTCGTGGTGTAACGGTAGCACACTTGGCGCGTATTCGAGAGGTCCAGGTTCAAGTCCCGGCAAGGGCATTTCTCATTTTTTATGTCTTCTGCTTCAAATTAACCTGATAACTCTACAAACTTATTATGGCAAAGCTATTTTGGATAAAATCATTTTCTTTTGGGGGGAAGGCATAAATTATAATGATGATTGTTTTAATGAAAGACAAAATACGCTTAGCTTTGCAAGAATAAAGGGATCGGCCAAACCCATATAAAAATGATTGGTTGGTTGGTTTATTAGATTACGGCAAAGCACACGAGGGCTATCTGCCTTAAGGGAGGGATGCCTTCGTGGAGGACTTTTTAAGGGAAACTAGCTCGTACACACGTTACACATGGGGAAAACCACGAAAACACCCATGCAGCCAGCCCGTTCGCGGGATTCGAACCTCGGACCGAACTATCATTGTTCAGCGACGTTACCGCTCGGCCGCTGGTGGGCTCATAAAAATGATTAGTAAGAAAACATCTGACGTAGTCAGCGCATGACCTGCCGCCAGTTCCATCTTCAAACACGGAAGTGTAGCAATAGCAAAGAACTTTAAGTAAACAGTCACTTCCGGTTCATCCTTTGTAAATAAAATGTAATTTGTTTATAAGCATTATTTCTCAATACTAATAATAAACACTACTCATTAATTATTTTTCTCTGCTTCGGTTTATTTTATTGTAGCATAGCATACCAGGTCTATCGGCCTAAGGGAAGGAATGCTTTCCTGGAGGACTTTCTAAGGGAAACTGCCTCGTATACACGTGATACATCGGGAAAACCACGAAAGCGCCCGTACAGCCAGCCCGCTCATCTGGATTCGAAACCACGTCGGAACTAGCAATGTTCAGCGATTTTACCGCTCGGGTCGCTGATGAGCCCCCTTTATTCTTCCCTTTCCCCATATAAATGGCAATGATAACTATACGTGCCCATATACACTTCCGTTCTCATGCTTTCTTTTGAAAATATTGCAAGGATCGTAACATATCTTCTAATCATATAGTGTCTCGGATTCACAAACCAGTGACACAAAATATTTAAATGCTGAATATCTTTAGAATTCTTGATAAAATGTTGCATTACATTTCTTTCTCAGTCTTTCCTTGGTTTATGAAATCAGTGTTTATTTTTCTTAAGAAGATGATCAACTTTTTCTTTGTCAGTTTAGCTTTATTTATCAAAAATCTCTTGTCTTCGCAATTACGCCATATACACTGGTTATCATAAATTAAGGGAAAATCACAAAAATCACGATTACTGAAAAAGTTACATGTAGAATTTTATAAAACTTACCCACAATATACAACACATAGTAAGGTATCGAACAACATAAAAAGAAGAAATTACCAGACAATTAAATGGTAGTATAGAAATTAGCACATGTATAAAATGAACAAATCGAAGATGTCAGTTTGCTATAGTAAAAGTATCTTCAATGTGGAATATAATCGCCTCTAGAGACAATAAAGCACATTTAGCGATGTGTGATGCTTTCAATTATGAGGTCTATCAGTTGCATAGGAAGCGAGAGCCATTGCTCTTGCAAAGCAGTTGCAAGGGTCTAAGGGGGCAGATTGAGAGCAGCTAGAAGTCTCCCTAAAGCATCTCAAACGTGCTCGATAGGATTCAAGTCCGTGGATCGAGCTGGCCACTCCATGCCCATAATTGTTTCCTGTTGAAGATAATCATATACGATGCGAGCCCTGTGTGGTCTTGCATTGTCGTCCTGTAACAGGAAAGCATCACCTATTGCCCCGGCATATGGGCGCACATAAGCATCAAGGATGTCATCACTATAAATATGAGCATTCACGGTTCCCCTTGGAAAAACATGGAGGTCTGCACGTCCACCCATAGAGATGCCACCCCAAATACAGACACTGCCTCTTCCGTATACATCTCTTTCACGAATGTTTGACGGATGATAACAGGTTCTAGGTTCTCTCCATATTGTTACGTAGAAAAAAGAAATATTTTTCATTTAACTTTTATCTCTTTCACACTGACTGCTTGGTGCCGCGACAAAAAAAACGACAAACTAAAACTAACTACTCTAAACTTTGTACATACAATAATCAAAACTTTTAAATCTAAGAGACATATCCCCCTGGTGTTTTGGTAGAATCACGATTAATTATGCACATCTACAACAAAATCTTTTACAGGCTATCTCTCACTAAATGAAAACTAATTTATATCTCCAACCTGAAAACACATAAATTTCAATCTTAAATGTAGAGATAAGCTTAAACCTTGAACATTCAAATATCACACAGAACTCTTCAAAACACCGGGGAAAGATACAATCTCCCAATTAAGAAGTCTACTCTTCAAATCAAAATTAAAATCAGTAAACGGATCGTATAGTCACCAACACAAAACTGATTTTTTTTCTACCGCAATATAATTACCCAGGTTCGGTTGCAAAACCATGTTTCCGTTAGGATCACATGGGTGACCTACAGTAGACCACAATTAATACACACAAAAAAAAACATACAATATTAAAGATAATAAACACATTTATTGAAAATTCCCACACATTATAACTTAAGATAGCTGGCCAGACTACCCCTACAGAATCTTTTAAAGTTACTCATAGTTTTTTTTTTCTCATATCAATCTCATATTTAACATTAATCCATTAATACAAAAATCATCGTGAAACACTTCACAGTTCTTAATCATTTTAAGCAGGAACTCAAGAATATTAAACTCATTTAAAAAAAAACTAATTTAGAATAAAACATATTGAACATAGCACTTAAACATTAAAACAAAGATTCACTTCCTCCAATTAGTTCAATTAACTTCTGACTATTAAACATTAAAAAAAAATTTACTTTCTCAGCTAGAAATTTGGCAAAATATTCAATTTTTATCTACTTAACATGTCAACTCTTGCTTTAGTATTAAACATTTCCAAATTTAAAAAGATTATGTATCAAAATAAAAAGTCACTCACGAAATCGGCGTACCACCTTTGAGAGAATCAGGGAGCTGCCCAAATCCATTGATCCAATTTCAAAACACCGAAACAATAACTACTAAATCTTCTTCGTTGTTTTCCGGAACCGGAGCCTTTTCATAGTTCATAGTTTTCAATTTGACTCAGGGAGCTGCCCCGATCTAAATTACAAATCCCGAAACAATAACATCCAAATCTTCATCGTTGTTTTCCGGAACCGGAGCCTTTTCATAGTTCCAGTTTATAGTTTTCAAATTCCTCCGTTAAGCAGCACTTTCACTCAATCATCTTCCCGTTTTCGAAGTTCCACTGAAGATAAGAGAAAGAGGTCGAAACTGGAGACAAAAGACCAAAGCAGACCTCAGGCGATGACGACTTTCCATATTTCCACCTTTTCTAAAGCAAAATAGATACTCCAGCACGAACGAGCAGTTCAGACTGTTCCACAAATGGGAAAAAGAGATCTCAGCGACGAAATTGAAAATAATAGGCCGCAAGAATTGCCGCCGTCACCCTCCGTACCCAGAAATCTGAGAGATAAAAACTTAACTGTATACCGCGGTCGACCACGGCAGAACCGCCGCGTTTTCCTCCGCACCATCTCAGCACCTCACTGACCGCGGCCGGCCCCGTAGGGGCCGCCGTCAAAGTAGCAAACCCCTAAGGCTCCAAAATAACCTCTTAAAAGTCTTCTCTAAAAATCGCTTTTTTTTTTTCAAGTCCAAAAGGCTCCCTCTGCCTTCCGTGCCACGGCTTAAGAAACCTCGGTTTACCCCTCCAAGAAACACCTCCAAATTACTATTGGTTCAAACAAAACTAAAATTAAAAATTTAGCCAATCTTACGAAAACTAGGACTCCCTTTCGCCAATTAAAAGAAAGGTCATAAATCGCCACTGAAATTCTCAGAAATTCAGAACTTTCTACAAGAAGACAGACCCTTTCTTTCCCACGCAACAGAAGAATGTTTCCAACCTATAACTCTGTCAAAATATCGCTGCCCCTTAAAACTATTCTCCTCTGGACGAGAAAAACACGTGTTTTCAACCCCCGCGAAAAAAGGGGAAAAATGCAGCTGGACAGTGACCTCTAACCTCCAAAGACGCCTACGCGTGAGAAACGGAAATACAACCGCGCCCTTTTAACTGTAACACATATTCAGCCAAACTTAAGGGAGTTTTGCCGTAAAGTTTAACAATGTTAAATATTAAATATTAATTTAAAATAAGCTCAATACAAATTCATTAAACACAAAAAATAATATAATAACAAAGAATACATTATGCACAGTAAAATAATACGCAAAAATTATACACAACAAAAAAATACATAAGAATTTTCCATAACAATTCCCCCACGGTACGGAAAAAGAAAAATTTTGAGAAACAAAATTTTTCTACACACTCCTTAATAATTGCAGAAAAATTATGCACAACTGCAAAATATTATTACACACCTGGAAGTAGTCACGGAGAACAGTGATAAGTACACACAACTATTAAAAATTTTCCTACACTTCAACCAACAAATTAAGAAAATTCAACTAAAAAAAATTTAAATACAAATCAATTTGTAGCTACAAAGACAGCAAGAGTGAAGTGTCACTGATACCTTTAATTACTAACTTGGTATCACAATGCTCATAACCCGAAACAACCAAACAACTAGTGAGTAAATAAATACAAGCTTTTTGTATCCTAATCAACAACAGAAGCAAACAACAAGAACCAGAAAAGTTTATCAGAAATAACCTCTAAACTGAAAGGAAGTACAAACACGCAGAGAGAAGCTCCAGAAACGGAATTCAGTAACTTGACCAAAATCGAAACCAAAAAACGTCTAGCGCGTAACTAGAAACATTAAGCAAAAAAAAATTTGAAAACTTAACTTGAAACAGGAAATGAAAGTTCGGACCAGCCGAATAAATTCCTAAACGCAAACCACTATGGAGTCACGCACTAAAACCGAAATAAATAATTCTCAACAAGCGCATACCACCAACAGAGTGAAAACCAACTAAATAAACCCGGAACTTTAAAAAAAAATTCTTCAAAGAGCCAAAGAAAATTCAAGAGACAAATGTAAGGAATCAAAACTCAATAATAAATCAATTACCGAAAAAAAAATCTAGACAAAAAAAATTTGTCACCAGGACTACATCAAGACCGAACAGAAGCAAGTTAAAAACACATATAAAAATCTCAAAATAACAAAAGGTGTTCAAAATACCCTTAAAATTCAAACTGTATGAAACATAAAATTTGCCCACAAAAGCTGTTTAGAGAATTTGCACTGATTTGAGAAAATGCAGTATTGAGCAACATCTATACAAAAACACCCAAAGTAAACAAACAAAATGAAACATACAAAACCCCAATTTAGAAAACGAGACAGCAGTTTGTTCAGGACAAAAGTGCATGCTCTGCAATTGTGAGATGCAGACTTTAGCATAAACACAAAAAAATCTACCAAATAGACTACCAAAAATACCTGCAAGGAAATAAATGTGAATATCTCAAACAAGGAGGAAGTGTTTTAAAACTCAAAATCTCCAAAATAAACTCAAACTCAACTCAAAATCAATAACTCCACAAATGCGTACACTAAGCTCCAAGTTAAAATCCACACTGAAACCTGGCAGTGTCTCTACCCAAGTATAAAAGCAACAAGAAGTCTTGTGAGTTTAAAACAATGGCAATAAACTGAAAATGCATAGCATAATACTAATGAAAAAAAAACTCATAATATCAAATTCACACAAAAACTGCTCCAGCAACCTGAAGTCTCCCGTATAAGTATTCATTCTCATTTCACACCAACTATCCAAACCAGCACAAAACTCAAATACCGAAATAGAATTAAAACCATAAGTTTGCAACAAATTCAATCCAGAACAGAAATCCAGTGACAAAAAATTAAAAACTAATAAAATCAAATAGATTACTCATTAGCAGTTTAACTCACAATTAAAACAATATTACACAACTTACTGTTAATTTCCTCACCAGACTAGCAGTTAAACAACCTGAACACCTACACAATGAGTACAGAAGATTAATTATCCTAATTTCATAAATATCACAACACAACAATATTCTACCTTCTCGCACAAAATTCTCACAAAACAATTTCTCCCAAAATTCTCATAACTCACAATTCTAAAATTGTCTTAAAACACTACAAGTCTACTGTTTAAACTTTTCTCACCAAAAAGTAACCTCTAATCATCAAACTACAAAACTCAGAAATTAGGTGGAATCTCAATTACTACTTGTACAACTCATTAAGCCAAACCACAACCACAGAATAATTGAACACACAAAAAGCTAAACAACTTCACTCAAGCTGATAATCTAAACAATTCCCTAAAATCTAAAAAAAATTTCAGTCACATTTCTAAACAGACTATCCTGGTCACGGAAAAAAATTAAATTAAACTTTAAAATAAATTAACTTCTTTTTGGTACCGTGACAAAAAAACAAAAAAAAAAAAAAAAACTACTAAAAACTACTAACTCTAAACTTTGTACTTACATAAACAAAACTTTTAAATCAAAAAGACATCAAAGAAAGATATCCTCCCTGGTGTTTTGGTAGAATCACGATTAATTATGCACATCCTCAACAAAATCTTTAACAGGCTATCTCTCACTAAATGAAAACTAATTTATATCTCCAACCTGAAAACACATAAATTTCAATCTTAAATCTAGAGATAAGCTTAAACCTTGAACATTTCAAATATCACACAGAACTCTTCAAAACACCGGGGAAAGATACAATCTCCCAATTAAGAAGTCTACTCTTCAAATCAAAATAAATTCAGCAAACCGATCGTATAGTCACCAACTAAAATTAATTTTTTTCTACTACCGCAATATAATTACCCAGGTTCGGTTGAAAAACCATGTTTCCGTTAGGATCACATGGGTGACCTACAGTAGACCACAATTAATACACACAAAAAAAAACATACAATATTAAAGATAATAAACACATATATTGAAAATTCCCACACATTATAACTTAAGATAGCTGGCCAGACTACCCCTACAAAATCTTTTAAAGTTCCTCATAGTTTTTTTCTTTTCATAAGAGATAAGCTTAAACCTTGAACATTTCAAATATCACACAGAACTGGTCGTCATAGTGCACTTCAGGAATGTCCAGCTTTTATTTTATATGGCAGGGATTTGTGCTTACCAATTGATTTATTATTGCAAACCAATTTTAGAACTTATGATGACACAAACAATTATTCTAAAGATTTGGTTTTGAGATTACAAAAGGCTTTTAAATTAGTCAATCAGAATTTAACAGAGGCTGCTGATAAGCAAGAAAATTTACGTGGAAAGAATTCTCATGATAAGGACATAAAAGTGGGAGATTTGGTGTATTTATACACTCCAGTAGTTCAGCCAGGTATGGCTAGAAAACTCTCTAAATTGAATCAGGGACCTTTCAGGGTTATTGAGAAACTGACTAAAGTTAACTATAAAATTTCTTCAATTACAAATCCTGATCGGATTCAGACGATACACGTGGACAGACTCACGAAGGTACCAGAGAGAATTATTTTTCCCACACTTCAAAAGGATGACTCAATTTTGACAGATAATGTAAAGAACTCATCACACGATTCACCTTACCATCTAAGGCCTAGAGATACACATGGTTTTGTGTCGAAAAAGTGAAATGAAATATTTTGAGAAATAGTGTGTTTTGTATACAATTTTGGTTAAATTATTATTTGTTTCTGGTAATTGTATTCTTGTAGTCAAATTTTATAATCAATTAGTATAGTTGTTGTAGTCTTCTTGGCTTATCATTGGCCGAGTGTTGCATTTGGATTTTACATGTTTGGCATGTGAGGTTGTGATCAAGTTGTCTTGGCTGGGAGCTTTCTAGTCTCAATAGCCCAGGTTTTTTTTGGAGGTTTTGCTGGGCTGGCCCCCGCTTTTCCCATTTTCTTAAGTTCAAAATTTTTTTTCTCTCTCTCTTGAAATCCCTTAGCCATGGTAGTCGGGATTTGTTTCGGTTAGAATTTTTGACTAGATAGTTTTCCAGCCAACACTTCGTGGTGATTGCCTTCTGTTCTTTTTAGTGCAACTCGTTTTTAGTTTTCTTATGCCAAGAATTTATTAGTAGTTTAGTCGGCGCTGTACAGTCGCGGTGTTTACTCATTTGCCCTCTCGTATTGGTGGGGTGTCAGTTCTTAAGGAAGTGAAATTCTGTGTGTTAGGGAAACTTAGGATTTATACGGTACACTTTTTCCTTAAGCGTACTTTTGAGTTGATATTGTCACTTCAATGGGTGATTGCAAGAACTAGTTTGTTTACATTTTGTGTCAAGCGCCAGTAGCTCTTGAATTGTTTCGCTTTAAACACTCGTATACTCAGTGGTGTTTGTTTATTTACATATATTTTGTTTTTACACACTTTTCACTTGATTTGCCTTTGGGGGGGTTTCGTGATTTTACATTTTACTTTTCACATTTTATTTTAGGGCGTGTCACGTGTTGTTTGACAACATTTTTATTTTGTTTGATGTATGCTTGTAAGGTGCCAGGGACACTTCTTGACCCTCTTACTCGGTTCCTTAAAGGATTTGCTAACCATACAATTATGGTAGGATTTGGATTTGCTAACCATTGTTTTGGTAGGATTTATATTTGCTAACCATGATTTATGGTAGGATTAATTATAAATAGGTATATGTGTCCTTCTTTGTGATTAACATGTGGTACCATTATGTATTTTTTTCCTCTTCGTATTTAGTAACTTATGTAAAACTTTTCCATTGTCTGTGCGTCCTAACATTTTTTTGGCTTCGCCAAAAAAATTTTTTCACGATCATCGGAGGGATGTTGTGTAGCGAATTTAATTTAATTAAGTGATTCATAAAAATCAAAATTTTAAGTTGTAATTATTCAAAATTTGAGCTACACAAGTTTGGTTATATTCTTTTTGGGCCTATTAATTCTAGTGTAATATATTTTGGCTTTCCGAGTTTACGCGAACTGCGTCTTCAATCTTGTACACGCGAACAATGGATAAGTATTTTTGTTTCTGCGTAATAAACTCAGTTTTTCATGTCAAAAATTAATTTGATTTCTTAGTATTTAATATCATTAGTTGCAGAAAAATTAGCTCTTTAATTTGGCATAACTTTCATTTTTCTAACTTTAATTGCATTTCAGTTATGAGCTTTAATGAGTAGATTTTTCTTCGTTTCGCTTGTGATTTAGTTAAAGGGGGATGAAATGCCTTCTTTCCGGTTGAAAAGTCACTTTTTGCGAGTTTTCAGCGTTCTTTCGTTGGGACCCTTGCAGGGTTGTTGAAATTCCTAATCTCCCCCTGTTGCAGGTGGCTGTTATTTAGCGAGGGTTTGGCGACTTGGATTTTCCGTTGAGGTTTCAAAATAGTGGTTTTGGCGAATTTGATAACATGAGGGTATGCTGTGGTTTCAACTATTTCAACTTTCGGTGAAAAAATGGGTTGCGCCAACTTGGCAGTCCGGCGCTCTCCCTTTTAACGGGTTGTTTTAGGGGAAGAGCTGATTTTTCACACTTTTTGCACTTTCTACTTACCATCTGACGCTGTCTCGTTGGCAGCAGAACTTCATCTTTGAAAATGCATTTTTCCGTCTTTGGAGCTACGGGCCTCTTGCCCTGGAGTTGTGAACGAGGAACTTAGTTGCACGAATTATGACCTCGACTAAATTATAAGCTCCTCATAGCCGTGCTTTGATATGTAAGTTACTCAAAGATAATTAAAATAGGAAAAAGCGAAGAAGAGTGATGCCTAGTTCTAGTGCCGTTAAGAAGAAATTTCTGCCTCTCCTCCATGAATAGAGTATCATCTACATCGATAATCCAAAATCTTTGAGAATTAATTGCCGCCATCAAGAGTCTTCTGCATCGCTAGTGATGCCTAGTTCTAGTGCCGTTAAGAAGAAATTTCAGCCTCTCCTCCATGAATAGAGTATCATCTACATCGATAATCCAAAATCTTTGAGAATTATTTGCCGCCATCAAGAGTCTTCTGCATCGCTAGTGATGCCTAGTTCTAGTGCCGTTAAGAAGAAATTTCAGTCTCTCCTCCATGAATAGTTTCCATCTGCTTCAACCTTCCTAATCTTTAAGAATTAATTGCCGCCATCCAGAGTCTTCTGCATCGCTAGCTCCGGTGTCCCACGACAAAAATGCTAACTTCAATATTGGATTGGATTTGACTTTTTTTTTTTGAAAACTATCAACCCTCGAACTCTTCTCATTTTCTACTACGCTCAGCAGTCGTCCTCCTTGGCATCTTGATAATTTTTAAATATGTGGGCATTTCTCCTCCTCCTGTTCATCTGCAGCTTGTATTCCATAAGATAAGTTCCTTTTATTTGTTTTCTTTTAGTTTGTTGGTCGGATATTTAAAAAAAAAAAAAACGAAAAAAGGTTATAATAGGCAATTCTTATAGTAAAGTTTACTAGACATTTCTAATAAGTAATTCTAACAACAAAAATAGTTAATAGTGATTGAAAATAACTTAATCAGTTGAATTAAAAAAAAAATTTTTGTAGTTGAGTAAACTAACCTAATTCTAATGAAATCATTTTGTTGTCCATTAAAGTAAATTATTAGATTGGCCAAAGGAAATATATCATTATTTAAATTAGTTAATTAAAACTGTGAATGTAAATTAGTCAGATTGGTTAAGGAAATTTATTCTTCATTAAATTATTTAATTGAACTTGTGAATTTCTTTCTTGGTGAAGATTGATTGGTACAGGTGTCATTAGTTGAGCTTCTTTGCTCCTCTTAGGGATTAAATTGCTTGTAGGATGTAATAGCTGATTTTAATTAACATATTACCCGGTTAAATCATTCTTTTGAAAATAGAAAGTTACTATGTGCAATAACCTGAATTACATTGGTATTGATTATTCTGAGTTAAATTGCTTGTAGGATGTAATAGCCTGATTTAATTAACATATTACCCGGTTAAATCATTCTTTTGAAAATAGAAAGTTACTATGTGCAATAACCTGAATTACATTGGTATTGATTATTCTGAGTTAAATTGCTTGTAGGATGTAATAGCCTGATTTAATTAACATATTACCCGGTTAAATCATTCTTTTGAAAATAGAAAGTTACTATGTGCAATAACCAGAATTGCATTGGTATTGATTACTCTGTGTGAAATGTTTTTTTTTTTGGAATGTATAACTTGTTAATTATTATTTTTTTTTCTCCCCGGGGAGGGTATTGTTAATTTATCCAAAATTTTATCTAATCATATTTATCTGAATGTAATAGCAATAATAGTTTGATATTATTGAGTCTAAGATAGAAGTAATATTACTCTGTAGAGGTATGCATTTTGTTGAAAGCAATATTTTACAGTTCAGCTTGAATCAGATTTGCTTATTAAGTTAATTCTGCACTGTGTAAAAATCAATATGTTAACAGTACGGATTGAATATTAATTGCTTACAAATTACTGGACTAAGTAACTCTTAAAAATTTTAATAAATAGGCTCACTTTTCTAGATCAATCAATGTTTATTTATTTCTTTGTGTGTGTGCTCAATGATTTTCACCCGTCTCATTCTCAATTGATTTCAGGGTTAATCCGAAAACACAACGCAAATGTACAGGGCTTATTGATATTAATATATTTATGTTAAAAAAATTTTAAGTGTTATGTCAACAGAGTAGGAAACAATAACATTATTGGTACCGTGATTTTTCTCTATAACACATGTAACTGTCCTCTGCTTATCCATGGTCCATTCTCGATGTTTCCGGCCCCACTGTAGGCATAGTCGAGAATGAAGCTTGGTCAACAGAGACACACCCACAAAGACAACTGATCAAGGAAACATCTTTTTATTATATTCAAAATTTCACGATTTTTACCCCTTCAAAACTGATACTGGCCCCTTTTTCGATCTCAGCATTTAATTCAAACTTCCCTCAATACCTTAGCCTTTTTACACTGTAGAAGGCAGTTTTTTCATGTTCATTTTTGGCATTTCGACACTAAATTTATTCTCTTTGCGAAACTAGTCTTTTGATGTTAAACTTTTTAATTTTTGACGATGTGGGAATAAAGGCTAAAAGCCTAAGCGCCTCGTAAACGAATCCTTCCCTTGTCATTGGTGTTTTCTAGAGGTTAAGACAGGGGTCTCCCTAAAATATCCCAAACACGTTCAATGGATTTAAATCAGGGGAAATCTCTGGCCAATCCAATCCGTGGAAATCTTTCTTTTCCAGGAGCTACTCAATAGCAAACGTCCAGGGCCGCGCACTATGTCAAGTCGAAACAAATATCACCTTGGAAACGATGCACGTGGGAAAGGACAACTTCGACTATCTGAATATAACGATTTTTAGTGAGCGAATTCTATCGAAAATTTGGAGCTCTGTTCATTCGCTCATTATAATGGCTCCCCACAGAAGCACACCAGCACCCCCATCGAATTCCTTCCCTGATGTTAGTGAGGTGAAAACGTGTCCCTATCTCTCCTACCAATATCTGCTGGCGTTGAGAACCGTTTCTTAGACTGAAATGACACTCTTCAGTAAAAGGTATGTGAATCCATAGATGAGGTATCCAGTCCTTGTGTTCTCACACGACTGTGAACCCTGCCGCCTATGGGCTGTTGTCAATGATGTGCAGCGTTCAGGGCGGCGGGTGAATAGATCCTCTTTATGAAACTGTCTGGACTCAATAAACCGGGGCATCTATCCTCCGACTGCCATGCGCAACTGCTGAGCAATGTTGCTCGCTGTCTGATTTAAATTTCTTTTTGCCTGATAGGGTGATTTAACGATCATCAGTCACCGTTGTTTTTCTTTGGCTGATCACCACCAACCTTTAGTACAGCTGCACCTACCATTTGGAAAGCTTTTCAAGCTCGTGTGGATTACATTTTTAACATTTCCAGACACTGGGCGACAGACGTCAAACTGCGCCCTGGTGAAGTCGTCCTGATGTTTTCATGTAGCGATACGGATCGTACGATCGCATTTTAACTTGCAGAAGGATGCCTGTAAATACGACTTCCTGTCTTCTTTCAAGTTTCCTTGCACTTCACGGGCTGACTCCTTGTCTTTTGCGTGCCATGACATTTTTTTTTTTTTCAATGGCAGATTGTGAACAATTACAAATGTAACGCAGTCCATTAATCTATACAAGGCCAGATGTGGTGGTCTCTTTATTATGGAGGCACTTAATAGGTGGGCCACCACCGCCTTTCCTATGAAGGTACGTACAGTTACAACCATGCCTTCTCCGGGATTCGAACCCAGCCCCTTCGGTATCGCTGTCAGCTTCCGTGACCACTATACCGACTGGGCGGCGTAAACTCAGACATTATGGTGCTGATATTTTCATGTTCACCATCATTTTACTGAGTTGACTGTTCGGGTGGGGGTGGGGTAAACTAAACTCCCTCAAAGTTGGGAAGGATTGGATTTCGGAAACCAACTATTATATGGGAGGAGCCCCGGGGCTCGATCTCGAGCTTCTGAAAGTGGGTGCAGTTATTATGGCAGTGATATGCCCCACATAGCCTTTCCCGTCCCTATCCGAAATAGGCCTCCTCTAGGTCCGCGTCGGTAACCAGGTTCGTCTGGGCTGATTATGTCGGATACTATCCTTGGGGATCGACTGGGTTTAATTTCCAAAACCTACCATTTTATGGCGGGAGACCCAGGGTTCTGTCCAGTAAACTGGTTCCAGTGTCTAGAAAGTCTCAACCTCTGGGGAAAATAAACAGTCCTCACTAGAGCCATCGTTTATTCAGTGGTAGGTTCAGATTTGGTAGGGACCGTATTGGTATTATCTTGCTGGGCTATTAGCCTCGAAACGGTGGTGGTGTGGTGGTGTATTTAATTATGGCAAAGCACACTAGGGCAATCTGCCTGAGGGATGCCTTTTGTGGAGGACTTTCTAAGAGAAACTGGCTCGTATACACGTTACACATGGGGAAAACCACGAAAACACCCATGCAGCCAGCCCGTTCGCGGGATTCGAACCTCGGACCGAACTACCAGTGTTCAGCGACTTTACCGCTCGGCCGCTGGTGGGCGCCTCGAAACGGAATTTTGCGTAGGTTCACTTTTGCAATTGTTGCCATCAAGTATTATCGCCCTGTATTGTATTTAAAGAAATTAAATAACGAAGCTGCATGAATGTATGCATGTTTTTCGCATTGTGAGAACACAATGGTCAACTTTTGAATAACGTAATCTTCCACCTGAATATGGGCCTCTGGAAGCCCTAATTTGGAATTTGTTTTATTATCTATTTCATATTTTGTAAACCTTTAACGAATTTTTGATTTTAAGAAACTCAACGATTTCACAACGAGCAATCGCGACACTGTACGAAAAAAAAATTATCTCCAGCGCGTGAGACTGTGCATCGGAAATTCTAAAGATATGCTCTTTTTAAATTATTTTGCGATATTGGCGTTGAATTGCATTTTATGGTTTAAGTGCGAAGAACATGATATTTAATAAATATATGTAACACAAAAAAACGTTAAAAAATGCCCTTGTAATATGAAATCTGAAAACTTTCAGTTGTTTTTTTATTATTTTTTATGTCTGTCATTATTGTTTGATTTAATTTATAAAGCATCTATTTTATGTGTATCATGCTTAACTGATCATTTTTATAAGCAATTGCACTTTCATTTTGATTAATGAACGCTGGTCTAAAGCTCTATGCAGCATACCTGGGAGCAGAATTACCATTTTTTTTGTAACAACAATGTGTTTTTTTATTAAACTAATTATCTGTCATAATTTTAAATTGGAATTTAAATTTGTAATGGAAGCCAAAACGCGTGAAAGGTTATTTCTATTTTGAACAATTAACTCATGCGAAAACTAATATTTATATGAAAGATTTGATTTAATTTTTGTAGAAAACCATTATCAATTTAATAACTCTTTGAGACTTTTCTTTATTCGCAGCTTGGGCATAAATTTATTTGATGGTAAATGTAATAGGAGAAAGGTAAAAATATATTTCAGAGTCTCCCTTGCCGAAAATTGGCGACTTGTTTTTTACGTCCAACGCCTTCCCCAGTAAAATGGCGTCGAAAACATAATCCAATAAAACACAGCTAAAACAAAAAATATATAATCCCAATAAATTGCATTTTACATCAAGCAAGGAAATAACATAAGAATGGAAATACCTGTTATTTGATCTAAACGCAGTACAAAAAGGAAATATCGACTAGCCTTATTTAAAAATTTCTGTTTCTTCGATATGTGTGACACACAGAATTCTTAAAAGTATCCAAAAACTATTTAAAATTATCCTAAACTAGAATCTGTATACTGCCATCGCCACATAAATTCACAAAAGTAAAAATGAAAAATATCTTCCAGAATGTCGGTAGTATTTCTTTCCAAAATCCTTTTCTATTACACCTTACATACCTTCCATTATATAGATATGAGCTCCGGTTTCCAAATCTTTAACATTGCGTAATTTACCGAGAGTTGAATGAAGCCATTTAAACCTTCATTGATACACCAGTCAATCAATGTTTTCTGCCGTATCGTTCCAAAGAGTACAGAAACTTCAAGTTAATCGTACCACCAGCAGGTATTTTGTAGTGTAAAGCACAAAATAAGCAACGTACTTCCTAACCAACATCCAACACAATTTCAAGCGGGGCCCTTACAAATATTTCTCCCATCAGTCAAAAACCACCAATTACAACCAATCACGTCATAACAAGGTTTTCGTAACATTCAACTGCTATAAATGAAACAACTTGGCGATAATTCAAGAGGTACCCTAAAATATAAACTAATCAGACTTTTCTTTATTCACAGCTTGAGTATGCATTTATTTGTTGGTAACCTTAATAGGTGAAATATTTAATGTAGCGTAACACGGCAATTATAAATTTGAATAATTTTGCATTTTATTCATCAAATTCAGAGCTCGCGTAAATTTTCCGAAAACGATTTTCAGAAGTTGCTTGATAAGTAATTAATAATATTAAATAAAAAAAATAAAATTTAAGAAAAACAAATAATAAATTTGAAACCTTTTAAATTTTGTATTACGTCCAAAGCGGCCTTTTTTTAACCTTTTGTGTGTTAGCTTTATTTATTAAATATCATGTTCTTCGCACTTACTTAACGGTGGAGATAAAAATGGTTTTTTTTTTTTTTTCGTACAGTGTTGCCATTGCTCGCTTAGAAATCGTCGAGTTTGTTAATCAAAAATTCGTTAAATTTTCACAAAATATTAAATAGATAATAAAACAAATTCCAAATTTCAAATTTGGGCTTCCAGATGCCCATATTCGGTTGGAGACGTACGCTATTCAAAATTTGGTGGGTTTTAGGTACCATTGTTTTATCACAATGCGAGAAACATACATACATTTATGCAGATTCTTCATTATTTAATTTTTTTAAATATAATACACGGCTCTAATATTTGGTGGCAACAGTCTGAGAAGTAAAACTCCGTTTATAGTGAATCCACGCAAAATGCCAAAACGAAATTAATAGCCCTTCTGGGAAAATTGCCCCTTTCGGCTAATAATTTTTTATTATAATAGTACTATTCTGGTTAATATAAAACAACAAATCTAAGGAAATGTACAGGATCAGCTTTCTAATTGTAATCAATAAATATAAAGGTTCCGAATTCTAATTAATAAATATAGATGTTCTATTCAATAAATATCCAGATATGTAGTAGTTCAGCCGATACAATTCCTGCTCGTCAAATTCATTGCGAAAATAGCAGGAAATTGTTGTATCAAATTGGAAAACATTTGTCCATAAAGAAATTCTGTTTTTGTTTTGTTATCGGAACCGAAGTTATCACCAGATGTTCTGCTGATGTCGCCAAGCGATTGATTCATTCGAAATCGTCAATGTTAACTTTTTAAAAAAAGTAAAAGAATGCCTTTTCAAAATTGGCTGCGATAATACGAGTTCTAAATAGGTAACGCTAACGGTTAATCTTCGTATTATGGTAACTTAGCGACTTTTTGGCGAACATTTAACGACGAACCTTGCTACAGCAACCTGCTAGTTTTTTTTGGACGCCATTTTGTTTTCACGAAGTAAAAGCATTTCCCCTCCCCCTCAACATTTTTTCCAAGAATCTGCTAGCCGAATTACGCTTATGCTAGAACATTTATGGAACAAAAGTGCTCAATCATGACGAAGATTAGGTGCGAAATTGGGAGAAAGTGCAGAATCGCCACTGCTTGCCGCGTTTTTAAAAATTGCACATACACGGTATCATCCACGTAGACGTCGACCCATTTTCACTTAAAAAAACATCCCAGAATTGCACAAAAAGGGCACTGCGCACACTCTTGACTTTATTCATGTACACTTAGTCACAAAAGTAAGTATGCAGAGTGTATGTGATGATGTCGTATGAAAAAAAAACAGACCTACAATATTAGAGTTTTCAAATTAACGATTTATTTCGATTACAGCAAAATCGAGCTTAATAACAAAATGAAAAGTAATTCAAAAAATACAAATATTTAATTAGCAAGATGAGCTTAACTTAAAATAGGATTTAATTTACATCATAAAAGTAAGTATGCAAAAAAAAACAAAGACATTAATATTGCAAATTTTACAATTTTTCAAAAAAAATTAGTAATTTGTTGAATAGCCTTTGGCCTTTATAACACCTCTCAATCTAGATGGCACTGATTTTACTAAATTTTGAGTGGCAGAAGATGGTATTTTCTGCCACTCCTCCAAAAGGGCCTTTTTTTAGATCATTCTTAGTTTTGCTCTCTTCCTTTCTAATTTGGAGATCGAGATAATCCCACAAGTGTTCAATGGGATTAAGATCAGGTGACTGCGGTGGGGTTTTAGCTGTTTTCGCACGTGATATAGCAGCCATTCCCGAACAACCCGAGCAGTATGTTTGGGATCATTATCTTGTTGGAAAGTGAAGGATCCATAGAGTTCCAATTTAGAAGCACTTTGGCTTAGATTATTCTTTAAAATATTTATATTCATTCATTATTTTCGTCGATTATAACTAAATTTCCTACTCCAGTTGCTGCCATACAACCCCAAACCAGAATTGAACCACCACTGTGTTTTACAGTTCCTCTCATGCTCTTTGGTTCTAGAGCTGCATTTGCTTTCCTCCAAACATTTTGGTGTCCATCTGACCCGTAGATGTTGAATTTACTTTCATCCCAAAAAATCACGGAATTCCAAAAATTTATGTCCTGCTTTACATCTTCTTTTGCAGAATCTATTCTCTTTTTGCGATTCGCTTTGCTAACAAATGGTTTACTTCGCATATTTCGACCATGGTATCCTGCCTTCTGTAACACACGGCGAATTGTTTCAGGATTGCATGACTTCACAAAATTGTTTTTCACATCAGTTGTCAATTTTGGTGCGATAATCGTCGGATTTTTTTTCACATTTCCAACAATAATTCGCATTTCTCGATCCGTCAAAATGGGCGGTCGTCTTGTTCTTGGCTTGTTTAGCGTACGAGTATTTTCCTCAGCCTGGAACGTTTCAATGATTTTTTGCACTGTTGCAGGACTTTTGCCTATGATTTTAGCGATTTGTCTTTGGGACTTGCTTTCCGGATAGAGCTTTATTATTGCATCCTTTAGAGCTTTTGATAATTCTTTTCCACGTGGAGCCATTGGTGAATTTTTGATGTACTTAAAGCTCAAACTTACAAGCTTTGTAGCAGAACTTCTAAATTTACCACTGAAATACGAAATATCACTCGAGAAGTTTCATTCAGCTTATTTTAAAAGTCAAAAATTCAGAGTGCATATATACTTTTGTGATTTAAATTTCTGCTGGTGGTTAACAAAATTACTCTTAAAGTTTTTTAAAATATAATGATTTGGTATATTTTTCATTACTTTATGACTTGAATCAGAAGCTATAAACAACACTCTCCAAAATAATATTTTTCTTATATTTATTTGAAAACTAGAGCTTTTTCACTTAAGCTATGAGCTGCATACTTACTTTTGTGACTATGTGTACACTGCTTAAGTCCTAGCTAGTAACCTTTATTGCCGTACCAAAATGTCGCCAAACTACCTGTTCCCATATTCCAAAGATTAGCCACGCTAACATCTGTTTTTATTATTTACCAATCATCGACATGAAAATATGTGACTTACCTAAGGATGAACCATCTTCGATACGGTTTCTACAGGAACAAGGAATTATTCACTCACGAAGAGAAAACACAAAAACCATAAAATGTAACTCTACTTCAGTTCCAAGGCAGCACCGAAATGCAGATGTGAAGATTATGGCGTGCCGAATAAAAAGTACTTCTTTCTCAATACTAGCGTGAAGGAAGTAGAATCAGTTACTTCAATCAGGTAGTTCGTTCAATTTATGCATGATGTTTATAATTAACGTCCCTTAAAATTTTGTCAATATCAACTTGGTATGAACCGTTCCACTGTTGTTGATTGCAGCACTTATAAAGAGAAGTCTGCGGCCATTCATTAATGCCTAGACTATCAGCTAAAATAGGTGGCACTGATAATATTGCCGAAGTTGACGAAAGTCTGATTTTGCGCCGAAAAAACAACGTTGGTCGTATTCTTCCGCTCTAGTGGGTGTGCAGTCGAGAAACAAAAGAATGTTTGAGTTGCTCTGCCAGAACTTTGCTTAAAGTTATTGAAGAAACTCTTATTGATAGCACTATCATGTCCTAAGACAGTTGGAAGAATTAAAAGAGGACGGATTGGAACATTTCTGCGTTAACCATAAGTATAATTTAATCCCGAAGCCCACCAGTGGCCGAGCGGTAAAGTCGCTGAACACTGGTAGTTCGATCCGAGGTTCGAATCCCGCGAACGGGCTGGCTGCATGGGTGTTTTCGTGGTTTTTCCCCATGTGTAACGTGTATACGAGCCAGTTTTCCTTAGAAAGTCCTCCACGAAGGCATCCCTCCCCTTAGGCAGATAGCCCTAGTGTGCTTTGCCATAATTAAATACATCAACATCAATTTAATTCCGATATTGGTTGCATTACGTAAACTATTGAAAGGTCATGGGTTAATGCGAAAATGGCGAAATAAATGTTAACGAGGCACTGATCGTAATCAGTTAGATCCTTATTTAATAGAGTTAATGTAGTGGCAAAAGCGTCCTAAAAAAACGCAGATGTTTTCAGATCTTTTAAATGATATCAGCAATTTATGACTCCGCGTAATCTTAATTCACTAAGCGATTTTTTTTTTGATTTCTTTAGCAAATGTTTTTATATTAAATCATTGAAATTTTATAATTTTACTGATAGCTGTTTACACTATTTTTCCCTTTTGATTTTCGGTGTATACGAGCCAGTTTCCCTTAGAAGGTCCTCCACGAAGCCATCCCTCCTCTTAGGCAGATAGCCCTCGTGTGCTTTGTCATAATTAAATACACTACCACACCACAACCTTTTGATTTTCGTTCAAACTAACCTTATTTTAAATATTTCGGCGTCTGTTTTTATGGTTCAGATTTTTTCGCCAGATCGTCAGCTCTTGGCGATATTTCAATCCGATGCTGATAATAGAAAAGTACCGAAATTTCACCCATAGACGTATGGATGTTGTAAAAAATATTTTCATTCATTTTCATGTCTTTTGGAAAACATGTTCACTGTTTTTGTTGTGTTGTGACTTATCTCACCTGTCTGATAGTAGCATCAGAACATTGCCACAAGGAGAGCAAAACCTGCACCTGTCGTTGGCAACAGCCTTGAGCACCGTACAGGTAGGTACAACTTTGCTCAGTTCCGCCTCTAATTCTGAAGGAGAGCACCCCGAGCGGATGGTCTAAGGATCTCCCATCCCTCTTTCCCTACCATCAACCTCTCGAGAAGACTTTCGGCTCGCCGCATATTTAGAGTGCCCCCATACTGCACAGACACTTTACATTTACAAATATCCATGCCTTCCCCGGGATTCGATCCGAGGCCCTTCGGCATCTCACTAGGCTCACCTAACCATTATACCGTCTAGGCGGCACATGTTTACTACCTACTTCTATATTTAAATCTTGGAAAAGCTTAATAACAAGCAATAGCAGCTTTCCTCTTACATGTCCCCTTGAATATATTTTGCAGCATTTCTGCTTCTTAATTTCCCATAGGATTTACACGCTTAACTTTATAACATTTTATGCTTAGCTTTATGCAATGATCTAACCTTTATTATACACAAAAAGAGAGCAATGCATAACTAATAAATCACTACATTTTAATTTTTACACCTAGCTCCCATTCTAGGGTTCTTTGTTGGTGTGCGTTTCGTTGACAACACACTTTAAAGTTTACGGCTGGAATACCAACCAGTCGCCGTAATAAATTTTAAGAATAATAATCTGCATGACCTCTAACTTGTGAAATAATTAATGTATTAAAGAGAAGCTCAGAATACAAGTGAATCATTAAATGTGGTCTCGTGAATTTTCCGTCTCAAGATTTCAAGCTTAGTGTGAATCTTTTCGAAGCTGCAATTATTTTTAATGAAGGAGCTGACGCTGTCTGAATGTAATGAAACTTACTACAGTGAAACTGTCTTATTTTCAGCGGTGTAGGTTTACAAGCAAAATTAAAGGGAACGTTACATTAGAGACGAGAGCTGAGGAAATTAAGTAAGAGATTTCCTAGGGATGCTCTCTTAAAAGAACGAAAATAAGAGATTTCTTGGAAACATTCTCTTAAGCTTTGCTGGAAAATTTTATATGAATGAGAAGCCTTATAACCTTTTCTTATAACGTGCCTTCCCCTTTTTTTTTTTTTTTTTTTTTTTTTTGAGAAGCTTGATCATGTAACATTTATTCCACATCATATAGAAAACTCTTATAGTTAACAGTATTGCACTAAATATCATATATTCCTGCCTTCCTAAAAATATTAAAGCCCACAAGCGGCCGAGCGGTAAAGTCACTGAACATTGGTAGTTCGGTCCGAGGTTGGAATCTATCCAACGGGCTGGCTGCGTGCGGGTTTCCGCGGTTTTTCGCATGTGTTAAACGTATATCCGAGCCAGTTTTCCTTAGAAAGTCCTCCACGAAGGCATACCTTTCCTTAAGCAGATAGCCCTCGAGGCTTTGCCATAATGACATATACCAAACCAATCTTAAAATTATTGAAAACTGCGTTTAAAAAATAAGGGGTAAACGCTTACAATAAGGGGTAAAATATTTGGTTAAGAATGTACAGCTAAATATTTTTAGTCCAAAGGGATTTGAATTCCGAAGGACTATTAGTTTCGTTTTGGCATTTTGCGTCGGACTCATAAATGTCGGTTCACTTTTCAAACTGTTGCCACAAAATGTTAGAGTCCTGCATTATATTTGAAGAAATTAAACAATGAAAAATCTGCATAAATCTATGTATATTTCTCGTATTGTGATAAAACAACGGTACATAGAGTCATCGAATTTTGAATAACGTAATCCTCCAACGAATATGAGCATGTGGAAGACCCAATTTGAAATTTGAAATTTGTTTTATGATCGATTTCCTATTTTTTAAAACTTTGACGAATTTTTGATTAACAAACTCAAGGATTTCAAAGCGAGCAATGGCAACGTTGTGCAGAAAAAACATTTTTATCTCCAGCGCGTGAGTCTCTGTATCGGAAATTCTAAAGATATGCTCGTTTTAAAACTATTTTGCGATATTGCTGTTGCACTGGATCTTATGGTTTAAGTGCGAGGAACATGATATTTAATAAAGAAAGGTAACACACAAAATGTTAAAAAACGCCCCTTTGGACGTAATTTAAAATCCCAAAAATTTCAGATTTTTTTTTTTTTTTTTTTTTTTTTTTTTTTTTTGAGAAGCTTGATCATGTAACATTTATTCCACATCATATAGAAAACTCTTATAGTTAACAGTATTGCACTAAATATCATATATTCCTGCCTTTCTAAAAATATTAAAGCCCACAAGCGGCCGAGCGGTAAAGTCACTGAACATTAGTAGTTCGGTCCGAGGTTGGAATCTTTCCAACGGGCTGGCTGCGTGGGGGTTTTCGCTGTTTTTCCGATGTGTTAGACGTATATACGAGCTAGTTTTCCTTAGAAAGTCCTCCACGAAGGCATACCTTTCCTTAAGCAGATAGCCCTCGAGGCTTTGCCATAATCACATATACCAAACCAATCTTAAAATTATTGAAAACTGCGTTTAAAAAATTAATAAAGGTCTTAATTATTCATTTTATTTCTGAAAGGTCTTGCTTCAGAGAATAAATGAAGCAATTTACTGAAAATTTTAGTTATACCGCATATTTAGTTTGTTATTTGCATATTTCTTTCATTTAATATATCATTTCTGTAAGCCAGTGGTATTATTATTATTATTATTATTTACGTCTTCCGCACTAAGGCACTACACGGAAGGGAGTGATGCCTTCGTGGAGTACTTTCTAAAGGAAACTTTCTCGTATTAGCACGTTATACACGTAGGGAAAACCACGAAAACCTAGCGCAGCCAGCCCGTTCGCGGGATTCGAAACTCGGGCCGAATTGCCAGTGTTCAGGGACTTTACCGCTCGGCCGCTGGAGGACCTTAAGCCAAGTTTGTGACAAGTTACGTTTGTGACAAGAAAAACCTCCAGAGAAACAAAATCCAACAATGTAAGACTGAATTGTGTATATTTGAACTATCAACAAAACTTTATTATATTAGTCAATAAATCATGTTAATAGAAAGCCAACAAAAAGAGAAGAATAAGCGGAATAAAATGTATATAGCATATAAATACTTAAGGTCATATAT
The DNA here is from genome assembly GCF_044657685.1 of Stegodyphus dumicola. Lineage (NCBI taxonomy): Eukaryota > Metazoa > Arthropoda > Arachnida > Araneae > Eresidae > Stegodyphus > Stegodyphus dumicola. Next base: position 184,963,326 of record NC_140774.1, read on the forward strand.
AATATATTTGCACATACATAGTGCGTTTGGAAAGTTTTAAAACTGAATTCCTATCAAATCGAGATAGGAAGAAAGATGCTTTTCAGTAATTAATTTCCGCATGAATTCCTTTTAATGTTACATATATCTCTTGTTATATTTATAGAGCTTCCATTTGCTTTCATAAATGTCAGTCCTTGGAACGCTCTTTCATTCCCGCGTTAGGTTTTCTGGATTCCTGAAGTAGTCTCAAAAGATATCCTTTGATGTGAGATGTCGCCGCACGGAGCGGCAAGCAGCCTGCAAATACCCATCCTAACTAGTATGGGATTACAAAGAACTGTAATTTACTTTTCAATAATCAGATGCAAGTTAGTAACTGCGGGAAGAAAATCGTATTGCTTCTCGGTCTTTAAGTCTTTGATTGTGTATATCTGTTACGGTGAAACACCGAAATCTGGAGAATGTCGACTTTTACCGGTGAATGTCAACATTCACATAGTCTCTTGGTGTATGTCCGACATATTTTCCAAATACTCATATTTCTGACTTACACCGGTCAATGTCGACATTCACCATGTACTAATGGCGAATGTTGAACATATAACAATATTATATTTTCTTCCCCGTCATTCAGTCGCGAATAAACGCACTTGAAACTCGAAATAAGAACTTAAGAACATGAGAACCTAAAACACACGATACATTCAAATTGAGAAAGAAAAATAATAGAAGTTAAAAACTTACTTAATTATACAGTACGTTCTAAATGAGAAAATAAAATAACAGTAATAAAAAACTTACTAAATTACGTGATTCAAATCTTATTTATTGCAACAACATAAACTATTATTTCACTTTATGATCTCTCTTTTCGACTTTCACCAGAGCATATCTGTGATTGTCGACATACACCGGTGAAGGTCCGAATATACAAGAATGTAGTGAAATATTCAGTCTTTCACCGACGCATTTGGTGAATGTTGATATTCTCCGGTGAAAGTCGACATTCTCCAATTTGGGTCTTTCAGGGTAAGATATCAATGGAATAAACTCAAATAAAAAATTCCGTATAAACATTCACAACTAGGGTAATGTTTTTAAGAAAACAAATTTAGAATGTTGGTAGTCATTCCACTGGCAACATTGCTGACAGTAATACAAGATATCGAATACAGTTTAAAGTCGTTAATCCGGACTCGTCGGGACTTCGGCGATTCCGGATTATCGATTTTTCCGGATTATAGATCATTAGTTTAAATCGCGTAAGTTGGCATGCAGAAATTCTACAATTAAAAATATGAAACCATAATTTATGAAATAAAGAATAATTGTGATCTAAAGGGTATCAAAGTTTACAAAAAAAAAAAAAAAAAAAAAGCTTAATATTTATTTGTTTACTATATTAAACATTTCTTTCAATGTAAGTTGTTTAAGTTGCTTCGTTTTATGTGATAATACTTTCTCTTTAATTCTATAAACAGACATAATTTCTTGTTCAGTTACAAAGTTCCGCTGTTCAAGTCCCGTTAATTGCTGTGCCGAGAATACCGACTAACTTGTCAATCGAAATTTTTTCGTTTTCACTAACCTCTCTGTCACGTTGTCACGTTCTCTTCATGTCTTTATTCATTTTTTTGCAGCAATTCCACTTTTTGTTTGTTGGACATCGAAACATAATTTCGCTTTGTAGATCCTTTGGAAGTTCCAGCATCGGAAATTCTATTTGACATAATCGAAAGTTCAAGTTTACTTTTATAAAATTGCTCTTACAGTCTGCAAAAAATAATAAGCGGGATCCAATTCGAAGTTTAAGGAACAACGCAATCATTAACATTAATTGAAATATATAATTAGATAATTTTAGCTTACACCATCCGTCATACATTAAACGCGCAGGCGAAAACGTGTTCTGCACTTGCGCACACGCGTATGCGCAGTAGTCAAGGTCTTACGCGCACGCGTAAAACGCCTGTGCGCATGTGCCAACGCGGCGCATGCGCAGAAAGTTTTTAGCTTTGAGGTCCGGATTATAGATCATTCCGGATTATGGGTGTCCGAATTAACGACTTTTGACTGTACTCATTTTTAGATGATGTAGTAAGCGCTGCTCCTGTGTAAATATGCTCAAAGCGCTGCTCATGTGTAAATCGTATCGTGTGCAGTTTGAGTTTGTTTTAATACGTTATGTGTCCCATTCTTGCCACTAGATGGCGGGCATTCTTTCTTTTTTCTCTAATTGAGATCTGGGAAGGAGACTAGATTCGAACTGCTCGGAAGACCGTAAAGACGCACTTCTGATTTAGAAAACAACTAAAATGTACTGCCTTAAAGTAATTAATAAATAGTGTAATATAAAGATGTGTGTAAATAAAAAGTCATGAATACTTAATTGAAATTGTAATTTGAATCGAATATAAATGCCAAAATAGCTCTCCCGGATAGAACCTATGGATTTAGAGAACAACATTATGCATGTGAAGGTAAATGTTATTTTATAAAATCAAATACAACAGAACTATGTTTATCCGAACTTATAAGGTATTTTCTCCCTCCTTTCTGCATGTCATCGTGGTGTAACGGTAGCACACTCGGCGCGTATTCGAGAAGTCCAGGTTCGAGTCTCAGCGAGTGTATTGCACATTTTTCATGACTCCTGCTTCAAATTAATCTAATGACACTATAAACTTAATATGGCAAAGCTATTTTGGATAATTAATCTAATGACACTGGCCCCCAAACTAAAGTATTTTCTACCTCCTTACTGCATGTCTTCGTGGTGTAACGGTAGCACACTTGGCGCGTATTCGAGAGGTCCAGGTTCGAGTCCCAGCAAGGGCATTTCTCATTTTTTATGTCTTCTGCTTCAAATTAACCTGATAACTCTACAAACTTATTATGGCAAAGCTATTTTGGATAAAATCATTTTCTTTTGGGGGGAAGGCATAAATTATAATGATGATTGTTTTAATCAAAGACAAAATACGCTTAGCTTTTCAAGAATAAAGGGATCTGCCAAACCCATATAAAAATGATTGGTTGGTTGGTTTATTAGATTACGGAAAAGCACTCGAGGGCTATCTGCCTTAAGGGAGGGATGCCTTCGTGGAGGACTTTTTAAGGGAAACTAGCTCGAATACACGTTACACATGAGGAAAACCACGAAAACACCCATGCAGCCAGCCCGTTTGCGGGATTCGAACCTCGGACCGAATTACCAGTGTTCAGCGACGTTACCGCTCGGCCGCTGGTGGGCCCATAAAAATGATTAGTAATAAAACATCTGACGTAGTCAGCGCATGACCTGCCGCAAATTCCATATTAAAACACATAAGTGTAGCAATAGCAAAGAACTTTAAGTAAACAGTCACTTCCGGTTCATCCTTTGTAAATAAAATGTAATTTGTTTATAAGCATTATTTCTCAATACTAATAATAAACACTACTCATTAATTATTTTTCTCTGCTTCGGTTTATTTTATTGTAGCATAGCATACCAGGTCTATCGGCCTAAGGGAAGGAATGCCTTCCTGGAGGACTTTCTAAGGGAAACTGCCTCGTATACACGTGATACATCGGGAAAACCACGAAAGCGCCCGTACAGCCAGCCTGCTCATCTGGATTCGAAACCACGTCGGAACTAGCAATGTTCAGCGATTTTACCGCTCGGGTCGCTGATGAGCCCCCTTTATTCTTCCCTTTCCCCATATAAAATGGCAATGATAACTATACACTTCCGTTCTCATGCTTTCTTTTGAAAATATTGCAAGGATCGTAACATATCCTCTGGTCATATAGTGTCTCGGATTCACAAACCAGTGACACAAAATATTTAAATGCTGAATATCTTTAGAATTCTTGATAAAATGTTGCATTATATTTCTTTCTCAGTCTTTCCTTGGTTTATGAAATCAGTGTTGAGTTTTCTTAAGAAGATGATCAACTTTTTCCTTTGTCAGTTTAGCTTTATTTATCAAAAATCTCTCTCTTCGCAATTACGCCATGTACACTGGTTATCATAAATTAAGGGAAAATCACAAAAATCACGATTACTGAAAAAGTTACATGTAAAATTTTATGAAACGTACCCACAATATAGAACACATAGTAAGGTATCAAACAACATAAAAAGAAGAAATTACCAGACAATTAATGGTAGTATAGAAATTAGCACATGAATAAAATGAACAAATCGAAGATGTCAGTTTGCTATAGTAAAAGTATCTTCAATATGGAATATAATCGCCTCTAGAAACAATAAATCACATATAGCGATGTGTGATGCTTTCCATTATGAGGTCTATCAGTTGCATAGGAAGCAAAAGCCATTGCTCTTGCAAAGCAGTTGCAAGCGCGGCAAGGGTCTAAGGGGGCGGATTCAGAGCAGCTAGAAGTCTCCCTAAAGCATCCCAAACGTGCTCGATAGGATTCAAGTCCGAGGATCGAGCTGGCAACTCCATGCCCATAATTGTTTCCTGTTAAAGATAATCATATACGATGCGAGCCCTGTGTGGTCTTTCAGTGTCGTCCTGTAACAGGAAAGCATCACCTATCACCCCGTCATATGGGCGAACATAAGCATCAAGGATGTCATCTCCTATAAACATGATCATTCACTGTTACCCTTGGAAAAACATGGAGGTCTTGTACGTCCACCCAAACAGATGCCACCCCAAAAACAGACACTGCCTCTTCCGTATACATCTCTATCACGGATGTTTGACGAATGATAACAGGTTCCAGGTTCTCTCCATATCAAATAACGCCTATTATTGCGTTCTAGACTAAACCTGGACTCATCCGTAAAGAGAACAGCCCTCCATTGCTCAGGCGTTCACTGGACATGTTGTCGTGCCCACTGCAAACGGTCCCTCCTATGGCGTGACTTGAGCGGCACGCAAATGGTTGTTCGCCTCGCATACAGACCACCTTCACGAAGCCTTCTACGCACAGTTTACGTTGACACCAACCTTCCTGTGGCTGCAGCAAGGAAGGATCCAAGAAGAGTCGGAGTAGCGGTTCTATTCCTGAGTGCACATAATGTCAAATATCGGCCATCGGCGCTCGTCGTAGCAGTTGGCCGTCCTTGGCTGAACCTCCTAGGTGCCGAATCTGTGATTTGAAATTGCCTCCAAAGTCTGTGAACCACAGAAGGACTCACATTTAACCATCTGGCCACTTCTGTTTGACTCTGTCCTGCCTCTAGTCTCCCAATGGCTTTCTGTCGTAGTTCTGCAGGCAAATGATGCCTGGAGATCATTGTTACGAATTGGCTATCTCAGATTTCTGATGTCACTATCACAGTGAAATATGTGGGCTTGCTCTCAAACATGGACTTTTATACTCCTCGCAGATAACGTATTCCGAATGCAGCGCCACTAATTTGCATATTGGAGTTTTACTCAGCTACTCTTACATGGCAACATATTCAAATTTTACACGGTTTTGCTTATTTTTGAGGGGGTTATCGCTATTTTTGTGATTTTTCCTTAATTTATGATAACCAGTGTAAAATTTAACAACAAAATCACGAAATCTTTAAAATCAGCATGTCCAAAGTTCTTGCCACTCACTTTTTTATATTCACTATGTCATTTATATTTGCTATATTATTTCTTTAAAAATACCACATAATGATAACATTTAGTGGCAGCATACTTTTAGTTGAAAAATGGTACGACACAAAATTAAGGACTGAGGCTAATACATTGAATTTCTTCATATCGATAGATCTCTCATGATGAACTTATTCTCCTTGCATTTAGTATAATTCCAAAAATACGTGTAGTGGTTAAAAATATAATATGTTGTTCTCAAACACATACCTCTTTTAAATACCAAATTTGAGAAGTTTTGGATTACCTTATAATATATTTTTTTTACAAAAGTCTGTTGTTCACAGCTTCCAGTAAAATATCACTTTCGATGTAACAATTTCAATCAAAATCTAATATGTTGGTTCCTCTGATATAAAAAAGTTTTAAACAATAAAACTAAAAAGGTTTAGCCTGTATTTTAATAAAGTTTTTCAATGAACACAAAATTGAAGGTTGAGGCTAATACATATAATTGCTTCGTAACAAGAACTTGCCTTCATGAGTTTTTTCTCGTCGCATGTAGCTTAATTCTTTAAATACATTTAATGCTTGTAAATGTAATATATTGTTCACAAACGCATACTTATTTTAAACGTGAAATTTAAGAAGCTTTGGATTATCTCCTAATATATATTTTTACAAAAATTTGTACTTCAAGTAAAATATCACTTTCGATTATCAATTTTAGGTCAAATTTAATATGTTGTTCCAATGGATATATAAGCCTTACTGTACCAAAACTAATAAGTTTCGGATAATATTTAATATAGGTACTTACGTATTATCGCAACCAGGTTGGCGCTATTTGTAACTTTGAGTAAAAATATATGAATAGAAAGAAAATGTACATTTATTAATTACAGATAATTTTTAATACAGTTTTTTATATTATTTTGTTTTAAAATATAAAATAGCAACTAAACCCTTCCAGTTTCGAATTTGAATAAGTTGAACCCTACTTACGGCTTTAGACCCTACTTACGGCAACCCTACGTGTTATACGTAATTTTGCAAAAAGAGCATGTGGAGATTTACAAAATTTTCCTGCATTTTCGTGCAAATTTTTGTAATTTATGAGAAAATAGCAGTGTACATGGATAAAGTTAAGAGTGTGCGCAATGCCATTTTTGTGCAATTCTGGAATTTTTTTTAAGTAAAAATAAGTCGACGTGTACATGGTTATGGCGAATACGGTTTTCAATCAGTGCTAAAAGCAATAGCCAAAAGATTTCCGCCGAAAAAATAATTCTGCAACTTACTCAAATTCGAAACCGGAAGGGTTTAATAAGTTGCAGAATTATTTTTTCGGCGGAAATCTTTTGGCTATTGCTTTTAGCACTGATTGAAAACCGTATTCGCCATAACCATGTACACGTCGACTTATTTTTACTTAAAAAAACATCCCAGAATTGCACAAAAATGGCATTGCGCACACTCTTGACTTTATCCATGTACACTGTTATTTTCTCATAAATTGCAAAAATTTGCACGAAAATGCTGTGAATCTCCACATGCTCTTTTTACAAAACTACGTATAACACATAGGGTTGCCGTAAGTAGGTACGCCAAATTTGGCAATTTATGCGAATTTTGGCCTGGTTGCGTTAATACGTAAGTACCTTAATGGGTAATTTTTTCATTAAAACCTGCTGTAAGCTTCAAGTAAATACTACTTCCCTTTGTCCATTAAGGACTGCTATGGTCCTTATGTAAAGCACCACTTCCGGTTGTCAAATTTTACCGAAAATTTAATCAATTCCTTATATGAATGCAAAAAGATTTAATTCGAAAAACGGAAATTTTCGAACTTTCATATAAGAGTTTTCTTAGACGAAACAGTCGCCACACACATACAGATGATACACGGACAAACAGATATTGTAAAAAATAGTAAAAACACTCTGTGTGTGGGAAGGGGGGTCTAACTGATGCTGATTGACTGAAAACTCAGTATCGGAATTTTGGACCAAAAACATTACCTCCGTGACCTGCGTATAATACGGAACATGGAAATGGTTTGTTTCGTGTAAGGAACTTTGATACAAGAGCAATGGTGGACGAAAGTGTTCTCACACACAAACAGACAAGGTCATCGGTAAAAACAGTAAAAACGTGTTGTGGAGTACTTAATTCGTGTTTATTCACTGAAAACTCACTACCAAATTTTTGGATGCTTAACAGTTAATTCCTTTACCCATGAAAATAGGATGGAACAAAGAGATTTTTCAACAAATGAAAAAAAAAATCATCAAAGTAGTAGAAATGTTCTTGAAGTTTATATTCTCAATATACAAAATATCTTTGACGAAATATACTTAAGACAGTAGCCCCCAAAAAAATCTTTTTAAATCTTATGCTAAATTACATGGAATATTAAATTCTCTCCACATAATTAAATGTGTAAGAACACGTTTAAGAACGCTACTAGATGGTGCTAGTGTACCAAGTAAAGTATATTTACTATTAATTGCATTCTTTTTTTTTTTAATTCCTTGTGCGAAGTAAAGCAAGTTGTAATCGCGAAAAGTTTCAGGCAGCATATTTCAACGAAAATATCCATTTTGACCGCTATCGAATGCAATTTAACGATGTTTTTGCGTGATATCTGTACGTAAGGACAGAATAAAATACTCTTTTCCTTCAAAAATATTATAAAACTGCTTTAAAATTAATTCTGAAGAGAATTTTTCGTGGCGTCTGTACGAACTTATGTACGTACGTGCGTACGTACGTATCTCGCATGACTCAAAAACGAGTAGCCTCAGAACGCTGAAATTTTGTATATAGGACTGCTATAACATGTAGGTGTGCACCTCGTATTTTGGTTGCAATCGGCCGCACCAAACGTATATAAATATATTTATATATATATCCGTTCTGTTACCCGGCTCAGTCATCCCAATTTCTTTACTCTTATATGTTGGTAAATTGTACATTTTTTGCTTTAAAAATGATTGAATTATGTTGTTTTTATCTTTCGGTTAAGGATTTTATGCCTTTAATAAATCTGTGTGCAATATTTTTAGAATTATCAGCAATTTTAAAGTTGTTTAATTGCCGCTAAGCATTTTTTAATGGCGGCCATTGATGTTTACATTTGAAACAGGAGACTAGTGGATTTGTTGCCAATCTAGAGAAACTTAGCTTCGCAACAACAAAGATAACGCCTTCATTTATTATTTAAATCATGCTTAATCCTTTCTGGAATTTTTTCGAGGAAATAAGTGTTTCAAATTTACTTCGTAATTTTTAATATAGATACTTTGAGTTATTATGTATTTTTGCCTTCTCGCGAAGTGAGAACTGAATTAATTAAATGAGAAATACTCAATCGTCTGTGAAAAACTGTTTCTTTTTTGTTTTGTTTGCTTAATTTCTTTTATACATCATTCTAGCTTTATTATAGTATTTAAATAGAACATGTGGCAACGATTAGATAATTCTATTCTTTAAATGATATAAATTTTGTGCATTATGAGTTATAATATGAACGAAATATAATACTGAAGTGGAGTCATTACTTTTGCGCAACACAAAAAGTGAGAATTTTAGCTGATTTTCGAGTTTTAATGAGTCAAATTGTTTTTGTCATACATATATGAAATTTTCAGTGTGTCATCTTTATACTTAGATGATTATCTTTCTTTATTTATTTTACTTAATAGTGTATAAGAATTTGTTTTATAATGAAAAAACTCACAGTATTTTCCGAAAATATAAAATTTGTACTGAAGCACTGCGCGCAAACTAACAGTAATACAAATTTAGTTACAGTAATAATTTTTAAGTGAATCTAGCGCCAGAGTGTCGCTATGGTAAACAAATACTAGAGTTAATTTTTAAAGAATGCATTTATTCTATTGTGGTTTATGCGCTGTCGCGAAGTAGATTTAATTCAATCCAATAAGTTTAAATGAAATGCAAGAAAAATGCGTATAATTTAATATTCCGTACAAGGAAGTCATGTGGTGTACACATCAGATTTTTATCTCTCGAATCCATTTAAACGTTTTTACGTGACATCTGTACCTACGGACAAAATAAAAAGGACTGTTTTTCCTAAAACGGATTAGAAAATGAATTTACAAGAGTTTTTTTTTTTTTTTTTTTTTTTTTTTCTGACGTCTGTACGTACGTGAGTATGTATTATCTCGTATAACTCAAAAACGAATAACCTTAGAACACTGAAATTTTGTATGTGGGACTGTTGTGACATGTAGTTGCGCACCTCCCTATTTCGTTGCAATCGACAGCTCCAAAAGCGCCGCAAATTTATACATATTTATATTTAACAAATACAATATATATATTTATATATATTCATTCTGTTATGCGGTTCGATTAGCTCAGTTTCTTTATTCTTATATGTTGGTAAATTGTACGCTTTTGCTTTAAAAGTAATTGAATTATGTTGTTCTTACGCTCCGGTTAAGGTTTTAATGCAGTCAGTTAAACTACCCGCAATAATTGTAGAATTATCAAAAATTTAAAAGTTACTTAAGTGCTACTAAGCCTAACAAAGCCGCCATTGTTTCTATTTGAAACTCTTAATAGAGTAGTGAATTAAGTCAGTTTCTGAAACCAACTTCAATCCAAAGAGCTATTGGAAGTCCTCTCATTATAAGACTTAACTAAGTGGAATGCGGAACATATTTCATCTTGTAATGCTGAGGTCACCAAAACGTTCTTTCCTTCTATTTAACATAGACTGCATTCCGAGTCTTTCCTCTCTATTAATTTTAAATTTTTTCAGTTTTTATCTGGTCACGGTTAATTTGCAAGTTACCTGTTTCGTTTTAATATGAGATCAAACAATTTATGTAAATGTTCATAAAGAGTACCTTAGGATGTGGAACATCTGATTTTCTCATGTCCTACTTTGATGGCCCTAGATTATGCTTGCACAGCGATTTGAAAATGTTCGGAGTGACTTGGCCGGTTAACTTATCTGTTGTTCTCTGCTTTTGTTCGTTTTACTTATGCATGTAACTCTTAATGTTTTAGATAACTTACTTCTGTAAGCCCCGTGTTGTACATCTGTGGTGCACGGGGAGTCTGTATGCCTCAAATAAAAAAATCTGATGTGTACACCACATGACTTCCTTGTACGGAATATTAAATTATGCGCATTTTTTCTTGCATTTTATTTAAACTTATTAGATTGAATTAAACATACTTCGCCGACAGCGCATAAACCACAATAGAATAATTGCATTCTTTAAAATTCACTTTGTTTACCATAGCGACTGGCGCTAGGTTTACTTAACAGTATTATATTTCGTTCATATTATAACTCAGAATGCACAAAATGTATATCATTTAAAGAATTATCTAATTCTTGCCATATGTTCTATTCAAATACTATAATAAAGCTAGAACTATGTATGAAAGAAATTAAGCAAATTAAACAAAACAGAAACAGTTTTTCACAGACCATTGAGTATTTCTCATTTAAGACACAATAACACGCCGAACAATAACACGCCGAATATTTCTCATTTAATTAATTCAGTTCTCACTTCGCGAGAAGGCAAAAATACATAAAAACCGAAAACATCTATATTAAAAATTACGAAGTAAATCTCAAACGCTTATTTCCTCGAAAAAATTCCAGAAAGAATTAAGCATGATTTAATTGGCAATAATAAATGAATGCGTTATCTTTGTTGTTGCGAAGCTAAGTTTCTCTAGATTGGCAACAAATCCACTAGTCTCCTGTTTCAAATGTAAACATCAATGGCCGCCATTAAAAACAGGCTTAGCGGCAGTTGAACAACTTTAAAATTGCTGATAATTCTAAAAATATTGCACACAAATTTACTAAAGGCATAAAATCCTTAACCGGAAGATAAAAACAACATAATTCAATCATTTTTAAAGCAAAAAATATACAATTTACAAACATATAAGAGTAAAGAAACTGAGATCACTGAGTCGGATAATAGAGTGGATATATATATAAATATATTTATATACGTTTGGTGCGGCCGATTGCAACCAAAATACGAGGTGCACATCTACATGTTATAGCAGTCCTATATTCAAAATTTCAACATTCTGAGGCTACTCGTTTTTGAATTATGCGAGATACGTACGTACGTACGCACGCACGTACGTACATACATTCGTACAGACGCCACGAAAAATTCTCTTCAGAATTAATTTTAAAGCAGTTTTAAAATTTTTTTTGAAGGAAAGGAGTATTTTATTCTGTCCTTACGTACAGATATGACGCAAAAACTTCGTTAAATTGCATTCGATAGCGGTCAAAATGGATATTTTCGTTGAAATATGCTGCTTGAAACTTTTCGCGATTACAATACTTCTTTTTTACTTCGTACAAGGAAGTAAAAAAATTGTCTCTTTGTAGAGTGAGAAAGGTAAACTTTCAATTTTGTGCACCCAAAAATGTGTCTTTCTGCCCGTTGGCCGAATAACTTATTCTTGCGTAGACATACTTAATGTTAAAACTGTTTTGTAAGTGTTTTATTTGTATTCGGTGTTTTGCGTTTCTCTGTATTTTACAACTTTTACTGAAGATGTTTTGAGATTTATATATATTTTTGCCTTGCCGCAAAGTGGGAGCTCAATTCATTGAATGAGAAATATATCTCTAATGAAATTCGAGGGATAAGTTTAAAAATAATGCAGCAAAAATTGCGTATAATTTAATACGCCGTACAAGGAAGTCATGTGGTGTACACATTAGAATTTTTACTTGGTCACGAGAGGGGGTTTGGGGTTAAGGGATCAAAGCCTTTACTAATTACACAGGTGTGATAATAAGTGACGCAAAACGTTTGCGTTCTAAAATTTCAGATACTCGATCGAAGTTTCTTTAAAAGTCTCTATTCTGCGAAACAACTCTTAGCTTACAGTTTACCCGTTTCCATTCTTTGCTATACATTCTGAGATTAGGTCGTCTTCCAATAAAAATAACTGTTTCAGTTATAGATTTAAAGTCTAAAACTTCAGTTTAGAAATTTTTCCCAACTACGGATTACGTCAATTTGGAAGGAATAGACATAACAACTGGAAACAAGAACATGTCTTGGTAGAAAAACTTCAGCATTATTAGGGTGTATAATAAAATGTTGTTAAAGCTTTTGGCTTATGTCTGAACAAAAATATCATAGCTGTAATCTCTTCCTTTTTCCTTCGTAGCAGTAGCTCATAATATCTAAGTTTTACGAACATAAAAAAAAGGTTTTGGGGACTTAGAGATAAAACATACGATACATTTATATCGATTCTATGTTTTATTTTAGTTTACAGTAATAGATGTTTTTAGATTGCCGTTTTTATTTTTTTTAAGTTTACACTTTTTAGACTAAATGTAATTGAGATTGGCTATTTAAAATGGTTTCCTATCTTTTATCGGCGCATATATGTATTTTTTTTTAATTTAAGAAGTTTATACTTTTATGTATTACACTAATGGTTTCCATTTTTTTTTTAATTCACTACAGCCTTTTTGTAAAATTTCACTAATGATGTACAAATAAACAGTATATATCCTTTGTCAGAAAAGTTCCAGGAAAAATATCGTAAAAAATAAAAAATTTCATTTACCAAATAATGATCCTAGCTGCTATCAAAGTAGCCCCTTGACTATCTATACACAACTGCCAACGTTTCTGGAGATCTTGGAAGAAAGCAGGGAAATCTTCAACTGCGAGGCTTGCAAGCTCATTTGTTACAGCCCGTTGAATGTCTACAATAATCTTCATGAAGCTTTTTTTTTCAGTCACCTTTTCACTTACGGTAACAAGAAAAAATCACAATAATCATTGACACAAATGTGCCATCACATCTGGTTCTATTCAATAATTCACTATAATAAGAAGAAATTCTTCGTCTTTGCCCTTTCTGTTCATCTGTGAGTGAGCGAAAGATGATTCCTGCATTAAGTTTTCGTTTCCCTAAATATTAGTGTAAAATCTTATGACACACGTCACAATTCAAATCACAATTACACGACGTTTTTCTTGCAATAACTGCCTTACACGCTGTACGTTTGCATCGGTATGTGCTGTGAACGGGTGATCAGCTCTGGGATCGTCTTCCACTATATCTCTGCCTTCACGAAACCTTTTGTCTCACTAAAAAACACAACTTCTTGAAAGTTCTTCACCTGCATATGCTTGCTTAATAATTTTCCACGTTTCACTAGAGGTTAAATTTTGTTAAAATTACTTGAAAGAAGGAAAGATGAGTCTTTTATTCCTTGCTCGAACACAGTGAAAGGGAAAAGAAAATAAGCTACTATGTAGTTAAGAAGTTCGCCAAGTGAAATATTCTTGGCGAAACTGAAAAAAAAAGCGTCAAGACAAATTTTTTAATTTCTCTGTAAATTTCGCACCAAATTTTACAAAATTTAATATTTAGGCATAATTTGTGTCGTAAAATTGAAATATGGAAAAAAAATAGCCCGTCATTTCAGATAAAGTCCGATCAAAATACCTGTGTTAGAACAATGCTGTATATAAATGTAATATATATTCTAAGTCCCGCTTTCGAGACTTAAAAAACCAATTTGAGGAATTCTTAATAAATTATTACAAATGCTATTTACAATATGATTTTGTAAAAAAAAAAAATAATTTTTGCATATGTGTTTTCAATTTTAAAGTATTCACATGATTTTTACTTAATTATGACTGGTAGATCAAAGAACAATGACGAACGCACAATGTATCTTGTTATATATAAAGCTTTCTACCATACATCTAGCTCTTTATAACCGGAAGAGAAGAGAAACACGTTAATGTAAAATTCTTACTTAAGCAGTGCAGCAATCTTATTTTGGCGTAGATCTTGAAGAAAACTATTTATGCTAAAAAAAAGTCGTTTTCACCTAATGTTTAAACCTAACTCTAAATTTATATTTTGTTTAGAAATTAATTAATTTTAGCAAAATTTTGATGTCACATTGAAATAGTTTCACACTATTTAATTAGGTACTATTCGGTTTCGAGGGCCGTAAAATATCGCCAGACTATTGTTAGTGCCAATGCTGCCAAAAATAATTGCGGCAACCCTAATAATTGCGGCAAGAAAGGAAGTATAATAGTAAATAACTATCTGAGATTGATGTTTTAATTTAGATGAAAGGTTAATTTCATATAATACTTTTTTATTATTATAATTTATATAAAAATGGCTAAACATGATTGAATGGAAGCATAAGAGTAAATAACTATTTCAGATCATTATTATAATTTATATAAAAATTGCTAAACATAACTGAATGGATGCTTGCATCGCTATTTCGCTACCGACTTATCGCTAGAGCATAATTTCATCTCGTTGGTTGTTCAAACGTAATTTTCTATAATGAATGATGCCTTTTCTTTGAAAATATTCTCGGTAAAGTGCAGAATCGCTCACTTATTTGCTTGCCGCTTTTTACAAAGGTAAAAACAATTGGATTTTTGTCAATTTTCTTTTACTTTTTAAGTGAAAATAGGTCGATGACATAGATAAAGTCAAGGGTGTGTGCAGTGCCATTTTTGTGCAATTCTAGGATTTTTTTTTTTTTTTTTTTTTTTTTTTAAGTGAAAATAGATCGATGTGCACATGGATACCGTGTATGTGGAATTCTTAAAAATGTGTCAAGCAGTGGGTGATTCTGCACTTTACCCAAAATTCTATTGCCGACTTTTCGTCATGGGCAACTGCCAAATTATTAAATCCATTGGATATCAAATAAGGATTTAAAATCCAAAAAGGATTTAAAAATTAAACTAGTATTTCAATGGCGCCTTAAGAAATATAGAACTATATAAACTTACGTAATCTGAAATCAGCGCGTACGCTAAATTTGGCGGGCTGTTAAATGGGCGCGTTTGCTAGATTTGGCGCTTTTGCGCATACATTTTCGCTGCAATTTTTTTTACGGCCCTCAAAACGTAATAGTACCTGTAAGTACAATAAATATTTCTACTTATTTAATGTAAAAGTATTTTTCTTGTATCTGATTTAAGAAACATAAACAGTTGCATAACTATCATGGTATTTTATGCAATTATGTAAATTTTTAACACCTTAATCTCTTCGTTTACATCTTAGCATAAGCATTTCTTCCTTGCCTTACGAATGTCGATTTTATTCACATGATTTTAACATTTATATTATATAGAAGAAAAATTTTAATTAGAATGCTGTACTCTGTCGAATATAAGATGATCTTTGCTTTAAAATACTATTTTAAAATCTGTTCATCATATAGGTGCAGCTTAATATTTAAAAATATTTTGAGCAAACTTTTCATTACCTTTTACGTTAAAACAAAACCTATGTGTAGTGAAAATTTCCTAAGACAATCACGTACGGCTCCATAGAAATGTGATCTTTCGTAAAGGTGAATGTTGCTGAGAATGCAATAGTCGGTGATATTCATCGCCATTTTCTCATCATTTTCAGAATTAATGGTCACTTTCAGAGTGGTCATCTTAGGGAGTTGATCACCATAGAAGTTTTCAATGTACTTCATAAAAAGCTTTGGTTTATATATAGGTCAATACGATAATTTACATCCGTACTGATAGCAGAAATTTCATATAGATAAAATTCTTTCTACAATTAGTTGAAATAAATTTTATTTACTGAATAACACTGATATTGATTTCAAATTGCATAAACTAACCAGTGCGATTAAACGAATTTCAAGAGCTATGTACATTCTGAAAGTGAAGATCATTTAATTGCAATTTTTATTATGAAAAGTATCTAGTGACGTAATCCTGTCTAAAGAAGCAGACGATAATTCTGGAGTTGCCAAACTGGCTGAAATTTATACTGTGGTGGAAGATTGCATTATACAGAAATCTTTATGGAAGATAGTAAAGGCAACAGCAGCTGATTTTTTTCTGATTTTCTCTTCAGTCCACTTTATCTGGAAAAGAAAATGAACTTTATACATTATTTTATCTGTATTCAGGTATTAATATGTATTTCAAAAATGTATAGGAAATTTTATTAACATAGAATTTATTATAAATGAGAGTGTATTTATTAAACCGGATGAGGATCACAAAGGCTTTTTGAACCTTTTGTTTAACAGAAGTACTTTCGAAAATTTATTTTATACAAGCGTTCGACTGGCTCTTAAATGTACCGAAAAAATGCCTAATCGGAACACCAAAAATTAAAATTAAAAATTGCACAGTTTTACTCTGCAGAACACCTTTATCAAAAAAATTTAATAAAAATACATTATATATAAAAAAAAGTTACAATGAAATAAGCAATATCTCTTAAGGGGAGTCGTACACCTTAAACCCTCATGATCTTCGAAAATGTGACTGTTGCAAGAATTGGGATATTTTATTTATTTTAAAAGCAATTACTTCCAACTTTTTACAGCTGACTACATAATATAGCTGCTTTGTAAACAAGTAACCAGAAAGTTTGTGTTGCCACAAATATTTTTGTAATTTAATCATCTTTGTGACAAAATACTTCGCCATGTTTCCACCTTGGGCGCATGATATCTTAAAAATGGCTAATGATACATATTTGAAATTTGATGGAATTCTTTACATGGGTAGTATTTTCTAACTGAACCTAAAATCTGATGAATATTTTAATATTAAAAAATTTGATGGACGAAATTATTACAGACTTTTTTAATAAAATACATTTTATAAACTCAACTCAAAATAAAATAAAAATTTAACATGAAATTTTTAGAATGTTAGGTTCACGGTAGTTTCCAAATGTTATAAAAGCTATATTAGATATAGAAATAAATTATGAAACAGAATGTTATAAACTGTGCGCGCAGTTGGAAACATGACGAAAAATGTTGTCACAAAGCGGATTAAATTATAAAAATATTTGTAGCAACACAAATTTCTGATTACTATTTCAGAAAGCAGCTATATTATGTAGTCAGCTGTGAAAGGTTGGTAGTAATTGCTTTTAAAATAAATAAGTTTTCCCAATTCTTTCAACAGTCACCTATTCGAACCTCTTATGGGTTTTAAAGGTGTATGAATCCCCTTAATACAAATATTAGTTATCCTAATAAATAAATTAACCAACTACCCGTTGCAAAATCTTAAGATTCATATGGTATAAAGGAAGTTAAGAACGTTTTGTACTAAAACAAATTATGCAAAACTTTTCAAAATATTTTCAATTTTAAAATATTTTCAATATTTTAAAAACAATGAAATAAGCAATAAATAACATGAAAGAAACACAAAAAACGTTCTAAAACAGAGAGTATAATTAATAATATTTTATCTCATATTTTAAAGAGAAAACAGTCAGTAGTACAGTATACATAGTACAGTGAGAATGTTTGTGTGTTTGTTCGCTAATAACTTAGTCACTACTACAGTTATCGTAACCAAACTTTCTACAATTCTTTTCGTGGATGTCCACTTTGTTCCAAAAACCAAATAGCTAAAATCAGATATATTAATTAAAAACTTTTAAAACGCTGATTTTCGCCCTGATTTTTACCAAGTGGACACAGTGTTTACATCAGCAACAATGGCGTCGTGCCATTGTTGCTGGTATGCCCATTATGTCTGATACGATTTCATAAAAAAAATAATAAAATGAAACAAATCTCATTCGAATTATCAAAAAATCGCTTCGAGATGCACTGGCTCTTGTCTAGATGTAGCTATGTACGAAATTTCGTAGCCCTGGGTCTATTAGCTTACTAGCAGCACGGACAAAAGGCAAACACACACACAAACATACAATCTCTTCCTTTTATAATATGTGGAGATTTATTTTTCAACCCAAATCTTTCCTATATTAAAAAAAAATTAGATACAATTTGTTAAAAGTCATTTCTTCTAGTACAGCGAGACGACTCGAGGGTCTCTGTTCGTCCAGGCAACATATTTTTCATAAACCTCGAAGCACTGTTATATTAATCAATTAATTTTATCATTTAGATAATTGCAGTTAAAAATATTTTTATGCGAACTTGTGTTTGTCTCGAATTGATATCAGAATTTAATCTTTCATCTCAATATTTTGAAAGATTTCGTCCACAAACGCAGCATCTTTTAATGACTAGTTTAAATTCTATGCAGAATGTTAGCCCAAATAATTGCAACTAGGTCTATATGAATTCATGTTGGATCGGAATGTCTGTAGCACACAAAAAATTTGGATCAGATTTCGGAAACTTACTCCTGCTAGAACAGACATCTGAGAAACTGTCCTTTTAACCTTAAAAAGAATATATAATTTTATAGTCAAGTGTGGATTGTTGGTTCAGCTCGTTAAAAAGAAAGCGTTAAATGTAACCAACAATAACATGGGAAATTCTAACGCCAAATAAATGCACGTAACTTTTTAGAACAGGATTTCTTAAACTTTTTGGTATGGGGGACTCCATAATATTTACGAAAATTCTGTGGGACATAAGCCTTGCTCAAATCCGATACAAGCGTGAAAGAAGCTGTGAGTTTCTTCACTTGTAATGTAATGTACTATTGCAGTTTTAGGTCATTAACTTTAGTTTTTAAAGTAAAATGAACTTTAATATTGTAAAACATTTCTTCGATACGTTTTCGTTTTTTCTTTGGTTGTATTGCCTTAGCTTTATCTATTTTTATTTACATTATGTAAACATTTTTAGTAATTGTAAAATTATTATAATAAGTTAAAGAAATATGAAAATTGCTTTGGCGACCCCTTACTGCAGGTCCCGGCACCCCAACTGAGGTCACTACCCACAGTTTAAAAAACTGTGTTTTTGAAGAATACCTATAACCTTGTAGAGTCATTAGGTTAATTGGAAGAGAAAAGATGAAAAATATGCAACCGCCTTCTCCGGGAATCGAACCACGGATCTCTGGAATACCGGCCCAGCGTGCTACCGTTACACCACGAAGGCACGCTAGGGAAGTGGGAGAAATACCTTATATACTCCCCTTTTTAAAGAGCGACTAGGGTTTTAGGTGACCTACTCGCCAAATACTGGGTGCGGAAAATCATCATCCACAACCCTTTTAGTTCGGGCGTCACTTGTAGAGTCATTAGGTTAATTGGAAGCAGAAAAGATGAAAAATATGCAACCGCCTTCGCCGAGAATCGAACCACGGACCTCTGGAATACCGGCCTAGCGTGCTAAAGTTACACCACGAAGGCACGCTAGGGAAGTGGGAGAAATACCTTATACACTCCCCTTTTAAAAGGGCGACTAGTGTTTTAGGGGACCTAGTCGCCAAATCCTGGGTGCGGAAAATCATCATTCACAACCCTTTTAGTTCGGGCGTCACTTGTAGAGTCATTAAGTTAATTGGAAGCAGAAAAGATGAAAAATATGCAATCGCCTTCGCCGAGAATCGAACCACGGACCTCTGGAATACTGGCCTAGCGTGCTACCGTTACACCACGAAGGCACGCTAGGTAATTGGGAGAAATACCTTATAACCTGAAAACTACCAACCTGTGGATAATAAAACAAGCGTCTAAACATAAGAAACGCAGCGGTTTTGCATATTCCGTATGTGCATTCTAAGGTTAGCCAATTTTCTATATTTAAGATTTGCATGTCAACACTTCCTGTCGTGGAGCATATCAAATTCAATCGAATGTAGAAATAGATTACCTCATGCGACAATGCATATAATTACACGCAATAATTATAGGCAATTACAACATAAAAAAACAGACTTTAAGATGCTTATTAGGAATATTACTAAATAGCCGAACTTTGTATTAAAATTCCACATCAGATATATAAGACATTTCATTTTTACGATCCGTAAACCGAAGAATAATCATCTACGGCAAAATGAAATTATAATTAATTAATAACATCTATAGTTTTAGCATTAAATATTTTTTTTTAAATGTTAAAATGTCACGGCAGCTTATTTGCGTTGTAATCCTAAGACAAATTTAATTGCCTTTCGCTCCTCTAAGTCGCTATTTCTTTGAAAATCGACTTATTTATGACATTCGAATATCCAAGTTGATATTATTTCAAGAAATCACTTTGAAAAGAAATTCAGTCGCATGCTTTATCTTATCTTTGTTGTTTAGAGTTAGCAATTTTCTTCAATCATAAAATTACATTTAATTGCTTCAAAATTATACTACTGCATGAATAACTGAAATTATTTTATAACAAGAAATAAAAATATAAAAAAAAGGAAAATACCTGAAAGGGTTCAGGTTTTAAATTGTCCAAAGGGGTGTTTTTTTAACATTTTGTGTGTTACCTTTATTTATTCAATATCAGGTTCCTCGCACTTAAAACATAAAGTTCAGTTCAACAGCAATATCGCAAAATAATTTCAAAATGAGCATATCTGTAAAATTTCCGATACACAATCTCGCGGGCTTGAAATATTCTTTTCTCTGTACAGTGTTGCCATTGCTAGCTTTGAAATCATTGAGTTTGTTAATCAAAAATTCTTTAAAGTTTTACAAAATACGAAATAAATAACAAAACAATTTCCAAATTCCAAATTTGGGTGGAGGACTACGCAATTCAGAATTTGATGGCTCTAGGTACCGTTGTTTTATCACAATGCGAGAAACATGCAAACATTTATGAAGATTTTTCATTATCTAATTTCTTTAAATTTAATACAGGGATCTAATATTTGGTGGAAACAATTTGAAAAGTGAACCGACATTTATAGTGGATCAACGCAAAATGCCAAAACGAAATTAATAGTCCTTCTGAGCAAACTGTTCCTTTGGACTAATAAATAATATAAACTTCTCTAGTGCTGAATTTTTAAGAACCAGTACGTAATTAAGTTCATAAAAGAATGTGAACAATTTTTGTTGCATCCAAGACCTAAAACTGAAGTACCAGTATAAAAAGCTAATATTTTATGCACTGTTTTCGGCAGTTTTACAAAGTGTCATCTAAAATTAACCTCCTACCACTTATAGCCGAATATATCATAAGTGATGGCAAAAATTTAATATATCTCTTTGTTACTAATGGCTCGGTGGCAAAGCTTGCAATGTTGGTTGTACCAACTCACAGATGCTTTACGATGATTCAAGGAAGCTGCGAGATCTATTGGAATACTACTTATCTAGATTAGGAGTCTCCAAAACCTTTCACCCCGCGGGCTATATAGGCTCTTTGACGAAGCTTCGAGGGACAAGATCCAGTTAATTCATCATACCATGGCGATGCA
The DNA here is from genome assembly GCF_044657685.1 of Stegodyphus dumicola. Classification (NCBI taxonomy): domain Eukaryota; kingdom Metazoa; phylum Arthropoda; class Arachnida; order Araneae; family Eresidae; genus Stegodyphus; species Stegodyphus dumicola. The sequence continues at coordinate 184,985,044 of NC_140774.1, forward strand.
ACTATGATAACAGCATACACATTTTTAAATGAGACAGTGAGATTTTTGTGATTGGATCTAAACAGCTATGGTCTTACAAAAACTTTGTTTTTTGGACTTTGATGCAGTTTCATCTAACATAAACGCCTAAAAGCTCTTTGTAAACATTTGCAAATATGTATTTTTGTCCAGATTTCTTCGGTATAGCATGTACTTTACTTTTCAATGGATTTACCTCCCCGTTGTCACAATTTATCATCGCATTTCGTTTACATTTTGATCAAGTACAAACTTTCGTTCATAAGTATTTTATATTGTTACGAATTTGGTATTTAAAAAGCTAATGTTAGTTCAATTATAAATTAAATGGTTTTATTTCTCGCGCAGTGCAGCGCGTGACGAATATTAAAAGAAAGCTAAGCCGGAAAATTGAAAATACAAGAGCGCGTGCATTAAATAAATAAATATCTCTTTTTGATTTCGAGAAAGTACTGGAAAATTCTAGCGCGTGATTTTAAAATCTTATAAAAGGAGGAAAACATCTCAGTTTGTAGTAGTTGCTTAGTTTGTTGTTGTTTAGAAAAGTGCTGTTGTTGATTGTAGCGAATTCGCGGATTAGCTTTCTTTAGCTGTTTTGAATTACGTTCTATTGGACATTTGAGTAGTTAAAAGATAACTACTGTGAGATATTGTAATACTGCATGATAATTTGAGAAAATTTAAGCATTTTTGTTGTGATAATAATAAATTTTTGTTCATTTTTCATCGGACTTGTGCATTCATTTCATAACGAACCCGTACGCACGCAACAATATTTTGGGCAAGTTTGAAGAGACATTAGGTATTTTTTGCAAGCAGGCAAGACGAAAAACGAGCAATCGCCTTCGCCGGAAATCCAACCACGGACCTCTGGAATACCGCCCGAGCGTGCAGAACGACTACACCACGAAGCCACGCTAGGAAGGCGGGAGAAATACCTTATATACTCCCCCTTTTAAAGGGCGACTGGGGTTTTTAGGGGACCCAATCGCCAAATCCTGCGTGAGGAGAATCATCATCCAACACCCTTTTAGTTCGGGCGCCACTGTAGAGATATCAGGTATTTTTTGCAAGCAGGCAAGATGAAAAATGAGCAATCGCCTTCGCCGGGAATCGAACCACGGATCTCTGGAATACCGGCTCAGCGTGCAGAACGACTACACCACGAAGGCACGCTAGGAAGGCAGGAGAAAGTGAAAAAGGTCTCCAAAATTAAAATAAATTACAACATACACAGAACAAGAATTAAGATCTGAATAAAATCACTACTGAAAATTTTAATGAACCAACCTAATAAGGTAGTTCTCCCGCCTTTCTAGCGTGCCTTCCTGGTGTAGCGGTCAGCACACTCAGCGGGTAATTGAGAGGTCCGCGTTTCGATATCCGGCGAAAGCGTTTGCTAATTTTTCATCTTGCTTGCTTCCAAAAAATACCTATTGATTCTACAACCTAGAATACTACTATGAAAGTAGGAAAGATAACACACGAAACCTTTATTCCTGGAAAAAGTACAATGAGAATTTTTTATTTCCGTGTATGAAGTAAAGAAAGTACTGTAATCGCGAAAACTTTCGGATACCCATTTCAACGAAAATATCCATTTTGACCGCTCTCGAATCCATTTGAACAACTTTTTTTTTTCTTTTTTTCCGTGACATATGTACGTACGGACAATGTTGTGATTTTTCTATTGAATTTTATGTTGCGAAAGAATAAAGGACTTTTTTCCCCAAAACGGATTTTAAAATGGATTTAGGAGAGATTTTTTTTCGTGACGAATGTATGTATCTCGTATAACTCAAAAACGAGTAGCTTCAAAATGCTGAAATTTTGTATATAGGACTGCCATAACATGTAGTTGTGCAACTCCCATTTTGGTTGCAATCAGCTGCATCGAAGATATATATATATAGAGAGAGAGCCAGGTAATAGTGCGTATATATATATGTCTTTTATCGTTTGTTATTTTTACTTTACTTTAAATTGTATATATATATATAGATAGATAGATATATACGCACTATTACCCGATTCGGTGAGCTCATTTTTTTTTTATTCTTATATGTTAGTAAATTGTACGTCTTTTGCTTTAAAAGTGGCTTAATTATGTTGTTCGTATATTCCGGTTAACGGTTTTATGACTTTAGATAATCTGCATGCAATAGTTGTGGAATTATCAACAATTTAAAAATTTTTTAAGTACAGGGTTATCCAAATTAAACTTCCCCGACTCAGAGGCCTGTGCAGAGTGTTGTATGGTTCATAATGTGATGAAATTTTAAAAACAGACACTTCAGATCATGCGCTCGAGATTTATTAAACAAAAAAGTTAGTACAAGAAGTTGTCGATAGGTGGCGCTGCAGATCAACAAGACATTCTACAGATGTTCTATATGTGTGCCGTGGTTCTCTACAATTCTTTCCATTCGCAAAGCAGTGTGTTCCACAGTGAACGCAGTAAGTCCACATTAATTCTACGAACATGTCGAATAATTGCGTCTTTCAGGATCTGCCAAGGTTGCTGGGTGTTCTCGGTAGACCCGATCCTTTAAGAATCCGCATAACCAAAAGTCGCATGGCGTGAGACCGGGCGAGCGGAAGGCCAAGCTGTAGGGAAACAGAGGCTGATCACACTTGCATCGGTAAAAGTTGCCCGTAACACCTGTTGAACGCCACGAAGAATATGGGGAGGTGCAACATCCTGCATAAATATCGTGTCCTGGAGGCGGCCACGTTGTTGCAGTTCAGGGATGACAAACGTTGTCAACATGTCCTGATACCGTTTATCTGTGACAGAGCAGGTTTTGAACCCTGTTGGAGTCACCTCTTCAAAAAAAATAAGGCCCAATCACGAATGTTGCAGTGAAACCGCACCATACGGTAACCTTTGGAGGGTTCAAGGGCACTTGATGGATTGCGCGCGGGTTTTCACTTCCCAAATGCGGCAGTTGTGCGTATTCACTTGACCATTCAGGTGAAAATGGGCCTCATCCGTCCAAAGGATGTTCCACGGCCAAGCAGCATCGACTTCCATTCTGGCAAGGAATTGCAACGCAAATGTTTCCCGAACTACAGGATCCCCGTCGGACAGCTGATGACGACTATGGATTTTGTAAAGAAAATAACTGGGGATTCGACGCATCACACGCCATACGGTCGAATAGGGCATATCAACAGCACGAGAAACAGTTGCCACACTGACAACACCATATGGCGATTGGCTAGTAGGGTCCACGACCGCCAAAGCAACGTCTTCTACGCGTGCAGATTCCACAACCTGTCGTTCTCTACCTGGTAAAATTCCCAGCTGTCCCGTTCTTTCGAACTTCTTCATCATGTCTCGTAGAGCACGTGGTGTCATTGGTCCTCGGCGTAAGATATTCAGCCGACGGAATGTTCTTATCGCAGCACAGGAATTCTCGTCATTCTAGTAGAAAAGTTTCACTAACAGAGCTTTTTCTTTCAAAGTCGCCACTGTGCATCAGAGAGCTGGAAACAACTGCCTGTGCAAGGTCTGTCTTCCACTTTTGTAGGGATCGTCTTTTGGATATGTTGCGCAGAAGCTTTATTTCTGCAAATCACGTTGCTGCAATATGCACATTACTAGTGTTACAGCGCCACCTATCGGCAACTTCTTGTACTAATTGTTTTTGTGTAATAAATCTCGAGCGCATGATCTGAAGTGTCTGTTTTTAAAATTTCATCACATTATGACCCATACAACACTCTGCACAGGTCTCTGAGTTGGGGAAGTTTAATTTGGATAACCCTGTACTACTAAGTCTGGCAAAGCAGTCATTCATTTACATTTTAAACTCTTCTTTCGTTTGAAGATGATTTGAGTTTTTATGTATATTTGCCTTGTCGCGAAGTTAGAACTGAATTGAATTAATGAGAAATATATCTCTAATGAAATTCGAGAAAATAAGCCTGAAATGAAGCACGGCAAAAATGCGTGTAATTTAATAGAATGTATGAGGAATTCATGTGTGTTCACATGAGATTTCCTATATAGAGTGGTACTGTATTTCACTAATTGTAATTGGGGGACCGGAAAGTAATGTCGTTTTTGCGCATGTTGACAACAACATGCCAAGGGCAGAAGTGGAAGCAAATCCATCTCAAACATTCTTAACCAACCTTGGTCGACCATCCAAGAACATTTAAAGCAGAATGGGAAAATAAGCAAAGCAGGTGTTTGAATCCCCCATAATCTGTCCGAAGAGAACAAAGCCAACCGATCCATCCCATGCAACGTATTGCTCAACGGCGCCATACAGAACTGCTTTTGATCGTTTGATTACTGGAGACGAAAAATGGGTCCTATATGATAATCCAAAATGCAAAAGGCAGTTTTGTTGCTGTTGTTATTATTAATCTCCATAGACACTCAAGGATATGTGCCGGTGATTCGGGTGCATTGTGACAGTTAGAACAAATTAGGTGCATCTTGACACCACTCTCAAAAGTAAGTCCCCTCAGGTGCCCACTGAAGAATCGGGAAAGTGTTGTCTGAACACATCTTTCGCAATCTACAGCAAAGGATCTTCCAGGACAATCAGCTAAAAGGCAGTTTTAATAAGGGTTACAAGTAGGGTTTACATCCCAAAAAGGCGCTTCTGTGTGTTTGGTGGAGTTTTCGCGGAACTGTTCATTTTGAATAGCTGAAACCTGGACAAACTGTTAATGCAGATCTTTATTGTGAACAATTGGATCGAATGAATCAATCTTTAATCAAAACATATTCGGCGATTGTCAACAGAAAAGGCATCATTCTGCAACACGACAATGCAAGACCGCACTGTGCAAGACAGCCACTAGAAAAAATGAATGTATTTGGATGGGAGGTGCTGCATCACCCACCATACTCGCCCGATATCGTACGCTCGGATTTCCATTTTTTCTGATCCCTACAACATTTTCTTAGTGCCGAAAAATTTGAAAATTTGAATGATGCCCAAAATGCCATCTTGAGATATTTTACTCAAAAACCAATTGATTTATATCGGTGCGGGGATTGAAAATCTGCACACTAGATGGCAAAAGTTTGTTGATAACGAGAGTGATTGAAAATAAAAACGTGTTAACAGTTTATTCGTGTGGATTTAATGTAAGAAAGCGACATTACTTTCCGGTCCCCCTATTAAATTTATAAACGATTGCATAAAGATTATACTATGCTTTATAAAGAGCGTACAAGATAGGCAATGCCTTTTTAGATAAGATGTTATATAAAATAGTTATATAAAAAATTCGGCCCTCGGCTGTAGTTTGGAGATCCGCGATCTAGATAACCAAAGCAGTGGGCCTATACCTTTTCACTCGGGTGAATTTTAGGTAGTCCCTATCCACAATTATGTCATATGACATTAGTGATACATGCACTTATTCCTCTGCAGCGCGCCACAAGAAGAAAAAAACATCAACTATGCAAGGACTTTAGTCATGCTCTAGGGGCCTCAATAACCAATCCATCTCTTTAGGAAACAAATACCGCAGCGTGACCTTATTTCTGTTTGGTGCTCTATCTTTGTGCTAATGTAGGAGCCTGTCATGAAAGTAATCATCTGACTTCCGTAGCATGTCCGTGCATCCACTACTAATAAAATACTCTGTTCTGTGTCATGCTCTGAGCAATTAGAAGTCGGCATTTTTATATGGTAGGACGTACCTTAACAGTATTAGAATGCGATGATAATAAAACAAAATCAAAGCTAAGTTTCATTACACTAATAAACTCACTTAAATTTTCTACGTATTTCGAGTTATTATTTTTACTTTGCGAAGTTATGTAACTGTTACGTGAGATTTATGTTTAACCCTCTGGCTGCTCATCCCACAATTTTCCACGGGCAACTCAAATGTAGCAAAATCTGCTCATACCGCGATTTCAGGGGCATGTGTTTTCCTTCCTTTATTAAGGAGCGCATCCCGTTTTTTTCCCCGTTTAACCACTGAAATAAATTACACTCATGTCCATAAATTAAGGATAATGCAAAATCAGGCAAAGGAAGAGTTAGAAGCAAAACAAATTTGACTTATTTGTAAAGCTTATTTATTAAACAAAAGGTAAAGAGCAAAAAAAGATGCTATATGTTTGATATTATTAAACAAATTAGCGATTTTTTCTCCCTGGAGCAAATTACAAAAAAACAATATTACATGTTTGGTATGATTGTTAATACATTGTATGTCTCCCAGACGATGCAATGCAGTCCGTACAACTGAGTATCAAATTATCGATCTGATCTTGGGGGATATTACACCACTCAAAATGCAATGCTCTCCGAAGTTCTGGTAGACATGTAGGAGGAGGTTGACGGGCGGCAACTCGTTGGCCAAGCATGTCCCACACGTGCTCTACTGGATTCAAGTCCGGTGAGAATGCTGGCCAGTCCATACGGGTGATATCCTCCGATTGAAGGCATTCGCTTACGATGTTTGGACGGTAAGGATGGGCGTTGTCATCCACAAACACAAATTGTGCGCCCATGGCGCCCAGAAACAAGCGTACATGTTGTTCCAGAATGACGTCCCGATAGATTTGGCTCGTCATGGTTCCAATTTGAACATGCAGGTCAGTTCTGGAACCCAGAATAATTCCATTTCAAACGAGCACTCCTGCACCACCGTAACGGTGTCGTTCAATGATGTTTTCTTGGTGGTAACGGGTACCTGGAGCTTTCCATATGAAAGTCCGGCGAGAATCAGACTGCAAGCTAAACCTGCACTCGTCGGAAAACATCACACAAGCACACTGTTGCGGTGTCCACAATGCATGCTCTCTACTCCAGGCTAACCGCAGGCGACAGTGAGTTGCAGTAAGTGGAACGCATCTGACAGGTCTACGAGCATATAGACCAATCTGCCCTAAGCGTCTGTACACGGTCTGCCTTGAAATTGTCGTACCAGTGGCTGAAGAGAGCTGATGAGACAGGTCTGAGGCTGTGCTCCGCCTGTTTCTTTTGGCAGTAACTGCCAAATACCGGTCCTCATTCGGCGTTGTAACTCTGCGGCGATCTGTGCTGTAACGTCTACTCACATTACCATCATCTTGGAATCGTTGCCAAAGCCTTGAGATGACACTCTGGGCAATTTCAAGTTCGTCATATACTTCCAGTTGGTTACGCCCACATTCCAGACGGCCGATAATTCTACCACGTAAAAAAATCATCCAAATGCATCCTTTGTGTCAACACTATTCGGTTATTGCACTGAAATGCTTATAAAGCGCCTGCGAACAATTTTACTTCTTTGCCTGTATTCTTTATATATAACTGTTTTACACTCTCATCATTGCGACGTACCATCGGTGTCATCTGGTTATTTTCTGAAATTTGCATATGATTCTTGCAGATGTGTATAGTGATTTTACAGGTGATATATTTATTTTAGAGTTCGATTTTGGCGTGACTCCAAATTATCCTTAATTTATGGACATGAGTGTATATACAGTATTAGACGTTTAGTTTACTATTTGGCCAACAGATATCGTTAGTTGTCCACTAAATTGCGGTGTTTGAAGGCACGTGGTATAACCGCTGAAACTCCACATTTTGCGCTTTTTTCTTACAGAAATGGCTGCTAGAAAACATTCAGCGATAATCTTGTTTCTTTAATTAAATTATTGAATTATTAATTAGATTAGTAATTAGATTGATTATTAATTAGATTTATTGAATCTGGTGCAAACACTGTGAAGTTGGACTTTGCCTTGAACCCTGTTTTGAACTCTATCATACTAAACTGCATTTCTAAGATATTTTTCCCTCAGTGTTTTATATTTCTTAAGAAGTGTTTAGAAACAAATACGTTATATTACATATTCAACGCAAATTGCTATAAGGGGACTCATACACCTTAAAACCCATAAGATCTTCCAATAGGTGACTGTTACAAGAATTGGGATAACTTATTTATTTTAAAAGCAATTACTACCAACTTTTTGCAGCTGACTACATAATATAGCTGCTTTCTGAAATAGCAATCAGAAAGTTTGTGTTGCCACAAATATTTTTATAATTTAATCCTCTTTGTGACAAAATTTTTCGTCATGTTTCCAACTTGCGCGCACAGTTTAAAACATTCTGTTCCGTAATTTATTTCCATATTTAATATATAGCTTTCATACCAAAAAACTACTGTGAACCAAAAATTCTAAGAATTTCATGTTAAATTTTTATTTTATTTGGAGTTGAGTTTATAAAATGTATTTTATTAAAAAAGTCTGTAATGTTTTCGTCCATCAAATTTTTTAATATTAAAATATTCATCAGATTTTAGGTTCAGTTAGAAAATACTACCCATGTAAAGAATTCCATCAAATTTCAAATATGTATCATTAGCCATTTTTAAGATATCACGCGCCCAAGGTGGAAACATGACGAAAACTTTTGTCACAAAGCGGATGAAATTACAAAAATATTTGTGACAACACACACTTTCTGGTTACTAGTTTCCAAAGCAGCTATGTTATGTAGTCAGCTGCAAAAAGTTGGAAGTAATTGTTTTTTTAAATAAATATAATATCTCAATTCTTGCAACAGTCACATATTCGAAGATCATAAGGGGTTTAAGGTGTATGAGCCACCTTAAATTTGATATATTTTACTTTTTATATTATGCAATAAATAGAAATTAACTGTAATTTGACTGAATTTTTTTTTTTTTTTTTTTTTTTTTTTTTTTTTTGGATAACATCTGAAATTGGTTTTTCTGGCAACTTAGTTTCTCATGATAAAAATCTATATAAAAAAGTAGTATTTTCTAGAAAAGAAACATGCATTTTTCAATTCTAAAATATATATAGATTTAAAATATGCAAAAAAAAAAATTACACAATATTTGAAGCGATTTCGGTCCACAAATTGAGCAGTCAGAGGGTTAAGAGCTTTTGTCAGGATAGATTTAAGAAACTAAGTTTTTGCATGCCAGTATATGATTCATCTCTCTAATACCACCTTCCAAGCAATTTTAAAAGTGGTAAACAAATAGTAGAGTGAATTTTAAAGAATGCATTTATTCTATTGTGGTTTATGCGCTGTCGGCGAAGTAGATTTAATTCAATCCAATAAGTTTAAATGAAATGCAGGAAAAAATGCGTATAATTTAATATTCCGTACAAGGAAGTCATGTGGTGTACACATCAGATTTTTTTATTTTTAATTTTACTTTTTCCTCCCTTTTTCCAGTTTTGGGTCTTCTGTGCAGATTACTTATTATGACATAAATTAGTTTTTAACTTAGTATTCATTTTCTTTGTATAGTACATATCCTACAAGAAAGTTACCTTACATTCTAACTATAAAAACTAAAGAAACCAAATATTTAACACATTTACATTTAATATATGTTAAGGAAAAAGATGTGCTCTATTCTCTAGTAGTCCATGCAAAAGCCACAAAAAATTATCGAAACATATATGGTGAACTAGAAAAGAAATTTCCTTTCTTCACTGACGCTTAGAACCATGAACGTATATGCTGAAATTATAGAATAACAACACAAAACATTTCTGAAAGTTATGCCATCTTCTGTTTGACTTCATACGTAACCATGCGAACAAGTAACTCTTAAAAACTTTCATCTTAAAACATGAACACCTAATAACACTAAAAGAAGATATTTGCAGATTCGCATAAGGCCGTCAAGAATAGCACTTCAAATAATTAACTTAAAATATGTTTCCATGTACCGAGTAGAATACTAATACCCTTCTGTAAATATCGATTGTTCTGAAGATTCTGGTCACGTTACTTTGACTGTTACTCAGAACTAAATCTGCTATGAAAGAGCCCCATAAATGGAAAAACAACAATCCTGAATGTAGTTGCCTTTTCTCTTTAAGTTTATGAGTGGTTTTGCTTTTATCGCGCAGTCTCGGTTTTCCGTTTATGTGCAATTTCGTTTATGGACAGCAAAAGATAAAGAAGCATATTCAGGGAAGAGAAAGAAATAATCGAGTCATCTGCTAGTAATAGAATGGTAAGGAAGTCGTAAAATTCCTTGTCAAGACGGGTATAAAGATGGATGCTCTCTCAGGAATTAAGAATGCTTCAAATGCGAAATGGTCAACAACAGTTAGGGTACGATACCCTACACTTCAATCCAATGACTTTAATAAAGATACACAACTGATAAATACTTGAATAACACAACTTAAATAATCAGACACACAACTTAAACTTACACACACAACTTAAATAACAGATAAATAACAGATAACACAACTTAAATAACAGATAACAGATAAATAACAGATAATAACAGATAATAACAGATAAATAACAGATAAATAACAGATAAATAACAGATAACACAACTTAAATAATCAGACACACAACTGATTTTTAGAGAATTGTCAGATAGTTGCTGAGAAATTATGTGCAGTTAATGGATTTCATGAATCCATAGATATGATTAATATAATTCGGAAAAAAAATTGAATAATTTTATGCAAAGTATGCACATACAAGTATTACGTGTATACAAGTGCCTCAGTTTTATTATCCCAAAGTGGCGTTAGATGCAAACGACTATTAGTCTCAAAACGGCATTTTGCGTCGTTTCACTTTCTGCGTTGGTTCTCTTTTCAAACTGTTGCCACCAAATGTTATCGCCATGTATTATATTCAAAGAAACTAAATAATGAAGAATCCGTATGAATGTATAACTGTTTCTCGCACTGTGAAAAAAACAACGGTACCTAGAGCCATCAAACTTTGAATAACGTAGATGGGAACTTGGAAGGCCGAATTTTGAATTTCGAATTTGTTCTATTATCTATTTAAAATTTTGTAAATCTGTAACAAATTTTTGATTAACAAACTCAACGATTTCAAAGCGAGCAATGGCAACAGTGTACACACACACATACAAAAAAAAAAAAAACTTTTTTTTAATCTCCAGCGCGCGAGACTGTGTATCGGAAATTCTAAAGATATACTGTTTTTAAATATTTTGTGACATGACTGTTGAATTGAATTTTATCGGGACTCGGTACCCCAAAATTCAATGAAATTACCGATTTTTAAATTTTTTGCTGAAAAAGTACCTTAATACACTTACTACACTGAAGAGGAATTTTGAAATGATCTGACGATAATAAATGCTATAAAAAGGTTTTTAAAATTTTGGCACCCCTTTAAATTCCACACCCCCTCAGTGTTTATTTATTTATTTTTTTACTTCTTAATTTTTTCAGTAACTTACTAAAAATCAGTGTAAATGAAGAGGAGTGTAATTAAATATGACTCCAACTATCAAAAAACTCTATTTATGCGTATATACTGATTTATTTAAATACAATTAAATTGGAAAAAAAAATTTTTTCACCTTTAAACTGGCAAGTTTATATATTTATACTGAGCTCAGTAAATAATTTTACATGTATTATCAGTCAACAAAAATGCTATGTTTATTCAAAAGTTGAAATTATCTGTGATTAGATACGAACAGAAAGAGGTGGTGTAATGAAAGTGATCAAATTTCTGACCGTAGCATTATCGAAATAGTGCTGGAACTAACATTAAACTTTTTAATTAATTAAAATGCACATAAATTAATTTAAAATGGAATTTATATACGAGAACAAATGGCTAAAATAAGAGAAGAAATCACATAAGCTGCTGAGTGGTTTTAAATAAAATTTTTTATGTCCGTTAAAATTTCAAATTTTGCTTTTTAAAAAATGAATAAAACGACAAATTAATGTTATTAATAATGATTATAACCGTTTTAGAAAATATATTATAATTAATTCATGCATTAAAATTGTTTTGAGCGTGTTTTAAAAAACAAAAACAGGTAAAGGAAAATTCTACTTGCATTTTATGATATTTTTGCAATATTTCTAGCCAGATAAGGTTTTAAACAAAAGCTTGTAATTTATATTCATATTAATCAATTGAGCAGTACTAAGTTTTATTATAAATATATATATGTATTGAAATTCAGTAATAAAATTTTTAAGAAATTGGAAATGATTTAATGACCGTCCAGACAGTTTGCATTCTTTAAACTGCGATTTCTCAGTTTGCAATTTTCTAATATATCCTTTTACTTAAAGTGCTACAACTTGTTCAGATATGGACCAAATTATTTAATACATTTACTGCTTATTTAAAATTATATACTAAATAGAATGGGATTTGAAAAATAGTGAAAAGAAAAATTATTGGAAGTAAAAATGTTACTGAAATCATATTTTTTTTTAATTTTTATATAAAAATGTGCTTTTTATTTTTTTTCTTAGAAACTAATTCATTAATTGAAAAATCGATCCGTAAAGTTATTAAGAATATTATGAATACAATAAAAAAATTTGAAGCAAAAATATTAAAAATTGGGGAAGAAGAAAGAATTTTTAATTGTTGAATTTTTTTAAAAAAAATTCAAATTAAACAAAAATTAATAGCAAAAAAAATTTTTTTCAGCTTAAAACCATTTTATCTCATAAAATCACTTAATATTATTCATAAAAAGTAGTTGAAAGTGTTTAAATAAAAAAAATCATTCAAAAGGTACCGAGTCCCCTTAAGTGCGAAGAACATGATATTTAATAAATAAAGATAACACACAAAACGTTAAAAAAACAGACCTTTTGGGCGTAATATAATAGCTGAAAGCTCTCAGATTTTTTTTAAAGTATTCTTCATATATTCAAAATATTCACAGTTTTACCCTGTACTGATGAAACACTGAACCTAGTTGCTTTATTTAAAATGATCTTTCTGGAACTGACTCGAGTAATAAGATAACATGCAAAGATAAATGATGTTTCAGTTTTTATACTTTCACTAAGGACAATTATAATTTCATCAATTACTTTGCGATTCGAAAACATTGCACATGCTCTGTTTATGATTTTGCAGTTAGCGTCAGTCAGCGTAAAGAATTTTTTATATTTGTAAAACCATCATATTCATTATAAAAAATAAAAATCAAGAAGTTTTAACTCTCGCACGACACAAAACCACCGAGATAGTTAATTTCACAGTTTTGGATATTTGTCGCCATTTTCAATTTGCGTTGAGGAGCAAATGGATAAATAAATCAGAAAAATTCGATGTTGATTTTTCGCCTTATATGTCATTAGTGATACACTTTTGGAATTTACTAGCGTGTAACATTTTCAATTTATGATTTTGTTACAGCAGGTATGCCGAAATATTTTTCTCACGAGTAATTTATAATTTTTCGAACGCTTTAACTAGGTTATTAATGTTATCAAGAAGTTTTATTGCTTTTAAATAATAACATAATAATCATGAAAAAATTCATTAAACTAGAAATACTTTCAATTTTTCCTTTTTTTGCAAATAACCTAACGAACTGGCTATGTGTCAGTACTGAAGACTCCTAATGTTTCGTAGAACACGAAATTTTTTTAATTTTGTGAATAAGATTCCCTTTTCGGAAAACATTACATTGATGCAGTTGTTGTCGTGTCTATGATAAAGCCTACTCAAATAGTCCCATGGGCGAAGATCACACCCTGGCAATCTGCAAAATGTTATCATCATAGCGGTCCGGTCTCTTAAAATACACCCCAATTTTAAGCAACACAAGCAAGGATGGCCGGATAATTAAAAATTTGTGCCGATGTCAGTTCTGTGTCCGGAGAGTTATTCCAGTTCCTGTAGGTTTTTCTACCCTCTTTGTCAATTTTCAATCCTCAGTGATGGCCATTTCTAAGCTTGACAATGGTTTTAGTTATAAGTCTATCTTCAGTGATGTTATGGAGATGGTGGTTTATTTGAATTGAAATTTCCATCAATCTGTATTTGGCCATGGCATTTTCATCCAAAAGGGTGACATTTAATAGGGGGACAGGAAAGTAATGTCGTTTCTGCGCATGTCGACAACAACATGCTAAGGGCAGAAGTGAAAGCAAATCCATGTCAAACACTTTTAACCAACCTTGGTCGACCATCCAAGAACATTTAAAGCAGAATGGAAAAATAAGCAAGGCAGGTGTTTGAGTCCCCCATAATCTATCCGAAAAGAACAAAGCCAACCGATCCATCACATGCAACGTATTGCTTCAACGGCACCATACATAACCGTTTTTTGATCGTTTGATTAGTGGAGACAAAAAAAATAAGTCCTATATGATAATCCAAAACTCAAAAGGCAATTTTAATAGGGGTTACAAAGGGTTTACATCCCAAAAAGGCGCTTCTGTGTGTTTGATGGAGTATTCGCGGAATTGTTCATTTTGAATTGCTGAAACCTGCACAAACTGTTAATGCAGACCTTTATTGTGAACAATTGGATTGAGTGAACCAATCTTTAATCGAAAAATATCAATTGTCAACAGAAAAGGCGTCATTCTGCAACACGACAATGCAAGACCGCAAGGTGCAAGACGAACACTGGAAAAAATTAATTAATTGGGGGGGGATGTACTGTCATACTCACCCCCCATACTCGGCCGATATCGCAGCATTGGATTTCCATTAATTCGGATCCCTATAACATTTTCTTAAAGGCAAAAAATTTGAAAATTTGGATAATGTCCAAAAAAGTCTTCTCGAGATATTTTACTCAAAAACCAATTGATTTTTATCGGTCCGGGATTAAAAATCTGCAAATAAGATGGCAAAAGGTTATTGATAACTAGGGTGATTATATTATTGATTAAAAATAAAAACTTGTTAAAAATGTATTCGTTTGAATTTAATGTAAGAAAGCGACATTACTTTCCGGTCCCCCTGTTACATTACATTATTGTTGAGATTTCGAGAGCCTCTTTTGCCATTTTATCTGCGTTCTTGTTACTTGTGATGTTAACGTGCGCTGGCAACCATTGAACAATGCAGACCTTATTTAACTTTCGACGCTCGTTTAGACGAAAGGGGATCCCTTTGGTGGTCCGGGAGCTTCCATCCAGGATTGCCTTTGAGTCACTAAAGACAGCGATTCATTTTACTTGCTCAGAAATGGGAAAGGATCTGTAGTGTCAGAAACTCGCAAGTGTAATTAGAGACTATGGCTCAAGCGCCAGTTTTGTGTTGATAAGTAGTATCACCTGGGGTAGTCAGAAATACTGCAGGACCTCTGTTACTGACCGTCCCATCTCATGAACCATCTGTATAAGCGTATACAAAGTCCTCTTCGGGATACTGTTCAACGGTCCTGATCCCTTTAATTAATCAACCACTTTAATGATATCAACCAATTCCTTTTCATTGCAGGGCTCTAGTGTACTAGAGCCCTGCAATGAATACTGTTTTAGAGTTTATAGGATTACATTGATCAATAGTTCTTATGATAATCAGCAGAGAAATGCTCATCACTTCATGAATTAACATCAGAAGCTTTTCTAAAATGATATTTTATTTTTAGTTGCAAATGCGCAAATGGAAACATAGCCTTCTTCAATTTGGGTACAGCCCCTAAATATGGTATTTTACTTTAAATTGAAATATCTCGAGAAAGTTTTTTTTTTTTTTTTTTTTTTTTTTTGAGGGGGGTATGACAAACGCATTTTTTGCTTTCCTTTTTCTATAACGAAAATAAAATTTTCTGAGCATAAATACAGGAAACAGGATGAACATATGAAATTAAATTTCGTATGCTTATAAAATTGTTTTTTTTTCATTTAAAAACACCAAAATCTAAACATTTGCAACATTTAAAACACTTCTGTAAGTAAAAGTACGGTGTATGTCTACGATTAACAATAGTGAAAATACAGGCTGAACACAGTGTATACTACTGAACATATATTTATATATACGTTTAAAAAAATTATGTTAAAATTGTAGAAAAAGTAAAATCCGATTACTTATTAAATTAACATAAATGCATCAATTCATAAAAACTTATTAATCTTCTTCAATGTAAGTACTAAACTAGATCTCTCTGTTATTTATAAAACTTTTTCATTTGTAACCAAACCATTAATCAACCACTTTAATGTAAGGCATTAAACTCCATATTTAAGGCATTCCATATTTAACGCATTAAAACATTATATAATTTAAGGCATTAAACTTGGAATAGATGTTAATCCGTCGCGTATATTAAAGTTTTTGCCTCTCGGATTTGTAAGATTCAGTTTCATTTGTAACCAAGCCAATGTATTATTTTTACGAGATTTAACTTGAGGTAAATATTGGCCTCTGGCGGTATTAATGTCTCACAAAACCAAGCAAGTGCTTATACGCTCTTAGATAAGAAAAACGACACACGAAGAAGGAGTTGTCCGAATAGGACGGAAATCGGTAGAAGTGATGTACATGTACAGAAAAACAAATGATTACAGCTTGAGAAAAATTGGATGACTTATTGAAGTGATAGAGCTTCACAAAGTGAAAAAGTCAGTAACGCGTTTGTCCCCCTCTGACTTTTAGGTGTGTGTGTGTGTGTGATTATGGCAAAGCCTCGAGGGATATCCGCCTAAGGGGAGGGATGCCTTCGTGGAGGACTTTCTGGGAAACTGGCTCGTATACACGTTACACATGGGGAAAACCACGAAAACACCCATGCAGTCAGCCCGTTCGCGGGATTCGAACCTCGGACCGAACTACCAGTGTTCAGCGACTTTACCGCTCGGCCGCTGGTGGTCCCCTGGCTTTTAGCAAAGCAGTTATTCGGCTTGGCATCGGTTAATAGAGGTTGCGGATGTCCTCCTGAGGGATATCGTGCCCAAATTCTGTCCAACTGGCGCGTTAGATCGTCAACATCCCGAGCAGGTTGGTGGGCCCTGACCATATTGCTCCAAACGTGCACTAAGGCGAGCAGTAGAAACATGTGCAGTGTGGGGGGGGGCAGGCATTAACTTGCTGAAATGTAAGCCCAGGGTGACGTGACATGAAGGGCAGCACAACGGGCCTTAGAACTTCGTCGACGTACCGCTGTGCTGTAAGGTTGCGACGGATGATAACCAAAGGGAACCTACTATGAAATGAAATGGCACCCCAGATCATCACTCTTAGTTGTCGGCCGGAGTGATGACCTAAGAGTGAGTGTAGGTTAATAAGCTGTACATACACATAGATGTGTCAAAAAATATTTTTTAAATATCTGATGTGGACACCACGTGACTTCCTTGCCTGGCCTATTGAATTATATGCATTTTTTACTGCCATTCATTTAAACTCATTTCTTCGAATTTCTCTAGAGATATATTTCTTATTTAATCAATTCATTTATCACTCCGCGATAAGTTAAAAATATATAAAAATTAAGCATTGTAAAATACAAAAAAAAAAAAAAAAAAAAACTAAAACACCGAATACAGTTCACTAAAGTTTAAAAACAATTCCAATTTAAATCAGATTTTCTACGTTAACAGAAGCATTTCGATCAATGGGCGTAAAGAAAAACTTTCCGTTCATGAAACTTCCACTCCCGCTTGCAAAAAAAAAAAAAAAAAAAAAAAAAAAAAAAAAAAAAACTAATTCTATACACTAAATGACTTAATTCACTATTTTACTAAGAGTTTCAAATGTAAACAAAAGGTACCCTTGTTAGGCCTAACACCACTTTTAAATTATTAATAATTTCCCGACTATCGCGTGCAGATTAACTGCAGGCATAAAAACCTTAACCGGAACAAAAGAACAACAAAATTCAATCACTTTTAAAGCCACAAATACACAATTTAAAAATATATAAAAATTTAAAAATTGTTCATGAAGTCGGGTAAGACGATGAGAATATATGCTTTTGCCCGACCGATTGCAGTAAGAATCGGAGATGCGTTACTACATTTTACATAGTCTCGCACACAAAATTTTCAATGTTCTACAACTAATTGTTTTTGAGTTACGCAAGGTACATCTCGCATACGTACAAATGACACGAAAACTTTTTTTCTGAATCTATTTTATATTCATTTTACGATCCATTTGGGGGGGAATAGTCCTTTGTTCTAACTTCACGTGCTGACTTTATGCAAAAAAGGTCATCCAATTGGATTCAAAAACAATTAAAATTGATATTGCCATTGAAATATGATACCCGAAATATTTCACCATTGCAATACTTTACTTCGTACAAAGAAGTAAAAATATTTATGTATATGTATGTAATAATAAAATTCCATAGTCAAGAATACACTTAAAATTCTAACTGTATGTTCTTCTCATTTTTAATGGCGACGTTCTCTTATTTGAAAGTACGTGGAATTAAATCCACAGCCCCGTAGTCAAATTGTTTTTCCCGCCTTTTCTACACGTACAGTTTTAGAATGTTCTGGAAATATTTAAAGCGAACTGAATTGGCTGACGAGGCTGACGTCATTTCTTGGAAGCTCCGCCTTTCCAGAGGCTATAAAAGAACTCGCAAAAGGAATATCGGGGCTTTTTCTTAAATGTCACGATGCAGTAAACTTCATACAAAAAGTTATTAGTAATTCTTTTTATTTACTCCGGATATCTGATTTTTTGTAACTGCTATTTCTCCTGAATAATAATAAATGGATCCTGTTTTTTAAACTTCTAATTATTTAAACTACGTCTAATTATTCAAGTCTAATTATTTAATACGTCTAATTATTTAATTATTTAATATGTCTAATTATTTTATTAATATGTCTATTATTTAATAGTCTAATTATTTAATATGTCTAATTATTAATACGTCTAATTATTTAAGCTACGACTAAAGCTGATACATCACAAGGATATATCGTACATATAGTTCTTATTCTTGAGATTGACCGTAGCTGAGTATTGACTAGATACCACCATTCAGATTATTTTACTCTGATGTTCATGTAGTTTATTTACAAAGTTGTTCAACTATAACTCAATGAAAGTATGGCATATAATATGGTGAAACTATGACATATGTGTGAATTTACGGCCCTTCGCTTAATAGCTTATAACAGAAAATAAACTCTTATAAAATTTTGATTTAGAGAAAGCTACTATCTTCTGTAAAATAGAGTTATTTCCAACAGAAAGCTTAATTCTTATCTACGTCTTTCGTAAAAATAAATTTCTTATTCTCTTTGCAAACATTCTTTAGACAAGCGGCAATTTTTCTCTGCAAAAGAATGGTTTTCTGTAATGTTACTTTCTTTCTCCTCCCCCCCCCCACTGAAAGAATTTTCTTTCTAAAAATACAATTTCCTACTGTCAATAAAAATAAAATAAAATAAAAAGAAGAAAAATACAGTTCTTTTTTTTTTTTTTTCGATAAAAAAGTTTATACAGGCGGACCCGATTCTAAATGATTCATTTTATAGGCTCTATTCATTTATAACCAGAATTCGTACAAGGTCAAACTTTAATGGTTCGTCACTTTCAGGATTGATTAAAAAGTGACGTATTACGACGGGAACTTTTAGAGCTGAGGGGAAAAAAAATTTAAATTG
This sequence comes from Stegodyphus dumicola, assembly GCF_044657685.1. Classification (NCBI taxonomy): domain Eukaryota; kingdom Metazoa; phylum Arthropoda; class Arachnida; order Araneae; family Eresidae; genus Stegodyphus; species Stegodyphus dumicola. The sequence goes on from NC_140774.1 coordinate 185,004,392, forward strand.
ACTTTCAAGACCTTTTTTAGTGAGCTCAAAATTTAATTCAGAGAAAGGGAAAAAAAATAATTGAACTTTTTATTTTTTTAAAACATTGATGTCGGTTTGATTTCGATTCCACGTCAAAATGACACAGTTATCCAGAATTTAAAGACTAATTTCACAGAAGATTAACGATAAATGTTAGCTAAAATTCTCAAAACTTTTTTAAAGAAGTACTTTTCATAAAAGATAAATAAATAATTTGAGGGTGATATATAAGTATATACACATCGTATGTATTCACTTTTTAAGCTTTTTAAGAATCATCTATTTTTTCCACGAAGTTGTTTCTTGCCTTTTACTTACATAATTTATTTACTGAAATTTTTTAAAAATGGCTTCTGAAGCTTCGCCATGGATTACATCTTCGGTGGTTATAAATATTCGATTTTTCCCTGGGTAATACTTTACTTTCCCGGTTTATAATAACAGCCTTAGCAGTAGGCTTCATTCTAGCACATATCCTAGTTTATAAAGAAGCAATATTGTATAAAACATACACTACATTCTCCATTTTCCAAAACGTGAGTTCTTATAGCTACTGTTATGGTAAAAACTGCTTTTACCTATTACTTCACTTCTGAGCTTAGCTGCCAGAGATTTCCTGAAGGCTAATGTCTGAGGGTCGACGTCAGTACTTTCTTCGCGTAATATCTTTCGTGCAGCTCGTGCAGATTTGGGTCTGGCTTGGGCAATCACTTCTTCGTTCTGGGACAGTCTGCGAGCACGTTCTTGGCGTTTCATGGCTAAAATTCTATCTCTTTGTTGACGTAAATAGTTCTGTCGACGTTCTAGTTCCAAAGGAGATACCGCTGCCTAGAATTATAACATAATTTCTAAGATCTGTGATTCTGGCAATAATGTTCGAAAATCAAATAAGAAAATAACTACTGTACGAGAACTTACAGAATTAAAAATAGTCTTTAGGAGGGAAAATAAAATTCGAAAATTGAAATTTACTTTTTTTTTTTTTTTTTTTTTTTTTTTTTTTTTTTTTTTTAATGTCAACCAGTACACATTTACAAGTAAGGAAATTATTGTTTTCGGTCCAAAAATTTGATAGTAAGTTTTCAGTGAAGTAGGATCTTCAAAATATATTTTTACTATCTTTACAATGATGTCTGTATGCCCGTCTGTCAGTGTGTATATCTGTGAACGTTTTTTTTTCGTCCACGATAGCTCTTATACGAAATTTCCAAAATTTTCTGTTTTCCGTATTTAAGCTTTTTTGGGTATTTAAGCATTCATACACTAAAAAGGATCCGAACAAGCAAAAGTATCCGCACAACCCCTAAAGAAGTGGATTTGACAGGTGACAACTGAAAGCTATAAAAGTGTTGGTAGTGATTTGTCAGTTCCATACGTGACCTCTCATTCGGACTTAAGCTGTGTTTCGGCACTGAATTTCAATTACCGTATATACCCACGTATAAGTCGAGATATTTTGGACAAAAAAAAGACTTCAAAGTGGGGGGTCGACTTATACGCGGGGCCATAAAAAATTAAAAGAATCGGAAGTTCAAAAATGCCTTTATATAATGCAGTTGGTTTCTTCCCGCACTCAAATTGGACGACTTATCAAATAAGTCACTTGCTTGAAGTAATTTCATGACTTAAATTATGTGACGAACAAATCACAGAGTTTCATACTTTAACTAGAGTAAGTTTCGATGAAACCAAAGAATTTTCGGCTCCCGAACAACCGATCAATATCGAGCAATAAAAGTTTCGCCAACACGCCAAGAAAAGAGAAATGCAGATAGTTTTTACGTACGTATAAGTCTTTATAATAGTTATTGTTCATTCATGAAATACTTTTGTTAACAGGCGTATACGTCAAAATTAAAAAAAAAAATAGCCCACGCAATAACTGAACAGTTTTGAATATTTATTTTAACTTTTAAAAAGGGAAAATGCAGATAGATTTTACGTACATGAATCTTTTCCGGAACAAATTCTAGAAGGTTACTATATACGATCATTTTTCCGCAATTATCCTGCGTTTTGGATATGTTGGCCAATGACGACAGAAGAGTTCTATGAAATGTTTGGCGAATCTGACCATGAATCGGACGTTGAAGGATTTTGATTTTGCTTATTTACCAAAGTATTTTTTATCGTATATTTACTTTTTTTTTTCTCAGATGATTTTGAATAAATGTAGTACTTAAAAAACATTTTTCGAAGTTTCTCGATCGATTTCGGAAGTGGGGGGTCCACTTATACGCGGGTTTCTTATTTTCTACGAATTTTTTATGTCGAAGTAGGGGGGTCGACTTATACGCGGGTATGTACGGTATTATTGTATATATGTGAATAGCAGGAGTGCTGCAACTCAACTCGAGTATCTCGCGTGAGACGAAAGATGGAAGCGAAGGAGAACAGCTATGCTTTCGACTAAGATGTAATGATTTTATCAACGAAGATGTAACCTTTCAATCATCATTATTTTTTTCATTTGTAAATAGTTACTAATTTAGCTCCGGCAATACCTGAATAGAATAATTTAGTCACCTAGATGTGTGTCGTCAGCTTAGAAATCCTCTAGACGTTGAGTTTACATATATGTATATAATCTATATTTAATCAAGAAATCTCTTGCCATTAATATTTATTTTATGATTACTAATATGCAAACTCTCCACCTCACGATGACTCAAACCTATAGTGACATTGTAGTCACTCTCTTTCCATCTTAAAATCCTGTCCTCTGGACTTGTTCAACGATGTTTTTTACTTTCACGGAACACCTAGATTACAGCAACTGGCAAAAAGCCTGCAATCCATGTAGGTTATGCCCAGTATATAGAGAAAAATGGAATGGGATAGAACTCAGTTTACTAAGAAGTCTCATGGAACAGCAATCAAGCTCTCTGTTTTCTTCGCGTCTTTGACACGAAACGACGACAGAAGAAGCATTTATAAAAGTAAACCATTCTTTCAACATGAAAGGTTACTATCAGATGATTTCGTTCTAATGCAAACACGATGATATGCTTACTTCGCCAGCGTTTTGTGCACTGTCAGCTCTTTTGTAATAACTCTCGGAGGTGTATGAAATGTGGCAAAGACCATCTTACCCACACCTGTAATTTACGCAATGAAGATAAACCGACCTGTTTTATACGTAAACAGAGTTATGTTTCTTCTTATAAAGGTTCTGATTTTTATCCTAAAATTTGCCCAAGAAACTTTGAAGCTAAATCAACAGCAGTGTTGGCTCAAAATTCTGCTAAGAAGGCTCCTGAGACGATGGACTCTAACCCTGTGAAAGAATTATTTTCTGGAACTGGATTTTTCAGTAGATTACTGAACTTTTTAAGAAGAGGAAGTTGCAAGAAGAAAAATTACAGCTTGCACTGTATTTTATTAATATGCTTGAAAATCTGAGATTCTCTTTTCAGGTTTTTCAGAACGATGAATGGACTAATTCTCCCAGGGCATGATAGATGGCGCCACTTATCGAGCTACGTTTCTATAGCTTCACGATCGACTTTTTCTCTCATGCCAGTTATATTTTAATTCCCCTTTCTTCAACATCATGGTATATATTTTCTACTAATGAATTTTTCCACTTTCAGTGCTGTAGAGCACTCTACTTCATGATAACCGGCAAAAAGCTTGCTAAAATTGCAAGCTAGGCGCGGTATACAGTGGAAACTGGAATTGGAATTGTCAGGTCCAGGCGGTTTAGTGGTTCCGACTGGTATACCAAGGGACCCGGGTTCAAATCCAGGAGAAGGTAATGGTGGTAAACGTCCGTCCCTTCATAGGAGGCAAAGGTGACCTACCTGTTAGGTGGCTCCATAATAAGATGACCACCACTTCTGCTTTTAATTGTGGTCCAGCCGAAGTCAGCTAAATGGGCCATTGGAAAGACATCGCAACTCCCCGTGAGTAAAAATCACTCAAAAGTGCAGTGCTCAAAAGTTCTCATCTCTAGAGCATTATCCACATCTTTGGAACGATTTAGAATGCAGACTACGTAGCCAGCCAGCTAAGTCGCCCATTTAATGGAAACAGCTGTTTCGATTTTGGGTGAAACTGAAGTATCGACTGTTGTACTTAAGCCGACAATACTTGCAACAACCGGCAGTGGTACTTAAGGCCCATAACAGTTTTTAATAAAGTTTTCAATTTTAATATTTAAGACTTTTGGAGAAAACCTATTAGATTGCTGAATGTTGTACATCTCGCCAACCTATATCTATAGGTAATGGAGATAATGTTTTCTAGTAATGGAGATAATGTTTTGTAGTGAATTCTCAGTCAATAAGCACGAATTAGAGTCCCCAAAACGTAATTTTACTATTTTTACAATGATTTCTGTCTGCGTGTATGCATGCAACGATCTTTTCATCTATCATTGCTCTTACATCAAACGTCTAAAAAAAAAAATTTTTTTTTTTTTTTTTTTTTTTTTTTTTTGTATTTAAGCTTTCTAAATTCATAAAAAAGAGCAAATTAAGTTCCGGTAAAATTAGACAACCGGAAGTAAAATTTTACTTGAAGCCCATAGCAGTTTTCAGTAAAAAAACTATATGAAATATAGTCAATTCGTTTCGGACCGCGATGTTTTCATACTGCGACCTACAAAAACATGTGCTACTAAATAAGAATTCCCTTCAAAAAAAAAAATTTTTACCTGCGCTTGGACGTACACTGTAGAATCGCCTTCTGACCAAGGTCGATCATCGTATGTCTTCAATGGCGGTAGTGTCTTAGGTGGGTTAGGATCACCAGATGGAAGATTATCAGAAGCAGATAATTTTGAATTTGCTAAAAAACTATTGGTGTCTTCCGGATTTCCAATGTTACTTTCTTCTGTAGGTTTCTCCGAGTTTTCTTCCGTTTGAGTAGGACTTGAAGGATCTTCAGAATTAATTTCCTCCTCGGGTTCTTCTTTTGAGTCTTCATGTTTTCCATTTTCTATAACTGGTTTATTTTCAGTGATAGTTTCAACTGATTTTAATGGCGATTCAGAATTTTTTTCTTGCACCGATTCTTTCACAGCTTGTTTCATTGCCTGGTTCATGAAAAAGAGTGAAAAAGTTTATTGGTATTACTTGTTATATATACATGAAGACTAAATAAAGAACCAAAATACATTTGCGTTTATTGTTGTATTAGCTCGTGCAGTGCAGCCAAAGTTCCCTTTTTAATTCATTGTTACCTTGACATATGCCATTTCTGGATGACACTGCATTTTGCTTGGCAGAATTTTGCAGCGACGGACGCCGTAAAAGAAATCCCAAGCCCGCAAAAGAATGGAAGTTTTACCAGAAACAAAAACAGAGGAGTTGTCAAGACATTAGGCTGTTATTTTGAAGCAGGAGTACACGAAAATTTAGCAGTGCCCTCACCGGATCTCGAACTGGACCTCTCGGATACGCGCCGAGTGTGCTAACATCACGAAGGCATGCTAAAAGGACTAAAAGGAGGGATAAAGTGTATACTTCCCCTTTCAAAGGGCGACTGGGGATTAAGAGACCCAATCGCCAAATCCTTTTGGTGAAGAATCATCATTCACCGCCTTTCAGTTCGGGCGCCACTGTAGAGTCATTAGGTTACTTTGAAACAGAGACATAAAAAATTAGCAATGCCCTCTCCAGGACTCGAACCTCGAATACGCGCCTAGTGTGCTATCCGTTACACCATGAAGGCATGCAGAAAGCAGAGGGCAGAATTGGTACTTACCTGTAGAGGTTCGACTAATAAAAACTCAAGATATGTATATTTCAATTTAATCACAGAACATGACGATATAAAAGACGCGTGCTGCAACTCGGAATTTTATCTTTTGCATTTAATAAACAAATTCAGCTATTTAAAAGAAATGTGTTGTCTCTGCCTAATTTAAAATACTTTTATCTTCCACGGGGCAATGTTTTGTCGTTCAGAAAATCGCAAGATATTAATTTATCTATAAAATTTATCCTGTTATTAATTAACAAACTAAGCGATTTATAAGCAACAAGCACACACTCATTTCAGTTATTATTATTTACTAATTGGGTTCATGAAATGACACTAAATACATTCATTAAAATCATTTAAAAAGAGTGTCCGTTTTTGTTTTTTCTGTGAGTGTAATGCTCCAAATCTGCAGTTTTATGCCATCTCGAAGAAAGTTTGCACATTTGACCTTCAGAACAAGAGAAAGCTCACTAACTACATTAGGTTTCAAAGAAAAAAAACCACTCCACAGAGGTTATACTCCAGGTGTTTATATTAGAAGGTTGTGCTTTTGTCATTTATGTCTGGTTCACGTCGCTAATATTTAAAATTTTTAATCATTTGCTAGTATTGAAACAAGCTAAGCAAGGAACTTATATTTGTTTACAAAAAATAAATATTAATATTTCTACACAATCTCAATTTTGAAATCACGTCGCCGTTGTTGCATTCTCGCTATCAGCTCTTAATAAAACCGTTAAATGACGCTGTGTTCGTTTCTCTTTAAAACATTGTAGAACTTTCCATACCATTGTAAAACACTTAAAGCAGAATTATGTGTTTCTCAAATTTATTTGTTTATCTAATTTATTCGAATTTAAGTGTCATCTCTCTATCCGTTTTATAGAATATTTTGAAAACGGTGAAGAAATCAGTCAAAATAGATAGATATCCCCCCCAGAAAGATTGTCGTTTTGGAAAAGGAACAAAACTGATAAAATACAGTTTCTTAATAAAACCATCATATGGCGCTGTGTTACTTCTACAGTGTTCTACAGTTTCATTTCAGCTTTGTAAAAGTTTGCACAATTCGCCTTGAATCAAAATATGAGGAAATCACTGCCCGCTTGAGATTTCGAAAAACCTACTCCCATCCCCCTCAATGAAGCCTTTTCACACCATGCGTTGAGCCAGTAATTCCGCTAGTTCACATGCATATATATATATACAATCTTAGACAAAAAAAAAAAAAAAAAAAAAAAAAAAAAAAACGACGCACCGAGAAGATATAAAGCAAATTGGACACAAACTGATATGCATACAGGTTTCGACGGAAAATACAAAATTTTACATTATGGCTGCCAATGAATGAACGGTTGTCGCCACAGCGCATTTGATCTGCGCAACTGGCAGGTTATTTAAGAGGAGAAATTACGATTCCAGGTCATAAATTCTTCACAAATTTCATTCCGTGTACTCTGGTAGACAGTAACTATGCCTCGCATACAGGTGCCCGAACAATATGCGCAGATTTCAGAATTTGAGAGAGGTCGTGTAGTTGGCTTCAAAGAAACCGGTTGGTCTTATAGGCGAATAGCTCAACATTTGAGCAGGAGCGATGTCACTATTAGACGATGTTGGCAGGGATGGGTAAACCATGGCCGCATACAGCGTCAGGAAGGAAGCGGTAGGCCTAAGAGAAACGACAGAAAGTGAAGACCCAGCAATCGTCAGAGCGGCACTCACAGCCCTAGATGCATCATTATCATCGATTGTACGTGCAACTAGTGCTTCAGTGACCGCAAGGACCATTCATAGACGGCTCATAGAAAGGGGCCTGAGGTCACGGCACTCTTTGCGCCAACTGCCATTGAACTCTACAACGTCAAGCCCGTTTGCAGTGGTGTCGGGCTAATTCGCACTTGAATGTCACTGATTGGAGTAGAATAGTCTTCAGTGATGAGTTCCGCTTCGAACTGAGCCCCGATGACAGCGAAGGCGAGTCTGGAGACGCCTCGGACAGCGGTGTGATACGAACCTGACTGTCTTTCGGCAGACAGACCGACAACCAGGAGTGATGGTCTGAGGTGCCATTTCATTTGATAGTAGGACCCCTTTGGTTGTCATCAATCGCAACCTTACAGCACAGCGGCACGTCAATGAAGTTCTAAGGCCTGTTGTGTTGCCCTTCATGTCACGCCACCCTGGGTTTACATTTCAGCAAGATAATGCCCGTCTCCACACTGCACATGTTTCTACTGCTTGTCTTGGTGCTTGCCGAACATTACCTTGGCCAGCAAGGTTGCCGGATCTTTCTCCTATTGAGCACGTTTGGAGCATCATGCCAGGGCCCTCCAGCCAGCTCGGGATGTTGAGGATCTATCGCGCCAGTTGGACAGAATTTGGCACGATATCCCTCAGGAGAATATCCGCAACCTCTATCAATCGATGCCAAGCCGAATAACTGCTTGCATAAGGGCCAGAAGTGGACAAACGCGTTACTGACTTTTTCACTTTGTGAAGCTCTGTCACTTCAATAAATCATCCAATGTTTCTCAAACTGTAATCATTTGTTTTTCTGTACATGTACATTACTTCTACCGATTTTCGTCCCATTAGGATAAGTCCTTCTTGGTGCGTTGCTTTTTGTCTAAAAGTGTATATATATATGCACATAATATACATGTATTATATGCATGCAGGTTGATAAAAAATTACATGTCCATTACTTTGTATTATAAAGGGGAAAAAGTGGTATATATATTGGAAGAAAAACTTCATTTTTTAAAAAATTCACTTCAAATAAAAGTTTGAGATGATATCATTAGCGGAGACCTAACTCACTTAACATACAGCAACAAGTTGTAGGTTGAAGAATCGGCAGTTGCGTTTGCATTTGCCCCTGCTCACGTGATTAATCGTTGCTCAGAATGAGCATGAGATCGAGAGACTAAAGAAATATAATTTTAATGCAACATTATTTTCTTCGAAGTGGGAAAGTGTAGTGAGAAATATCCCCAAAAGAAAAGGACTGGCAGTAGTTTGACACAGCAATATTATTAAATGCTAGAAAAGTCTGAAATAACGAGCACTTTGATAATACTTTTATTAATTTATTATTAAATTTAATCCTTGGTATTGCAGCGTAGTTCTTCAGTTTGAAAATATTAGCTCATTTTTTCTAGCCAAAATTCAGCCCTCAATGCAATCAATCTGGCGGTCATAATGTTTGGCTTACCACGGAGTTTTTCAAATAATTAAGATTTATTTTTATGGCAATTAAAAACTTAATCACAAATAACTTAGAGCACATTTCAGTTCACAGTCAATGTTATAGAATATATTGTTCAGTCCTTTCGTTCCCAAATAACTATTTACGGCATTGTTCATTTCTCATGCACTCCTTCTTCAAAATAACCTAACGCTCTACAGTGGCGCCCGAGCTAAAAGATGCTGGATGATGATTCTTCACCACCAGGATTTGTCGCTTGGGTCCCCTAATCCCCAGGAGCCCTTCAAAAGGAGGAGTATGTAAGGTTATGTTTACACACTCGCAGCGTATTCGAGAGGTCCAAGGTGCGGGCCTGGCGAGGGTACTGTACATTTCCCATGTCTCCTGCTTCAAAAAACCTAATGTTTCTACTAAGGTAGCAGCGTAAATGAATTTAGAATTATATGTTCATAGTAAGATGCAATTCGATAGAAAAAAAACTGCATATTCTATTTTAATGCAATTATCGGAAAGCTCATAAATTAAATTTATTATATTAGAAGGGCTGATTTCTGAGTTTAAAAAAATTAATCTTTTATGTAAAGCACTGGATTTAAATTTAGAAAATTAAATAAATAAATATTTCTTAATCACATTAATTCCAGCGAAAATAGAATATAACATAAAGATATACAGTAATGAGATACATTCCGCAAGAGAAGAAGAGGAAGAATGACCCTGCTTGTTTGCATTAGCTATACATAAGTCACGTGATCTCTGAGATCATTTGCATTGTTTGTTTACAAAAGATATACGTAAGTCACGTGATCAATGAGGTCATCGGAATGTATTTCATTTAAACTTGTCTCCTGCCATCTTTCTAATAGGCAATCTTCACCATAAACACAAATCACAAATATGCATGCGTGATTTGAACCGATGTTCATTATCCATGCAGCTATTTGAAAGAAAACGTGATTTTTATTGCTCTGCTATGTTTTGAAAGTGCACGTAGCACCATAAAATACAAGTACTTTTTTGCAATCTCTAGATTGGGTCCCTATTCCCTATTTTTGCAACGCCTTTTGAAGATGAGAATATTTTCATGAGGGTTTGAGGACAGAAAATATGCAATTACATTAACTACGCGCAGCATTTAGCACATTTTATTAAATATAGCTATTATCTTGCAGTTTTCCATTAAACTTCGCCTTTCTTATGTGTTTAACAACCGTAAAAAACTTTATCGTGTAAGGTCCTTCCAGCATAGCTCCATGGCGTAAAAGTTGGCACACTCAGTGCGTATTCGAGAGGTCCGTGGTTCGAATCCCGGGGAAGGCATTGCTCATTTTTCATGTACACTTGCTTCAAAATAACCTAATATCTCTACAGTTGTGCCTGAATCATACAGAATTATCGCCCTTCTCCGATGTGTGCTCCCTTGTAGTGTAAGTGGTTAAAACATCCAGCTACAAATTAAAAGATCCGTGCTTTAAATCCCACGGAAATCCCAGCCGCTTTTTAATAATTCCTGCTCCAAAAATTCCCTAATATTTTGCTCAATAAATGTTGTATGAATTTCGCTTAATATCTTAGCACTTATCTTTCGAGCAACCGCAATTAAGACTGCACCTAATAATTGCTAATAGATACAAAAGAGTAGTTAAGAATTTCCAACAGGTACAAACATCTCAGAGTGTATTCAACTTAAATATAAGCTATTAATATTTTAGCATAACTAGTTACAGATGTTAGTTATTGAAACTGCAGGTATCGACTGATTTTGTAGATTTAAAAATTAATTCTTTGTAAATATTAAATAAAATTATATCATATAATTAAAATCCAAAATATTAATTGTTAAATTACTCTTTGGAAGGACTAGAAAGTAACAGAATAAAAAATTCCTTTTTTAACACATTCTTTGTATAAACATTAATTGTTAAGTTATTCTTATGGACAGGCTAAGTATAAGCAGAATAATAAAAACATTACTCAAGTAATTCCAATGTAAATAAACAAAACAAGATCAATTAATTTTCTAACAGGTATGGTAAAATTAATGTGATGCGTCTGTTTACATCTGCATACCTCAAACTTTTCGCCTTTCTTTCGAGTGGAAATAATAGCAATAATAATTTTATGCAAAAGAGGAGAGAATGTGAGAATCCAGCACCTGCTCTAAAAGTTCTTTCTCTTTTTGAGCTTCCAGTTTCATCTTTTCTTGCAAAGCAGCATCTGCCGGAGTCACTTTATTAGATTCAGCATCTGGGGACTCTTTGACATCCTCTATAGCTTTTCTGGAAAAAAAATCAATATACATATGTATATATATATAGAGAGAGAGAGAGAGAGAGAGCTTTGAAGTACGAGCGACAAAAGATAAAATATATACAGCAAATTTTACATTTATTTGCAATTGCTTAATGCAGAATTCGTTTTTAGTCCAATGGACTGAAGGACTATTGTTTTCTTTTTGCGATTTTGCGTTGAATCACTATAAATGTCCGTTTCACTTTTCAAACTGTTGCCACCAAATGTTAGAGTCCTGCATTATATTTGAATAAATTAAATAATAAAAAAATCTGCATAAATATATGTTTACTTCTCGCATTATGATGAAACAACAGTACATAGAGCCATCGAATTTTGAATGATGTAATCCTCCTACGAATATGGGCAGGTGGAAGACCAAAATTGAAATTTGGAATTTGTTTTATGGTCGATTTCATATTTTGTAAAACTTTATTTTTGAGTAACAAACTCAACGATTTAAAAGCGAGCAATGGTAATGTTACGGTGAAACACCGAAATCTGGAGAATGTCGACTTTCACCGGTGAATGTCAACATTCACATAGTCTCTCGGTATATGTCCGAAATATTTTCCAAATACTCTTATTTCTGACTTAACACCGGTCAATGTCGACATTTACCATGTACAAATGGCGAATGTTAAACATATAACAGTATTATATTTTCTTCTCCGTAATTCAGTCGCGAATAAACGCACTTGAAACCCGAAATAAGAACTTACGAACATGAGAACCTAAAACAACAATACATTCAAAATGAGAAAGGAAAATAATAGAAGTTAAAAACTTACTTAATTTATACAGTACTTTCTAAATGAGAAAATAAAATAACAGTAATAAAAAACTTACTAAATTATGTGATTCAAATCTTATTTATTGCAACAACTTGAACTATTATGGCCCTTTATGACCTCTCTTTTCGACTTTCGACGTACACCGGTGAGGGTCCTAATATACAAGAATGTAGTGAAATATTCGGTCTTTCACCGACGTATTTGGTGAATGTTGATATTCTCCGGTGAAAGTCGACATTCTCCAATTTCGGTCTTTCACGGTAACAGTAACACTCTACATGGGGGTGGAAACCTTTTTATCTCCAGCGCGCGGAACTGTGTATCGGAAATTCTAAAGATAGACTCATTTTAAAATTATTTTGCGGCATAGCTATTGAACTTAATTTTATGGTTTAAGTGCAAAGAACATGATATTTAGTAAGTAAAGGTAACACACAAAACGTTAAAAAAACGCCCCTTTCGACGCAATTTAAAATCTGAAAAACTTACAGTTTTTTATTTATTTATTTATTATTCTGTACGAGAACCTTTATTACACTGATTAAAAGCATAGCATATGCTAAGTGAAATTTAAGTCGTTGAATCAGCTTGTAAAAAATTTTCTCCTTCCGCTTTCTATCCTTCCGTGGTGTGATTGGTACCACAAATGGTGGTGTGGTGTATTGAGAATACGGCAAAGCACAATAAGGCTATCTGCCTAAGGGAAGGGATGCCTTCGTGGAAGACTTTCTAAGGGAAACTGGCTCGTATACACGTTACATATGGGGAAAACCACGAAAACGCCCATGCAGCCAGCCCGTTCGCGGGATTCGAACCTCGGACCGAACTACCAGTGTTCAGCGATTTTACCGTTCGGCCGCTGGTGGGCCATGATACCACAAATGGCTAGCAATCGGAAGTTCCTGCTCTACAAAGTTTAAATTTTGGCAATGGCACAGATGATTTCTCATTCCGGCTAAAACTTTTAAAGGAAAATTTTAAGACTTGTGAAGAGAATTAATAAATTAATCTCAATCACACATTTTTTTAATACTGATAGATATTGAAATTACGTTGTAGAACTCATTACGGAAGTCTTAAAAGAAATAACTTTTGATCTTGGATTTATTCTGTGCTGAAATGCGAAAGACCACACAACGTTAGCTTAATGTGTTAGTGGCGCCCCAAATGGTAACATGTGGAACTTAAGAAATATCAACAAGAAACAACCACCATAGTGTAGAACTCTCACTCTATGCTATTAATATCTGTGCGCATCTGCCTGTTTGTTTGTTTGTTTGTAGCATCATCTTCTCCGAAACGGTGGGGCGTTGAATTTCGAAAGAGGTCCCCCGGATTCCAAAAATTCGTGGGAAGCCATTTCAACCATTCTCATCTTCGTACGATTTTCTTTAATGCAGGTATTAATTTAATTTTTTTTAAATCTTAAAGGTTTCAGATTTTAAATTACGCCCAAAGAAACTTTTTTTTTTTTTTTTTTTTTTTTTTTTACATTTTGCGTGTTACCTTTATTTATTAAACATCATGTTCTTCGCACTTAAATCATAAAATTCAGTTCAATAGCAATTAGTTCGTTAATCAAAAATTCATTGAAGTGTTACAAAATATGAAATCGATAATAAAAAAATTTTAAATTCAAATTAGGGCTTCCACATGCTCATATTCTTTGGAAGATTACGTTATTCAAATTTTGATGGCTCTAGGTACCGCTGTTTTATCACAATGCAAGAAACATACCTACATTCATGCAGATTTTTCACCATTTAATTTCTTTAAATATAATAATACAAGGCGATAATATTTGGTGGCAACAAGTTGAAAAGTAAAACAAGTCTTCGACGCAAAATGCCAAAAGGGAAATAATAGTCCTTCTGGATCAATTGACCCTTTGGATTAAAAACTCTGAAAACGCTCATTTTCGCCCTTATTTTTCTGAGTGGCAACTGTCTCGTACACTGAAGATAAAAATCTGCTTTTTTTCGAAGCTTTAAGTGTTGCCATTGCTAATTTTCAAATCTTAGAGTTTGTTAGTAAAATATTTCTAAGTTTTACGAAATATGATATAAAAATAGCATTGGCAAACTTTAAATATATTATTACCGATTTCAAAAATTCGTGGGCAGCCATTCGACTGTTCCCATCTTCTTACGGTGATATCCACTTCTAGCCGTCGATTTTGAGCCAGAAAGGAAAAAAGTGGATTAATCAGCAGAGATATACTAATTAAAACCCCTGAAAATACTAGTTTTCGCACTCGCGTTTACGAGTGGCAACAGTATCGCGCGCTGGAGATATAAATCTGCTTTATTTCGAAACGTGTTGCCACTGCTCGCTTTCAAATCGTAGAGTTTGTTAATCAAAAATTTGTAAGTTTTACAAAGCATGAAATAAAAACAGCTCTGCCAAACGTTAAATATATTTTTATTATTACATAAGGCCGTGTTCTGATGTTGAAGAAAACACGTGATTGCATGTGAAGCCTCTATATGTCGAAAATTGTTCTTTAATGTCAGCATTTTTAAATGAATAGCTGCTGTTGGCAACTTTTTTGTTTCAGGTCAGGATAACTGACACGATATTTTATTGCCACGTTAATTCTTTTATTGATATTGAGAAAAAGTTGCTGTATAACATTAAATTTATATCATGAGGTCATACGTATACATATCAACCTAAAGTGTCAAAAGGTTTGTTTCCTGGTTGGGCAAAAAAAAAAAACTTATTTGCGAATTGATTGTTGCTTGGAAAAAATGAACTGATTCCTTTCATATTCAAATGTTTTTTATACATTTGATTTTCAAGTGTACATACAATTTATAAATTTTGCTTTGGCTGCAGCCTGCTAGTTATAAATTAAAAGATGGGTATTTAATTAATAAATAAGATAAAATGGATTCGAAGATACGAGATTCACGATATGAGATAAAGTGGGATTTCGAAGAAAAAGGACATGTTTTATGTTCTTAAATAATATTGTTGCGTGCGTACGGGTTCGTTGTGAAATGAATGCACAAGTCCGATGAAAAATGAATAAAAATTTATTATTATCACAACAAAAATGCTTAAATTTTCTCAAATTATCATGCAGTATTACAATATCTCACAGTAGTTATCTTTTAACTACTGTCACTTTCAAATTTGTCTAACTTTCAAATGTACAATAGAACGTAATTTCAAAACAGCTAATGAACGCTAATCCGCGAATTCGCTATAATCAACAACGGCAGTTTTCTAAACAACAACAAACTAAGCAACTACTCTGAACTGAGATGTTTTCCTCCTTTTATAAGATTTTAAAAATCACGCGCTAGAATTTTCCAGTACTTTCTCGAAATCGAAAAGAGATATTTATTTATTTCATGCACGCGCTCTTGCATTTTCAATTTTCCGGCTTAGCTTTCTTTTAATATTCGTCACGCGCTGCACTGCGCGAGAAATAAAACCATTTACTTTATAATTGAACTAACATTAGCTTTTTAAATACCAAATTCGTAACACTGCCCCCTTCCCAAGGACTGCACGTCCCGGGCAGTACAATCCCTGGACAGGAAGCCAAACTTACAACTGTGACGTAAATGCATTAATAAGCATTACATTACAATAATAAACAACATGAACAATAAATGCAATAAATAAAACAAAGCAAATGCTATCAAATACAAAATACAAATCAAATACTAAATACACATTTAGGAACAAAAAGGACCATGGTCTTACACTATTTACAATTATTTACATTACGTACTATGGCCATAGTAATGAGCTAACCTAACCTGTCGTAAAGAACGACTTTAGGATTAGAGTTCGAAGTCTTACGGATCCGAACTACGAGGTTATTCAGCCTGTTTAGGACTGTGTGGTGACCATCCCAAGGTGACTGTAATTTAGGCCTGAGTCCTTTTCGTTGAATCGGGTTTCACAACCACACCTTGTCTCCTTTGTTGGATCTATCTCCAGTAGCTCTCGTGTTGTATCTGGTCTTCACTTTCTCCGTCGCCAAGTTCATTCGCTTTCGTACGGAACGGTGCATCACTTCAAAACGGGCCTGGACATCTTGGATGTGTTCCTCAGGCGATGAAGGCGCATCCGTATGGGGATCAAACAGGCGGTCACAAGGCAGACGAAGGCCTCGGCCGAAGAGCAACTGGGGATGGAGAATAGCTGGTAGTCTTGCGTTTCTTTTCAACCCTAGTATGATTTTGGCAGCTTCCCGAGCTGGATCTTTCGGACAAGGCGATGACATTTCCAGGCGAGGATCCCTTTTGAGGATGGATAGTCATGCCATCAGATGCTGAAAGCAGTTTGTTGTTTTTCAAGTCTAAGGAAAAATTGTATTTCCTTAAAAAGTCCAATCCGAGTATGCATGGATCTGTGATATCCGCCACATAAGCCGTGTGATGGTAGGCGGCACTTCCAAACGTGATGCTTACGTTTAACTTCCCAGTTATGTCGATCTTATCACCAGACGCAGTCTGAAGGGTAACACAGGATGGCGTCCAAATAAGTTTATCTTTAAACTGTTCAGCTAAATCTTTCCTAAAGATGGTAACATTAGCTCCTGTGTCAATGATGATATTGCAAGGAACTCCATCGATATTCCCATTAATGGACATTCCGTTACTGTTGCCACTCAGTGTATAAATTTTAAGCGCTTTAAAACAAGGTTTTTCATTATCTGGCAACCTCCGTTCTTCGATATGGTCACTAATTTGTTTACTGCGTCGTTGCTGGGAAATGGTCTTATTTTCCGTACCTCGGGGTGTTCTGCAGTTTCTTCGTATGTGGCCTTCAACTCCGCAGTTCCAGCACTTTAGAATTAGTTTCTTTTCACTTCTGTTCCGTCTCAAGCCACTGACTTGTCTGGTAAAATCATCTGCTTTATATTCCGTACCCTGGGATGTTCTGCAATTCCGTCTTAGGTGACCTTCACTACCACATCTCCAACACCTTAGAGCCACTTTCTTCTCTCTCCTACTCCGTATCAAAGCGTCGACTTGTCTGGCTAAATCATCTAAACGAGCCATCAGTTGATCCACTGGCTCATGGACTCGCACAGCTCTAACTGGGTAACGATCTCTACTAGTTGCTTGCTGGGCTGTCTCGAACTTCATGGCATACAACAGAGCACTTTTTAGATCTTTAACATCCGCCATTCGCAGTGCTTTCTGTATTTCAGGGTCCCGGATGCCATCGATGAAATATTGCAGCGACAGGATTTCCCTCGTTTCTCTCGGGCACTCCGTAAAGGCGAGGTGGGACAGCCTTTCAACATCCGTGGCGAGTTCCTGGAGTGATTCGGTGGGCTTCTGTTGACGAGATTATAATTGAAGCCTGCTGTAGTCTTTTAAACATTTCTCGCCGAAGTGCAGCTCCAAAGCGCCGGATATATAGAGCTTCGAAATCTAGCCTTTAATTTTCGGGAAGCGTCTGCAGGATATCCGCTGCGTCTGCTCTCAGAGAAGCGGCGAGATGACAGGCCTTAGCTTGGGAATCCCATCCATTCGCATCCGCAACGATAGAAAATTGTGTCCTATACACCTGCCAGGAGGTCTTCCCATCATATGTAGATAGTTTCAGAACGGAACGAGCAGGCATCGATAAAAATTTGAAACCTTCAGAATTGTTTCCTGCCGTCGCTATGCACTTCTTTAGGCTGTCAACTTCTTTGGCGACGGCAGCAGAAACCCTATCATCAATTTGTTGTTCGACGGCAGAAACTCTCTCTTCTATATGTTCTTTTACAGAAGAAATTCTTTCTTCTACTTGTTCTTTTACCGAAGAAACTCTTTCTTCTATTTGTCCAACTTTAGTTTCAACCGCGTCTATTCTGCCTTCCATAGCCTTAAATTTATTTTCTATTACGCAGGTAATTTCTCTTTTCATTTCGTCCTGACCTGCTTTCATCTCATCTTTAAGGGATCTCATCTCTTCCTTAACGGATTCCTGGCCCAATTTCATTTCTTCCTTAAATGCAGCAAAGGCTGATATCAGCTGTCTTAACTGCTCTTCCATCGCTCTTGTGATTGTCATTCGAACCCCACTCCTGACATCAAAAATTGTTGCGTGCGTACGGGTTCGTTATGAAGTGAATGCACAAGTCCGATGAAAAATGTTTAAAAATTTATTATTATCACTACAAAAATGCTTAAATTTTCTCAAATTATCATGCAGTATTACAATATCTCACAGTAGTTATCTTTTAACTACTGAAATGTACAATAGAACGTAATTCAAAACAGCTAATGAACGCTAATCCGCGAATTCGCTATAATCAACAACGGCAGTTTTCTAAACAACAACAAACTAAGCAACTACTCTGAACTGAGATGTTTTCCTCCTTTTATAAGATTTTAAAAATCACGCGCTAGAATTTTCCAGTACTTTCTCGAAATCAAAAAGAGATATTTATTTATTTAATGCACGCGCTCTTGTATTTTCAATTTTCCGGCTTAGCTTTCTTTTCATATTCGTCACGCGCTGCACTGCGCGAGAAATAAAACCATTTAATTTATAATTGAACTAACATTAGCTTTTTAAATACCAAATTCGTAACACTATACTCTTCTTTTGAGCCATTCACAGTTAAAACTTGTTCTACTCTTTTCTTAGAAATTTTATCCCAGGATGTCGGATAAGCAAAATGAAGAATATGTTTTTTTTATTTATTATTATTATTTATTTACTTCAAGCTGAATGAAAATTAAGATATTGTACTGTGATGTCATTCGACATTTTCAGAGAATCAATTAAAATACTCCATGCTTTTTTTGCTCATATTGAATTTTCTGCCCCGTTTAACGGATCTGAATTTTTATCTTCATATCAACAAACGCAAGTTAATGTTCTCATATAGATTTTTAATTCAATATCCAATTAAAGCTCCTTTTTTTTTCTACACTATGTTGTATATAATTAATCCAACTTGTTCTCTGAATTTGTGTAGTACATTCTTGTTGTACAATCATAGTGAGGAACATTTTCATAAAAACAACAAATACACTTGGTGGTCTATCATTCTGCTTCATGCCTGATTCACATTGCTGTTGTGTTGTCTCACTTGTCGACTCAGGCCAGACTCGAAGAATTTTGCAAGATTTGGGTACCCGCGTGTCATCGCTAACCCAAAATAATATGATGACGATTTTCGAATCCGTACATTGTTCGAAAGTGGGGTTGGAATAACTTTCGATCAATGCACGAATTCGAAAATCGTTATCGTGTTACTTTGAGTTAGCGATGACACGCGGGTACTGGCAGTAACATCAAAGTATTTTAAATCTATATCAGTAGCCAACGGTTTGCTTTTAATTCATTTTTTAGTGATTTCAGTTCCACGTAGTAACGATTTTATAGAATTTAAAATCGTAATTTAATGCTCGGATATGAGGAATTCATTTACAAATGCCTGATTCTGTGAAGCCTTGACACTCACATTACTCTCATTAGCCTAATGGTATATAAAGCTTATAACGTTCCTGAACGAAATTTAGTTGGCAATTATCTCTACTAACATAGCAATAAGGAGAGATAAGCAGTAACTAAGCATTTACTGATACCTTCTTGTGGTGATGCAAGAAAAAGCGTTTTACAACTTAAAATTCTAAGTGCTAGACAATGAGCAAAATTTAGAAGATATCATCTAAAAAGCATAACACTATGCAAAAACGCATCACAAATTCGAACTCTTGCGGAAGTGTTTAAAAATAAATTCTGATTTAAACTCTTACCGACTTTGTAATCTCTGCTTCCTAACTAAACTCGGCAGAAAATTTTAGGCTTTCGCGCTGATGCTGTATCATTGCGCTTGACAGATAATTTAGACGTAACATGAGAATAATAAGCAAGAGTTCTTCGCTCAGATTTACACTTAGTGCTAACTGATGTGAGTGCAATTTAGAAATTAAAGAAAGCTACCATAAATTGCGAGTTTGTCTAGGTTACATTCTATGTTTCCTTCCATGTTAAAAATAAACTGATTTTTTTCCCCTTTTATGATGATTTCTTATAAGCATGCTGTAAATATAAAAGCTTATTACTGGCAATTAAATTAAATACACTGATATAAAGGTAATAATAACGACGTAGTCCTAATATAAGTGTTAATATTTGGATTGGCAACAATTTATAGTTCATAGCTGTTTCGTAAAGAAGTTTCCTACATAGAAATTGGCCATTGACTTCTAAAAGGTCAATTTTCGTGTATGCAAATTTTACGTACAAAACAATACACCAAAATGCTAATCTGCATTCTTTTTAAAATCATTCTTAAATTTTATAAAAATGCGTTTATCGTCCTGTATTAAATTTCTTATTAAACTTAATCACATAGATCCTATTAAGTATCTGTATGCTTTTCTTCTCCTTATTTCTAAATGTATTATTTTTATATCCGGCGTATTACGCGTAACCGTTATACCCCGAAATATACGGTTCATCCATGTCTTTTAAGTGAATCGAACCCGAGCCCTTCGATGTTGCAGTCGGCTTCCCTAACTACTCTACCGTCTGGACGGCTTATTCTTATTAATAAGAATGAAAACACACTTACTTGATGATTTCGTCCATTGCTTTTTCGTCATCTTTCGCTGGGTTATTCGGCTCCATGCAGTTCGGAACTGATCCACGTTTCTGAGTCAAGAATTCAAGTGCCTGGAGTTGGAGTTCAAGATTCTTCTGAGTCATCATTCTTTTAAATATTTCAAAATCATCTGCAGCCCATACTTGTTGAAACAAGCTCTGAAGTAATAATGAAATAATATAAATATTATTCCTAAGAAAATAAACCATAGGGAATTATATCATCAACATTTCTCTGTGAACTTTCTTCGGAAAACTACACCTTGCTTGTACTCGAATACCGGATTTTCCGATTGCCAAACGTAGTACTTAATGATTAAATACGTCGCAATATCACTTCGGAGAAAGGTCTTCATTTCTTTATAATGAAAGTATTAAAACTTTAACTCACAACTATTTAATTTACTTTCGTATTTACGTAACAATTTGTTTTTGCGTGAACTTCAACTGTAGTACAGTAGAAGTCCACTAGCCCGGCATCCAACAGTCCGGAATGTCCGATAGTCCGGCATCGCTCCGGAAAATTGTACAAATTTTGGTTTTCTCCAAAAGTGTGTCTTTAAAGCAAATAAAACCGCCCGAGAGCTATTCGGAAGTTTTTGGGGTAGTTCGAGATCATCCGGAAGCGCTCGGTATTGTTCGGAAACAATTAGCGGCCGGCTAGTCTCAGCTGTCACAACAAATTCAGGTGCAGTGCAGCTCCGTTAATCAATCACGAAGCGTCTTCGCCATTTTTTTTTGTGTGCGTTGTTGTTTTGTGTCCTTTCACATCGCAGTAAACGTAACTTTTGAAACTGTTTATAAAAAAAGTGATTTTCGTTCTAACTGTACAGTGACCATGTTTTCAAAACCTAAGCCTTCGAGTTCAAAAGGAGAGAAACGAAAACACGTAACACTGACTCTCAATCAAAAACTAGAAATCATCAAACGGCTAGAAAAAGGCGAGAATAGAAATGTTTTAATGAATGAGTTTAATATTGGCTCATCAACTATTTATGACATTAAAAAACAAAAAGATGAACTAATGAAGTTTGCTTCTCAATCGGTAACAACTGAAAAATTGGCTTCTAGACAAACATTAAAAAAACCAAAACTGGAACAGCTAGATAGTGTATTGTTCAAATGGTTTAGTGCAGTACGTTCTGAAGGAAAGCCCGTAACAGGGCCAATGATTGTTGAAAAGGCAAAGAAATTCGGCCAAGATTTAGGAGTTGCTGAAAGTGAATGTAATTATTCTGATGGTTGGCTCAGAAACTTTAAGTTTCGGCATGGAATTCGAAGACTTGATGTAACTGGAGAAACCCTTTCAGCAAACCAAAACTCTGCAGAAAAATACAAAGACGTTCGTGACTTTTTTAAATCTAAGTGAAATATGTTTTACAGTACGTGTACATACATTATATGAAATGTAAAATAAACTTTGTTGTATGTATTTGCATACTGTATTTTTAGTTTAATTATTAACCTAATTGTTCTTATAATTACCGCCCGACAGACCGGAATTCTCGGTAGTCCGGCACCGAGCCGGTCCCGAACGTGCCGGATTATCGGACTTCTACTGAAATCCAACGTAAAAAGAATGATTATCCCAACAATTAAAGTAACTGTCATCTGGAAATAGAATAGTTTATATTATACATTTTTATAGCACATCCTTAATATAACCGTATGCCTAACATGTACGATAACAGTGAAAAGTGTTCCGCTTAGTCTCAGCAGTGCCCACCATGCACCTTCTTTCCATGTTCTGGTCCTTACTTCAATGTTCCTCGTTTCGTGGCCAGTCCCCGGAGGACACAGTACTAAGCTCTTTAAGTATGTTTATTCATGTATTTATTTTTAATTCCATCGACGGGATCCAACAGGCTGAAAAGCACCTAACCCAGTGGGCCAGCTGTTCCGTCGATGGTGAAAAGAAAGAAAGTTTATATTATACCTTCTAAATGGCGCTTATGAATTTTCCATTTAATTTACTTCTTTTCAGGTGTTGTTGGTGTAAGAGAAACGTTTTTTTCCTCATAATTGCTTCACACAAGTTAATTGCTTTTTTCCTTCTTTAAACATACTCTGTTTTTAGTAGTTTATAAAAAAGAGGCTCTTTTCTGACATAAATCATAATAGTAGTTTGCATTGTTTAATGAAGGATGTATGCTTTACTCAAAATTCAGCACTTTTCCTTTCGAAAACTGAGAAAAGCTTGTAAAGTTTCCTTAGAGCTTTGTTTCAGTTTTACATACTTTGATACACTTCTCGATTGTTTTTATCGTAATAGATTTATGTCCTTTAAATACTAAAATTTTTGATTTCATCATTCATTTTTTTAATGTACATTTATAAGGTATTTCTCCCACTTCCCTAGCGTGCCTTCGTGGTGTAGTGGTTCTGCACACTGAGCTGGTATTTCAGAGGTCCGTGGTTCGATTCCCGGCGAAGGTGGTTGCATGTTTTTCATCTTTTCTGCTTCCAATTAACGTAATGACTCTACACATTTAGTTTCAATATCTGGTTTCCTAAAAAGACTCTCCCAAGATCCCTTTTCATTTTCTTGTCATGTTGAATTATCATAACTTAATGCTTGGGTAACTTTTATTCAGTTAATGTTCAATAACCCATATTTATGCAGAACTAAGCGTAGCGGCTCTTTAATGGAGGGTTTTTTATAAATAAATGGTGCCGTTTTAAAAATTAATAATAAATCAATATATTATTTTATGTTGGCAAATCTTACAACACAAACAGCGGCAACAGTGCAAGTTTTTGATGCATTAATCACAGTCCTTCAATATGTATATATACCCTTGGTCATACGACACACACCTACACGGTAATCAAATTCTTCCCATACTCGGTATCAGTATCAGTATCAGTATCAGTAGCGGGAGCAGCCCGACCCGCCTAACCAAACAAGTTGGTCTTATGGTCATGACAGGCCATGCCCATTTCAACAAATGAAAAAATAAAACATAAAATATCTAAATGAGAATAATCATGTGTAAATAATAATTATAAGCATAAAAGTGAAGAAAAGGAACAAATACAAACATTTAGACAAGAGCAGACACTAAAGACAAAAACAAAAAAGCGAATAACAAACACAAACATTGGTAACAACAAATTATTAAAATATACCAATTAGTGACACAATAAAATGCAAATATCATACACTGATTCCCACTTCCCGGCGCTCACCGTCAACAAATTTCATCACAGATTTACATAATTGAGCGAAATCTTTATAGCATAAAAAGGGATTTTCAAAATCAATATTTGTATTGTTTCTTAAGCCATCAAAGTAGGGACAGACCTCGAGGAAATGCTTAGCATCACCAAACAGATCACATAGTTTACATTTATCGTCGTTCTGTATCTTAAACCTAGCGAAGTATCCCGGGAAACGCCCATGTCCGGTCAGAAACTGGTTAACTTCAAAATCATTAAAGATAATTTTTTTTTCCTAATCAGTTCTAAATGTTTCAAATAGCGACTTTTCCTTTCAGAAGAATTCCATTGTAACTGCCATTGCTTAAAATAAAACGAATAAATAACTTTAGTTGTTATTTTTTTTTTAATCCTGAACATAAGGCATTCCCGAAACACTCCCTATGGCAGCCTCTTTTGCGAGCACATCCGCTCTCTCATTACCGTATATTCCGATATGGGCTTTAACCCAACCAAACTTAGTATTAAAGGATAAGGATAGTTTTTGGAAAAGATCTTTAATATCGATAATCAGACCATTATTATTTTCTGCATTATAAAGTGCATTTAAACAAGACATGCAATCTGTAAAAATATGGAAGTTAGAATTTCTTGCAAAATTACTTTTCAATATCCATTTAAGGGCATAGAGGACGGCGATGAGTTCGGCTTGATAAACAGAGTTATGTTTTTCAAGGCCCAATTTATAGTGATAGATCTCACTATCAAAATAATATACAACAAAAGCCGAACCCATCCCGCCCTCATAACCCGATCCATCAGTAAAAATTTGGTATTCCGTTAAACAAGGATCATAAATATTATAATTGATAGAAATACCGTTTGCCGGATGGATCACATGTAAATTAAAGACAGAAAATGAGTCAGCAAAAACTGGGATTTCATCATAGTTAAATAAGTCCGAAATATTATTTCTTAATATAGTTTTATCATAATAAAACTTGTAGATTATCGAGAGAGGCGGAGTGCCCGCCAGGACGCAAAGCACCTCACTCGAAACTGTGTGGAAACAACGGGTGAGCGCGAGAAGCCAGCTCCGCTGAATGGAATTGAGTTTCGTACGTAAGTGTAGTAACTCCCCTGCCCTGCGACCCCAAGCCGTAATTCCATACATAACAATGGATATAAAAACATTATTATAAAGAAGTCTTAAAATATCGTTTCTTTTATTCAAATATCTTGAATAAAAGAAACGATATTTTACCGAAATTACCCATCCAATATCTGGATGGGTAATTTCTTTTATAAAAATTTAAAATTAAGTCAGTTCGTTTTTGAATATAATTAAGATGATAATTAAAATTGAGTTTTGAATCCAAATAAACACCTAAATATTTAAATTCCTGATTGATTTTCAAAATTTCACCGTTAAATCTTAATCTAGGGGGCCGAGTGTGGCGACCGGACTTAGGAAAAAACAAAAATTTAGTTTTGGCAGCATTTGATTTCATTTGCTCCTCAGAGCACCATTGATTAAAAATTTTCATAACGTTATTAAATTTATTTTCAACTTTTTCTAATGATTCAGCTGTAATTAGGAAAACCAAATCGTCCCCATAAGCAACCACATCGACCACCGAATCAAAGTCTGTCTTTAAAAATTTATTGATTATGAGGCCCCAGAACAGTGGAGCACTACAAGATCCTCGTGGACAACCCTTGAAGATACTTCCTTTAATTTCAATCATGTTATTCGGTTTATAGATTATAATCCTTATCATTGAAAAAATCCCTAATGAGTCCGAAACTATTTGAGCTAATACCAAAATTACACAAGGAAGAAAGAAGAGAAGGCCAAGAAACGGCGTCAAAGGCCTCGGAAATATTGACGGGGACCACCGCGACGTGTAAATTAGGTTTATTATATCTTATAAAATCAACCACCCGGTAGAGAGCGCCCTCTGTTGACCTACCAGGGACAAAACCAAACTGTCTTTCTGAAATTAAGTTATTAATAAATAAATGGTGATAAATCCTTTTTGTAATCAACTTATCAAGAGTTTTAGCAAAAACTTTCAGTAAACAAATCGGTCGAAAACGATTCTCTTCCTTCGGTATCAAAATAATCTTAGCCATTTTCCAAGCGTTAGGAAATGTGTGTAATTCTAAACATTTATTAAACAGTGTTAAAAGAAAACCAGGAAAGAAATCAAAAAATATTTTAATAAAAGTCCGGGTGATCCCGTCGAGACCCGGTGCACTCCTTAATCGAATCGCGGAAATAACAGAAACGAGTTCGGACCTGGTGAACTGTTTTTCCTCATAGCCAGCATAATCATCAAAGCAAATTGTGTCATCACAAAAAACCAAAATCAAGAGCATTATCCAATAAATTTTCGTAATAATGTTGAGGATTCAATAAATCACTTGCCGAGTAATTATTAGTAGCATTTTTAAAAGGTTTGTCATAATAATTTTTAAATAATTTAATAATTTTTTCCCATACTCGGTGTAGCATTCGTGACTCCCATTCGTGACGGTCTGCAGTGCATGCTTTAGCCAATCACAAACTTCCTCAAGGGACACGGCCATTGGCGGTACATAAACTCGGCCTTTAACAAACCCCCCAAAGAAAGAAATCGAATGGTGATAAATCCGGAAAGGGGGTGGCCAGGGGAGAAGGTTTTTAATCTGCTGTTGTAGCAAATCCAATCCAGTGTAACTGAAGAATATGATTAAAAAGCTCATTCCTGAAAATGGGGCAGAGTACTGTCCATTTGGAAAAGTAATCATCATAATTGGTGTTCGGCTAGAGTAACAACCAGGCTTCCAACATGTCTAGAAATCAGCCACCGATCACAGTTTCTTGTTCGAAGAAAAAGGGGCCATGCACTTTCTCGTGAAATACTGCACAGAAAACGTGCACGAAACTCACGCTACAATGAAACCACAGTTCTGGACAACTCAAAATGGAACACACAGAAAGCCGTTCCTTGTTGTGGCGCCATCTTGGAAACTGACACTGCGGCTACTCAGTAAGCATGACAAGCAAACAGCAGGTAGCATATGACAAACTTGGACAGTTGCCAACGCTTACGATATAGGTCTTACACGGGTGAGCTAATACTTCCATTTATTACTAATTTTTAAACTGCATCATTCACTTATAAACACCCTCTACCTTGCTATTTGCTGTTAGGTATTTTGTTTATCTGTGTGTTTGTGCCAGAGTTGCTGCTCTGGAAATGCTGTTATCAAACAATTATCAAATCTGGTTGTACACCTATTGTAATACACCCATTGTTGAAATCAAGTAAACATTTGCGTTTTTTACCTAAAGGCAACATGAAGTACAGGCACTTTTTACTGCAAATAAAGTCTTTTACTTTATTTGCAGTAAAAGATAATTTTTATAAGCCAGTAGAATTATTAGATTTATAAGGTATTTCTCCCACTTTCCTAGCGTGCCTTCGTGGTGTAGTGGTGCTGCACGCTGGGCCGGTATTCAAGAGGTCCGTGGTTCGATTCCCGGCGAAGGCGTCGTTAATTTTTCATCTTGCCTGCTTCCCAAAAAAATTCCTAAAATCTCTATAGTGGCGCCCGAACTAAAAGGGTTGTGGATGATGACTCTCCACGCCCAGGATTTGGCGATTGGATCCCCTAAAGAGCCCAGTCGCC
This sequence comes from Stegodyphus dumicola, assembly GCF_044657685.1. Classification (NCBI taxonomy): domain Eukaryota; kingdom Metazoa; phylum Arthropoda; class Arachnida; order Araneae; family Eresidae; genus Stegodyphus; species Stegodyphus dumicola. Next base: position 185,031,833 of record NC_140774.1, read on the forward strand.
CTTTAAAAAGGGGAATATATAAGGTATTTATCTCACTTTCCTAGCGTGTGTTCGTGGTGTAGTGGTTCAGCAAACTGGGCAGGTATTCCAGAGGTCCGTGGTTCGATTCCCGGCGAAGGCGTTGTTAATTTTTATCTTGCCTTGTTCCAAAAAAACATTCATAATGTTTCTACAGATTGTTTCCGGAGCAGAAAACATTAAAAGTCAGCAGTGCTGTCGCCTGGATTTGGACTTCGGTCCTCCCGATTGTTAGCCGGACCTGTTTCCAATTACATCACGAAGACAAGGGGTAAGGAGGGAAAAAATGTGTTATAATCCTTTTCTATTTCAAGACTGGAGATTGCGAGATCGATTTTTAAAAGTAAAAAGTAAATTTTTAAAAATTTCATCGATAAATCTCCTTTAAATAAACTTCCCTAAAAATTAAACATTCCTCAACCACAAAATGAAAATACTAATATCATAAGTCATTATTTTACATTATACACTGGTGAAATAAATTAAGAGAATTTCCCTATTTTATTGAATTGCTTGAAAAAACTGAACTGAAGAAGAAAAAAACACTGCTTCTAGATAAAATTGAAAATCTTCTACGGCAAATACGTAAGCGTACGCGTGTGTGTAGGCGGAGCCAGCAGAAAAAACAGGCTTTATAAGGGCGCGATGGGCGAGACGAATTGTGTTCGTTAGTATACTTCGGCGAATTTCTTGGTGTCATCTTGCAGCATTAAGTTAAATTCACATCGGAAAAGTAAAAATGAGTAACCACCAACGTTTAGATGATGGAATAAATGTGGCGAATTGTGGGGAGGCTAGAGGCAGGCCAATCGCAAGTTCAGATATGCAGAGAGTTTAGTTTAACTCCCAACGTCGTGTGTAACCTATGGAAACAGTTCCAGGATACTGGATCCATCGAGTGAAAGCCTGGACAAGGTCGTCCAAGAGCCACGAAGTCCAGAGAAGATCGCTGTTTGTCCATTTTAGCGAGGCGTAACAGAGGGGCTACAGCTTCTCAGCTCTCTCGGGACCTGTAGGCAGCCACAGGAACCCGTGTAAGGGTGACTGTTTCCAAAAGACTGAATGAGAGGGTTGTTTGCTAGAAGGCCGGGTGTTTACGTCTCGCTCACGTCTACGGACAGGAGAGTCCGATTAACATGGTACAGGCAGTGTAGTGATTGGAGTACGGAGCAATGGCCAAACGTTCTGTTCACTGACGAGTCACGTCTTAGCCTAAATACTGATTCTTGCCGTACTTTCATATGGAGAGAGCCAGGGACCCGCTACCTACCCTCCAATGTCCGCGAAATCAACAATTATGGCGATGGCGGTGGCGGTGTAATGGTCTAGGCAGCATCATGTTGGATGGCCGCACACCTCTCCACGTCTTTGACAGAGGTTCTGTGACTGGTGTGAGGTATAGGGATGAGGTCTTGGAGCCCTATGTTCGCCTTTTACGGGGTGCAGTGGTCCACGAGTTCATCTTACAGGACGATAACGCGAAACCACATAGAGCTCTTCTGTTCGACGAATTTCTCGAGAGTGAGGATATTCGCCGGATGTATTGGCCAGCCAGGTCTTCAGACCTCAACCCTATAGAGCATGTCTGGGAAGCTCTGGGGAGGGCAATTACAACTCGCAATCCCCTACAAGAACCGTCCAGGAGCTGAAAACAGCGTTGCTGAATGAGTGGGACCAATTGCCACAAGCACTGATAAACTGCCTTATTTCCAGTACGACATCACGCTGCGAGGCCTGTATGGCTGTTAGAGGGGACCATACCCCCTATTAACCCATTTCTTTTGTGTCTTCTGCAACCGCTGTTTCAGACCTTCAGACCCCCATGAGTGTTACACACGAACACGGGTTCTGTTGAATGTTTATTTTATTTGTATTGCATCAACCTATGTTCACACCAAATTTTAATTAAAATCTGTCCAGTAGTTCTGGAGATCGTAGATCAAATATGAAAATTCTCTTAATTTCTTTCACCATTGTACATACAGAATAGATGTTATATATTAAAACTAACTCAACTCACCTGTGCTTTTTTAGTGAATATCATCATATAACTGGGACAATATTTTTAATGAAACAAATTGATATAGTACAATCATTAAGTTCTTCAAAGCAGGAAACATGAAAAATGTGCTGTACTTTCGCCTGGACTCGAAGTTCGGACCTTCCAAATGCTGATTAGATGCAAGTTCTAATTAAACCATAAAGGAATGCGATGAGGAGGGAGAAAAACTTTATAATATAATAAAAATTTCTCACTATTTTTGGCTGTGACTGAGCCTCAGTGTTGCAAATCCCAAGTCAAAATTTAAAAAAAAAAAATTATAACATAATGCCATAATTAGATCATTGATTTTAAAATGGTTGTTGCATACAATTAAGCAATTTTTAAAATCATTAAGAACATCATACTTACCTGGTGGAATTGGTTTAAAGCCTTTTTAGATGCAACCGAACAAGATTTTTCGAATTCTTCTGGCGTTATTCGGAGGTCTTCCATGTAACTACCCAACATAAAATCTACCTGATGAAAAATAAAATATTTTGCCATCAATTATTTTCATTCATCAACCTTAACAAAACTCTTTTTAGATCATGTATGTATACATATGAGAGACACAGTAGAGGTGGGAAATCAATTCTCAAAAGCAAAGAATATCATTAGACATACACTACCAACAAAACATACAACAACAATTAACAATAGTATTAATTTTCATCATTTTTTAATATTTTTCTTGCGAAAAAGAAATTTTCGCATGTGTAACATTTATTTCAAGAGAAACATAGTCTGCCTGTGCTTTTAAATGTTTAACTTTTAAAATGAAATAGCCGAGCACTTTTTTTTTTTTTTTTTTTTTTTTTTTTTTCCCTAGGGTGCTGTAGATAAAATTGTGCTTTTGTCCTTTAAGACAAAAAAAAAATTCTGTAACACAGTCCATTTCTTATTTTTAAACCATTCTAGCCCAAAACCTAAAGACAAATTTATTAAGTTTAACTAAGGATGAAACTTAAACACAATTGGCTAGTTTCTGACGTGATCCTGGAATGGCAATACTGATGATAAATAATTAGCCACGTTCAAAATATGATTATATCTATGTTCTTCGAAGAATTTAAAAGGCCTCTTTCACGTGTAAAATCAAATTAAACGTAATTTAAAATATTTACGTAAAATAGTCTTATTCATAAAATACAAAATCAAGACTTCTTTTACCTTTTACTATTTGTATCGATTTAAAACTGGAATCATGACTAGGAGAAATCCTCAACATTGTTTAACCAAGTCAACCTACAGGCAACTGCCAGCCTGAATTCATTTGCAGTCATTAGCTTTCAGATTCACCAGTGAGAGAACTAACTGTACAGAATCTCTATAAAGATCGTACTATTGTATAATATTTTCAATTCTACTTCTCAAGTACTTTTAATTTTCAGCTTTCATAGAGGATTTATATGAAACAAAGAAATAAATGGAAGAAGATAAAATGGAATTAAAACTGGACACTCAAACTTGAAACTTTACTAAGAAAAAATTGCATTTTTGGAATTGTTTTTACAATACAAAATATATCTAATGTGCACTCCACATGACTTCCTTGTACGGCCTATTAACCCTTTGCGGCACAGTGTGTCCGGTCTCGACACACCTAAAAATTTCCTTCTGTACACACAGAAAAATTGAATGAAAAAGGATTTATAGGTTACTCCGAACCTTCGCTATTTATAGTAGATGGCAGCTCAACACAAATCACTCCATATATTTTAGCCATGTTTAGTTTTTTAAAACCCTCATTTTTCAAAGAAATCTTCCAGATTTTTTTAGGATATAAAAGGAATTGTTTGAAAAGAAATTTCTGTGTTATTTTTTGTCTGAATGCTAATATCCTTATTCTATATTAGTTTTAAATTTTTACCTTGAAATCTTACCTAAAACCAAACGGCGAACCCTAGGTGTGCCCAGATCGGGCTCACCGATAATCTAGGACAACTGAGAGTCTGTATTCTTTGTTTCTCCGCATCTCATCGGTCAGTTCATTGATAACAATGCTCGTTTCAGCACTCTTTCCGAAGATCTATTCAATCAGTGTGCCACTTTGTGCACACTCACAAAATTAAAAGATAAGTGCTATCTTCCCAAAATTTTACTTGTGTACTCCTCTAGGCCTAATTAGACTGCCTACCTTTACCTTTATCAAAACTCCGACTTTAAAAGGTAGCGTGCCGGAAAGGGTTAAACTATACACATTTTTTGCTGCATTTCATTTAAACTTATTTCCTCGAATTTTATTAGAGATATATTTGTCATTAAATTAATTCAGTTCTCAGTTTTCTGCAATGCAAAATGTATAAAATTTCAAAACATCTTCATTAAAAATTCTAAAATGCAGAAGAACATAAAACAACAAATACATTATAAAAGGTTTATAAAAAAAATTTTTTTAGAGAGTTTCTACGCCAAAACAAGCAATTCGACCAACGGGCAAGAAGACACTAAAGTTTACTTTTGCTCCCACTCGGCAAAAGGACACTGCAGTTGGTGCACAAACTGATTTAATTCTTTATTCTACTAAGAGTTTCAAACGCAAATAAATTTCGGCTTCTTTAGGTTTAGTAGCACTTAAACAACTTTCAAATTGCTGATAATTCTACAACTGTTGCGTGCAGATTAACTAAGAGCATAGAAACTTTAAATGGAACATAAGAAAAACATAATTCAATACCTTTTAAAACAAAAAATGCATAATTTTAACAACATATAAGTATAAAAAAATGGGCGTACTGACCCGGGTAACAGAGTGGGTATGTATGAAATATTAAAAGCATAAGGAAAATCCAGAGCAGTGTCGATCCTTGCTTAGATCCATATTGAAGAAGAATTTTGATTGCGTAGTATGCTAATAATGTTAACTTGGTAATATCTAAAGAACATGGCAGTCGAGGCAGTTTTAATTCCATTTTTATTTCCAATTGATATTTGTGGCCCCGATCACTTGTCACTCTAGTCGTGCCTTTCCACAGAAGATTTATATTTTTGATATTGTTGGGATAGAAAGCAAACCAGCAAAATTACATCTTAGCAGAGTAGAGAGCAAAGCTGAAGTGCGTAGTTATGCAAGATGGAAGCACGCGAAGAGAAATGTTTTGGTTTGCAATTTGGTGATTGGTCAAGAAGCATCTGCATTAAGGATTACGTAAGATCGCATGATTAATTTGAATGACGCAGTTTAAGCGCTATTTTTAGGACAGTTAGATGAAGTTCCCAAATGAAATAGAAAATAAAAGAGGTTATAGTGAATTAAATTTAGAAGTTTGCTTTTATATTTTTTTATCTTACATGTATATCATTATTTCAAAGCACAGTCGCCATGGTTAGAACTCTTAACAGCTTTCGATAACACTCATGGCTGAGCAGACAGTAATGGTTGAAGGTAAAAACTATGATAACGCAATTAATGCACTTGAGCTTGAAGAAATTTCCAGTCTTTATTTCTACGCATATAAAATCATCTCAGTAGATATTGATCCAATCATAATGAAATCCGATACATTTCTATGAAATATGATAAATTTCTATGTACGTTGGTTTTTTAAAAGAATGACGCAGGCATTTTAAAGAATAATGACGTAATTAAGTCGCCAAAGGTATTTATACAAAAGTAGGTGCGATCCTAGAGACAAGCTGTGATTGGTTAACACTAGTTTTAGTTGCTCTTTTCCAGCAGCGTTACATAACCTAGAAAGATCTCGAATTCAGGAGAACAGATGAATTTAGGGGGAGAGCACCAAATCTAGAATCGTTAATTTTGAGGTCGCCAATTATTTTTTAAAGCAGCTATCGTATTTTGTTATATCTTACATTCTATTGCTTTTATTCCAATTTAATAATAAATTTACATGTTGTAAGTTTATATATATATATATATATACGAGTGTGTGTAGCTCTGGTGTGTCCGATTGCAACCAAAAAGGGAGGTGCACAACTACATGTTATGGCAGTCCCAGATATATACGTACGTAGAGACGTCACGAAGAAATCTCTTGTGATTCCATTTTAAATCCAATTTACCATCCGTTTTGGGTAAAAGAATCCCTTATTCTGTCCATATGTATGTAAATGCCAAGCAAAAGCTTCGTTCAAATGGATTCGAGAGCGATTAAAATGGATATTTGCGTTGAAATAAGACACAAGAGATTTTTTGCGATTACAAGACTTCCTTTATTTTCACAAGGAAGTAAAAAAAGAAAAAAAGATTGCGTATAAAATGACCTTATTTTTTTTAGCTTGTTACGAAGTCATTTTACAAGAAAGCTATCATATTTTGAGGTAAAACTAAATAAGCATATTTACTTCTTGAAGTATTATTTTAAAACTAAGTACGTGAATCTTCTCCTTATGGCTGACAGTTCTCCAACTACACAACCTCTCTCAAATTCTGACATCTGCGCATATTTTTCGCGCACCTGTATGCGAAGCATAGTTGATATCTACCAGAGTACACGGAATGAAATTTGTGAAGAATTTATGAACTGGAATCGTAATTTCTCCCCTTAAATATCCTGCCAGTTGCACAGATCAGATACGCTGTAGCGAAAACCGTTAATTCATCGTCAGAAAAAATGTAAAATTTTGCATTTTCCGTCGAAAAATTGTATGCACATCAATTTGGGTCCAATTTGCTTTATAGCTTCTCGGTGCGTCGTAGTGCGTCGTCCTTTTTTTTTTTTTTTTTTTTTCCTGAAGTATCAGCCATAAGGAACCATATTTATATATTTCTAAATTTTAGCTTCCGCCTATCAGATGGCATGTTTTCGAAGCTATGTTATACACTCTTAGACAAAAAAAAAAAAAAAAAAAAAAAAAAAAAACGGCGCACCAAGAAGGAGTTATCCGAATGGGACGAAAATCGGTAGAAGTGATGATGTGCATGTACAGAAAAACAAATGATTACAATTTGAGAAAAATTGAATGATTTATTGAAGTGATAGAGCTTCACAAAGTGAAAAAGTCTAACGCGTTTGTCCTTGTCTGGCCCTTATGCAAGCAGTTATTTAGCTTGGCATCGATTGATAGAGGTTGCGGATGTCCTCCTGAGAGACATCGTACCAAATTCTGTCCAACTGGCGCGTTAGATCGTCAACATCCCAGGCTGGTTGGACGGCCCTGCCCATAATGCTGCAAACGTGCTCAATGAGCGAGAGATACGGCCACCTTGCTGGCCAAGGTAATGTTCGGCAAGCACTAAGGCAAGCAATAGAAACATGCGCAGTGTGGGGACGGGCATTATCTTGCTGAAATGTAAGCCCAGGGTGGTGTGACATGAAGGGCAATACAACGGGCCTTAGAACTTCATCGACGTACCGCTGTGCTGTAAGGTTGCGACGGATGGCAACCAAAGGGGTCCTGCTATGAAATGAAATGGCACCCCAGACCATCACTCCTGGTTGTCGGCCTGTCTGCCGGAAGACAGTCAGGTTGGTATCACACCGCTGTCCGGGGCATCTCCAGACTCACCTTCGCTGTTCAACGGGGCTCAGTTCAAAATGGAACTCATCACTGAGGACTATTCTACTCCAGTCAGTGACATTCCAGTGCGAATGAGACCGACACCGCTGCAAACGGGCTTGACGTTGTACAGGGGTCAATGGTAGTGCGACGCAAGGGGTGCCGTGACCTCAACACCCTTTCTGTGAGCCGTCTGTGAATGGTCCTTGCGGTCACTGAAGCAGTAGTTACCCGTACAATCGATGATAATGATGCATGTGTGGCTGTGGGTGAAGCTCTGACGATTGCTCGGTCTTCACGTTCTGTCGTTTCTCTTAAGCCTACCGCTTCCTTCCTGACGCTGTATGCGGCCATGGTTTACCCATCCCTGCCAACATCGTCTAATAGTGGCATCGCTCCTGCTCAAATGTTGAGCTATTCGTCTATAAGACCAACCGGTTTCTTTGAACCCAACTACACGACCTCTCTCAAATTCTGAAATCTGCGCATATTGTTCGCGCTACTGTATGCGAGGCATAGTTACTTTCTACCTGAGTACACGGAATAAAATTTGTGAAGAATTTATGACCTGGAATCGTAATTTCTCCTCTTAAATAACCTGCCAGTTGCGCAGATCAGATGTGCTGTAGCGGCAACCGTTCATTCATTGGCAGACAAAATGTAAAATTTTGCATTTTACGACGAAACCTGTATGCATATCAATTTGTGTCCTATTTGCTTTATATCTTCTCGGTGCGTCGTCTTTTTTTTAGCAATTTAAATGTACATAATTAAGCAAGCCATTCAAATTCATAACTAAAAATAAAATACATTTTTTAAGTCTTCAGCATATTTCAGGAATAATTGAACTTACTAAGTTTTTGTATGCTTCGTGTATTTTCCTCAGCTCCTCCTCATTCTCTGCTCCAGGCTCAAATACTAAAAATATAAATTATCGTTAATTTGAAGGAATAAAAAGGACTTACAAAACTCATTATATCAAAGATACCTTACAATTCAAAGAAATTCGCAAACACATCTGATCAAATCTTTTCTAAATACTATAAAGGGCCACAAGTATGGTGTTGCAAAATTTCCATGATTAGCTCCGTATAAATTAGTTTTCTGCATTAAAATAGAACATAAAAATAAAATAAATGTGGTTGGGGAGTTGAAGATGATATCCTAGGGTAAATAACAATTCCAAACGTTTTCCACACCACAGACATTTAATGAAAATAACGGAAAAGATACAAATTGATTCGAATCAAGGTGCCGTTGCGCCTTCTTGCGCTTGTTGGATACAAACAAAATTCTGCATCATCACTCTTACATATTTTAAATAGCTGCTTGGCGCCTACTTGGCCTACTTGCGCTCGCTATTATATACAGTTCAGTTACCACCTTCGTATCGGATCAACCTCTTCAGTTACCAATTTCGCATGGAAACAAAATCTTACCACCTTTGCGTCGAAGCGACATCTGTCTATATGAGTGACATCCTCCTCCTTCCTCTTGCTGCAGGCGCATAGGTGATGCCCTCTGGTGGCTTTGTAAAACTAACTGTTACCACATAAATAAATAAAAATCTGAAAGTTTTCAAATTTTATATTACGCCCAAAGGGGCTTTTTTTTAAGTTTTGTGCATTACCTTTATTTATTAAATATCGTATTCTTCGCACTTAAACCGTAAAATTCAATTCAACAGGAATATCACAAAATAATTTAAGAAGAGCATATCTTTAGAATTTCCAATACACAGACACACGCTTTGGACATAAAAATGTCCCCCCCATACAGTATTACCATTGCTCGCTTTGAAATCGTTGAATTTGTTAATCAAAAAATCGTTAAAGTTTTACAAAATATGAAACAGATAATAAAAAAAAATTCCAGATTCCAAATTTGGGTTTCCAGATGCCCACATTCGGGTGAGGGTTCCGTTTTTCAAAAATTTGATGGCTCTAGGTACCGTTGTTTTATCACAATGCGAGAAACATACATACATTTATGTAAATTTTTCATTATTTAATTTCTTCAAATATAATGCAGGGCGATAGTATTTGATAGCAACAGTTTGAAAAGTGATACGAATTTATCAAGCATAACTTAGCGAGTATACCACCACGTGATCGCTGCAATAGTGACCTGCACGTGATAATGTGTGGCAATGTCGATAGCCAATGAATCGCTTGGGAAAGAAGTGGGTAGTGATTTCAAAAGCCAGTTAAAACACTTAGACTACAAATCGGCTCAAATATCAGAATTTGTCGCAAAAGTGTTATTTTGTAATAGCGGTGTGGTATTCAACTGCCGCGTAACAGGACCAGGATCAAATCCCAAGGTCATTAGCATCTTCATTGGACATACGAATCTCGTACGCTGCTGCAGTTCTTATCGGTACTAACAGATGGCGGCACAGACAAGTAACTACATACCGAGCAACATCCCCCCTCCCAAACAAGCATACCACTACATGATCGCTGCAGCACTTTTAAGATCATTCTTTCAGCAGCTTTTTTAGTGCTGATAGTAACTAACTGGAACATAATTCTGGGAAGGTGCGTGGTTTTTCATTGGTTTTAGAAAGTGTTGATAGCGGCCTTTTCTCCAAGAAGTTTAGTAATATATTTTTTTAATAAATTTATCAATTTTGGTACTTAACCGCCCAGACGGTATAGTGGTTAGGGGAGCCTGACTGTGATACCAAAGGGCACGGGCTTGAATCCCGGAGAAGGCATGGATGTAAAATCGTCTGTCCCTTCATAGGAGGTAACGTTGGCCGCCTATTAGGTGCCTCCAGAATAAAATTCTTACCGCTTTTGGCCTTAGTAGTGGCCAATGCCGTTAGAGGCAAAGTGCCCGCCATTTGTAAAAAAAATTTGGTAATGTTAGCACGCATTAAATATTGGATAAATGTTTGAGTATTTATCAATAACATCATTTACCACACTCAATTTTTTTAAAGTTTTTTTTAATTATTTATGTTGGTTTAATAATTGGTAAACCACCGGCATTAAAATGTGAATTTACTGCATGCTTAACAGGGAAGCATCCTTTAATTTTTCAAGAGCAGAATACAGATTTATACGCGTAAACAATTACTCGTTCCTAAGTAAAATGCAAGCATATAAATTTTAATGATGATGAATGAAATACAGTTGCTTTAGAAATTATCACTCATGTAATATAAAAGAACTCCGTTGGTTGTAATGAACCCCGAAATGGAAACGCTGAGAAATACTTTTATAAAACCTTCATTGTGGACATATAAGATCAATATTCAACTACAAGTTTGATTACGTTTCTTACCTCTGTTTGCTCATGATTAATGTTCAATCGTTTTCAAACAATAATGGCTTATTTCATCCACCGATAATACCTCAATTAATGAACATAGTCAATTAATGATCATTCGGCTAGCAATACTAATTCAAAGTTTCATCTGGACTTCGCATCTACAAAGAATATATGGTCAAGCCATGTTATTTAAGAAAACTGAGATAATCATTCCGATGAAGATATCTACTGTCAAGATTGAAAAAAAAAAAAAAACTTGTCAAATATAAAAGGGTGTTCTATGGCCAACTTATTATATAAGTATAAATAGAATGCCATGAAGTGAGTTCGTATTCCCATAAAACTTTGTTTTACAATATACAAGATTCGGATTCTAGGAGTGGTGTTGGCACCTGGGTACCTGGGCCGAAGGCCCTACTCCATGTAGTAGATCAGTTTACCTTTCCTAATTGTTACAAGAGAGAACTAAAAAGAGATTGTAGCTGACTGAATTTAAGAGATGTAATAATAATTAGATAACTGAAGATGAAATTGGTGGTTTGGCTATAAACATAGACATAGAATGGCATAGACAGTTACGAGTCAATTGGCGCATTAAGGACAGCGGTGAGGAGCAACACTGCGTAAGTGAGATATATAAATAAAGAATATATAGATACATAGGTAAAACAAATACAAAAGAATACAATTTTACGTTATATAATTGTTGATGATAGCCATTGTTCTATTACTATTTGCTAAATCATTGTAATCATAAGAAGAGATTTTAATAACGGTGTTGTGTATACACCTCTGCCTCTCATGGAATCTTTTTGCAAGAAAATAGCAATGAGTTCTGAGCTTAACAATAGTTAGTTCCTCGTGGATCCGGTTATTACAAAGATACCACGAGACATCTATGATCTGCAGTTCTGCGCTATCTGTAACCTTTTTTCTATTACTTTTGCAAGCATACGCCCACACTGGGCACGCATAGCAAAGCATGGGAGGCAATATGGATTTGTAAATGAGTAACATGTTACCTGTAGATAGAACGCATAAAAGTTTCTTGGAATGAAAGAAAATAGAGTGCAATTAATTGTTTTAGTGATTAGATTTGGCATCAAACAGGGCTGAATTAAGACTTATGATTTAAAAAATTCTGCTGCCCCTTAAATACTTAGGCCAGTTTTTTAACCTTTTATTTGTTCTCAATCTTGGTTTATCTGCACCATGCTGTCCATGACAAAAATAGGAATATGAAATTTTTGTACTGCCTCTTTCCTTTGAGTCCCTAAATACCTTTTTGTGGTGACCCCTCTTCTTGATGCCTCTTCTTACGCAATGGTTATGTCACCTCTGTCACTGGATGAGAAATGATTATGCAATCATTATGGAAAAGAACATCAAGAAAAATAATTAAAAAGCCACTATTATCTTATAAATTATTAAGCTATTATTAAATTAGAAAGCATGTTCTTTCACTCAGATCGCATAATTAGGCTCGCTGCAGTATTTTCGGTGCCTTAGGCGATCAGTATTGTTGACGCCTCGTATGAATTTAAAATACAGGGTGTTTATAAAGTCCCGGACCCATTTTGATGTTTAATAACTCATAAAATAATGAAGATATAAACAAACGTATGGCATTTATTGATGGAATAACTTATATATTTTCCTTTTCAGGTTTGAATACCTTTAGTTTTGTAAATATCGTCTGCGCGTGTGGTTAATTTCAGATAATTTCATTTCCCAGTCTAAATATCTGTACTTTTCTAAATACTGTCTCTTATTAATTGCATTTTTCTCTCTTTTAAAATGCGCATATGGGGATCTGAAAAGCCCCATGAATACCGTGAGGCACAAAGGGATTCCCCAAAGGTTAATAAGTGGTGTGGACTAATGCACGACCGAGTCATTGGGCCTTTCTTTTTTACAGAAAAGACGGTCTCACCAGTCGTAAACTTAGACTGTTGGAAAACTTCGTATTTCCACAATTAGAAGAGCTTCAGCCACATGTCTTTTTTGCAACAAGATGGTGCACCACCTCATTGGGGTACCACCGTTCGTAGTTCTTTGAATGACCATTTTATAGGAAGATGGATTGGGCAAGGAGGTCCAATTCCTTGGCCACCCAGATCACCTGATATAACGCAGCTGGACTTTTTCCTTTGGGGATTTGTAAAGTTTACAGGAGGAGAGTGTCGAACATTGATGACATAAAAGCCAGAATTACAACTGCAATAGCCTCTGTGGATGCCGACATGCTTGCCGGTACCTGGCGTGAAATTGAATATTGACTTGATATTCTCCGTGCGACGAAGGGGGCTCACGTGGAAGTTCATTGACAAGGGTCCTGAAAATTTTTGAGTCTATCTAACCATTTATGTTAATAATTTTAATCTATCTTTATTATTTTATGAGTTATTAAACTTCAAAATGGGTTCGGGACTTTATAAACACCCTGTATTAGTAAGTCTAAGCAAAATATATTTTTATTTAGATGTTGCTTGCCATAACAACTTAACTGGCCCCTGCAAAAATCGGCGTGCTTAGCGGCTGCTTATGTCACCTATATACTTGGAGCTGACCTGCATACAGTCACTGAAACAGAAAAATATACAGTAGGTGTCGCCATACTTATTAACCGAATCTCAAACGATGATTGGTCACTCTGAAATCCTATCCGAAAGAGGAAAGTACAACTAAACGTAATGCATGCACTGTGAGAAAAGTATAATTTATTCTCTTAAGTTTACATAGAATCTATATTATTCTTAATATCAAAAATAAGTTAATGCGTTTAGCCTTAAGCATAATTAATTCATCAATTAGGTTTAACAGAAAATTCTGGGAAACAATACATACCGACTGATTTTTGCTCAATGAAGGTAAGAACAGGTATATTCCATATTGGTCCCCTCAAAAATTCCACAAGGGAATCGAAAACCCATTCCAGTTGTTCGTCTGCCATTGTGCTGAAGGGTATGCCAAATGAGCAATATTTGATATTAACGTGAACAGTCTGACGAACCGGAACATAGCGCAACCGTTTCCAAGGAAACCGCGAAACAAGGTAGGAGGTGTTTTGCTTTTTTCTGTTTATTTGGCGTCCTTCAATTTAGTTATGATATCGTGTGCTAAATTTTGCTATAAATTTGATTGCTTATAAATTGATTGAAAATTAAAAACTGATGTTTACATTAAATTAGTGTTTCTAATTAAGTTGAAAATACTGTAGTGCAACGACTGAATCAATTTTGATCTATCGTTAATCATTCGTGTAAGTTTCCGGTCGCCGAATGTCTTCTTTAAAATTAATTTTTTAAATATTTTATAGCACTCCAGTCATTCGTTTTTTCTATTTTACTAATTTTAGTACTTCAGAATAGAATTTAAGGAGAACGTCGTTAATTCTTTCACAATTTAACTTTATGTGCTGCGACCATAACACAACTTATTAAACCCCACCAGTCATTTGATAAATATCTGCATTTTACAATCGAAAGCATTTTGGCTGTAAATCATTATTTATTTATTTTAATAAAAAAAAGACTTCAGATTTTTAAAATATGTATGTATTTTTTCTTTAATGAGTTTGCTAAACATGCTTATATCTGGATTTTTTGATGGAATATGTTTTATTAAGTTTGCAAGTGTATACTCTGCAAATTAAGGAATAATTTTAATTTTTCAGTAACATATGCATATAAAACTGCTATTGAATAATAGAAAAGGGTATATATATATTCATGAAAATTACTTATTCATTTTTCAGTCACAAAGTGTACATTACATTGTGTTGTTTTAATTTCAGACAGTTTTGTATTCTAAAATAGCAGAATAATAGTAGAATCTGTTTTATAATAAATCCTAATAGTTATAATGTGTATTATAAACTAGTGTAAATATATATATCATATTGAAAGATTAAAGGATCTAGTAATATTTGAAAGACTTTGCATAGCAAATTTCTTAATTTCATTGTTCATACATATGTTTAACTTAACCATCACTAATGACCACCACCTAAGCTTTAGGTGGTATTTGATATTTGCATGTTACAAACTGGATGATTAAGTTTGTCAGTTTTGGCAATTAAATATGTGGTGACTGCTTTTTACCAGGAAGAATACATATATCTTCATGCAGGCTATATTATAGAAAACTGTGAGAAAAAGTCTTAATGGGGAATAAATTAGTTTCTTTCAAATAATTTTTTAAAAAAGGATTATGTTTCAAAATTAAAATCTGTTTAAGCAGATTTTGTGACAGCTCTGGCAGTGAACTTGATTGTCATTTGTAATAAATAGTTTCTGTTTGTGAACATTCAAGCAGGTTAAAAAACATATTAGGCACATTTTCAGTAAAAGCAGAACAGTAAAAGGAAAAGAAGGCAGAAATTTATTTGCTGTACATGTTATATATTTATGTAGTTGTTCTTTCCTTGTTAAAATAGCCACTTCACTTAGTAGTTAAAATTTTTAAATTTTACCAAAGGCTTATGCCATGGCAGTTTGAACAAAGAAGTACTAAGTATTTCAGTCAGATTGAAATATGAAATGGGAGAAAATAATAATAATAATACAAGTAATATAAGTATTTGTCTCTAGATGTTATTTTTCCTATAAATTTGGCTTTAAAGTCTGTATGTGGTTCTAGTTATAAAATTATACATCATTAATGTTATTTCTTTCATTTATTTTGAGATAAAAATTCTCCCTGCTGTCCAGCTGAAATACAAGACAAAAATAATAACAACTTTTGATTAGACTAGAAGAGAAACACGCTAATGTGACAATCAAAATCGTAAAATACAACCTTGTATTTAGCGTAGGTATAATGAAACACTCAATCGATTTCGAGGGCAGCTATTTCTCCTGATGAGGGCCCTCCTCATCAGGAGAAAGAAATACATAGAAAGAAGAAAATAGGAGAAGGAGTCACAGAAACACGTGGTCTTATCAGCACTGCATGTGATTATAACTAGATTTTTAATCAGAGTTTCACTGGGCCACCAACTTTTATTGAGCCAAGTTATCTGATTTTGAGCGTAAGGTGCATTTGCCGCTCGCTCCCTATTTTAACTTTGCTAATATTTCTTTATGCTTGATCAGATAGCCTGGCTCAGTAAAAGTAGGCGGCCAGTGCAACTCTGATTAAAAATCTAGTTATAACCACGTGCAGTGCTGATAAGGACCACGTGTTTCTGTGACTCCTTCTCCTATTTTCTTCTTTCTATGTATTTCTTTCTCCTGATGAGGAGGGACCTTCAGCTGCCCTCGAAATCGATTGAGTGTTTCATTATACCTACGCTAAATACAAGGTTGTTTTTTACGATTTTGAACTTTTGATTATTCTAATTATTAGTTTCATACTTCAAAACATGGAATTCTGCTTCTATCCAAAACATATGTATTAAGTATCCAAAGCATGAGGAGTAAGAACTTTATTAGGTATTCATTTTTATTTTCACATGCTCCATATTTTCTTTCTTTCTATTTATTTCTCTTTCTTTCTTTCTTAGATTTGGTTTGAATCACTTAGTATGTATGAGACTATTATTAGATTTCTAACTTGAGGAGTCAACTATACCACTTCAATTTTTCATCTAGTTTATTCAATTTTTCATCCAACAACAGGACACCATACCATTTCAATTTATATATTTTTCACTATTAATATGATGCATTGCCTTTATTTGAAACTTGTATATAATATTCATATAATGACACTTTACTTCATTTTTATTATTATTATTATTATTTAATTTTTCTATGCATGCAAACTTGCATTTAAATATTTGTATTGTCGGTGATAAAAGAAAAACAGTACAGTAATGAATAAAATGCAGTTTCCTTTATAGAAATCTTTTGACTTTTTTATGCCATTGATAACCTAGTACAGTTAACTAGAGATTCAAATTCAGTTAATTCTTCTTAAATGTAATAAAATTAATTATGAGAATAAAGAGACAGTATTAAAAAAAAAGGAAAGCATATCCTTTAATACCTAGCCCGAGTGGTAAAATCACTGAACACTGGTTCTTCAATCTGATTTCGAGTTCAAGTAAATGAGCTAGCTGCATTGCAGTATTCATGATTTCATGCTTCCAGTGTGAATATGAGCCAGTTTTCCTGTGAAAGGCATCTCTTGTATTAGGTATTTACCTCTCATATGTTTTAGCGTTATTCAAACTACCATGTCCTTTAAAAGTTAGATGCCTGGTAACCTAGCATGTGTGTGAGCAATTGTTTAAACAAGAGTTATTAAAGAGCTTTTTGTTTAAAATGTACACAGAGAATATTTCGTTTTTGACAAAGTAAAAATTGATGAATAAATATAATCAAATGCTGTAATAGTATTCTTCAAATGTATTCGGTATTGTTCTGTTATCGGGACCAGATTCAGAAATGTGTGTATATATGCATGTATATATGGATGTATGCGTTCATGTACACATGTGCATGTAAGTATATATATACACATATATGTACATCCATCCATACATACATACATTTCTGAATCCGGTCTCAATAACAGAAGAGTACCATATAAGCATATGAATCATATCTTAAATGCTTTTCATATTTTTTAGATAAATAATATTATTATAAGAGTTACATGATTGTTTTTCTGTATTGCAATATATCTATTAGTGTTGTTTTGTTTTATTTAGTGATAATATTGGTATAAGATCTAAGACTTTCATCTTGTTGATTGTACATACACTTTGGATTAGCAACGCTCATTCCAGTTGCATAGAAGCTTGAGACCTCTTAAATGCAAAGCTATTTAAGAATTATTACTAAAGACAAAACAGGTAATGATTTGACGATACTAAATTTATAATTCACTTATAAAATGAATTGTTTGTTTATTATTTTGGCTCTACTCTTATATGCGCCCTAAGATCACCAAATGTGGCGATATGTGTTCTGTGCTGGTTTTTGGCATGATTCCGTGCTATGGGATAAGGTACGATGTTGGAGTTGTTAACGAGTCTTTTGTTCATGGGTGCGTTTATAAGGATTGAAGTGTATTTTTGGAATTTCTGTGGTACTTTTAAAACGGAGTGCAAAATGCGGAGCTGCTATGAGAACCCGGACGAAGAAGGGCGTTTCTGATAGTTCTTGTGTGAATTTGCAGTCAAATGCTTGCTGGCAAAGTATGTGGCTGTCAGCTCGTGGTTTTCATGTAGTAAGTTAAGTTTGGAGGAAGTTTTTATCGTTACTTTCAGAATTTTCAATCGCAGAAAGACATGTGATATATCAAAATGGGGGCACTTTTGTTCACACACGTTGTGTGACTGGCGAAATTTTATTATCGAATGTATTATGGTAAGTACATTTTATTTTACTGTTTTTATTTTATAGAATGTTATATTCATTGTTTTTTCACTATGAATTTGTTCTTATTGTTGTTTTTGAATTGTTTGTAATTTTAGTTATATTAGTTTATTTTTTTGATTTGTTCGTAATGCCTAGATTGTGCAATTTGTAGATTTTTTTTTATGTTTAAACAGGATGCTGTGTATATGGTATTCTTTGAAATTTATTGTTGTTATGTTAATTTATTAAAGCGAGGTGTGTGTAGTTCCTAGATTCTTTCTTTGTCTAGACTGTGCAATTAGTAGATGTTTTTTGAAGTTAACACATATCGCTGTGTACATGGATTCTTATAAAATATTTTTGGTTAGAAACTTTACGTTTTTGCTATCTAAATTTTTTGTTTCTGTTTCGGATTTTTAGCTTAAATTGTGTGTTCAAAACGGGGTTTTTGCTTTTGCGAAAACCGCGTTTAAAGTTTGAAATGTAGACAAATTTAGATAGTAATATGGCACCATGGAGTTTCTTGCCAAAAATGTTTGACAAGAAATTTGTCACCACATTTGGTGACTTGAGGACACATATAAGAGTAGTTCCATATTTTTTATAAAAATGCTTGAATTGTTTTATAAAAGGAATTGTATTTAAAATGAATAGTATGCATTGTGTATTTTTCTCTTTGAATGAGTTGGCTATGGGCTTTAAAGATCTACTGTAATTTAACCTTAATAGTAGTACTTTTTTAAAAGTTAAGGCAAGTTCTAATGATGCACACTTTCTGATTTAAACATTCAATAAAACTGCCACTTTTTTGAGTATGTATAGGATAATAGCCAACCCACACATGCAGATAGATACCATACACATTTCAGTAAATGTTGATGTGTTTTATATTTAACTCTTATAGCTGAATAATAAAATTTATTACTTTCCTAGCTATAAAAATGTAAATATCAGTAATCTGGATTCCACTTTTTCCCATATAAAATGCCTGATCTATTATTATTTAAGAGTAGAATAGTACCTATCAGCTATATAGATAGCAAGATAGCAAAACAAGCCATTTGGTCTCAAAGTCGCCAATCAGTTGGTGTGGAATTGAGGCTTATCAAAAGGTATAATTAACTTGTCTTTTAATGCCATGTAAAAATTTCAAAACAGTAAAGAAATATTTTGTAAAAGGAAGTATGTATAAGTCATTAAAAAGGCCTCTAAAAACACCTCTTATAAAAGTTATCTCTCTTTACAAAATTATTTTTTGGTAAAGTGATTGTGTAAAATAATTTGAGAACTGTATTTTTGATATGATTTCTGGGTACTTGCATGTTATCGCAACCACCCTAGCAGAAGTTGCCAAATTTTCAGAATGTGCCGAATTCCAGCAACTATATGCATGACCACTCTTCAGGCAACCATTCCAATAACAATTCATCACTCAAGCAAGGTCACCATTTTCATGTGGATTCTTTTTGCTGTATTCCAAATTTCAGTGGTTTTTTATAAACACACTATGATATTTTTTGCTTTAAGCTTTAAGCATGAAAATGGTGACTTTGCTTCTTGACTTTCATTTTTGGAAAAAATTTTGGTGACACAAAATCTCTACAGGGAATAATGGGAAAATGTGTTTGGTAGATAGGCGGAGTTGTCGAGGTTTGCGTGATGAATCTGTGTAATTCTTTGATGTTTATTTAAGCAAAAACAGATCACTGTACACATGGGGAAAAGAACTACAGAAAGATTTGAAGATATTTTTTTTTTTTTATGTATTATGAAATCCTTATTTAACAACTAAAATTTGTACTTCAAATTGCTAAAAGCGTTTACCATTTCGTCCATAAAAAATTGTCAAGGTGGCTACGTTAATACATAAGTACCGATTTCTGTTATAATTTTAGATTCTAGTTATTGTAAATTTTTAATATTATAATTTCAGATTCTGCTTAGACTCATGAATAAAACATTACATTTATTATTCCATTTTCTTCTTTATTACATAATTCAGTGTGAAAATATCAGTTATAATAAATTTAGCAGCTTTATTCAGAACGTAAATATTGGTGACAGGTGAAATAGTTTCAAGTTTTAATATCGGTTGTGAATTATACTTAACAATAGAGATTTAGTATACATTGATTTAAAACTTTACTCTACCTAAAAGTAAGATTTATTTATTCATGGATTTCTGTAGGTTAATATTAACTTCTTGACTTCATTTTTGTCAGTGAACAGATCTAGATTTTTGAACTGTTTTCGGAGTGAGCTATAATTCAACAAAACTAGCTGTCTGTTTAGCAGAACATTTTCTCTTGAAAGCTTACTTTCAGTTAAATTATGGTAAATTCCTGTTAAATTAATCTTTATTTAAAGAATTGGTAGTTTAAGGGACAGACATGAGTTTCCTCTTGTTGTACACAGCAAAAATATATTGTTGTTATTGCCATTTTGATTTTGAGTTCTGAGTGGGTTCTTGCATTTCATGTAATTTTTTTAAAATTATTTATTTATTTGGTATTCTTAGGGTTACTACATATTTAATATATAGCTTGGATGATTCATGTTTAAAATGTCCTGCTCATGTTCATACTTTACAGCAATAAAATTAACAGAATGCCCATATTTTTAATGTTGATGTATTAACAATTTTTGTAATGAATATTGCACAAAATAGTTTTTCTTTTAATTTTATTTTAATACTTTATTTGCGGATGCCTAAAACAGGTTAGGAATTAAATTTATGCTTTTCCTGCCTAACAGAATATGTGCTAAGCAGTCTTGACTTCAATCAATGGGAATTTGATGATTCAACAAATGCGATAACAGATTTTTTTAACCAACATTTTTATTTAAACTCTTTAAAAGTGTAATAGTGTATTAAATGTTTTATAATATGTTTAGAAATTGAGTGAATAGGAAGGATATAAAAAAATCTAATATTTATTCAAGCTTTCGATAAGATCTGAGAAAGAAAGTTTCGGGAGAACCGACATTTGATTGTTGATTTTGGAAATTCTTATCTCCTGATCTAATATCTTCTAATTTCTTCTGGGGGCCTGCTGAAAGGGAAAGTGTAAAAAACTAAATTCTAGCCAGTTAACGCAAAGACTCCATGTGCCAAGAGATTCAAAATACTGAACATCAATACTGTGAGGAAAACATTCCTGAATTTGGAGAAACGCATAAGAAACCATTTTGACTATTGATTATGAACATGTTCTATTTTGGATTATTAAAGGTATATAAATTTTTTATACTTTCTGATTATCTGCCCCTACATCGAAGAGTCATGAACTCGTTGGCGACTTTTGAAAGAAATGCTGTTTGGGCATCTTTACATTGTTTTGAGTAATGCATCAAGTGCTGCCTGTTTTTTTATATTGTTTTTTCCTCTCATACAAGAGACACAAACTTCCTGCTTTTTTGTACTGTTTTTCTCCCTGTGTACACAGTGATCTGTTTTCACTGAAAGAAATCGGAGAATTGCACAAATTTAGCATCGGTCAGAACTTTAGCATCATACACATCCACAACACCAAAATCATAAAATGAGAAGATGTTGCTCTGTCGGCACATGTTGCTCTGTTTGTGCAGAAAGCTAAGTCTGACATTTTACCGAAGACAATAAAACTACAATATGCATTTTGCTGCTGTGCTAAAATGCTGATATTCCCATAGCAGAGATCAAAATCAGCAGTCATACTGATGAAAATATCTGAAGAAGTAAGAAGCCATCTCGAAGGTTACTGCATAAATGCTTTTGGTGACGACAAATATTTTTTGTGACATGGTGCTTTGCCTTAGCTTTTTGGCAGGGATATGGATGATCAAGAAAATATCAAATTTTTTAAATCATTCTCTCAATAAGATAATTTTTAAAGACAGTTGTTTGCAGTTTCTAGTGAGAGAATTGTCTTACATTTCAAATTATTTTCATCTGTTTGCTTCTAAAATTGTTTAATAATTTTGATAAATGTTTTTAGTACTTATATAATATCTATTCGACTGTGAAACTATTGACAAGCAGTACAGTTTAGCTCATTACGGATAAGAATGATGTTACAGTGCACTTATAGCATCCATGCTTTGGTTTGATTCCCGATAAACTACATTACGGTTTTGTACAATTACCCATGGACGCATGTCTAATTGTAATTCTTGTGAATACAGATGTAAATTAACTGTTAACTTATTATCGCTATATTTTCCCCTTGCATTTTCAAACAAATGGTTAAAATTTAGGGCCTGCCTTCTACAGAACAACAAGCAGTGGGTTATTAGTCCAAAGGGATTTCAGTCCCAAAGGACTATTGCTTTCGTTTTGGCATTTTGCGTCGGACTCATAAACGTCGGTTCACTTTTCAAACTGTTGCCACAAAATGTTGGAGTCCTGCATTATATTTGAAGAAATTAAATAATGAAAAATCTGCATAAATGATTGTCTATTTCTCGCATTGTGATAAAACAATGGTACATAGAGCCATCGAATTTTGAATGACGAAATCCTACTGCGAATATGGGCATCTGAAATCCCAAATTTGGAATTTGTTTTATTATAGATTTTATATTTTGTAAAACTTTAACGAATTTTTGATTTACAAACTCAATGCTTTAAAAGCGAGAAATGGCAACGTTATATAGAAAAAAAAAATACTTTTATCTCCAGCTCGCGAGACTGTGTATATCGGAAATTCTAAAGATATGCTTAATTTAACATTATTTTGCGATATTGCTCTTGAACTGAATTTTATGGTTTAAGTGCAAAGAACATGATATTTAATAAATAAAGGTAACACTCAAAACGTTAAAAAAACGCCCCTTTGGACGTAATTTAAAATCTGAAATTTTCAGTTTTTTTTTTTTTTTTTTTTTTTTTTTTCAAAGTCATTTGATACTACGATCAAAAAAAAAAAAAAAACGTATTTATTAATGGACTGCTACATAAGGCCAACAAAACAGTAATAAATTGGAACAGTTACCTGCAAGAAATTTGTACTCATAGTGTTCTAAACTGAGCTTTCGGTAAAATCAGAGCCTAACAAAATAGTAGAAATTGACGAAAACTTTTGTGTGCAATGTGGTTTCTTTTCTGAAGCACAGAAACAATATGTGTCAAATACTGATTGTTCAATAAACTCATATTAATTATTTCAGAATTCTGCAGGAATGATTGGCATAATTTTTGAGGAATCTCTGCCAACTTTCATGATTGAATGGTAATCAACTTTTTGCTATTTGGGTTAGCTAATTATTAAAGAGGGAAAAAAAAAACTAATTTGTAATGAGAAAGGCTATGAAACTTTTGATTCTGTTGATATATATGAAATATTTTTCATTACTGCATTTTTAAAAAGTGCAAATACTTTGAACATAACAAAAATATAGTGTTAACTTTCTTTTTGTTTTAATGATTAATTAAAGATGTTCTAAAAAGTCACTTTCATATTGTCATTGTTTTTCAACTTCTCTTTTTCCCCCCTCTCAGGAATAGGAATGATTAGGTGATAATTATTGTGTTTTGAAATGAAAAATGTGCCAGAAAGTCAAATCCTCCATTGTGGAGAAACAAACTCAAGACATATATGGGAACCACTTACGGTTTTGTACAATTACCCATGGACACATGTCTAATTGTAAAGAATATGTCATTCACAAAGAAGCATTTAATTTCAAGCGTTGGGTTGTGTTCATGACAATATTTAGCAGTCTTGCTTTTTATTGTAAATTTTATAATACGGTAAGTATTCATCTTTATGCTATACTTTACTTTGATAAAAGGCGTAATATTTTGTAATGTTTAGCTTTATTATTTTTTCTTTATTTCCAGTTTAATTACTGTGTAATTTTAAGCTTTATATGTATTTTGCTGTAAACATTTATTTTTGTTTTGTAGCTTTTTATATGAATTGATTTTCTAATAATAATTAAAAGAACAGTTGCCAAACACTTCATTACAAATCATTTTAAGTAGATATTTATTGGTTTAATCCATCTGTCCATATTAAAATAGCAAAATTTGCATATGAATTTGTAATTCAATAACTAAACAAGCATATTAATACTTTGGAAGTTTTTCGATATTAATATATTTCATTCTATATTAATTTATGCAAAAAGGTGTTCTATTAGAGAAGAATTATATGAAATTACGTTTTGATTTATGCAGCCAGTAATTTTAATTTTAAATGCAAAGTAAACAAAGATGAGGAATTTTTGTGTGCAATAGAATTGTATTTCAAAGCAACAGCTCTGCTAATCATCAAAATTTTGTCAAGCTGATGCAAAACATAAAAGGATAGTCACTACTTTTTTCTTTTTTAATTTTTGAATTATATGTAAAAGAAATTGAAAAAACTTTATTATTTATGCTTTTAATAATAAATGTGCTAGTTATGAATGCATCATCTTAAAATGTCGGAATTAATCTATGACTTTTTTGGCTCTTTTGAAGAATATAGAAAGATGGATGACAAAATATTTCCTTTCAAATTAAATTTACTAAATCTTTGGTGATATTATTTATTAAATGTTTGATAGATATGGGTTGAGGAAAAATATATTAATAATCATTGCAGGCTGTAGGAAAATTGTGAATTTCATGTATATCTATTAGACTTTATGCTGAGAAAATTGTAGTTGGTAAAACTGAAATTTTCAATTCATGGATGGTTTTCATTGCAATCCATTAACTAGTTTGGTTTGATATGATGACTAGTCTGATAGATTCAAATGTAACCCCAAAATTTTCCATGCACAACTCTAAGATTTACTTTTGTGTTTGATTATTTTTTTATTGTTTTTTATGAGACTTCATACATAGAATATGCTAATATTCTTTATTTTATCTTTTATAATTTATATTACTTTATATTTATTTTACTTTATATTATTTATCTGAATTTTATTACTTTATATTAATTTATCTGAAATGTGTATATTTTGTATGTGTAATGAGTTTTAGAACTAAAATAACTTGATTAGTTGAAATAATAAAGTTAGTATTTTGATACAAAAAAAAAAAAAAAAAAGATATGTCATAATTTTTATAGTTCGACCGCCTCATCTGCGACCATGAGCGCAAACACGCATGCGCCATTCAGACTGAATTATTCTCAAAATAGGGTGGAAGGATGGGGACTTTCTTTCCCTCCAGCATAGCTCTTTCTGGAGAAGAGAAGACCTTTCACATCGCAGCAAGTAATACCGCCCCTTTTGGGTGAGTCTATGTGTTTTGGCAGAATGCCAACCAGGATTGTGCTTGAGACGGTCGAACTATATACGTGTATACAATTATGTAATGCATGCATAGCTAATAAAATTTTAAAATGTGTTTTAGCCACTGTTTTTTTTATGAATTTAAATCTTTTTCTACTCGTATTCAAAGCCTGTCTTTTGCTTTGTTTAGGTATGTTTGAAATATTTTTCCTGTAATGCTGTTCTGCAGATCTTCCCTTTTTTTTTCTGTTGCAGGAATGTAATAAACTTTTACTTGTTAAATTTCACTTCCTGTGTATGAATATACACTTTATTTTCTAAGATTGGCTCTTATTTAGAAGTTACTACAAAATTCAAGTTACATTTTAGCATCAATAAGAAGAGAAGCATGACAAACTTAAAATTAGGCAAAACAGCAACCTTGTGTATAGCATAGATTTTTATTGGTATAATATACGTTTGACTGCTCCAAGATGCAATAATTAATGTGATTTATTTCCCTTATTAGCTTTTGTTCACTTGTCAGAGCTTTATGTGATGTAATGTATTGTTGCGTGCGTACGGGTTCGTTATGAAATGAATGCATAAGTCCGATGCAAAATGAACAAAAATTTATTATTATCACAACAAAAATGCTTAAATCTTCTCAAATTATCATGCAGTATTACAATACCTCACAGTAGTTATCTTTTAACTACTCAAATGTCCAATAGAACATAATTCAAAACAGGTAAAGAACGCTAATCCGCGAATTCGCTATAATCGACAAGAGCAGTTTTCTAAACAACAACAAACTAAGCAACTACTACAAACTGAGATGTTTTCCTCCTTTTATAAGATTTTAAAATCACGCGCTAGAATTTTCCAGTACTTTCTCGAAATCAAAAAGAGATATTTATTTATTTAATGCACGCGCTCTTGTATTTTCAATTTTCCGGCTTAGCTTTTTTTAATATTCGTCACGCGCTGCACTGCGCGAGAAATAAAACCATTTAATTTATAATTGAACTAACATTAGCTTTTCAAATACCAAATTCGTAACAGTATGATCCTGGCAGTCTGCCAATGTTAGCTCTGAACTTTAGTTGGAATATTGATTGCTGTCATGTAAATGCTGCTTTTCCATTCTTTGAATAAATGTAATATTAATCCACTGTGCATGAAGGTAATCTCAGTAATTTAAATTCAAACTGTATGATTCCAAGGCAAACAGGTGCATGTGCCTCTTCACCAGGGGCAAAAAAATTTTGCAAGGAAGGGAGGAGCCATGACCATATTTATACAAAATCAAAGGGCAGAGCAAAGTGAACATAAGAAACATTAAGAAATAAACCTGTTTATTTCTTCTTTTAGAACAAAATTTGTGTTCCTTGATGCAAAATTTTAATGCTGATTAGTGTGGCCAGTATATCTCAAACCACATTGACAAGGTGTATTATAAATTCCCCAAAAATTAAAATCAGAAATGGAAACTGTAAGAAAATCAAAGAATGGATTTTATTGATAAATGAGAAAGTGACTTGAAAGTTGAACATGGGAAGAATTCACACTGTTTTTTAACTGGTAAAAGGATGAAATGGAATGACAATAAGGTTATTAATATTATTTATATGGTAAAAAGGCAGGATGAAAATTCTTTAAAGGCTTTATCAATGAACACGAGAGAAAATCCTCTGTGAATGGTAACTTATTTCAAATAATTGAGTTTGTTTGAAAGGAAAGCTTCTGAAGAGCAAACTTTGAGAACATAATATACATACATAAAAGTAAAAAGAAGCCTTTTTCCTTTAGCCAGGATACATGCTTTAGCATGGGGAGGTAAACAAACAGAAAAAGGGTTGTTTACAGGAAATAGTGAAATTCATTTTTTAAAGTGAACTGGATGGCTAGATCAGTTGAATTTATAACAATTAAAATCCAGGATAAATCTTCTTTATTACCATTAAAAAAACACAAAAATGTCATCTGTGTAGTAGATCCAAAGATGAAAAGATAGTTCCTCAAATAATTTTATCTCAAAATAATGCATGTAAATGTCAGCAAGTACAGGACTGAGGGGATTACCCATATTTAATCCTTCAATTTGGCAGTAATATTTATTTTTGAAAATGAAGTGGATTTGGCTGTAAGAAACTTTAGTAAGAGAAATTAACTCCGGAATTTCAGTGTGTGTGAAATGAAATTCTTTACTCCTTGAACTGGAGTAAAGAATGATTTACCATCAAAAGAAACTATAATTGAGTGCTGGCGAGAAATATCTTGAAGTTTATTAACAACTTCCAAAGATTTTTTTACAGTATAAATGTTGTTAGAAAGTAAAAGGGAAAATCTAGAAATTAAGTAGTTGGCCAAAGGATATGATGCTGTTCCTAAGTAAAAAAATTATAGGTCAAAAAGGTATATCAATTTTGTTAACTTCTGGAACAGCATAAAACTTAGTTACCAGTGGGTGGAATGGGTAATTTTTTTAAAACTGAGTTGGAAGTATATCAGAAGATTTAACAGCTATTTTAACTTTCATGAGGATAGAAGATTGAGCAGTATGGGCCTTTGTTTATCAGTTTCATGTCTCCATCTATGTAAGTGTTTTTGCCTGTAACAATAATCTTCTCATTCTTATCAGCAGTCTTATCAGCTCATACTTCGAGGATTCAGCATGATTGAAAAAAAAAGAATAAAATAAACTTTTCCATAATAAATTTCATCTCCTAAATATGAATATGCACTTTATTTATAAGATATATAATATATATTTATAAATTAATATATATATATTATGTATATTTATTTTTAAGATTAGCTTCTGTTTGGAAGTTACAACAGAAATAAAAAAATGACATTTTTCTTGTACAAGACAGTGTAGTAGATAATATCAAAACACTAATGAATGTTTGAACAAACCATTGAAAATTTTTAAAATGTGAAAACACCTTTGCATTTTAGCTTATCATTTGTAGTTAACTTGTACTACATCATTTCTTATCATTGTAACAGAAATTGGCTACCATCACTGCAAGTAAGCAAAGAAATTTGCTGCATTAGTATTCAAATGTCAGACCATCTTTCAGCAATACTTTCATAAAGTTCTTTTTTAAATTCCAGTTGTATATGAAATGAGAGGAGCAATATCTAATATGGATGTCAATCTTACTTTTTGTAGTGTAAATCTCTGGCATGATTGTTTCATTCAGGGAATGCAAGTATTTTGTGTAACTGTGCAGTAAATCCAGCAAAACCGCAATAACCTTAAAGTCACAGCAAATGTGCCATCCAAATCTGGCATGTTCTGAATAATTTCTTTTATGCTATCATAAATTTAATTTAAATCAGACGATTATTTATATTCCTGATTAAAATTACAATTGCTATCTTAATGATTACCTTTTGTATTTTTCCACAATAATTTCCACACCTTTAGTGTAACATTGCCAGATGCTCAGCAGTCAGTTGGTTTTATTATATAGTCCGATTGTGATAGATAATGCAAACTTTCTCTTCTGTACTTACCAAAAACTTAAAATTATATGCATTGCACATAATTTTTAGAGTGTAAAGGTTAAGAGCACAAAATCCAGAGAAGAATTAATGTTTCAAGTAAAGAAAAATTTGATAGATATAATTCAATATACTTTTAAAAATTCTCTCAGAGAACTTGAACCATTTCTAAATTAATTAATTACCGTATTTGCTGGCAAATAAGATGCACCGGCCTATAAGACACCCCCTTTTTATACACATTTTATTATTAATCGATATAATGAATTTACAGTATTTTAAATATAAAGTAATAAAAATACAAAGTAATACTTTCTGCAAATACCCAGTCTATCTGGAAAAGAACACCTTTTAATCTTCTTCGTCAAAACCCAGACACTCATCTCCAGAGCTAAATGCTTTGGAGATGAGTGTCTGATGAAGATGCTCAACATCTTCTAAATCATCATCCCAGTTCTCATACATTTATGAAGTGGGTTTTGTTAAATTGTCCTCTGTACCATACTAATGCCACACTTCTTAAATGATTTAACCACTGTCTCTGTTTTCACAGCATCCCATGAAGCTTCAACATATAATATGCAGTAACGACATATAAGACACACCCTGTTTTTCAGACCTATTTTCAAAGGAAAAAGGTGTGTCTTATACGCCGGCAAATACAGTAATACTTTGGTAACTATTATAATTGTTTTTTTTCTATTAATAAATAATAAAAAAAATTGAAAGGTTTCAGATTTTGAATTACGTCCAAAGGGACATTTTTTTAACATTTTGTGTGTTACATTTATTTATTAAATATCATGTTCATCGCACTTAAACCATAAAATTCAGTTCAACAGCAATATTGCAAAATAGTTTTAAAATGAGCATATTTTTAGAATTTTCGATACAGAGACTCACGCGCTGGAGATAAAAATGTTTTTTATGTACAACGTTTCATAGCTTGCTTGCTGGCTTTTCATGGCTTCCTTGAGTTTGTTAAACAAAAATTCGTTAAAGTTTTGCAATGTATGAAATTGATAATGAAACAAATTCTAAATTTCAAAGTTGGTCTTCCATATGCCCATATTCATAGGAGGATTACGTCATTCAAAATTCAATGGTTCTATGTACCATTGTTTCATCACAATGCAAGAAATATACATACATTTATGCAGATTTTTCATCATTTAATTTCTTCAATTATAATGCAGAACTCTAACATTTGGTGGCAACAGTTTGAAAAGTGAAACGGACATTTATAGTGATTCAACACAAAATCGCAAAATGAAAACAATAGTCCTTCAGGGACAAAGCCTCTTTGGACTAATAATACTCAACCTATAATTTCTGATAGGATACTCAACCTATCAGAATCATTCTAGGTCTTAGTTTAACATTCAGTAAGTGCAGAAAAATTAATTAACTCTACTGATAGGCAGATAGCACAGCTTACAATAATGCAAATGGCCATAATGTACAATGTTGTCGCTGTAGATATTTAGCATACTGTAA
Organism: Stegodyphus dumicola; assembly: GCF_044657685.1. Lineage (NCBI taxonomy): Eukaryota > Metazoa > Arthropoda > Arachnida > Araneae > Eresidae > Stegodyphus > Stegodyphus dumicola. The sequence goes on from NC_140774.1 coordinate 185,062,145, forward strand.
ACACAGTGAGCATTTTAAGTATTTAAAATGAATGTGTGTGTTTTTTAAATGATTTTTTATTTTGTTATAAGAACCACTTAACTGCATTAAATTTAAGGTATAAAAATGTCATTTGTTATTTAGGACATTCTTTAGGTAATAGATTGCCTGCTTTCTTTAGTACAATTTGTTGTAATGGACATGCAGCATAATATTCTGTTAACCGTATGAATATCTCCAATGTTCTTCAGCTCACTTACATCTGACTATAAGTTTTAATGTCCTGGATCTGAGCATAAGTAATATTACTGTTTTTTTTTAATATCTACTCCACGAGTATAATTTTTAATAAGTTCACACTGTGACAATTTGGCTACAGTAATCTCATTTTGCTAATATTACCTTCTTGAATTCATTATACCATCAACAAACTGTGGTTTTGTTTAAATTGGAAAAAACTATTAAAAGCATTATGTAAACACTTACCATTCATTTAACCTAGTTTTAAAAGTATTCAAAATCATGGCGTGAAAATGCCGAAAATTAAGCTCTAGTAGTGTTCTGAAATTCTCAGTTAGACACCATTAGACACCATCAGACAAGACACAATAGTCTTGTCTAATGGTGGCTGGTAATGAATCTTTGTTTGCATGTTGTGCTATAAAATATTTTCTCTGCATGAAGCATAAGCTGTAATATGTCTTATGTCACTTAGTGATAAAAAAATACTTTATGTTCGGATTGTCAAAACTTTCAGAATGACTGACTAGTTAACTAAAAGAGGTACTGTAATTGTTCAGAGATCTAACCATGAGATTTGTGCAGTGTTTTTAGAACTCTTTCAAAAATGTTTTGAAAGACTTTTAGATATATTTTAGAATATTCAAGGAGAGAGGTGATATGTAAATTCCATCTTGCTGTCTTTCAAAACACTTACCATGGCATTGGATTTTTTTATGCAAGCTTTGTCATCATCAGATGAAAGTGATTAAGACTTACCTTTCCCTTAACTCTTCAAGTGCACATTTTGAGAGTATTGGAAAGTGGGGTAGCTATCAAGTTAAACGTTTTCCTTCTGGCAATCATATTTTTATTTATTTTATAGGTTGATTTTTGTTATATGTGCACTCAGAAGTCTTTTGTACAACTTGTGAATAAAAACTGAAGTAAATAAATTGTATAAATTTATATTTGTGTATTGTTCACTAAGGAAATTTCCTTTGTATATTACCATGTTACTTCATATGTACCAGAGTAAAAAATTAGTACACAATTGTTCAGAAGCGTTCCGTAAAACATGAATATTTTCTTTACAGGATGTTAGTTTTCTAGGCCTGTTTCTGTGCTTTCTGTGTGTGATATTAGTTTTAAAGTTACACCATAAAGTAAAACAAGGTATATATGATTATCTTATTTTTTTATTTAAAACAAAATGTTTAGGAAAAATTTATAAGAATTTTTATGTTATTTATCATTTTGCCAGAATTATTCCAGTATTTATTCTTTTTTCCTCCAGAATCTTTACTGGTAATTGCATCTCTAGGACTCCAGTTAACTACTACTTTTGTAACTGGTAGAAAAGCATCGCAGTTCATTCTTCAGCAAGATATCCAAGATGTTGTTATAAATGAAGGAATTTTCATGGTAAGTGAAGGAAAATTGATTCTTTACTATATCACAAATTGATTGCTAGTTTAATGTCAAAAACATTATTTTTGTTATACAGTCAAAAGTCGTTAGTTCGGACACCCATAATCCGGAATGATTTATAATCCGGACCTCAAAGCTAAAAACTTTCTGCGCATGCGCCGCGTTGCACACGCGCACAGGTGTTTTACGCGTGCGCGTAAGACCTTGACTACTGCGCATATGCGTGTGCGCAAGTGCAGAATACGTTTTCGCCTACGCGTTTAATGTATAACGGACGGTGTAAGCTAAAATTATCTAATTATCTATTTCAGTTAATGTTAATGATTGCATTGTTCCTTAATCTTCGAATTGGATCCCGCTTATTATTTTTAGCAGACTGTAAGAGCAGTTTTATAAAAGTAAACTTGAACTTTCGATTATGTCAAATAGAATTTCCGATGTTGGAACTTCCAAAGGATCTACAAAACGAAAGTATGTTTCGATGTCCAACAAACAAAAATTGGAATTGCTGCAAAAAATGGATTAAGACATGAAGAATGTGACAGAGAGGTTAGTGAAAACGAAAAAATTTCGATTGACAAGTTAGTCGGTATTCTCGGCACAGCAATTAACGGGACTTGAAGAGCGAGACTTTGTAACTGAACAAGAAATTATGTCTGTTTATAGAATTAAAAAGAAAGTATTATCACATAAAATGAAGCAACTTAAACAACTTACATTGAAAGAAATGTTTAATAAAGTACACAAATAAATATTAAGCTTTTTTTTTTTTTTTTTTTTTTTTTTTTTAAATTTTGATACCCTTTAGATCATAATTGTTCTTTATTTCATAAATTTTAAACTGATTTAAACTGATGATCTATAATCCGGAATAGCCGAAGTCCCGACGAGTCCGGATTAACGACTTTTGACTGTACATGTATTTATGTATATAAATAAATAGTATTAGAAGACACTGAGAGGTTTTTGGAGAAGATGCAATATTCAAACGAGATGTATTTTATGCATGCAAAAATTGTATACTTTAAACCTGTACTTTTACGCCACTTAACGAAGCATAACTTTTTATTTTATATGGACAAAAATTTGAAAATAAAGAAATTATAAAAATTCCTCTCGGGTTTCCCTCTAAATTATTTATAATAAGTGTGTAAAATTATGTGAATTAGTATTATATAGAAATGTGAATAAAGTTTTGGAAGATATGAGGATGAATTTAAAAAAAAAAAAAAGTTTTCATTTTTTTATATAAAAATGAATCTGGTTAGCACAGTCTTAGTTTTGTCATCTACTCATATATGTTGTGGAGTTCATATGGAAAGTCTTTATCATTCAATTTGTTTGTTATTTATATTTAGAAAACTGTAGTATTACTGTTAGATCCTCATTCTACAGTATTACTCTATTTAGTTTTAAGATATTTCAGAAGTACTATAACGCAATTGGTTTCTAGACAATAAAAATTAATCATACAGATATTGTATCAAAATATTTATGTGGTAATTACCACCAGAATTAAATTAATGTGGAGGTTAACAGATTTTTCTGTAAGAATTCCTTTGTTTGTAAGTGCATGTGTATGTTAACCTTTTGATGGTCATAAATGAGCTCACCTCGCATTCCAGTTAGACACCGCAGTGGAAGCAAGCCAACAAGCTTGCATTTCAAATTTACGACTGCAGTTATCGTATGTATTCGTGAGGAAAGACTTGCTTAATCTCACAACCACTGAAGGAATATCCCTCTTTTATTATTATTTTGTTTATTAATCCATTGTAGTCATCAACAAGCCTAGCATATTCAAGGTAAACATTACAATACAAAAAAAAAAAAAAAAAAAAAAAAAAAAAAATGTGTTTAATTAACCTGAATGATTTCTGCTTATAGGGACACAGATATTTTCTGCTTGAGAAACTGACACTTATCACGTACCTATAGTTGAGCAGACTTCATTCCTTGAAAATTGCCAGTGTTCTGGTATCCAAGAACCAATCCAAGAACTTATTGGTAGGAATTAAATAGCTTAATTTAGTTCCTAGTTTCCCATCCATTTTTCGTTTACCATAACCCAGCATTTTTCACAGCATTAATTTCAGTACCATGTTATGCTATTCATGGCACTTTTAAAAGCAACACTAAGTAATATTTAACATTTCACATTGTGGTGTAGTGGTCGAAACCGCTATGCAAATCCTGGGTTGTGTCATCAGGTTGAAAACAAAACACAGCATAATAAAATTTATTGAAACGCAAAAAAAAAAAAAAAAAAAAAAAAGGCTACATACAATTCGACAAGAGAGAAAACTATCTCTCTCAAAAATCAAATTCTATACATTTTACGTGCGAGAGCAATTCGTGGCTCTCGAACTTGCGTTTTTAACATTGCCAACGATTTAATTATTTTAATAAAGACTATTTTAACAACTATTGAAAACGTGTTTGTAAGTTAAAAAATAATAAATTTCAGCTTATTCTCACGAGACATCCTTGTCCATATTAATCTTCAGTCTCTTCTTCTTTTATGTGACCTTATCACAACATGCTCATCTGATGAGTTGTCAAACCTGCTATTTCAGTATTCTAATCACGTCAGTCCTAACCACCGTATGACAAAAAAAAATGGGCACCACCGTATGACAAAAAAAAAAAAAAAAAAAAAATAGTGTTAAAATGTGCAGCAAGGTGCTGAAGATAGCAACCGTGTTATCAGCTAAGCCATCTCATTTTTATGACTGAAATTGAGCCGCCTTTTTTTAGAATTGCACAAAACATAATTTTATGGATGGTTTTCTTTGTATAAATTATTTGAATAAAAGCATGTTTTATGAGAGTGGAAAGAAAAGAAAATGGATTTCACAATCTGAGATTTTCCTAAAGTTGAGAAGGAAGCGGTGAAATTACTGCAGGATAAAAAGGAATTCTTCATAGGCAAAAATTTTGTAAAAATAATCATGAAATGATGTTGTGTTTTACCAGTTACGATACACCAAACTGGCATTACAACTTTCCAACTTGCCGAGAAAAAATAGGTATCAGATCTTGGTTTCACTTGGTTTGAAAGATCATGCCTAAATTTCCTTACATCTGTAAAATTGATCTCTGTTGGTGCTGTTGATTTGGGTTGAGTTTTGTAATATGCAACTGAAAATGAACCACAATACAGTCATCGATTGGAACAATCATATGCAGGAGGTTTGTGCTCATGCCTTGCTTGAAGTTAAAATTGGCAGAAAAACCAGAATGGTGGAGATTAACAAAAGTCTTTTTACAAAAAGGAAGAGTAACTTTGGACGTGTTCTTCCTACACAGTGGGTTTTTGGAGGCATGTGTAGAGAAACAAAAGAATGTTTTCTTGTAACTGTTTTGGATTTCTCAGCTAAACCTTTATTTTGTGCTACTAAAAAAAATATCGCACATGGTTGTGAAATTTTTTCCTGATTGCTGGAAAGTATGCAAAACAGAAAATTTGAAAGAAGCAGAAAATGATCATCTTGCAGTTAATCACAAATAACAATTTCATAGATCAAATTATATGAAAAAAAATTGAAAGAATATGGGGGAGTGCAAAATGGCATAATAAACACCAGCATAGCACCTCATACCACCATCTTGAATCATATTTATTAGAGTTTTTGTGACCATGATTACATAAAACAAAAACAATTTTTTTCCCAAAATGTTGCAAGACATCTCTATGTTCATGCTCCCCATTCAAATTTAAATTATGTTTCATTTCTAATAAATTTAAAATTTATTAATGTTGTTGTAATAAAAATATCTTATGTTTTTTTCTTTGTGCCCATCTGATGAAAAAAAATCTGTTAATACATTTGTTATTTATTACTAATTGCACTTCAATTTCTTCCCTCTGTAAAATTCAATTTCAGTTTCATTTTTTATATACAGTAATTAAAATTGATTTCATATTTACTAGAAATTTCAGTTTTTTGAACATGAGATTATGTGTATTGTAACAGCTTTAAACATTGCTCTTAAAATCTTGTATAATTTAAATAGATGAACATTAATGTATATGTTAACAGCAATGTTTGAAACGCAGGCTCTCGCATGAAGAATTTAATTATTTTTAATTTTTAAAAAGTTAGAATATGTTTTCCCTTCTTGTTTGCATGGCACCTTTTTTCCTGAGTGTATCTTTCATCTTGTGATATTATAATATTAAATGAAGTCTTTGCTGTGTTCTATCAATGGAGTTTGCTTCAACTGTGAAAGAAGTATCACAGTACACTGCATAGATTATTATTGAAAATATTGATCAATCTAATTTTTTACAAAATGTAAAATTACAGAATCTTATAGAAATCGTGTTCTAGAAAACACTGGCAGTATCAGTATACTTAGTAAATATGTAATATTTTTTGCATCAATTAAAAACGAAAAATATTTGTATTGTACTTTAATTAATTTTGCAATTGCCAGAGCATCATTCTAAAGTAATAAAACTTCATATAAATATTAATATTATATTTTTAGAGTGATAAATTACTTGTGTGAAAATTCTTTGTAAAAAAATTCTAAATAAAGACACATAAAACATTAAATGAAATTTGAATGGGGGAAAATCAGCTTCGAATCAGTGTAATTTATATATTAACTGATTCATCAATGCAAATTCAAAATGGAAATTAAGTATCTCGGCTGGTTAACTTTTTGGGGGGCAGGATGAGGATCACCTCTTTCATATATATATATAAGCATTACAAAATTTTCCCAAATATAAGAGTAGGGACTGAAAAAATGTGTGAAGTTAGATTTTGTATTTTATACAAAATTAATTTCTGTTACTTTAGATACAGGAAAACGTGAATTTTTGTGTCACGTAAAACATTTTGTTGTGAAAGTATAGGCTGAGTAAAGACTTTTGTAGACATGGTGTATATTGTCATTAGAAAAATAAAATTAATTCTTTCTTTAAAATGCCATTTCTAAGCCTATTCATGTGCTTACATCTTCTTATTATATATTTTATTAATTGTTAGGTTTGTATTTGTCTACTTGAAGTTTTGTTATGCATTTTGTATTCTTTTACTTTTCTTTTTGCAGCACAGAGTATTGTTTTATTTAGCTGTTTTACTCAGAGATGTTAAAGACCCAACTAATCTTAAATGTTTAATTCCTTTGTTTAAGGTATGTATTTTATTTTAAATATGTTTAAATAGGATACAATCAATTAATTATATTAAAAAATTTTCTATTTTAAATCAAATAATATAATCAAATATGTGTGATATATTTTAAAATTTTATTTAAAATGCAACATTTATGAATCAGAAGGCTCTACGAGATCTTATCCATGGCTCTACCAGAATTTGCTCAGTGGACCAACTGATTATTTTGTATTTTCTGTGGAGCATTTTATTGGTACATTTTTGTGTTTTAATCCAAGACATATAGGAAACAACTACAATGTCTTTTGCCATCTTTTATATCTGGTTGTAATAAAAGTTTTCTACCAAAAAAATTTTCTTAAGAAAGTTATGGAAAAAAACATGAAAAGCAGTACCTTTAGTGTAGGTAATAATCACCACACAAATCTGTGATTCTCTGCCAACATTTTGGTAGTTTTTCAAAGCCTTTGGTCCGCAAACTTGGTGGCCACAAGTCCAAAAGCAGATCAACTTCATTTTGGATGTCCTGTGCAGAATGGAAGATAAAGCCAGCAAGATGTTGCTGCAGTTGTGAAAAAAGGTAGAAGTGCAAAGGAGCAGTTTCAGGACTATATGATGGGTGTGGCAAAAGATCCTATTCGGGTCCTTACAGAGTCCAACCGGTGAATGCAGACACATGTAGTCTTGCATTATTTTAATGGAACGCTACCTTTTTGTGCCGGAACTCGGTTCAATGTTTCTCCTTGACAGCAGCATCAACACGGACTAGCATTCCGCTGTACACTTTACTGTCGAGGGTTTTACCTTTTTCCAAGTACTCTTTGTGGATAATATCACAGCAATCCCACCAGGCTCAAAGCATGATCTTTTCGTTAGTCGAACGGTGCCTTGTGGCACTGTCAACGGGCTCATCGGGTGCAGACCAACCCCAGTTTTCATCACAAGTGACGATCCGGTCCAGAATTTCATCCTTGCATTGATATTCAAGCAGATTAGTGGAAGCTGAAACGCATTGTTCTTATCTGCTTTAGTCAGCTCAACTGGCACCCAGTGATTGAACTTGTACGTCAAGTTTATGCGATGCATAATGCAACTAACGGACATGGCACCAATGCTTAACTCCTTAGCAGGCTCTTGAATGGTTGCATACTTGATCTTCTTCCACAAGTTCTCGCAGGTGGCCCTCATCAACATCAATAGGCTGGCCAGTTCAGTAAGCTGGCTTTGCTTCTTGAATGTCATAGTCCTTGTTTTTCAACTTTCAGTACCAAACCTTCATAGTGTCATAAGCAATAGTACATTAGAACCTAAAGCTGTATGCATGATTTGGTGACATTCTGTAGCTGACCTTTCTGCTATAGAACTCGAAGTAAATGATGGTTCTAATTTGATATTTCCATTTCAGACACCTTGTACTTAATGATAATGATATTTATTTACGAATTTCACGGTGTTCTAAAGCAAGTCTCTTTCTTTAAAATGCCAAAAATCGTTTGACAAAATATAATTAAACATGGCAACTAGATCTGTTGCAGAGGCAAGAAACTTTCATTAAATTTCGATGATATTTGCAGAGGCAAGAAACTTTCATTAAAACTCAATATTTTATAAAGTGAACAATTGATGCATGGGATCATTATGATGTCTATATTGGTGCCTGCTTAAATATGTAAAGTTTAACAACCCTAGGAATTACTTCTTCACACTTATGGTGTTTTACATATTTAGGATCCATCTGTTAGAAATATATCACTGAAATAGCCTTGCTCTTTAATTATACTGTGCGAAATTACTATAAAATTTGTTGTCAGAAGTGCATTATATGAAAAATTTGATTTGAGTACTTCAGAAGTTCAGAGTTTAAGCACAGAGTTTCGGTTAAAAGTTCATTTTTTCTTAATTTAATTAGAATTTTTTGTTTTAGCCTGAGAATTATGTGTCTTCATGGCAATAATTTCTATAGCATAACTGAATTTTATCCATTATTATTTTCTTATTCTATTTCATTTAAAAGTTCATGAAATCTTGCTTAATTTAAAAGTTTCTTTAAAGAGGTAGTAAAACCAAAACTATTGAAACAACATATTTTATTTAAGGTAAAATGAATAATATTAATGTAAATAATATTAATGCAATATTTATGTAAAACATACCAAAGCATGCTAAAGCCTCTACCAGTACACAGACAAACACTCTAAAAAATATCGCCTGTTTATCATTTTTTTAACTTTATGTTTTTCTTTCCATATTAACCATTTGAGGTACGGTGCATAAAAAAAATTGTTTGGGAAAAAATGATTTTACACGTAGATAATTAGCCCCCTAATACAATGTTATTTCATGCAAAAAAAGGTAAACCTTTAAGGTAATTCATGACGAGGTGGGATACCGCTTGTCCCACCGTGCATCTGGAGCAGTAAAATGGTATCTTTGCTTGAGCGTAAATTCTCCTAACATGCTTATCTAAAGTGCTAGCTTTAGCAACCAAATGAAAATGCAAGATATAAAAAATATTTTTTCCAAAAAAAATTACATAATTTTAAAAAAATCACTCTCTGTACGACTTTTTAAATACAGTACAAAGTCCGTAATCCAGACTCGTTGGGACTTCGGCGATTCCGGATTATAGATCATCAATTTAAATCTGGTAAGATGGCATGCAGAAATTATAAAATTAAAAATATGAAACTGTAATTTATGAAATAAAGAGCAATTATGATCTAAAGGGTATCAAAATTTACAAAAAAAAAGCTTAATATATTAATAATAATATTTGTTTACTTTATTAAACATTTCTTTCAATGTAAGTTGTTTAAGTTGCTTCGTTTTTTGTGCTAAACGTACATGTGTAAACTTTAAACGTGCATGTGTAACATTAAACGTGCATGCGTAAACGCATTACACACATGCATAAAGCATACAAGAAAAAAGTTCGGGGCTTTGAGGTCCGGATAATGGACGTCCAGATTACAGACTTAGTACTGTATTTTTTAATGATTTCATAATAGATTTGAAACAGAGAAGATTTTCTCTCCAGTACTGTATTTGCTGCAGATTTGAAAAGGAAGATATTTAGAAGGCTGTCATGTTTATTTACATTTCACCTCTCTTTACTCTGCTTAGGATATTTTTCTATGGTGAATCACACTCCCATATCCATTTAGTATTCAATGACATTTCATGTTAGAGTTATATTTTCATTTGTTTTGGAAAAAATACTAAATATTTTTCAAGTTTTAACATTATTGCAATTTATTTAAAAAAATTTGCATTTTCAATATATAAAATTAACATGATTCTTGAACTTAAAATATTTAAACTGTGCTGCCATCTAGTAGCAGCAATTCCTACATGTGTGGTGGGACATATTTGTCCCACCTTTTAATTTCACGTATTCTTAATTAATATATATGAATTCAAATAATAATTTTTATTAGAAAAGGAAACTTTCACATAAAAACAAAATTAGTTCTGACACCAAAAGTTGTTGTTCAGACGATTTAAATTACATTAGAAATTAAGAAAAAAAAAAAAAACTGCTTCAAAATTAGACCTGCAAAGAATTTTTATTTTACATTATTTCCATGAATGAATACTAGTGTTGCCATGTGTTATACATTTAGAGAACTAAAAGGCATAATTGCATGTACTTTAAATGGAATTTTGCAGCTTTCATCTGGGAGATAAAAACTGATAAAAAAAAGGTGAGTGACCCACCACCCGTCAAAGGATTAAATCATAAGTCTACTGAAATACTCTCAAACTTCTTATGTTAAATGTGCAACTTTTTAAATGGAACTATATTAGCACTTGCAAATGTTGTACTTTTAATAGTATGTGTGTGTATGTATAGGTATAGTAGAAAGCAATTTGTGATCACCTGCCTAATAACACATAAAATAGCTGTCATTGTGTAAGGCATCTATTTAATGAAGTGACTATAACTATCCTAGTATGTTCAGCAATATTATCTCTACATCTGGTAATTTTCCATCCTCAATAGGGAATATAATAGATATGTATAAGTGAATTCGATTCATTAAAATATTCAGATGCCTGATAGAGTGTATTCTGCTGAAAAAATGAGCCTTAAAGTTTTGCAGGAAAATAATCATCCATTTCATCACATACCTTCCACTGGTCCGTATCTGTCAAAGAGTATATGTAAGTGCCAAAATAATAATTTGGTAATTAGTATACATGCACTTAATCATCTATTTGATACTTCAAGAATGAGGTATAATTAGCACTGGGACTCAACTAGATCTAAAGTATCCAGCTCTTAATGCAAAAGGATTCAATGAGCTGTTCGTTACAAAACATTATCCACTTTATCAGTGATGAAGCTGTGGATGATTTGCTGGACTATAGCCATGCTCTTTCTAAAAGTAATGTATTTACTTTTGACAGTCCATTTTGGTTCTTTACTGGACATCAGTGAGCTGTAGTTGATACTTAGCTGAATGATGTTTCTTCATTTGCTTCACTTCTTATGTATACTTTCACCATTTCTTACACATACAGTAAGACCCCGCTTAACGCTGTTTCGTTTAGCGCTGTTTCGGTTTAGCGCTCTTTTATTTCAACCCGGGGATTCCACGAAATCGCTCGCAGCATACAGGGATTCCCCTAAATATTATGCAGCGATAGGTTTCAAATACATATCCGAAAGACTGTACTTGTATTTCTTGTTTGGTGCGGTATTGTACAGACATATTTTGAAGGGGTAAACGTGGAAGATGTCGAAGAAATAATTCAAGAAGCAGCGGCTAGTCTTTCTAATGATGAGCTCAAGGAATTAACTGAACAAGAAGAAAACAAAAATGTTGACAGCAGTGATTCAGAAGAAGAGCAAAAAGAACTTTCGATGGCGTTTGTAAAAAGGAGTTTGTCTACCATAACTGAAATAATGGATCAATTCATTGAAAATGATCCGAATTTTGACAGGAGCTCAAAAGTAAGGTGTGGTGTTAGAGATGCTCTATCCATTTATGAAGAACTTTTAAGAGAACAACGCAAAAGAAAAAGGCAAACAGCATTAGATGCTTTTGTCATAAAAAGGCAGAACACTGAAAACGTGGAAGGCTAACTAAATATGACTGACTGAGAATTTTATTTGTTTTTTTTTAAGAATATTCGTTTTATTATTTATATTTTGTTTTTATTTTTGCAAGAAATAATAATGTGGTATTAATTTGGGCTTTAAGAAATAAATTTTTGGTTTTATTTTTATTAAAAAAACATACTTTTTAAATTTAATACCTAACCAATTTCCTAGCCATCTTCCCCAACCCCAATATTTACATGTAAAGATAGCCTCGTTTAGCGCTGTTTCGCATTACGCTCTACTTTGATGGAACGTATCCCCCCGCGTTAAGCGGGGTCTTACTGTACTTTTTCAGTGGCTTGTGAATGCTAGTTTTTCCGTTTTAAAGTGCTTACAAGAAGCTGGGCTATCACAGCTTGTCTTTTATCAAACTCAAATATACCTGCAGCTTCTCCTAGTTTGTCTTTGAACAGGTTATTACCAAAAAGTATTTAATTAACAAAAGTTTTTTATTTTGAAATTATATATCTTGAATTATTACTCCATTCTGATATCCATTACACTGATTTGCTTATTATACGGAGACACAAGTTTTTGTATATTCTATCATACACAAGCCTAAACCTGAATGAAGAATAGTTGTATGCTGGAAACTCTTTATTGCTGGCAGTATGCTTTCCATTCAACAATACCTTAAATTCTAAGAAAGAGAATAAGCATTGGGAGCATGGTTGAATGTTCCCAAACAACCTTCAATTAAAATGTGTTTTGATTTATAACCATCAAAGCAGCCACTGTGTAACTCTAGCAATAACATATAGTGAAGCATTGTGGGGACTGGGTAATTTTTTATGGATGAAGCTTCACTGACACCAAAGCATTCTAGCAAATTGTAACTGCATTTCTCAAAGGACTGGCATGTAGAAGTGTATGAGAGCATATAAAAATGTGTTTACTGGTATGATAATAGCTTCAGTGCTATGTGTGCCTGTGTGGAATAGCCCGAGGTATATATTTTAAAAATAAAACAATTTGTCTTTCTTTTTTTATATATTATTATGATGATGATGATTATAATATTGTTGTTATTACTAAATGGATGCTACATTTCGCACCTTTTTGGTGTATGTACTAAACTGAGATTTTGGCGTGCTCAATTGTTCATTCTACAGGTGTGTTGATTCTCTTTAAGAACACTCATACTTCTCAATGTGTATGTATGCATTAAGGTTATATGAATATGTTTTATATACTTCTATTCTATATATGAGCATACAGTTATATGTGCATATGCATATCTACTGAATATATATGCATATATAAATATGCTTGCATATGCTTTGAATGATCAAAATATTAAACATGGCTTCTTAATTTTATGTCTGTCCATCTGTATTATGAATAAAAACCTACTATGCCTATAACTACATCAGATACTAAAGACTGAATGGTGAGCTGCAAATCATATTTGTTGTAGCAGCATCCAATTTTCCAGAATTTGTCCTAGATTCATAGAACTAATATTTTGCTGAGCTGCATTCTAGAGAGGTTCAATGGCATATTAGCTGCTGTGCTTAACTCTGGGCACCCAACACGCTGCTGGCTCAAATAAGTGTTCCTTAATCCTTAGAAAACTAAAGGCTTCGTTAATCTGTATGCTTAAAATACTGAAACGCCCATCCCTGTCCATTACCCAACTTCATTCCCTTCCCATCCATTAAACACATCTTTTCTACTTTCTAACAAAGAAGCTTCTGTTAGCCTTTTAGGACAAGCTGTCTGCAATAAACTGATACAATGCATTTGTGGAAACTGCACCTGCTACTGCATATCTTGGAGGGAAGAAAACATCATCACACTCTCATCTGTTTAGGGTGGTTGGTGGTTGTGTGAATGAAAGGTCATCTCAGGCATTTCAGCCTTCAAAGGGTTAAGCAATATTTGTTTGGTAATGGCTGAATAAAGTAGGGCTTTCTCACTCTTTTTGAAATATACCACTTCGTATTGATGAGCCAAGGATTATATAAATGATGGAGGAGTTATCATTATCTCTAACAGGTATAACTGAGAAGAAAGATTAATACTTCACTAATATCTTTCTGTCAGCCTACCACAACAGAAAACGAAATGAAATGCCCTGCTATTCATTGCTTCAGATTTCTTGTTCCCAATACCAGATAAAGTACCAATACCAATACCAGTTACCAGAAGTGCATTAAGTTTTCTGTAAATGTGTATGTAATATTGTCCATTCGCTGATATTTTTTTGGCATCCCAGTATGGTACCTGGATGCTCATTATTCTTTATTTATTTGTATTTTTTATTGTTTTCCCTGCAGGGGTGATGTACATCAGCTGTGGTCATAAGAGACTTCTTGCTAAGTGCTGGTGCAGTTACAGTTTATAAACATCACAAATACAGTGGTCCTTGAAAAATTTAATGTTATTTCCACTTCAAAACCTTGTCCTGATCTTCCCTAGAAATATCTTATAATTAAAGTTATGTACTTTTCTGTTTCGCCGGCGCAAATATTGCCAAGCAGAGTTTATTGGTGACAACATACAATATACACATAAAAAATGTTAACAAATGTTAGTTCTTAAGAATTTTTTATTTTGAAGGCATAAACATTTTAATATTATTTAAAATTTTGTAAAAAGCCAATAAATAAAGACAATAAATTTGTAAAAAGACATTAATTTAAGAATTTACTATGCTTTTATGGTTCAACATCCTGATTCACAGGTTCATATCACGTGACCCCAAGTCATCTCATCTCACGTAAACTACACTACAAAAATCTAATTCTCTCAATAATTATCTACATTAATTTCAAGCAAAATCTTAATTTGGAATGCAAGTTTAAATGAAAGAATTATTTCAATTCATACAAATAGCTTACTCAAGAATGATGTAAATCCACAGTGCTTTACTTCGCTAGTGCATTCTCATTAGAACTGATGAATTTAACCCTTGACTTTGCCTTTTTTATATTTTTGCCTTTGACTGAGCGGTGTGATTGCATCTTAATTGACTTAATTACCGTGAATGGCCTTAGGGCAAATTTAACTATCTGGTAAAAATTCTATGTAATTGTATGCCACTATTGAAAGAAACAATTAATCTGATAAGAAATGGCTGTGACTTGTTTTGAAAAAGAGCCGTAAAAGCTTACCAGCAAGGATATTCCATTTGGCATCAGTTGTACCATTATTGGCGACTTTATCGCCTGCACCGGCAAAACAGAAAAGTACCAAAGTTACTTAAGTCCTTTCATTTATCATTTTCATGGCTTGAGATAGACTTACTGGAAGCTCAGATGTTTAAAGACAACTATGCATGTTTCCCGGTTTGAAGTCATTTTATGGGGAAAAGAAAGTCCTTGCATATATGTGTTTTTCTATGTATGAACTTGATATGTTTGAAGGTTTTTTTTATGAGAAAAACAAATAAATAGTCTAAATACTGCAGTTTAAGAATAAATCAAATATGAATGTTTTATGTGATAATTAAGGGATAAGAAATAAGATGGATATGGTTTTCAAAAGAGCATGTTAAAGAGGAAACATATTCTTATAATCAGAGGTGTGTGTGTGTGTTATTACATCATGATATCTGTTATTACATCATGATAGTCTCATATAAATTTCCAATTCTATAAAAAAAATAGCGAACCACTGAGCAGTAGAAACTCATAATGATGATTCAACATTTATTGTAAATATTATCCATTGTATAATTTGGTTTTTGCCCAATAGCAATTTAAGAGGAATTTATGATACAACTGCTATCTTAATCACACAGAGAAATCTAAGTTTGTCCATTCTTAGGAATGAATAAATCTTATTGTTTTTATGGTTTAGTTTTGTGTAACTTAATTTTACATTGTTTGATTATAGATGAATTAGTAAATCATTTTGTAATGTACTAAATCTTATCATTTGTTAATATTTTAGCTCTATTTAAGTTAGTATGCACCAGACAATCCACTATGCTTCTGAGTAAAGTGAATAAAATTCTAAATGATATTTATCTGTTTTTAACTCTTGTTGAAGAGCTTTGCTCCACATAAAGAATACATCTGGACCTATTTAATGTAAAGAACATGGCTAAAACAAATGCTGAGAAGCAACGGGAATATAGAGAACGCAAGAAAGCTAATAAACCTCCTAAGCCACCACCAAAATCAAGCAAAGAACGTGTGCGTCTGTATAGAGAACGTAAGAAGCTAGCAAAAGTGAATCAAGAACTTCAGCAATTACAGCAGCAAAATTTGCATAATGATCCAACAGCAGGCACTTCGCGTGATGAAGATAACTTGATATACATTGAAGCTGATCAGGTTAGTGTGATTTTGGAAGAAGCTGTTGATACTGTGGGCTGTGATGATCATAGTGATAATATTAGCATATTACCACTCTAGATTTCAATGTTCCTATGATTAACCCTTTGTGGTTGTATTAAGTTTATACACAGTTTATATCAGGTTTATACACAGGTAATTTTTGGTGAACAAGCAGCTATATATAATATGCAAGTTTATGAAGCTTGTCAACTTAATATAAGATCAGTACAGCTCTTTACTGTGGTGGCTGAGAGCAAGACATACGACTGGAATGGTAAAACAGCTTTATGGCTAAGTGTAGACATACGACCGCAAAGGGTTAAAAAGAATTATTATGAGCCCTGTCTTCTGGAAACACTAAGATAGTCTGTATGTACAAGTTTGTATATCATATAATTATAGCTATAGTAATTTTATTCTATCTGTTTACTTGATATTGTTGCAATAAATATACAGTCAAAAGTCGTTAATTCGGACACCCATAATCCGGAATGATCTATAATCCGGACCTCAAAGCTAAAATCTTTGTGCGCATGCGCCGCGGTGGCACATGCGCACAGGCGTTTTACGCGAGCGCGTAAGACCTTGACTACTGCGCATATGCGTGTGCGCAACTGCAGAATACGTTTTCGCCTACGCGTTTAATGTATAACGGACGGTGTAAGCTAAAATTATCTAATTATCTATTTCAGTTAATGTTAATGATTGCATTGTTCCTTAATCTTCGAATTGGATCCCGCTTATTATTTTTAGCAGACTGTAAGAGCAGTTTTATAAAAGTAAACTTGAACTTTCGATTATGTCAAATAGAATTTCCGATGTTGGAACTTCCAAAGGATCTACAAAACGAAAGTATGTTTCGATGTCCAACAAACAAAAATTGGAATTGCTGCAAAAAATGGATTAAGACATGAAGAATGTGACAGAGAGGTTAGTGAAAACGAAAAAATTTCGATTGACAAGTTAGTCGGTATTCTCGGCACAGCAATTAACGGGACTTGAACAGCGGAACTTTGTAACTGAACAAGAAATTATGTCTTTTTATAGAATTAAAGAGAAAGTATTATCACATAAAATGAAGCAACTTAAACAACTTACATTGAGAGAAATGTTTAATAAAGTAAACAAATAAATATTAAGCTTTTTTTTTTTGTAAATTTTGATACCCTATAGATCATAATTGTTCTTTATTTCATAAATTACGGTTTCATGTTTTTAATTTTAGAATTTCTGCATGCCATCTTACGAGATTTAAACTGATGATCTATAATCCGGAAAAATCGATAATCCGGAATCGCCGAAGTCCCGACGAGTCCGGATTAACGACTTTTGACTGTATATATGTATGTATGTATTTGAATTGGATGTTTTACTTTAAAACCCCAAAAATCTTAACATACAAAAGCTTCATTACTTAATTACTTACAGAGAATATTAGGATATTCTCTTTCTCTTCATAATTAATGACTGAGAATAATGCTAAAAAAATGCTTTATAATAGGAATAACACTCTACCCTTTTGATGTACAAATTCAAATTTTCAAAAAATTGCAATTTTTTTCCCTTTCTTTTTCCAGTACACATTTCCCAGATTGGATTGCTTAGAAAGTATATACAATGGCATTCAAGCATCATTGTTTTTGAATCAGACAGAAAGCAGTTCCTGAAGATTTGATGTTGTATTAATTGTTTACTTTTATTCAACACTATTATTATTATATACTTACCTTTTTTTCTTTTGCATTTTTCTTTGAAATACCTATAATTATCATCATTATTGCCTGCATCATTTATTCTCATATGATGCAAAGTTTTTATTATCTGTTTTTTAAATGTTAATGCATAATATGATGGTAATGCTGGGTGGAATTTTCTAATTCAAACAAGATTAAATCATGAACATAATATGAAGATTGATGATTTATGTTTTCCCAATTTTTTACATTTAACCACTCTAGATTACTATTACTAGATATTATTCATGTAGAAATTGAAAAAAAATCTCCCATTTGTACGTTATTAATATAGTAACAGTAATTTAACTGTAAATAACTTGTTAAAACTAAAACAAATATTTGTTATATTACAGATTGCTTGACATGTTTGTTTGTTTAATAAGAATTGTGTTAATTGTTATTAATTGAATTTGTGTTCATTTAACTGTGTTTATGTTGAAATAAAAATTATGACAGAGCAGTGGTTTGCCCTTTCCTCTTCTGTTTATTGTCTTTTATTTTTTTGATTGAAGCTTTTCTTTTTTTTACCATCTTTTAAACCTAAAATATATTTTCAGTGAACATTTTGTAAACTTTGTATTAAATTATAGTAAAATATTCTAGAATAAGGATTGTTCCTGATTCTACAGAGTAGCAGAAATTATTTTTCAAAATTGTTCTGAATTATAATTGATTAAAATTGGTTTCTTGAAAAGACTTAATTGCTTTTCTGTACCTTAAGCTCACAAATTATGAGTACAATAGGTTTTCAGATCTGTAAAATTTTTTCCATAATTTTTATGACCTGGTTAAGAAAAAATCTGATTGTACACCACATGACTTCCTTGTATTGGAATATTAAATTATACGCATTTTTTCTTGCATTTCATTTAAACTTATTGGATTGAATTAAATCTACTTCGCCGACAGCGCATAAACCACAATAGAATAAATGCATTCTTTAAAATTCACTCTAGTATTTGTTTACCATAGCGACACTCTGGCGCTAGATTCACTTAACAGTATTATGATAACTGGATGATAAAAACAACATAATTCAATCATTTTTAAAGCAAAAAATGTACAATTTACCAACATATAAGAGTAATTTTATAAATAATATTTTTATCATATCAAAAATATTTTTAGATCACTGAGCCGGGTAACAAAGTGGATATATATATAAATATATTTATATACGTTTGGTGCGGCAGATTGCAACCAAAATACGAGGTGCACATCTACATGTTATAGCAGTCCTATATACAAAATTTCAACGTTCTGAGGCTACTCGTTTTTGAGTTATGCGAGATACGTACGTACGCACGAACGTACATACGTTCGTACAGACGCCACAAAAATTTCTCTTCAGAATTAATTTTAAAGCAGTTTTATAATTTTTTTTGAAGGAAAAGAGTACTTTATTCTGTCCTTACGTACAGATATCATGCAAAAACATCGTTAAATTGCATTCGATAGCAGTCAAAATGGACATTTTCGTTGAAATATGCTGCCTGAAACTTTTCACGATTACAATACTTCCTTTTTACTTCGCACAAGGAAGTAAAAAGCACGTAGCAAGCTTCAAGGGAATGTATATGCATGTTATTTACAATGTGTTGCTTATGCATAATTATTAATTATCATTTATTCCATCACATATAAATAATATTCCGATGTTCTCTTAGTGGCCATTATTTAGAACAGCACTGAAACACTAAATTAAGACTATCTGAATCTTCTTAATGCCATCAGAATATGTGTATTTCAGGTTAGAAAATAACAACTATGTAGAGCGACAAATACAGCTTATAAAAAGGATGATATTGTGTAGGGGATTTCTTGTGCAGAATAATCACGTACAAAAAATTGATGAACTGCAAAATTTAATTTTATCTCCATTTGACATTTTGCGTATTCAAATATAAGTAATTAACCCAAGGTTTAGTTTACATAATACAGTTTGCAGTTCCTTAACTGTACTGTTATGGATAGATAACCACATATCCTAGTTACAAAAATATTTATTCTTTTATATATATCCCCAAGTACCCTCTTACTATATTAAAATCACAATAAACATAGAAATAAAAACATTATCCTACTCTTATAACTAAACTCCTGAATAAATATTTTCATTTTAACACTTAGTTTACATTATCATTATTTTAACCTAATCTAGAGACAAAACTCTTGAACATATATTTATATTCCAAAAATTAAAATTTACAATATTTATTCTACCACTAAGATAAGATGAATGGTACTTACGACTGCAGACTTCAGAAATCCATTAATTAAACAAAATTACATGGAGCCGAAGGATAACACGCAAAGGATTTGGTTGCAGTCAGTTAGTGTAACACTCATTCATTTCTTAAATGTCTGTAAAACTGAAACACTTCATCTGAGTAGGACAGGAATCTCTATGGCTCAGTTTAAACACCTATATAAATAAAACACATCATTAGAATAGGGTAGGAACCTTTATCACTCAGTCCTTTCATAAACGTCGGGGAACTGGAACACTTCATCTGTATATTGCAGGAACCTTTATCACCTGTTTTCTTAAATGACTGTAAAATGGGGAGCATTTCATCTTAAATTTCTATAAAATTGAGATAGTTCATCACCACAGACAGGAGCCCTTATCGATCAGTTAAATCCAAGTCATCTCCCACAAATTATATTTCTATTACAAAAACTACAAACACTTCCACTAGTCATCACCAGCTGTTTCGGTTATATCAGAGTTAGTTCTTTTCCTAACTCATAGCAAATGGATGGAAGCTCAACCCCTCCCTCCCCCAAAAAAGCCTCCCTTTTTTTGACAAAACATTGTTATTTAACCCCCGACTTAATTATTTAATTAATTTATTAAATGACATCCCCTGACACAACCATGTCTCACTTGAACTTAATTGGCCAATTGCAACCATGTAGCAATTAAAATTAGGCATCACGTATATTTTCTATGTCACCTTAAGAAAGACGAGTGGGGTGTTTTTTTGTTCTCATTTACTATGGGGAATTCTCCAGAATACATCATGTCCTGATAAAATGTCTCTTATGAAAATAATACGTTTATCTTCTCTCCTGTTTGCATCATAGTTCAAGTAACAATTAAACAATAAATGGCACCAATGCTCCAAGTCAAGCATTTTTTACAAACCTGCCACTTTCATTTACCTCTTACAATGAAATAAATTTTAACCCTCCCTATTTGGACAAAGAAGTCCTGTTTTAAATGCACATTCGCTCTTTAGGTACACCCCGTGTGACCCACACTTCATTATCAAGGAAAGCATTCTCTCTGTCACTGCAGCATACATAGAAAGCCAAAAAAAAAAAAAAAAAAAAATCATTTATTCGCAATATAATTGTTTAGTTTTTACTGGCGCCTACCAATCAACCTCCATTTTATCGTCATTTCCTGTCAAGGAATCCACAATTAAGAAATAACTTTGAAACCAGAATCTACGTAATAACACACTCCTTGACTAGGGGGAATTCTCCTCATTCTTTACACAGCAAACAACCAAGTACAACATTTCCTTGAACAGGAAACATTCATTCGCAGTCATTTATTAGTTGCATGATAAATTATTTTGCAGAAGTGGCCATGTGCTTTTTTATTTATAATTGAAGGCTAAAACTATAAAATATCAATCAGAAATATTTAAAATCTTTATGTAGAATTTCAAGAACAAATTCTTTTTAAAATTATTTTTGGGATCAGTGGATAATGAGCAACGTTTCAGTCAGGGTCCTGCAAGTGTACTGTGTAAAGAAAAATTTGAGCAAAACCAAATTTTGTCTCTTTCTTCATAGCTCTAGGAAAAACCAGGGAAGCACTTCCGCAGAGAACCCGGTAAATGTAAACATCGCCAACTTTGGCGATAACAGTTCAAACCTGGTAACCCAGCGGATTTATCGTATTCGCTTGTTCGAAGTTTGCAACCATTCCTCTTGCGTTCATTTTGTTGAATTATCACTGTCGTTGCTCGCATTTGCAGATTTATATTATTATTCTTTTATTTATTATTATTTTTTCTGATTTTTTTAACAACGAACAGATAGAAATATTTTCGTAGATAGATGCCGGTTCTCGGCTCGGGATGAAAGGAAGAAAATACGGCGAGAGGGGTGAATGCTAATTTGTAACACGGCTGTTCACGTAGTGTTCTTAATTATTAACAGCTCTGAGAACCATGAGGTTTCCAACCTCTATTATTGGTTATTATCATCTAAAATTATGAAAATAAATCAATTTTTATGGCGTAAAATTTTAACAATATATTGTTAATGCTTTTCTAACAACAACCTTTCAGAGGATGGCAGGTGTAACATAAATAGATGATTAAATTGAAATAAAAATATTATTGATTATCTAAGATGACAGAATAGTTTGATGCATCAGCATGGTCATCAAAATTAGCAAACCACTGCTGTTGTAAGGAATATATTGTTTTCTGTGTTAAATGGAATTTAAGACAAGTTTTTTTCGCTTATCACGTTTAACCGGGTAATTTCAGTACATTAATAATAATTTATATTTTTAAATGAATTTTTATTTCCGTTATAAATGCTTATATATGCTTAATATATTCTTTTCTGTGCTAACTTAAATTTAATACAAATTTATTTTCGTATATCACGTTTAACTGGTTAGTTTTACATCTACATGCTTATTATCTGTGAATTTTTACTACCATATGCTTAATATATTGTTTTTGTCTGCTAACTTGAATTTACATGCACTAAAAACCACGTTTACAAAATATCACGTTTACGGCTCGGCTCATCATCGATGAACCGCGAGCTTGGCGAGTAAAAATGCAACGGCGCCAACAGGTTCTTTCCCGAAGCGCCAACAGGTTCTCTGCGGATGAAAACCCAAAACCAGGATTTGTTGTAAAAAAAAAAAAAAAAAAAAAAAAAACTCTTTGCAATGTTATACTTAGTTTTATGGGAACAGTCAAAATACAATCCACCCATCTGTATTAGACATCTGGTTAGGAGCATGCCAGAAAAGTTGAATTCCTATTTTAGAAGAGAAATAAATTTTTCTGAGATTTCACTTTCTGTGTTAACATGCATATTCTTTTGTATTTACTCCAGATGCGCTGAGGCTTTGTTTTAATGTGTGTCTTGTTTTCGATTGCCATTGCACCACATTTTAAAAACTGATTTTAAAAATCTAAATATAAAACAAATCAACACATCCTGGTGAAAGTGATTTCTTTCTGTAAATAGATTAAGTTTTTTTGCTGTTATGCTGAAGCATTTTGGTCTTCAACTTAAGGAGGTTTGACAATAAGACATTTGATTTATTTAGACAGTGCATCTAAATGCGTAAAAGCAACTTTATTCAATGAGAGGAGATCAGACTGAAACTTACTGATATACAGTGGTGGCCAAAATTGTGGACACTTTTGGAAATTTTTATGTTTTTGAAATTTGTATGCTTATAGAAAACGTTACGTTTCACAAAATGCAAACTTGTATATATCATTTTAAAGAGAATTTATTACTGAATTCAATACAAAACACAAAATTCAATTATTTGCAATACAAAAAAAGTTAAGCGATAATAGTTATCGATATACATTAGATAGTGATGATTGCAGTGAGTTATCAGTACTTAGTAGGGTACCCTTTATTTTTTATTACAGCTTCACATCGACGTTTCATTGAGCTGACAAGAGTTTTAATTTCTTCTTTCGTTATTACATGATGCCAGGAAACAATTATAGACTCAATTAGTTCCCTTTTATTTGATGGGCACCTCATTCGGACAAGAGTTTTCAAAACGGTGCCACAAATTTTCGATAGGATTGAGGTCAGAACTGTTTTCTGGCCATGACAACAATTTAATGCTCTTTGTACGAAACCACTCTTTCGATATTTCGGCCGTGTGGCAAGGAGCAGAATCCTGCTGAAAAATAAACGAAGCATTGTTGGGAAAGAGATCTCTGATGGAAGGTAGAAGTTTTGGTTCTAGAATAGTGTCAATGTATTTTCTGGCATTCAGGGTCCCATCGATGACATGAAGGCGACCAATACCGTCTGCTGACATGCATGTCCAAATCATAACACTAACTGGGTTATTCACAGTTGCTTGAATGCAGTCAAGATGTAGCTCTTCTACTATTCTACGTCTTACATATTTTCACCCATCACTACCGAATAACGATATCTTAGTTTCATCACTCTATATAACTTGTAACCACTGATCATCTGTCCAATTAATGTGTTCCTTTGCCCACTGTAGTCTTTTTTTTTTTTTTTTTTTTTCGTTGCTGAAAATTAAGATAAGGCTTTTTTCGTGGAATTCTACCTCTCAGTCCAACATCTGTTAATCTTCTCCTGATTGTTCTTGAACTGACAGAAACACCAGCATCATTCAGATCACTTCTGATGGCCGCTGATGACATTTTTCTATCTTGGAGACATAGTCTTTTTATTCTTCTGTCATCAATAGATGTGGTGCACCTTTTTCGGCCTTTTTCTTCTTTGTTTTTTATTAAATTTGTCTCCTGATATCGTAAACAAAATTTTCGGACTCCAGATGTAGTCACTGAACCACCCACCTGTCTTGCAATTTCAGCACAGGAAAGACGACTTCTCGTAACACAATAATATTACATCTCTTTCTAGGTGTCCAATCTACTCTTTCATTTGATGTCATTGCTTTTTGACTAAATATTAAAAATTTTTACAAAAATTCCTACTTGTAATTTCAGTGTATAAGAAACAGGTCCTCCTTCTACAGAACAAAGCAAAAAATTCAAAAACATAAAAATTTCCAAAAGTGTCCACAATTTTGGCCACTACTGTATATGTATTAAAATAAAATTTGATATTTTTTAAAATTAATCCTTTGTGCAATTTAAGCACTGAGAATTTGTGTATTTGTTAACCATCAACACAGTTTTCTTAAATTATCTGAACCGTTTGAAAATGTTTGAAGTGGCCAGAGTGTGTACAAGTAAAACTTAGACAACTTGTATCTTTGTAGGTTATTATTACAGTCTTCTTAAACATTTTAAAACTGTCTGAATGTTTACAATGGCTTGAATATCATACTGTAATCTTTCAGGATTTCATCCTAATTTACAGCAGAACTTGATACTCCCTCCCTGAATCTTTTAATTTTTGATGCTGCTTTCTTAAATGTGGGTGCTTCTGCCAGTATAAATCTTTACAGGAAGTCTGCTTCATTTTTAAATTCATTTAGAAGAGGAGAAAAAAAAGCACCATTTTACATGATTTATTATTCATTTACAACTAATACAATTTGCTCTTGAGTTAAAACATTAGCCTTTGAAATTATGGGATATGCTGTATAGAGCTATGCCCATCTGTGTCTGGAAAACTGAGATACATTACGAAGGGAAAATAAATGAATGTTTGTTTTATTGTGTCATTCTAAATTATCAGCTCTTAAAATTATAAATTAGAAATGAAATATTTTTTATATTGAAGTTGATATCTAGTAGAATAATACCACTACTCGAACTGTCTAGGGTTGGCATAAGTAACTTCCATCTCTCCTTACATAAGCTAGAATATGCATGCCTCCTAAAGAGTCCTTTTAATATTGTATTTTCTGTAGCACTGCATAATTTATTACCAATAAACATATTGTTTCAAAATGAAAAATTACAGGCATTAATGTAATATATTTTGTATATTAAACAGTTTTCAAAATTGTCAGTTTTCCGTAGCCAAATTATTACAAGCGAAGAAACTCTAATGAAACACTTCCTTTCTCTAAATCATGCTCATTCCTGCTCCAAAAGAAAACTGCTTATTTAAATTTCTACATTTGATGTCACTGAATTGGATAATGCCTCATAAAATGTAACCAATTCATTTGCATATTCTTTAGCTTTCTTAAATTCATTTGTCTGAAACTCCAGTAACACTTCACAGAGTAATTATGAGTTTCGCTGCAGTATCTAATTGCATACCTTCTTGATGAATCACCTTATCGACATAAATAAGAATGTATTCTACCAGATCAATAAGATATATGAATATTTAAATGCTGTGATTTTTTTAATAAATTAGATGCCTCATTAAAATAGGAGTTTCCTTTTATAACTTTCTTTGAGCTTTTAAAAGGCGTATATTATATTTCCAAGTTCGTATTTTACTTTATTACTTTCATATCTCCCCTTCCATCTGGTTTCATAGGATGGTTTCAGCATCAAGTGAACACAAGACTATTCAGCATTTCATATATGCAAAAAATAAAATTAACAATCTTCGCACCATACTAAAAAAAAAAAATTTTTTTTAAGTAAATAAATAAGTTAGTGTAACTGTTGAAGATATAGCTATATCAATAGCAACCCAAATCATACTAAGAGCAGATAAAAAAGTATGTAACGTACCCTTGGGTGTTTTTATCTTGAACACGTATAAAATTACACCCAGTTATTCTTTGTGGCAGTTTAAAGTCTGGTGTGCAGTTTAAAACTGTTTAATATTTGTTTCTAATACTATTTTTCATAGCAGAGGTAATTTCATTAAAAATCATTGTAATTATTTAATTTTGAGGTTCTATTCCGTTTTGAGAACCGTCAAATATCGCCAAACTATTGTTGATGCCAGTGCTGCCAAAAATAATTGCGGCAACCCTAACGCAAGAAGGGAAGTATAATAGTAAATAACTATCTAAAAGATTAGGTACTATTCCGTTTTGAGGACCGTAAAAAAATTGCAGCGAAAATGTATGCGCAAAAGCGCCAAATCTAGCTGTTACGTAATGCCGTCAATAAACTTCGGAAGATATCCACGAGACAGTTTTATGAATAACTTTATTGAATGAACACGAGACTTTTAATGTTTTAATGACGCGAGTTTTATGTATTCTTTTTTTGTGGATGGCATCAGTTTTCGACGTTGCACGTTCTAATTCGTGTTTGCTTAGTGATAGAAGTGTTCTATGAATTTAATGTTGATATGAATTGAATTGAGATATATTGTATTTGTGTTCTGTTTATTGAATAATATCCTAGTTCCTGCTTTACTGTGAAACTGTGAAAATGCTGATGTCGAGTATTAATAAAAGAGTTTATTCGTCAGGAAGCATGTGCAGAATTCAAGTAGATAAGATTTATTTCTTTTTCTATAAATATTGAAATTGTAAACATATATTCTAATAGTAGACTCACTGTGTCTAATTATTATTAGGGTTTATATACGTATATATTAAGAACCTGTGCAGAACAACCTTTGACGGGTAGTCTCGGCGTAGTTCTGATATTTTTTGATAATATTTTCGTTACACTAGCCTACGCGCTAATTTCAGATTGCGAAAGTTTATATAGTTCTATATCTCTTAAGACGCCATTGAAATACTAGTTTAATTTTTTAAATCCTTTTTTATTTAATTTTTTTAATATTCTATGGATTTAACAATTTGGGAATATCCCATGACGATAAGTCTGCAATAGAATTTTGGATAAAGTGCAGAATCACTCACTGCTTGACGCGTTTTTAATAACTGAACATACTCTGTATCCATGTACACATCGAGCTATTTTCACTTAAAAAAAAAAATCTCAGAATTGCACAAAAATGGCACTGCGCACCCTTGACTTTATCTATGTACACATCGATCTATTTTCACTTAAAAAGTCAAAGAAAATTGACAAAAATCCAATTGTTTTTACCCTTTTAAAAAGCGACCAACAAATAAGTGGGCTATTCTGCACTTTACAGAGAATTTTTTCAAAGAAAAGGCATCATTCTTTATAGAAAATTATATTTGAACAACCAACGAGATGAAATTATGCTTTAGCGATAACTCGGTAGCGAAATAGCGATGCAGGCATCCATTCAGTTATGTTTAACAGTTTTTATATAAATTATAATAATGATCTGAAATAGTTATTCACTCTTATGCTTCCATTCAGTCATGTTCAGCCTTTTTTATATAAATTATAATAATAAAAAAGTATTATATGAAATTAACCTTTCATCTAAATTAAAACATCAATCTTAAATAGTTATTTACTATTATACTTCCTTTCTTGCACTAGGGTTGCCGCAATTATTTTTGGCAGCACTGGCATCAACAATAGTTTGGCGATTTTTTACGGCCCTCAGAACCGAATAGTACCAAAGATGGTTGTTTTAATTTATATGAAACGTCAATTTCATATAATATATTTTTATTATATGAAACGTCAATTTCATATAATATATTTTTATTATTATAATTTATGTAAAAAAGGCTAAACATAACTCAATGGAAGCATAAGAGTAAATAACTATTTCAGATCATTATTATAATTTATATAAAAAATGCTAAACATAACTGAATGGATTGCTGCATCGCTATTTCGCTACCGAGTTATCACTAAAGCTTAATTTCATCTCGTTGGTTGTTCCAACATAATTTTCTATAATGAATGATGCCTTTTTGAAAACATTCGATTGTAGACTTTTCATCATGAGCAATTCCCAGATTTGTTAAATCCATAGGATATCAAAAAAGGATTTAAAAATTAACCTAGTATTTCAATGGCGTCTTAAGAAATATAGAGCTACAGTCAAAAGTCGTTAATTCGGACACCCATAATCCGGAATGATCTATAATCCGGACCTCAAAGCTACAAACTTTTTGCGCATGCGTCGCATTGACGCATGCGCGTAAGACCTTTACGGCTGCAAATATCCGTGTGCGCATGCGCAAAATACGTTTACGAGTGCGCGTTTAATCTATAACGGACGGTATAAGCTAAGCTAAAATTATCTAATTCAGTTAATGTTGCAGATTGCGTTGTTTCTTAATCTTCGAATTGGATCCGGCTTATTATTTTTTGCAGACTGTTAGAGCAATTTTATAAAAGTAAGCTTGAACTTTCGATTATGTCAAATAGAATTTTCGATATATATTTACTAATATGTAAAGGATCTACAAAGCGAAAGTATGTTTCGAAGTCCATTAAACAAAAAGTGGAATTGCTGCAAGAAATGGATAAAGGCTTATTTTTCGTTTCTCTAACCATTCCGAAATCTGTTTATCAATTTCACGCTGCTCTGCGGCGGGAGGGGGAGAACGCCGTGGCGCGCAATGAATTGGAAGTTGATCTGTCAGCACTATCCTTATCTTCAGGGCAGATGTTTTTATTTTATTTGGCTTATAATTCCTTACTAAATATAGTATTTCATCTCGATGTACTCCGTCTTTGATATGATTTAAATCAAATTCCTCGTCATTATAATTCGCTTCCGATACTGAAGAAAGTGACACAGAGGTTATTGAAAACGAAAAAATTTCGATTTTGAAATTCCGTATTCTCGACACAGCAATTATAGGACTTGAACAGCGGAACATTGTAACTGAAGAAGAAATTATGTCTGTTTATAGAATTAAAGATAAAGTATTATCACATAAAACGAAGCAACTTAAACAACTTACATTGAAAGAAATGTTTAATAAAGTAAACTAATAAATATTAAGCTTTTTTTTGTAAATTTTGATAACCTTTAGATCATAATTGTTCTTTATCTCATAAATTACGGTTTCATATTTTTAATTTTATAATTTCTGCATGCCATCTTACCAGATTTAAACTGATGATCTATAATCCGGAAAAATCGATAATCCGGAATCGCCGAAGTCCCGGCGAGTCCGGTTTAACGACTTTTGACTGTACATGTAAACTTACGCAATCTGAAAACAAGTGTACGCTAGATTTGGCGCTTTTGCGCATACATTTTCGCTGCAATTTTTTACGGTCCTCAAAACGGAATAGTACCAATTTCGAACATCCTTGCTAAGACAGGTATTAAATTCTCCAGGCTTTCGTTACTCATTGAACATTCTCATTCGACAAGCTTCGTATATGGCCATTAATTTAAATTGACCTAGAAAGTTCCCATTGATTTCCTAGCTTTTCTTGATCGTTGCTTAGAAGAAGATTTTCCCTCTGGTGGAAACTGATAGAAAACTATTTAAAACTAGCTTCCATATGTTTACTTTCTCCTTAATTTGATTTTGTGTTACTTGATTCATTACCTTTGATTTTTCATATGTTAGACGTAATTCCACTTGTAGATATGACTTATGATTTCGAGAAAGATCATTAAGCAGAAGCTTAGACAGTCCTTTCCTTTTTCTGTATCCAGGTCGCAATTAGAATCGAACTGGTCTTGACACCAGCAGTACATAACCTTCTTTTGCCAGTGTGCAAGCTAACAACGCTTCACTTTCTGACGATTTGGAAACCGACTAAAGTAGTAATAAACTCTGAAATTATATCTTGTTTCTTTTTCTATGAAAAATATAAAACTCGTCAACAAATATGCATCAAACATTGTGTGCACAGCTTCTAGTCAAGTTCTCCGATCTAGAATTCTCATTAACAAATATGTATCAAACATTGCGTCTATGGTCATTCTCTGTCAAGTTCTCTGATCTCTTGATTACACACTGAAAAGAAATAAATTGTTTCCCACTTTTCATCTGCTTCATGGATATCGAAATCAGTTAACTATTAATTTAACCAATAAGACTAAATTTTAAGTTAATTCCACTATTATATTGGTTTTCTCTTCTCTTAGGCCTTCTTGTCGTGAAGTTTCCTTCAGCAGTTTCATATTGCACTTTTTCTTTGCTCTTTGACATATAAGGACACAATCTACATTCAACAAAGACAGCAAGTCGACCAAAAATTCACAATCGATAAATGTAGTGGGTAAAAGTTTACAATTGGGTGCCCCTTGTTTATTGGCGATTCTTTTTTGACGCCAAGATCGGCGCCAGGAAGTCACAATTTCAAGATGGCCGCTACACAAAACCAAAATAAGAAGTCGAAGAATTGCAAAAACTATCGTGGTAACCAAAAGTGATGTTTCATCGCCAAAATTTTTTTAAAAATGTCGCCAATCGAAGGGGCACCCAATTCTACACTAAAGCTATGTAATGTTTCAGAGTGCTCATCGGTACTGCGCAAGTTTGTGTAGTAAGTATGCGAAAACTTATGCGCTAAGTCTTTCAAATTTGGAGCCCCATCCACAGACGAGCGTTGTGGGTCTCATACTTCGTATGCGTATATCTTGAAAATGTGCATATATTGAAAGCGCGACTTAGGATATATTATTAGATTTTTACATAGCATTGTTCTAACATAGATATTTTGACACAAAATCGGACTTATCTGAAATGGCATGGCGATTTTTTTTCATATTTTCATTCTACTACTCAAATTATGCCCAAATATTAAATTTTAAAAAATCTGATCAGAAACTCACCGAGAAATTTAATAATTGATCTTGGCGCACTTTTTTCAGTGTGCGCCAAAAATCATTCACTTGGCGGAATTCTTAATTTATAGCAATCTATTTTCCTTTCTTTTTTCTCATTGTACACGAGCGAAAAAATTTTCATCGTTCGTACTTTCAAACAATTTTAGCAAAGTGTGTAAAACACATCTGGCGTTATTATCGCTTATAACAAATATGCCAAATTTAAAAACGCGCCATTATATAAATTTACGTATATCTTTGGAAATTTTGAACAAAAAACTCTAATTTTTTTAAGGTATACCTAAAAATACATTTTCTTTCAGCTGATGTTAAAAATTTGATAGGTTATAGTTTAAAAATTTGTAAAAATTATTAAAAATACAAATTTTGAAAACAGATCAGAAAATAGCTGTGAATTTTATTTGAATTGAACTTAAGTTTCGAATTGTGAAAAAAAGAATCAATTAAGTTAAAAAAGAAAGATTAATAAAATAAATATATACCAAATTCAATTAAAATCGAGGAGCTGAAATTTTGAGAGCTAATTTTTTATAAATTACTCGTGTGATTTTTTACAATACTTCGCATTTTGGCATAATTTGAATCATAGAATTGAAATATGGAAAAAAATTGGTATGTCATTTCAGGAAAAGTTCGATTTTGCGTCAGAATACCTATTATAGAATTTTTCAGAATGGATAGCTCGGACTAAATGAATGAAAGAGTCTCACAACAAGAATAATGCTAGGCATAAATCTAGTACAGTACAAAGTCCGTAATCCGGACTCGTCGAGACGTCGGCGATTCCGGATTAGGGGTTTTTCCGGATTATAGATCATCAGTTTAAATCTGTTAAGAAGCCATGCAGAAATTATACAATTAAAAATATGAAACCGTAATTTATGAAATAAAGAGCAATTATGATCTAAACTGTATCAAAATTTACAAAAAAAAAAAGCTTAATATTTATTTGTTTACTTTAGTAAACACTTCTATCAATGTAAGTTGTTTAAGTATCTTCGTTTTCTGTGCTAATACTTTCTCTTTAATTCTATAAACAGACATAATTTCTTGTTCAGTTACAAAGTTCCACTGTTCAATTCCTGTAATTGCTGTGTCGAGAATACCGACTAACTTGTCAATCGAAATTTTTTCATTTTCAATAACGTTCTCTCTTACTTTCTTCACTATCGGAAGGTATGGGTAAACGCTTTACTGGCTTTATGCGCATGCGTAGCGGACGCGCGCATCAAACGCGCATGCGTAGGTTTGTTGCTTTGAGGTCCGGATTATAGATCATTCCGGATAATGGACGTCCGGATTAGAGACTTTGTACTGTAGTATACATCCTAAGTTTCGCATTCCGGACATGAAAAATGTAAGTTGTATTTCGTCAATCAGCCCAATAGAACGGGAGATATAGAAGTCAACCTTTTTTTTATCCCAAAGGGCTATTAGTTTCAAAACGGCATTTTGCATCATTTCACTTTCTGCGTTGATTGGCTTTTCAAACTGTTGCCACCAAATATTACCGCCATGATTATATTTAAAGAAATTAAATAATCAAGAGTCTGCATGAATGAAAAAACAACGGTACCTAGAGCCATCAAATTTTGAATAACGTAGTCCTCCAACCGAATATAGGAAGCCGAATTTTGAATTTCGAATTTTTTTAATTATCTATTTCAAATTTTGTAAAACTTTAACGAATTTTTGATAACAAACTCAACGATTTCAAAGCAAGCAATGGCAACATTGCTCGGCGGGGAGGGGATATCTCCAGCGCGCGAGACTGTGTTCCGGAAATTCTAATGTTCCGAAAATTCTAAATGCTGTTTTTAAATATTTTATGAGATTGCTGTTGAATTGAATTTTATGTGGTTTAGGTGCGAAGAACAAGATATTGGATAAATTAAGGTAACACACAAAAGATTAAAAAACCGTCTTTTTAGGTGTAATATAAAATCTAAAAAGCTTTCAGAATATTTTTGTTGTTGTTGTTTCAAGATGTACCTCTTTCATACTACTATCCGATGATACAATAAATTGATTCGACACTGCTGATTAGACTAAGCTTCGTGAAGATTCCCTCTTCCTTAGTATATGAAAACTATTATACATTTAGAACTTTATACGTGTGATGAATATACATTATTTGTAAGAATGCAAGTGGGTGTATTTTCAGTGCAATTCGCAATTATTTTCCAATTATGTTTCCTTTTTAGTCCAAAGGGGCTTTGTCCCTGAAGGACTATTGTTTTCGTTTTGCGATTTTGCGTCGGACTCATAAACGTCGGTTCACTTTTCAAACTGTTGCCACAAAATGTTAGAGTCCTGCATTATATTTGAAGAAATTAAATAATGAAAAGTCTGCATAAATGATTGTCTATTTCTCGCATTGTGATAAAACAATGGTACATAGAGCCATCGAATTTTGAATGACGAAATCCTACTGCGAATATGGGCATCTGAAATCCCAAATTTGGAATTTGTTTTATTATAGATTTTATATTTTGTAAAACTTTAACGAATTTTTGATTTACAAACTCAATGCTTTAAAAGCGAGAAATGGCAACGTTATATAGAAAAAAAATACTTTTATCTCCAGCTCGCGAGACTGTGTATATCGGAAATTCTAAAGATATGCTTAATTTAACATTATTTTGCGATATTGCTCTTGAACTGAATTTTATGGTTTAAGTGCAAAGAACATGATATTTAATAAATAAAGGTAACACTCAAAACGTTAAAAAAACGCCCCTTTGGACGTAATTTAAAATCTGAAACATTTCAGATTTTTTTTTTTTTAATTTTTTTTTTTTTTTTTTTTTTTTTTTTTTTTTTTATTAGTCCAAAGGGGTTTTGTCCCTGAAGGACTATTGTTTTCGTTTTGCAATTTTGCGTCGATTCACTACAATCGGCGAATCACTTTTCAAACTGTTGCCACAAAGTATTATCGACCTGTGTTATACTTAAAGAAATTAAATAATGAACAATCTGCATAAATGTATGTATATTTCTCGCATTGTGATAAAACAACGGTACATGGAGCCATCGAATTTTGAATGACGTAATCCTCCTACGAATATTGGCATGTGGATGCCCCAATTTGAAATTTGGAATTTCTTTTATTACCGATTTCCTACTTTGTAAAACTTCAACGAATTTTTGATTAACAAACTGAACGATTTTAAGTCTCTGTATCGGAAATTCTAAAGATATGCTCATTTTAAAATTATTTTGCGATATTGCTGTTGAACTGAATTTTATGGTTTAAGTAAAAAGAACGTGATATTTAATAAATAAAGGTAACATACAAAATGTTAAAAAAAAAATTTTTTTAAAGGCATCTTTGGACGTAATTTAAAATCTGAGACATTTCAGATTTTTTATTTATTTATATTTTTTTTAATTTTTATTTATTTATTTATTTATTTTTATTTATTATTTATTTTTTTTTCCATTAGAATATTATAGTCAAAAACCAGACAAAATATTCCTATCAGTCCTTCTTTGTGTTCCAGGAGAAATCTGCAGTTTAGCAAAATCATATCATTAGTCTTGAGAATTCGACATCTGTAGAAAAAGAGCGTGAAATCTTTATGATAGGATTAAGCTGTCTGTTCGAACTTCATTCAGTTATTTCTTGATAGAGGAACAACAGGTATGTTTTAATTCCCATGCCTTTGACAATTTTCTGTAAATTATGCAATTTTATTTTATGTAAATTATGCAATTTTATTTTTAATCCACAAATCATTTTCTTTTGAATTCATTTATGAGACTGAAATTTAATTAGATATGAGAGATTACAAATCTTATTGTTTGAACTGATGAGCGGATTTTTAGAAAATTCGAATTTAAGCCTCCCTCTTTCATTAAAATTTAGTGAGTCCTGAGTTCCAAATTAGGTATAAAATACCTGAACGCTAAGGTACGAAATTTTAAGATTTAGGACACGGAATATGCATTTATTATTGCATTTTCAATGCTGTGATTGGCATTGTCGGTAATTCTACTGTTAAGGCTGCGGATGTCCTCCTAGACAGTGGCATAGCTAGGGTGCGGCACCATCTGTCCTCGGGTGCAGCATCCAGGGGGCACCAAACTGATGTTACGAAATTTTATAATGAAATATTTTCCATTCTTAGCATACAGAAAAGAGGACAAAATCTTCAATTCTTCTCGGGCACTGAAAGCTTTAGTTACGGCTCTGCCCAAAGACTTTGTCTATTGAGGTGGGAAACGTGAGAATTTGTTACTTCTATTCCTCCACCACAATCTTCTCGAGAGAACTTTCGGATTGATGGTTTTTTAAGTGCTATAATTCTGCATCATCAGACTCAATCCTTATTTCATCTGAGAACAAAACATTCTACCAATGACTTGGCATTCATTCTTTACAGTATCTTCCCTTTTGTATCTCACTCCTTTTGTATACTGCGGTAACGTTAACCCATGGTACATTTAATAGGTGTTTATGAATCTAAATCCTAATGATCTGGTCTTTTAGAGCAGTACTAATCAAAGTTTCTTTGGCTCTCAACTCCAGTATCCTCAATAAGAGGACCCACTAGCGGTTCGAATCGGATCTCCGGTGAAGTTTTCCTTCTTTTTTCCCATGTGTAACGTGGCCACGAGCCAGTTTCACTTAAAAAGTCCTTCCTGAAAGAGTGTTTTGCCCATGAATTATTGAAGAGATTTTCAGTTCTATGGACGCTAATCATGTGACCAACGAATTGTATTTATGATTAAATAAGACCACTTTTTGATGGGCTTTACTAAATCCTTTGCTTTGGATACGCCTTGACCTCTCAGATGTCTTTGCTACTCACGTAACAACCGGTCACACTCCACCTGCACCTCCGACTCTATCTTCTGGACCCATAGTCATGCATTCCTCTACATGAAACGCCATTCTAGGCATCAAATTGATTCGGGCGCGAAATTGCACAATAATCGCGGCTTCAACGATATTTGGAACTTGAAGTGTTTTTTCCCATGTGTGACGTGGATACGAGCCCGTTTCCTTTAGGAATTCCTCCACGAAGGCATCCTTATTCTTTAGGCAGATAGCCTTAGTGTGCTTTGCCTTAATTAACTAGACCAAACCTTAACGAAGGCATCTCCCTCGAATTTCTTTGCCTTAATCAAATAACCTAAATAAATAGTCAAAAAAGAAATGTGATGGCCCGAAACTATGCTTTTTGTATCTCTACGAGTCATTAGTCAAATAGAGCTGCAATTTATTAACTTTGTAGATTAGAAGTTATCTTTGTTACGGGTTAACAGCATTATAAACTTTCAGAAAATGGTCTCACGTTCTTAGGATATTAATATGTTATATATATATATATATATATATATATATATATATATATATATATGTGATGTACCAACTTTTGTCAGGAATAAATAGATTGTTGAAGAATCAAAAATGTAGTCGTAGCTTAAATTATCAGACGATAAGTTTAAAAAACAGGATCCATTTATTATTGGTCAGGAGAAATAGCAGTTACAAAATCAGATATCCGGAGTAAATAAAAAAGATCTACTAATAACATTTTGTATGAGGTTTACTGCATCGTGACATTTAAGAAAAAGCCCCCGATATTCCTTTGCGAGTCCTTTTATAGCCTCTGGAAAGGCGGAGCTTCCAAGAAAATGAGGTCAGCCAATCCAGTTCGCTTTAAATATTTCCAGAACATTCTATAACTGGACGTGTAGAAAAAGGCGGGAAAAACAACTTGACTACGGGGCTGTGGATTTAATTCCACGTACTTTCAAATAAGAGACCAACGCCATTAAAAATGAAAAGAACATACATTTAGAATTTTAAGTGTATTCTTGATTATGGAATTTTATTATTACAAATATATATATATATCATCTAGTCTGTTGTGCAACATTGACGAAATGCTTAGCTTTTCTGCCATAATACTATTACAATGAATGTGCAATCAAATGATGAAACTCGTATTCGAGATATCGCTGGAAATGAAATATTCCAGTGTGTTTCCATGTTTATTATATCCTCAAAGGGACAAAAGCAAACTCTGTTATTTTTCTGCCAAAGGGGCATTAAGAGTTTAAGACATGTGGAGGTAAAATTAAAAATGCGTAGTCCTAAGTTTTCTCTTGCTTACACATATGTAACTTATTTTATAGTTGTATATGACACGTTTTTCGTTCTATGCATGAATAAGTATTGTACATGGGAAATAAAGAAATTGTTCGTTCTTTCAGTTTATTTGCTGTTTCAAAGTAGCTATTATATTAAAGAGAAAATTTTCAGAAGAAAAAAAATGACGGAAAAGCATTAAGAATGTCCGAATTGGTGTTAAAATCATAATTTGTAAATTTTATTTCCTGTAGGCTTTTTTTAATGAGAATTTTTAAAACTACTAAGACTGAAAAAATAATCATATGTTACAAGAGTGGCGAAAACGTAATATCAAAATTCATATGCGGGCAGAATGTTAACCTAAATACTGTATGTAATACATATATGCAGTATACATAAGCATTTAACACAGATTTATTCATAGTTCCTTCAGGCATTTAAAAAATTCGCAACTCCACCCAAATATGCGCACCTGGAAGCCCAAACTTTGAATTCCGAATTTTATATTTCATATATCGTAAAACAAACTTTAAAGAATTTTTAACAAACTCAACTATCTGAAAGCGAGCAGTGGACACACTGTACGGATTAAAGCATTATTATCTTCAGCGTGCGAGGATGTATGTCAGAAATTCTAAAGGTATGCTGTTTTAAATATTGTTGCGTTATTTTCTTCCTTCACGTTCGTATGGGGTTTTGTGTGGATTTGGAGTGAATAAAGACGACACTTGATGAAGTATCGAAACCCACTTTATTTGCCAGTATTGACAGGACAGCTCCAAAACAGGCTTTACAGTCGTCGATGAACTACCATAAACACGCTGACACGATCAGCGACACAGCCTTCAGGTTATCAGGCTATGACGGTGGAAACAGCTTCATTGCAAAGCACCAGAGTACAGCTCCCGACTCTGCTCGGTCGTTTTCGGAACTTCACGCTACAACTTGCGATACACTCGACGACACGCAGAGCACAGCTCCCGACTCTTCGGTTCAGTCGTTCCCGGAGCTCAACACGCTCTCTCGACGATGCACTGCGATACGCTAAGAGATAACCGCGATACGCTAAGAGACTCCTTCGGTGAACTCGACAACCCACTCGGCACTCTCTGTCCGGCTGTCAACTCGGATCGACTCCGCAGGGATTCACTCGCTAGACGAGCCATCAACTTGATACTAACTATCAGCTCGCTAGACGAGGCACACACTCTAACTGACTGCGAACCAACAGGGTTATATAGCTTTCGGCTTGTGTTCGAGAACATTCTGGGCTAAACCGGTAAGAATTCGTTCCAGAAGGTTCTCCATCCGCCCATGGCATATCGCCAAATGGGTGATTTCTCGCCAAATGTGGCAACCCTAAAACTGCTTTGCGGAAAAGCTATCTCACCGCGCCTGTACATTTCGTAACAATATATTGTGATTTTGCTACTCATGAATTTTATGTGGGGTAAATGCGAAGAACATGATATTTAATTAATAAATTTAACCCACAAAAACCTAAACAATAAAAAGACAAATTCTGCAAGACATCTTTCTAAGAAAATTTTACATTGCTATGATAAACTGAGGAAAAAACTGGGGGGGGGGGAATTGAAAAATTTATGCCAACACTTAACACTGCATCGAGAATTCTAAACGCGTGCTGCTTTTAAAATTTTTGTAATTTAGCTGTTGAATTGCATATCGCGTAATTGTATGTCGCTAAAGGAGACGGTAGACTTTAAAATAGCTAAAAAATCAACCAAAATATTGAATTTGTTTTTTTACTCTGGTAATATTCCATATACAAAACTACATCGTAGGCAAAAAACCGAGTTCAAATATTTTAATTTTTAAACAAGTTACAAGTATTTCAACTGTGTAAACAACGTAAACTTTACCCTTTAAATTTTGGAGAAAACGTAAACAATGTATTTCAACAGCTATTTATTGGTGTAATAATTTATATATTTGCCCAAAAGAAGTGTTTATTTCTAAATAAAAGGCTGAAAATGTCAAGTATTGACAACAATTAATGAATTTAACATTGGTTATGTGAATGCTAAATGTGTAGAACAGGAGGAAATAAACTCGTTTTCCCTACTCGTTGCCAATAAGCGTGATCAACGTCGCTTGAACCAAAGCATAAAGAGGAGTTTACCTGCTTGGAAAAAAAAAAAAAAAGAAAGAAATAGTGAAAAATGTTGCATTAAAGAAAGGTAAAAAATATTGCATAAAAAGCATTAAAAGATAATGTAAATGTAACAAATGAAGGTAAAACATATGATGCGAGTGAATTTTAAAAGTTTCATTGGATATATAAAGCATAAATTGTTTCTACCTCCAACTTCGAATCCCATACCAATTTGCGATCTGTTTGTTTTTCTCATATTTGATATTATGAGATTAAAATAGTTAAATGATACGAAAATGTTATCTAGTGTCTACATATTCATATTTAAAGTTAATTTGCTGTTTCTCATGACCATGTATTAAAAATAAGTTTGAAGAAAAACTTTAAATTCAGTTTTCTTAAAACAAAATTTTTCGCAGTTCGTATGTCTTGAAAATGCACCATGCGTCTCATTTTTAGTTAAAAATGAATGATATTCGAAAGAAACTATCTTGTTATACACTGACTACCAATAAGTATTTGGACACCTATGCAAATGATGATATGTGCCGTCTCAAGGTACGCCACGGACTCCGCCGGTGAGAAAGGTATAATTATCGGGTATCACAAATGTGGCCGGTCCTTAAGGGACATATCTAGCGATCTGAAGTACCCAATATCGACAGTGGCCTATGTGATTAAGAAGTGGAAGGTGAGCGGTGATTGTCGGAATGTGCTCCGAATCGGCAGACCAACGAAACTGAGGCATAGAGACCGACAAGTGCTGTTCGGAGAAATTCGGAAGAACCGCACCCAAACGATAGCCCTCATCCGCGAGGAGTTTCAACAGGCATCCGGGAGTATTGTTTCAATGAATACCATCCGTAAGGAAGCACATCTGCTTGGTTTTCATGGTCGTGCTGCTGCCCATAAGCCTTTGATCACAAAGTCCAACCGTGCTGCTCGGTTAATGTGGTGCAAAGCACATCGAAATTGGACCGTAGATCAGTGGAAACGGGTTCTTTGGAGTGACGAATCAAGGTTCACCCTTTACCGTTCGGATGGCAGGGTCTGGGTTTGGCGTCTACCTGGAGAACGTCTCCTGCCAGAATGCATTGTGCCAACAGTCAAGTTCGGCGGAGGTGGAATTATGGTCTGGGGGTGTTTCTCCTGGTATGGGCTGGGACCCTTGGTCCCCATTCATGGTAAGCTCAACTCCGATGCCTACTGCACTATTTTGGATCACAATGTGCTTCCTACGTTGTGGCAGTTTTACGGGTTGGACACCTGTTACTTTCAGGACGACAATGCCAGTTGTCATGTTTCGACGTTAACCAAGGCTTGGTATGGTGCCAATGGAGTTCATCGAATGGACTAGCCTGCCCAGAGTCCAGACCTGAACCCTATCGAGAACCTCTGGAACGAGTTGCGAGTTGCATCGCCGAATTCAGGGGTGCACTCACTACCCGTGCAAAATTGGTGAAGGAACTTCTATGTCTTCTCCAAGCCGAGTGGAAGAAAATACCACTAGCTGTCATACAAAGACTTGTGGAAAGTATGCCCCGGAGGGTCCACGCTGTAATTACCTCTCGTGGAGGCTCTACCAACTATTGATTTTGAATAAAGTTAGTTTTTCTTTTCTAACACAGGTGATTTATTGGTAGTCAGTGTATGTTAGAGTAGATCTAAGTACGCATTTTTGGATATGAGGTTATTAAGAGTTTAAACTTGTGATAATGTTTAACAAAGGTGACATTTTTCCGAAAACCGGGTTTAAGTTCAAAAAAATCCCTCTTAAAAATTCCTGATCCATCATATTCAATAACGGATACACAAAAACTTGTCATGTCTTTATAACTAACTTAAAGAAAAAATTAGGAAAAAGTATTAAAAATTAGCGCGCAAGGAGCATTTTAAATCTTTAATTAAAATAATTAAATATTTGTTTTAAAAAATTTTTGATTTATAATGAATTGAAATTTTGATCACATATTTTATAAACCGATGTTATAATACGTAGATGTATAAAATTTCTCGTTGAAAACACACAAACATAAAAAAACTAATTTTTAAAGTCCTCCGTCCCTTTAAGTGAAGAGAAAATGATGCGTAATAATAAAGCTAAAAAAACAAAAAAAAAAAAAAAAAAAAAAGGTTAGCAGGAGTCTCAGTGAGAGCTTAGAAAAACCCTAACAAACCCTTTTGGGCAACCGTTAAAATTTGAACCCTTTCAATTTTTTTTTAATATTTATGTGTGGTATTGATTAAAATTTCATTAGTAATATTTTAATTAAATTATGTTACTTCCATACACAATCTTGCTTTCAGAGTCAGCATGTCGCCACTGGGTCTTTTCATACTTCTTCTTCAGGGTGCATATCTGGTCCATTCCTTTACAAACCTATGCCCTCCCGTTGAAGATTTGCAACCGTGTTATTGCGTGAGCGATGGAAAAGCCATTCGAGTGGACTGCATGCAAGTAACATCCGTGGAAGAAGTCAGAACAGCTCTCCAAAGCGTAAAGGGTATAAAGAGAGTATTCATAGATTTCCTACGGGCTCGCCTCGACAAAATACCTTCCGATTTGTTTAAAGGTCTTCATGTTACGAAACTATCTTTCACTAACTGTGAGCTGAAGGCTTTTGGCGATGAAGGTAGATCTGCCTTGGAAGGTTTGGAGGATATCATAGAGGTAAGAAATAAATTTAAGTCAATAATTAGAAAACGTATTTCTTATCGATTTAATTTCTGTATTCGCTTATTTTGCATGTTTAATTCAAATGCAAATCAGCCTAAGAAATACTGAAATCTGTGGGTAATCTTTGGAATATGCTAACAGGTAATTTGACGACATTTTGGTAAGGCGATAAAGATTACTAGCTAGGACTTTAGCAGTGTACATGGATAAAATCAAGAGTGTGCGCAATGCCATTTTTGTGCAATTCTGGGATGTTTTTTTAAGTGAAAATAGGTCGACGTGTACATGGATGATACTGTGTATGTGCAGTTCTTAAAAACGCGGCAAGCAGTGGGCGATTCTGCACTTTCTCCCAATATCGCGCCTAATCTTCGTCATGATTAAGCACTTTTGTTCCATAAAAGTTCTAGCATAAGCGAAATTCGGCTAGCAGATTGTTAGAAACAAATGTTGAGTAAAAAAAAAAAAAAAATGCCTTTACTTCGTGAAAACAAAATGGCGTCCCCCCCCCGAAAAAAAAACTAGCAGGTTGCTGAAGCAGGGTTGGTCGCCAAATGTTCCCCAAAAAATTGCCAAGTTACCATAATCCGAAGATTAACCACCTCTGTATTTTGTTTTTCTTTTATTAATACACTGGTTTCCAAAAATTAAGGAAAAATCACAAAAATAGCGATAACTCGTTAAAAATTAGC
The DNA here is from genome assembly GCF_044657685.1 of Stegodyphus dumicola. Classification (NCBI taxonomy): domain Eukaryota; kingdom Metazoa; phylum Arthropoda; class Arachnida; order Araneae; family Eresidae; genus Stegodyphus; species Stegodyphus dumicola. The sequence goes on from NC_140774.1 coordinate 185,104,889, forward strand.
CAATCCGTATAAAATTTGAATAGGTTGCCAAATAAGAATTGCTGAGTAAAACTGCAGTATGCAAATTAGTGGCGCTGCAATCGAAATGTGTTATCAAAGACGAGCATTAAATTGCATGGCTCTAGTGTAGAATTGGGTGCCCTTTCGATTGTAGACAAATTTTGTTCAATTTTGGCGATGAAAACCCATTTCTGGTTACCACGATAGTTTTAACTTAGTTTTAGCTTCCATTACCGTCACCTTTATTTATTTAGTTACCTTAACTTTCTTTTAACCTTATATGACGTTATCATTTTCTTGTTTTTTTTTTTAGTAGATCGATGTGTGCATGGACACCGAGTTTGTGCAATTGTTTGATTTCTTTTTTTGATTTTGTGTAGCGGCCATCTTGAAACTCTTCAAACTGGCGCCGTGCTTCTGGACACCAACAATAAGCCCTTTTGCAAATGGTGAAAGATCTGGCATTTTTCCCATTTTACTTCACTCTTACACCTTACTTATCATTCTAACCACGTGTAACCTACGTCATAAAAAATTTTGCATACTTCATCCCTAGCACGCATTCAAATGAAAATCTCAAAGGTTTCTAATTCATTGGTCAGTGTGTGTATGTAAATAATTTTAATGAGGTTACGTTTAAAATTGTAGTATCTTTTGTGTAATATAAAAAGAAACATTGGCGACCATTTGGCGACACTTTGGTCCAATCCCTGTATAACTATAAGTAGTATTATAATTGTATAACTGTAATTGATCTCTATATGTAACTGTAACGGCGTTCCAATAATTTCGAGTACTAAAGATTTCTCGGCGGACGGTAGAAAACTATATAAGACTGGAGAAGGTATCAGTTTTTCAGATTTATTTCAGAGTTGACTTCGGAGTTTTGCGAGTTTCGCCTTTTAGATGCGCCTTGCTTTGCGCTGAGTGTAACTTTCTTAGTAGTTTGAAGAGTAACTACTAATTGTACTCGGTGATACTGAGAATAATATAAGAGAATTTTTGTGAAAATTCCAACAAACATTTTTTGTTGTTTCTTTTGGTAAAACAAATGTTATCAAGCTATCATTTGTTCTGTAAGCATTCAATCTATTACGAACCCGTACTTTTCGAAATTACCGGACGGCATATGATTGCAGTTACATATAGGTATCAATTACAGTTTTTCAATTATACAGGGACTTGACCAAAATGTCGCCAAATGGTTTTCAGATTTGGCAGCTTTTGGCGATTTCTCCCCAAAATCGGCAACAAAAATTACTCGCCAAAACCGTCGCCATCTTGGCGATATCTTGCCAATTTATCAAGATATCCATTTGCCAAGTGTTAAATAAACTTACCCTTGTAATCTTTCCGGCAAAGCTTCATCCTCTTCAGCCGCCCTTTTGTGCTACATTATACGGAATATACTACAGTCTTAAACATAACTTCACTAAAAATACTTACATATATACAAAATTTATAGTATTATAATTCTACGCTAACCATTTCCAGTTGACTCCAGAAGAATTTTCCATTAATAAAACTGCCCTCCCAGAGAACAGTGTTAACCATTTTGGGAGTCCGTATAAAGCGCTCTAATTAGTTTATGTTGAGTAGTATGAATTTCATATATTTGAGTAAGTTGCTATCTTTCTTATTATAAATTTACAGGAACTCTCGATTCACTTCAGCTTTTCGGAAGAAAATGAACTTAAGTATTTGAATGTTTCTCAACTGAGAGCTCTCGAAGATCTGGAAATCGAAGGAAATGGTCTTACAAAGATGGGCAACGAATTTTTTAAAGACGGTCCAGAAAATGTGAAGAATCTTTACATCATGACCAATTTTATCGAGGAGCTCGGGGATAAGGCATTCGCATCTTTGTACAATTTAAAAAACCTTTGGCTGACAGGCAATCGTTTTAAGACTGTGCATAGAAGTATGTTTCCTACACCAGCACTATATCTGGCGTCACTAGATCTCACGTAAGTATAGGTATTTAATGCTACAAATATTGCCCTAAATTTAATGCATTTCATTTACAGTTGTTTATAGTTGACGAGAGTTGTTGATGCTGCTGTCTTGTCCATGTACTTCATGGTTGTCAGAGCCTCAAGGAGGTTGGACTTCTACTTTCCACCCAATTATGAGCACCCCGCGGATGGTCGATGAAAGTCTCCCAACTCTCTTCTCTACCATCAAACCATGCGAGAGGACTTTCGACTTGCCATACATTTAGAATGCCCCATGTGACAAAGACACTATACAGGGTGATTCAGAATTCATCATCAATATTTGGTGGGGAGGTAGGGAATAGGAAAAGAAGGAGATTTCACATAGGAATGCATAGGCGCATATGCCATGTAGTAGGGCAAAATAACCCCAGTTCAATGCTGGAAAGAACACATAAAAGGAAGTAATAAGGAAAAAAAAACATTTATTATCCTACATCTAAAATTTCTTTGCATCGGTTTTACAGACTTACAAGAGGTGCTCGAACTGCTGACCATGTGCTAGAATGCATGACTCACAACGGCATTGCATGGACAACCAGACGTTCTGGAATATACTAGCATTTACATGTATATATTCAAGCTCATTCCACGTATACCGGTTTATGTTACTTCTGCAAAGTCACCTAATCGAATGACTACTAGCTACACTCGTCAAACACCTGTGCTTATGTATGGAAGTTGTGTACACACAGCGCCCTCTACAGCAACATGCGTTCGTCTGCGCCCATACTTTCCTATGTGAAGTCTCTTTCTTTTCCTATTCCCTACCACCCCACCAAATATTGATGATGAATTCTGAATCACCCTATATATATGTACAAACATCCATACCTTTTCCGGTTCTAGAACGGTTGACAGAGCTTCAAAGAGGTTGGACTTCTACTTTCCACCTCAATTTTGCGAGAGAGCACCACACGGGTGGTCGATGAAGGTCTCACACCAAACCATGCGAGAAGACTTGACCCGCCATACATTTAGAGTGCCCCCATGTTACAAAGACACTATATATTTACAAACATCCATGCAAACATAACATATCCATTACAAGCATCCATGCAAACATTACATACCTTCTCCGATATTTAAATCCGGGCCTTTCTGTATCGCAGTACGCTCTCTCTAACCACTATATCGTCTGGGCGGCGAAGAGGAAAGTAATAAACATAATTACGTGTTTCAAGACAATTACATGAAAAATTCTTTAATGTTTAAAATTTATATTTTTAACTTAAGCCGTAAGTTTTCATTTGCATAGTCAATTTTAATAAAGCCAAATTTTTTAATACTTTTTAGCGTGTTCAACAAATAACAACAGTGCCGTATTTTGGTTTGTATTTGTCCGATAGTGTTCAGTGAATTTAATAAACTTTGTAACTTGATTTGCTTTCTTTCGTACTGATTTACGAATTTAACTAAACTATATTTATTTTTGCCTTAATAAAACACGGTTTCTACTTTTGAATTTTGATAAGTTGTAGCCAGATTTTAACTGTTAAATTTTGTTTCTTAATAGCACAGTTACAATTTCCATAAATTCTTAAACTAATAATTGTTCCACGAAACAGGAGACCAAATTGTTATATTAAATGAATATGCATTTTTAACAGTATTATTCATTTATGTGTTCTACGAATATCTCTTTAAACAGACGAAATGAGGTAATTGATATCATTGCTGATGGTTCAGTCGGTTTCAAATTACTTTTATTTTCTTTAATTTTATATGATCGACAATAAACAATTTGACGCCGACACCATATGACTTCTATGTACGGCATATTAAATTATACATATTTTTTGCTGCATTTCATTTAAACTCATTTCGTCAAATTTCATTTATATAATAGTTATATAAATATATTTCATTTATTAAATATATATTTTTCATTTATATATTTTCATTTATACATATTATTTTTAACATATTTCTCATTCAATCAATTCAGTTCCCACTTTGCGGAAAGGCAAAAATACACAAAAACTTAATCCATCATCTTAGCAGCAGTTTAAATTAGATTTTCTAAGCAAAAATAAGCAATTCGGACAGCGGGCAGAAAGACAAATTTTTCGGTGGACAAAACAGAAAGTTCAGTTTTGGTCCCATTAGGCAAAAAGACACTGAATTTGGCACTTAATTCACTATTCTGCTAAGAGTTTCACATGTAAACAAATGGCGCCTTCGTTAGGCTTAGTATAACTTTAACAACTTCTAAATGTTTTATAATTCTTCAACTATTGCATGCAGATTAACTAAAGGCATAAAAACATGAATCGAAACGTAAGAAAATCATAAATCAATTAAAGCAAAAAATATACAATTTACCAACATATAAAGAATAAAAAACTAAGCTCACCGAGCCGGGTAACAGAGTGGGTATATATATATACGAGTATATATATATATTTATATACTTTTGGTGGTCCGATTGCAACCAAAAAGAGAGGTGAACAACTGCGAGTTATAGCTGTCCCATATACAAAATTTCAACGTTCTGCGGCTACTGGTTTTTGAGTTATGCCGGATACATACGTACATACGTTCGTATGTGTATGTACGTACAGACGTCACGAAAAAATTCTCTTCTGAATCCATTTTAAACCCATTTTACATCTACGCACAGATGTCAGGCAAAAAGCATCGTTCAAATGGATTCCAGAGTCATCAAAATGGATATTGTATTTTAAATATGATACCGGAAATATTTATTACCAATTAACCAATTACAATACTTCGTTTAATTAGTACAAGGAAGTAAAAAAGGAGCGGTGCATTAGCATTTGCTAAGACTGATTTGCTCTAAAATTCTGTATGCTATTACTGTCTCATCTCTCTCTATACAATTATATTATATGCAGAACCATCATCTCAGCATCCAGTGCTTAAATTGCGCCGTAGCCCACCGAGCCCTGTTCCGGTACTTCTCAATTTTTAAGATAAATTACATTTCTAGCCGGAGCGCACCAGAGCCCTAAAGAAGATGAGCTCCGGTACTTTTTTTTATAAAACTGAGCCACAATTTCAAGGGAAAAGAATTTAGAATTCCTAACGTTTTATTTTAACAATAAGCAGACCTTGCAATACTCTATTTCCCTAGAAATACGTACTCATAAGAACATGAGACGTTCAAGTGAAGTCCCGTCACTCACATGCAGAAACGTTTCTCTTTAAGAAAGGCAATAAATTTGGGTGAGTTTGTTTAGGAACGTGTAAATGTTTCGCCATGCCATTGTATCTAGTGTATTGTTATCGATGGTTACAATTAGTTATCTTCTCAGGAAGGAAAATTTGTGTTATTAAATATGGCGTTAAGTGACAGAAAGTACAATAAGAGTGAAATACTGAGATAAACTGCTCAAGCACGTCCTATACATCGTCTTCCCACAGTATCCACTAATGTAACTAACTACGGGGGGGGGTGAAAAGCGTAACCAGCAACTTTATATTCATCCTTAGGAGTCAGATTCAGGACTCGTTTTACTCCTGACAGACATCTGCTTGATGGCTATAATTCTATCAGCAGAGAGCCGCGGTCAAATAGAACGTTCTCTTTCACCAAGATTCCCCTCATTTTATGTTTCCACCCACTCATAACCCCACGCCCTCATTCTGTTTCGCTCTGTTTTTAGCATTATCTTAATTTTCATTAGCTATACTTTAAGTATATTTAATTTTTGTGATGATAAAAGAACTCCCCTCCCCCCTACGATCAGAGCTGAAATTGGGCCTGCTCCGGTGCTTCTTAGTTTTGTAATAAATCATAATTCTAGCCGAAGCCCTAATAAGAAGCACTTCCTAAATGCCTAAATGCACTTCTTTTATGTAACGGAATACCGATTTCAGTAGAAATTTTATCTCGAAAATTTTATTTTTAGCAATAAAATTATATTAAAAAACGCCTATTAAATTTAATTTATCTGTTTACATTTAATTTAATTTTAATTATTTAATTACTTTAATCTTTAATTATTGAATTATTTCAATAAATAATAATTATCAATTAAATTATTAATTAATTAATTATATAATAATTATTGATTAAATAACAATTTATAAACATTAAATAACTATTAATTAATTTGATAATAATTAACCATTTAATTTTAAAATTATTAATGAGTTTAATAGTCATGTTATTTATTTATTTATTCTTGTTCCTCTTTGCTGACGAGCTTCCTTCCGTAGGGCTCCGACACTTCTAATGTTAGAAATGAAACCCTGGATGGTTTAATACGCATACCTTTATATTAGAATTGCGAATACCGTTTCTTAAAAGAATTCTGGAATCAAAGTTGCTAATATATGTAAAACACTTGTTTTGGTTATATTTTTATAATGATTTCAGACATTTGAAATTACTATTTTGTAGAAATTATAAATATATACAATAAAGCTTATCTTTTTCTTATTTTCCTGAGTTTCTTTGATTCTCACAAATTTTTTTCATACTAGAAACGAACTTAATACCAGATAAAATTCGATATAAAAGTCTCCTGTATTGAATTCTAGTTTTAAGTTTGTTAGTATTAAGGTCAAACCTGATACATGAATTTTCTACCCATGATTTCAGTTTTAGCACGTTTTCATTGTCCTGCAAGAAATACATCTACCATAGCGCATAATTATGAGTTTTAATATAAAACGCATTATGAATTTTAATATATAACGCTTAAGCATATCGCATAAGGGTTTCATGCAATGATAAAAATTTGTTTACTTTATTAACAGCTTTCAGTATAATTGTTTTAGCATCTAACGTTTTCAATATAGCTAAAACTTTTTTGGTATGCTATTGTGTGAAGTGTTATAGTTTTTCCTCAGAGTCCAATAAAATAGAATGTGTTTTAACATTAAGACACAACGCAATTTAAATTAGTAACTCTTCCTCAAATGCATACCTCTAAAATTAAAGGAATATTTCTTATACATTTAAAATCTGCATGTCTATTATATTAATTTATTTGTGTTAGTAAGATAGTATCGTGTAATTTATTTTGAGTCTTTTATTTTTTTTTATTTATTTTTTTTTTTCCAGAAATAATCAAATTTCAACTCTTCCTGAGGACATGTTTTCCAGAATGCCGGCATTGAAAGAAGTAGTTCTAGCAGAAAATTCCATTCAAAGGCTTGCGGAAGCCACTTGGTTGCCTGTGTGGCGACAAATTACTCGACTCTACCTTGAAAGTAATTCATTATATTTTTAAGAGTAATGCATATCTGTGAAATATGAAATATCTGAATATGAATGCTCTACTCCAGTTGTTAGTCAATTAAATAGTAATTAATAATTGAATAACTGAATGATTTAATATTTTTATCAATTCAATGTATTTAATTCTGCTATTACAGTGAGGCTCTTACATTCAACTTCATCATACATGTTTTAATGTGTCACACTTTTAACATTATGTTAATTTTCTTTTCTTATAGATATTTATGATTTTGTAGAGATATTAGGTTTTTTTTGGAAGCAGAAGATGTAAAAAATGACCAACGCCTTCGCCGGGAATCGAACCACGGACCTCTGGAATACTCGCCAAGCGTGCAGACCACCACACTACGAAGGCATGCTAAGAAGGCGGGAGAAATACCTTATATATTCCCCCTTTTAAAGGGTGACTGGGATTTTAGGGAACGCAGTTGCCAAATCCTGGATGTGGAGAATCATCATCCACCACCCTTTTAGTTCAGGCGTCACTGTAGAGACATTAAGTATTTTTGGAAGCAAAGGTAATGAAAAATGAGCAGCGCCCTCGCCGGGAATCGAACCACGGACCTCTGAAATACGACCACCACACCACGAAGGCTTCCTAAGAAGGCGAGAGAAATACCTTACACATTAGTATTACTTAAATTTAATTTCCAATTTAATTTTTAATCTTTAATATTTTATCTTTCAACAAGAACGTTAGAATTAAGAATTCTAACCACAGAATCTTAGGACGCGAGAAAAGGATAACAATTTTTTTTAAAAAAAGGGTGATTTAATTTGTAATTTCAGGTTTTTACTCGTATTTCATTATTGCTCGTTACATTACAAGAGATACACTGGACTCGGAAAAGTTAACTTCTACGCAGTACTTGTATGTATCAGAGGTACATATAATTTGCGATAAGCAAAAAGCTCTAGACAGATTTTATCTATCAGTGAGTGAACTGCCAAGGCGTTTTCATGATTTGACCTATGCGTTCATACGAATTTGTTCACAAAATCTCTCTGTTTTGGCATTTAGCTCATAAGCAAAATACTGAAAGCTTTCTTCAGAAATTAACTTAAATTAAGCTGATTATTAATACCAAAAATGAAGCATTAATGAAACTTTCTAGATTTTGCATTGATTTACAACAACCATATAAATCACGAGCGTTATATTTTAATAACTATAATTAATGAATATGAATCAAATGGTATACTAAACAGTGCCCATCTTAGACCGTCGGCCGCCCTCGTGCAAATTAAAATTGGCCACCCCCGCTAAGATCGGATCTGTTAGTTAAATGTTCAGTTAGTTCATCTAGATCTGCTAATTAGTTCACTTCTGCTAGTTAGTTCAAATTTCATGGATCAAAGGACATAGTGGCTGAACATAGTGTTCAGCGGATTTTACTGCTCGGCCGCTGGTGGGCTATGGTGTTGGGTTATGTGCCAATATTGAAATTTGCCAGTTTTTCCTAGAACATATGTGAATAAGATCTCCCTTTTCAAAATACTTTTCTAAAATCAGCTTTTGATTCTTTATGGTGGCCAGCAGTTTTACAAGCGCTGCGTTCCTTTAAGTGCCCTCAAAATTTTTTTCTAATTATTCAAGATTACTTCAGAAACAGGAAAAATGTGATTCTTTACCACAGCACTGAAATTGTGCGTAATCAAATCCGAGGATGTCCTCAGGGGTCTTGCATGAGTGCAGATCTCTAGAATATCAGCTTCAACAACATCATTGCCTATCCATGGCCAAATCACTCAAAAATTGTAGCTTTTGCAGATGATGTAGCTTTTATTACAAGTGGCCGTGCCAGAGACATTTTACAGAATAATTGCAACGAAACACTCCAGTTATTTAACCAACTTTGCAAAATTCAAAAACTACAAATTTCATATAGTCCCAAGTCTTAGTGATCCATAAACCAGGACAAAATATAACTAAAGCTTTAGCTCTAAAAATTGACAATCAAAAGATCAAATCTGTGAATACAATCAAGTACCTCGGTTTAACAATCGACAAGAAATTCTCCTGGATTCCTCATCTACAAAATATTAAACTTCGTACAACATCAATAACTAACTGCCTTCGACGTATGCATGGATATAACTGGGGCTTAAATCCCCATATAACACGTATTCTTCTAAAAACAGTCATCACAAAAATGGTAAATTACGGAGCCGGAATTTGGGCACAACCAATGACAGTGAGAAATATAAAATGTTTAAATTCAATTTAAAGGCCTTTTACTCTTTGCATTACTCGGGCGTATCGCACAACTTCAAATATAGCACTTGATACTTTAGCTGGTACTCTTCCGTTATCAATCAGTGCAGAAATGGAATGCACCTATATGAAAGTCCTTCAACTTAACCAAGCCGCAGAATTCAACAATAATATTCCCCACGTCTGAAGAAAATTCAAGTTCATCTCCAATTGCTTATACTGATGGATCAAAAATTGAAGGAAAAGTTGGTTCCGAAGTCTTTTTTCAAATTACCCCTCAAATATCATCAAATGGAAAGGTCATCTTTATAATAATAATAGTGTTTTCCTAGCGGAATTGTCAGCTATAAAAGCAGCGATTGAAATAACCATTCTCAAAATTCTCAACTGAGTTTAGCATAAAATCTGACTCCCAAGCAGCTATTCTAGCTATTAAAAATCCCTTACCTTCCCCTCCATTGATATCCTACATAAATTCTCTTCTTGGCAAAATTCCAAACTACAAAATTCAAATTTCATGGATCAAAGGACATAATGGCCAATATGGTAATGATCAGGCAGATGAACTAGCCAAAGAAGCAGCTATTAATCAAGATGGTACTGAAATCATCATTCCGTGGCCTCGCTCGAATTTCGAGTACCAACTGAAACAGCTTGCTTCAAAATCTTGGCAAGATTTGTGGAACAATGCTCCACAGGGAAGACGCACATATAACTTGATCCCCAATGTAAGCTTCGCATCTCTGAACTCGAATCCTTCACTAAATTACTTTATAATAGGACATGGACCCTTCCCCACATATTTCTACGCAAGAAATTTGGCAAATTCTGATATCTGTATATGTGGGGAACAGGGAACTCCTAATCAATACACTTTCTCATGCCCCTTAACTGAGGATATTTACACAAAATGCCCAAGAACTGACCTCCTGGCATTCCAAAGGTTTTTAATTAAAGATTAACATCAGTATCCAAAGTTTCAGAAAATTATGCAACGACTCTCTTCCTACGGCCTAGATCACTGTCAAGTGTAAGTCCACGTACAGTTTAAACTTAGTGAACTTTTACATGCTGTGGTTATGGACAAAATGGCTCCGCTCGTGAACTTTATAAACTGCAATAAACCAATATATTTGAAATAACTCATGGACACCCAACTCTTTAGCATTATTATAACAATTCATTTTAACATTGTGTTGCCAGTACTAATTATAATTATCTAATTATGTTTATTTGTTTATTAATTATGTTTTATGTTTATCTCCTATTTTCGTTGCACCAAATCAGATGTTCCATTTATCTTGTGAATCTCAAATTGTATTCCGACTAATTTGTAATCTACCTATGGCCTACACCATTATTTTTAATAAATACTGGATGCGGGGCGTAGTGTGCAATTGCACGATGTACCATAATAGGCAAACTCTAGACCTTTTGAAAAGCTTCAGTCTATGCAAATTCTTATAAAACTTGCAATTACACCCCCCTCTTTTTTTTCCAAAGAGTTAGTATGGGAAGACATTACCAGTTGACCTATGGTACATCGCTGGTGTCCCCCATACTTTTACCTTTACCTTTTATTATTGAATACTTTTAGCAATAATCTTCATAGAAACGCTAGTTACTTAATCTGTTATCATCAGAAACCTTTCTCTAAACTGATTTTTTATTTTAAGTTACGTACGCAAAGTGTACGTAACATATGCAAACCTTTCGCTCTCCAATTCATGCATGGGTCCTAAATATAATCTCTGACTTTAATACTAAATATATTGTTCAAATTTTATCGTATGCTGGTCGTATTTTCGAGTTTTATTTTTATTCCCAGTGCAAAATTTTTCCAGCTATGATTATAGGAAAGGGAGGAACATATAAGAAGTTAAATTCGAATTTACACATTGATTTTTTTAATTAAAATGTGTACACCACATGACTTCATTGCACGAATTATTCGCATTTTTTATGCATTTCATTTAAACTTGTTTTCTCGAATTTCATTAGAGATATAGTCCTCATTCAATTAATTTAGTTCTCCCTTCGCGGTAAGGCAAAAATACATAAAACCTCAAAATATCTTTATCGAAAATTCAAAAATATAAAACACCAAATACAGTTAAAACAATTTTTACAATTAAAATTAGAGTTTCTACGCAAAAAACCATTCGGCCAGCGGGTATGAAGGCAGATTTTTCGGTGCACAAAACTGAAAGTTTATCTTTAATCCCTCTCGCCAGAAAGATACTGAAGGTACAGAAGCTGACTTAATTAACTTTTCTGCTAAGTTTCAAATGTAAACAAATATGGCAGCTATGGTAAAAAAATTAGGCTTAGCCTCACTTAAACAACTTTTAAATTGTTGATAATTCTACAATTATTGCAGGCAGATTAATTAAAGGTATAAAATCTTTAACCGGAAAATACGAACAACATATAATTAAATCATTCTTAAAGAAAAAATTGCACAATTTACCAACATATAAGAAATTAGCTCACGGAGCTGAGTAACAAAGTAGGTGTATATATATGTAATAATAAAATTCCATAGTCAAGAATACACTTAAAATTCTAACTGTATGTTCTTTTAATTTTTAATGGCGACGTTCTCTTATTTGAAAGTACGTGGAATTAAATCCACAGCCCCGTAGTCAAGTTGTTTTTCCCGCCTTTTCTACACGTACAGTTTTAGAATGTTCTGGAGATATTTAAAGCGAACTGGATTGGCTGACGAGGCTGACGTCGTTTCTTGGAAGCTCCGCCTTTCCAGAGGCTATAAAATGACTCGCAAAAGGAATATCGGGCTTTTTCTTAAATGTCACGATGCAGTAAACTTCATACAAAAAGTTATTAGTAATTCTTTTTATTTGCTCCGGATTTCTGATTTTTGTAACTGCTATTTCTCCTGAATTATAATAAATGGATCCTGTTTTTTAAAACTATCGTCTGATTATTTAAGCTACGACTAAAGCTGATACATCACATATATATATGTACTTTGGTAAGGCCGATTGTAACCAAAAAGGGAAGTGCGAACTAGATGTTATAGCAGGCCTATATACAAAACTTCAACGTTCTGAGGCTACTTGTTTTTGAGTTATGCGAAATACATGCGTACATATATATGTGCATGCGTAAGTACGGACGTCTCTTATGAATCCATTTTAAATCCTTTTTGAAACCCATTTCGGAAAAAAGAGTCTTTTATTCTGTTTTTAAGTACAAATATCACGCAAAAACATCGTTAAATTGTATTCGCTAGCGGTCAAAATGAATATTTTCATTGAAATATGATAGCTGAAAGTTTTCGCGATTACAATACTTCCTTAACTTCGTATAAGGAAGTAAAAAATGACAAAGCATAAATATATGAGTCATTTAAAACATTTACCGAATTGGAAATATCTTCTGCAACCGTGCACTATTTTGTGTGTATATGTAATAAAATTGCACATATCGCATATTATTACATACATACCTATAACTTACATGTATGTGTGTGTGTGCAATAGCATGCGATGTGTACAGGCATGAGATATGTATTTAATAGGAAGAATTTAAAAAATATCTAAATTAATAAATTCTTGTTTACAGTTTCTGATGACTGAGTAATAACTGCTGGTTATAGTTTATTTTAAACTTGGTGAAATAGTAAATGTCTTATCTTCTTGGGTGTGCATAACTCGTAAAAAATTTTCTTGCCGATTATCGGTAGTATGTGATTATTATATAGTTCTCTAGACTTGATCATATAAATCTCTTCTTTATTTAATTCATAGAAAACCCACTGGAATGTGATTCACATATTGACTGGATGCTGAAAATTCCTCGTCCATACGTACTCAAGGGTAAATGTGTTACTCCAGAGAAGAGGAAAGACAAAGATCTGAAACGTCTCATCGATGACAGTTTGCTTGATAGAAGTGACGAGGGATTCTAAAATGCGTTCCCGATTGCCGAAGAAATAAAATTTTTTGTAGAATTCCTTTTTAATATGCTCGTATAATAAATATAATTTATGAAACCGCATTCAGTGTTTTCTCTAAACATCTGTTTTCTTTTAAAATTCTGCTTTCAAAAAGCATTTTCGTTGCCACAAAAATAAAATATTAAACCATTATGCATCGGAATTACTTCTAATATCTTTCATTTTAGGTCTTTTATTATGAGCATTGCTCGAAACGAAATTTATCTGCAGCTTTAGTACAATTTTAATTTTATTCACTCTGCTAAAAGTTACGAATTGGATTTTTAATATCACGTTTTTTCTGAAATAAATCATATTTTATTTATTTTTAGTACTTGCGTCAAAAATAAAAATATAATGATTTTAATAATTTGAAACCTACAAAACGTTTATGTTGAGTTGGCTAGTCTTTCAATTTTGACTTTTTCAAATAGTTTTAAAACAGATTGTATCCGTCTGAACAAATATTAACAGTTGTTTGTTCTTACTGATGAACAGCGGAACCTCATAAAGCAATCATGGAAACCAGACACACTTGAGTCTATATGTATTGTTCTCCATAAACCAATTGAAATAAAGGTTTAAGAATTCGAATATCTTCTAACTTTTGTCCACTGGAATGTTAGGTGATCGATCGCATTTCCATTTTATAATCCCTTCCTTCTTGCTATATTAGAAATGACTTAACTGGGACACTCATAAATCAAAATAATTGCTTTTTTCTCTCTACAAATAAGAGTTAAAAGAGCTAAAATTTAAAAACAGTTTTTAAACGCACTAAAATATAAAAAATATAATATTTAGTTATCAGAATGTTCTTTGTTATAACTGGTATAATATATACAGAAAAGAATTTTAAATCAAAATGGTTAAATAGAAATAAGTGAATTAAATATAATTGTTATTATATACTGTAGATTCATTAGGTAATTTTCAAACAGGAGATGTGAAAAATGTGCAGTGCCTTCACCGGGACTCGAACTTGGATCTCCCGTGTGCTACCGTTAAACCACGAAAGCATGCTGGAAGGAGGGAGAAAATGTCTCATAATACTGCATCATTTCCAATCTGCCTTAAAGTTTTACTGAGTCCCCAATATATATCTTGTATGAACCTTTTTTAGATCATTTTTAATCGAAACTATTAAGCAGAAATTTATACGAAATGTGTGTAATCCTGCTTATATAGAAGGTAAGTCAGTAATATGGCTACACATTTTGAAATAAAATTATGCATCACTGTGGGCTTGCGAGGGAAATGATGAATGACATATTAAATTTGAAACTTCTTCGTTTGAGTTCAAAAGTTCAGATACAGGTCCAAGTTTATACCAACAGCCAAAATGAGGAAGAACATGTAGCGAGAGTGACAGTTTCAACATGGACATTTGCAATCTCTCATGCTCTTTCTGATCATTGTCAAAAATCATAGTTAAGCTGTGAGAAAAGAGACACATAATTTTAATGCAGCAATTTTATTGCCAATTTGGGAAAATGCATCAAAAAGCCAGCAGCACATCTAGAAAAGAAAATACCTTGAAAGGACTTGCAATAGCATTGATAGCAACATCGGTAAGAATTGGAAGCGTTCGAAATAAAGAGCAATTTGGAACAGTAAAGTGAGAGTGATTGGTATTAGTACATTTTTCTTCAGGTCAAAAGCTTCGTGAGATATAAGTTGTGTAACTTAAAGAGGTTTCTTTTTCGTATTTTAGTTTCTGCATTTTAATCCATAAAGGAGGGGAGAAAATAATAAAGAAAATTAATGCCTCTGAATATCTGGAAATTGACAGTACAGCAACAACATACGCGACATCACTTTTCTTCCAATCTTCTGTTTAACTCAATAGTGTAAGAATGCGCTGCATTCCTTTAAATTTCTTTAATATTCGCGTTTAAGAAGTCAGATCAGGGGCAATCGTTTAAGAAGCAGGTCTAAACGCTCTCGTTCCAGAAGTAAACCAAAGCGTGCTCTCCGAAGAAGCAAGATCGTTCTTTATCTAGATCTCAATTCAAGCATAGCGAATCAAAAAGCAAGCGAATTAAGAAAAGCCGACGTTCTCGATCGACAAGCCAGCAGTTTGTCATCATCAACTTCAGAAAGTCGCTTATAACGTTGTTAACCCTATAACGCATTTTCTCCCTCCTTTCCGCGTGGCTCCATGATGTAACTAGAAGCGCACTCGACGCGTATTCGGGAGGTCCAGAGTTCAAATCCTGGCACTGCACACTTTTCACATCTCCAGCATTAAAAAAAACCTAATGACTCTACAGTGGAGCTCGAGCTAAAAGGTGGTGAACGATAATTCGTCACCTTCAGGATTTGGGGATTGAGTCCCCTTATCCCCAGTTGCCCTTTGGAAGGGGGGTATGTAAGATCTCCTTTCCGCATGTCTTTGTAGTGTAAAGGCCAGTTTACACTTCTCCGAGGGATTTGTAGAGAGCCTAACAATAACAACAAGATTTTGGCTTCCCCGCCTCGTGAACCAATCACACTACGGGTCCACTCCTCCTTTGGGCACTTCGTGGAGATTCAATCTCCACTATTACCCTTCCAAGGGAGTAGCGCACCACCTGGATAAGACACCAGGCAGCACCGGCCGTCAAGTTGCTCCCGCCAGTCGCATGGGCGAGCCCGTCGCAGTGGGCCGTTACCCAGCAAACCGAGGGGAACTAGCCCTCCGGCTACGGTTCCACACCGTCCAGGACATGCCAGTCCCCGAGGCCGGCCAATAAGTGACCTTTCTCAGGGGCTTCAGAACCACCAAGTTCATAAATTTTATCCCCCGTGGCCGAGACTGCCTAGGTACAGATCCTAGCCAGTAGCTTCGCAGAGTTCTCTACGTCGACCCCCGGGGGGGGGGTAGAGAGCCTAAGACTTCTCTGATAAATGTAAACCCTCACTTCGGCCGAATAGACACATAGGGGAGATGAGTCAGAGATTACGTTTCTCTGACTCAACAGTCAATTTGAAACCAGTTTAAAAATCTACCCTGGCAGTAACTCCGCGCAGTGTTCGCAGAGACGGTGTTTTCCATCATGTCGAAAATGCCGATATAAAGCGATAGTCAAACCATGGCATTTTTTAATGCATATGCATATTCTGAAGTATTACGGAACACTTCACTACCTGAATATAAAGATAAAAATCGCCGACAGAAGGCGTGTGAGGAGATTGTTAACATGCTAAAATTTGATGGTATTGGCGTTGCAGAACTCAAGCAAAAGATAAATAATGTTCGTTCAACCTATCTCCAGGACAGAAGAGAAACACGCCTCAAATAAATCATAAAAGTACAGCAACAACCTGTGTTAGGCGTAGATTTTTAGCATAGAAACTCTATCGGTTTCAAGGGCGAACAAGACTTTTGTTTGCCCTCGAAATCGATAGAGTTTCTATGCTAAAAATCTACACCTAACACAGGTTGTTGCTTCACTTTTACGCTCTATTTCCAGCATCGGAAAAAAGAACTGCAGATCCAAAGAGATCTGGAACCTGTGGAGGTAACGTCTGCAATCCATCAATAATATGCGAAACATAAACAGAACTTCAAAATTGCAAAAAAGTACTTACAGAAACCCATGCAATCACAAAATGATGGCCACACCACGTTCGAAAAAGGAAGCGAAAAATAAGCCGTTTTCGGCTCCGAAACACATACAAACGCAAGACGACGAAAACCACGTGGAAAAAAGAAAGCAAAAATAAGCCTGTTTGGAGCTTCTATAATTAAGACACAATAACACGCCGAACAAATACTAATTCGGAAGTCAAACAACAAAAATCAGCGTTATATTTTCAAATTTTCGCAGGACCAGTTTTAATGATTTTACCGAACCACCATCCTCAGCTGCAAAAGTGCAAATGAACGAGATAGGATAAGATAAGAAAGCCTGGACAGAAAATAAGCTAGTAGCGCCATCTGTTGATGAAACCAGAACTAAAACATAATTTCTTTAATTATGGCCGAAGGCAAAGATGGATTGGAATTAGGATCGTTAACTAGAATAGAAAGATTTTTTTTAATGTGAAATGCCTCTAGAAAATCCAGTTTTCCAATGGAAGATGTTTTTTGAATAATTTTGGCAGCAGAAAAATTGAAAGTGTGGTTTCCGGACCAACAATATTGGTCAACAAAAGACTTCTGTGTTTCCTTTTTTCTAACATATGCCTCATGTTCCTTTATTTTAAGACTTTTAAATTTAAGACTGTCTTAGTTTGGCCAATGTAAATTAAACCACACTGGCAAGGTTAGTCATTGCAACAATATGGTTTAACATGGCAGATTCCCTTTTACGTCCTCTGGTGACTCAAAGGAAAATAAACCGGAAGCACACTCGAAGGGGTATTCGTTAGGTCCGGCGTTCGCATCCCGGCAAGGGCGTTGTACATTTTCACGTCTCCAGTATCAAAAACCCTATTGACTCTACAACCTTCAAGAGAAAAATCTCCAGAATGAAACTTTTTCAACCAATTGTGACAAGTGCGTTCTGTTAAGCAATGAACACCATAAACGCCATATATCTCCCTGTGAGCCTCAGTCGCCTTCTTACCTTTATAAAAGTAAAATATGTTGACATTTCTTTTCACCCCATGATAAAATTGACCTTAAACTAACAGTTCTAAATAAAATTGTGCGGAATTTGTTTCCATAGCAACCTAAAAGTGTCAGCTGCCAAATCTCAGAAGAAATAAATTATTAAATTGACAGAAGAATTGCAAAATGAACATTACTTTATCTATTTGTGCAAACCGAAATTACTTTCTAATGCACCGTTATTGTAATCATTATGTTTCCAGGGTAAATAGTTGCAACAGTAACGAAAAAACTGCAGCCAGCTTAATAACGATTCTCGGTATCTTGATTAAGAAAAGATTTGAGAACAAATGTCTTTCTGTCGAAAATTTTGATAAGAAGAGAAAATCACCTCCTTCTGGTATTATCTGCTCTTCTCAAGAAGCATCTACTACAGACTGCACCTGTTATTTTTCACATAGGTTTTAAATTTAAATTACATTCAAATTTAAACCGTACCATTATTTTTAACTACATTTTTTTAGCAGGTAAGACTTATGTTTTTTATACAGAATTTCTGCACATGTTGCGTAGTGATGTTTCTAATATATAAAAAGATTAAATTATTTCTTAACATATGTTTTTCAAATTAATTTTAGAAGCTACTTAAAATTTCGATGTTTAATTTTTAAATTTGGGGTCTAAAGTCATGAAAATTATACTTTGATTCACTTGAAAAATGAGAAGTGAAATAATTTATATTGCACAAACATTTTCAGTTGTTACTTATTTCTTTTTAAATTTTCAGGTGCTTAGCATGTTTTAATTTAAGAATAAATTATTAAAGCGAATTCTTTAATAAATTTTTTTTATAATTTATAATGGTTACAAGTTTTTTCATATTAATAAAAATTAATTAATTAAGAACCCATTTCTAGAACCAACTATTTTAATAAATAATTTAATAAAAATTCACGAGTATATTTATTTTGGATGCACGGTTTAAATGCTGTACATGAAATTATTGTTAGAAATTTTTTAACTACATGGAGGATTTATGCATTTTAATTACTGATAATTTTACTAGGATATCGTATATACTAAAACTATTAAATCCTTTATTTTTACTGATTCATTGATAATTTATGGAGCTAAGCAAAAAAAAACATGGTCTCGTAATATTTGTAGATTGTGATGCGTTTCGTGAGATTTAGAGAAAAATAAATTTATTTAAAATCTTCTTAGAAACTGTCTAACAGATTACTAAGTACAATAACTAGTGGTAATTAAGCACAATTACTTATCATCATTGATTATTTAGCACAATGATGTACCATCAGTCCGCACTCTAAAAATTATTCGTGAATATTTGCATTCGAAAGCAAAATATAAAAGCAAAAGCACTTACCCATGAAACAGCTTATTATATGCCTCGTTTACTGCTTAATACCTCTGGAAATAATATTTGGTGGCAACAGTCTGATAAGTTAATAGGCGCAAAATGCAGTTTTGAAATTAATAGTCCTTCTATGCTAACGCCCTTTGGGTTAAAAGCAACTTTAGATAAACACAGGGCTGGATTATAAATGTAATGTCCTGCTGCATTTTTGTTCACTTCAACCTTCGTGGAAGACTTTCTAAGAGAAACTGGCTTGTATACACATTACAGATAGGGAAAATCACGAAAACGCCCATGCTACCAGTCCCTTCGCAGGATTCGACCTTCGGACGGAACTACCAGTGTTCAGCGATTTTACCGCTGAACCACAGGTGGTCGAATTTAATGCAATGAAAAGAAAAGTTCTTTTCTAAGAAGCATTACGATTTTCTCTATATATAACAGTTTTAATGTTAAAATAATGTGGATAGAATGAAGACCCGTTTCATTTCTCCAAATCCATTGTTACTTTATAACTAGAGATGGGCAGTTCTCATCAGAAATTATTCAAAGAACTGATTCAAAAAGAGATAATTTGGGTTAAGAAAAGCACACGATGGATAAGGCCTTAACGAGCGATCGTTGGCGGGGTTAACGCGAAAGATCTGTGCTGTCGTAATTGGAAGGCGATTTTTATGCTATTTCTAAGATATATAATAAATATAGTCTATACAGTAATGAGTTAGCCTGTAACTTTAAAACAGCTAATTCAAGGTCGTAGCGGCCCTCCGCTCATTTACGACCGTAACGTGTGCTATCATCACCGCATAAGGGTGTTAGAGCATTTGAGTGAATTAGAGGAATCGACCTTTTTTCTGCAGCCGTCGTTACCATGGTTTTGAGTCATTATTTGGGGCCAAGAAATGACCTTGAAGTGCCTGTTTGAAAGCAATGGACTATGGTTAGGTTATTTGATTAGTTAACAATCCAATCACTACATACAAGTTCTACTACAGTAAGCATAGTTCTGCTGACTTGTTAGTCTTACAACCCAAACATTACTAAAACTGTATAAGTTATATGTATAATGTTAAGGAAGCTTCTTTTAGGGTAAATTAATTCTACCCAAATCTAGAATACAGTGTTGCTAAAAAAGTTTCCTATCGACTATCATAAACATTTTGAATTGTTTCTTTCAAAGAACTTAATGGCTATTAAGTTATTTCTGACATCTATTGCTTTTCTATAAGTTTTCCCTCTTCAGTCATCTTAACAAGTTTCGACTGCATTTAGTACTGTAGAGCATACTAACAAACTCGGCATAATATGGACTAAGAGACTGTTGTGCTTCGAAAACAAAAATCTACTCTTGCCCATTGATCTGTGGGGAATTACTTCTACCTCTTTCCGCGCTTTTTCAAAATTCTTCCTATTCGCGCGAAATCGGAGAGTACAGTCCTCCTCCCACAGCTCTTCAGGAGATGTCGCGATGAATAATTAAGAATAGCTGGGCAGTTTCTTTGTAAATAAGTTAGTCTTCGTTAGAATGAAGACGTGTCTTAGCATGTCGTATGCGTAAATAATAATTATATGTACTGTATGCAATACTTACTTTGGCCTAGAGATAGGATCTTTACATTTAGGAACGTTTTAGGATCTTTAAAAAGTTCCTAAAACGTTGTCGAGTTTGCGGGACTCTACCGTATAAAATAAAATCGAAATCAAAATTCTGGAATAAACTTGCGATAAAAAAACTGCAGTAGAAAATTGTTCAAATTAATTGATTAATAAAGCTGACCAAGGTATGAAAGCCATATGAATTCGGCTTAATATTTTGTCGTTTCTAAACCCAATAAAAGTATTCAGGAACAAAAGGACTGAGGAAAAGGGTGTAATGTTATAACCTAGAATTTACAGCTAAATGTGTGGAACCTTGAGAACTGGTAAGCGAATAATCGCTTTAGTTCAGGAGACAGAGGCTTCAGAAGGGTTAATTACCCATTATTGCTCAAAGTTAACATAAGGTTCTCTCTCAGGACGTACAGAAAAGCCTCTACTTGGGCTTGAACTCAAGAATACTAAGAAATAAAACTTAACTAAAAAGATACAGCCGAAGCTATCAAAATTCTACAAGGGTTGGTCCCTTAACGCTAACTAAATGGCGAAGCTATCAAGGGCCTGAAATACGGCCGAGCGTAGAAATACACTCATGTCCATAAATTAAGGATAATGCATAATCAGGAAAAGGAAGAGTTAGAAGCAAAACAAATTTGACTTATTTGTAAAGCTTATTTAT